>NC_079160.1:29605090-32005090 GCF_947563725.1 Argiope bruennichi
ACAATTATGAAAAAATAATCATTCCTAATTTTATTTGCTTTCAAAATTTTGATGCGGGGACTTTTTAATTATATTCTACTATATGAAAAAATTAATTATTGGGAAATAATGGATCGAATTTTGAAAGCGAAATAAATATTAATTAAATGTATAGGTCTACAAAGAAAATTGTTATTGAAAATTATTATTTCCGATAACTGATTTTATAATTATTTTCAAATAAATAAATATTTATTTATTTAAATTTTTTATTTTATAATTATTTTTTATTATTTTCATATTATTTTCAATTTTCAGTACTGATTCAAAAAATGAGATATATTTTTTGCCCTCAATTAATGCTTTTTCCCCCATTAAAAACAGTACACTTCTTAGAGAAAAATCTCAAATTAAAATATTTTGACATTTTTATTTGTTTCTCTCCCTTAATCAATATTTTATATTTATATTCTTGCTCTGCCATGTTTTAAATGATGTATGAGTTGAAGGATGCAAACTTTTACAATCGCATTTTCTGTTTTATTCAAAAAAAATATATATACATAACGCTTTCTGAAGCATGCGTACAATCGCGGAAGGTTCGAGAATCTGAATGAACGGTGAAATGTTAAGGCCTTTATGCTAATGTCTAATGCTAATGCTAATGTCTTTATGCCTCTAAATATTAGAGGCATAAATAGATGTCCTAAAATTGCTGATTATATGAATATCCTTGTAAATTTTAACAATATTAGTTCAAAGTTTTTGCACAGTTAATATCAGCATTCACAATAATAGGTCATGAATAACAGTAGATAATGGATGATTGTTTTTTGTGTGTGTAGTGCGTGTGTATAGTACAGAGTCACTATTTCTACTCTATGAAGTATAGAATTGATAACAAACCAGAATTTAAGGTGTACGTACACACTTGAAGATTTTTTTTTTTAATTTCAACTTTAAAAATCCAGTTTTTTTACAGTAGGTTATTAATATATGTTTAAACTCATTTCAGTGAAAAAAAACCATATTACACTAATTATTAATTAATTAAATAATATTTAATGAGATAATTAGCCTATTTTTTGAAACATGATATCTTAAATTCTAATTTGTACAGACACACAATTCTAGTTGGAAATGATGCCTAATATTAGTCTTCATGTTGTCTGCCTCAAACAAGTTCTAAGCATGCATAGTTTTTTTAAACAATTTTTTCATCAACGATGAATAGAAAAAGCGAGATTTTTTCTGTCATTTTAACTTTTAAACAGCTATTAAAAATTTATTTCTATAAATATAACTTTGATTGAGGCACTATTTCATACAGATCCGCTATTTCATACAAATTATTTTGATATATAAATAACTGTATTTGGTTCATTTCTTGTTGAGTTATGATTGTTTGAATGAAGCAACATATTGGTAAAAAATCATCCTTCATAAAATGAGTTTTGAAAACACCGTAACTAGAGATTTTAATGAAAGCACCTCAAGAAAAATAATTATAACTCGAGAAATATTTCTAAAATTAACAACACCTTGGTATCGTTTGAAAGCTAAAGGATTAGAGAACATTATTAAGCATTAAAAAAATATTCGATATTTTGAACGATTTTCAAAGTTTCAAGTGTGTACATACACCTTAACATAAATCAATGAGAACTCTGTTTAGCAAGTGGACCAAATATATTCGTAATTTTACGTAATGGCGGCAACTCTGAATTATTTTAGTTAAAAGTGTTTCCATGACATTTCATCATAAAACATATTTAATAATTCCTCTGGCTTTAAAATCTTTTTAACAAAAAAAAAATAGCTCAGTCATTATGCACCCAATTCTTTTTTATGAGATTCAAAAGTGATTAAAGGGAAACAAAACAAAAGTCTTTGGTCTCTTACATTGAACCATCCTTCCAATATATCAAACGTGCTGGCATTTCAGCTTAAAGAAAATTATATGAGTGTTTTTTGCATTTAATTCAAATAAATATGTATTCGTTAACATAAAAATCATAAAAGTATTTTCTTAAGATTGTTTTCTTGATTTTCTTGATTCTCTCTCTCTCTTTTTTTTTTTTTTTTTTTTCCTTCACCACTATTTCCCCACCATTCATTATTTTCCACTTCCCTGAGGAAAATAGTAAAACAATTTAAAAATATTTTTACTTTCTCGTGTACATAGTATTGAGAAAGTAATCGTCAAAAAATTCGAACTCCAGAATTTGATAAATCTCCACACTTTAAACCACCATGAGTTCAAGAAATACATTTTTAGAAAATATCTATCTGCCTCACTTTCTGTGAAAAAGATAACTCAAAAACATTTCGAGCTATGCGGGTGAAATTTGGTATAAGGTCTTTATGCTTAATTTGTAGATTTTTTTTTTCTCAAATTTTGAACGAAATTCGTTCAGATGACTCTGTCCCGTTATTCGAATATAATTTACCATGGTAATTACAAAACAAAGAGAGCAAGATGCATAGGACTCAGTGCACAGATTTAACATCTTTAATATAGGCGCCTACCAAAATTTAAGCGAAATCCAACGACAAACAACTGTCTGTCGGTCTGTACTTTCAGAAATATGTAAATATAATAACTCAAAAACGTAGTGACAAATATATGAAATTTGGTGTGCGGCTTTAAATGCAGTTTTATATCGAATTTTTGTTTTAGTCGATTGGAAAGAATGGGTCTGAAATCCGAATTCGATTTTTTGGGATAGTTTTAACCTCATGTCAAGAATTAATCGCCTAAAGACACGCCAAGGGGGACATGATGGATTTAGTAATTATGTTAAATTCACGCCAAAGGTTAATATTTCGCATATATTAGATGTGATGGGGCGTTTTGTACACCAATGCTGTGCAAATCTTTTAACGAGATAACATCTTTGGTACAGTTCATGCGACAAATTTTTGGGAAGAATACACCCACTGGTTCTTTATTATATTAACATTTCATTTTATTTTGTAAGGGTACTGAATTATTGCTCATCTTGTTTTCTCTCCTTAGGAAGACGCACGGAACGTGCACGGTGACTCATGGCTCAAGATGTATCAATTATTATTGTGAGAAAAGTTTTCTGTTTGGCGATTGGATAGTAAGATTACAATGATATCTTCGGAACTCCCCTAAGCGAATAGTTTCTATTGAACTCAAAATTTTCCAGCCTTCTTCCCCCAAATTTTTCAAGGTCAACCTTTAAGGGTTCACCTTGACAGAAAACTTTACATCATTTTAACCAGTGCGGCCAAAGCAAAAGGTTGTTATTGAATTTCTCGGAAATTTGAGAGTGAAACATTGTCATTTTTGTTTTGAACTCATTTCCAAATATTTCTATGCGATGGATCGTTTTGTAGCAACGTTAGAATACAGATCAGTGCTACTCACCAGTGTAGCCGACGTTGTACAGTTCAGCAATATTGTTCAAAAGTCTATTTCGCATTTAGACTTGAAATTATATCAGCACTGTGCAGTTGAAGATAGTACGCGAACTCTCAGCTATAGTTTCATGAGGAGTTCTGTAAATGACTTTATAAGTACAGAAGAAAAATCTCGGAAAATTCTAACTCCAAGTAGAAGTCTTCTCTATACTTTGCATCTTGACTTACCTAAAGGAAGAGAGCATTACTTGAAGGAGGCTGCAGGTTCGTTCAACACTAATTTCCGTATCCCTCATATAGGCAAAATACACTTCGGCAGTGGATTTTATTTTGGTATAATATCTGGTTTGATCTATCATGCCGTGAACTTCGCAGGTCAAAGATGTAAAACTTTCAACTGGTTGTCGAAGTTCAAAGTAATTAAAGAATCCGAATTCCATCGACTGCATCCTATCATAGTAAATGATTTTTTAAACGACTTGCCTTTTTTCAATATGGATCCCACAGATTTAAAGGAATTTTTTACAAAATTTTGTTTTAAAACTTGGATTTTCCAGTATGAAAACGCAGAGGTCTTGGAATATTTTTTGCATCATGCATCCTTTTTTGGAAGAGATTTCGAAAAAGATCGCCCGTCTAATTATGACTTGACAGATGTTTGCATCACTAAAGGCTTTTTCCTAAATATTTCTCCTATTCTGAAATGTCTTGATGCCCCAAGACTTTCGAGTTCATATGGTGCATATCTGTTTATACCTGAGTATATAAGGTAAGCGAGAATTCATTTTCTATATTGCTGTGATTTATATTACATTATGGTTTTATGTATTACAACATTTTAAATTTTCTTAGATTCAGTTGATTTTGAGAAAAATAAATCTTTTATAATTAATAATATATGATAAAACAATTGATAAATGAAAGAATTTAATCAATCACTGGTTCAGTATCCTATATTCACAATATATATATATATATATATATATAAATATATATATATATATATATATATATATAACGTTGATATTTTGTGTAATTACATTTTCTTGAAATCAAAAGTAACAAAATCAAAGTTGTAAAAAAAGAGTTCTTATCTTATTAGTGAAATAGTCCAGATTCTGTATCCAAAATGCCTGTTTTATTCAAGTGGCAATTAAACCAATTAAGTGGAAATTAAATAAATTAATTTCAAAAAAGGTTTTCTGACAAAAACTTTGAATGTATTAAATGTAAATTGTACAGATATTTAAATTTTTATTTAGATTAATGGAAGAATATAATCAATTGCTGTTTCAGTATCCTATATTCACAAAAACAATATGACTATTTTAAAATGTTTAACTTCTTGTTATCTTACGCTCTTCTTGGCCAATCACTTTAAAACTTTTCTCTTAGTTCCTATAATTTTCTAATAAAATAATGCTAAAATATGTCTGTAATTACATTTTCACAAAATCAAAAGTAAAGAAATCAAAGTTGTGAAAAAGAATTGCTTAATCTTATTAATGAAATAGTCCAGATTTTGTATCCGAAATGCCTGTTTTATTCAAGGGGCAATTGAATGAATTAATTGGAGATTAAATTAATTAATTCAAAAATATGTATATTTTTTCAAAAAACTTTTAATGTATTAAATGTAGTATCATTTGTTAAATTTTTATCTCAATGCTGGTAAATTCAACACGTTAAAAACTTTTTGATAATATGAACTCAAAGCTTATTTATTAAGTTTGTTTACATGTAATGCATATAAATAAATTTGCATGTTACCATGGCATGTAATGTTATGTGTGGCATAAGAATGTGCCCAGTTTGAAATGCACTCTTTCCATTTTTTTTTTTTTTTAATTCTTATATTCTGTTTGAAACTTTTCTCATTATTTGATATATGAAGCAAGTAAAAAATTATACATCATATCAAAAAGTCTGTCCGACGTTATTGTTGTAATATTAAAGTGCAATTATTCTTAAAATAAATTCTGAAATTGCAATCCATTTTTTACATGTTTTATTTAACTTGACCTGTTTCTTGTTTGTTAAAATTGAGCTGTTTTAATGACTTTTTGGCACGCCACTTGATATGCAAATCGTTTTGTAATTATTAATGTATTGTGTATCGCTCTATACACGTTTATCATTTTGAAAAATTATAATTTAATCTATCATCATTATAATTCATTTAAGAAAATTTATGTTCTATTTTTGCTAATATACAAAATGTCTAGTCTTTTCGTGTCCAGTTGCTAGCTTCTAAGTGTGAATGCGCATAGTTTACTCGAAAAAAAAATACTTTAGATGACATAAGGATTTATATTTTATGTTATTTTAGTTAATAAAAGCATTTTCAAATAAATTGTGAATTTTAAATTTTTGTAAATTTTTTGTTCAATCATATTAAATAAAATACATTTGGTATTCCCAATCTTCTGCAATCAAACACGCAATCATCTGCAACCAAAACTGATTGAATTATGAGGTTTGAATTTGATCATTTTAAACAATTAATCCCTTGAGGAAAGATAATCCATTATTTGATACTTAGAAATTATTTGTTGGACTACAATTATAGTCTGTGTATTTTCTGTAGGCGGTTCAAGGTGACATTTCTTACCGCTTACTGGTATCAGACAACCAATAACAAGATAGAAAATGTAACCTTGGACAGCCTACAGAAAATTCACAGACTATAGAGTGGGACATTCTTTATATCATAATAAACCATATAAACATAAAAGAAATTTTTTAAAAAATAGAAAATAATAAGCAAGTTTCTAAGCAAAATTTTATTAATGTACTAAAAAAGCCCCCCCCCCCCTGCAAAACAAAACTATAAAAGTTTGCAGCAATGAAAATATACTTTTAAGGTTATAAAAATTACAAATTTTCAATTTCTATGGAATTAGGAATCTATAAAGTGCTAGAAGAAATTATTTTATGGCTTCTAGTCCATTTCAAAAGCATGATACATTAAACATATTTTTTATTTAAATAATTATTTTAATATGATACGGTTTATAGCTTACATATCTACAAATTTCATGATGCAAGTATCGTTCAAACAGTTTATAGGAAAGGACATCAATTTAGCATGTAGTTTAATTATATTGTGACGAGTGCTAACCATATTTTTTTTCTTATTTGATCAATCAGATTAAAAATTTATTTTGATTTAATTTTTTTTTCTCTCAATTATTTTAGAGTATATTATTGAGCAAATGCTTTTTTTACATGAATATGATTTTTTTTTTAAATTTTCAGTTATATGAATTTTATTTTGATATTTTAATAAACTTTTTAACTTTATCCCTTTTAACTAGATATACTCTGTAAATTACATGATTCAAACATCGCTCAAAAAATCCGTAGCAAAGGAGCTAGAGCTATCAATTTTGGCATGCAGTTTAATTGTAACGGGTGCTTATGATATTTTTTTCTTTGTTTAATCAGGTTAAAAATTCAATTTAATTTCAGTGTTTTTTCTCTCAATTGTTTTCGAGTATATTATTGTGCAAAGGCTGTTTTTACACCACTATATAATTTTTTTAAAATTTTCAGTGATATAAATTTTATTTTATTATTTTAATAAATTTCTAAACTATTTTAAATATATTTTAGAACAATACCTTTCATTATTTTAATTAATTTATTTATATGTGCTCATACTGCAACAATGTGAATCCATTTTTTATTTTATAATCCATGATTTATTTATTTTATTTCATCTTTGACGTAATCAATATGAAATCTAATATATAAAAATGAATTTTTGTTGTTCGCATTTTACGCGCTGCCGTACCATTCATTTGATTTTGATAGAACTTTGCCAACTTATTGGTTGCACTTAGACAAAGGCATAATATAGTTATTATTTATAATATATAAAAATGAATTTTTGTTTGATCTATTTTATGCACTTCTATACTATAATTCATCCGATGGCGATAAAACTTTGCCAACTTATTCCTTGCACTTGCGCAAAGGCTAGAGGCATAGTGCAATTATAATATCTAATATATAAAAATGAATTTTTGTTTAATCTATTTTATGTACTGCCATACTATAATTCATCTGATGCCGATAAAACTTTGCCAACTTATTCCTTGCACTTGCGCAAAGGCTATAGGCATAGTACAATTATAATATCTAATAAATAAAAATTAATTTTTGTTGGTTCGTATTTCATACGCTACCATACAATTATTCATCCGATGCCGATAAAACTTTGCCAATCTATTGCTTTGAACCAAGAAAATCCATGTTTTTCATATGGTCAGTTGCATGGTGGAGGCTCATGAGTTCGGGCAGCCAAGAAGTTTATTTGATTTTGCTGAAGACAGAAAAACAAATAAAACATTGTCTACCCTAAAATATACTTGAATAATAAAGTAAAAATAATAGAATAAATATTATTTATACTACTCCTTTATATATCATTCAATTTCAATGAATGTATCCATTGTCGACAAAAAATTAAGTATCATTCTTTCTATCTTTCCTTATTAAACAAAATAACTATTTCAAATTTCAAACGATATTTCCAAAATTAGTTCTTCTGCTGCAGCAACGCGCCGAGTACCAGCTAGATTTTTTTTTTTTTTTTAATAAAATTATGTTATGAGAAGTATTCAAATGAAATATTTTCATGCTGTAATATTTCAGAGTAGAGGTTGGCATTTTCTTTAATTTTTTTTTCTTTTCTTTTTTAGACGAGGTTTAACTGAAGAAGCGTTGACTCAAGCAGGAAGCTGGATGACCAAAGAGAGAAAGAAACTGATACTACAACTTCTTGTGATCTATCTTAAAGCCTTATCGGATGGGAGATGCGTCGCATCCGCATTTCAAGCCCTGCATCTACTCTGGAATTCCCTTCCAGCTCCTTTCATATCTTACAATGAAATCTCTATGATTTTCGGTGAATTGCTCGATCCTGTGGAAATTCAGGATATGTATTGGTTTTATTCACAAGCTGTTGGTGAATTCAATGAATCTGTTCAACCACGATCCCTCAAACATTCATGTAGAACTATCATACGCAAAGCAATATATAATCAAAGACAGTGGATTGCATACGGAGTTGATAAATTGTTGATTCCAAGAGAACTTAAATCGTTTTTAAAACTTGATATGAGATTTTGAACCAAATATTTACATGATGTATCATAAATCAATTCACTACCGGTGAAAAGACTTATATGAACTATTTTCAAATATTTATATAATGTATGCGCAAAAAAGACATGATATCCAAGCACACTTGGGTACCATGGCAAGAAAGAAATTCTTGTGGCAATACTAATACGATGTTAGATTTAAGCGAGCATATTTTCATTATATATTTTTTATCAGTTTATATCATCTCCTTATATAAACTCTTATTGGAAGTTTCGTCATATCAATAAATATCAGCTTTTGTAAAAATCTCTCTCTCTATTTTTTCCCCAATCATTTTTTTAAATCCTTATTTGCAAATTTTGAAAAACTGTATTTTATTACAAACATGCCCATGGCATACCCTTCAACAGCTACGGAATTTCTGTAATTGCTACGGAAATTGGATGAAAACGACGGAGTTATTTAGGGAAAAATTACGGAAAATGCAGAACATTCCATCTTCTCGAATCCTCGCTCACAGGAATGCTTAGGATTAGTTTTTAAAAAAATGGAATCTTGTTCCTGTATGAATGCAAAGCATTGGAGTCGCCCTCATTACAAAGTGCATTATGGGAGTTTGCATTGCATAACCGGTGTTGTAGGGTATGACATGAAAAATTTATTCTTATCTTTTTTACATACAAATTTGACAAATGTGTATTCTATCAGTAATGTCTCTATGATAAGACTAAAGATGGGTTCACACGAGGCTAACAGTTGCGCTCAATTGTTGTCTCTCTGCTGTTGTACCTGTATTGTCCCCGTGTGAACTGTTGAGAAAACGCGATAGGGCAATGGCAATTTGCCATTGTCCAGTTGCAGTCACATGATTTTCCTGAAGTAGGCTCACCTTCTACTGCGCGCAGTAGTTCTCCTCGTGTGAACGCACCTTTATTTTATTCATTTTTAATCCTCCAAGCGGCAAATTATTCTGCGTATGACTTCTCAAAAATTTATCTCTCTTCGTCAAAAGATTACTTCAAAAATATCAGCTTCACACGAGAGAGTGTTCGAAAAAGTAACGACAATAACGAGCATTTTTCAGTCCCCTTCCTTCCCAGCTACGGGCATTCAATTATCCAAGTGGGGAGACTGGATTGTTATCTATCTGGCTCTTCACTCCCGATTTTTTTTTTTTTTTTTATATTAGCAATATGTAGTTCCAAACTAAACTGTGATCCGAAATCGTGTTTTGATAAACTACCACATCTTGGAAGGGGAAAAAATACTTTCCATTAGAGGTCTTAGTTGTTTAAACTATTGTATAATTAAATTGATTTTTCTATAACTAAATTGATTATTACATATCCTTTTTTATTCCGATATTTTTACCAAAGACATATGCTATAAGTTGTCTTTTCACTAAAAATATTATATAGAAAAACGAAGAAAAGTACTTAAAAATATAAAGTCGCTAAAATCATATTACACATTGACACTTTTTCTGTAAATAATACAAGTAATATTTAATGCAAATAATAATATTTTTTCGAACGCATGTTAATTTTCAAAATCTGTGTATTGTACACTTCATTTTTTTTCTAGAGACTTAATTTAAGATATCTTTTACACTGAAAGGCGAAGATTTTACATCTTAATTCTGACACCTCATCAAAAAATGTCGTTGATATTTTATAGAGGAATATATACCTCGATCATTCTTTCAACACTTTTTAAAGCTGTATATCTAAACTTTTGGAATAAAAACATTTATATAAAAGCTTGAAAATATCATTTAAGGACGTTCCTACATTTAATAACAGTAGGGTCTTTCAATTTTTAGTTCAAAATTGAAAGGAGTTTTTTGAAAATTTCAAACTGATAATATCAGTTAGTGAGATATGAAGCGATATTAACTGTATTTCGCCCACAGCAATTTTCGTTATAAATTTTATATTTTAGGGCCTAAGTCAGCTAAATATTGCCAGGAAATAAAGCAAAATGCTTTTGCAAAAATAATACATTCTCTCTCTCTCTCTCTCTCTCTCTCTCTTTTTTTTTAATATAGTTTTGTTTTTTCAAAGTTTTTGTCTTAATATCTTTATGTCTGTTTTGAATCAAAAAGTGATTTGTCACTTTTATTATAGTTTAGTTTTTGAATCAAAAGTAATTTTTGGCAAGAAAACATTTTTCAGTGCTTCAACAGAATCTATCTTTGTAAATATAGGAGTTAACGGACAGGTACTTTTTTTTATTTAATTTATGAAAGCCAGAAAGTGTAAGTGCATGAATCGAATGTTCCAAATGAAACGGTTTCATATTTGCCATATTTCCCAATGAAACCAAGGTGAAACAGAATATAAATCGAAATTAATGCTATTGGGAAAGATAACAAGAACATGTTTGTATCAACTAAGCAACCTTCAAAATTGATTTTACTAATTTTCATCCAAAATTTTTGAGTTGATTCTTTATAAAAAATTTTTTAGTGGTTTCCTAATTCAAAGAAACTTATCTTCAAGAAGTTGAGCCTAAGTTGAAGGTGTTGAAATAAATATTTTTGAATAATTTCCTTATATTTAAATACTATTTGTTTAATCTATATCTTGTTAAAAATACTACAGTTTATTTATTATTACAGTTAATCTACAGTGACTCATTAATCATGTACTGAATACAAAATTAGTACAATAATTAATGTATAGAATATAATACATTAATCACGAACAGAATCTGGTATAAATCCGAAATTAAATTTAAAAAGTAGTCAACATGGAATTTGCGTTCAGCATTTTGTTTCAATTTGCAAGCCAGTATTCATTTTATTATAATCATTACGCTCACGATCCCTATTTTATCATGTTCCTTAAGACTCAGTCCCTAAAACGTAAGACATTTTTTTCTTTTTCAAATTTAATTTTCACAACTATTTTGAAGCTGTTAGTATGGCACCACTTAAAATTGTAGAAATATTTTTAAAAAATCGATTTGTGTTTCTTTTCTCGCATTCCTACTCATAAAAAAGTATTTAAAGCCCTTTTTCGATACCTTTGTTTTTTTATTCCGAACAGTTTCAGAAGTTTCAGAAAATAATGCAAACATCTATCTAAAACTTTCACTAGTTATTTCCTTCCATATAATACGTACTTATATGGAATTTCAAAAATTTATGTCATAGGATAAAAAAGCTTTTTCCAAATTTTCATACATCACTTATTCATTTTCCATTTATTTACTCATGACCTCATTACTTTATCATTACATTTTATAGCTCAGTTTATATAACTTTATAATACAGATTCATTTTAAAGGGCTGTTATATACTTTCCCTCTTAGTGTATTAGCGTTTTATTTAAATTCGAAAACAATCGTTTATGTATATTGATAAGACTCATTTGCCAAGAACGTTCTCACAAATGCCTGTTTGGTATCAGATACTTTATACTTTACTGTAGATGTATTTCTACAAATTTTAAACATATCTTTCACGGAACGCTAGGTTTTTCGGAACAAACTCATGTGTTGGAAAAAATGGAAAAATCTGAAATATCCTAAAAATATCCTGTATCAGCTATCGCATTTTTCAATAACCTCGAAAACTTTTAGCCTTTTACATATTTTACGTTTGATTAATATCATTATGATTTGGTTATTATAATAAAAAGAAATTATTATCAATTAAAAGAAAGAAAATGAAATATTTTCGATGGTTCAAAATTTCACTTAATTTTATTTAAATAAAAATTTAAGTTTTGAAAAACTTTTCTCTTATTTACTGTGTAAGTAGTAACTACGAAACAAATTTGGCATCTCCAGGTTCAAATGTCTTATAGGGAGCATTTTTCACCGATTCACTGAAAACATTCATATTTCGCTGTTCACAAAAAATATGTCAACTTCAAAACATTAAAATATTTAGGAATTCTTAAACAAAATTTTCGTCTACACATCGTTAACTTTTGTAATATGTAATAATAAAGTGTCAAATGTTTGCGAAAATTTATTTAGTGATTTTTACAAACAATACAAATATATTATGCAATGCCGTACCTTGTTACCTTGCTTTATTTCATTGAAAAGTGTGCAAAAAGCTCATAAATTATTTTTTAATTATTTTATTTATTTAATTGTAATTACGAATAATCTGTTAACGCTTATATGTAATTATTTATGGAGTAATTATAACCCCACTTCTTTAATTATAGATTCATTTATGACTTTCCTTTTATTCCTGAATGTTTCAGAACGAATAAGTGTGTCATAAGCATTACTAAAAAATAATATGAATAATATGTTCTATAAAAAAACATATAAGAATAGATTTCTACATCTCTTCCTAAAATATTGCATTGAATATTTGTTATTTATTCTTCATAAAATATTATGGCTCTACAGAGAGGGGAAAAAAATTAACATTTTCATTTAAGGTTTATTGGAAATGAATTTCTTCTCAAATGCAATTCTGAAACGCATTGATATTTCAAAGAGTTTTAAATCTGAAACAAACCCCTATTTCTTAATTAATGAAGCAGTAATTTCTTTCAAAACTTAATTTAGCATTTGGAGAGAAAAGGAAAATTTATAAATAGAGAATCTCTTGCCATCCTTACGTCAAAATATAAATATAGCAAAACTCTCTCGACATCTTCATAGATGCATATTTCTATTTTACGCAATGAAATTCCTACCCCCATTATTTATTTTATGGATAAACTTTGCTGCAAAGAAGTGTGTGAGCGTGTTTTAATGTAAAAGAGGAAAAAACATCTTCTTTTCGTTGTTATTTTTATCTTGATACCAATCGACATGTTTTGCGAAAGGTTAATCGTAATTTTTATAATAAGATATTCAAAAGTATTTTGTTTTACTTTTAAAAATAAGTACTTATAAAACTTTGTATCCGTAAAAATTATTTAAGAAAGATTTTTTTCCTTTCCGAAAGCAACATAATAACTTTCCCACTTAAATCGTTTTCAAGATAAGAAATTCATTAGTCAGCGCAAATTAGTTCCATACGGATTACCTGCGGTCTTTCTCGTCCATCACTGTCAAAAAGGTCATTAGTGGTGGGAGGGCGGCAAGGGCGAAAAAAAGACGTTTTCGCCGATTACAACGGCAAAAACCGTTATAGGAAGACAACCGAAGAGGGCGAAATAAGACGTTCCCTCCCATTTAGAAGCGGGTTCGATTTGCAGAAAAACACATCTCAGGCGGTTGGAGGGTTAAATCTTTACGGGTAAATTTAATTACAGTAAATCTCAAAAATGTATCTATGGCATGAGATGCCCAAAAATTACTTGATTGCATCAAATTGACGCTTTAGAAGTCCTAGGCTTTACACTAAAGAATTATAAATGAAGAAAGGTAAATGTAAGAAATGTCATTCATCCTATTAAAAATAAGTATATATATAATTGTCCACCACCATCTGTAACATTGAACGAAAAATATCCCTCACACATTTAGTTTGCATCATTATTGAAAGTGCAGACACTAATGTCCTGTTTTGGCTTCAAGAAAGTCTACTAGGGTTTGTTTATCTTTTACGTGTAAATTGACTGATTAATATATGTGAGAATAAAGATAAATTGACTGATTTATATATGTGAGAATAAACTTTGGGTACCGGACTCAAAAGGAAAATAAACTAGAGACAGGCTTGAAAATCTCTTAAATTTGCAATAAGTTAACATTCATGAAAATCAGAAAGACTTGAATTACAAATATTATAGAAGAAATATCAGAAAATTTTAAGATATAGTTTGGGTTTAAAATTTTATTATTACCATTTGCATTCGGACAATCTCCCTCGAATTGTAATTGCAGTCAGTAAAGATTAATTCCAAATGTTCTACTAATACTTACAAGAAATTGAATGGCGATATCAAGAATGATATCAGCATGACAGTCAATTACTGTTGACATTTAAAAAAAGTTGGATGGTTATGGGTTCACCTGCAGAAAGTTTGATAGAAAAAGAAAATGCTAATATAAAGGTAGATATTATTTCATCATTTCATTCCTAATCATACATTGGGAGACAATACAACGAATGGGCTGTCTCCCAAAATTCGTTGAAAATGTGAAAAAAAAAAATGTAATTCGAATGGGGGTTAGAAGGCTGAATAACCAATGTCCCCAAGTGTCCATAATTCCAAACCATATGGATTCGTGTAACCTTCTCGAAGGTCGTGAAAAGGCCATGTAAAGGAAGGTCCTGAACGTGAATACGAGTGACCTTGAATTCGCCGGAGAACAAATCATGAATGCGGAATCCCCTCTCCACTGTCTAAGAAATCGGAAGCTGGGGGGATAGGGGGGGGAGGTTGATGAAAGATGAAAGAAATTAGACGGTTCAGTGACACTTCTTATCTTCACGTTTTAGAACTCACTGGAACCGAAAAACTCATTTTATGCCTGTCTGAGAATACGACTCAAAAACGCTTGGAAAAGGCAGATGAAAATTAATATATGGTTGTTTACTCAAAATGTATAGATATTTTTCGAATTTTGAACGAAATCCATTCAGAGAGTCTTTTTAACAATTTGGCTATAAGTGAATGCGATAAGAATTAAACTAGAGATCTAGATAGGTAAAATATTTAGCATCTAAAATATTTATCTGCATCACATTTGGAATCAAATCTGAGAATGAGTTAGCCGTCTGAATGTTTGTACTTTCTCACGCATGTTTTTCAAAATGAAAACAACTGAAATAAATGAAATTAGACATCTGATCTTGCGACTACAATTATATTATCATGCCAAATGTTGGTTTCAATCGGTCCCAAAAAAAGGGCGCTCAAAAAATGCTAGATTCAGTAAAATAGCTGTTTTACACCAAAGATTTTTCTTTCATAACTATTGGTCGTCAGTGGCATCGGCAATACATAAATAACGATTTTCTTTACTGTACAACGAAGTACAAATCTCTCAAGTGCGAAAATCTTAATCTTAATCATAATGACATGTGGTACACCATTGCGAAGATCCATAATTTTATTCAAAAAGAGGGCTAGAATGTTTCGAAGTGACTACTCCCGCTGATTTAATTATGTTTTCAAATGTCTGAACGAACAAAAGTGGAAGGAGGTGCCACCTCGGTCTTAAGTTCAATATTTTGCTTTAAGTATTAAAATAGCCCGCTCGTCGCTTGAAAGCGAGGCATAAATATACTAAACCTGAACGACTCAAACATTTACTTCATTTATTGCAGAGATAGTTTTGTGGTGAATAGCATATAAGCCATTTAACAACTACGCTGCAAGAGCAATTGCTTTTGCATAATGGTTATGTTACTGGATTGCGAACCACAAGGTCCCAGGTTCTATCCTTCGCGCATCGCAAACCGCTAAATTGTTGACCTGGACGTGATTTGAAGACGTCCTTTCGCAAACAGCGAAAGTCTTTATTCAGGAAAAGATTTATTAGGGTTTAACTACAGAAAATATTACTTTCTATATGAAAACTTTTAAAATCCTGTTAAAGACACACTTATTTCTGTTTATTAAGGCTAAAAGTAAGAAAAAAATTTCTTTTTTAAAAATTAATTTTAAAAATTTATTAGTCTAAATTTGATTTTACAGATGTTAATTTATTTTAATTTGCTAAAAACACCTGTTTAATTTAATTAAAAATTTCATCAGCTTATTGAATTTTTGCCACCAACATTTTGATTTAATGGTGAATTTTTCTTTTCTCTGGAATTATCAAAATCCAATTATTTCCAATAGTAAAAATATATCTCTGTTGGCACTGTTTCATTCTGTGGCGGCAGGGTGGTCGGCTGTACACAAGAATTATATATATATATACATATATAAATAACTGAATTTTTATAGCTTCACATAACATATTATATGATGTCTTTTGATTTGCAACTGAATTTGGTAAAAAAAAAAAAATCATAAAGAGGATGCTCAAATATTTTTACCTCTACAAGTTCTAAAGTTAGCAGAATTTTCCTTAATTCAAATTTATCGTTATGTCCTCTTGACTTTCTTATTTGAATTCCTTGAAATTCACTTCCTGACACCAAATCAAAAGATACATTATCACAAAAGATTGTAGACGATTGTATAAAAAATTTTAGTATTAAAATATTTTTTTTTTTTTTTTGCACCATTTGGAAATTTTTTTAAAAAAATTTATCTACCCCCAAACTTTGTTCTCTTTTATTTCCAAAAAATAATTATCCAGGAAATTATTCTAAACCTACTGAATGAATTTGACGGTTATTTTTGAGAGAATAAACACATTTCAGTTATAAAATATATCGGATTTTGGAATAAATGTTGAATTGTCGTTACAAATGAGAATATAAAATAAGTGTTACATTTTATAAAAGATTTATTGTTACAGATAATCTCGCACGTTTTCCACTGTGCCATCATTTGTAAACAATTAGACGAATTAATTGGTGCTGCCAATAGCTTATTAATTTTAATAGCACAATTGCAATAAAATGTTTTTTTTAAATACAATATTATTTTGAAGTATTCTCCTGATTACAAAAATTATTACGAAAAAATTGATGAATACAATACTGTACAATTTTTAAATATGGAATGGTCGTGGTTGCTTTTTTTAATGGTCTTAATTTTCTCAAAATTTTTAAGAACTATTATGGCAAATTTATATTATTACTTTATCCCATATTCACAGAAATGCATGCATTTATTAAATATAGTACGTCACTGCTTTCATAAAATATAAAAATCTACAAAGACATAAGAATTTATTGCTGTAAATTCAAATACGAATATATTTGTAATAAAATGATTGCTGGTTTTCTCTTTAAAGCGAAATTGCAATGAACAACAGAAGAAAAAAAATTCAAAAAATGATATAAAAGAAGAAAAGTGGGTCAGCATTTAAATATTTATCTTTATAGCTATGAGGATATTTTTTTAATATCTACATAGCTTCTACATTTTAAATATCTACATAAATATGAAACTCAGGTATTTTTTAAATGAATTTCAAGAAGACTGTCGATATCAATTGAAAGAAATCTCGTATAAGCAATGCATCTTCTTTTCGAATTTGATTTAACTTGTAAGAATTTATAGAAAGAATAGACACATTAATTTTTTATAAAACATTTAATTTCAAAATTTGCAATTAATTCTTTCTTCTTAATGAAAAACTTTCTTAAAAGAAATAAAATTATTATAAAGACAAACAATTTTATTACTTTTATTTCTTCCATGACCCAAACTACATGTCTGCTGTTTCCAATTGAAAATGAAATGATGTATAATAAAAATTGAGTATAACTAAATATTTTGTTCTTTACATAATGTTTTTTTTTTTTTTTTTTTTTTTTTTCAAAAAGGACATGGTAATTATTCTTAAGATGTAATGGGAAAATTATGGCACAAATTGAATTCTTCTATTAAGTAGAGAATATATATGGAAAGAATCTCATATTCCTTAAAGTTTCTGCACCTCCGTAAATAGAATATTAAAAGTACCATTATGTCTTTAATCATTTTTTTATCTTTCAAACGCTGAGTGAAAAATCTACCAACGAGTGGAATCTTCCAAAATTTGAAAATAACGAGATCAACCTGTGTATTTTTTGCCAACGGATTCTAAAACACTCCGCTCTTTTGCGCATGCGTAAGGATGGGTTTAATTGGACAGAATAGAGCTGAGATGAAAGATGAAAGAAGATATTTTTACAATTAACAATAAAGTAAATTCGGATTACTCGCATTCTAAATTGAAATAAAATAATAAGATCAGACACAACACGATACTCACATACACGTGATAAAAAAAAAGAAAAAAAAAGAACGAAAGAGTATCTAATAGAGCGGGAATCAAGACCAATGAATGAAAAGAATTCCTGAAATGCGCTCATCCTTCCACGTCTCACCCCTTAGTCAGATAGAATCGTCGAAAAGTGGTCTCATAATACTAAAACGAACAACACTCTTTGACTTCAGTCAACCATTGTACGTCCCTCCAAATTTCACGGAATTCCCCACTTCACTGTCAAGTTCGTTACCCACCTGTACTTCCAAGGTCATGGTGTCAGATCATTTTTGATAAATTACTTCTTCCAAATGCATTCATGAAAACTGAAGGAATGTGTTAAGTTTTCAGTGGGAGGTACTTATAATGTGTACATACTGATCGGATTTGAAATTGCATTTTATATAAGAGATTTTTCAGAAATTATCTTTTCATAAATAGAAACGTTTAGAGCAGATATCAGTTAAATCGTTGCAAGATATAAATAGTTCAAAAACAGTGGAAAGGATCTCATTTCACTGATTAGGTGTAGAAAATCTGCACATTTCTATCATCATGGAAATGCTCCCCTCAAACCTGAAGCAAAGATTAGGAAACTTGCATAGCACAAGTGACACTGCGCAATTCAGTTTCATAGTTCAAAAGTCTGTATCCTATTTGGGTTTAGCTTTAAGTGAATTTTTGTCACGTCCCGGATATATTTCAGGCCATTTAAGAAAACATGCATTCTATTCAGAGGAAAAGTGTCGTAAAAAATTTACGAGTGATAGGCACCGCTTGCTCTACATTCTACATTTGGATATACCGAATGGTCCAAAGCCTAAGAATTTAGAACTTTGTTCTTATGAATTTAGTAGTGGCAAAATTTACCTTGGGAAGCATTTTTATTTTTTATTTTTATGCAACTTCCTCGAAAAGGCTTTGAAGAGTATTGATCAGACATCAAATATTATATATTGGATATTAAAATCTGGTATAATTACCCCATCACAGTTTTACCAGCTCCCAAGAAAAATCCTGGATTATATCATTGGCAACATGTACCTTGAACATAGCGATGTGGAAGATGCGAAAGAGTTTTTTAGAAATATTAATTTATTTCAATGGATTTCTGACACTCAAAAGCCTGAAGTCATAGAATTTGCTCTTTACCAGGCCCATCGGAGCGGTAGAAATTTAAAAAGAGAATTTGCTGCTGATTCTTATTTCTTAGATCTTTTAATTGCGCAACAAAAATTTTTAAACGCTAGAGCACTTTTTAAATCTTTGGATGTGCCTTACATTCAAGAATCTTTTGATAAATATGAGAAGATCATTCCTTTTTCGGGGTAAGTGAGTTTGGTCTTTGTTCCTTTCATATAATAATAATTTTTTTAATGGTTTGCCCAAAACTCAAATTCTCGAAGAAAGTGCAAGATTGCTTTCACTAATTTCCTGAGTTATTAAAGGTTCCGTAAGGGTTTTTTTTTTTTTCATTATTTGTATATGTATTATAGTTTAGTTTAATTTAGTTATATTAAACGTTCCGTTGTAAAGCAACACTAGGGCTATTTTGGGACGGACCTTGTAATTTTGAACCGCGCTCAGATGACGAGGACGACACCTGAGCTGGCACCCACCTCTCCACTTCACACTACACCAGCGGGAGGACGTTTGGCATGACGGATTTAAGGTGCAACAGACCCTCTTACACGACGGTTCATCGGTTGAATAGGGTCTCGAACCTGAAACCTTACAACTCACAAGCCGAGACCTTACCAACAGGCCACCGCGGCCTGCTATATGTATTATAGAGAAAGTAGAGTAATGATCAAAAAATTCAAACTCGAGATATTGACGAAACACAATGTTTTAAACTTCCCTGAGATTGAAAACCCCATTTCTGAAAAACGTCCATCTGTCTCTCTGTAACGAAGAAAACTCAAAAGCGATTTGAGCTAGATGGTTGAACTTTGGTATATGGTCTTTACATCAAATTTGCAGATTTCTATCTAATTTTATGTAAAATCTGTGCAGAGAAATCCGTCTATCCGAATATAAGTTAGAAAAATAACTATAAAACGAAAAGAGCTAGATAGATTAGATTTGGCACCCAGTTTTAACATCTACAATGTAAACCTCTGTCACATTTTGAGCCAAATCCTACTACGAAATGACTGTCTGTCGGTCTGTACTTTCAGAAATAACTAAGCGCGATAGTTCAAAAACGCAATGACTTAACTGTATCAAATTTAGTATGAGAATTTGTAACTACAAATGCAATTTTGTGTCAAGTTTTGATTTCATTAGGTCGAGAAAAACATGTATAAAACACAAATTTCATTTTCGAATAATATTAACAGCACGCCAAGCATTAATCGCCAAATATCACATGAAAGATTCAGTAAAAATACTAAATTCACGCCAAAAATATTTCATAATTATTGTACGCCAGTATTTTGTAAGTCGTTCTCTGCCATTACAAATTTATTAAAGAGTATTCGAGAAAGTTTTGGGGAAACTACGTTGCTGGTTATTTATTTATTGTAAATAGTTATGATAAAAAGATTACTATGAGTGATTTTAGACAGCTTTTTTCAGTTATTTCTTTCAAAACACTTGAAAATGGTTGCTGTCTCTCGGTGAAATTATGCTACACAAAAGCGACAAATATGACTGGGATCACTAAAAACTTCTCGAAAAATTTGCGATTATTTATGTAATTTCCTTGTAGAATTTTTTTTTTTTTTTGGGGGGGGGAGGGTTATGTCTAACTAGTAGTTTTATTATTGCCCTTTCAATAAGCAACAGAGTAAAACAAGAGAGAAGTGAGGGGCTGAGAAGCAATCTTTCACGACCTAATTTTGATTGTTTCTAATATCAACACTTTATGTTGCTACACATTGTTTGTGAATGGATTCTAAAACCCTCCGCGCTTTTGCGCATGCGTTAGGATGGGTTTAATTCTACAAAATAGGAGTGAGATGTTTACATTTAATAGTAAAGCAAATTCCGGAAATGTGCACATACTGTCTGTCCACGACAAGAATACTGCTAGACATTCGTCTATGTTTACGGCGGGCGCAACGGCAACGGCAACGTCGTGATGTTTCGGAGTTCCGCGATGTGACAAAGTGGTCACGAGCACCTCCACATCATAATTTGGAATAGATACTTTAATTTGTTAGTTTAGGGAAAGTTAAATTTAATTGAACTAGTTTAGACGAGCGCAGTAAAGCTCTAACGTCATGAAATTTGGTAATTAATTTAATTTATACATATTTTTCAATATTTGATCTAATTTAATTAATTAAAATAATAAAAAGATTATTTATGGGGTAAATAGATAATTTTAATGGATTTACGTTGCACGTGCCTTTTTTCAATGGGGGACTGATCATAACTGGGCTGAATAAAAATTACAGAAAATTTTCACGCGTGTAGCACATCGTAGCTATCTAGGGCCTAAACAGTAATAATTTTGAGAATTTTAAGCCACCAAATTGGCAACAGAGTTACGATGTCCTCAGCTTTTTTACGGCTGGGAAATTAATGTAAACATTATCAATTGCAGCTCTAGGTCTTTTCCTAGAGCTGGGTAAAGCAGGATCGTATGCAGGTAGGTTTAGTAACTCGTTGCGAATCTGGGGTAATTTTTCAAAGAACTTAATTGACGTTCTTTTAATAAATTCCGAAACAGGTTCAATTTGGAGGTCGTTATGTATTATTTTTCCTCTGACGTACCAGGGTGCGTTAACTATTTTCCTCAGTTGTCTGTTTTGAAAGACTTGCAACCTCTTGATGTTAGTGGCTGATGTCGCCCCCCATATTTGGGAGCCGTACATCAATATTGGTCTTAAAATGGCTTTGTAGAGCAGAAGCTTGAGCCTAATCGATAGCTGGCTCCATGGAGCAATTAAGCTGTTGAGTTTACAACTCATTTTGGTAGCTTTGGAGAGGGCTGCTTTAATATGACTATTAAAGCTTAATTTTGCGTCTAAAACTAACCCTAAGTATTTGTATTCATTTACAAAGGGGACGGGTTGGCCGAATATTTGGATTGGGGCTAGGTCAGGCATATTCACTTTTTTAGTAAATAGGAGGCACGCGCATTTACTTGGGTTGACTTTTATTTTCCAGCCGATGAGCCAGCACTGCAAAATGGTCATGTACTGTTGAATGTTTGCTATGACTATGTTTGGATCTCTATGCTGTGTAAGAATGGCGGTATCGTCTGCAAAAATTGCTAAGTGACAATTGCTAGCTCTAGGTAGATCGTTAACGTAAATGTTAAAAAGAGTTGGAGAGAGTAAACTTCCTTGCGCACAACCGCTTCGGATTGGTCTGGGGGAAGAAATTACATCATTAACTCGTACCCGAAAATTACGAGAAAGTAGGTACGAGCGTAAAATTTTGACAAATTGCGCCGAAAATCCAAGTCGCATGCACTTGAATAAGAGCCCTTCGTGCCAAATTTTATCAAAGGCCTTGGCTACGTCCAGAAAAAGTGCACCTGTGGTTTGGGACTTCACAAAGCCACTGTGAATCAATTCTGTAACACGAATTAGCTGGTGATTCGTCGACAGGTTTTTACGAAATCCGAATTGCTCGGAAATTAAAATATTATTGTCGCTGAGAAATTGATTCAGGCGTTTGAGAAGCACAGATTCGTACACTTTGCTCAAGCTACTGAGTAGCGAGATGGGACGGAAATTTTGAGGTAAAGTCAAATCAGAGTTTGGTTTTGGAATAGGGACAACCACAGCTGTTTTCCAGCAATCGGGGAAATAACAAAGTTCCATTAATTTATTTATTAAAAAAGTTAAATATAAAATAAATCTAAAAGGGAGGTTTTTAATCATGCGATTTGTAATTAAATCCAATCCTGGCGATTTATTCGGCTTGAGGTTATTCATGAATTCCATGATTTCCGTGGGCCGAACGGGGTGAAGGTCGTTTACGTGTTGTTGCGATAAGAAACTCTCCAGCTGATCTGTGACGAATTGAGTCAGTGGGGGGTTCGCCAGCCACGCGTCCGCGTGGGGGGCGAACTGGTCCTGGAGGCTATCTGCCAAAGTTTCCGCCTTCTCAATGGGAGCAAGTGCGAGTTCCCCCGTCCCCCCTCTTAGGGGGGGGATCGGGGAGAATGGTTTTCTAAGGAAGGAAGAGCGACGCCAGAGGCCGCGTGTGTCAAGGTCTTCTAATTGACTCGCTCGCAGTTGCTCGAAGTGACCTACTTTTAACCCTTTGATCTCATCCTGGATTCTGCAAAGTTCCGTTCTCACTTGAGGATCGCGAGAACGTTGCCAAATTCTTCGCAGGTAATTTCGCAGTTTAATTTTGGTTTGGATTTCGAAAGGAAGCTTTTCTGGAGGTTTGTTAAATTTTGGTTTTGAGGCTTCTGCGAGCGCCTCCGTGAGAATTTTTCCTAGACTTCCAACTGCAAATTCAGCGTCATCATTGCTCTCAATTTTGAGGGGGGGAAGGGGTTTTGAATTTAAAATATGCCGAAAGTTCTCCCAGTTGGTGGAGAATTGTGCTGGTGAATTTAGAGAAAAGGTTCCAGTATTAAAAGTCAAAACTACTGGAAGATGATCTGATTCTAAGCAATTTAGCACTCTAATTTGAGAGTGGAAAGGAATTCGCTTTAATATTGCGAAATCTATGACGGAATCATTAGAGCTAACTTGATTAATGTGGGTTGGAGAGTGGGGCGCCAAAACATTGATTCCGTCCTGCGTTGCAAGATAATTATACAACTGCATACCATATCTAGTTGATTTATAGTTGTTCCAAGCGATATGACCTGCGTTCATATCGCCCGCAATGATGACGTTAGGGCCTAAATTTAAAAGTTTTTTCAAATCCTCCAGAGGAAATCTGTACGAACTCCCAGATCGTACATATGCTGACACAATTTTGAGAGGGGGGAGATTTCCTAACTTAACCTCAATAATTGTCGCGTCCATCCTCTCTAAAACGGGAGTGGGGATGACGTGATGTTCAATTATTGATTTCACATAAATACAGGTGCCTCCGTATATGCGCTGACGATTTTTACTATCTCCGGATCTATTTGTTTTATAAATCCGGTAATTAGCGATTAGGGGTGTGCACTCCGGTGGGAGTTGGGTCTCTTGTACCAACAACACATCAAGATTTTGCTCTAGAACAAAGTCTCTAACTTCAGCGATCTTGTTACGCAAGCTATTTGCGTTCCAAGTGCAGACCTTAAGATTATGCAAGTTTACTGAGTTGTAACGATTGAATTTTATTTTTGGGGACCGCAACTAAGTTTGACGTACTCTTGGAAGAGAAAATACGCCATATCAGCACCGTGGGATGCAGCACGAATTGCTGGTAATGCCTTTCTAAAGGCTTCGAGTAGAAGAGGTGGTTCACACCATTCTTCTCTCATTACAGTAGCTAGGCCAGAAAAGATGTCGGTAAAAATTTTGGATTTATTTGCATCCGCTGGGACCGACTGTTTTTGAATAGGCTCTACGACAACTGGGGAAGCGGGTTCTCGCTCCACTGATACATCTAAAGAGGGAAAATCTTCTTGGTTTGTTAATATATTTGAGAACGACACTTTTTCATCGACTTTTCTGTAATTTTTTAGAGGTCGATGCGTCCTGGGGGGATCCCAGATGGATCGATTGGTAGGGTGGTTTTTAAGGAAATTACTGGTGGCGGGATTTCGTCCACCTGATTTAGGGAATCGTGGACACTGGCGCCAGTTCGCCGCATGGTCACCTGCACAGTTAGCACATTTTAGTTTATCCTCAAAGGCTAAAGGACAATCTTTAGCTCTATGAGGTCCTGCACATTTAACGCATTTCACAGGAAGCTTGCATGCTTCGGAACTGTGAAAAAATCCCTGACACCGCCAGCATTGAGAGGGCCCCTTTCTACCTCTGTAACGCTCCACTGAAATTTTGGTGCCAAACATTTCAGTCAGAGTGTACACCGTTTCTGACAGAGGGCCGTTTGCGATTTGCGCATAAAACAACGGCATCGGAGATTTAGTTTGAAATTTTGACAGTTGAGTAATACTGACAACTGTAAAGCCTTCTCTTTCTAAATCCTCTTTAATTTCCTCAATAGGTGTGCAGGAGGGAAGACCTCGAATAACGACCTTTATGGGCCTGTCAGTTCTTAACATGAAGGTCTTAAACTCAGCACCCTGAGCTTCGAGAAGTCTAGAGAGGCGTCGGTGCTCCTCATCTGTATCTACTGTTAATTTTAAAAACTTGCTACTCATGCTGGACTTTAATGAAGGGGCCTCTAATCTACAGATATTAAGCATGACTTTAAAGTCTGCTTTAGGAGTAACGAAGAAGGGCGGGACTCTTCTCCGTTTTGGTTGTGCAGGTGCCTGCTCAGCATCGACCTCGTCTAATGCAACCTCTTCGATGCCTTCTGGTTGTTTATTAATTTTTATTTCACAATTTTCATTTAATTTTAAGTTCTTCACTTTCCTGACGAGGTGGGCTGCAGGAGCAATGAATCCATCCTCGTCAGCGGTTCTCTTTTTGTTAACTTTAAGTTCCTTTTGATTAATTTTTACAAGGTCTATTTTCCTTTTTGGGGTTTGATTTATATTTAATTTTTTATCATTGGCTATTTCTTTATCCACTTTAGTTTTATTTTCAGAGGTTGCATTAGCCTCTCTGAATTTTTCGCAGATCTTGTTTACCTCCTTAATACTAGGAGGGAGCTTAAAGAGGGGGATTCCTAATTTTAACAACAAGGTATTTAAAATGCCACTCACCCTGGCAACTTCAGCCCGCATTTGCTTGGACTCCTCTGAGTCTTCCTTATGGCATCTTAGGGCCTGCGCCCAGCTTCCCATAGTATTTCTTGTGGTTATTGCTTGTATAATATCCACATGATGGGTGAAGATGAACTCTTCTGAGATCTGCACCGATGAGGGTGAGACTGGCCTTGGGGGTTTCTCCATGGCTGGCGGTAGACTTTTCTCTTTCTTTTCCTGTGGATCCGCATCGCTCTTCTCTTCATGGATCTCCATTTCCTCCTCAGAGGAAGAGCATGATGAGCCGGATTGCTCCGTTCCGCTTTGGCCCTGACAAGGGCTAGTCCGGGAATCCGCTCCTCTCCTCCTTCGTCTTCTGTCTTTACTCGGCTTAACACCCGTAAGCAGCTCCTGCTCCGCCGATGACGGAGCAGCTTCCACACACGTCCTATCCATTCGGATACCAAGTCGAGTTCCTACGGCGGGCGCTATAGAAACAGGTTGCGGTAGGGATGATCCATTTTCAATGGGTGGAATCGGAAAGAAGTCTGGGGGGGTATTCTTTTTCTTGGCGTCAATGCGAAGCGATAACAGAAAATCTATTTCTCATTCGTCTTCTCGCTTTAATCGCAGTTGCACGTATCTTTATATTCGCTTAACTTATTTCTTTTATATTTTATTAATCTTTTCTTTGGTTAATATTAACTGCATTTTATTATTTAATATTTTTTTTGTCTCGTAAATTTTGACATCCTTTAAAATGCCTTTTCGATTTAAGAAAGGAGAGACTTTAAAATCACAAGCACGTAAAATTGTGCATAATGTTGCAGAGTTCTGCTCCGAAGAAGCTGCAGCAAAATCTTTGAAGGTTCCTCTTCCACAAGCCATGAAAAGAGCTGCTCAGGCGACTGGAGTGTTGGAAGGCACTATTAGGAAAATTAAAAATGAAGTTTCGACACTGGACAAAACGGAAGTTTTGAGTACTCCTGGAAAGCACCGTAAAAGGCCTATTGACCGAAATTGTGAAATTGACGACTTCGACAAATGTGTTATTCGTCAAACAGTTCAAGATTTTTACGTCCAGCAAAAGAAAGTGCCTTCTTTAAGAAAATTACTTCCCGTATTGAGAGAGAAGTTGAATTTTCATTGGAATAAGGAATCATTGAGGAAAGTTTTGCATTCAATGAATTTTCGCTGGAAAAAATGCGCGAATAAAAGAAAATTTCTCATCGAAAGACCTGATATTGTGTTTTGGAGAAACAACTACTTGCGAAAAATGAGGCAGTACAGAAAAAGTAAATGCCAGATAGTTTTCATTGATGAAACGTGGGTCGACAGTAATCTAACATTTAGAAAATGCTGGCAAAGTGATACAATTTCAGGAGCCGAAATAAATGTAAATTCCAAAAATCGATTGATCATTGTGCATGCTGGCTCGTCCACGGGATTTATTCCTGGCGCTCAATTAATTTACAAAGCGTCAACTAAAACTGGTGATTATCATGGCCAAATGAATTATGAAAATTTTGAGAAATGGGTGTTGGAAAAACTCATTCCAAATTTGCGCCCAAAAAGTGTCGTGTGCATGGACAATGCTCCATATCACACAAAAGTTGCAAATCCGACACCTACCAAATACAGTACGAAGAAAGAAATGACCGATTGGCTGATTAATAACGGAATAGAATGCGATATGAAAATGAGGAAAGCGGAACTGTATTCGCTAATTGATAGGAATCGTCCTAAAGAAATCATATATAAAATTGACAGCATAATAAAAGAAAATGGACATTATGTCTTGCGACTTCCCCCCTACCATTGCGATTTAAATGCGATTGAATACGTTTGGTCTTCAGTCAAAAGACTCATCAAAGAGAGAAATATAACAGGAGACTTAAGTTTAGAAAACTTACAGAATCTGTTGTGCGATGCTTTGGGCGGAGTGTCTTCCAAGGAATGGGAGGCTCATTGCCGTCATGTGGAAAAACTTGAAAATTCTTATTGGGAAAAAGATGGAATTTTAGAGGAAGTAGTAGACGAACTGGTAGTTCAAATTGGAAGTACTGAATCGGATTCCGATTCAGAAGAAACGGAATCATGTGACAGTGATTCAGAATTTTTTTAAGAAACTACACAACTGTCACTCGATCTCTGCTAGTTTTGTCATTTTAAAATAATATAGTTTTGCATTCTTTTAATCATAATTAATATATTTTATAAATAAAAAGTGAGTTTTAAAATTGCTTTTTTATTTCTTTTCGATTATTCAATTATAGATTATAGCAGAATGGAATTGTATTTAGTCTAATACATTTTGTTTCTGATACATTGTTATTATTTTCTATTTTTTTCATTAATGTGTTCTTGATTTCTACCATTCATGTTTGTGTTAATAATCAAAAGTTTCAGTTTAACATAGTTTTGATTGTCCTTATTTTTTAAGGTCTGTTTTATTTATTTATTTTGCAGATTTTACTAAATTTAAAGCATGAAATTTAGTTAGTTAATTGCTGATTAATTAATTTTTATAATTGTTATGATAATACTTTAAATTGTAGAAAGTGAAACGAAGAAAGAAACAATAGATTCTAATATTTATCAGGAAATAATAGAATATTTTAGCATGAAGTTACTATGGGCTAAATTAAGATAAAACCTTGGAAATTAATTAAATTGAAATTAGAGTTTAAAATATCATTATATATATACTTTTATAGCTTTTTCTGGATCAAAAACTTTTATTTAATGTTATAAACTGAAATTTAATAAAATAATTATCGTAAATTAGAATTTAACTTTTTAGCATAAATAAGATCGCCTTTTGAATTGATCGATATATGGAACTGGAAAATATAGAAATCCATTTCAGATTATATTTATAAAAAAAATGCACAGTTCAAACTTTTAAAGCAAATTATACTCAGCTGTTTGTATAAGTAAAATTAATTGATCATTCATTTTGAATTTTTTATTTGAAAAGTGTATTGAAAATTTATTAAAAAAAAGTTCTTGCAGGAAACTTTGAATTCCATTATTTTTTAAACAAGTATATTTCACAATTCAGTATTTTATTTTCATCGAAATTATTGAGTAATTTCCTTAAATCTACAGGTATAATTAATTTAGTTATCTACTATCACAATCATTGTCAAGATAAAAAAAAACGAGGGGGGGGAAACCTCGTTGTTTTAACCTTTGCTCTTAGTGTTAAATAATAATTATGAGAAATTGTGTTTATAGTTTAAAAAAAAAAGAATTACTTTGAAATTCAAAATAGTGATTCTATTATGCTATATGAAAATATTTAGAGATTAAAACGATTTAATTTCTTTTCTGGAATTGAATGAGTATATGCAATTATTAAGAAGTAATTCTATTAAATTTTTATCGCTAAATATTATTCAACTATATAATGGTATGAAAAAATATTATATTATAGGTAGCGCATTACTTTTTTTTCAATAAAATAAAGAAAAATAGTCATTTATTGAGACTTGTTGTCTCGCCTCTCTGTAGTTTCAATAGCTTTCCTTCTTAACTAGGATTCCAAGAATCTAAAAATTGTATGCACGTTAATGTGAGTTAGAAGGATTAAAGTATTTAACGAGATTCCTTTCTACTCAGGTGCACTGATTGTGATAGTAAAACGGTAGCAGATATGTATTCTCAAACGGTATTGATAGGCTTTGAATAGAAATGTGAAGAACATTAGGAGTGAAGAATTTTCAACCCCGAAATGATAAAATGCATGCAGGAATTTGGATCCTTTATTGCTTCGAGGATACATTGAAAGGAAAAGCTCATTTATCACTCTTATTTGAATTGACAGCTCGTGAGAAAATTTTTTCTTTGAAATAATTGTATTTCTTTTTCAAGCCGGGGGAAATGAATAAATGGTAATCTGGAATACAAAAACAAACTTTTACCGCGTTTTTCGTAGAATAATGTAAAGCGATATTGGGCTTATTTAGTTGGGTTCCTTTAAATCTGGGACATCTGGCACGTGCATGAATGAACACTTGAATTATCTTCAAATTCAGAATACTTTTACATATAAACTTTGCGAAATTAATTATGCTGTAAAAAGCTTGTGCATATTGAAAATAAGTTACAAATCACAGTTTGATTTTTAAAAATCTGAAAATTGATAGTGTGGTAATCGTTAATTTTGTGTTTCGGGAAATAGTATATACATCAGAAAAATAAATATAAATTTGGAAAGGTTTCAAACCTATTTAACAATGAGCATTTTACTTTAAAACAAAATAAAAGCACTTTTATAAAATTTATGAAATAAGTACGATTAATTATGTTAAATTACGATTAATTATGTTAAATTAGATTACCTCGCGTTTGCTGCGGAGAATTTGATATTAATAACTTATATAAATTTAGAGCAAATGAAATGAAGACGATTAATGTTTTGTCATGCATGATTTTACTTCTTAATTTTTTTTTTCTTCTTGTGTAGTCGTTAGACATACAAATATTTATTCAGTTTTTCTATTTGATTTGTTTTGTTCTTTGTATACATATGACAGGAATGCCGGATATTTTCAATATTCCGAGTATGCAAATGATTTTCAGCTGAGTGAATTATTTTTTTAAATTTGTTTTCAAGAATTAAATGCAATAATACCAAATATCGCCACTTTGGCGCTAAACGTGCCAATGTAAGAAACTTGAATGAATTTCTACCTCTGCGAAATGAACTCTTCCTACAGTAACCTGTTTCTATAACGCCCGCCGTAGCAGTATTCTTGTCGTGGACAGACAGTATCTTCCACGTCTTCCTCCCAACCCCCATTGGTGCAATAGAAGCGTAGAAAATAAACGAACTACGATACTTTACTGTTTATGGTAGAATTATGGTTTGATGGCAGAATCTACGTACATTTGCCTTCTAGTTTGCCAAAAAGATTTTCACATTCTTTAGTATTTGGTTCATGTTCACACTTTTTTTTTCAAGTTGAATAAGTTCGTTTTTCTCCACATACATCCAGTATAATGACATGGAACTTTGCGAGTCCTTAAACTTCGGGGTTTACTGTGAAGTCAATTTTTAAAAATTCGAATGTAAATGGATTAATGCAACAAATTCTTTCATTTGAATTCCACCAATACAATATGCAAAATATACTTTGTATATTAATATCATTGTTTCCTTTTTTTTTTTTTTTTTTTTTTTTTTTTTTTTTTTTTTTAGATTAAGGCTGTCACATACCGCCCGAACGATGAATCGAAGAAGATATCATTTACTACTACAAATATTATTTATTCATTTTGTATCTAAAGGGCTTTGTGATCGCAAAGCGGCGTCTGAAGTCTTACGTTCCATATGGAGGTCCATTCCAGATGCTTTCATCAGTTCTGAAGAAATCAAGAACATTTGCGGAAATGGTTTCAGCTCAAAGAAAATCGATGACATCTGCAATTTTTATAGCAAAGCCATTGGAGAAATCATCACGGAACAAAGATCACTTCAACACTATTGCAGAGTAACGATAAGAAAGATTTTGCACGAAAATAATGTATGGATGCCAGACGGTATTCACAAAACTAAGCTTCCAGGTGTAATTCAATCTTATTTAAATCTTGATGTATAATTTTTCTGTTAAAAATCATCTGAAATGCATTAAAAAACTTCATTTTTTGCATTTTTGCTTCATTTTCTTTTTAATAATTTCCTTTTTTTTTAAATTTTTATTAGATTTAAGTACAAAATTGTGTGTGTGTGTGTGTGTGTGTGTGTGTGTGTGTGTGTGTGTGTGTGTGTGTGTGTGTGTGTGTGTGTGTGTGTGTGTGTGTGTGTGTGTGTGTGTGTGTGTGTGAGTGTGTGTGTGTGTGTGTGTGTGAGTGTGTGTTTGTGCGTGTGTGTGTGAGTGTGTGTGTGTGAGTGTGTGTGTGTGCGTGTGTGTAGGGTCTCTACGTGATAGACTGTTTAATATACAGTTACCAAATTTAGCATATGTATGCTTTGGAGGTTAGAAATGCGCACCTCGGAGCAATTTTCTAAAATTTCAATCATCGAAAATTAAGTGAATCTTCTACGTTTTTCTACGATAATTTTCAAAACTATTATCGCATAAAAATAATTTTTATATCAAGTTAAAGTTTAAAACATTATCTTTTTAATGATACCAATATTTTAACCTATATATTAAATTTTTTTTCAAGGAATTTTTAAAAAAAATATTTTAACCATATTTTTCTACAATTTATTCTGCACAAAATAAAAATAAAATTTAACCTACACAAGCAAATGCATTGAAAAAAAAAATTGCACTTTATCAACTGCTTCCATCACATTGATAAAAGCTTAAATATAAAAACTAATTTAACGGTTACTGGAAATTAAATGTTTAATAACCTAATTAGTTATTAACTATTGTTGTAATTGTTAAATCTCTAATCTCTTCTAAGATTCAGAAGAAACCGATTTCAGATAAATCACCTCGGTTAAGACATCTTTTAAAATAGAGAAAATGGTAGCAGATAAGGTAGGCCAAATTTATTCCTGTTCGTTTTTTTTTTTTTTTTTTTTCCCTAATATGTTTTAGAAACTTGAACACAATATGTGAACCTTTTTGATATCCCCTTATAAGCTTATATCCAGCTAATTTATTGAACCGGTACTAGCATTAACTTCCTACTGTTCCTTTCAATTGAGATCTTAGCTGAAAGCAAGTGTACAGTCATTGTATGACTTTTCCGTACCAGTCATAAAACTGTCAATCAATGGTCATTTAAAATATGTGGTGTTACTGATATGAATTAGTTCTTTAAGGATAGGCGGCATTTTAAATGTTATAGCGGATGGATTGTTTTTCTATGAATTTATACAAAAATGTATGAAGAAAATCAAGGTCAAATGATTTTTCACGTAAATAATATACCTACATTAAAACAATAATTCCTACATTTTAATCATGACTTATATTTTAGATAGATATTTGAACAATCAATTCATTACATTACTGAAATGCAGAGAATTCACTAAATTTTAACCTAAAAATTAATGGTATTTTATAAAGATGACTTAAAAAAATTGTTTCTAAAGCTGGAAGTGCAGTTAATTGAGATTAAAAGTGTCGAAATGATTTATAAGGAGGGAGTAATTGCTAAATGGACAATCTTGAAACGCCATAAATAATTAGAAAAGGTCCCAAGTGTGTATGTGAAGTTTTCAGGAAATAGTATGTTAAATCACCTTTAAAACGTAAATTTGCAAAATAGCAGTGATAACGTAAAATAAATTGTTTTTGCTTCTCTTTATAGATATAATTTCATTGGTGTTTTCTTTTTTTTTTTTAAATATTCTGATAGAGATAAATTATTCAATGTTTATGTAACTTATCATTTTGTGTATGAATACAGCACGTACTAATGATTCAAAGTGTTGCTTTGCCTTGCAAATATTGTCGTCAAATTTATCACTGTATTTTAAAAAAAAGAAGGGCAAGTTTTATAATTTTAAGGTAAAAGTATTTTTCTCATGTTTAAGCATTATAATGAATAGCTTATAAGCCAGTTAACAGCTACGCTACCCGAGCAATTACTTTTGTATCATGGTCATGTTACTGGACTGCGAACCACAAGGTCCCAGATTCTATCCTCACGCATCACAATCTTCCACAGCATCATACTTTAATTCAAATATTAATGCATTTTCTCGCCAAATATTCTTGCCAACAGCTAATATGTTTAGCAAAGTTCGAATAATCTCTTCCTGCCCTTGTTTTCAATGAGCTACGGTTAATCCATTGGACATTTATGAACCATTCTAAAATTTCAGGCAGTCAAAAATTCCAATACCTCCCTACTCTTCGCTTCAATCTCCTGAGTATCAGCTATATCACTTTTTGACGATTCTACTAGGCTAAGGAGTGAGACACGAAAGGATGAGCCATTTTTGGAATTCTTCGTCATTTATTGAACTTGATTACCACCCAATTCCTTCATTTTTCGTTTAGTTTTTTTCCACATGTATGCGAGTGTCGCGCCGTTTGTGATCATCCTGTTTTATTTTTACACAAAGTTGTGTATTGATTGCCTATGTGGTTTGTTCAAATGACAAAAATGATTTCAGGAGGGGCACAAAGAATATTTTATATAATATCATTAAACGAGAAAGAGATTATCTAACGTTGTTCATTTCAAAATGTTATAAAAAAGTTCACTAACAAGTTTTAAAAAAAAGTGTTTTAATCTAAAAATTTTTTATTGTTTTGTAAAAAATGTGAGTTATTAGATTTTAAGAACAAAAATCTTTCTTTTATTCATCATAATTTCATGTTTAGGCCCCTTACAGTAAATAAAAAAAATTTCTAAAATATTTTATTGTGTATTAGAATCTTTTGTCGACACTATTATGAGTTATCTGCAATTTCCTTGCATTCTGTAAGTTCGCGAATAATCCGAGTTCACTCACCGTATTGTTAAATGCAAACATTTCCTTTGTTTTTCATCTTTCCTCTCAACCATATTTCGACTAAATAAATACGTCCTGATACATGCGAAAAAGCGAGGAGAGTTTTCAAATCTATAAAAAAAAAAAAAAGTATACATTTATTTTACAGATCAACTGCTCGACATCCATTCCCTCTTAACTACCACTTTGGATCTTTGATATGAATCTGACGAAATGGGTGCAAAGATTTTGCTAGCATCTTAAAACCATAATATACGAGTACATTATTAACATTATTAACTTAATTATTATCTGACTCAAATTAATCTCTCCTTTCTTGAGACCGTGGTGACCTGGTGGCCAGCTCTCATCCTCAGGACCAAAGGGTTCCAGGTTCGAGACCCAATTCGATCGGAGAACCGGCGTGTAAGAGGGTTTGGTGCACGTTAACCCCTTACCTGCCAAGAATAACTTGCGAGATTCAATCCCCACTGCCACGTATATATCCAATTCCTATATATACATATATAATTGCGAGACGTATATATACGCCAGGGGCAGTTAAGACATTGACTTAGGGCGACGTATATATACGCCCGAGCAAGCAACTGGTTAAATCCGTCAGAGCCAAACGTCCTCCTGTTGGTATGGTGTTAAAGTTTGCAGCTCAGATGTCGTCCTCGTCATTTGACCGCGGTTCATAATTACGAGGTCCATTTCCAATAGCCCTTTAAAAACGGGACGTTAATATAACTAAACTGAAATAATTAAATTAAGCCTAAATTGGAAAGAAGATTAAATGCAGTTTCCTCCGATCTCTTTTTATAAATATTCCATTCACTTTCAATTTTACGTGTATAGATTTCTGTAACTGAATTTATTAATTTCTTTTCATTCCCGCCTCCTTTCTTTTTTAAATATCTCAATTATTGTCCATTTCTTGCATATGGCTTTTAACAGATTTCGCCTCAAGTAAAAACAATTACTAGAGTATAGTTATTCCAGTGTGAAATAACAATACATATAAATATACAAATAGGTTATATATAATGAATACTAAATATAAAGATAATATTGAATGTTAAAAAAATAAATTGAAATAAAAATTGGTTGCGAAGGGTTTGAAATGCATACTGAATTAGGTACATTTTTACTTGGAAAAAAATTATGAAAATTTAAAGTAGATACGAGCAGATATTTTATGTCCTCAGAATCGTTTTTTTTTTAACTCGAATGCATGGCGTCTGTTTGATTTTGGGCTTCAGATGGCGAGGACGACATCTGAGCTGGCACCCCCACTCCAAACTTCCAAACCACACCAGCGGGAGGACGTTTGGCCCCATTAAAGTTCGTTGAGAAATAGTTGAAAACTTTAGATTCCTTTGCTTGTATTTTTATTTTTTATCATAATAATTATTTAATTAACAAAAGATTAATTTCTAATGTAAAAGATTAATTTCTAATGTTTGATTTGAATTATATCTCTCAACCAACGGACTCATTCTTACTTTATTATATTTCAGTATTTAGAATCGAATTATCATTTTCATCTTAATAACTCACTGAATATTATATTTATTTATTTGATAGTTATAATATAAGTAATTTGGTAGAAATAATGTTATTTCGGTTATATTTATATAAGATAATTGCGGATATAGATTTTGTAAATTCATCTTCTTATTTCAAAATATAATTATTAAACAAGATTAATTAAAGTAATCAAATAGATAATTAAAATAAAACAATAGAACGATTAAAATACTTCATAAAAATAATTATTACGAATCAAAATATGCAAAATTAATTTAAAACACTAAAGAGGGGCCGACATTTACACATTCATATATGCGATTCTAGTTTAGTTTAGTTTAGTTATATTAACGACCAATTTTAAAGCAACACCAGGGCTATTTCGGGACGGACCTCTTGATTTTGAACCGCGGTCAGATGACGAGGATCATCCCTCAGCTGGCAATAACTCTCTCCAAACTTCCACACAACACCAGTGGGAGAACACGACATGTCAAAGGGTATTTTGTTCCCTTTTTCGGAATCGCAGAGCATTTCGGTTCACTTCAACTGACTTTTGGCTGGTAGTGCGAGTGTCAATTTTCTGTCTTTCAGGCAAAACCGTTTAGATTTCATTATAAAGTTAATTGAAAACAAAACTGTAATTGCTGCCGGAAGTGTAACCAATTTACCATAATATCAGATGGGTCAATGATAGCAATGTAGTTATCAGAAGATTCCTTTTGTTGTTGTTTCTGTTCAAATATTTTCATGTTCTCTTGTGTATAATGAAGCCATAAAATAACTTGTCCTGTTTGGCGGCATTTGGCGGTATCTGCAGCTAAAACGAATGACCGAAATAAAACTACATTTCATATGCAGACTGTAGAAAGCATGGGCAAATGAATTCAGCAGAAAAAGAATTAGAACCAAAAGTCGCAGATAGGTGAAATATTGGCGCTGTGAGAGTACAGTTATGAATGAATTCATGAAATTCACAGAAAAAAATCTTTTATTCATCAACATTAGGGTCCCATGGACGCCGTGACACATTTTCAATATTCTGACCTTCCCTGTGTACAACGTATTGATTACGGTCCACTGCTGCATCAGTTTGGATGTTCATAACTTCATAACAGTCCGTCTTCTGCTCTATTTCAGGGCATACAGGTTTGCATGCACGGCATTAAACTGTCTAATGTAGAACATTTTTACCAGTAAAGCATGCTGATATAAGGAAGAGCCCATATTAACACACATCAACAATCAATCACACACAGTCAAGAACGAGCTGCTATAGTTCGTCAACGGATTCTGAGACGACCGCTTTTCGATGACTCCATCTCATTACTGGGTGAAACGCGGAACGATGAGTGCATTTCCGGTATTCCCTTTGACCTTGGATTTTCCCTATTAGATATATATACTAGTAAATGTAAACCTCTCCTCCTTTCATCTTTCCTTTCACCTTTCATTGACGAATTAAACCCATCCTAACGCATGCGCTGAAGTGCGGAGGGTTCTGCAATCCGTTGCTGAACTATAACAGGTCGTCTTCCCCTTTTGCAAGGAATTAATGTATGACTCTACTGCCATGCACGCATTAGGAATTTTATATAATCTATCTCAAAATGCAACTTCCTTCTTTCGACGTGACAGTAGCACCAATATTTCCTCTATCGGCATCTTTTAGTACTATTTTTTTCCTGCGGAATTCATCTTTCCATGCCTCCCTCAGTCTCTGTATGAAATTTAATTACATTTCGTTCATTCGTTTCAGCTGTAGAAGCTTCTAAACAGGGAAAGTTATTTTATGGCCACCCAGTATTTAAAAAGTAACATTTATAGAGACTTTTTCAATCATTCAAATCTCTTACTATGGAACTCTTGTTACTAATCTATAGCCTTCCGTTGTATTTCCTAACTCCACGATTCCAAAACGGGATTTTAAAGAAGCGAATTATAAAGAAAATGAAAAAATAATTAGCCAAAAACAAAAATCATTGGGAATAAATAAATTGAAATTAACCAAATTGTTTTTATCACCGCTCGAATAATTTATTTTTACACAAATATACTATGTCTATAATGATTTAAAGTTTCATTCTTTCCTTAGTTTAATTACCTTTCTTTTCTGAAACTGCAGAATTCTTTTTTGGAACTGTTTGCATAGTTTTGTTATTAGGTAATGATGACTTTTTTGGAACTGTTTGCATAGTTTTGTTATTAGGTAATGATGACAGCATTTGAATTGAAATCTTTCTCGAAAGTTACATCAAACCAATGAGAGAATGCGTGTTCTCACTGGTTACGTTTAGTTTACTTTCAGTGATATTAACGTCACGTTTTAAAGCAATGCTAGGGCTGCTTTGAGACGGTTGTTACAGTTTTGAACCGCAGTCAGATGTCACCTGGACTGGCATCCCCCTCTCCAAGTTTCCACACCACATCAGCTTGAGGGCCTTTGGTCTGACACTGTTTGCACGACGGCTCTTCGGTGCAGTCGAGTCTCGAACCTGAGACCCTATGGTTCCGAGGCTTGACCACCAGGCATCCGCGGCACCAATAAATTATACGAACAGTCAGCCTAAATGAAAAAAGGATCATTGCTAAAATCACATTTGAAAATCAAAATTCTACCCCAGTGTTCGGTCAGCTGAAAAGTGACAATTTTTTTTTTTTTTAATTTATTTCATATATTTTGGATATTATTGTCTAAAATATTTCAAAATTTGCTACGAAATATTTCATTTCATATAATTGAAAATTACAACAAAATATCGCTACATTTCTTATACTTTGTGCAAACAAGATCTCGCTCATTCGCGGAAATTTTATTATATAATATATTGTACTTTTAGACAATATGTTGCCTCGTAAATTAAATGAAGTGTGATTGTCAAATTTAAATTACTAGAGCAGGAGAAAATTACCAGGGGAGAGTAAGGGCACGCAACATTTCGCAAGATGTAGTGTTAAGTGCAAAAAGCGGGGATATGAGTATTTAATATTGATAACGAAATTAAAACGATAACGAAAACAAAATGTTCACCATGATATATATATATTGCATTTTCGTAGGTTTTTAATGTTATTTCCAGTTTTGGTTTGCATTTTAAATGGGAATACTTTCTCAGTTAGCAAAAGAGCTGAAACCGTATATGCATTTTGTACCACTTTCAGCTGACCGTTTCGACCGTTTAAAACCCAAATCTTTCAAAGAATTAAAAATGCCGCCACATCAAAAAGCAAATATACATACCAAATTTCATGAATTTGTTATAGCTGTTTGCAATTATTGTGTTTGCATGCATGAAAAAGTGTACACCAATAAACCAAATTCCGTCAAACCTCTAGACGGAATTTGTACCAAATGTGAAACAGGTATTCATTTTAGATGCTAAACCAGTACACCAATTGTCATTTATCTGGATCTCTTTTTCTAGTAATTGTATTCACTTGTAATCGAACATTCAAATTTCTTTCGAATGGATTTTATTCAAAATTTGATAATAAATCAAAAATTTGGTTTCAAATCCATATACATTAATCACCCCTTCTCCCAATGTCGCAACTACAATCTGGTTGAATCTAAGCTAATACTTCAGAACATTTTTGAAGTAAAAATACTTGTGCTTTCCCTCCAAAGTGTTTATTGTGCCATTTACAGAGAAATATTACCATTAAAATATTTGAATATCTTTTCATGCATGTATGCTCAGATGAGATTTTAAAATACAAACTTTCTGAATTTTATGCCTCATAAAAAAGGTTAAATGGTTTTCAATACTGCATTAAACAGCAAGGAAACATTTCTCTACTCGTCCATCAGCAAAATTAATCTTAGTAAATCTTCATTTGATTTTTATATTTATAAATCAATTTCGTATGACTGACATTAAAATAAAATCAATTTAAATTCCACACCAAGCCTCCACACCAAAGAAGTATGGGGGGGGGGGGATGTTTGGCCCCGACGAATTTAACACACAGCAGGTCCGTTTACACGACGGTTTTTCGGTGGTATCGGGTCTCGAACCTGAAACCAGGCTGTTCCGAAGCCGAAACCTTACCACCAGGCCACCGCGACAGTATACAGCGAGAGTATATACTTATTCGATATTGTAAAATTTCTTAAGTAATTTTTAAACACAAACTATTGCGTCTTGCTAGATATTATTAGAATGATAATATTTCATACCCACATGAAAATATTAGGAAAATTCATATATAGCGCTTATGAGCTTCTTTTTAATATTAAAGCCGCCTGACAAGTCATGATACTATGTGTTTTATAAATATACATATATCTGTGTGTGTGTGTTTGTGTGTGTGTGTGTGTGTGTATAAGTATACGACACAAGAGCAGAAGAAACTGAAATTCTTCCCTTCAGTGGTTTTACTATGAGATTTTGATAAGGATTTCTTTGCCACTTCTCTACTTAGGAAAAGAAATCTTCGGTATCTCTAAAAGAATGTTGTAAGCATTAGGGATTTTTATCTCTTCACTGGAAGCATGAGTAAATGCTGAGGTCCGCAGTTTTATAGAGCAAGTGTAGAATTAATTAAACCAAAAAAAAAAAAATAGGAATTGGGCCAGGATATACGGGAACATTTTAGAATGAAGTTAATATTGGCTAAATGAAGATAAAAGTTAAGAATTTAATTATGATCTAAATTAGACTTTAATATTTCATTACATATATATCCATTTTCTATGCCTTATCTAAAAAAAGAATTTTAAAAAACCTTTTCATTTTTTGTTTCCATGAAGAGGAGAATTCCTAATATAAGATTTCATAAAAAAAAAAAGCTTTTTGAACTGAAAATTCGATTTTTTTAATGCTGTTCAAAAATGTTTGGCATAATCTACAAAAAATCCAAGTATAGTTCACACAAGAGTCTTTCTGACAGTTATAATCTAAGGAAATATGACAGAAAAGTTTGCTACTTCGAAACTACTTTGGTTGAATCTATAATAAAAATAATTTTTATAGTTAATTTAAAGAATTCAGAAAAAATAATGGATTAAATTTCAAATACATATAGGTACAACATACATATGGGGATAGGTACAACAAGAATTTAAGATCCAATAAAAATTTCAAAAGCAAGCACTTAAAAAAATGGAAGTAGTTGCTAAATGTGAAGATTTTGTTTGGCCTTCTGATCTGACCTTGAGAATATTGGTGAAGTTTGAGTGATTGTCCACTTCCCTTTCCTTGCTTTTATTTGAGCTCCGAATCCCCCTGAGCAATGAAGAGGGGAGACGCAGGTGTCTGAGTACCCAAATAATAGGATATATGCTATTTCCTTCTAGAATTATAGCTTCTGCATGTGATCAACATTCTTTCCCCTATTCTTCTGAAATACCTAAAATTTCTTGAAGTGACCGTAACTGATAAAAGATCTCTGTAATATCAAGAATCTTATTTTACTACACGTGTTCATGCAAGATGGTTGTTAATAATGTATCTTCTGCAAAGTTCAGCCTATAATACTATTCTTCATGATGTCGATAATTATCTAATAGGTTTACTGATTGTAACGAAGATTCTTTAATTATTATTCAGTAATAAGTCTGACTTGAGGAAGTTAGTGCATAGATACATCTGAAGCACCCAAAACTGCAAATTCTATACTTTTTGTCTTGTTTAAAGGATATCTAAAGGATTTGGTCTGCTTAAAGAATCTATGAAGGATTTGTTGCATATAAGAAAAGTTTATTTCGCAGTGCCTTTTATTGAATTTTCATTTTTGCAACCATTTAAGTTCTGAACTAATATTAATAACAAAAATTCTCTCAAATATCTTATACTATAACGTATTATCTTATATTATCGTATATTATATTATATTCTCTTAAATATCTTATATTCATCTTATATTATCTAATGAAAACCAAGATTCGTTAATAATTATTTAAATAATTATAATAATTATTTAAATCTGCCCTATAGTATGGCAAGTGCAAAATTATTCCATTAAAGTTCTCTTTCTCCCACATATAATTAAAATATTATTTCTTTATATATAATTTGATCATAAAAAATAAAGAAAATAATTATTCTAATTCCATGATGTTAGAGCTTTATGTGCTAGTCTAAATTAGAACAATTAAATTTTATCTTTTCCTTAAGTTTACAAATTATAATTGTTATTCCAAATTATGATGTGGATGCGTTCGTCACCATTTTGTCACACTGTGGAACTCCGAAACATCACGACATTGTCGTTGTCTTCTATCATTAAAGCCACAAAAATTCAAATATGTAATATTTTTGTCTTAAATAAATTTTATTATTTAATCAAATATTGGATTAAACTGTTTTTATTTATCGTTTTTCATGCACATCTGAGTTCTACATTTAATCTTTCCTCTAATGAAATAGTTACTTTCATTTTATTGAAACATTTTTATTTGTTCAGATAATTCTTTCTATATTAGTCCTAACCTTATCCATTCACAATTATGAAAAAATAATCGTTCCTAATATTATTTGCTTTCAAAATTTTTATGCGGGGACATTTTAATCATATTCTACTATATGAAAAAATTAATCATTGGGAAATAATGGATCGAATTTTGAAAGCGAAATAAATATTAATTAAATGTATAGGTCTACAAAGAAAATAGTTATTGAAAATTGTTATTTCTGATAACTGATTTTATAATTATTTTCAAATAAATAAATATTTATTTATTTAAATTTTTTATTTTATAATTATTTTTTATTATTTTCATATTATTTTCAATTTTCAGTACTGATTCAAAAAATGAGATGTATTTTTTGCCCTCACTTAATGCTTTTTCCCCCATTAAAAACAGTACACTTCATAGAGAAAAATCTCAAATTAAAATATTTGGACATTTTTATTTGTTTCTCTCCCTTAATCAATATTTTATATTTATATTCTTGCTATGCCATGTTTTAAATGATGTATGAGTTGAACGATGCAAACTTTTACAATCGCATTTTCTGTTTTATTCAAAAAAAATATATATATAATGCTTTCTGAAGCATGCGTACAATCGCGGAAGGTTCGAGAATCTGAATGAACGGTGAAATGTTAAGGCCTTTATGCTAATGTCTAATGCTAATGCTAATGTCTTTATGCCTCTAAATATTAGAAGCATAAATAGATGTCCTAAAATTGCTGATTATATGAATATCCTTGTAAATTTTAACAATATTAGTTCAAAGTTTTTGCACAGTTAATATCAGCATTCACAATAATAGGTCATAAATAACAGTAGATAATGGATGATTTTTTTGTGTGTGTGTGTAGTGCGTATTTAAAGTATAGAGTAACTATTTCTACTCTATGAAGTATAGAATTGATAACAAACCAGAATTTAAGGTGTACGTACACACTTGAAGATTTTTTTTTTAATTTTAACTTTAAAAATCCAGTTTTTTTACAGAAGGTTATTAATATATGTTTAAACTCATTTCAGTGGGGAAAAAACCATATTACACTAATTATTAATTAATTAAATAATATTTAATGAGATAATTAGCCTATTTTTTGAAACATGATATCTTAAATTCTAATTTGTATAGACACACAATTCTAGTTGGAAATGATGCCTAATATTAGTCTTCATGTTGTCTGCCTCAAACAAGTTATAAACATGCATAGTTTTTTTAAACAATTTTTCATCAACGATGAATAGAAAAAGCGAGATTTTTTCTGTTATTTTTACTTTTAAACATCTATTAAAAATTTATTTCTATAAATATAACTTTGATTGAGGCAATATTTCATACAGATCCGCTATTTCATACAGATTATTTTGATATATAAATAACTATATTTGGTTAATTTCTTGTTGAGTTATGATTGTTTGAATGAAGCAACATAGTGGTAAAAAATCATCCTTCATAAAAGGAGTTTTGAAAACACCGTAACTAGAGATTTTAATGAAAGCACCTCAAGAAAAATAATTATAACTCGAGAAATATTTCTAAAATTAACAACATCTTGGTATCGTTTGAAAGCTAAAGGATCAGAGAACATTATTAAGCAATAAAAAAAAATATTCGATATTTTGAACGATTTTCAAAGTTTCAAGTGTGTACATACACCTTAACATAAATCAATGAGAACTCTGTTGAGCAAGTGGACCAAGTATATTCGTAATCTTACGTAATGGCAGCAACTCTGAATTATTTTAGTTAAAACTGTTTCCATGACATTTCATCATAAAACATATTTAATAATTTCTCTGGCTTTAAAATCTTTTTAACAAAAAAAAAAAAAAAATAGCTCAGTCATTATGCACCCAATTCTTTTTTATGAGATTCAAAAGTGATTAGAGGAAAACAAAACAAAAGTCTTTGGTCTCTTACATTGAACCATCCTTCCAATATATCAAACGTGCTGGCATTTCAGCTTAAAGAAAATTATATGAGTGTTTTTTGCATTTCCTTCAAATAAATATGTATTCGTTAACATAAAAATCATAAAAGTATTTTCTTAAGATTGTTTTCTTGATTTTTGAAATTATGGAGCTTTTTTCCTCCTATTTTTTATTTCTCGTCAAAAAATTATTCAGAATTCTGCATTCTATTTTTTTTTTTTTTCTTCACCAATATTTCCCCACCTGTCATTATTTTCCACTTCCCTGAGGAAAATAGTAAAACAATTTAAAAATATTTTTACTTTCACGTGTACATAGTAATGAGAAAGTAATCGTCAAAAAATTCGAACTCCAGAATTTGATAAATCTCCACACTTTAAACCACCATGAATTCAAGAAATACATTTTTAGAAAATATCTATCGGCCTCACTTTCTGTGACAAAAATAACTCAAAAACATTTCGAGCTATACGGGTGAAATCTGGTATAAGGTCTTTATGCTAAATTTGTAGATTTTTTTTTTCTCAAATTTTGAACGAAATTCGTTCAGATGAAATCTGTCCCGTTATTCGAATATAATTTACCATGGTAACTACAAAACAAAGAGAGCAAGATGGATAGGACTCAGTGCACAGATTTAACATCTTTAATATAGGCGCCTACCAAAATTTAAGCGAAATCCAAAGACAAACGACTGTCTGTCGGTCTGTACTTTCAGAAATATGTAAATGCAATAACTCAAAAACGTAGTGACAAATATATGAAATTTGGTGTGCGGCTTCAAATGCAGTTTTATTTCACATTTTTGTTTTAGTCGATTGGAAAATACAGGTCTGAAATCCGAATTCGATTTTTTGGGATACTTTTGACCTCATGCCAAGAATTAATCGCCTAAAGACACGCTAAGGGGGACATGATGGATTTAGTAATTATGTTAAATTCACGGCAAAGGTTAATATTTCGCATATATTGGATGTGATGGGGCGTTTTGTACACCAATGTTGTGCAAATCTTTTACTGAGATAACATCTTTGTTACAGTGCATGCGAGAAATATTTGGGAAGAATACACCCACTGGTTCTTTATTATATTAACATTTCCTTTTATTTTGTGAGGATACTGAATTATTGCTCATCTTGTTTTCTCTCCTTAGGAAGACGAGCACAGGAACATGTACGCTATCTCATGGCTCAAGATGTATCAATTATTATTGTGAGAAAAGTAGTTTCCGCTTTTCTGTTTGGCGATTGGATAGTAAGATTACAATGATATCTTCGGAACTCCCCTAAGCGAATAGTTTCTATTGAAATAAAAATTTTCCAGCCTTCTTCCCCCAAATAGTTCAAGGTCAACCTTTAAGGGTTCACCTTGACAGAAAACTTTACATCATTTTAACCAGTGCGGCCAAAGCAAAAGGTTGTTATTGAATTTCTCGGAAATTTGAGAGTGAAACATTGTCATTTTTGTTTTGAACTCATTTCCAAATATTTCTATACGATGGGGCGTTTTGTAGCAACCTTAGAATACAGATCAGTGCTACTCACCAGTGTAGCCGACGTTGTACAGTTCAGCAATATTGTTCAAAAGTCTATTTCGCATTTAGACTTGAAATTATATCAGCACTGTGCAGTTGAAGATAGTACGCGAACTCTCAGCTATAGTTGCATGAGGAGCTCTGTAAATGACTTTATAAGTACAGAAGAAAAATACAGGAAAATTCTAACTCCAAGTAGAAGTCTTCTCTATACTTTGCATCTTGACTTACCTAAAGGAAGAGAGCATTACTTGAAGGAGGCTGCAGGTTCGTTCAGCTCTAATTTCCGTATCCCTCATATAGGCAAAATACACTTCGGCAGTGGATTTTATTTTGGAATAATATCTGATTTGATCTATCATGCCGTGAACTTCGCAGGTCAAAGATGTAAAACTTTCAACTGGTTGTCGAAGTTCAAAGTAATTAAAGAATCCGAATTCCATCGACTGCATCCTATCATAGTAAATGATTTTTTAAACGACTTGCCTTTTTTCAATATGGATCCCACAGAGTTAAAGGAATTTTTTACAAAGTTTTGTTTTAAACCTTGGATGTTCCAGTATGAAAACGCAGTGGTCTTGGAATATTTTTTGCATCATGCTTCCTTTTTTGGAAGAGATTTCGAAAAAGATCGCCCGTCTAATTATGACTTGACAGATGCTTGCATCAGTAAAGGCTTTTTCTTAAATATTGCTCCTATATTGAAATGTATTGATACGCCAAGGCTTTCGAGTTCATATGGTGCATATCTGTTTATACCTGAGTATATAAGGTAAGCGAGAATTCATTTTCTATATTGCTGTGATTTATAGTACGTTATGGTTTTATATATTAACGACATTTTAAATTTTCTTAGAATCATTTGATTTTGAGAAATATAAATCTTTGATAATTAATAATATATGATAAAACAATTGATAAATGAAAGAATTTAATCAATCACTGGTTCAGTATCCTATATTCACAATATATATATATATATATATATATATATATATATATATATATATATATATATATATATATATATATATATATATATATATATATATATATATATATATATATATAATTGCTCTTATTTTCCATTAAAACGTTGATAACATATTGTGTAATTACATTTTCTTGAAATCAAAAGTAACAAAATCAAAGTTGTAAAAAAAAAGTTCTTATCTTATAAGTGAAATAGTCCAGATTCTGTATCCAAAATGCCTGTTTTATTCAAGTGGCAATTAAACCAATTAAGTGTAAATTAAATAAATTAATTTCAAAAATGGTTTTCTCAAAAAACTTTGAATGTATTAAATGTAAATTGTACAGATAGTTAAATTTTTATTTAGATTAATGGAAGAATATAATCAATTGCTGTTTCAGCATCCTATATTCACAAAAACAATATGACTATTTTAAAATGTTTAACTTCTTGTTATCTTACGCTTTTCTTGGCCAATCACTTTAAAACTTTTCTCTTAGTTCCTATAATTTTCTAATAAAATAATGCTAACATATGTCTGCAATTACATTTTCACAAAATCAAAAGTAAAGAAATCAAAGTTGTAAAAAAGAATTGCTTAATCTTATTAATGAAATAGTCCAGATTTTGTATCCAAAATGCCTGTTTCATTCAAGGGGCAATTGAATGAATTAATTAGAGATTAAATTAATTAATTCAAAAATATGTATATTTTTTCAAAAAACTTTCAATGTATTAAATGTAGTATCATTGGTTAAATTTTTATCTCAATGCTGGTAAATTCAACACGTTAAATACTGTTTAATAATATGAACTCTAAGCTTATTTATTAAGTTTGTTTACATGTAATGCATATAAATAAATTTGCATGATACAATGGCATGTAATGTTATGTGTGGCATATGAATGTGCCCAGTTTGAAATGCACTCTTTCCATTTTTTTTTTTTAATTCTTATATTCTGTTTTAAACTTTTCTCATTATTTGATATATGAAGCAAGTAAAAAATTATACATCATATTAAAAAGTCTGTCCGACGTTATTGTTGTAATATTAAAGTGCAATTATTTTTAAAATAAATTCTGAAATCGCAATCCATTTTTTACATGTTTTATTTAACTTGACCTGTTTCTTGTTTGTTAAAATTGAGCTGTTTTAATGACTTTTTGGCACGCCACGTGATATGCAAATCGTTTTGTAATTATTAATGTATTGTGTATCGCTCTATACACGTTTATCATTTTGAAAAATTATAATTTAATCTAACATCATTATAATTCATTTAAGAAAATTTATGTTATATTTTTGCTAATATACAACATGTCTAGTCTTTTCGTGTCCAGTTGTTAGCTTCTAAGTGTGAATGCGCATAGTTTACTCGAAAAAAAAATACTTTAGATGACATAAGGATTTATATTTTATGTTATTATAGCTAATAAAAGCATTTTCAAATAAATTATGAATTTAAAATTTTTGTACATTTTTCGTTCAATCATATTAAATAAAATACATTTGGTATTCCCAATCTTCCGCAATCAAACACGCAATCATCTGCAACCAAAACTGATTGAATTATGAGGTTTGAATTTGATCATTTTAAACAATTAATCCCTTGAGGAAAGATAATCCATTATTTGATACTTAGAAATTATTTGTTGGACTACAATTATAGTCTGTGTATTTTCTGTAGGAGGTTCAAGTGCTAGAAGAAATTATTTTATGGCTTCTAGTCCATTTCAAAAGCATGATACATTAAACATGTTTTTTATTTAAATAATTATTTTAATATGATACGGTTTATAGCTTACATATCTACAAATTTCATGATGCAAGTATCGTTCAAACAGTTTATAGGAAAGGACATCAATTTAGCATGTAGTTGAATTATATTGTGACGAGTGCTAACCATTTTTTTTTTCTCATTTGATCAATCAGATTAAAAATTAATTTTGATTTAATTTTTTTTCTCACAATTATTTTAGAGTGTATTATTGAGCAAATGCTTTTTTTACATCAATATAATTTATTTTTTTAAATTTTCAGTTATATGAATTTTATTTTGATATTTTAATAAACTTTTTAACTTTATCCCTTTTAACTAGATATAATCTGTAAATTGCATGATACAAATATCGTTCAAAAAATCCATATCAAAGGACCTAGAGTTATCAATTTTGGCATGCAGTTTAATTGTAACGGGTGCTTATGATATTTTTTTCTTTGTTTAATCAGGTTAAAAATTTATTTTAATTTCAGTGTTTTTTCTCTCAATTGTTTTATAGTATATTATTTTGCAAAGGCTGTTTTTACACCACTATATATATATTTTTTAATTTTCAGTGATATAAATTTTATTTTATTATTTTAATAAATTTCTAAACTATTTCAAATATATTTTAGACTAATACCTTCATTATTTTAATTTATTTATTTATATGTGCTCATACTGTAACAATGTGAATCCATTTTTTATTTGCACGTCATCTTTGACGTAATTAATATGAAATCTAATATATAAAAGTGAATTTTTGTTCGTATTTTACATGCTGTCGTACCATTCGTCCGATTTTGATAGAACTTTGCCAACTTATTGCTTGCACTTAGACAAAGGCATAATATAGTTATTATTTCTAATATATAAAAATGAATTTTTGTTTGATCTATTTTATGTACTTCCATACTATAATTCCTCCGATGCCGATAAAACTTTGCCAACTTATTCCTTGCACTTGCGCAAAGGCTATAGGCATAGTGCAATTATAATATCTAATATATAAAAATGAATTTTTGTTTAATCTATTTTATGTACTGCCACACTATAATTCATCCGATGCCGATAAAACTTTGACAACTTATTCCTTGCACTTGCGCAAAGGCTATAGGCATAGTACAATTATAATATCTAATAAATAAAAATGAATTTTTGTTTGTTCGTGTTTCATACGCTGCCATACTATTATTCGTCCGATGCCGATAAAACTTTGAAAATCTATTGCTTTGAACCAAGAAAATCCATGTTTTTCATATGGTCAGTTACCTGGTGGAGGCTCATGATTTTGGGCAGCCAAGAAGTTTATTTGATTTTGCTGAAGACAGAAAAACAAATAAAACATTGTCTACCATAAAATATACTTGAATAATAAAGTAAAAATAATAGAATAAATATTATTTATACTACTCCTTTATATATCATTCAATTTCAATGAATATATTCATTGTCGACAAAAAATTAAGTATCATTCTTTCTATCTTTCCTTATTAAACAAAATAACTATTTCAAATTTCAAACGATATTTCCAAAATTAGTTCTTCTGTTGCAGCAACGCGCCCAGCACCAGTTATTTTTTTAAATAAAATTATGTTATTAATCAAATCAAATATTTTCATGCTGTAATATTTCAGACTAGAGGTTGACATTTTCTTTAATTTTTTTTTTTTTCTTTTCTTCTTTAGACGAGGTTTAACTGAAGAAGCGTTGACTCAAGCAGGAAGCTGGATGACCAAAGAGAGAAAGAAACTGATACTACAACTTCTTGTGATTTATCTTAAAGCTCTATCGGATAGGAGATGCGTCGCATCTGCATTTCAAGCCCTGCATCTACTCTGGAATTCCCTTCCAGCTCCTTTCATATCTTACAAAGAAATCTCTATGATTTTCGGTGAATTGCTCGATCCTGTGGAAATTCTTGATATGTATTGGTTTTATTCACAAGCTGTTGGTGAATTCAATGAATCTGTTCAACCACGATCCCTCAAACATTCATGTAGAACTATCATACGCAAAGCAATATATAATCAAAGACAGTGGATTGCATACGGAGTTGATAAATTGTTGATTCCAAGAGAACTTAAATCGTTTTTAAAACTTGATATGAGATTTTGAACAAAATATTTACATGATGTATCATAAATCAATTCACTACCGGTGAAAAGACTTATATGAACTATTTTCAAATATTTATATAATGTATGCGCAAAAAAGACATGATATCCAAGCACACTTGGGTACCATGGCAAGAAAGAAATTCTTGTGGCAATACTAATACGATGTTAGATTTAAGCGAGCATATTTTCATTATATATTTTTTATCAGTTTATATCATCTCCTTATATAAACTCTTATTTGAAGTTTCGTCATATCAATAAACATCACCTTTTGTGAAAATCTCTCTCTCTATTTTTTCCCCAATCATTTTTTTAAATCCTTATTTGCAAATTTGAAAAACTGTATTTTATTACAAACATGCCCACGGCATAACCTCCAATAGCTACGGAATTTCTGTAATTGCTACGGAAATTGGATGAAAACGACGGAGTTATTTAGGGAAAAATTACGGAAAACGCCAAACATACCATCTTCTCGAATCCTCGCTCACAGCAATGCTGAGAGTTAGTTAAAAAAAAAAAAATGGAATCTTGTTCCTGTATGAATGCAAAGCATTGGTGTCGCCCTCATTACGAAGTGCATTATGGGAGTTTGCTATGATGTTAAATTGAGCAATGGTGACTTTAAAAAAGTACAAATGCTTGCTATTTAATAGAAAACATTGTAATTGTCTGACAGATAGTGTTAATTTATTTGATCAACAAAATCATAGTCTGCTTTTCTTTTAATTAAAATTATTTCACCTATATATATAGTCAACAATAAATGTCTGTAAAATAAATTTGAGTAATATTTTAATTAATTAAAATTCTTTGGAAACATCTATTATTCAATAAGTTGTGGATATTCATTGCATGTAATATATCTGTAAGAAGTTCTATGAAAGATAGCATAACCGGTGTTGTAGGGTATGCCATAAAAAATTTATTCTTATATTTTTTTATCCTTTATACGCAAATTTGACAAATGTGTATTCTATCAGTAATGTCTCTATGACAAGACTAAAGATGGGTTCACACGATGCTAACAATAGCGCGCAATTGTTGTCTCTCTGCTGTTGTCCCTGTATTGTCCCCGTGTGAACAGTTGAGAAAACGTCGATGAGACAACAGGACAAATGGTTGTCCCAACAGGACAACCATTTGCCATTGTCCAGTTGCAGTCAAGTGATTTTCCTGAAATAGGCGTGACCTTCTACTGCGTGCAATAGTTGGCCCCTTGTGAACCCACCTTTATTCTATTCATTTTTAATCCTCCGAGCTTCTAATTATTCTGCGTATGATTTCTCAAAAGTTTATTTCTCTTCGTCAAAATATTACTTCAAAAATATCAGCTTCACATTAGAAAGTGTTCGAAAAAGTAACGACAATAACGAGCATTTTTCAGTCCCCTTTCTTCCCAGCCGCGGGAATTCAATAACCCAAGTGGGGAGACTGGATTGTAATCTAGCTCTTCACTCCCGATTTTTTCTTTTTCTTTTTTTTTTTTTTTTTTTTTTTTTTTTCATATTAGCAATATGTAGTTCCAAACTAAGCTGTGATCCGAATTCGTGTTTTGATAAACTATCACATCTTGGAAAGGGAAAAAATACTTTCCATTAGAAGTCTTAATTTTTTTAACTAAATTTTTCTATAACTAAATTGATTATTACATATCCTTTTTTATTCCGATATTTTTACCAAAGACATATGCTATAAGTTGTCTTTTCACTAAAAATATTATATAGAAGCGAAGAAAAGTACTTAGAAATATAAAGTCGCTACAATCAAGCTACATATTTACACTTTTTCTGTAAATAATAAAAGTAATATTTAACGCAAATAAAATTTTTTTTCGAACGCATATTAATTTTCAAAATCTGTGTATCGTACACTTCATTTTTTTTCTAGAGATTTAGTTTATGATCTCTTTTATACTGAAAGGCGAAGATTTTACATCTTAATTCTGACACCTCATCAAAAAATGTCGTTGATATTTTATAGAGGAATATATACCTCGATCATTCTTTCAACACTTTTTAAAGCTGTATATCTAAACTTTTGGAATAAAAACATTTATATAAAGGCTTGAAAATATGATTTAAGGACGTTCCTACATTTAATAACAGTAGGATATTTAAATTTTGAGTTCAAAATTGAAAGAAATTTTTCACAGGTAATTGAAAGGAAAGGAAAAGAATTTTTCACTAAATTTTTTGGAAATTTCAAACTGATAAAATCAATTTTTAGTGAGATATGTAGCGATATTAACAGTATTTCGCCCACAGCAGTTTTCGTTATTTATTTTATATTTAAGGACCTAAGTCAACTAAATATTGCCAGGAAATAAAGCAAAACGCTTTTGCAAAAATAATAAATAAGATGAAAAACTCGAAATGAGAATAAATTTAATTCTTAACTCTTAAAATAATAAGTTCATATTATTACAAAAAATGTCTTAAAATTTGATCAATTTGCTCTTAAATGAAATTATGCATAAGCATATTCAGAAATTTACATATTTGCCAGCCAATATTTCTTTAAAGGAGTAGAATACAGTTTTCACAATACAAAGCCAGCATTAAAGATATATATACATATATATACTTTTAAATATGTAAAAATAATGGCAATAATGCATTATAACTCTCTTCTGTTTTGATACATATTACTTTTTCAATCCATAAGCAAAATAACCCCGGAAATAGAATTTTTAGAATAAAGTAATGCACCCTTTTCATTTTTGCTAACACTTGATATCCTTTATTGATCTAGAGTACAAGTCCCACTTATTCCCTTTCAACACACACGCATGCACAAAATGAAAACTAAAAAGAATATATGTGAAAGAGATCATTATGGAAGAGTTCCGATTGTAAAAAAGGACTTGATTGCATCAAATGAATGCTTTAGAAGTCCTGGGCTTTTCATTAAACAATTACAAATGAAGCAAGGTAAAAGTAAGAAATATCATTCATCCTATTAAGCATCAGTATATATATAATTGTCAGCCGTCATCTGTAACATTGAGCGAAAAATATCCCTCACACATTTAATCTGCATCACTATTGAAAGTGCAAACACTAATTTTCAGTTTTGGCGTCAAGAGAGTCTACCAGGATTTTTTTTTTTTTTTTACGTGTAAATTGTCTCCCAAAATTCGTTGAAAATGTGAAAAAAAAAAAAAAAATGCAATTCGAATGGGGGTTAGAAGGCTGAATAACCAATGTCCCCAAGTGTCCATAATTCCAAACCATATGGATTCGTGTAACCTTCTCGAAGGTCGTGAAAAGGCCATGGAAAGGAAGGTCCTGAACGTGAATACGAGTGACCTTGAATTCGCCGGAGAACAAATCATGAATGCGGAAACCCCTCTCCACTGTCTAAAAAAGCGGAAGCTGGGGGGATGGGGGGGGGGGTTGATGAAAGATGAAAGAAATTAGACTGTTCAGTGACACTTCTTATCTTCACGTTTTAGAACTCACTGGAACCGAAAAACTCATTTTATGCCTGTATGTGAACACGACTCAAAAACGCTTGGAAAAGGCAGATGAAATTTAATATATGGTTGTTTACGCAAAATGTATAGATATTTGTCGAATTTTGAACGAAATCCATTCAGAGAGTCTTTTCAACAATTTGGCTATAAGTGAATGCGATAAGAATTAAACTAGAGATCTAGATAGGTAAAATATTTAGCATCTAAAATATTTATCTGCATCACATTTGGAATCAAATCTGATAAAAAAAATTAGCCGTCTGAATGTTTGTACTTTCTCACGCATGTTTTTCAAAATGAAACAACTCAAATAAATAAAATTAGACATTTGATCTTGCGACCACAATTATATAATCATGCCAAATATTGGTTTCAATCGGTCTCCCCAAAAAAAAGTCGCTCAAAAAATGCTAGATTCAGTAAAATATCTGTTTTACACCAAAGATTTTTCTTTCATAACTATTGGTCGTCAGTGGCATCGGCAATACATAAGTACCGATTTTCTTTACTGTACAACGAAGTACAAATCACTCAAGTGCAAAAATCTTAATCTGAATCATAATGACATGTGGTACACCATTGTGAAGATCCATAATTTTAATCAAAAAGAGGGCGAGAATGTTTCGGGGTGACTACTCCCGCTGATTTCATTATGTTTTCAAATGTCTGAACGAATAACAATGGAAGGAGGTGCCACCTCGGTCTTAAGTTCAATATTTTGCTTTAAGTATTAAAATAGCCCGCTCGTCGCTTGAAAGCGGGGCATAAATATACTAAACCTGAACGACTCAAACATTTACTTCATTTATTGCAGAGATAGTCTTGTGGTGAATAGCATATAAGCCAGTTAACAACTGCACTGCAAAAGCAATTGCTTTTGCATAATGGTTATGTTACTAGACTGCGAATCACAAGGTCACAGGTTCAATCCTCCGCGCATCGCAGACCGCTAAATTGGTCACCCGGACGTGATTTGAACACGCAACCTTTCGCAAACCTCTAAAGTCTTTATTCAAGAAAAGATTTATTAGGGTTTAACTAGAAAGAAAATTGCTTTCTATATGAAAACTTCTAAAATCCTGTAAAAGACACACTGATTTCTGTTTATTAAGGCAAAAAATAAGTCATACTTTCTTTTTAAAAAACTTATTAGTCTAAATTTGATTTTACAGATGTTAATTTATTCTAATTTGCTTTAAAAAACTGTTCAATTTAATTAAAAATTTCATCAGCTTATTGTATTTTTGCCACCAACATTGTGATTTAATGGTGAATTCTTCTTTTCTCTGGAATTATCAAAATCCAATTATTTCCAATAGTAAAAATATATCTCTGTTGGTACTGTTTCATTCTGTGGCGGCAGGGTGGTCGGCTGTACACAAGAATTATATATATATTTAAATAACTGAATTTTTATAGCTTCACATAACATATTATATAATATCTTTTGATTTGCAACTGAATTTGGTAAAAAAAAATCATAAAGATGATGGCCAAATATTTTTACCTCTACAAGTTCTAAAGTTAGCAGAATTTTCCTTAATTCAAATTTATCGTTATGTCCTCTTGACTTTCTTATTTGAATTTCTTGAAATTCACTTCCTGACACCAAATCAAAAGATACATACAAGATTGTTGACGATTGTATGAAAAATTTTAATATTAAAATATTTTTTTTTGCACCATTTGGAAATTTTTTTAAAAAATTAATCTACACCCAAACTTTGTTCTCTTTTATTTCCAAAAAATAATTATCCAAGAAATTATTCTAAGCCTACTGAATGAATTTGACGGTTATTTTTGAGAGAATAAACACATTTCAGTTATAAAATATATCGGATTTTGGAATAAATGTTGAATTGTCGTTACAAATGAGAATATAAAATAAGAGTTACATTTTATAAAAGATTTATTGTTACAGATAATCTTGCACGTTTTCCACTGTGCCATCATTTGTAAACAATTCGACGAATTAATTGGTGCTGCCAATAGCTTATTAATTTTAATAGCACAATTGCAATAAAATGTTTTTTTAAATACAATATTATTTTGAAGTATTCTGATTTCAAAATTTATTACAAAAAAATTGATGAATACAATACTGTACAATTTTTAAATATGGAATGGTCGTGGTTGCTTCTTTTAATGGTCTTAGTTTCTTAAGAACTCGTATGACGAATTTAAATTATCGCTTTATCCCATATTCACAGAAATGCATGCATTTATTAAAGAAGCATATGCCATTGCTTTCATGAAATATAAAAATCTACAAAGACATAAGAATTTATTGCTGTAAATTCAAATACTAATATGTTTGTAATAAAATGATTGCTGGTTTTCTCTTTAAAGCGAAGTTGCAATGAACAACAGAAGAATAAAAATTCAAAAAATGATATAAAAGAAGAAAAGTGGGATAGCATTTAAAGATTTATCTTTATAGCTATGAGGATATTTTTTTTAATATCTACATAGCTTCTAAATTTTAAATATCTACATAAATATGAAATTCAGGTATTTTTTTTAATACTTGAATTTCAAGAAAACTGTCGATATCAATTGAAAGAAATCTTGTATGAGCAATGCATCTTCTTATAGAACTTGATTTAACTAGTAAGAATTTATAGAAAGAATAGAAACATTAATTTTTTATAAAACATTTAATTTCAAAATTTGAAATTAATTCTTTCTTCTTAATGAAAAACTTTCTTAAAAGAAATAAAATTATTATAAAGACAAACAATTTTATTACTTTTATTTCTTCCATGACCCAAAATACATGTCTGCTGTTTCCAAATGAAATGATGTATAATAAAAATTGAGTATAACTAAATATTTTGTTCTTTACATAATGTTTTTTTTTTTTTTTTTTTTTCAAAAAGGACATGGTAATTATTCTTAAGATGTAATGGGAAAATTATGGCACAAATTGAATTCTTCTATTAAGTAGAGAATATATATGGAAAGAATCTCATATTCCTTAAAGTTTCTGCACCTCCGTAAATAGAATATTAAAAGTACCATTATGTCTTTAATCATTTTTTTATCTTTCAAACGCTGAGTGAAAAATCTACCAACGAGTGGAATCTTCCAAAATTTGAAAATAACGAGATCAACCTGTGTATTTTTTGCCAACGGATTCTAAAACCCTCCGCTCTTTTGCTCATGCGTAAGGATGGGTTTAATTGGACAGAATAGAGCTGAGATGAAAGATGAAAGAAGATGTTTTTACATTTAACAATAAAGTAAATTCGGATTACTCGCATTCTAAATTGAAATAAAATAATAAGATCAGACACAACACGATACTCACATACACGCGATAAAAAAAAAGAAAAAAAAAAAAAAGAACGAAAGAGTATCTAATAGAGCGGGAATCAAGACCAATGAATGAAAAGAATTCCGGAAATGCGCTCATCCTTCCACGTCTCACCCCTTAGTCAGATAGAATCGTCGAAAAGTGGTCTCATAATACTAAAACGAACAACACTCTTTGACTTCAGTCAACCATTGTACGTCCCTCCAAATTTCACGGAATTCCCCACTTCACTGTCAAGTTCGTTACTCACCTGTACTTCCAAGGTCATGGTGTCAGATCATTTTTGATAAATTACTTCTTCCAAATGCATTCATGAAAACTGAAGGAATGTGTTAAGTTTTCAGTGGGAGGTACTTATAATTTGTACATACTGATCGGATTTGAAATTGTATTTTATATAAGAGATTTTTCAGAAATTATCTTTTCATAAATAGAAACGTTTAGAGCAGATATCAATTAATTCGTTGCAAGATATAAATAGTTAAAAAACAGTGGAAAGGATCTCATCTCACTGATTTGGTGTAGAAAATCTGCACATTTCTATCATCATGGAAATGCTCCCCTCAAATCTGAGGCAAAGATTAGGAAACTTGCATAGCACAAGTGACACTGTGGAATTCAGTTTCATAGTTCAAAAGTCTGTATCCTATTTGGATTTAGCTTTAAGTGAATTTTTGTCACGTCCCGGATATATTTCAGGCCATTTAAGAAAACATGCATTCTATTCAGAGGAAAAGTGTAAAAAATTTACGAGTGATAGGCACCGCTTGCTCTACATTCTACATTTAGATATACCTAAGGGTCCAAAGCCTAGGAATTTAGAACTTTGTTCTTATGAATTTAGTAGTGCTAAAATTTACCTTGGGAAGCATTTTTATTTTTTATTTTTATGCAACTTCCTCGAAAAGGCCTTGAAGAGTATTGATCAGACATCAAATATTATATATTGGATATTAAAATCTGGTATAATTACCCCATCACAGTTTTACCAGCTCCCAAGAAAAATCCTGGATTATATCATTGGCAACATGTACCTTGAACATAGCAATGTGGAAGATGCGAAAGAGTTTTTTTAGAAATATTAATTTATTTCAATGGATTTCTGACACTCAAAAGCCTGAAGTCATAGAATTTGCTCTTTACCAGGCCCATCGGAGCGGTAGAAATTTAAAAAGAGAATTTGCTGCTGATTCTTATTTCTTAGATCTTTTAATTGTGCAACAAAAATTTTTAAACGCTAGAGCACTTTTTAAATCTTTGGATGTGCCTTACATTCAAGAATCTTTTGATAAATATGAGAAGATCATTCCTTTTTCAGGATAAGTGAGTTTGGTCTTTGTTTCTTTCATATAATAATAATTTTTTTAATGGTTTGCCCAAAACTCAAATTCTCGAAGAAAGTGCAAGATTGCTTTCACTAATTTCCTGAGTTATTAAAGGTTCCGTAAGGGTTTTTTTTTTTTTTTTCATTATTCGTATATGTATTATAGTTTAGTTTAATTTAGTTATATTAAACGTTCCGTTGTAAAGCAACACTAGGGCTATTTTGGGACGGACCTTGTAATTTTGAACCGCGCTCAGATGATGAGGACGACACCTGAGCTGGCACCCACCTCTCCACTCCACACTACACCAGCGGGAGGACGTTTGGCATGACGGATTTAAGGTGCAACAGACCCTCTTACACGACGGTTCATCGGTTGAATAGGGTCTCGAACCTGAAACCTTACAACTCACAAGCCGAGACCTTACCAACGGGCCACCGCGGCCTGCTATATGTATTATAGAGAAAGTAGAGTAATGATCAAAAAATTCAAACTCGAGATATTGACGAAACACAATGTTTTAAACTTCCCTGAGATTGAAAACCCCATTTCTGAAAAACGTCCATCTGTCTCTCTGTAACGAAGAAAACTCAAAAGTGATTTGAGCTAGATGGTTGAACTTTGGTATATGGTCTTTACATCAAATTTGCAGATTTCTATCTAATTTTATGTAAAATCTGTGCAGAGAAATCCGTCTATCCGAATATAAGTTAGAAAAATAACTATAAAACGAAAAGAGCTAGATAGATTAGATTTGGCCCCCAGTTTTAACATCTACAATGTAAACCTCTGTCACATTTTGAGCCAAATCCTACTACGAAATGACTGTCTGTCGGTCTGTACTTTCAGAAATAACTAAGCGCGATAGTTCAAAAACGCAATGACTTAACTGTATCAAATTTAGTATGAGAATTTGTAACTACAAATGCAATTTTGTGTCAAGTTTTGATTTCATTAGGTCGAGAAAAACATGTATAAAACACAAATTTCATTTTCGAATAATATTAACAGCACGCCAAGCATTAATCGCCAAATATCACATGAAAGATTCAGTAAAAATACTAAATTCACGCCAAAAATATTTCATAATTATTGTACGCCAGTATTTTGTAAGTCGTTCTCTGCCATTACAAATTTATTAAAGAGTATTCGATAAAGTTTTGTGGAAACTACGTTGCTGGTTATTTATTTATTGTAAATAGTTATGATAAAAAGATTACTATGAGTGATTTTAGACAGCTTTTTTCAGTTATTTCTTTCAAAACACTTGAAAATGGTTGCTGTCTCTCGGTGAAATTATGCTACACAAAAGCGACAAATATGACTGGGATCACTAAAAACTTCTCGAAAAATTTGCGATTATTTATGTAATTTCCTTGTAGAATTTTTTTTTTTTGGGGGGGGGAGGGTTATGTCTAACTAGTAGTTTTATTATTGCCCTTTCAATAAGCAACAGAGTAAAACAAGAGAGAAGTGAGGGGCTGAGAAGCAATCTTTCACGACCTAATTTTGATTGTTTCTAATATCAACACTTTATGTTGCTACACATTGTTTGTGAATGGATTCTAAAACCCTCCGCGTTTTTGCGTAAACGTAAGGATGGGTTTAATTCGACAAAATAGGAGTGAGATGTTTACATTTAATAGTAAAGCAAATTCCGGAAATGTGCACATACTGTCTGTCCACGACAAGAATACTGCTAGACATTCGTCTATGTTTACGGCGGGCGCTATAGAAACAGGTTGCGGTAGGGATGATCCATTTTCAATGCTTGGAATCGGAAAGAAGTCTGGGGGGGTATTATTTTTCTTGGCGTCAATGCGAAGCGATAACAGAAAATCTATTTCTCATTCGTCTTCTCGCTTTAATCGCAGTTGCACGTATCTTTATATTCGCTTAACTTATTTCTTTTATATTTTATTAATCTTTTCTTTGGTTAATATTAACTGCATTTTATTATTTAATATTTTTTTTGTCTCGTAAATTTTGACATCCTTTAAAATGCCTTTTCGATTTAAGAAAGGAGAGACTTTAAAATCACAAGCACGTAAAATTGTGCATAATGTTGCAGAGTTCTGCTCCGAAGAAGCTGCAGCAAAATCTTTGAAGGTTCCTCTTCCACAAGCCATGAAAAGAGCTGCTCAGGCGACTGGAGTGTTGGAAGGCACTATTAGGAAAATTAAAAATGAAGTTTCGACACTGGACAAAACGGAAGTTTTGAGTACTCCTGGAAAGCACCGTAAAAGGCCTATTGACCGAAATTGTGAAATTGACGACTTCGACAAATGTGTTATTCGTCAAACAGTTCAAGATTTTTACGTCCAGCAAAAGAAAGTGCCTTCTTTAAGAAAATTACTTCCCGTATTGAGAGAGAAGTTGAATTTTCATTGGAATAAGGAATCATTGAGGAAAGTTTTGCATTCAATGAATTTTCGCTGGAAGAAATGCGCGAATAAAAGAAAATTTCTCATCGAAAGACCTGATATTGTGTCTTGGAGAAACAACTACTTGCGAAAAATGAGGCAGTACAGAAAAAGTAAATGCCAGATAGTTTTCATTGATGAAACGTGGGTCGACAGTAATCTAACATTTAGAAAATGCTGGCAAAGTGATACAATTTCAGGAGCCGAAATAAATGTAAATTCCAAAAATCGATTGATCATTGTGCATGCTGGCTCGTCCACGGGATTTATTCCTGGCGCTCAATTAATTTACAAAGCGTCAACTAAAACTGGTGATTATCATGGCCAAATGAATTATGAAAATTTTGAGAAATGGGTGTTGGAAAAACTCATTCCAAATTTGCGCCCAAAAAGTGTCGTGTGCATGGACAATGCTCCATATCACACAAAAGTTGCAAATCCGACACCTACCAAATACAGTACGAAGAAAGAAATGACCGATTGGCTGATTAATAACGGAATAGAATGCGATATGAAAATGAGGAAAGCGGAACTGTATTCGCTAATTGATAGGAATCGCCCTAAAGAAATCATATATAAAATTGACAGCATAATAAAAGAAAATGGACATTATGTCTTGCGACTTCCCCCCTACCATTGCGATTTAAATGCGATTGAATACGTTTGGTCTTCAGTCAAAAGACTCATCAAAGAGAGAAATATAACAGGAGACTTAAGTTTAGAAAACTTACAGAATCTGTTGTGCGATGCTTTGGGCGGAGTGTCTTCCAAGGAATGGGAGGCTCATTGCCGTCATGTGGAAAAACTTGAAAATTCTTATTGGGAAAAAGATGGAATTTTAGAGGAAGTAGTAGACGAACTGGTAGTTCAAATTGGAAGTACTGAATCGGATTCCGATTCAGAAGAAACGGAATCATGTGACAGTGATTCAGAATTTTTTTAAGAAACTACACAACTGTCACTCGATCTCTGCTAGTTTTGTCATTTTAAAATAATATAGTTTTGCATTCTTTTAATCATAATTAATATATTTTATAAATAAAAAGTGAGTTTTAAAATTGCTTTTTTATTTCTTTTCGATTATTCAATTATAGATTATAGCAGAATGGAATTGTATTTAGTCTAATACATTTTGTTTCTGATACATTGTTATTATTTTCTATTTTTTTCATTAATGTGTTCTTGATTTCTACCATTCATGTTTGTGTTAATAATCAAAAGTTTCAGTTTAACATAGTTTTGATTGTCCTTATTTTTTAAGGTCTGTTTTATTTATTTATTTTGCAGATTTTACTAAATTTAAAGCATGAAATTTAGTTAGTTAATTGCTGATTAATTAATTTTTATAATTGTTATGATAATACTTTAAATTGTAGAAAGTGAAACGAAGAAAGAAACAATAGATTCTAATATTTATCAGGAAATAATAGAATATTTTAGCATGAAGTTACTATGGGCTAAATTAAGATAAAACCTTGGAAATTAATTAAATTGAAATTAGAGTTTAAAATATCATTATATATATACTTTTATAGCTTTTTCTGGATCAAAAACTTTTATTTAATGTTATAAACTGAAATTTAATAAAATAATTATCGTAAATTAGAATTTAACTTTTTAGCATAAATAAGATCGCCTTTTGAATTGATCGATATATGGAACTGGAAAATATAGAAATCCATTTCAGATTATATTTATAAAAAAAATGCACAGTTCAAACTTTTAAAGCAAATTATACTCAGCTGTTTGTATAAGTAAAATTAATTGATCATTCATTTTGAATTTTTTATTTGAAAAGTGTATTGAAAATTTATTAAAAAAAAGTTCTTGCAGGAAACTTTGAATTCCATTATTTTTTAAACAAGTATATTTCACAATTCAGTATTTTATTTTCATCGAAATTATTGAGTAATTTCCTTAAATCTACAGGTATAATTAATTTAGTTATCTACTATCACAATCATTGTCAAGATAAAAAAAAACGAGGGGGGGGGGAAACCTCGTTGTTTTAACCTTTGCTCTTAGTGTTAAATAATAATTATGAGAAATTGTGTTTATAGTTTAAAAAAAAAAGAATTACTTTGAAATTCAAAATAGTGATTCTATTATGCTATATGAAAATATTTAGAGATTAAAACGATTTAATTTCTTTTCTGGAATTGAATGAGTATATGCAATTATTAAGAAGTAATTCTATTAAATTTTTATCGCTAAATATTATTCAACTATATAATGGTATGAAAAAATATTATATTATAGGTAGCGCATTACTTTTTTTTCAATAAAATAAAGAAAAATAGTCATTTATTGAGACTTGTTGTCTCGCCTCTCTGTAGTTTCAATAGCTTTCCTTCTTAACTAGGATTCCAAGAATCTAAAAATTGTATGCACGTTAATGTGAGTTAGAAGGATTAAAGTATTTAACGAGATTCCTTTCTACTCAGGTGCACTGATTGTGATAGTAAAACGGTAGCAGATATGTATTCTCAAACGGTATTGATAGGCTTTGAATAGAAATGTGAAGAACATTAGGAGTGAAGAATTTTCAACCCCGAAATGATAAAATGCATGCAGGAATTTGGATCCTTTATTGCTTCGAGGATACATTGAAAGGAAAAGCTCATTTATCACTCTTATTTGAATTGACAGCTCGTGAGAAAATTTTTTCTTTGAAATAATTGTATTTCTTTTTCAAGCCGGGGGAAATGAATAAATGGTAATCTGGAATACAAAAACAAACTTTTACCGCGTTTTTCGTAGAATAATGTAAAGCGATATTGGGCTTATTTAGTTGGGTTCCTTTAAATCTGGGACATCTGGCACGTGCATGAATGAACACTTGAATTATCTTCAAATTCAGAATACTTTTACATATAAACTTTGCGAAATTAATTATGCTGTAAAAAGCTTGTGCATATTGAAAATAAGTTACAAATCACAGTTTGATTTTTAAAAATCTGAAAATTGATAGTGTGGTAATCGTTAATTTTGTGTTTCGGGAAATAGTATATACATCAGAAAAATAAATATAAATTTGGAAAGGTTTCAAACCTATTTAACAATGAGCATTTTACTTTAAAACAAAATAAAAGCACTTTTATAATATTTATGAAATAAGTACGATTAATTATGTTAAATTACGATTAATTATGTTAAATTAGATTACCTCGCGTTTGCTGCGGAGAATTTGATATTAATAACTTATATAAATTTAGAGCAAATGAAATGAAGACGATTAATGTTTTGTCATGCATGATTTTACTTCTTAATTTTTTTTTTCTTCTTGTGTAGTCGTTAGACATACAAATATTTATTCAGTTTTTCTATTTGATTTGTTTTGTTCTTTGTATACATATGACAGGAATGCCGGATATTTTCAATATTCCGAGTATGCAAATGATTTTCAGCTGAGTGAATTATTTTTTTAAATTTGTTTTCAAGAATTAAATGCAATAATACCAAATATCGCCACTTTGGCGCTAAACGTGCCAATGTAAGAAACTTGAATGAATTTCTACCTCTGCGAAATGAACTCTTCCTACAGTAACCTGTTTCTATAACGCCCGCCGTAGCAGTATTCTTGTCGTGGACAGACAGTATCTTCCACGTCTTCCTCCCAACCCCCATTGGTGCAATAGAAGCGTAGAAAATAAACGAACTACGATACTTTACTGTTTATGGTAGAATTATGGTTTGATGGCAGAATCTACGTACATTTGCCTTCTAGTTTGCCAAAAAGATTTTCACATTCTTTAGTATTTGGTTCATGTTCACACTTTTTTTTTCAAGTTGAATAAGTTCGTTTTTCTCCACATACATCCAGTATAATGACATGGAACTTTGCGAGTCCTTAAACTTCGGGGTTTACTGTGAAGTCAATTTTTAAAAATTCGAATGTAAATGGATTAATGCAACAAATTCTTTCATTTGAATTCCACCAATACAATATGCAAAATATACTTTGTATATTAATATCATTGTTTCCTTTTTTTTTTTTTTTTTTTTTTTTTTTTTAGATTAAGGCTGTCACATACCGCCCGAACGATGAATCGAAGAAGATATCATTTACTACTACAAATATTATTTATTCATTTTGTATCTAAAGGGCTTTGTGATCGCAAAGCGGCGTCTGAAGTCTTACGTTCCATATGGAGGTCCATTCCAGATGCTTTCATCAGTTCTGAAGAAATCAAGAACATTTGCGGAAATGGTTTCAGCTCAAAGAAAATCGATGACATCTGCAATTTTTATAGCAAAGCCATTGGAGAAATCATCACGGAACAAAGATCACTTCAACACTATTGCAGAGTAACGATAAGAAAGATTTTGCACGAAAATAATGTATGGATGCCAGACGGTATTCACAAAACTAAGCTTCCAGGTGTAGTTCAATCTTATTTAAATCTTGATGTATAATTTTTCTGTTAAAAATCATCTGAAATGCATTAAAAAACTTCATTTTTTGCATTTTTGCTTCATTTTCTTTTTAATAATTTCCTTTTTTTTTAAATTTTTATTAGATTTAAGTACAAAATTGTGTGTGTGTGTGTGTGTGTGTGTGTGTGTGTGTGTGTGTGTGTGTGTGTGTGTGTGTGTGTGTGTGTGTGTGTGTGTGTGTGTGTGTGTGAGTGTGTGAGTGTGTGTGTGTGTGTTTGTGCGTGTGTGTGTGAGTGTGTGTGTGTGAGTGTGTGTGTGTGCGTGTGTGTAGGGTCTCTACGTGATAGACTGTTTAATATACAGTTACCAAATTTAGCATATGTATGCTTTGGAGGTTAGAAATGCGCACCTCGGAGCAATTTTCTAAAATTTCAATCATCGAAAATTAAGTGAATCTTCTACGTTTTTCTACGATAATTTTCAAAACTATTATCGCATAAAAATAATTTTTATATCAAGTTAAAGTTTAAAACATTATCTTTTTAATGATACCAATATTTTAACCTATATATTAAATTTTTTTTCAAGGAATTTTTAAAAAAAATATTTTAACCATATTTTTCTACAATTTATTCTGCACAAAATAAAAATAAAATTTAACCTACACAAGCAAATGCATTGAAAAAAAAAATTGCACTTTATCAACTGCTCCCATCACATTGATAAAAGCTTAAATATAAAAACTAATTTAACGGTTACTGGAAATTAAATGTTTAATAACCTAATTAGTTATTAACTATTGTTGTAATTGTTAAATCTCTAATCTCTTCTAAGATTCAGAAGAAACCGATTTCAGATAAATCACCTCGGTTAAGACATCTTTTAAAATAGAGAAAATGGTAGCAGATAAGGTAGGCCAAATTTATTCCTGTTCGTTTTTTTTTTCCCTAATATGTTTTAGAAACTTGAACACAATATGTGAACCTTTTTGATATCCCCTTATAAGCTTATATCCAGCTAATTTATTGAACCGGTACTAGCATTAACTTCCTACTGTTCCTTTCAATTGAGATCTTAGCTGAAAGCAAGTGTACAGTCATTGTATGACTTTTCCGTACCAGTCATAAAACTGTCAATCAATGGTCATTTAAAATATGTGGTGTTACTGATATGAATTAGTTCTTTAAGGATAGGCGGCATTTTAAATGTTATAGCGGATGGATTGTTTTTCTATGAATTTATACAAAAATGTATGAAGAAAATCAAGGTCAAATGATTTTTCACGTAAATAATATACCTACATTAAAACAATAATTCCTACATTTTAATCATGACTTATATTTTAGATAGATATTTGAACAATCAATTCATTACATTACTGAAATGCAAAGAATTCACTAAATTTTAACCTAAAAATTAATGGTATTTTATAAAGATGACTTAAAAAAATTGTTTCTAAAGCTGGAAGTGCAGTTAATTGAGATTAAAAGTGTCGAAATGATTTATAAGGAGGGAGTAATTGCTAAATGGACAATCTTGAAACGCCATAAATAATTAGAAAAGGTCCCAAGTGTGTATGTGAAGTTTTCAGGAAATAGTATGTTAAATCACCTTTAAAACGTAAATTTGCAAAATAGCAGTGATAACGTAAAATAAATTGTTTTTGCTTCTCTTTATAGATATAATTTCATTGGTGTTTTTTTTTTTTTTTTTTAAATATTCTGATAGAGATAAATTATTCAATGTTTATGTAACTTATCATTTTGTGTATGAATACAGCACGTACTAATGATTCAAAGTGTTGCTTTGCCTTGCAAATATTGTCGTCAAATTTATCACTGTATTTTAAAAAAAAGAAGGGCAAGTTTTATAATTTTAAGGTAAAAGTATTTTTCTCATGTTTAAGCATTATAATGAATAGCTTATAAGCCAGTTAACAGCTACGCTACCCGAGCAATTACTTTTGTATCATGGTCATGTTACTGGACTGCGAACCACAAGGTCCCAGATTCTATCCTCACGCATCACAATCTTCCACAGCATCATACTTTAATTCAAATATTAATGCATTTTCTCGCCAAATATTCTTGCCAACAGCTAATATGTTTAGCAAAGTTCGAATAATCTCTTCCTGCCCTTGTTTTCAATGAGCTACGGTTAATCCATTGGACATTTATGAACCATTCTAAAATTTCAGGCAGTCAAAAATTCCAATACCTCCCTACTCTTCGCTTCAATCTCCTGAGTATCAGCTATATCACTTTTTGACGATTCTACTAGGCTAAGGAGTGAGACACGAAAGGATGAGCCATTTTTGGAATTCTTCGTCATTTATTGAACTTGATTACCACCCAATTCCTTCATTTTTCGTTTAGTTTTTTTCCACATGTATGCGAGTGTCGCGCCGTTTGTGATCATCCTGTTTTATTTTTACACAAAGTTGTGTATTGATTGCCTATGTGGTTTGTTCAAATGACAAAAATGATTTCAGGAGGGGCACAAAGAATATTTTATATAATATCATTAAACGTGAAAGAGATTATCTAACGTTGTTCATTTCAAAATGTTATAAAAAAGTTCACTAACAAGTTTTAAAAAAAAGTGTTTTAATCTAAAAATTTTTTATTGTTTTGTAAAAAATGTGAGTTATTAGATTTTAAGAACAAAAATCTTTCTTTTATTCATCATAATTTCATGTTTAGGCCCCTTACAGTAAATAAAAAAAATTTCTAAAATATTTTATTGTGTATTAGAATCTTTTGTCGACACTATTATGAGTTATCTGCAATTTCCTTGCATTCTGTAAGTTCGCGAATAATCCGAGTTCACTCACCGTATTGTTAAATGCAAACATTTCCTTTGTTTTTCATCTTTCCTCTCAACCATATTTCGACTAAATAAATACGTCCTGATACATGCGAAAAAGCGAGGAGAGTTTTCAAATCTATAAAAAAAAAAAAAAAAGTATACATTTATTTTACAGATCAACTGCTCGACATCCATTCCCTCTTAACTACCACTTTGGATCTTTGATATGAATCTGACGAAATGGGTGCAAAGATTTTGCTAGCATCTTAAAACCATAATATACGAGTACATTATTAACATTATTAACTTAATTATTATCTGACTCAAATTAATCTCTCCTTTCTTGAGACCGTGGTGACCTGGTGGCCAGCTCTCATCCTCAGGACCAAAGGGTTCCAGGTTCGAGACCCAATTCGATCGGAGAACCGGCGTGTAAGAGGGTTTGGTGCACGTTAACCCCTTACCTGCCAAGAATAACTTGCGAGATTCAATCCCCACTGCCACGTATATATCCAATTCCTATATATACATATATAATTGCGAGACGTATATATACGCCAGGGGCAGTTAAGACATTGACTTAGGGCGACGTATATATACGCCCGAGCAAGCAACTGGTTAAATCCGTCAGAGCCAAACGTCCTCCTGTTGGTATGGTGTTAAAGTTTGCAGCTCAGATGTCGTCCTCGTCATTTGACCGCGGTTCATAATTACGAGGTCCATTTCCAATAGCCCTTTAAAAACGGGACGTTAATATAACTAAACTGAAATAATTAAATTAAGCCTAAATTGGAAAGAAGATTAAATGCAGTTTCCTCCGATCTCTTTTTATAAATATTCCATTCACTTTCAATTTTACGTGTATAGATTTCTGTAACTGAATTTATTAATTTCTTTTCATTCCCGCCTCCTTTCTTTTTTAAATATCTCAATTATTGTCCATTTCTTGCATATGGCTTTTAACAGATTTCGCCTCAAGTAAAAACAATTACTAGAGTATAGTTATTCCAGTGTGAAATAACAATACATATAAATATACAAATAGGTTATATATAATGAATACTAAATATAAAGATAATATTGAATGTTAAAAAAATAAATTGAAATAAAAATTGGTTGCGAAGGGTTTGAAATGCATACTGAATTAGGTACATTTTTACTTGGAAAAAAATTATGAAAATTTAAAGTAGATACGAGCAGATATTTTATGTCCTCAGAATCGTTTTTTTTTAACTCGAATGCATGGCGTCTGTTTGATTTTGGGCTTCAGATGGCGAGGACGACATCTGAGCTGGCACCCCCACTCCAAACTTCCAAACCACACCAGCGGGAGGACGTTTGGCCCCATTAAAGTTCGTTGAGAAATAGTTGAAAACTTTAGATTCCTTTGCTTGTATTTTTATTTTTTATCATAATAATTATTTAATTAACAAAAGATTAATTTCTAATGTAAAAGATTAATTTCTAATGTTTGATTTGAATTATATCTCTCAACCAACGGACTCATTCTTACTTTATTATATTTCAGTATTTAGAATCGAATTATCATTTTCATCTTAATAACTCACTGAATATTATATTTATTTATTTGATAGTTATAATATAAGTAATTTGGTAGAAATAATGTTATTTCGGTTATATTTATATAAGATAATTGCGGATATAGATTTTGTAAATTCATCTTCTTATTTCAATATATAATTATTAAACAAGATTAATTAAAGTAATCAAATAGATAATTAAAATAAAACAATAGAACGATTAAAATACTTCATAAAAATAATTATTACGAATCAAAATATGCAAAATTAATTTAAAACACTAAAGAGGGGCCGAAATTTACACATTCATATATGCGATTCTAGTTTAGTTTAGTTTAGTTATATTAACGACCAATTTTAAAGCAACAAAAGGGCTATTTCGGGACGGACCTCGTGATTTTGAACCGCGGTCAGATGACGAGGATCATCCCTCAGCTGGCAATAACTCTCTCCAAACTTCCACACAACACCAGTGGGAGAACACGACATGTCAAAGGGTATTTTGTTCCCTTTTTCGGAATCGCAGAGCATTTCGGTTCACTTCAACTGACTTTTGGCTGGTAGTGCGAGTGTCAATTTTCTGTCTTTCAGGCAAAACCGTTTAGATTTCATTATAAAGTTAATTGAAAACAAAACTGTAATTGCTGCCGGAAGTGTAACCAATTTACCATAATATCAGAAGGGTCAATGATAGCAATGTAGTTATCAGAAGATTCCTTTTGTTGTTGTTTCTGTTCAAATATTTTCATGTTCTCTTGCGTATAATGTAGCCATAAAATAACTTGTCCTGTTTCGCGGCATTTGGCGGCATCTGCAGCTAAAACGAATGACCGAAATAAAACTACATTTCATATGCAGACTGTAGAAAGCATGGGCAAATGAATTCAGCAGAAAAAGAATTAGAACCAAAAGTCGGAGATAAGTGAAATATTGGCGCTGTAAGAGTACAGTTATGAATGAATTCATGAAACTCACAGAAAAAAATCTTTTATTCATCAACATTAGGGTCCCCTGGACGCCGTGACACGTTTTCAATATTCTGACCTTCCCTGTGTACAACGTATTGATTACGGTCCACTGCTGCACCAGTTTGGATGTTCATAACTTCATAACAGTCCATCTTATGTTCTGTTTAAGGACATCCTGTTTGCATGCGCTCATGTAGAAGATTTTTACCAGTAAAGCATGCTGATATAAGGAAGATCCCATATTAACACACATCAACAATCAATCACACACAGTCAAGAACGAGCTGCTATAGTTCGTCAACGGATTCTGAGACGACCGCTTTTCGATGACTCCATCTCATTACTGGGTGAAACGCGGAACGATGAGTGCATTTCCGGTGTTCCCTTTGACCTTGGATTTTAACTATTAGATATATATACTTTTATAGTAAATGTAAACCTCTCCTCCTTTCATCTTTCCTTTCACCCCTATATTGACGAATTAAACCCATCCTAACGCATGCGCAAAAGCGCGGAGGGTTCTACAATCCGTTGCTGAACTATAACAGGTCGTCTTCCCCTATTACAAGGAATTAATGTATGGCTCCACTGCCATGCACGCATTAGGAATTTTATATAATCCATCCCGATATGCAACTATCCTCGTTCGTACGTGACAGTAGCACCAATATTTCCCCTATCGGCAACTTTTAGTACAATTTTTTTTTTCTGTGGAATTCATCTTTCCATGCTTCCCTCCGTCTGTATATGAAATTTAATTACATTTTGTTCATTCGTTTCAGCTGTAGAAGCTTCTAAACGGGGAAAGTATTTTATGGCCACCCTGTATTTCAAAAGTAACATTTATAGAGACTTTTTCAGTCATTCAAATCCCTCACTATGGAGCTCTTGGTACTTATCTATAGCTTTCCCTTGTATTTCCTTACTCCACGGTTCCAAAACGGGATTTTAAAGAAGCGAATTATAAAGAAAATGAAAAAATAATTAGCCAAAAATAAAAAATAAAAAAATTATTGGGAATAAGCAAATTGAAATTTTCCTAAATTGTTTTTATCAACTCTCCAATAATTTATTTTTGCACAAATATACTATGTCTATTATGATTTTAAATTCCATTCTTTGCTTAGTTTAATTACCTTTCTGTTCTGAAACTGTAGAATTCTATTTTGGAACTGTTTGTATAATTTTGTTATTAGGTAATGATGACAGCATTTGAGTTGGAATCTCTTCTCGAAAGTTACATCAAACCAATGAGAGGATGAGTGTTCTGACTGAATTATACGTTTAGTTTAGTTTCAGTGATATTAACGTCACGTTTTAAAGCAACACTACGGCTCCTTTGAGACCGTTGTAGCAGTTCTGAACTGCAGACAGATGACACATAGGCCGGCAACCCCCTCTCCAAGTTTCCACACCACATCAGCGTGAGGGCGTTTGGTCTGACACCGTTTGCACGACGGCTCTTCGGTGGAGTCGAGTCTCGTACCTCAGGCCATACGGTTCCGAGGCCGGGACTTGACAACCAGGCCTCCGCGACACTAATAAATTATACGAACAGTCAGCCTAAATAAGAAAAGGATCATTGCTAAAAACACATTCCAAAATCAAAATTCTACCCCAATGTTCTGTCAGATGAGAAGTAACAAGTATGTTTTTTTTTTAATTTTTTATTTATTTCACATATTTTGGATTTTATTGTCTAAAATATTTCAAAAACAAACAAAATATCGCTACATTTCTTATACTTTTTGAAAACAAGATTTCGCTCATTCGCGGAAGTTTTATTAATATATTGCACTTTCAAACAATATCGTATATTAAATGAAGTTCGGTTGTCAAATTTAAATTAATAGAGCAGGAGAAAATTACGAAGGCAGAGTAAGGGCACGCAACTTTTCGCAAGATGTAGTGTTATGTGCAAAAAGCGGGGATATGAGAATGTAATATTGTAAAACCAGTACACATATATATATATATATATATATATATATATATATATATATATATATATATATATATTGCATTTTCGTAGGTTTTTAATGTTATTTCCAGTTTTGGTTTGCATTTTAAATGGGAATACTTTCTCAGTTAGCAAAAGAGCTGAAACCGTATATGCATTTTGTACCACTTTCAGCTGACCGTTTCGACCGTTTAAAACCCAAATCTTTCAAAGAATTAAAAATGCCGCCACATCAAAAAGCAAATATACATACCAAATTTCATGAATTTGTTATAGCTGTTTGCAATTATTGTGTTTGCATGCATGCAAAAGTGTACACCAATAAAACGTCAAATCTCTAGACGGAATTTGTACCAAATTTGAAACAGGTATTCATTTTAGATGCTAAACCAGTACAAAAATTGTCATTTATCTAGATCTCTTTTTCTGGTAATTGTATTCACTTGTAATCGAACATACAAATTTCTTTCGAATGGATTTTATTTAAAATTTGATAATAAATCAAAAATTTGGTTTCAAATCCATATACATTAATCACCCCTTCTCCCAATGCCGCAACTACAATCTGGTTGAATCTAAGCTAATACTTCAGAACATTTTTGAAGTAAAAATACTTGTGCTTTCCCTCCAAAGTGTTTATTGTGCCATTTACACAGAAATATTACTATTAAAATATTTGAATATCTTTTCATGCATGTATGCTCAGATGAGATTTTAAAATACAAACTTTCTGAATTTTATGCCTCATAAAAAAGGTTAAATTGTTTTGAATACTGCATTAAACAGCGAGGAAAAATTTCTCTACTCGTCAATCAGCAAAATTAATCTTTGTAAATCTTCATTTGATTTTTATATTTATAAATCAATTTCGTATGACTGACATTAAACTAAAATCAATTTAAATTCCACTCCAAGCCTCCACACCAAAGAAGTGTGGGGGGGGGATGTTTGCGCCCGACGAATTTAACTTGCAGCAGGTCCGTTTACACGACGGTTTTTCGGTGGAATCGGGTCTCGAACCTGAAACCTTAACCACCAGGACATCGCGACTTTAAAGAGTGAGAGAATATACTTATTCGATATTGTAAAATTTCTTAAGTAATTTTTAAACACAAACTATTGCGTCTTTCTAGATATTATTAGAATGATAATATTTCATACCCAAATGTAAATATTAGGAAAAATTAATATATAGCGCTTATGAGATTCTTTTTAATATTAAAGCCGCCTGTCAAGTCATGATACTATGTGTTTTATAAATATATATATATATGTGTGTGTGTGTGTATGTGTGTGTGTGTGTGTATGTGTGTGTGTGTGTGTGTGTGTGTGTGTGTGTGTGTGTGTGTGTGTGTGTGTGTGTGTGTGTGTGTGTGTGTGTGTGTGTGTGTGTGTGTGTGTGTGTGTGTGTGTGTGTGTGTGTGTGTGTGTGTGTGTGTATAAGTATACGACACAAGAGCAGAAGAAACTGAAATTCTTCCCTTCAGTGGTTTTACTATGAGATTTTGATAAGGATTTCTTTGCCACTTCTCTACTTAGGAAAGGAAATCGGTATGTCTAAAAGAATGTTGTAAGCATTCGGGATTTTTATCTCTTCACTGGAAGCATGAATAAATGCTGAGGTCCGCAGTTTTATAGAGCAAGTGTAGAATTAATTAAACCAAAAAAAATAGGAATTGGGTCAGGAAATACGGAAACATTTTAGAATGAAGTTAATATTGGCTAATTGAAGATAAAAATTAAGAATTTAATTATGATCTAAATTAGACTTTAATATTTCATTACATATATATCGATTTTCTATTCCTTATCTAAAAAAAGAATTTTAAAAAACATTTTCATTTTTTGTTTCCATGAAGAGGAGAATTCCTAATATAAGATTTCATCAAAAAAAAAAAAAAAAAAAAAAAAAAAAAAAAGAAAGCTTTTTTAACTGAAAATTCGATTTCTTTAATGCTTTTCAAAAACGTTTGGCATAATCTACAAAAAATCTAAGTATAGTTCACACAAGAGTCTTTCTGACAGTTATAATCTAAGGAAATATGACAGAAAAGTTTGCTACTTCGAAACTACTGTGGTTGAATTTATAATAAAAATAATTTTTATAGTTAATTTAAAGAGTTCATAAAAAATAATTGATTAAATTTCAAAAAATAGTTATAAAGTCATAAATGGTGGGGGGAGGGGAGATAGGTACAACAAGAATTTAAGATCCATTAAAAATTTCAAAAGCAAGCACTTAAAAAAATGGAAGTAGTTGCTAAATGTGAAGATTTTGTTTGGCCTTCTGATCTGACCTTGAGAATATTGGTGAAGTTTGAGTGATTGTCCACTTCCCTTTCCTTGCTTTTATTTGAGCTCCGAATCCCCCTGAGCCCTGAAGAGGGGGGACGCAGGTGTCTGAGTACCCAAATAATAGGAACATACCATTTCCTTCTGAAAGAAGAGAATTACAATTATTGCTTCTCCATGTGATCAACATTTTTTCCCCTATTCTTCTGAAATACCTAAAATTTCTTGAAGTGACCGTAACTGATAAAAAGATCTCTGTAATATCAAGAATCTTATTTTACTACACGTGTTCATGCAAGATGGTTGTTAATAATGTATCTTCTGCAAAGTTCAGCATATAATACTATTCTACATGATGTCGATAATTATCTAATAGGTTTACTGATTGTATCGAAGATTCTTTAGTTATTATTCAGTAATAAGTCTGACTTGAGGAAGTTAGTGCGTAGATACATCTGAAGCACCCAAAAACTGCAAATTCTATACTTTTTGTCTTGTTTAAAGGATATCTAAAGGATTTGGTCTGCTTAAAGAATCTATGAAGGCTTTGGTAAGTGCTTAAAGAATATATGAAGGATTTGTTGCATATAAAGAAAGTTTATTTCGCAGTGCCTTTTATTGGATTTTCATTTTTGCAACCATTTAAGTTCTGAACTAATATTAATAACAAAAATTCTCTCAAATATCTTATAACGTATTATCTTATATTATCGTATATTATATTGTATTCTCTTAAATATCTTATATTCATCTTATATTATCTAATGAAAACCAAGATTCGTTACAAAATTTCATATACATGTGTCCTGTAAATTAAAATGAGTGTCTATAAAGCTGATTTCACATGATTATTAAATTATATCATAAAATAATTGACCAAAATAATTATTTAAATCAGCCCTATAGTAAGGCAAGTGCAATATAATTCCATTAAAGTTCTCTTTCTCCCACATATAATTAAAATATTCTTTCTTTACTAATAATTTGATCATAAAAAATAAAGAAAATAATTATTCTAATTCCATGATGTTAGAGCTTTATGTGCTAGTCTAAATTAGAACAATTAAATTTAATCTTTTCCTTAAGTTTACAAATTATAATTGTTATTCCAAATTATGATGTGGATTCGTTCGTGACCATTTTCTCACACTGTGGATATCCGAAACATCACGACATTGTCGTTGCCTTCTATCATGAAAGCCACAAAAATTCAAATATGTAATATTTTTGTCTTAAATAAATTTTATTATTTAATCAAATATTGGATTAAACTGTTTTTATTTATCGTTTTTCATGCACATCTGAGTTCTACATTTAATGTTTTCTCTAACGAAATAGTTACTTTCATTTTATTGAAACATTTTTAATTGTTCAGATAATTCTTTCTATATTAGTCCTAACCTTATCCATTCACAATTATGAAAAAATAATCGTTCCTAATTTTATTTGCTTTCAAAATTTTTATGCGGGGACTTTTTAATTATATTCTACTATATGAAAAAATTAATTATTGGGAAATAACGGATCGAATTTTGAAAGCGAAATAAATATTAATTAAATGTATAGGTCTACAAAGAAAATAGTTATTGAAAATTGTTATTTCTGATAACTGATTTTATAATTATTTTCAAATAAATAAATATTTATTTATTTCAATTTTTTTATTTTATAATTATTTTTTATTATTTTCATATTATTTTCAATTTTCAGTACTGATTCAAAAAATGAGATATATTTTTTGCCCTCACTTAATGCTTTTTCCCCCATTAAAAACAGTAGACTTCATAGAGAAAATTCTCAAATTAAAATATTTTGACATTTTTATTTGTTTCTCTCCCTTAATCAATATTTTATATTTATATTCTTGCTCTGCCATGTTTTAAATGATGTATGAGTTGAACGATGCAAACTTTTACAATCGCATTTTCTGTTTAATTCAAAATATATATATATATATAACGCTTTCTGAAGCATGCATACAATCGCGGAAGGTTCGAGAATCTGAATGAACGGTGAAATGTTAAAGCCTTTATGCTAATGCTAATGTCTTTATGCCTCTAAATATTAGAGGCATAAATAGATGTCCTAAAATTCCAGAATTTAAGGTGTACGTACACACTTGAAGATTTTTTTTTAAATTTTAACTTTAAAAATCCAGTTTTTTTACAGTAGGTTATTAATATATGTTTAAACTCATTTCAGTGAGAAAAAACCATATTACACAAATTATTAATTAATTAAATAATATTTAATGAGATAATTAGCCTATTTTTTGAAACATGATATCTTAAATTCTAATTTGTACAGACACACAATTCTAGTTGGAAATGATGCCTAATATTAGTCTTCATGTTGCCTGCCTCAAACAAGTTATAAACATGTATAGTTTTTTTAAACAATTTTTTCATCAACTATGAATAGAAAAAGCTAGATTTTTCTGTAATTTAAACTTTTAAACAGCTATTAAAAATTTATTTCTATAAATATAACTTTGATTGAGGCACTATTTCATACAGATCCGCTATTTCATACAGATTATTTTGATATATAAATAACTGTATTTAGTGAATTTCTTGTTGAGTTTTAATTGTTTGAATGAAGCAACATAGTGGTAAAAAATCATCCTTCATAAAATGAGTTTTGAAAACACCGTAACTAGAGATTTTAATGAAAGCACCTCAAGAAAAATAATTATAACTCGAGAAATATTTCTAAAATTAACAACATCTTGGTATCGTTTGAAAGCTAAAGGATCAGAGAACATTATTAAGCAATTAAAAAAAAATAAATTCGATACTTTGAACGATTTTCAAAGTTTCAAGTGTGTACATACACCGTAACATAAATCAATGAGAACTCTGTTTAGCAAGTGGACCAAATAGATTCGTAATTTTACGTAATGGCAGCAACTCTGAATTAATTTAGTTATAACTGTTTCCATGACATTTCATCATAAAACATATTTAATAATTCCTCTGGCTTTAAAATCTTTTTAACAAAAAAAAATAGCTCAGTCATTATGCACCCAATTCTTTTTTATGAGATTCAAAAGTGATTAGAGGGAAACAAAACAAAAGTCTTTGGTCTCTTACATTGAACCATCCCTCCAATATATCAAACGTGCTGGCATTTCAGCTTAAAGAAAATTATATGAGTGTTTTTTGCATTTCCTTCAAATAAATATGTATTCGATAACATAAAAATCATAAAAGTACTTTCTTAAGATTGTTTTCTTGATTTTTGAAATTATAGATCTTTTTTCCTCCTATTTTTTATTTCTCGTCAAAAAATTATTCAGAATTCTGCATTCTCTCTCTCTCTCTCTCTCTCTCTCTCTCTCTTTTTCCTTCACCACTATTTCCCCACCTGTCATTATTTTCCACTTCCCTGAGGAAAATAGTAAAACAATTTAAAAATATTTTTACTTTCACGTGTACATAGTAATGAGAAAGTAATCGTCAAAAAATTCGAACTCCAGAATTTGATAAATCTCCACACTTTAAACCACCATGAGTTCAAGAAATACATTTTTAGAAAATATCTATCTGCCTCACTTTCTGTGAAAAAGATAACTCAAAAACATTTCGAGCTATGCGGGTGAAATTTGGTATACGGTCTTTATGCTAAATTTGTAGATTTTTTTTTTTTAAATTTTGAACGAAATTCGTTCAGATGAAATCTGTCCCGTTATTCGAATATAATTTACCATGGTAACTACAAAACGAAGAGAGCAAGATGGATAGGACTCAGTGCACAGATTTAACATCTTTAATATAGGCGCCTACCAAAATTTAAGCGAAATCCAACGACAAACCATTGTCTGTCGGTCTGTACTTTCAGAAATATGTAAATATAATAACTCAAAAACGTAGTGACAAATATATGAAATTTGGTGTGCGGCTTTAAATGCATTTTTATATCAAATTTTTGTTTTAGTCGATTGGAAAGAATGGGTCTGAAATCCGAATTCGATTTTTTGGGATACTTTTGACCTCATGCCAAGAATTAATCGCCTAAAGACACGCTAAGGGGGACATGATAGATTTAGTAATTATGTTAAATTCAAGTCAAAGGTTAATATTTCGCATATATTATATGCGATGGGGCGTTTTGTACACCAATGGTGTGCAAATCTTTTACTGAGATAACATCTTTGTTACAGTTCATGCGAGAAATTTTTGGGAAGAATACACCCACTGGTTCTTTATTATATTAACATTTCATTTTATTTTCTGAGGATACCGAATTATTGCTCATCTTGTTTTCTCTCCTTAGGAAGACGAGCACAGGAACGTGCACGGTGACTCATGGCTCAAGATGTATCAATTATTATTGTGAGAAAAATTTTCTGCTTGGCGATTGGATAGTAAGATTACAATGATATCTTCGGCACTCCCTTAAGCGAATAGTTTCTATTGAACTCAAAATTTTCCAGCCTTCTTCCCCCAAATTTTTCAAGGTCAACCTTTAAGGGTTCATCTTGACAGAAAACTTTACATCATTTTAACCAGTGCGGCCAAAGCAAAAGGTTGTTATTGAATTTCTCGGAAATTTGAGAGTGAAACATTGTCATTTTTGTTTTGAACTCATTTCCAAATATTTCTATGCGATGGATCGTTTTGTAGCAACGTTAGAATACAGATCAGTGCTACTCACCAGTGTAGCCGACGTTGTACAGTTCAGCAATATTGTTCAAAAGTCTATTTCGCATTTAGACTTGAAATTATATCAGCACTGTGCAGTTGAAGATAGTACGCGAACTCTCAGCTATAGTTGCATGAGGAGCTCTGTAAATGACTTTATAAGTACAGAAGAAAAATACAGGAAAATTCTAACTCCAAGTAGAAGTCTTCTCTATACTTTGCATCTTGACTTACCTAAAGGAAGAGAGCATTACTTGAAGGAGGCTGCAGGTTCGTTCAGCACTAATTTCCGTATCCCTCATATAGGCAAAATACACTTCGGCAGTGGATTTTATTTTGGAATAATATCTGGTTTGATCTATCATGCCGTGAACTTCGCAGGTCAAAGATGTAAAACTTTCAACTGGTTGTCGAAGTTCAAAGTAATTAAAGAATCCGAATTCCATCGACTGCATCCTATCATAGTAAATGATTTTTTAAACGACTTGCCTTTTTTCAATATGGATCCCACAGAGTTAAAGGAATTTTTTACAAAGTTTTGTTTTAAACCTTGGATGTTCCAGTATGAAAACGCAGTGGTCTTGGAATATTTTTTGCATCATGCTTCCTTTTTTGGAAGAGATTTCGAAAAAGATCGCCCGTCTATATATGACTTGACAGATGCTTGCATCAGTAAAGGCTTTTTCTTAAATATTGCTCCTATATTGAAATGTATTGATACGCCAAGGCTTTCGAGTTCATATGGTGCATATCTGTTTATACCTGAGTATATAAGGTAAGCGAGAATTCATTTTCTATATTGCTGTGATTTATATTACATTATGGTTTTATATATTAACGACATTTTAAATTTTCTTAGATTCATTTGATTTTGAGAAATATAAATCTTTGATAATTAATAATATATGATAAAACAATTGATAAATGAAAGAATTTAATCAATCACTGGTTCAGTATCCTATATTCACAATATATATATATATATATATATATATATATATATATATATATATATATATATATATATATATATATATATATATATATATATATATATATATATATATATATATATATATATATATATATATATATATATATATATATATATATATATATATATATATATATATATATAATTGCTCTTATTTTCCATTAAAACGTTGATAACATATTGTGTAATTACATTTTCTTGAAATCAAAAGTAACAAAATCAAAGTTGTAAAAAAAAAGTTCTTATCTTATAAGTGAAATAGTCCAGATTCTGTATCCAAAATGCCTGTTTTATTCAAGTGGCAATTAAACCAATTAAGTGTAAATTAAATAAATTAATTTCAAAAAAGGTTTTCTCAAAAAACTTTGAATGTATTAAATGTAAATTGTACAGATAGTTAAATTTTTATTTAGATTAATGGAAGAATATAATCAATTGCTGTTTCAGCATCCTATATTCACAAAAACAATATGACTATTTTAAAATGTTTAACTTCTTGTTATCTTACGCTTTTCTTGGCCAATCACTTTAAAACTTTTCTCTTAGTTCCTATAATTTTCTAATAAAATAATGCTAACATATGTCTGCAATTACATTTTCACAAAATCAAAAGTAAAGAAATCAAAGTTGTAAAAAAGAATTGCTTAATCTTATTAATGAAATAGTCCAGATTTTGTATCCAAAATGCCTGTTTCATTCAAGGGGCAATTGAATGAATTAATTAGAGATTAAATTAATTAATTCAAAAATATGTATATTTTTTCAAAAAACTTTCAATGTATTAAATGTAGTATCATTGGTTAAATTTTTATCTCAATGCTGGTAAATTCAACACGTTAAATACTGTTTAATAATATGAACTCTAAGCTTATTTATTAAGTTTGTTTACATGTAATGCATATAAATAAATTTGCATGATACAATGGCATGTAATGTTATGTGTGGCATATGAATGTGCCCAGTTTGAAATGCACTCTTTCCATTTTTTTTTTTTTAATTCTTATATTCTGTTTTAAACTTTTCTCATTATTTGATATATGAAGCAAGTAAAAAATTATACATCATATTAAAAAGTCTGTCCGACGTTATTGTTGTAATATTAAAGTGCAATTATTTTTAAAATAAATTCTGAAATCGCAATCCATTTTTTACATGTTTTATTTAACTTGACCTGTTTCTTGTTTGTTAAAATTGAGCTGTTTTAATGACTTTTTGGCACGCCACTTGATATGCAAATCGTTTTGTAATTATTAATGTATTGTGTATCGCTCTATACACGTTTATCATTTTGAAAAATTATAATTTAATCTAACATCATTATAATTCATTTAAGAAAATTTATGTTCTATTTTTGCTAATATACAACATGTCTAGTCTTTTCGTGTCCAGTTGTTAGCTTCTAAGTGTGAATGCGCATAGTTTACTCGAAAAAAAAATACTTTAGATGACATAAGGATTTATATTTTATGTTATTATAGCTAATAAAAGCATTTTCAAATAAATTATGAATTTAAAATTTTTGTACATTTTTCGTTCAATCATATTAAATAAAATACATTTGGTATTCCCAATCTTCCGCAATCAAACACGCAATCATCTGCAACCAAAACTGATTGAATTATGAGGTTTGAATTTGATCATTTTAAACAATTAATCCCTTGAGGAAAGATAATCCATTATTTGATACTTAGAAATTATTTGTTGGACTACAATTATAGTCTGTGTATTTTCTGTAGGCGGTTCAAGTGCTAGAAGAAATTATTTTATGGCTTCTAGTCCATTTCAAAAGCATGATACATTAAACATGTTTTTTATTTAAATAATTATTTTAATATGATACGGTTTATAGCTTACATATCAACAAATTTCATGATGCAAGTATCGTTCAAACAGTTTATAGGAAAGGACATCAATTTAGCATGTAGTTGAATTATATTGTGACGAGTGCTAACCATATTTTTTTTCTCATTTGATCAATCAGATTAAAAATTAATTTTGATTTAATTTTTTTTCTCACAATTATTTTAGAGTGCATTATTGAGCAAATGCTTTTTTTACATCAATATAATTTATTTTTTTTAATTTTCAGTTATATGAATTTTATTTTGATATTTTAATAAACTTTTTAACTTTATCCCTTTTAACTAGATATAATCTGTAAATTGCATGATACAAATATCGTTCAAAAAATCCATATCAAAGGACCTAGAGTTATCAATTTTGGCATGCAGTTTAATTGTAACGGGTGCTTATGATATTTTTTTCTTTGTTTAATCAGGTTAAAAATTTATTTTAATTTCAGTGTTTTTTCTCTCAATTGTTTTATAGTATATTATTTTGCAAAGGCTGTTTTTACACCACTATATATATATTTTTTAATTTTCAGTGATATAAATTTTATTTTATTATTTTAATAAATTTCTAAACTATTTCAAATATATTTTAGACTAATACCTTCATTATTTTAATTTATTTATTTATATGTGCTCATACTGTAACAATGTGAATCCATTTTTTATTTGCACGTCATCTTTGACGTAATTAATATGAAATCTAATATATAAAAGTGAATTTTTGTTCGTATTTTACATGCTGTCGTACCATTCGTCCGATTTTGATAGAACTTTGCCAACTTATTGCTTGCACTTAGACAAAGGCTATAGGCATAGTGCAATTATAATATCTAATATATAAAAATGAATTTTTGTTTAATCTATTTTATGTACTGCCACACTATAATTCATCCGATGCCGATAAAACTTTGACAACTTATTCCTTGCACTTGCGCAAAGGCTATAGGCATAGTACAATTATAATATCTAATAAATAAAAATGAATTTTTGTTTGTTCGTGTTTCATACGCTGCCATACTATTATTCGTCCGATGCCGATAAAACTTTGCCAATCTATTGCTTTGAACCAAGAAAATCCATGTTTTTCATATGGTCAGTTACCTGGTGGAGGCTCATGAGTTTGGGCAGCCAAGAAGTTTATTTGATTTTGCTGAAGACAGAAAAACAAATAAAACATTGTCTACCATAAAATATACTTGAATAATAAAGTAAAAATAATAGAATAAATATTATTTATACTACTCCTTTATATATCATTCAATTTCAATGAATGTATTCATTGTCGACAAGAAAATAAATGTCATTCTTTCTATCTTTCCTTATTAAACAAAATAACTATTTCAAATTTCAAACGATATTTCCAAAATTAGTTCTTCTGCTGCAGCAACGCGCCGAGTACCAGCTAGATTTTTTTTTTTTTTTTTTTTTTAATAAAATTATGTTATGAGAAGTATTCAAATGAAATATTTTCATGCTGTAATATTTCAGAGTAGAGGTTGGCATTTTCTTTAATTTTTTTTTTCTTTTCTTTTTTAGACGAGGTTTAACTGAAGAAGCGTTGACTCAAGCAGGAAGCTGGATGACCAAAGAGAGAAAGAAACTGATACTACAACTTCTTGTGATCTATCTTAAAGCCTTATCGGATGGGAGATGCGTCGCATCCGCATTTCAAGCCCTGCATCTACTCTGGAATTCCCTTCCAGCTCCTTTCATATCTTACAATGAAATCTCTATGATTTTCGGTGAATTGCTCGATCCTGTGGAAATTCAGGATATGTATTGGTTTTATTCACAAGCTGTTGGTGAATTCAATGAATCTCTTCAACCACGATCCCTCAAACATTCATGTAGAACTATCATACGCAAAGCAATATATAATCAAAGACAGTGGATTGCATACGGAGTTGATAAATTGTTGATTCCAAGAGAACTTAAATCGTTTTTAAAACTTGATATGAGATTTTGAACCAAATATTTACATGATGTATCATAAATCAATTCACTACCGGTGAAAAGACTTATATGAACTATTTTCAAATATTTATATAATGTATGCGCAAAAAAGACATGATATCCAAGCACACTTGGGTACCATGGCAAGAAAGAAATTCTTGTGGCAATACTAATACGATGTTAGATTTAAGCGAGCATATTTTCATTATATATTTTTTATCAGTTTATATCATCTCCTTATATAAACTCTTATTGGAAGTTTCGTCATATCAATAAATATCAGCTTTTGTGAAAATCTCTCTCTCTTTTTTTCCCCCAATCATTTTTTAAATCCTTATTTGCAAATTTTGAAAAACTGTATTTTATTACAAACATGCCCATGGCATACCCTCCAATAGCTACGGAATTTCTGTAATTGCTACGGAAATTGGATGAAAACGACGGAGTTATTTAGGGAAAAATTACGGAAAACGCCAAACATACCATCTTCTCGAATCCTCGCTCACAGCAATGCTGAGGGTCAGTTTTTTAAAAAATGGAATCTTGTTCCTGTATGAATGCAAAGCATTGGTGTCGCCCTCATTACGAAGTGCATTATGGGAGTTTGCTATGATGTTAAATTGAGCAATGGTGACTTTAAAAAAGTACAAATGCTTGCTATTTAATAGAAAACATTGTAATTGTCTAACAGATAGTGTTAATTTATTTGATCAACAAAATCATGGTCTGTTTTTTTTAAGTAAAATTATTTCACTTATATATATAGTCAACAATAAATGTCTGTAAAATAAATTTGAGTAATATTTTAATTAATTAAAATTCTTTGGAAACATCTATTATTCAATGAGTTGTGGATATTCGTTGCATGTAATATATCTGTAAGAAGTTCTATGAAAGATTGCATAACCGATGTTGTAAGGTATGCCATGAAAAATTTATTCTTATATTTTTTTATCCTTTATACGCAAATTTGACAAATGTTTATTCTATCAGTAATATCTCTGTGACAAGACTAAAGATGGGTTCAAACGATGCTAACAATTGCGCGCAATTGTTGTCTCTCTGCTGTTGTTCCTGTATTGTCCCCGTGTGAACAGTTGAGAAAACGTCGATGGGACAACAGGACAAATGGTTGTCCCGACAGGACAACCATTTTCCATTGTCCAGTTGCAGTTTTCCTGAAATAGGTGTGACCTTCTACTGCGCGCAATAGTTGGCCCCTTGTGAACCCACCTTTTTTCTATTCATTTTTAATCCTCCGAGCTTCTAATTATTCTGCGTATGACTTCTCAAAAGTTTATTTCTCTTCGTCAAAAGATTACCTCAAAAATATCAGCTTCACATGAGAAAGTGTTCGAAAAAGTAACGGCAATAACGAGCATTTTTTAGTCCCCTTTCTTCCCAGCCGCGGGAATTCAATTACCCAAGTGGGGAGACTGAATTGTAATCTATTGGGCTATCTTATCTTACTGATTGACCACTTTCATCTCCAACTTTTTTTTTCCCGTATTAGCAATATGTAGTTTCAAACTAAACTGTGATCCAAATTCGTTTTTTGAAAAACTACCACATCTTGGAAAGGGAAAAAATATTTTCCATTAGAGGTCTTAAATTTTTTCTATAATTAAATTGATTATTACATATCCTTCTTTATTCCGACATATGCTACAAGTTGACTTTTCACTAAAATTATTATATGGAAGCGAAGAAAAGTATTTAGAAATATATAGTCGCTAAAATCATACTGCACATTTACACTTTTTATGTAAATAATAAAAATAATATTTAATGCAAATAATAATTTTTTTTTCGAACGCATATCAATTTTCAAAATCTGTGCATCGTACACTTCATTTTTTTTCTACAGACTTAATTTAAGATATCTTTTACACTGAAAGGTGAAAATTTTACATCCTAATTATGACACCTCATCAATTAATGTCGTTGATATTTTGTAGGGGAGTAATTCGATCATTCTTTCAACACTTTTTAAAGCTGTATATCTAAACTTTCGGAATAAAAACATTTATATAAAAGCTTGAAAATATCATTTAAGGACGTTCCTACATTTAATAACAGTAGGGTCTTTCAATTTTGAGTTCAAAATTGAAAGGAATTTTTCACTAAGTTTTTTGAAAATTTCAAACTGATAAAATCAGTTATTGAGATATGAAGCGATATTAACTGTATTTCGCCCACAGCAATTTTCGTTATCAATTTTATATTATAGGGCCTAAGTCAGCTAAATATTGCCAGGAAATAAAGCAAAATGCTTTTGCAAAAATAATACATTCTCTCTCTCTCTCTCTCTCTCTCTCTCTTTTTAATATAGTTTTGTTTTTTCAAAGATTTTGTCTTAATATCTTTATGTCTGTTTTGAATCAAAAAGTGATTTGTCACTTTTATTATAGTTTAGTTTTTGAATCAAAAGTCATTTTTGTCAAGAAAACATTTTTCAGTGCTTGAACAGAATCTATCTTTGTAAATATCAGAGTTAACAGACAGGTACATTTTTTTATTTAAATTATGAAAGCCAAAAAGTGTAAGTGCATGAATCGAATGTTCCAAATTAAACGGTTTCATATTTGCCATATTTCCCAATGAAACCAAGGTGAAACAGGATATAAATCGAAATGAATGCTATTGGGAAAGATAACAAGAACATGTTTGTATCAACTAAGCAACCTTCAAAATTGATTTTACTAACTTTCATCCAAAATTTTTGAGTTGATTCTTTATAAAAATTTTTTTAGTGGTTTCCTAATTCAAAGAAACTTATCTTGAAGAAGTTGAGCCTAAGTTGAAGAAGTTGAAGTACCTATTTTAGAATAATTTCCTTATATTTAAATACTATTTGTTCAATTTATATTTTGTTAAAAATACTACAGTTTATTTATTATTACAGTTAATCTACAGTGACTCATTAATCATGTACTGAATACAAAATTAGTACAATAATTAATGTATAGAATATAATACATTAATCACGAACAGAATCTGGTATAAATCCGAAATTAAATTTAAAAAAGTAGTCAACATGGAATTTGCGTTTAGCATTTTGTTCCAATTTGCAAGACAGTATTCATTTTATTATAAACATTACGCTCACGATCCCTATTTTATCATGTTCCTTGAGACTCAGTCGCTAAAACGTAAGACATTTTTTTCTTTTTCAAATTTAATTTTCACAACTATTTTGAAGCTGTTAGTATGGCACCACTTAAAATTGTAGAAATATTTTTAAAAAATCGATTTGTGTTTCTTTTCTCGCATTCCTACTCGTAAAAAAGTATTTAAAGCCATTTTTCGATACCTTTGTTTTTTTATTCCGAACAGTTTCAGAAAATAATGCAAACATCTATCTAAAACTTTTACTAGTTATTTCCTTCCATATAATACGTACTTAAATGGAATTTCAAAAATTTATGTCATAGGATAAAAATGCTTTTTCCAAATTTTCATACATTACTTATTCATTTTCCATTTATTTACTCATGACCTCATTACTTTATCATTACATTTTATAGCTCAGTTTATAGGACTTTATAATACAGATTCATTTTAAAGGGCTATTATATACTTTCCCTCTTAGTGTATTAGCGTTTTATTTAAATTCGAAAACAATCGTTTATGTATATTGATAAGACTCATTTGCCAAGAACGTTCTCACAAATGCCTGTTTGGTATCAGATACTTTATACTTTACTGTAGATGTATTTCTACAAATTTTAAACATATCTTTCACGGAACGCTAGGTTTTTCGGAACAAACTCATGTGTTGGAAAAATCTGAAATATCCTAAAAATATCCTGTATCAGCTATCGCATTTTTCAAATAACTTCGAAAACTTTTAGCCTTTTACATATTTTACGTTTGATTAATATCATTATGATTTGGTTATTATAATAAAAAGAAATTATTATCAATTAAAAGAAAGAAAATGAAATATTTTCGATGGTTCAAAATTTCACTTAATTTTATTTAAATAAAAATTTAAGTTTTGAAAAACTTTCCTCTTATCGAACATTTACTATGTAAGTAGTAACTACAAAACAAATTTGGCAGCTCCAGGTTCAAATGTCTTATAGGGAGCATTTTTCACCGATTCACTGAAAACATTCATATTTCGCTGTTCACAGAAAATATGTCAACTTCAAAACATTAAAATATTTAGGAGTTCTTAAACAAAATTTTCATCTACACATCGTTAACTTTTGTAATATGTATTAATAAAGTGCCAAATGTTTGCGAAAATTTATTTAGTGATGTTTACAAACAATACAAATATATTATGCAATGCGGTACCTTGTTACCTTGCTTTATTTCATTGAAAAGTATGCAAAAAGCTCATAAATTATTTTTTAATTATTTTATTTATTTAATTGTAATTACGAATAATCTGTTAACGCTTATATGTAATTTTTTATGGAGTAATTATAACCCCACTTCTTTAATTACAGATTCATTTATGACTTTTCTTTTATTCCTGAGTGTTTCAGAACGAATAAGTGAATCATAAGCATTATTAAAAAATAATATGAATGCTGTTCTATAAAAAAACATATAAGAATAGATTTCTACATCTCTTCCTAAAATATTGCATTGAATACTTATTATTTATTCTTCATAAAATATTATGGCTCTACAGAGAGGGGAAATAAAAAATAAACATTTTCATTTAAGGTTTATTGGAAATGAATTTCTTCTCAAATGCAATTCTGAAACGCATTGATATTTCAAAGAGTTTTAAATCTGAAACAAACCCCTATTTCTTAATTAATGAAGCAGTAATTTTTTTCAAAACTTCATTTAGCATTTGGAGAGAAAAGGATAATTTATAAATAGTGAATCTCTTGCCATCCTTATGTCAAAATATAAATATAGCAAAACTCTCTCGACATCTTCATAGATGCATATTTCTATTTTACGCAATGAAATTCCTATTCCTTTGTTTATTTTATGGATAAACTTTGCTGCAAAGTAGTGTGTGAGCATGTTTTAATGTAAAAGAGGAAAAAACATCTACGTTTCGTTGTTATTTTTATCTTGATACCAATCGACATGTTTTGCGAAAGGTTAATCGTAATTTTTATAATAAGATATTCAGAAATATTTTGTTTTACTTTTGAAAATAAGTACTTATAAAACTTTGTATCCGTAAAAATAATTTAAGAAAGATTTTCTTCCTTTCCGAAAGCAACATAATAACTTTCCCACTTAAATCGTTTTCAAGATAAGAAATTCATTAGTCAGCGCAAATTAGTTCCATACGGATTACCTGCGGTCTTTCTCGTCCATCACTGTCAAAAAGGTCATTAGTGGTGGGAGGGCGGTAAGGGCGAAAAAAAGACGTTTTCGCAGATTACAACGGCAAAAACCGTAATAGGAAGAAAACCGAAGAGGAGAAATAAGACGTTCCCTCCCATTTAGAAGCGGGTTCGATTTGTAGAAAAACACATCTCAGGCGCTTGGAGGGTTAAATCTTTACGGGTAAATTTAATTACAGTAAATCTCAAAAATGTATCTATGGCATGAGATGCCCAATCATTTATAAATTATATTATTTAATTTTAAAAATGATATGTATTAGTGTTAAAAATGTGTACCTTTTAATTTTGAAAATGTTTGTAAAAAATGTAGTTTTCAAATATATTTATCTGCTTCGCTATGATGTTTCATTCTTTGAACTGCAACACAAATCTTCAAGTATTACCAAGTATCTTCAAGTACCTGAGTATTATTGTAACGCACATTTAACTGTAACTTATCTTAAGTATTATTACAATCATTTTGAAATTCTATTGGTAATTTCGACAAAACTGCGCGATAACAAAACTGTTTGAAGATATGTATTATGTATTAATTACATTGATTACATTGAATTAATCATTAGTGGTAATTAATTGATACAATGTATTAATTACATTGAAATCACTGTACGTAACTTTGATAAACCTGTAACGTATTATAAATTATTGCATTTAAAAAAGTTTATTTTCAAATTCTACTTGTAACGTAATTGTATGTCACTTCATGGTTGTTTTTTTTTTAAGCTAGGGATATTCAAATACATTTGAATCTGAATTAAGAAGTATACTATCCACTAGATATTATCTTCTACAGTGAATAAGAGTAATATTCTATTGAAAATATAAAATTTATAAATATACATAAAATTCACTTCAATACAAACTTGCATTTTTTAAAACCTTGCTGCAATATCTTATTCATTTTATCCCTTTGTTAATTACTATGTTATTTCATTCTTATGGTTATTTTAATTAATCTTCATTAATGTCCGAATGATTTGACATCAAATACTTTAAATCTATGTCAGAAATTGAAGGATTTGTTTAATTTTAAGTATTATCATGTGAACAAAAGGATTCATCACACACAAAAAGTAGCTGACTTTTTTTATATGAGTTTACTTTCGATATACTATAGAATGCATACATAATTGTGCGGTATTCTGTAAGATGTAAAACTCGAAATGAGAATAAATTTAATTCTTAATTCTTAGAATAATAAATTCATATTATTACAAAAAATGTCTTAAAATGGGATCATTTTGCTATTCAGAAATTTACATATTTACCGGACAATATTTCTTTAATGGAGTAGAATACAGTTTTCACAATACAAAACCAGCATTAATGATAGATAATTTTTTTTGATATGTAAAAACAATGGTAATAATGCATTATAACTCGCTTCTGTTCTGATGCATATTACTTTGCCAATCCATAAACAAAATTACCCTTCAATAGAATTTTTAGAAATAAAATAAGGAATCTTTTATTTTTGCTAACACTTGATATCCTTTATTAATCTAGAATACAAGTCACACTTATTCCCTTTCAACACACGCACAAAATGAAAACTAAAACGAATATATGTTAAAGATATCATTATGGAAGAGTTCCTATTGTAAAAAGAGTAAAAAAGGACTTGATTGCATCAAATTGACGCTTTAGAAGTCCTAGGCTTTACATTAAACAATTATAAATGAAGAAGGTAAATGTAAGAAATGTCATTCATCCTATTAAGAATAAGTATATATATAATTGTCCACCGCCATCTGTAACATTGAACGAAAAATATCCCTCACACATTTAGTCACTAATGTCCTGTTTTGGCTTCAAGAAAGTCTACTAAGGTTTGTTTTTCTTTTACATGTAAATTGACTGATTAATATATGTGAGAATAAAGATAAATTGACTGATTTATATATGTGAGAATAAACTTTGGGTACAGGACTCAAAAGGAAAATAAACTAGAGACAGGTTTGAAAATCTCTTAAATTTGCAACATGTTAAAATTCTTGAAAATCAGAAAGATTTGAATTACAACTATTAGAGAAGAAATATCAGGAATTTCAAAATTTTAAAATATAGTATGGGTTTAAAATTTTATTTTTAACTTTTGCAATAGGACAATCTCCCTAAAATTGTAAGTGCAGTCAGTAAAGATTAATTCCAAATGCTCTACTAATACTTAAAAGAAATTGAATGGCGGTATCAAGAATGATATCAGCCGATAGTCAATTACTGTTGACATTTAAGAAAAGGTTGGATGGTTATGGGTTCACCTGTAGAATGTTTGATAGAAAAAGAAAATGCTAATATAAAGTTAGATATTATTTCATCATTTCATTCCTAATCATACATTGGGAGACAATCTAACGAATGTGCTGTCTCCCAAAATTCATTAAAAATGTGAAGAAAAAAAAATGTAATTCGAATGGGGGTTAGAAGGCTGAATAACCAATGTCCCCAAGTGTCCATCATTCCAAACCATATGGATTCGTGTGACCTTCTCGAAGGTGGTGAAAAGGACTTGGAAAGGAAGGTCCTGACGTGAATACGAGTGACCTTGAATTCGCCGGAGAACAAATGGAAGGCGATAGGGGAGGGATATCTCATCAATGCGGAAACCTCTCTCCACTGTCTAAGAAATCGGAAGCCGGGGGGAGGGGGGGGGGTGATGAACGATGAAAGAAATTAGACGGTTCAGTGACACTTCTTATCTTCACGTTTTAGAACTCACTGGTACCGAAAAACTCATTTTATGCCTTTCTGTGAACACGACTCAAAAACGCTTGGAATTAGATGAATGAGATTTAATATATGGTTGTTTACGCAAAATGTATAGATATTTGTCGCATTTTGAACGAAATCCATTCATAGAGTCTAGTTAACTGTTTGGCTATGGATATATAAATGAATGCGATAAGAACTAAACTAGAGAACTAGATAAGAAAAATATTTAGCATTTAAAATATTTATCAGCATCAAATTTGGAATCAAATCTGATAAGGAATTAGCCATCTGAATGTTTGTGCTTTCTCACGCATGTTTTTCAAAATGAAGTAAATGAAATTAGACATCTGATCTTGCGACTAAAATTATATAATCATGCCAAATATTGGTTTCAATCGGTCCCCCCAAAAAAAAGTCACTCAAAAAATGCTAGATTCTGTAAAATAGCTGTTTTACACCAAAGATTTTTCTTTCATAACTATTGGTCGTCAGTGGCATCGGCAATAGATAAGTACCGATTTTCTTTACTGTACAACGAAGTACAAATCTCTCAAGTGCAAAAATCTTAATCTGAATCATAATGACATGTGTTACACCATTGTGAAGATCCGTAATTTTATTCAAAAAGAGGGCGAGAATGTTTCGGGGTGACTACTCCTGCTGATTTAATTATGTTTTCAAATGTCTGAACGGACAAAAGTGGAAGGAGTTGCCACCTCAGACGTAAGTTCAATATTTTGCTTTCTGTATTAAAATAGCCCGCTCGTCGCTTGAAAGCGGGGCATAAATATACTAAACCTGAACGACTCAAACATTTATTTTATTTATTGCAGAGATAGTCTTGTGGTGAATAGCATATAAGCCAGTTAACAACTACACTGCAAGAGCAATTGCTTTTGCATAATGGTTATGTTACTGGACTGCGAACCACAAGGTCCTAGGTTCTAACCTTCGCGCATCGCAAACCGCTAAATTGTTGACCTGGAAGTAATTTGAACACCGAACCCTTCGCAAACCTCTAAAGTCTTTATTCAAGAAAAGATTTATTAGGGTTTAACTACAAAGAAAATTGCTTTCTATATGAAAACTTCTAAAATCCTGTAAAAGACACACTTATTTCTGTTTATTAAGGCAAAAAATAAGTCATACTTTCTTTTTAAAAAATTAATTTAAAAAACTTATTAGTCTAAATTTGATTTTACAAATGTTAATTTGTTTTAATTTGCTTTAAAAAAAACTGTTCGATTTAATTAAAAATTTCATCAGCTTATTGAATTTTTGCCACCAACATTTTGATTTAATGGTGAATTTTTTTTAATGGTGGTGTTTTTAAGCCTTGGCTATAAAAAAAAATTGGAATTATCAAAATCCAATTATTTCCAATAGTAAAAATGTATCTTTGTTGGTACTGTTTCATTCTGTTTCGGCGGGGTGGTCGGCTGTACACAAGAATTAAATGTATATATATTTAAATAACTGAATTTTTATTGTTTCGCATAACAAATTCCGTAGTGTCTTTTGATTTGCAACTCAATTTGTCAAAAAAAAAAAATATCATAAAGGGGATGGCCAAATATTTTTACCTCTACAAGTTCTAAAGTTAGAAGAATTTTTTTTTAATTCGAAATTTATCGTTATGTCCTTTTGGTTTTATTATTTGAATTCCTTGAAATTCACTTTCAGAAATCAAAACAAAAGATACATTATCGCAAAAGATTTTTGACAATTGTATTCATGTACAATTGTAATTTTTTTTTCTTTTTTTTTGCACCATTTGGAAATTAAAAAAAAATTAATCCACCTCCAAACTTTGTTCTCTTTCATCTCCAAAAATAATTATTCGAGAAATTATTCTAAGCCTAATGAATGAATCTGACGGTTATTTTTGAAAGAATAAACACATTTCAGTTATAAAATATATCGGATTTTGGAATAAATGTTGAATTGTCGTTACAAATGAGAATATAAAATAAGAGTTACATTTTATAAAAGATTTATTGTTACAGATAATCTTGCACGTTTTCCACTCTGCCATCATTTGTAAACAATTCGACGAAATAATTGGTGCAACAAATAGCTTATTAATTTTAATAGCACAATTGCAATAAAATGTTTTTTTAAATACAATATTATTTTGAAGTATTCTCCTGATTACAAAATTTATTACGAAAAAATTGATGAATACAATACTGTACAATTTTTCAATATGGAATGGTCGTGGTTTCTTTTTTTAATGGTCTTAGTTTCCCAAAATTCTTTAGAACTCGTAAGGCGAATTTAAATTATCACTTTATCCCATATTCACAGAAATGCATGCATTTATTAAACAAACATACGTCACTGCTTTCATGAAATATAAAAATCTACAAAGACATAAGAACTTATTGCTGTAAATTCAAATACGAATATATTTGTAATAAAATAATTGATGGTTTTCTCTTTAACAGGAAATTGCAATGAACGACAGAAGAATAAAAATTCAAAAAACGATATAAAAGAAGAAAAGTGGGACAGCATTTAAATATGTATCTTTATAGCTATGAGGATATTTTTTTAATATCTACATAGCTTCTACATTTTAAATATCTACATAAATATGAAATTCATGTATTTTTTTAAATACTTGAATTTCAAGAAAACTGTCGATATCAATTGAAAGAAATCTCGTATAAGCAATGCATCTTCTTTTCGAATATGATTTAACTAGTAAGAATTTATAGAAACAATAGACACATTAATTTTATATAAAATATTTAATTTCAGAATTTACAATTAATACTTTCTTCTTAATGAAAAGCTTTCTTAAAAGAAATAAAATCATTATAAAGACTAACAATTTTAATTCTTCCATGACCCAAAATACATGTCTGCTGTTTCCAAATGAAAATGAAATGATATATAATAAAAATTGAGTATAACTAAGTATTTAGTTCTTTACATATTTTTTTTCAAAAAAAGACATGACAATTATTCTTAAGATTTAATAGGAAAAGGATGGCACAAATTGAATTCTTCTATTAAGTACAGAATATATATGGAAATAATCTCATAATCCTTAAAGTTTCTGCACCACCGTAAATAGAATATAAAAGTACCATTATGTCTTTAATCATAAAAAAATATATATATATTTTTTTTTCTTTCAAACTCAGAGGGAAAAATCTACCAACGAGTGAAATCTTTCAAAATTTGAAAATATTCGAGATCAACCTGTGTATTTTTTGCCAACAGATTCTAAAACCCTCCGCTCTTTTGCGCATGCGTAAGGATGGGTTTAATTGGACAGAATAGAGCTGAGATGAAAGATGAAAGAAGATGCTTTTACATTTAACAATAAAGTAAATTCGGATTACTCGCAGTCTAAATTGAAATAAAATAATAAGATCAGAATCGGCATTACACTCACATACACGTGATAAAAAAAAAAGAACGAAAAAGTATCTAATAGGGCGGGAATCCAGACCAATGAATGACAAAGTATTCCGGAAATGCGCTCATCCTTCCACGTCTCACCCCTTAGTGAGATAGAATCGTCGAAAAGTCCTCGTCTCAGGATACTAAAACGAACAATACTCTTTGACTTCAGTCCTTCTTTGACTACGTCCCTCAAAATATCACGGAATTCCCATCTTCACTGTCCAGTTCTTTGTCCACCTGTACTTCCAAGGTCATGGTGTCAGATCATTTTTGATAAAACACTTCTTCCAAATGTATTCATGAAAACTGAAGGAAACTGTTAAGTTTTCAGTGGGAAGTACTTATAATTTCTACATACAGATCGGATTTGAAATTGCATTTTATATAAGAGATTTTTAAGAAATCTATCTTTTTTTTTTCTTTAATTTTAAAGTTTAGTCACTTAGCTTTCCAACTCAAAGATTAAGAATATTTTTTTAAGAATTTGAATTGGCTCATTAGTAAATGAAAATAAATAGAAACGTTTAGAGCAGGTATCAATTAATTCGTTGCAAGATATAAATAGTTAAAAAACAGTGGAAAGGATCTCATTTCACTGATTAGGTGTAGAAAATCTGCACATTTCTATCATCATGGAAATGCTCCCCTCTAACCTGAAACAAAGATTAGTAAACTTGCATAGCACAAGTGACACTGCGCAATTCAGTTTCACAGTTCAAAAGTCTGTATCCTATTTGGATTTAGCTTTAAGTGAATTTTTCTCACGTCACGGATATATTTCAGGCCATTTAAGAAAACATGCATTCTATTCAGAGGAAAAGTGTCGTAAAAAATTTACGAGTGATAGGCACCGCTTGCTCTACATTCTACATTTGGATATACCTAAGGGTCCAAAGCCTAAGAATTTAGAACTTTGTTCTTATGAATTTAGTAGTGGCAAAATTTACCTTGGGAAGCATATTTATTTTTTCTTTTTATGCAACTTCCTCGAAAAGGCCTTGAAGAGTATTGATCAGACATCAAATATTATATATTGGATATTAAAATCTGGTATAATTACCCCATCACAGTTTTACCAGCTCCCAAGAAAAATCCTGGATTATATCATTGGCAACATGTACCTTGAACATAGCGATGTGGAAGATGCGAAAGAGTTTTTTAGAAATATTAATTTATTTCAATGGATTTCTGACACTCAAAAGCCTGAAGTCATAGAATTTGCTCTTTACCAGGCCCATCGGAGCGGTAGAAATTTAAAAAGAGAATTTGCTGCTGATTCTTATTTCTTAGATCTTTTAATTGTGCAACGAAAATTTTTAAACGCTAGAGCACTTTTTAAATCTTTGGATGCTCCTTACATTCAAGAATCTTTTGATAAATATGAGAAGATTATTCCTTTTTCAGGGTAAGTGAGTTTGATCTTTGTTTCTTTCATATAATAATAATTTTTTTAATGGTTTGCCCAAAAGTCAAATTCTCGAAGAAAGTGCAAGATTGCTTTCACTAATTTCCTGAGTTATTAAAGGTTTAGTAAGGGTTTTTTTTTTTTTTTTCATTTTTCGTACATGTATTATAGTTTAGTTTAATTTAGTTATATTAACGTTCCGTTGTAAAGCAAAACTACGGCTATTTTGGGACGGACCTTGTAATTTTGAACCTCGCTCAGATGACGGGGACGACACCTGAGCTAACACCCCCCTCTCCACTCCACTCCACACTACACCAGCGGGAGGACGTTTGGCATGACGGATTTAAAGTACAACAGACCCTCTTACACGATGGTTCTTCGGTGGAATCGGGTCTCGAACCTGAAACCCTACAACTCACAAGCCGAGACCTTACCAACAGGCCACCGCGGCCTTCTATATGTAACATAGAGAAAGTAGAGTAATGATCAAAAAATTCAAACTCGAGATATTGACGCAACACAATGTTTTAAACTTCCATGAGTTTGAAAACCCCATTTTTGAAAAACGTCCATCTATCTCTCTGTAACGAAGAAAACTCAAAAGCGATTTGAGCTAGACGGTTGAACTTTGGTATATGGTCTTTACATTCAATTTGCAGATTTCTATCTAATTTTGAGTAAAATCTGTGCAGAGCTATCCGTCTATCCGAATAAAAGTTAGAAAAATAACTATAAAACGAAAAGAGCTAGATAGATTGGATTTGGCACCCAGTTTTAACATCTACAATGTAAACCTCTGTCAAATTTTGAGCCAAATCCTACTACGAGTTCACTGTCTGTCGGTCTGTACTTTCAGAAATAACTAAGCGCGATTGTTCAAAAACGCAATGACTTAACTGTATCAAATCTAGTATGAGAAATTGTAACTACAAATGCGATTTTGTGTCAAGTTTTGATTTCAATAGGTTGAAAAACATGTATAAAACACAAATTTCATTTTCGAATATTATTAACAGCACGCCAAGCATTAATCGCCAAATATCACATGAAAGATTCAGTAAAAATACTAAATTCACGCCAAAAATATTTCGTAATTATTGTACGCCAGTATTTTGTGAGTCGTTCTCTGCCATTACAAATTTATTAAAGAGTATGCGAGAAAGTTTTGGGGAAACTACGTTGCCGGTTATTTATTTATTGTAAATAGTTATGATAAAAAGATTACTATCAGTGAATTTAGACAGCTTTTTTCAGTTATTTCTTTCAAAACACTTGAAAATGGTTGCTGTCTCTCGGTAAAATTATCTTACACAAAAGTGATAAATATAACTGGGATCACTAAAAACATCTCGAAAAAATTGCGATTATTTATGTAACTTCCTTGTAGATTTTTTTTTTTGGGGGGGGGGAATGTTATGTCTAACTAGTAGTTTTATTATTGCCCTTTCAATAAGTAACAGAGTAAAACAAGAGAAAAGTGAGGGTCTGAGAAGCAATCTTTCACGACCTAATTTTGATTGTTTCTAACATCAACAATTTATGTTGCCACACATTGTTTGTCAATGGATTCTAAAACCCTCCGCGCCTTTGCGTAAACGTAAGGATGGGTTTAATTCGACAAAATAGGAGTGAGATGTTTACATTTAATAGTAAAGCAAATTCCGGAAATGTGCACATATCTTCCACGTCTTCGTCCCCCCCCCCCTTTGGTGCAATAGAAGCGTAGAAAATAAGCGAACTACGGTACTTTACTGTTTATGGTAGAATTATGGTTTTATGGCAGAATCTACGTACCTCTGCCTTCTAGTTTGCCAAAAAGATTTTTTTTTGCCACAGTTTTTTATGGTATTTTCACTTTTTTTAGTATTTGGTTCATGTTCACACTTTTTTTTTTTCCAAGTTGAATAAGTTCGTTTTTGTCCACATACATCCAGTATAATGACATGGATCTTTGCGAGTCCTCCAACTTCGGGGTTTACTGTGAAGTCAATTTTAAAAAATTCGAATGTAAATGGATTAATGCAACAAATTCTTTCATTTGAATTCCACCAATACAATATGCAAAATATACTTTGTATATTAATATCATTGTTTCCTTTTTTTTTTTTTTTTTTTAGATTAAGGCTGTCACATACTGCCCGAACGATGAATCGAAGAAGATATCATTTACTACTACAAATATTATTTATTCATTTTGTATCTAAAGGGCTTTGTGATCGCAAAGCGGCGTCTGAAGTCTTACGTTCCATATGGAGGTCCATTCCAGATGCTTTCATCAGTTCTGAAGAAATCAAGAACATTTGCGGAAATGGTTTCAGCGCAAAGAAAATCGATGACATCTGCAATTTTTATAGCAAAGCAATTGGTGAAATCATCACGGAACAAAGATCACTTCAACACTATTGCAGAGTAACGATAAGAAAGATTTTGCACGAACATAATGTATGGATGCCAGACGGTATTCACAAAACTAAGCTTCCAGGTATATTTCAATCTTATTTAAATCTTCATGTATAATTTTTCTGTTAAAAATCCTCTGAAATGCATTAAAAAACATTTTTTGCATTTTTGCTTCATTTTCTTTTTAATAATTCCCTTTTTTTAAAAAATTTTTATTAGATTTAAGTACAAAATTGTGTGTGTGTGTGTGTTTTTGCGTGCTTGTGTGTGTGTGCGTGCGTGCGTGTGTGTGTGTAGGCCCTCTACGTGATAGACTGTTTAATATAAAGTTACCAAATTTAGCATATGTATGCTTTGGAGGTTAGAAATGCGCACCTCGGAGCAATTTTCTAAAATTTCAATCATCGAAAATTCAGTGAATCTTCTACGTTTTTCTACGATAATTTCCAAAACTATTATCGCATAAAAATAATTTTTATATCAAGTTAAAGTTCAAAACATTATCTTTTTAATGATACCAATATTTTAAAATTAAATTCTTTTTTTTCAAGGGATTTCTTTAAAAAATATTTTAACCATATTTTTCTACAATTTATTCTGCACAAAAATTTTACCTGCAGAAGCAAGTGAATTGAAAAAAAATAAATTGCCTTTTATCAATTGTTCCCATCACATTGAAGAAATAGCTTAAATATAAAAACTAATTTAACTGTTACTGGAAATTAAATGTTTAATAACCTAATTAGTTATTAACTATTGTTGTAATTGTTAAATCTCTAATTTCCTCTAAGATTCAGAAGAAACCGATTTCAGATAAATCACCTCGGTTAAGACATCTTTTAAAATAAAGAAAATGGTAGCAGATAAAGAGCCAAATTTATTCCTGTTCGTTTTTTTTTTTTTTTTCCCTAATATGTTTTAGAAACTTGAACACAATATGTGAACCTTTTTGATATCCCCTTATAAGCTTATATCCAGCTAATTTATTGAACCGGTACTAGCATTAACTTCCTACTGTTCCTTTCAATTGAGATCTTAGCTGAAAGCAAGGGTACAGTCATTGTATGACTTTTCCGTACCAATCATAAAACTGTCAATCAATGGTCATTTAAAATATGTGGTGTTACTGATAAGAATTAGTTCTTCAAGGATAGGCGGCATTTTAAATGTTATAGCGGATGGATAGTTTTTCTATGAATTTATACAAAAATGTATGAAGAAAATCAAGATCAAATGATTTTTCACGTAAATAATATACCTACATTAAAACAATAATTCCTACATTTTAATCATGACTTATATTTTCGATAGATATTTGAACAATCAATTCATTACATTACTGAAATGCAAAGAATTCACTAAATTTTAACCTAAAAATTAATGGTATTTAATTAAGATCACTTAAAAAAATTGTTTCTAAAGCTGGAAGTGCAGTTAATTGAGATTATAAGTGTCGAAATGATTTATAAGGAGGGAGTAATTGCTAAATGGAAAATCTTGAAACGCCATAAATAATTAGAAAAGGTCCCAAGTGTGTATGTGAAGTTTTCAGGAAATAGTATGTTAAATCACCTTTAAAACGTAAATTTGCAAAATAGCAGTGATATCGTAAAATAAATTGTTTTTGCTTCTCTTTATAGATATAATTTCAATGGTGTTTTCTACTTTTTTTTTTGTAAATATTCTGATAGAGATAAATTATTCAATGTTTATGTAGCTTATCATTTTGTGTATGAATACAGCACGTACTAATGATTCAAAGTGTTGCTTTGCCTTGCAAATATTCTCGACAAATTTTTCACTGTATTTAAAAAAAAAAAGAAGGGCAAGTTTTCTAATTTTAAGGTAAAAGTATTTTTCTCATGTTTAAGCATTATAGTGAATAGCTTATAAGCCAGTTAACAGCTACGCTAACCGAGCAGTTGCTTTTGTATCATGGTCATGTTACTGGATAGCGAACCTCAAGATCCAAGGTTCTATCATCACGCATCCCAATCTTCCACCTTGGTTACCTCGGACGATGAACCTTCAACCTTCGTACAGCTGTTGTGGCGCGATCGACCCGCAACCAATGTCGTCAGACTCACTTGACGCAGGAACCCAAACACGGTCGCCATAACGCTTGACGCTACTCAAATGGGTACAGGCTCATTAGAATCAACAGCTAATATATCACCACTCAACAACCATATCGTTCGTCTCACCTCCGACTCACTGGAGGGAGAGTCTGTAGCGAATAGCTTATAAGCCAGTTAACAGCTACACTACCCGAGCAATTGCTTTTGTATCATGGTCATGTTACTGGACTGCGAACCACAAGGTCCCAGATTCTATCCTCACGCATCACAATCTTCCACAGCATCATACTTTAATTGAAATATTAATGCATTTTCTCGCCAAATATTCTTGCCAACAACAGCTAATATATTTAGCAAAGTTTGAATAATCACTCCCTGTCCTTATTTTGAATGAGTTACGGATAATCTATTGGACATTTATGAACCATTCTAAAATTTCAGGCAGTCAAAAATTCCAATACCTCCCTACTCTTCGCTTCAATCTCCTGAGTATCAGCTATATCACTTTTTGACGATTCTACTACGCTAAGGAGTGAGACACGAAAGGATGAGCCATTTTTGGAATTCTTCGTCATTTATTGAACTTGATTTCCGCCCCAATTCCTTCATTTTTCGTTTAGTTTTTTTTCACATGTATGCGAGTGTCGCGCCGTTTGTGATCATCCTGTTTTATTTTTACACAAAGTTGTGTATTGATTGCCTATGTGGTTTGTTCAAATGACAAAAATGATTTCAGGAGGGGCACAAAGAATATTTTATATAATATCATTAAACGTGAAAGAGATTATCTAATGTTGTTCATTTCAAAATGTTATCAAAAAGTTCAATAACAAATTTTTAAAAAAAGTGTTTTAATCTAAAAATTCTTATTATTTTGTAAAAAATGTGAATTGTCATATTTTTAAGAACCAAAATCTTTCTTTTATTCATCATAATTTCATGTTTATACCCCTTACAGTAAATAAAAAAAATTTCTAAAATATTTTATTGTGAATTAGAATCTTTTGTCGACACTATTATGAGTTATCTGCAATTTCCTTGCATTCTGTAAGTTCCCGAATAATCCGAGTTCACTCACCGTATTGTTAAATACAAACATTTCCTTTGTTTTTCATCTTTCCTCTCAACCATATTTCGACTAAATAAATACGTCCTGATACATGCGAAAAAGCGAGGAGAGTTTTCAAATCCATAAAAAAAAAAAAACAAAAAAAAAAACAGTATACACTTATTTTACAGATTAACTGTTCGACATCCATTTCCTCTCAACTACCACTTTGGATCTTTGATATGGATCGGGCGAAATGGGTGCAAAGATTTTTCAAGCATCTTAAAACCATAATGTACGAGTACATTATTAACATTATTAACTTAATTATTATCTGACTCAAATTAATCTCTCCTTTCCTGAGACCGTGGTGACCTGGTGGTCAGCTCTCATCCTCAGGACCAAAGGGTTCCAGGTTCGAGATTCAATTCCTCCGAAGAACCATCGTGTAAGCGGATTTGGCGCACTTTAAACCCTTACCTGCCAAGGATAGGTTGCGAGATTCAATCCCCACTGCCACGTATATATCCTAATCCTATATATACGTATATAATTGCGAGACGTATATACATGCCAGGGGCAGTTAACACATTGACTTAGGGCGACGTATATATACGCCCGAGCAGGCAAGGGGTTAAATCCGTCAGAGCCAAACGTCCTGCTGTTGGTGTGGTGTTAAAGTTTGCAGCTCAGATGTCGTCATTCGTCATTTGACCGCGGTTCATAATTACGAGGTCCATTTCCAATAGCCCTTTAAAAACGGGACGTTAATATAACTAAACTGAACTTAAATATTTAAATTAAGCCTAAATCGGAAAGAAAATTGAAGGCAGTTTCCTAGGATCTCTTCTTATAAATATTCCATTCACTTGCAATTTTATATGTATAGATTTCTTTAACTGAATTTATTAATTTGTTTTCATTCCCGTCTCCCTTCTTTTTTAAATATCTCAATTATTGTCCATTTCTCTCATATGGCTTTTAATAGATTTCGCCTCAAGTAAAAACAATTACTATAGTATAGTTACTCCAGTGTGAAATAACAATACATATAAATAAACAAATAGGTTATATATTATGAATACTAAATATAAAGATAATATTGAATGTTAAAAAAATAAATTGAAATAAAAATTGGTTGCGAAGGGTTTGAAATGCATGCTGAATTAGATTAATTTTTATTTGGAAAAAAATTATGAAAATTTAAAGTAGATACGAGCAGATATTTTATGTCCTCAGAATCGTTCTTTTTTAACTCGAATGCATGGCGTCTGTTGGATTTTGGGCTTCAGATGGCAAGGACGACATCTGAGCTGGCACCCCCACTACAAACTTCCAAACCACACCAGCGGGAGGACGTTTGGCCCCATTACAGTTCGTTAAGAAATATTTGAAAACTTTAGATTCCTTCGCTTGTATTTTTATTTTTTATCATAATAATTATTTAATTAACAAAAGATTAATTTCTAAAGTTTGATTTCAATTATATCTCTCAACCAACGAACTCATTCTTCCTTTATTATATTTCAGTACTTAGAATCGAATTATCATTTTCATCTTAATAACTCACTGAATATTATATTTATTTATTTGACTGTTATAATCAAAGTAATTTGGTTGAAATAATGTTATTTCGGTTATATTTATATAAGATAATTGCGGATATAGATTTTGTAAATTCATCTTCTTATTTCAAAATATAATTATTCAACAAGATAAATTAAAGTAATCAAATAGATAATTAATATAAAACAATAGAACGATTAAAATGTTTGATAAAAATAGTTATTACGAATCAAAATATATAAAATTAATTTAAAACACTAAAGAGGGGCCGACATTTACACATTCATATATGCGATTCTAGTTTAGTTTAGTTTAGTTATATTAACGACCAATTTTAAAGCAACACCAGGGCTATTTTGGGACGGACCTCGTGATTTTGAACCGCGGTTAGATGACGAGGATCATACCTCAGCTGGCAATAACTCTCTCCAAATTTCCACACCAGACCAGTTGGAGGACACGAGATGTTAAAGTATATTTGGTTCCCTTTTTCGGAATCGCAGACCATTTAGGTTAACTTCAACTGACTTTTGGCTGGTAGTGCGAGTGTCAATTTGCTGTCTTTCAGGCAAAACGCTTAGATTTCATTATAAAATTAATTGAAAACAAAACTGTAATTACTGCCGGAAGTGTAACCAATTAACCACCATATCAGATGGGTCAATGATAGCAATGTAGTTATCAGAGGATTAATTTTGTTGTTGTTTCTGTTCAAATATTTTCATGTTCTCTTGTGTATAATGAAGCCATAAAATAACTTGTCCTGTTTGGCGGCATTTGGCGGTATCTGCAGCTAAAACGAATGACCGAAATAAAACTACATTTCATATGCAGACTGTAGAAAGCTTGGGCAAATGAATTCAGCAGAAAAAGAATTAGAACCAAAAGTCACAGATAGGTGAAATATTGGCGCTGTGAGAGTACAGTTATGAATGAATTCATGAAATTCACAGAAAAAAATCTTTTATTCATCAACATTAGGGTCCCCTGGACGCCGTGACACATTTTCAATATTCTGACCTTCCCTGTGTACAACGTATTGATTACGGTCCACTGCTGCATCAGTTTGGATGTTCATAACTTCATAACAGTCCGTCTTCTGCTCTATTTCAGGGCATACAGGTTTGCATGCACGGCATTAAACTGTCTAATGTAGAACATTTTTACCAGTAAAGCATGCTGATATAAGGAAGAGCCCATATTAACACACATCAACAATCAATCACACACAGTCAAGAACGAGCTGCTATAGTTCGTCAACGGATTCTGAGACGACCGCTTTTCGATGACTCCATCTCATTACTGGGTGAAACGCGGAACGATGAGTGCATTTCCGGTATTCCCTTTGACCTTGGATTTTCCCTATTAGGTATATATACTAGTAAATGTAAACCTCTCCTCCTTTCATCTTTCCTTTCACCTTTCATTGACGAATTAAACCCATCCTAACGCATGCGCTGAAGTGCGGAGGGTTCTGCAATCCGTTGCTGAACTATAACAGGTCGTCTTCCCCTTTTGCAAGGAATTAATGTATGACTCTACTGCCATGCACGCATTAGGAATTTTATATAATCTATCTCAAAATGCAACTTCCTTCTTTCGACGTGACAGTAGCACCAATATTTCCTCTATCGGCATCTTTTAGTACTATTTTTTTCCTGCGGAATTCATCTTTCCATGCCTCCCTCAGTCTCTGTATGAAATTTAATTACATTTCGTTCATTCGTTTCAGCTGTAGAAGCTTCTAAACAGGGAAAGTTATTTTATGGCCACCCAGTATTTAAAAAGTAACATTTATAGAGACTTTTTCAATCATTCAAATCTCTTACTATGGAACTCTTGTTACTAATCTATAGCCTTCCGTTGTATTTCCTAACTCCACGATTCCAAAACGGGATTTTAAAGAAGCGAATTATAAAGAAAATGAAAAAATAATTAGCCAAAAACAAAAATCATTGGGAATAAATAAATTGAAATTAACCAAATTGTTTTTATCACCGCTCGAATAATTTATTTTTACACAAATATACTATGTCTATAATGATTTAAAGTTTCATTCTTTCCTTAGTTTAATTACCTTTCTTTTCTGAAACTGCAGAATTCTTTTTTGGAACTGTTTGCATAGTTTTGTTATTAGGTAATGATGACTTTTTTGGAACTGTTTGCATAGTTTTGTTATTAGGTAATGATGACAGCATTTGAATTGAAATCTTTCTCGAAAGTTACATCAAACCAATGAGAGAATGCGTGTTCTCACTGGTTACGTTTAGTTTACTTTCAGTGATATTAACGTCACGTTTTAAAGCAATGCTAGGGCTGCTTTGAGACGGTTGTTACAGTTTTGAACCGCAGTCAGATGTCACCTGGACTGGCATCCCCCTCTCCAAGTTTCCACACCACATCAGCTTGAGGGCCTTTGGTCTGACACCGTTTGCACGACGGCTCTTCGGTGCAGTCGAGTCTCGAACCTGAGACCATACGGTTCCGAGGCTTGACCACCAGGCATCCGCGGCACCAATAAATTATACGAACAGTCAGCCTAAATAAAAAAAGGATCATTGCTAAAATCACATTTGAAAATCAAAATTCTACCCCAGTGTTCGGTCAGCTGAAAAGTGACAATTTTTTTTTTTTTTAATTTATTTCATATATTTTGGATATTATTGTCTAAAATATTTCAAAATTTGCTACGAAATATTTCATTTCATATAAATGAAAATTACAACAAAATATCGTTACATTTCTTATACTTTGTGCAAACAAGATCTCGCTCATTCGCGGAAATTTTATTATATAATATATTGTACTTTTAGACAATATGTTGCCTCGTAAATTAAATGAAGTGTGATTGTCAAATTTAAATTACTAGAGCAGGAGAAAATTACCAGGGGAGAGTAAGGGCACGCAACATTTCGCAAGATGTAGTGTTATGTGCAAAAAGCGGGGATATGAGAATGTAATATTGTAAAACCAGTACACATATATATATATATATATATATATATATATATATATATATATATATATATATTGCATTTTCGTAGGTTTTTAATGTTATTTCCAGTTTTGGTTTGCATTTTAAATGGGAATACTTTCTCAGTTAGCAAAAGAGCTGAAACCGTATATGCATTTTGTACCACTTTCAGCTGACCGTTTCGACCGTTTAAAACCCAAATCTTTCAAAGAATTAAAAATGCCGCCACATCAAAAAGCAAATATACATACCAAATTTCATGAATTTGTTATAGCTGTTTGCAATTATTGTGTTTGCATGCATGAAAAAGTGTACACCAATAAACCAAATTCCGTCAAACCTCTAGACGGAATTTGTACCAAATGTGAAACAGGTATTCATTTTAGATGCTAAACCAGTACACCAATTGTCATTTATCTGGATCTCTTTTTCTAGTAATTGTATTCACTTGTAATCGAACATTCAAATTTCTTTCGAATGGATTTTATTCAAAATTTGATAATAAATCAAAAATTTGGTTTCAAATCCATATACATTAATCACCCCTTCTCCCAATGTCGCAACTACAATCTGGTTGAATCTAAGCTAATACTTCAGAACATTTTTGAAGTAAAAATACTTGTGCTTTCCCTCCAAAGTGTTTATTGTGCCATTTACAGAGAAATATTACCATTAAAATATTTGAATATCTTTTCATGCATGTATGCTCAGATGAGATTTTAAAATACAAACTTTCTGAATTTTATGCCTCATAAAAAAGGTTAAATGGTTTTCAATACTGCATTAAACAGCAAGGAAACATTTCTCTACTCGTCCATCAGCAAAATTAATCTTAGTAAATCTTCATTTGATTTTTATATTTATAAATCAATTTCGTATGACTGACATTAAAATAAAATCAATTTAAATTCCACACCAAGCCTCCACACCAAAGAAGTATGGGGGGGGGATGTTTGGCCCCGACTAATTTAACACACAGCAGGTCCGTTTACACGACGGTTTTTCGGTGGTATCGGGTCTCGAACCTGAAACCAGGCTCTTCCGAAGCCGAAACCTTACCACCAGGCCACCGCGACAGTATACAGCGAGAGTATATACTTATTCAATATTGAAAAATTTCTTAAATAATTTTTAAACACAAACTATTGCGTCTTGCTAGATATTATTAGAATGATAATATTTCATACCCACATGAAAATATTAGGAAAATTCTTATATAGCGCTTATGAGCTTCTTTTTAATATTAAAGCCGCCTGACAAGTCATGATACTATGTGTTTTATAAATATACATATATCTGTGTGTGTGTGTTTGTGTGTGTGTGTGTGTGTGTGTATAAGTATACGACACAAGAGCAGAAGAAACTGAAATTCTTCCCTTCAGTGGTTTTACTATGAGATTTTGATAAGGATTTCTTTGCCACTTCTCTACTTAGGAAAAGAAATCTTCGGTATCTCTAAAAGAATGTTGTAAGCATTAGGGATTTTTATCTCTTCACTGGAAGCATGAGTAAATGCTGAGGCCCGCAGTTTTATAGAGCAAGTGTAGAATTAATTAAACCAAAAAAAAAAAAAAAAAATAGGAATTGGGCCAGGATATACGGGAACATTTTAGAATGAAGTTAATATTGGCTAAATGAAGATAAAAGTTAAGAATTTAATTATGATCTAAATTAGACTTTAATATTTCATTACATATATATCCATTTTCTATGCCTTATCTAAAAAAAGAATTTTAAAAAACATTTTCATTTTTTGTTTCCATGAAGAGGAGAATTCCTAATATAAGATTTCATCAAAAAAAAAAAGCTTTTTGAACTCAAAATTCGATTTTTTTAATGCTGTTCAAAAATGTTTGGCATAATCTACAAAAAATCCAAGTATAGTTCACACAAGAGTCTTTCTGACAGTTATAATCTAAGGAAATATGACAGAAAAGTTTGCTACTTCGAAACTACTTTGGTTGAATCTATAATAAAAATAATTTTTATAGTTAATTTAAAGAATTCAGAAAAAATAATGGATTAAATTTCAAAAAATAGTTATAAAGTCATAAATGGTGGTGGGGGGGGATAGGTACAACATGAATTTAAGATCCAATAAAAATTTCAAAAGCAAGCACTTAAAAAAATGGAAGTAGTTGCTAAATGTGAAGATTTTGTTTGGCCTTCTGATCTGACCTTGAGAATATTGGTGAAGTTTGAGTGATTGTCCACTTCCCTTTCCTTGCTTTTATTTGAGCTCCGAATCCCCCTGAGCAATGAAGAGGGGAGACGCAGGTGTCTGAGTACCCAAATAATAGGATATATGCTATTTCCTTCTAGAATTATAGCTTCTGCATGTGATCAACATTCTTTCACCTATTCTTCTGAAATACCTAAAATTTCTTGAAGTGACCGTAACTGATAAAAGATCTCTGTAATATCAAGAATCTTATTTTACTACACGTGTTCATGCAAGATGGTTGTTAATAATGTATCTTCTGCAAAGTTCAGCCTATAATACTATTCTTCATGATGTCGATAATTATCTAATAGGTTTACTGATTGTAACGAAGATTCTTTAATTATTATTCAGTAATAAGTCTGACTTGAGGAAGTTAGTGCATAGATACATCTGAAGCACCCAAAACTGCAAATTCTATACTTTTTGTCTTGTTTAAAGGATATCTAAAGGATTTGGTCTGCTTAAAGAATCTATGAAGGATTTGTTGCATATAAGAAAAGTTTATTTCGCAGTGCCTTTTATTGAATTTTCATTTTTGCAACCATTTAAGTTCTGAACTAATATTAATAACAAAAATTCTCTCAAATATCTTATACTATAACGTATTATCTTATATTATCGTATATTATATTATATTCTCTTAAATATCTTATATTCATCTTATATTATCTAATGAAAACCAAGATTCGTTAATAATTATTTAAATAATTATAATAATTATTTAAATCTGCCCTATAGTATGGCAAGTGCAAAATTATTCCATTAAAGTTCTCTTTCTCCCACATATAATTAAAATATTATTTCTTTATATATAATTTGATCATAAAAAATAAAGAAAATAATTATTCTAATTCCATGATGTTAGAGCTTTATGTGCTAGTCTAAATTAGAACAATTAAATTTTATCTTTTCCTTAAGTTTACAAATTATAATTGTTATTCCAAATTATGATGTGGATGCGTTCGTCACCATTTTGTCACACTGTGGAACTCCGAAACATCACGACATTGTCGTTGTCTTCTATCATTAAAGCCACAAAAATTCAAATATGTAATATTTTTGTCTTAAATAAATTTTATTATTTAATCAAATATTGGATTAAACTGTTTTTATTTATCGTTTTTCATGCACATCTGAGTTCTACATTTAATCTTTCCTCTAATGAAATAGTTACTTTCATTTTATTGAAACATTTTTATTTGTTCAGATAATTCTTTCTATATTAGTCCTAACCTTATCCATTCACAATTATGAAAAAATAATCGTTCCTAATTTTATTTGCTTTCAAAATTTTTATGCGGGGACATTTTAATCATATTCTACTATATGAAAAAATTAATCATTGGGAAATAATGGATCGAATTTTGAAAGCGAAATAAATATTAATTAAATGTATAGGTCTACAAAGAAAATAGTTATTGAAAATTGTTATTTCTGATAACTGATTTTATAATTATTTTCAAATAAATAAATATTTATTTATTTAAATTTTTTATTTTATAATTATTTTTTATTATTTTCATATTATTTTCAATTTTCAGTACTGATTCAAAAAATGAGATGTATTTTTTGCCCTCACTTAATGCTTTTTCCCCCATTAAAAACAGTACACTTCATAGAGAAAAATCTCAAATTAAAATATTTGGACATTTTTATTTGTTTCTCTCCCTTAATCAATATTTTATATTTATATTCTTGCTATGCCATGTTTTAAATGATGTATGAGTTGAACGATGCAAACTTTTACAATCGCATTTTCTGTTTTATTCAAAAAAAATATATATATAATGCTTTCTGAAGCATGCGTACAATCGCGGAAGGTTCGAGAATCTGAATGAACGGTGAAATGTTAAGGCCTTTATGCTAATGTCTAATGCTAATGCTAATGTCTTTATGCCTCTAAATATTAGAGGCATAAATAGATGTCCTAAAATTGCTGATTATATGAATATCCTTGTAAATTTTAACAATATTAGTTCAAAGTTTTTGCACAGTTAATATCAGCATTCACAATAATAGGTCATAAATAACAGTAGATAATGGATGATTTTTTTTTGTGTGTGTGTAGTGCGTATTTAAAGTATAGAGTAACTATTTCTACTCTATGAAGTATAGAATTGATAACAAACCAGAATTTAAGGTGTACGTACACAATTGAAGATTTTTTTTTTAATTTTAACATTAATAATCAAGTTTTTTTACAGAAGGTTATTAATATATGTTTAAACTCATTTCAGTGGGGAAAAAACCATATTACACTAATTATTAATTAATTAAATAATATTTAATGAGATAATTAGCCTATTTTTTGAAACATGATATCTTAAATTCTAATTTGTATAGACACACAATTCTAGTTGGAAATGATGCCTAATATTAGTCTTCATGTTGTCTGCCTCAAACAAGTTATAAACATGCATAGTTTTTTTAAACAATTTTTCATCAACGATGAATAGAAAAAGCGAGATTTTTTCTGTTATTTTTACTTTTAAACATCTATTAAAAATTTATTTCTATAAATATAACTTTGATTGAGGCAATATTTCATACAGATCCGCTATTTCATACAGATTATTTTGATATATAAATAACTATATTTGGTTAATTTCTTGTTGAGTTATGATTGTTTGAATGAAGCAACATAGTGGTAAAAAATCCTCCTTCATAAAATGAGTTTTGAAAACACAGTAACTAGAGATTTTAATGAAAGCACCTCAAGAAAAATAATTATAACTCGAGAAATATTTCTAAAATTAACAACATCTTGGTATCGTTTGAAAGCTAAAGGATCAGAGAACATTATTAAGCAATAAAAAAAAATATTCGATATTTTGAACGATTTTCAAAGTTTCAAGTGTGTACATACACCTTAACATAAATCAATGAGAACTCTGTTGAGCAAGTGGACCAAGTATATTCGTAATCTTACGTAATGGCAGCAACTCTGAATTATTTTAGTTAAAACTGTTTCCATGACATTTCATCATAAAACATATTTAATAATTTCTCTGGCTTTAAAATCTTTTTAACAAAAAAAAAAAAAATATAGCTCAGTCATTATGCACCCAATTCTTTTTTATGAGATTCAAAAGTGATTAGAGGAAAACAAAACAAAAGTCTTTGGTCTCTTACATTGAACCATCCTTCCAATATATCAAACGTGCTGGCATTTCAGCTTAAAGAAAATTATATGAGGGTTTTTTGCATTTCCTTCAAATAAATATGTATTCGTTAACATAAAAATCATAAAAGTATTTTCTTAAGATTGTTTTCTTGATTTTTGAAATTATGGAGCTTTTTTCCTCCTATTTTTTTATTTCTCGTCAAAAAATTATTCAGAATTCTGCATTCTATTTTTTTTTTTTTTTTTTCTTCACCAATATTTCCCCACCTGTCATTATTTTCCACTTCCCTGAGGAAAATAGTAAAACAATTTAAAAATATTTTTACTTTCTCGTGTACATAGTATTGAGAAAGTAATCGTCAAAAAATTCGAACTCCAGAATTTGATAAATCTCCACACTTTAAACCACCATGAATTCAAGAAATACATTTTTAGAAAATATCTATCGGCCTCACTTTCTGTGACAAAAATAACTCAAAAACATTTCGAGCTATACGGGTGAAATCTGGTATAAGGTCTTTATGCTAAATTTGTAGATTTTTTTTTCTCAAATTTTGAACGAAATTCGTTCAGATGAAATCTGTCCCGTTATTCGAATATAATTTACCATGGTAACTACAAAACAAAGAGAGCAAGATGGATAGGACTCAGTGCACAGATTTAACATCTTTAATATAGGCGCCTACCAAAATTTAAGCGAAATCCAAAGACAAACGACTGTCTGTCGGTCTGTACTTTCAGAAATATGTAAATGCAATAACTCAAAAACGTAGTGACAAATATATGAAATTTGGTGTGCGGCTTCAAATGCAGTTTTATTTCACATTTTTGTTTTAGTCGATTGGAAAATACAGGTCTGAAATCCGAATTCGATTTTTTGGGATACTTTTGACCTCATGCCAAGAATTATTCGCCTAAAGACACGCCAAGGGGGACATGATGGATTTAGTAATTATGTTAAATTCACGGCAAAGGTTAATATTTCGCATATATTGGATGTGATGGGGCGTTTTGTACACCAATGTTGTGCAAATCTTTTACTGAGATAACATCTTTGTTACAGTGCATGCGAGAAATATTTGGGAAGAATACACCCACTGGTTCTTTATTATATTAACATTTCCTTTTATTTTGTGAGGATACTGAATTATTGCTCATCTTGTTTTCTCTCCTTAGGAAGACGAGCACAGGAACATGTACGCTATCTCATGGCTCAAGATGTATCAATTATTATTGTGAGAAAAGTAGTTTCCGCTTTTCTGTTTGGGGATTGGATAGTAAGATTACAATGATATCTTCGGAACTCCCCTAAGCGAATAGTTTCTATTGAAATAAAAATTTTCCAGCCTTCTTCCCCCAAATAGTTCAAGGTCAACCTTTAAGGGTTCACCTTGACAGAAAACTTTACATCATTTTAACCAGTGCGGCCAAAGCAAAAGGTTGTTATTGAATTTCTCGGAAATTTGAGAGTGAAACATTGTAATTTTTGTTTTGAACTCATTTCCAAATATTTCTATACGATGGGGCGTTTTGTAGCAACCTTAGAATACAGATCAGTGCTACTCACCAGTGTAGCCGACGTTGTACAGTTCAGCAATATTGTTCAAAAGTCTATTTCGCATTTAGACTTGAAATTATATCAGCACTGTGCAGTTGAAGATAGTACGCGAACTCTCAGCTATAGTTGCATGAGGAGCTCTGTAAATGACTTTATAAGTACAGAAGAAAAATACAGGAAAATTCTAACTCCAAGTAGAAGTCTTCTCTATACTTTGCATCTTGACTTACCTAAAGGAAGAGAGCATTACTTGAAGGAGGCTGCAGGTTCGTTCAGCTCTAATTTCCGTATCCCTCATATAGGCAAAATACACTTCGGCAGTGGATTTTATTTTGGAATAATATCTGATTTGATCTATCATGCCGTGAACTTCGCAGGTCAAAGATGTAAAACTTTCAACTGGTTGTCGAAGTTCAAAGTAATTAAAGAATCCGAATTCCATCGACTGCATCCTATCATAGTAAATGATTTTTTAAACGACTTGCCTTTTTTCAATATGGATCCCACAGAGTTAAAGGAATTTTTTACAAAGTTTTGTTTTAAACCTTGGATGTTCCAGTATGAAAACGCAGTGGTCTTGGAATATTTTTTGCATCATGCTTCCTTTTTTGGAAGAGATTTCGAAAAAGATCGCCCGTCTAATTATGACTTGACAGATGCTTGCATCAGTAAAGGCTTTTTCTTAAATATTGCTCCTATATTGAAATGTATTGATACGCCAAGGCTTTCGAGTTCATATGGTGCATATCTGTTTATACCTGAGTATATAAGGTAAGCGAGAATTCATTTTCTATATTGCTGTGATTTATAGTACGTTATGGTTTTATATATTAACGACATTTTAAATTTTCTTAGATTCATTTGATTTTGAGAAATATAAATCTTTGATAATTAATAATATATGATAAAACAATTGATAAATGAAAGAATTTAATCAATCACTGGTTCAGTATCCTATATTCACAATATATATATATATATATATATATATATATATAATTGCTCTTATTTTCCATTAAAACGTTGATAACATATTGTGTAATTGCATTTTCTTGAAATCAAAAGTAACAAAATCAAAGTTGTAAAAAAAAAGTTCTTATCTTATAAGTGAAATAGTCCAGATTCTGTATCCAAAATGCCTGTTTTATTCAAGTGGCAATTAAACCAATTAAGTGTAAATTAAATAAATTAATTTCAAAAATGGTTTTCTCAAAAAACTTTGAATGTATTAAATGTAAATTGTACAGATAGTTAAATTTTTATTTAGATTAATGGAAGAATATAATCAATTGCTGTTTCAGCATCCTATATTCACAAAAACAATATGACTATTTTAAAATGTTTAACTTCTTGTTATCTTACGCTTTTCTTGGCCAATCACTTTAAAACTTTTCTCTTAGTTCCTATAATTTTCTAATAAAATAATGCTAACATATGTCTGCAATTACATTTTCACAAAATCAAAAGTAAAGAAATCAAAGTTGTAAAAAAGAATTGCTTAATCTTATTAATGAAATAGTCCAGATTTTGTATCCAAAATGCCTGTTTCATTCAAGGGGCAATTGAATGAATTAATTAGAGATTAAATTAATTAATTCAAAAATATGTATATTTTTTCAAAAAACTTTCAATGTATTAAATGTAGTATCATTGGTTAAATTTTTATCTCAATGCTGGTAAATTCAACACGTTAAATACTGTTTAATAATATGAACTCTAAGCTTATTTATTAAGTTTGTTTACATGTAATGCATATAAATAAATTTGCATGATACAATGGCATGTAATGTTATGTGTGGCATATGAATGTGCCCAGTTTGAAATGCACTCTTTCCATTTTTTTTTTTTTTTTAAATTCTTATATTCTGTTTTAAACTTTTCTCATTATTTGATATATGAAGCAAGTAAAAAATTATACATCATATTAAAAAGTCTGTCCGACGTTATTGTTGTAATATTAAAGTGCAATTATTTTTAAAATAAATTCTGAAATCGCAATCCATTTTTTACATGTTTTATTTAACTTGACCTGTTTCTTGTTTGTTAAAATTGAGCTGTTTTAATGACTTTTTGGCACGCCACTTGATATGCAAATCGTTTTGTAATTATTAATGTATTGTGTATCGCTCTATACACGTTTATCATTTTGAAAAATTATAATTTAATCTAACATCATTATAATTCATTTAAGAAAATTTATGTTCTATTTTTGCTAATATACAACATGTCTAGTCTTTTCGTGTCCAGTTGTTAGCTTCTAAGTGTGAATGCGCATAGTTTACTCGAAAAAAAAAATACTTTAGATGACATAAGGATTTATATTTTATGTTATTATAGCTAATAAAAGCATTTTCAAATAAATTATGAATTTAAAATTTTTGTACATTTTTCGTTCAATCATATTAAATAAAATACATTTGGTATTCCCAATCTTCCGCAATCAAACACGCAATCATCTGCAACCAAAACTGATTGAATTATGAGGTTTGAATTTGATCATTTTAAACAATTAATCCCTTGAGGAAAGATAATCCATTATTTGATACTTAGAAATTATTTGTTGGACTACAATTATAGTCTGTGTATTTTCTGTAGGAGGTTCAAGTGCTAGAAGAAATTATTTTATGGCTTCTAGTCCATTTCAAAAGCATGATACATTAAACATGTTTTTTATTTAAATAATTATTTTAATATGATACGGTTTATAGCTTACATATCTACAAATTTCATGATGCAAGTATCGTTCAAACAGTTTATAGGAAAGGACATCAATTTAGCATGTAGTTGAATTATATTGTGACGAGTGCTAACCATATTTTTTTTCTCATTTGATCAATCAGATTAAAAATTAATTTTGATTTAATTTTTTTTCTCACAATTATTTTAGAGTGTATTATTGAGCAAATGCTTTTTTTACATCAATATAATTTATTTTTTTTAATTTTCAGTTATATGAATTTTATTTTGATATTTTAATAAACTTTTTAACTTTATCCCTTTTAACTAGATATAATCTGTAAATTGCATGATACAAATATCGTTCAAAAAATCCATATCAAAGGACCTAGAGTTATCAATTTTGGCATGCAGTTTAATTGTAACGGGTGCTTATGATATTTTTTTCTTTGTTTAATCAGGTTAAAAATTTATTTTAATTTCAGTGTTTTTTCTCTCAATTGTTTTATAGTATATTATTTTGCAAAGGCTGTTTTTACACCACTATATATATATTTTTTAATTTTCAGTGATATAAATTTTATTTTATTATTTTAATAAATTTCTAAACTATTTCAAATATATTTTAGACTAATACCTTCATTATTTTAATTTATTTATTTATATGTGCTCATACTGTAACAATGTGAATCCATTTTTTATTTGCACGTCATCTTTGACGTAATTAATATGAAATCTAATATATAAAAGTGAATTTTTGTTCGTATTTTACATGCTGTCGTACCATTCGTCCGATTTTGATAGAACTTTGCCAACTTATTGCTTGCACTTAGACAAAGGCATAATATAGTTATTATTTCTAATATATAAAAATGAATTTTTGTTTGATCTATTTTATGTACTTCCATACTATAATTCCTCCGATGCCGATAAAACTTTGCCAACTTATTCCTTGCACTTGCGCAAAGGCTATAGGCATAGTGCAATTATAATATCTAATATATAAAAATGAATTTTTGTTTAATCTATTTTATGTACTGCCACACTATAATTCATCCGATGCCGATAAAACTTTGACAACTTATTCCTTGCACTTGCGCAAAAGCTATAGGCATAGTACAATTATAATATCTAATAAATAAAAATGAATTTTTGTTTGTTCGTGTTTCATACGCTGCCATACTATTATTCGTCCGATGCCGATAAAACTTTGCCAATCTATTGCTTTGAACCAAGAAAATCCATGTTTTTCATATGGTCAGTTACCTCATGAGTTTGGGCAGCCAAGAAGTTTATTTGATTTTGCTGAAGACAGAAAAACAAATAAAACATTGTCTACCATAAAATATACTTGAATAATAAAGTAAAAATAATAGAATAAATATTATTTATACTACTCCTTTATATATCATTCAATTTCAATGAATATATTCATTGTCGACAAAAAATTAAGTATCATTCTTTCTATCTTTCCTTATTAAACAAAATAACTATTTCAAATTTCAAACGATATTTCCAAAATTAGTTCTTCTGCTGCAGCAACGCGCCCAGCACCAGTTATTTTTTTAAATAAAATTATGTTATTAATCAAATCAAATATTTTCATGCTGTAATATTTCAGACTAGAGGTTGACATTTTCTTTAATTTTTTTTTTTCTTTTCTTCTTTTCTTCTTTAGACGAGGTTTAACTGAAGAAGCGTTGACTCAAGCAGGAAGCTGGATGACCAAAGAGAGAAAGAAACTGATACTACAACTTCTTGTGATTTATCTTAAAGCTCTATCGGATAGGAGATGCGTCGCATCTGCATTTCAAGCCCTGCATCTACTCTGGAATTCCCTTCCAGCTCCTTTCATATCTTACAAAGAAATCTCTATGATTTTCGGTGAATTGCTCGATCCTGTGGAAATTCTTGATATGTATTGGTTTTATTCACAAGCTGTTGGTGAATTCAATGAATCTGTTCAACCACGATCCCTCAAACATTCATGTAGAACTATCATACGCAAAGCAATATATAATCAAAGACAGTGGATTGCATACGGAGTTGATAAATTGTTGATTCCAAGAGAACTTAAATCGTTTTTAAAACTTGATATGAGATTTTGAACAAAATATTTACATGATGTATCATAAATCAATTCACTACCGGTGAAAAGACTTATATGAACTATTTTTAAATATTTATATAATGTATGCATGTGCAAAAAAGACATGATATCCAAGCACACTTGGGTACCATGGCAAGAAAAAAATTATTGTGGCAATACTAATACGATGTTAGATTTAAGCGAGCATATTTTCATTATATATTTTTTATCAGTTTATATCATCTCTTTATATAAACTCTTATTGGAAGTTTCGTCATATCAATAAACATCACCTTTTGTGAAAATCTCTCTCTCTATTTTTTCCCCAATCATTTTTTAAATCCTTATTTGCAAATTTTGAAAAACTGTATTTTATTACAAACATGCCCATGGCATACCCTCCAATAGCTACGGAATTTCTGTAATTGCTACGGAAATTGGATGAAAACGACGGAGTTATTTAGGGAAAAATTACGGAAAACGCCAAACATACCATCTTCTCGAATCCTCGCTCACAGCAATGCTGAGAGTTAGTTAAAAAAAAAAAAAAAATGGAATCTTGTTCCTGTATGAATGCAAAGCATTGGAGTCGCCCTCATTACAAAGTTTGCTGTGATATTAAATTGAGCAATGGTGACTTTAAAAAAAGTACAAATGTAAGCTATTTAATAGAAAACATTGTAATTGTCTGACAGATAGTGTTAATTTATTTGATCAACAAAATCATAGTCTGCTTTTCTTTTAATTAAAATTATTTCACCTATATATATAGTCAACAATAAATGTCTGTAAAATAAATTTGAGTAATATTTTAATTAATTAAAATTCTTTGGAAACATCTATTATTCAATAAGTTGTGGATATTCATTGCATGTAATATATCTGTAAGAAGTTCTATGAAAGATTGCATAACCGATGTTGTAGGGTATGCCATGAAAAATTTATTCTTATATTTTTTTATCCTTTATACGCAAATTTGACAAATGTGTATTCTATCAGTAATGTCTCTATGACAAGACTAAAGATGGGTTCACACGATGCTAACAATAGCGCGCAATTGTTGTCTCTCTGCTGTTGTCCCTGTATTGTCCCCGTGTGAACAGTTGAGAAAACGTCGATGAGACAACAGGACAAATGGTTGTCCCAACAGGACAACCATTTGCCATTGTCCAGTTGCAGTCAAGTGATTTTCCTGAAATAGGCGTGACCTTCTACTGCGTGCAATAGTTGGCCCCTTGTGAACCCACCTTTATTCTATTCATTTTTAATCCTCCGAGCTTCTAATTATTCTGCGTATGATTTCTCAAAAGTTTATTTCTCTTCGTCAAAAGATTACTTCAAAAATATCAGCTTCACATTAGAAAGTGTTCGAAAAAGTAACGACAATAACGAGCATTTTTCAGTCCCCTTTCTTCCCAGCCGCGGGAATTCAATAACCCAAGTGGGGAGACTGGATTGTAATCTAGCTCTTCACTCCCGATTTTTTCTTTTTCTTTTTTTTTTTTTTTTTTTTTTTTCATATTAGCAATATGTAGTTCCAAACTAAGCTGTGATCCGAATTCGTGTTTTGATAAACTATCACATCTTGGAAAGGGAAAAAATACTTTCCATTAGAAGTCTTAATTTTTTTAACTAAATTTTTCTATAACTAAATTGATTATTACATATCCTTTTTTATTCCGATATTTTTACCAAAGACATATGCTATAAGTTGTCTTTTCACTAAAAATATTATATAGAAGCGAAGAAAAGTACTTAGAAATATAAAGTCGCTACAATCAAGCTACATATTTACACTTTTTCTGTAAATAATAAAAGTAATATTTAACGCAAATAGTATTTTTTTTCGAACGCATATTAATTTTCAAAATCTGTGTATCGTACACTTCATTTTTTTTCTAGAGATTTAGTTTATGATCTCTTTTACACTGAAAGGCGAAAATTTTACATCTTAATTCTGACACCTCATCAATTAATGTCGTTGATATTTTACAGAGGAATATATACCTCGATCATTCTTTCAACACTTTCTAAAGCTATATATCCAAGCTTTTGGAATAAAAACATTTATATAAAGGCTTGAAAATATGATTTAAGGACGTTCCTACATTTAATAACAGTAGGATCTTTAAATTTTGAGTTCAAAATTGAAAGAAATTTTTCACAGGTAATTGAAAGGAAAGGAAAAGAATTTTTCACTAAATTTTTTGGAAATTTCAAACTGATAAAATCAATTTTTAGTGAGATATGTAGCGATATTAACAGTATTTCGCCCACAGCAGTTTTCGTTATTTATTTTATATTTAGGGACCTAAGTCAACTAAATATTGCCAGGAAATAAAGCAAAACGCTTTTGCAAAAATAATAAATAAGATGAAAAACTCGAAATGAGAATAAATTTAATTCTTAACTCTTAAAATAATAAGTTCATATTATTACAAAAAATGTCTTAAAATTTGATCAATTTGCTCTTAAATGAAATTATGCATAAGCATATTCAGAAATTTACATATTTGCCAGCCAATATTTCTTTAAAGGAGTAGAATACAGTTTTCACAATACAAAGCCAGCATTAAAGATATATATACATATATATACTTTTAAATATGTAAAAATAATGGCAATAATGCATTATAACTCTCTTCTGTTTTGATACATATTACTTTTTCAATCCATAAGCAAAATAACCCCGGAAATAGAATTTTTAGAATAAAGTAATGCACCCTTTTCATTTTTGCTAACACTTGATATCCTTTATTGATCTAGAGTACAAGTCCCACTTATTCCCTTTCAACACACACGCATGCACAAAATGAAAACTAAAAAGAATATATGTGAAAGAGATCATTATGGAAGAGTTCCGATTGTAAAAAAGGACTTGATTGCATCAAATGAATGCTTTAGAAGTCCTGGGCTTTTCATTAAACAATTACAAATGAAGCAAGGTAAAAGTAAGAAATATCATTCATCCTATTAAGCATCAGTATATATATAATTGTCAGCCGTCATCTGTAACATTGAGCGAAAAATATCCCTCACACATTTAATCTGCATCACTATTGAAAGTGCAAACACTAATTTTCAGTTTTGGCGTCAAGAGAGTCTACCAGGATTTTTTTTTTTTTTACGTGTAAATTGACTGATTTATATATGTGAGAATAAAGACAAATTGACTGATTTATATATGTGAGAATAAAGATAAATTGACTGATTTATATATGTGAGAATAAACTTTGGGTACAGGACTCAAAAGGAAAATAAACTAGAGACAGGCTTGAAAATCTCTTAAATTTGCAACATGTTAAAATTTTTGAAAATCAGAAAGACTTGAATTACAACTATTATAGAAGAAATATCAGCAAATTTTAAGATATAGTTTGGGTTTAAAATTTTATTATTACCATTTGCAATAGGACAATCTCCCTAAAATTGTAAGTGCAGTCAGCAAAGATTAATTTCAAATGTTCTACTAATACTTAAAAGAAATTGAATGGCGGTATCAAAAATGATATCAGCATGATAGTCAATTACTGTTGACATTTAAAAAAAGTTGGATGGTTATGGGTTCACCTGCAGAAAGTTTGATAGAAAAAGAAAATGCTAATATAAAGGTAGATATTATTTCATCATTTCATTCCTACTCATACATTGGGAGACAATACATCGAATGGGCTGTCTCCCAAAATTCGTTGAAAATGTGAAAAAAAAAAAAAAAAAAAAAAAAAAAAATGCAATTCGAATGGGAGTTAGAAGGCTGAATAACCAATGTCCCCAAGTGTCCATAATTGCAAACCATATGGATTCGTGTAACCTTCTCGAAGGTCGTGAAAAGGCCATGGAAAGGAAGGTCCTGAACGTGAATACGAGTGACCTTGAATTCGCCGGAGAACAAATCATGAATGCGGAAACCCCTCTCCACTGTCTAAAAAATCGGAAGCTGGGGGGATGGGGGGGGGTTGATGAAAGATGAAAGAAATTAGACTGTTCAGTGACACTTCTTATCTTCACGTTTTAGAACTCACTGGAACCGAAAAACTCATTTTATGCCTGTATGTGAACACGACTCAAAAACGCTTGGAAAAGGCAGATGAAATTTAATATATGGTTGTTTACGCAAAATGTATAGATATTTGTCGAATTTTGAACGAAATCCATTCAGAGAGTCTTTTCAACAATTTGGCTATAAGTGAATGCGATAAGAATTAAACTAGAGATCTAGATAGGTAAAATATTTAGCATCTAAAATATTTATCTGCATCACATTTGGAATCAAATCTGATAAAAAAAATTAGCCGTCTGAATGTTTGTACTTTCTCACGCATGTTTTTCAAAATGAAACAACTCAAATAAATAAAATTAGACATTTGATCTTGCGACTACAATTATATAATCATGCCAAATATTGGTTTCAATCGGTCTCCCCAAAAAAAAGTCGCTCAAAAAATGCTAGATTCAGTAAAATATCTGTTTTACACCAAAGATTTTTCTTTCATAACTATTGGTCGTCAGTGGCATCGGCAATACATAAGTACCGATTTTCTTTACTGTACAACGAAGTACAAATCACTCAAGTGCAAAAATCTTAATCTGAATCATAATGACATGTGGTACACCATTGTGAAGATCCATAATTTTAATCAAAAAGAGGGCGAGAATGTTTCGGGGTGACTACTCCCGCTGATTTCATTATGTTTTCAAATGTCTGAACGAATAACAATGGAAGGAGGTGCCACCTCGGTCTTAAGTTGAATATTTTGCTTTAAGTATTAAAATAGCCCGCTCGTCGCTTGAAAGCGGGGCATAAATATACTAAACCTGAACGACTCAAACATTTACTTCATTTATTGCAGAGATAGTCTTGTGGTGAATAGCATATAAGCCAGTTAACAACTGCACTGCAAAAGCAATTGCTTTTGCATAATGGTTATGTTACTAGACTGCGAATCACAAGGTCACAGGTTCAATCCTCCGCGCATCGCAGACCGCTAAATTGGTCACCCGGACGTGATTTGAACACGCAACCTTTCGCAAACCTCTAAAGTCTTTATTCAAGAAAAGATTTATTAGGGTTTAACTAGAAAGAAAATTGCTTTCTATATGAAAACTTCTAAAATCCTGTAAAAGACACACTGATTTCTGTTTATTAAGGCAAAAAATAAGTCATACTTTCTTTTTAAAAAACTTATTAGTCTAAATTTGATTTTACAGATGTTAATTTATTCTAATTTGCTTTAAAAAACTGTTCAATTTAATTAAAAATTTCATCAGCTTATTGTATTTTTGCCACCAACATTGTGATTTAATGGTGAATTCTTCTTTTCTCTGGAATTATCAAAATCCAATTATTTCCAATAGTAAAAATATATCTCTGTTGGTACTGTTTCATTCTGTGGCGGCAGGGTGGTCGGCTGTACACAAGAATTATATATATATTTAAATAACTGAATTTTTATAGCTTCACATAACATATTATATAATATCTTTTGATTTGCAACTGAATTTGGTAAAAAAAAATCATAAAGATGATGGCCAAATATTTTTACCTCTACAAGTTCTAAAGTTAGCAGAATTTTCCTTAATTCAAATTTATCGTTATGTCCTCTTGACTTTCTTATTTGAATTTCTTGAAATTCACTTCCTGACACCAAATCAAAAGATACATACAAGATTGTTGACGATTGTATGAAAAATTTTAATATTAAAATATTTTTTTTTTGCACCATTTGGAAATTTTTTTAAAAAATTAATCCACCTCCAAACTTTGTTCTCTTTCATCTCCAAAAATAATTATTAGAGAAATTATTCTAAGCCTAATGAATGAATCTGACGGTTATTTTTGAAAGAATAAACACATTTCAGTTATAAAATATATCGGATTTTGGAATAAATGTTGAATTGTCGTTACAAATGAGAATATAAAATAAGAGTTACATTTTATAAAAGATTTATTGTTACAGATAATCTTGCACGTTTTCCACTGTGCCATCATCTGTAAACAATTCGACGAATTAATTGGTGCTGCCAATAGCTTATTAATTTTAATAGCACAATTGCAATAAAATGTTTTTTTAAATACAATATTATTTTGAAGTATTCTGATTACAAAATTTATTACGAAAAAATTGATGAATACAATACTGTACAATTTTTAAATATGGAATGGTCGTGGTTGCTTCTTTTAATGGTCTTAGTTTCTTAAGAACTCGTATGACGAATTTAAATTATCGCTTTATCCCATATTCACAGAAATGCATGCATTTATTAAAGAAGCATATGCCATTGCTTTCATGAAATATAAAAATCTACAAAGACATAAGAATTTATTGCTGTAAATTCAAATACTAATATGTTTGTAATAAAATGATTGCTGGTTTTCTCTTTAAAGCGAAGTTGCAATGAACAACAGAAGAATAAAAATTCAAAAAATGATATAAAAGAAGAAAAGTGGGATAGCATTTAAAGATTTATCTTTATAGCTATGAGGATATTTTTTTTAATATCTACATAGCTTCTAAATTTTAAATATCTACATAAATATGAAATTCAGGTATTTTTTTTAATACTTGAATTTCAAGAAAACTGTCGATATCAATTGAAAGAAATCTCGTATGAGCAATGCATCTTCTTATAGAACTTGATTTAACTAGTAAGAATTTATAGAAAGAATAGAAACATTAATTTTTTATAAAACATTTAATTTCAAAATTTGAAATTAATTCTTTCTTCTTAATGAAAAACTTTCTTAAAAGAAATAAAATTATTATAAAGACAAACAATTTTATTACTTTTATTTCTTCCATGACCCAAACTACATGTCTGCTGTTTCCAAATGAAAATGAAATTCTGTATAATAAAAATTGAGTATAACTAAATATTTTGTTCTTTACATAATGTTTTTTTTTTTTTTTTTTTTTTCAAAAAGGACATGGTAATTATTCTTAAGATGTAATGGGAAAATTATGGCACAAATTGAATTCTTCTATTAAGTAGAGAATATATATGGAAAGAATCTCATATTCCTTAAAGTTTCTGCACCTCCGTAAATAGAATATTAAAAGTACCATTATGTCTTTAATCATTTTTTTATCTTTCAAACGCTGAGTGAAAAATCTACCAACGAGTGGAATCTTCCAAAATTTGAAAATAACGAGATCAACCTGTGTATTTTTTGCCAACGGATTCTAAAACCCTCCGCTCTTTTGCTCATGCGTAAGGATGGGTTTAATTGGACAGAATAGAGCTGAGATGAAAGATGAAAGAAGATGTTTTTACATTTAACAATAAAGTAAATTCGGATTACTCGCATTCTAAATTGAAATAAAATAATAAGATCAGACACAACACGATACTCACATACACGTGATAAAAAAAAAGAAAAAAAAAAAAAGAACGAAAGAGTATCTAATAGAGCGGGAATCAAGACCAATGAATGAAAAGAATTCCGGAAATGCGCTCATCCTTCCACGTCTCACCCCTTACTCAGATAGAATCGTCGAAAAGTGGTCTCATAATACTAAAACGAACAACACTCTTTGACTTCAGTCAACCATTGTACGTCCCTCCAAATTTCACGGAATTCCCCACTTCACTGTCAAGTTCGTTACTCACCTGTACTTCCAAGGTCATGGTGTCAGATCATTTTTGATAAATTACTTCTTCCAAATGCATTCATGAAAACTGAAGGAATGTGTTAAGTTTTCAGTGGGAGGTACTTATAATTTGTACATACTGATCGGATTTGAAATTGTATTTTATATAAGAGATTTTTCAGAAATTATCTTTTCATAAATAGAAACGTTTAGAGCAGATATCAATTAATTCGTTGCAAGATATAAATAGTTAAAAAACAGTGGAAAGGATCTCATCTCACTGATTTGGTGTAGAAAATCTGCACATTTCTATCATCATGGAAATGCTCCCCTCAAATCTGAGGCAAAGATTAGGAAACTTGCATAGCACAAGTGACACTGTGGAATTCAGTTTCATAGTTCAAAAGTCTGTATCCTATTTGGATTTAGCTTTAAGTGAATTTTTGTCACGTCCCGTATATATTTCAGGCCATTTAAGAAAACATGCATTCTATTCAGAGGAAAAGTGTAAAAAATTTACGAGTGATAGGCACCGCTTGCTCTACATTCTACATTTAGATATACCTAAGGGTCCAAAGCCTAGGAATTTAGAACTTTGTTCTTATGAATTTAGTAGTGCTAAAATTTACCTTGGGAAGCATTTTTATTTTTTATTTTTATGCAACTTCCTCGAAAAGGCCTTGAAGAGTATTGATCAGACATCAAATATTATATATTGGATATTAAAATCTGGTATAATTACCCCATCACAGTTTTACCAGCTCCCAAGAAAAATCCTGGATTATATCATTGGCAACATGTACCTTGAACATAGCAATGTGGAAGATGCGAAAGAGTTTTTTTAGAAATATTAATTTATTTCAATGGATTTCTGACACTCAAAAGCCTGAAGTCATAGAATTTGCTCTTTACCAGGCCCATCGGAGCGGTAGAAATTTAAAAAGAGAATTTGCTGCTGATTCTTATTTCTTAGATCTTTTAATTGTGCAACAAAAATTTTTAAACGCTAGAGGACTTTTTAAATCTTTGGATGTGCCTTACATTCAAGAATCTTTTGATAAATATGAGAAGATCATTCCTTTTTCAGGGTAAGTGAGTTTGGTCTTTGTTTCTTTCATATAATAATAATTTTTTTAATGGTTTGCCCAAAACTCAAATTCTCGAAGAAAGTGCAAGATTGCTTTCACTAATTTCCTGAGTTATTAAAGGTTCCGTAAGGGTTTTTTTTTTTTTCATTATTCGTATATGTATTATAGTTTAGTTTAATTTAGTTATATTAAACGTTCCGTTGTAAAGCAACACTAGGGCTATTTTGGGACGGACCTTGTAATTTTGAACCGCGCTCAGATGACGAGGACGACACCTGAGCTGGCACCCACCTCTCCACTCCACACTACACCAGCGGGAGGACGTTTGGCATGACGGATTTAAGGTGCAACAGACCCTCTTACACGACGGTTCATCGGTTGAATAGGGTCTCGAACCTGAAACCTTACAACTCACAAGCCGAGACCTTACCAACGGGCCACCGCGGCCTGCTATATGTATTATAGAGAAAGTAGAGTAATGATCAAAAAATTCAAACTCGAGATATTGACGAAACACAATGTTTTAAACTTCCCTGAGATTGAAAACCCCATTTCTGAAAAACGTCCATCTGTCTCTCTGTAACGAAGAAAACTCAAAAGTGATTTGAGCTAGATGGTTGAACTTTGGTATATGGTCTTTACATCAAATTTGCAGATTTCTATCTAATTTTATGTAAAATCTGTGCAGAGAAATCCGTCTATCCGAATATAAGTTAGAAAAATAACTATAAAACGAAAAGAGCTAGATAGATTAGATTTGGCCCCCAGTTTTAACATCTACAATGTAAACCTCTGTCACATTTTGAGCCAAATCCTACTACGAAATGACTGTCTGTCGGTCTGTACTTTCAGAAATAACTAAGCGCGATAGTTCAAAAACGCAATGACTTAACTGTATCAAATTTAGTATGAGAATTTGTAACTACAAATGCAATTTTGTGTCAAGTTTTGATTTCATTAGGTCGAGAAAAACATGTATAAAACACAAATTTCATTTTCGAATAATATTAACAGCACGCCAAGCATTAATCGCCAAATACACATGAAAGATTCAGTAAAAATACTAAATTCACGCCAAAAATATTTCATAATTATTGTACGCCAGTATTTTGTAAGTCGTTCTCTGCCATTACAAACTTATTAAAGAGTATTCGATAAAGTTTTGGGGAAACTACGTTGCTGGTTATTTATTTATTGTAAATAGTTATGATAAAAAGATTACTATCAGTGATTTTAGACAGCTTTTTTCAGTTATTTCTTTCAAAACACTTGAAAATGGTTGCTGTCTCTCGGTGAAATTATGCTACACAAAAGCGACAAATATGACTGGGATCACTAAAAACTTCTCGAAAAATTTGCGATTATTTATGTAATTTCCTTGTAGAATTTTTTTTTTGGGGGGGGGGCGAGGGTTATGTCTAACTAGTAGTTTTATTATTGCCCTTTCAATAAGCAACAGAGTAAAACAAGAGAGAAGTGAGGGGCTGAGAAGCAATCTTTCACGACCTAATTTTGATTGTTTCTAATATCAACACTTTATGTTGCTACACATTGTTTGTGAATGGATTCTAAAACCCTCCGAGTTTTTGCGCATGCGTTAGGATGGGTTTAATTCTACAAAATAGGAGTGAGATGTTTACATTTAATAGTAAAGCAAATTCCGGAAATGTGCACATACTGTCTGTCCACGACAAGAATACTGCTAGACATTCGTCTATGTTTACGGCGGGCGCTATAGAAACAGGTTGCGGTAGGGATGATCCATTTTCAATGGGTGGAATCGGAAAGAAGTCTGGGGGGGGGGGGTATTCTTTTTCTTGGCGTCAATGCGAAGCGATAACAGAAAATCTATTTCTCATTCGTCTTCTCGCTTTAATCGCAGTTGCACGTATCTTTATATTCGCTTAACTTATTTCTTTTATATTTTATTAATCTTTTTTTTGGTTAATATTAACTGCATTTTATTATTTAATATTTTTTTTGTCTCGTAAATTTTGACATCCTTTAAAATGCCTTTCCGATTTAAGAAAGGAGAGACTTTAAAATCACAAGCACGTAAAATTGTGCATAATGTTGCAGAGTTCTGCTCCGAAGAAGCTGCAGCAAAATCTTTGAAGGTTCCTCTTCCACAAGCCATGAAAAGAGCTGCTCAGGCGACTGGAGTGTTGGAAGGCACTATTAGGAAAATTAAAAATGAAGTTTCGACACTGGACAAAACGGAAGTTTTGAGTACTCCTGGAAAGCACCGTAAAAGGCCTATTGACCGAAATTGTGAAATTGACGACTTCGACAAATGTGTTATTCGTCAAACAGTTCAAGATTTTTACGTCCAGCAAAAGAAAGTGCCTTCTTTAAGAAAATTACTTCCCGTATTGAGAGAGAAGTTGAATTTTCATTGGAATAAGGAATCATTGAGGAAAGTTTTGCATTCAATGAATTTTCGCTGGAAGAAATGCGCGAATAAAAGAAAATTTCTCATCGAAAGACCTGATATTGTGTTTTAGAGAAACAACTACTTGCGAAAAATGAGGCAGTACAGAAAAAGTAAATGCCAGATAGTTTTCATTGATGAAACGTGGGTCGACAGTAATCTAACATTTAGAAAATGCTGGCAAAGTGATACAATTTCAGGAGCCGAAATAAATGTAAATTCCAAAAATCGATTGATCATTGTGCATGCTGGCTCGTCCACGGGATTTATTCCTGGCGCTCAATTAATTTACAAAGCGTCAACTAAAACTGGTGATTATCATGGCCAAATGAATTATGAAAATTTTGAGAAATGGGTGTTGGAAAAACTCATTCCAAATTTGCGCCCAAAAAGTGTCGTGTGCATGGACAATGCTCCATATCACACAAAAGTTGCAAATCCGACACCTACCAAATACAGTACGAAGAAAGAAATGACCGATTGGCTGATTAATAACGGAATAGAATGCGATATGAAAATGAGGAAAGCGGAACTGTATTCGCTAATTGATAGGAATCGCCCTAAAGAAATCATATATAAAATTGACAGCATAATAAAAGAAAATGGGCATTATGTCTTGCGACTTCCCCCCTACCATTGCGATTTAAATGCGATTGAATACGTTTGGTCTTCAGTCAAAAGACTCATCAAAGAGAGAAATATAACAGGAGACTTAAGTTTAGAAAACTTACAGAATCTGTTGTGCGATGCTTTGGGCGGAGTGTCTTCCAAGGAATGGGAGGCTCATTGCCGTCATGTGGAAAAACTTGAAAATTCTTATTGGGAAAAAGATGGAATTTTAGAGGAAGTAGTAGACGAACTGGTAGTTCAAATTGGAAGTACTGAATCGGATTCCGATTCAGAAGAAACGGAATCATGTGACAGTGATTCAGAATTTTTTTTAAGAAACTACACAACTGTCACTCGATCTCTGCTAGTTTTGTCATTTTAAAATAATATAGTTTTGCATTCTTTTAATCATAATTAATATATTTTATAAATAAAAAGTGAGTTTTAAAATTGCTTTTTTATTTCTTTTCGATTATTCAATTATAGATTATAGCAGAATGGAATTGTATTTAGTCTAATACATTTTGTTTCTGATACATTGTTATTATTTTCTATTTTTTTCATTAATGTGTTCTTGATTTCTACCATTCATGTTTGTGTTAATAATCAAAAGTTTCAGTTTAACATAGTTTTGATTGTCCTTATTTTTTAAGGTCTGTTTTATTTATTTATTTTGCAGATTTTACTAAATTTAAAGCATGAAATTTAGTTAGTTAATTGCTGATTAATTAATTTTTATAATTGTTATGATAATACTTTAAATTGTAGAAAGTGAAACGAAGAAAGAAACAATAGATTCTAATATTTATCAGGAAATAATAGAATATTTTAGCATGAAGTTACTATGGGCTAAATTAAGATAAAACCTTGGAAATTAATTAAATTGAAATTAGAGTTTAAAATATCATTATATATATACTTTTATAGCTTTTTCTGGATCAAAAACTTTTATTTAATGTTATAAACTGAAATTTAATAAAATAATTATCGTAAATTAGAATTTAACTTTTTAGCATAAATAAGATCGCCTTTTGAATTGATCGATATATGGAACTGGAAAATATAGAAATCCATTTCAGATTATATTTATAAAAAAAATGCACAGTTCAAACTTTTAAAGCAAATTATACTCAGCTGTTTGTATAAGTAAAATTAATTGATCATTCATTTTGAATTTTTTATTTGAAAAGTGTATTGAAAATTTATTAAAAAAAAGTTCTTGCAGGAAACTTTGAATTCCATTATTTTTTAAACAAGTATATTTCACAATTCAGTATTTTATTTTCATCGAAATTATTGAGTAATTTCCTTAAATCTACAGGTATAATTAATTTAGTTATCTACTATCACAATCATTGTCAAGATAAAAAAAAACGAGGGGGGGGGGAAACCTCGTTGTTTTAACCTTTGCTCTTAGTGTTAAATAATAATTATGAGAAATTGTGTTTATAGTTTAAAAAAAAAAGAATTACTTTGAAATTCAAAATAGTGATTCTATTATGCTATATGAAAATATTTAGAGATTAAAACGATTTAATTTCTTTTCTGGAATTGAATGAGTATATGCAATTATTAAGAAGTAATTCTATAAAATTTTTATCGCTAAATATTATTCAACTATATAATGGTATGAAAAAATATTATATTATAGGTAGCGCATTACTTTTTTTTCAATAAAATAAAGAAAAATAGTCATTTATTGAGACTTGTTGTCTCGCCTCTCTGTAGTTTCAATAGCTTTCCTTCTTAACTAGGATTCCAAGAATCTAAAAATTGTATGCACGTTAATGTGAGTTAGAAGGATTAAAGTATTTAACGAGATTCCTTTCTACTCAGGTGCACTGATTGTGATAGTAAAACGGTAGCAGATATGTATTCTCAAACGGTATTGATAGGCTTTGAATAGAAATGTGAAGAACATTAGGAGTGAAGAATTTTCAACCCCGAAATGATAAAATGCATGCAGGAATTTGGATCCTTTATTGCTTCGAGGATACATTGAAAGGAAAAGCTCATTTATCACTCTTATTTGAATTGACAGCTCGTGAAAAAATTTTTTCTTTGAAATAATTGTATTTCTTTTTCAAGCCGGGGGAAATGAATAAATGGTAATCTGGAATACAAAAACAAACTTTTACCGCGTTTTTCGTAGAATAATGTAAAGCGATATTGGGCTTATTTAGTTGGGTTCCTTTAAATCTGGGACATCTGGCACGTGCATGAATGAACACTTGAATTATCTTCAAATTCAGAATACTTTTACATATAAACTTTGCGAAATTAATTATGCTGTAAAAAGCTTGTGCATATTGAAAATAAGTTACAAATCACAGTTTGATTTTTAAAAATCTGAAAATTGATAGTGTGGTAATCGTTAATTTTGTGTTTCGGGAAATAGTATATACATCAGAAAAATAAATATAAATTTGGAAAGGTTTCAAACCTTTTTAACAATGAGCATTTTACTTTAAAACAAAATAAAAGCACTTTTATAAAATTTATGAAATAAGTACGATTAATTATGTTAAATTACGATTAATTATGTTAAATTAGATTACCTCGCGTTTGCTGCGGAGAATTTGATATTAATAACTTATATAAATTTAGAGCAAATGAAATGAAGACGATTAATGTTTTGCCATGCATGATTTTACTTCTTAATTTTTTTTTTCTTCTTGTGTAGTCGTTAGACATACAAATATTTATTCAGTTTTTCTATTTGATTTGTTTTGTTCTTTGTATACATATGACAGGAATGCCGGATATTTTCAATATTCCGAGTATGCAAATGATTTTCAGCTGAGTGAATTATTTTTTTAAATTTGTTTTCAAGAATTAAATGCAATAATACCAATTATCGCCACTTTGGCGCTAAACGTGCCAATGTAAGAAACTTGAATGAATTTCTACCTCTGCGAAATGAACTCTTCCTACAGTAACCTGTTTCTATAACGCCCGCCGTAGCAGTATTCTTGTCGTGGACAGACAGTATCTTCCACGTCTTCCTCCCCCCCCCCCTTTGATGCAATAGAAGCGTAGAAAATAAACGAACTACGATACTTTACTGTTTATGGTAGAATTATGGTTTGATGGCAGAATCTACGTACCTTTGCCTTCTAGTTTGCCAAAAAGATTTTTTTATTTTTGCCACAGTTTTTTATGTTATTTTCACATTCTTTAGTATTTGGTTCATGTTCACACTTTTTTTTTCAAGTTGAATAAGTTCGTTTTTCTCCACATACATCCAGTATAATGACATGGAACTTTGCGAGTCCTTCAACTTCGGGGTTTACTGTGAAGTCAATTTTTAAAAATTCGAATGTAAATGGATTAATGCAACAAATTCTTTCATTTGAATTCCACCAATACAATATGCAAAATATACTTTGTATATTAATATCATTGTTTCCTTTTTTTTTTTTTTTTTTTTTTTTAGATTAAGGCTGTCACATACCGTCCGAACGATGAATCGAAGAAGATATCATTTACTACTACAAATATTATTTATTCATTTTGTATCTAAAGGGCTTTGTGATCGCAAAGCGGCGTCTGAAGTCTTACGTTCCATATGGAGGTCCATTCCAGATGCTTTCATCAGTTCTGAAGAAATCAAGAACATTTGCGGAAATGGTTTCAGCTCAAAGAAAATCGATGACATCTGCAATTTTTATAGCAAAGCCATTGGAGAAATCATCACGGAACAAAGATCACTTCAACACTATTGCAGAGTAACGATAAGAAAGATTTTGCACGAAAATAATGTATGGATGCCAGACGGTATTCACAAAACTAAGCTTCCAGGTGTAATTCAATCTTATTTAAATCTTGATGTATAATTTTTCTGTTAAAAATCATCTGAAATGCATTAAAAAACTTCATTTTTTGCATTTTTGCTTCATTTTCTTTTTAATAATTTCCTTTTTTTTTAAATTTTTATTAGATTTAAGTACAAAATTGTGTGTGTGTGTGTGTGTGTGTGTGTGTGTGTGTGTGTGTGTGTGTGTGTGTGTGTGTGTGTGTGTGTGTGTGTGTGAGAGTGTGTGTTTGTGCGTGTGTGTGTGAGTGTGTGTGTGTGAGTGTGTGTGTGTGAGTGTGTGTGTGTGGGTGTGTGTAGGGTCTCTACGTGATAGACTGTTTAATATACAGTTACCAAATTTAGCATATGTATGCTTTGGAGGTTAGAAATGCGCACCTCGGAGCAATTTTCTAAAATTTCAATCATCGAAAATTAAGTGAATCTTCTACGTTTTTCTACGATAATTTTCAAAACTATTATCGCATAAAAATAATTTTTATATCAAGTTAAAGTTTAAAACATTATCTTTTTAATGATACCAATATTTTAACCTATATATTAAATTTTTTTTCAAGGAATTTTTAAAAAAAATATTTTAACCATATTTTTCTACAATTTATTCTGCACAAAATAAAAATAAAATTTAACCTACACAAGCAAATGCATTGAAAAAAAAAATTGCACTTTATCAACTGCTCCCATCACATTGATAAAAGCTTAAATATAAAAACTAATTTAACGGTTACTGGAAATTAAATGTTTAATAACCTAATTAGTTATTAACTATTGTTGTAATTGTTAAATCTCTAATCTCTTCTAAGATTCAGAAGAAACCGATTTCAGATAAATCACCTCGGTTAAGACATCTTTTAAAATAGAGAAAATGGTAGCAGATAAGGTAGGCCAAATTTATTCCTGTTCGTTTTTTTTTTTTTTCCCCTAATATGTTTTAGAAACTTGAACACAATATGTGAACCTTTTTGATATCCCCTTATAAGCTTATATCCAGCTAATTTATTGAACCGGTACTAGCATTAACTTCCTACTGTTCCTTTCAATTGAGATCTTAGCTGAAAGCAAGTGTACAGTCATTGTATGACTTTTCCGTACCAGTCATAAAACTGTCAATCAATGGTCATTTAAAACATGTGGTGTTACTGATATGAATTAGTTCTTTAAGGATAGGCGGCATTTTAAATGTTATAGCGGATGGATTGTTTTTCTATGAATTTATACAAAAATGTATGAAGAAAATCAAGGTCAAATGATTTTTCACGTAAATAATATACCTACATTAAAACAATAATTCCTACATTTTAATCATGACTTATATTTTAGATAGATATTTGAACAATCAATTCATTACATTACTGAAATGCAAAGAATTCACTAAATTTTAACCTAAAAATTAATGGTATTTTATAAAGATGACTTAAAAAAATTGTTTCTAAAGCTGGAAGTGCAGTTAATTGAGATTAAAAGTGTCGAAATGATTTATAAGGAGGGAGTAATTGCTAAATGGACAATCTTGAAACGCCATAAATAATTAGAAAAGGTCCCAAGTGTGTATGTGAAGTTTTCAGGAAATAGTATGTTAAATCACCTTTAAAACGTAAATTTGCAAAATAGCAGTGATAACGTAAAATAAATTGTTTTTGCTTCTCTTTATAGATATAATTTCATTGGTGTTTTCTTTTTTTTTTTAAAATATTCTGATAGAGATAAATTATTCAATGTTTATGTAACTTATCATTTTGTGTATGAATACAGCACGTACTAATGATTCAAAGTGTTGCTTTGCCTTGCAAATATTGTCGTCAAATTTATCACTGTATTTTAAAAAAAAGAAGGGCAAGTTTTATAATTTTAAGGTAAAAGTATTTTTCTCATGTTTAAGCATTATAATGAATAGCTTATAAGCCAGTTAACAGCTACGCTACCCGAGCAATTACTTTTGTATCATGGTCATGTTACTGGACTGCGAACCACAAGGTCCCAGATTCTATCCTCACGCATCACAATCTTCCACAGCATCATACTTTAATTCAAATAATAATGCATTTTCTCGCCAAATATTCTTGCCAACAGCTAATATGTTTAGCAAAGTTCGAATAATCTCTTCCTGCCCTTGTTTTCAATGAGCTACGGTTAATCCATTGGACATTTATGAACCATTCTAAAATTTCAGGCAGGCAAAAATTCCAATACCTCCCTACTCTTCGCTTCAATCTCCTGAGTATCAGCTATATCACTTTTTGACGATTCTACTAGGCTAAGGAGTGAGACACGAAAGGATGAGCCATTTTTGGAATTCTTCGTCATTTATTGAACTTGATTTCCACCCAATTCCTTCATTTTTCGTTTAGTTTTTTTCCACATGTATGCGAGTGTCGCGCCGTTTGTGATCATCCTGTTTTATTTTTACACAAAGTTGTGTATTGATTGCCTATGTGGTTTGTTCAAATGACAAAAATGATTTCAGGAGGGGCACAAAGAATATTTTATATAATATCATTAAACGTGAAAGAGATTATCTAACGTTGTTCATTTCAAAATGTTATAAAAAAGTTCACTAACAAGTTTTAAAAAAAAGTGTTTTAATCTAAAAATTTTTTATTGTTTTGTAAAAAATGTGAGTTATTAGATTTTAAGAACAAAAATCTTTCTTTTATTCATCATAATTTCATGTTTAGGCCCCTTACAGTAAATAAAAAAAATTTCTAAAATATTTTATTGTGTATTAGAATCTTTTGTCGACACTATTATGAGTTATCTGCAATTTCCTTGCATTCTGTAAGTTCGCGAATAATCCGAGTTCACTCACCGTATTGTTAAATGCAAACATTTCCTTTGTTTTTCATCTTTCCTCTCAACCATATTTCGACTAAATAAATACGTCCTGATACATGCGAAAAAGCGAGGAAAGTTTTCAAATCTATAAAAAAAAAAAAAAAAAAGTATACATTTATTTTACAGATCAACTGCTCGACATCCATTCCCTCTTAACTACCACTTTGGATCTTTGATATGAATCTGACGAAATGGGTGCAAAGATTTTGCTAGCATCGTAAAACCATAATATACGAGTACATTATTAACATTATTAACTTAATTATTATCTGACTCAAATTAATCTCTCCTTTCTTGAGACCGTGGTGACCTGGTGGCCAGCTCTCATCCTCAGGACCAAAGGATTCCAGGTTCGAGACCCAATTCGATCGGAGAACCGGCGTGTAAGAGGGTTTGGTGCACGTTAACCCCTTACCTGCCAAGAATAACTTGCGAGATTCAATCCCCACTGCCACGTATATATCCAATTCCTATATATACATATATAATTGCGAGACGTATATATACGCCAGGGGCAGTTAAGACATTGACTTAGGGCGACGTATATATACGCCCGAGCAGGCAACTGGTTAAATCCGTCAGAGCCAAACGTCCTCCTGTTGGTATGGTGTTAAAGTTTGCAGCTCAGATGTCGTCCTCGTCATTTGACCGCGGTTCATAATTACGAGGTCCATTTCCAATAGCCCTTTAAAAACGGGACGTTAATATAACTAAACTGAAATAATTAAATTAAGCCTAAATTGGAAAGAAGATTAAATGCAGTTTCCTCCGATCTCTTTTTATAAATATTCCATTCATTTTCAATTTTACGTGTATAGATTTCTGTAACTGAATTTATTAATTTCTTTTCATTCCCGCCTCCTTTCTTTTTTAAATATCTCAATTATTGTCCATTTCTTGCATATGGCTTTTAACAGATTTCGCCTCAAGTAAAAAAAATTACTAGAGTATAGTTATTCCAGTGTGAAATAACAATACATATAAATATACAAATAGGTTATATATAATGAATACTAAATATAAAGATAATATTGAATGTTAAAAAAATAAATTGAAATAAAAATTGGTTGCGAAGGGTTTGAAATGCATACTGAATTAGGTACATTTTTACTTGGAAAAAAATTATGAAAATTTAAAGTAGATACGAGCAGATATTTTATGTCCTCAGAATCGTTTTTTTTTAACTCGAATGCATGGCGTCTGTTTGATTTTGGGCTTCAGATGGCGAGGACGACATCTGAGCTGGCACCCCCACTCCAAACTTCCAAACCACACCAGCGGGAGGACGTTTGGCCCCATTAAAGTTCGTTGAGAAATAGTTGAAAACTTTAGATTCCTTTGCTTGTATTTTTATTTTTTATCATAATAATTATTTAATTAACAAAAGATTAATTTCTAATGTAAAAGATTAATTTCTAATGTTTGATTTGAATTATATCTCTCAACCAACGGACTCATTCTTACTTTATTATATTTCAGTATTTAGAATCGAATTATCATTTTCATCTTAATAACTCACTGAATATTATATTTATTTATTTGATAGTTATAATATAAGTAATTTGGTAGAAATAATGTTATTTCGGTTATATTTATATAAGATAATTGCGGATATAGATTTTGTAAATTCATCTTCTTATTTCAAAATATAATTATTAAACAAGATTAATTAAAGTAATCAAATAGATAATTAAAATAAAACAATAGAACGATTAAAATACTTCATAAAAATAATTATTACGAATCAAAATATGCAAAATTAATTTAAAACACTAAAGAGGGGCCGACATTTACACATTCATATATGCGATTCTAGTTTAGTTTAGTTTAGTTATATTAACGACCAATTTTAAAGCAACACCAGGGCTATTTCGGGACGGACCTCGTGATTTTGAACCGCGGTCAGATGACGAGGATCATCCCTCAGCTGGCAATAACTCTCTCCAAACTTCCACACAACACCAGTGGGAGAACACGACATGTCAAAGTGTATTTTGTTCCCTTTTTCGGAATCGCAGAGCATTTCGGTTCACTTCAACTGACTTTTGGCTGGTAGTGCGAGTGTCAATTTTCTGTCTTTCAGGCAAAACCGTTTAGATTTCATTATAAAGTTAATTGAAAACAAAACTGTAATAGCTGCCGGAAGTGTAACCAATTTACCATAATATCAGATGGGTCAATGATAGCAATGTAGTTATCAGAAGATTCCTTTTGTTGTTGTTTCTGTTCAAATATTTTCATGTTCTCTTGCGTATAATGTAGCCATAAAATAACTTGTCCTGTTTCGCGGCATTTGGCGGCATCTGCAGCTAAAACGAATGACCGAAATAAAACTACATTTCATATGCAGACTGTAGAAAGCATGGGCAAATGAATTCAGCAGAAAAAGAATTAGAACCAAAAGTCGGAGATAAGTGAAATATTGGCGCTGTAAGAGTACAGTTATGAATGAATTCATGAAACTCACAGAAAAAAATATTTTATTCATCAACATTAGGGTCCCCTGGACGCCGTGACACATTTTCAATATTCTGACCTTCCCTGTGTACAACGTATTGATTACGGTCCACTGCTGCACCAGTTTGGATGTTCATAACTTCATAACAGTCCATCTTATGTTCTGTTTAAGGACATCCTGTTTGCATGCGCTCATGTAGAAGATTTTTACCAGTAAAGCATGCTGATATAAGGAAGATCCCATATTAACACACATCAACAATCAATCACACACAGTCAAGAACGAGCTGCTATAGTTCGTCAACGGATTCTGAGACGATCGCTTTTCGATGACTCCATCTCATTACTGGGTGAAACGCGGAACGATGAGTGCATTTCCGGTGTTCCCTTTGACCTTGGATTTTAACTATTAGATATATATACTTTTATAGTAAATGTAAACCTGTCCTCCTTTCATCTTTCCTTTCACCCCTATATTGACGAATTAAACCCATCCTAACGCATGCGCAAAAGCGCGGAGGGTTCTACAATCCGTTGCTGAACTATAACAGGTCGTCTTCCCCTATTACAAGGAATTAATGTATGGCTCCACTGCCATGCACGCATTTGGAATTTTATATAATCCATCCCGATATGCAACTATCCTCGTTCGTACGTGACAGTAGCACCAATATTTCCCCTATCGGCAACTTTTAGTACAATTTTTTTTTTTTCTGTGGAATTCATCTTTCCATGCTTCCCTCCGTCTGTATATGAAATTTAATTACATTTTGTTCATTCGTTTCAGCTGTAGAAGCTTCTAAACGGGGAAAGTATTTTATGGCCACCCTGTATTTCAAAAGTAACATTTATAGAGACTTTTTCAGTCATTCAAATCCCTCACTATGGAGCTCTTGGTACTTATCTATAGCTTTCCCTTGTATTTCCTTACTCCACGGTTCCAAAACGGGATTTCAAAGAAGCGAATTATAAAGAAAATGAAAAAATAATTAGCCAAAAATAAAAAATTAAAAAATTATTGGGAATAAGCAAATTGAAATTTTCCTAAATTGTTTTTATCAACTCTCCAATAATTTATTTTTGCACAAATATACTATGTCTATTATGATTTTAAATTCCATTCTTTGCTTAGTTTAATTACCTTTCTGTTCTGAAACTGTAGAATTCTATTTTGGAACTGTTTGTATAATTTTGTTATTAGGTAATGATGACAGCATTTGAGTTGGAATCTCTTCTCGAAAGTTACATCAAACCAATGAGAGGATGAGTGTTCTGACTGAATTATACGTTTAGTTTAGTTTCAGTGATATTAACGTCACGTTTTAAAGCAACACTACGGCTCCTTTGAGACCGTTGTAGCAGTTCTGAACTGCAGACAGATGACACATAGGCCGGCAACCCCCTCTCCAAGTTTCCACACCACATCAGCGTGAGGGCGTTTGGTCTGACACCGTTTGCACGACGGCTCTTCGGTGGAGTCGAGTCTCGTACCTCAGGCCATACGGTTCCGAGGCCGGGACTTGACAACCAGGCCTCCGCGACACTAATAAATTATACGAACAGTCAGCCTAAATAAGAAAAGGATCATTGCTAAAAACACATTCCAAAATCAAAATTCTACCCCAATGTTCTGTCAGATGAGAAGTAACAAGTATGTTTTTTTTTTAATTTTTTATTTATTTCACATATTTTGGATTTTATTGTCTAAAATATTTCAAAAACAAACAAAATATCGCTACATTTCTTATACTTTTTGAAAACAAGATTTCGCTCATTCGCGGAAGTTTTATTAATATATTGCACTTTCAAACAATATCGTATATTAAATGAAGTTCGGTTGTCAAATTTAAATTAATAGAGCAGGAGAAAATTACGAAGGCAGAGTAAGGGCACGCAACTTTTCGCAAGATGTAGTGTTATGTGCAAAAAGCGGGGATATGAGAATGTAATATTGTAAAACCAGTACACACACACACACACACACACACACACACACACATATATATATATATATATATATATATATATATATATATATATATATATATATATATATATATATATATATATATATATATATATATATATATATATATATATATATATATATATATATATATATATATTGCATTTTCGTAGGTTTTTAATGTTATTTCCAGTTTTTTTTTTTGCATTTTAAATGGGAATACTTTCTCAGTTAGCAAAAGAGCTGAAACCGTATATGCATTTTGTACCACTTTCAGCTGACCGTTTCGACCGTTGAAAACCCAAATCTTTCAAAGAATTAAAAATGCCGCCACATCAAAAAGCAAATATACATACCAAATTTCATGAATTTGTTATAGCTGTTTGCAATTATTGTGTTTGCATGCATGCAAAAGTGTACACCAATAAAACGTCAAATCTCTAGACGGAATTTGTACCAAATTTGAAACAGGTATTCATTTTAGATGCTAAACCAGTACAAAAATTGTCATTTATCTAGATCTCTTTTTCTGGTAATTGTATTCACTTGTAATCGAACATACAAATTTCTTTCGAATGGATTTTATTTAAAATTTGATAATAAATCAAAAATTTGGTTTCAAATCCATATACATTAATCACCCCTTCTCCCAATGCCGCAACTACAATCTGGTTGAATCTAAGCTAATACTTCAGAACATTTTTGAAGTAAAAATACTTGTGCTTTCCCTCCAAAGTGTTTATTGTGCCATTTACACAGAAATATTACTATTAAAATATTTGAATATCTTTTCATGCATGTATGCTCAGATGAGATTTTAAAATACAAACTTTCTGAATTTTATGCCTCATAAAAAAGGTTAAATTGTTTTGAATACTGCATTAAACAGCGAGGAAAAATTTCTCTACTCGTCCATCAGCAAAATTAATCTTTGTAAATCTTCATTTGATTTTTATATTTATAAATCAATTTCGTATGACTGACATTAAACTAAAATCAATTTAAATTCCACTCCAAGCCTCCACACCAAAGAAGTGTGTGGGGGGGGGATGTTTGCGCCCGACGAATTTAACTTGCAGCAGGTCCGTTTACACGACGGTTTTTCGGTGGAATCGGGTCTCGAAAATGAAACCTTAACCACCAGGACATCGCGACTTTAAAGAGTGAGAGAATATACTTATTCGATATTGTAAAATTTCTTAAGTAATTTTTAAACACAAACTATTGCGTCTTTCTAGATATTATTAGAATGATAATATTTCATACCCACATGTAAATATTAGGAAAAATTAATATATAGCGCTTATGAGATTCTTTTTAATATTAAAGCCGCCTGTCAAGTCATGATACTATGTGTTTTATAAATATATATATATGTGTGTGTGTGTGTATGTGTGTGTGTGTGTGTATGTGTGTGTGTGTGTGTGTGTGTGTGTGTGTGTGTGTGTGTGTGTGTGTGTGTGTGTGTGTGTGTGTGTGTGTGTGTGTGTGTGTGTGTGTGTGTGTATAAGTATACGACACAAGAGCAGAAGAAACTGAAATTCTTCCCTTCAGTGGTTTTACTATGAGATTTTGATAAGGATTTCTTTGCCACTTCTCTACTTAGGAAAGGAAATCGGTATCTCTAAAAGAATGTTGTAAGCATTCGGGATTTTTATCTCTTCACTGGAAGCATGAATAAATGCTGAGGTCCGCAGTTTTATAGAGCAAGTGTAGAATTAATTAAACCAAAAAAAATAGGAATTGGGTCAGGAAATACGGAAACATTTTAGAATGAAGTTAATATTGGCTAATTGAAGATAAAAATTAAGAATTTAATTATGATCTAAATTAGACTTTAATATTTCATTACATATATATCGATTTTCTATTCCTTATCTAAAAAAAGAATTTTAAAAAACATTTTCATTTTTTGTTTCCATGAAGAGGAGAATTCCTAATATAAGATTTCATCAAAAAAAAAAAAAAAAAGAAAGAAAGAAAGCTTTTTTAACTGAAAATTCGATTTCTTTAATGCTTTTCAAAAACGTTTGGCATAATCTACAAAAAATCTAAGTATAGTTCACACAAGAGTCTTTCTGACAGTTATAATCTAAGGAAATATGACAGAAAAGTTTGCTACTTCGAAACTACTGTGGTTGAATTTATAATAAAAATAATTTTTATAGTTAATTTAAAGAGTTCATAAAAAATAATTGATTAAATTTCAAAAAATAGTTATAAAGTCATAAATGGTGGGGGGAGGGGAGATAGGTACAACAAGAATTTAAGATCCATTAAAAATTTCAAAAGCAAGCACTTAAAAAAATGGAAGTAGTTGCTAAATGTGAAGATTTTGTTTGGCCTTCTGATCTGACCTTGAGAATATTGGTGAAGTTTGAGTGATTGTCCACTTCCCTTTCCTTGCTTTTATTTGAGCTCCGAATCCCCCTGAGCCCTGAAGAGGGGGGACGCAGGTGTCTGAGTACCCAAATAATAGGAACATACCATTTCCTTCTGAAAGAAGAGAATTAGAATTATTGCTTCTCCATGTGATCAACATTTTTTCCCCTATTCTTCTGAAATACCTAAAATTTCTTGAAGTGACCGTAACTGATAAAAGATCTCTGTAATATCAAGAATCTTATTTTACTACACGTGTTCATGCAAGATGGTTGTTAATAATGTATCTTCTGCAAAGTTCAGCATATAATACTATTCTTCATGACGTCGATAATTATCTAATAGGTTTACTGATTGTATCGAAGATTCTTTAGTTATTATTCAGTAATAAGTCTGACTTGAGGAAGTTAGTGCGTAGATACATCTGAAGCACCCAAAAACTGCAAATTCTATACTTTTTGTCTTGTTTAAAGGATATCTAAAGGATTTGGTCTGCTTAAAGAATCTATGAAGGCTTTGGTAAGTGCTTAAAGAATATATGAAGGATTTGTTGCATATAAAGAAAGTTTATTTCGCAGTGCCTTTTATTGGATTTTCATTTTTGCAACCATTTAAGTTCTGAACTAATATTAATAACAAAAATTCTCTCAAATATCTTATAACGTATTATCTTATATTATCGTATATTATATTGTATTCTCTTAAATATCTTATATTCATCTTATATTATCTAATGAAAACCAAGATTCGTTACAAAATTTCATATACATGTGTCCTGTAAATTAAAATGAGTGTCTATAAAGCTGATTTCACATGATTATTAAATTATATCATAAAATAATTGACCAAAATAATTATTTAAATCAGCCCTATAGTAAGGCAAGTGCAATATAATTCCATTAAAGTTCTCTTTCTCCCACATATAATTAAAATATTCTTTCTTTACTAATAATTTGATCATAAAAAATAAAGAAAATAATTATTCTAATTCCATGATGTTAGAGCTTTATGTGCTAGTCTAAATTAGAACAATGAAATTTAATCTTTTCCTTAAGTTTACAAATTATAATTGTTATTCCAAATTATGATGTGGATTCGTTCGTGACCATTTTCTCACACTGTGGATATCCGAAACATCACGACATTGTCGTTGCCTTCTATCATGAGAGCCACAAAAATTCAAATATGTAATATTTTTGTCTTAAATAAATTTTATTATTTAATCAAATATTGGATTAAACTGTTTTTATTTATCGTTTTTCATGCACATCTGAGTTCTACATTTAATGTTTTCTCTAACGAAATAGTTACTTTCATTTTATTGAAACATTTTTAATTGTTCAGATAATTCTTTCTATATTAGTCCTAACCTTATCCATTCACAATTATGAAAAAATAATCGTTCCTAATTTTATTTGCTTTCAAAATTTTGATGCGGGGACTTTTTAATTATATTCTACTATATGAAAAAATTAATTATTGGGAAATAACGGATCGAATTTTGAAAGCGAAATAAATATTAATTAAATGTATTGGTCTACAAAGAAAATAGTTATTGAAAATTGTTATTTCTGATAACTGATTTTATAATTATTTTCAAATAAATAAATATTTATTTATTTCAATTTTTTTATTTTATAATTATTTTTTATTATTTTCATATTATTTTCAATTTTCAGTACTGATTCAAAAAATGAGATATATTTTTTGCCCTCACTTAATGCTTTTTCCCCCATTAAAAACAGTAGACTTCATAGAGAAAATTCTCAAATTAAAATATTTTGACATTTTTATTTGTTTCTCTCCCTTAATCAATATTTTATACTTATATTCTTGCTCTGCCATGTTTTAAATGATGTATGAGTTGAACGATGCAAACTTTTACAATCGCATTTTCTGTTTAATTCAAAAAAAATATATATATAATGCTTTCTGAAGCATGCGTACAATCGCGGAAGGTTCGAGAATCTGAATGAACGGTGAAATGTTAAGGCCTTTATGCTAATGTCTAATGCTAATGCTAATGTCTTTATGCCTCTAAATATTAGAGGCATAAATAGATGTCCTAAAATTGCTGATTATATGAATATCCTTGTAAATTTTAACAATATTAGTTCAAAGTTTTTGCACAGTTAATATCAGCATTCACAATAATAGGTCATAAATAACAGTAGATAATGGATGATTTTTTTTTGTGTGTGTGTAGTGCGTATTTAAAGTATAGAGTAACTATTTCTACTCTATGAAGTATAGAATTGATAACAAACCAGAATTTAAGGTGTACGTACACACTTGAAGATTTTTTTTTAAATTTTAACTTTAAAAATCCAGTTTTTTTACAGTAGGTTATTAATATATGTTTAAACTCATTTCAGTGAGAAAAAACCATATTACACAAATTATTAATTAATTAAATAATATTTAATGAGATAATTAGCCTATTTTTTGAAACATGATATCTTAAATTCTAATTTGTACAGACACACAATTCTAGTTGGAAATGATGCCTAATATTAGTCTTCATGTTGCCTGCCTCAAACAAGTTATAAACATGTATAGTTTTTTTAAACAATTTTTTCATCAACTATGAATAGAAAAAGCTAGATTTTTCTGTAATTTTAACTTTTAAACAGCTATTAAAAATTTATTTCTATAAATATAACTTTGATTGAGGCACTATTTCATACAGATCCGCTATTTCATACAGATTATTTTGATATATAAATAACTGTATTTAGTGAATTTCTTGTTGAGTTTTAATTGTTTGAATGAAGCAACATAGTGGTAAAAAATCATCCTTCATAAAATGAGTTTTGAAAACACCGTAACTAGAGATTTTAATGAAAGCACCTCAAGAAAAATAATTATAACTCGAGAAATATTTCTAAAATTAACAACATCTTGGTATCGTTTGAAAGCTAAAGGATCAGAGAACATTATTAAGCAATTAAAAAAAAATAAATTCGATACTTTGAACGATTTTCAAAGTTTCAAGTGTGTACATACACCGTAACATAAATCAATGAGAACTCTGTTTAGCAAGTGGACCAAATAGATTCGTAATTTTACGTAATGGCAGCAACTCTGAATTAATTTAGTTATAACTGTTTCCATGACATTTCATCATAAAACGTATTTAATAATTTCTCTGGCTTTAAAATCTTTTTAACAAAAAAAAAAAAAAAAAAAATAGCTCAGTCATTATGCACCCAATTCTTTTTTATGAGATTCAAAAGTGATTAGAGGGAAACAAAACAAAAGTCTTTGGTCTCTTACATTGAACCATCCCTCCAATATATCAAACGTGCTGGCATTTCAGCTTAAAGAAAATTATATGAGTGTTTTGTGCCTTTCCTTCAAATAAATATGTATTCGATAACATAAAAATCATAAAAGTACTTTCTTAAGATTGTTTTCTTGATTTTTGAAATTATGGATCTTTTTTCCTCCTATTTTTTATTTCTCGTCAAAAAATTATTCAGAATTCTGCATTCTCTCTCTCTCTCTCTCTCTCTCTCTCTCTCTCTCTCTCTCTCTCTCTCTCTCTCTCTCTCTCTCTCTCTCTCTCTCTCTCTCTCTCTCTCTCTCTCTCTCTCTCTTTTTCCTTCACCACTATTTCCCCACCTGTCATTATTTTCCACTTCCCTGAGGAAAATAGTAAAACAATTTAAAAATATTTTTACTTTCACGTGTACATAGTAATGAGAAAGTAATCGTCAAAAAATTCGAACTCCAGAATTTGATAAATCTCCACACTTTAAACCACCATGAATTCAAGAAATACATTTTTAGAAAATATGCCTCACTTTCTGTGACAAAGATAACTCAAAAACATTTCGAGCTATGCGGGTGAAATTTGGTATACGGTCTTTATGCTAAATTTGTAGATTTTTTTTTTTTTTCAAATTTTGAACGAAATTCGTTCAGATGAAATCTGTCCCGTTATTCGAATATAATTTACCATGGTAACTACAAAACGAAGAGAGCAAGATGGATAGGACTCAGTGCACAGATTTAACATCTTTAATATAGGCGCCTACCAAAATTTAAGCGAAATCCAACGACAAACCATTGTCTGTCGGTCTGTACTTTCAGAAATATGTAAATATAATAACTCAAAAACGTAGTGACAAATATATGAAATTTGGTGTGCGGCTTTAAATGCATTTTTATATCAAATTTTTGTTTTAGTCGATTGGAAAGAATTGGTCTGAAATCCGAATTCGATTTTTTGGGATACTTTTGACCTCATGCCAAGAATTAATCGCCTAAAGACACGCTAAGGGGGACATGATAGATTTAGTAATTATGTTAAATTCAAGCCAAAGGTTAATATTTCGCATATATTATATGCGATGGGGCGTTTTGTACACCAATGGTGTGCAAATCTTTTACTGAGATAACATCTTTGTTACAGTTCATGCGAGAAATTTTTGGGAAGAATACACCCACTGGTTCTTTATTATATTAACATTTCATTTTATTTTCTGAGGATACCGAATTATTGCTCATCTTGTTTTCTCTCCTTAGGAAGACGAGCACAGGAACGTGCACGGTGACTCATGGCTCAAGATGTATCAATTATTATTGTGAGAAAAATTTTCTGTTTGGCGATTGGATAGTAAGATTACAATGATATCTTCGGCACTCCCCTAAGCGAATAGTTTCTATTGAACTCAAAATTTTCCAGCCTTCTTCCCCCAAATTTTTCAAGGTCAACCTTTAAGGGTTCATCTTGACAGAAAACTTTACATCATTTTAACCAGTGCGGCCAAAGCAAAAGGTTGTTATTGAATTTCTCGGAAATTTGAGAGTGAAACATTGTCATTTTTGTTTTGAACTCATTTCCAAATATTTCTATGCGATGGATCGTTTTGTAGCAACGTTAGAATACAGATCAGTGCTACTCACCAGTGTAGCCGACATTGTACAGTTCAGCAATATTGTTCAAAAGTCTATTTCGCATTTAGATTTGAAATTATATCAGCACTGTGCAGTTGAAGATAGTACGCGAACTCTCAGCTATAGTTGCATGAGGAGCTCTGTAAATGACTTTATAAGTACAGAAGAAAAATACAGGAAAATTCTAACTCCAAGTAGAAGTCTTCTCTATACTTTGCATCTTGACTTACCTAAAGGAAGAGAGCATTACTTGAAGGAGGCTGCAGGTTCGTTCAGCACTAATTTCCGTATCCCTCATATAGGCAAAATACACTTCGGCAGTGGATTTTATTTTGGAATAATATCTGGTTTGATCTATCATGCCGTGAACTTCGCAGGTCAAAGATGTAAAACTTTCAACTGGTTGTCGAAGTTCAAAGTAATTAAAGAATCCGAATTCCATCGACTGCATCCTATCATAGTAAATGATTTTTTAAACGACTTGCCTTTTTTCAATATGGATCCCACAGAGTTAAAGGAATTTTTTACAAAGTTTTGTTTTAAACCTTGGATGTTCCAGTATGAAAACGCAGTGGTCTTGGAATATTTTTTGCATCATGCTTCCTTTTTTGGAAGAGATTTCGAAAAAGATCGCCCGTCTAATTATGACTTGACAGATGCTTGCATCAGTAAAGGCTTTTTCTTAAATATTGCTCCTATATTGAAATGTATTGATACGCCAAGGCTTTCGAGTTCATATGGTGCATATCTGTTTATACCTGAGTATATAAGGTAAGCGAGAATTCATTTTCTATATTGCTGTGATTTATATTACATTATGGTTTTATATATTAACGACATTTTAAATTTTCTTAGATTCATTTGATTTTGAGAAATATAAATCTTTGATAATTAATAATATATGATAAAACAATTGATAAATGAAAGAATTTAATCAATCACTGGTTCAGTATCCTATATTCACAATATATATATATATATATATATATATATATATATATATATATATATATATATATATATATATATATATATATATATATATATAATTGCTCTTATTTTCCATTAAAACGTTGATAACATATTGTGTAATTACATTTTCTTGAAATCAAAAGTAACAAAATCAAAGTTGTAAAAAAACAGTTCTTATCTTATAAGTGAAATAGTCCAGATTCTGTATCCAAAATGCCTGTTTTATTCAAGTGGCAATTAAACCAATTAAGTGTAAATTAAATAAATTAATTTCAAAAAAGGTTTTCTCAAAAAACTTTGAATGTATTAAATGTAAATTGTACAGATAGTTAAATTTTTATTTAGATTAATGGAAGAATATAATCAATTGCTGTTTCAGCATCCTATATTCACAAAAACAATATGACTATTTTAAAATGTTTAACTTCTTGTTATCTTACGCTTTTCTTTTCCAATCACTTTAAAACTTTTCTCTTAGTTCCTATAATTTTCTAATAAAATAATGCTAACATATGTCTGCAATTACATTTTCACAAAATCAAAAGTAAAGAAATCAAAGTTGTAAAAAAGAATTGCTTAATCTTATTAATGAAATAGTCCAGATTTTGTATCCAAAATGCCTGTTTCATTCAAGGGGCAATTGAATGAATTAATTAGAGATTAAATTAATTAATTCAAAAATATGTATATTTTTTCAAAAAACTTTCAATGTATTAAATGTAGTATCATTGGTTAAATTTTTATCTCAATGCTGGTAAATTCAACACGTTAAATACTGTTTAATAATATGAACTCTAAGCTTATTTATTAAGTTTGTTTACATGTAATGCATATAAAGAAATTTGCATGTTACCATGGCATGTAATGTTATGTGTGGCATATGAATGTGCCCAGTTTGAAATGCACTCTTTCCATTTTTTTTTTTTTTTAATTCTTATATTCTGTTTTAAACTTTTCTCATTATTTGATATATGAAGCAAGTAAAAAATTATACATCATATTAAAAAGTCTTTCCGACGTTATTGTTGTAATATTAAAGTGCAATTATTTTTAAAATAAATTCTGAAATCGCAATCCATTTTTTACATGTTTTATTTAACTTGACCTGTTTCTTGTTTGTTAAAATTGAGCTGTTTTAATGACTTTTTGGCACGCCACTTGATATGCAAATCGTTTTGTAATTATTAATGTATTGTGTATCGCTCTATACACGTTTATCATTTTGAAAAATTATAATTTAATCTAACATCATTATAATTCATTTAAGAAAATTTATGTTCTATTTTTGCTAATATACAACATGTCTAGTCTTTTCGTGTCCAGTTGTTAGCTTCTAAGTGTGAATGCGCATAGTTTACTCGAAAAAAAAATACTTTAGATGACATAAGGATTTATATTTTATGTTATTATAGCTAATAAAAGCATTTTCAAATAAATTATGAATTTAAAATTTTTGTACATTTTTCGTTCAATCATATTAAATAAAATACATTTGGTATTCCCAATCTTCCGCAATCAAACACGCAATCATCTGCAACCAAAACTGATTGAATTATGAGGTTTGAATTTGATCATTTTAAACAATTAATCCCTTGAGGAAAGATAATCCATTATTTGATACTTAGAAATTATTTGTTGGACTACAATTATAGTCTGTGTATTTTCTGTAGGCGGTTCAAGTGCTAGAAGAAATTATTTTATGGCTTCTAGTCTATTTCAAAAGCATGATACATTAAACATGTTTTTTATTTAAATAATTATTTTAATATGATACGGTTTATAGCTTACATATCTACAAATTTCATGATGCAAGTATCGTTCAAACAGTTTATAGGAAAGGACATCAATTTAGCATGTAGTTGAATTATATTGTGACGAGTGCTAACCATATTTTTTTTCTCATTTGATCAATCAGATTAAAAATTAATTTTGATTTAATTTTTTTTCTCACAATTATTTTAGAATGTATTATTGAGCAAATGCTTTTTTTACATCAATATAATTTATTTTTTTTAATTTTCAGTTATATGAATTTTATTTTGATATTTTAATAAACTTTTTAACTTTATCCCTTTTAACTAGATATAATCTGTAAATTGCATGATACAAATATCGTTCAAAAAATCCATATCAAAGGACCTAGAGTTATCAATTTTGGCATGCAGTTTAATTGTAACGGGTGCTTATGATATTTTTTTCTTTGTTTAATCAGGTTAAAAATTTATTTTAATTTCAGTGTTTTTTCTCTCAATTGTTTTATAGTATATTATTTTGCAAAGGCTGTTTTTACACCACTATATATATATTTTTTAATTTTCAGTGATATAAATTTTATTTTATTATTTTAATAAATTTCTAAACTATTTCAAATATATTTTAGACTAATACCTTCATTATTTTAATTTATTTATTTATATGTGCTCATACTGTAACAATGTGAATCCATTTTTTATTTGCACGTCATCTTTGACGTAATTAATATGAAATCTAATATATAAAAGTGAATTTTTGTTCGTATTTTACATGCTGTCGTACCATTCGTCCGATTTTGATAGAACTTTGCCAACTTATTGCTTGCACTTAGACAAAGGCTATAGGCATAGTGCAATTATAATATCTAATATATAAAAATGAATTTTTGTTTAATCTATTTTATGTACTGCCACACTATAATTCATCCGATGCCGATAAAACTTTGACAACTTATTCCTTGCACTTGCGCAAAGGCTATAGGCATAGTACAATTATAATATCTAATAAATAAAAATGAATTTTTGTTTGTTCGTGTTTCATACGCTGCCATACTATTATTCGTCCGATGCCGATAAAACTTTGCCAATCTATTGCTTTGAACCAAGAAAATCCATGTTTTTCATATGGTCAGTTACCTGGTCTAGGCTCATGAGTTTGGGCAGCCAAGAAGTTTATTTGATTTTGCTGAAGACAGAAAAACAAATAAAACATTGTCTACCATAAAATATACTTGAATAATAAAGTAAAAATAATAGAATAAATATTATTTATACTACTCCTTTATATATCATTCAATTTCAATGAATGTATTCATTGTCGACAAGAAAATAAATGTCATTCTCTCTATCTTTCCTTATTAAACAAAATAACTATTTCAAATTTCAAACGATATTTCCAAAATTAGTTCTTCTGCTGCAGCAACGCGCCGAGTACCAGCTAGATTTTTTTTTTTTAATAAAATTATGTTATGAGAAGTATTCAAATGAAATATTTTCATGCTGTAATATTTCAGAGTAGAGGTTGGCATTTTCTTTAATTTTTTTTTCTTTTCTTTTTTAGACGAGGTTTAACTGAAGAAGCGTTGACTCAAGCAGGAAGCTGGATGACCAAAGAGAGAAAGAAACTGATACTACAACTTCTTGTGATCTATCTTAAAGCCTTATCGGATGGCAGATGCGTCGCATCCGCATTTCAAGCCCTGCATCTACTCTGGAATTCCCTTCCAGCTCCTTTCATATCTTACAATGAAATCTCTATGATTTTCGGTGAATTGCTCGATCCTGTGGAAATTCAGGATATGTATTGGTTTTATTCACAAGCTGTTGGTGAATTCAATGAATCTCTTCAACCACGATCCCTCAAACATTCATGTAGAACTATCATACGCAAAGCAATATATAATCAAAGACAGTGGATTGCATACGGAGTTGATAAATTGTTGATTCCAAGAGAACTTAAATCGTTTTTAAAACTTGATATGAGATTTTGAACCAAATATTTACATGATGTATCATAAATCAATTCACTACCGGTGAAAAGACTTATATGAACTATTTTCAAATATTTATATAATGTATGCGCAAAAAAGACATGATATCCAAGCACACTTGGGTACCATGGCAAGAAAGAAATTCTTGTGGCAATACTAATACGATGTTAGATTTAAGCGAGCATATTTTCATTATATATTTTTTATCAGTTTATATCATCTCCTTATATAAACTCTTATTGGAAGTTTCGTCATATCAATAAATATCAGCTTTTGTGAAAATCTCTCTCTCTTTTTTTCCCCCAATCATTTTTTAAATCCTTATTTGCAAATTTTGAAAAACTGTATTTTATTACAAACATGCCCATGGCATACCCTCCAATAGCTACGGAATTTCTGTAATTGCTACGGAAATTGGATGAAAACGACGGAGTTATTTAGGGAAAAATTACGGAAAACGCCAAACATACCATCTTCTCGAATCCTCGCTCACAGCAATGCTGAGGGTCAGTTTTTTAAAAAATGGAATCTTGTTCCTGTATGAATGCAAAGCATTGGAGTCGCCCTCATTACGAAGTGCATTATGGGAGTTTGCTATGATGTTAAATTGAGCAATGGTGACTTTAAAAAAGTACAAATGCTTGCTATTTAATAGAAAACATTGTAATTGTCTAACAGATAGTGTTAATTTATTTGATCAACAAAATCATGGTCTGTTTTTTTTAAGTAAAATTATTTCACTTATATATATAGTCAACAATAAATGTCTGTAAAATAAATTTGAGTAATATTTTAATTAATTAAAATTCTTTGGAAACATCTATTATTCAATGAGTTGTGGATATTCGTTGCATGTAATATATCTGTAAGAAGTTCTATGAAAGATTGCATAACCGATGTTGTAGGGTATGCCATGAAAAATTTATTCTTATCTTTTTTTTACCCTTTATACGCAAATTTGACAAATGTGTATTCTATCAGTAATGTCACTATGACAAGACTAAAGATGGGTTCAAACGATGCTAACAATTGCGCGCAATTGTTGTCTCTCTGCTGTTGTTCCTGTATTGTCCCCGTGTGAACAGTTGAGAAAACGTCGATGGGACAACAGGACAAATGGTTGTCCCGACAGGACAACCATTTTCCATTGTCCAGTTGCAGTTTTCCTGAAATAGGTGTGACCTTCTACTGCGCGCAATAGTTGGCCCCTTGTGAACCCACATTTTTTCTATTCATTTTTAATCCTCCGAGCTTCTAATTATTCTGCGTATGACTTCTCAAAAGTTTATTTCTCTTCGTCAAAAGATTACCTCAAAAATATCAGCTTCACATGAGAAAGTGTTCGAAAAAGTAACGGCAATAACGAGCATTTTTTAGTCCCCTTTCTTCCCAGCCGCGGGAATTCAATTACCCAAGTGGGGAGACTGAATTGTAATCTATTGGGCTATCTTATCTTACTGATTGACGACTTTCATCTCCAACTTTTTTTTTCCCGTATTAGCAATATGTAGTTTCAAACTAAACTGTGATCCAAATTCGTTTTTTGAAAAACTACCACATCTTGGAAAGAGAAAAAATATTTTCCATTAGAGGTCTTAAATTTTTTCTATAATTAAATTGATTATTACATATCCTTCTTTATTCCGACATATGCTACAAGTTGACTTTTCACTAAAATTATTATATGGAAGCGAAGAAAAGTATTTAGAAATATATAGTCGCTAAAATCATACTGCACATTTACACTTTTTATGTAAATAATAAAAATAATATTTAATGCAAATAATAATTTTTTTTTCGAACGCATATCAATTTTCAAAATCTGTGCATCGTACACTTCATTTTTTTTCTACAGACTTAATTTAAGATATCTTTTACACTGAAAGGTGAAAATTTTACATCCTAATTATGACACCTCATCAATTAATGTCGTTGATATTTTGTAGGGGAGTAATTCGATCATTCTTTCAACACTTTTTAAAGCTGTATATCTAAACTTTCGGAATAAAAACATTTATATAAAAGCTTGAAAATATCATTTAAGGACGTTCCTACATTTAATAACAGTAGGGTCTTTCAATTTTGAGTTCAAAATTGAAAGGAATTTTTCACTAAGTTTTTTGAAAATTTCAAACTGATAAAATCAGTTATTGAGATATGAAGCGATATTAACTGTATTTCGCCCACAGCAATTTTCGTTATCAATTTTATATTATAGGGCCTAAGTCAGCTAAATATTGCCAGGAAATAAAGCAAAATGCTTTTGCAAAAATAATACATTCTCTCTCTCTCTCTCTCTCTTTTTAATATAGTTTTGTTTTTTCAAAGATTTTGTCTTAATATCTTTATGTCTGTTTTGAATCAAAAAGTGATTTGTCACTTTTATTATAGTTTAGTTTTTGAATCAAAAGTCATTTTTGTCAAGAAAACATTTTTCAGTGCTTGAACAGAATCTATCTTTGTAAATATCAGAGTTAACAGACAGGTACATTTTTTTATTTAAATTATGAAAGCCAAAAAGTGTAAGTGCATGAATCGAATGTTCCAAATTAAACGGTTTCATATTTGCCATATTTCCCAATGAAACCAAGGTGAAACAGGATATAAATCGAAATGAATGCTATTGGGAAAGATAACAAGAACATGTTTGTATCAACTAAGCAACCTTCAAAATTGATTTTACTAACTTTCATCCAAAATTTTTGAGTTGATTCTTTATAAAAAATTTTTTAGTGGTTTCCTAATTCAAAGAAACTTATCTTGAAGAAGTTGAGCCTAAGTTGAAGAAGTTGAAGTACCTATTTTAGAATAATTTCCTTATATTTAAATACTATTTGTTCAATTTATATTTTGTTAAAAATACTACAGTTTATTTATTATTACAGTTAATCTACAGTGACTCATTAATCATGTACTGAATACAAAATTAGTACAATAATTAATGTATAGAATATAATACATTAATCACGAACAGAATCTGGTATAAATCCGAAATTAAATTTAAAAAAGTAGTCAACATGGAATTTGCGTTTAGCATTTTGTTCCAATTTGCAAGACAGTATTCATTTTATTATAAACATTACGCTCACGATCCCTATTTTATCATGTTCCTTGAGACTCAGTCGCTAAAACGTAAGACATTTTTTTCTTTTTCAAATTTAATTTTCACAACTATTTTGAAGCTGTTAGTATGGCACCACTTAAAATTGTAGAAATATTTTTAAAAAATCGATTTGTGTTTCTTTTCTCGCATTCCTACTCATAAAAAAGTATTTAAAGCCATTTTTCGATACCTTTGTTTTTTTATTCCGAACAGTTTCAGAAAATAATGCAAACATCTATCTAAAACTTTTACTAGTTATTTCCTTCCATATAATACGTACTTAAATGGAATTTCAAAAATTTATGTCATAGGATAAAAATGCTTTTTCCAAATTTTCATACATTACTTATTCATTTTCCATTTATTTACTCATGACCTCATTACTTTATCATTACATTTTATAGCTCAGTTTATAGGACTTTATAATACAGATTCATTTTAAAGGGCTGTTATATACTTTCCCTCTTAGCGTTAGTGTATTAGCGTTTTATTTAAATTCGAAAACAATCGTTTATGTATATTGATAAGACTCATTTGCCAAGAACGTTCTCACAAATGCCTGTTTGGTATCAGATACTTTATACTTTACTGTAGATGTATTTCTACAAATTTTAAACATATCTTTCACGGAACGCTAGGTTTTTCGGAACAAACTCATGTGTTGGAAAAATCTGAAATATCCTAAAAATATCCTGTATCAGCTATCGCATTTTTCAAATAACTTCGAAAACTTTTAGCCTTTTATATATTTTACGTTTGATTAATATCATTATGATTTGGTTATTATAATAAAAAGAAATTATTATCAATTAAAAGAAAGAAAATGAAATATTTTCGATGGTTCAAAATTTCACTTAATTTTATTTAAATAAAAATTTAAGTTTTGAAAAACTTTCCTCTTATCGAACATTTACTATGTAAGTAGTAACTACAAAACAAATTTGGCAGCTCCAGGTTCAAATGTCTTATAGGGAGCATTTTTCACCGATTCACTGAAAACATTCATATTTCGCTGTTCACAGAAAATATGTCAACTTCAAAACATTAAAATATTTAGGAGTTCTTAAACAAAATTTTCATCTACACATCGTTAACTTTTGTAATATGTATCAATAAAGTGCCAAATGTTTGCGAAAATTTATTTAGTGATGTTTACAAACAATACAAATATATTATGCAATGCCGTACCTTGTTACCTTGTTTTATTTCATTGAAAAGTATGCAAAAAGCTCATAAATTATTTTTTAATTATTTTATTTATTTAATTGTAATTACGAATAATCTGTTAACGCTTATATGTAATTTTTTATGGAGTAATTATAACCCCACTTCTTTAATTACAGATTCATTTATGACTTTTCTTTTATTCCTGAGTGTTTCAGAACGAATAAGTGAATCATAAGCATTATTAAAAAATAATATGAATGCTGTTCTATAAAAAAACATATAAGAATAGATTTCTACATCTCTTCCTAAAATATTGCATTGAATATTTATTATTTATTCTTCATAAAATATTATGGCTCTACAGAGAGGGGAAATAAAAAATAAACATTTTCATTTAAGGTTTATTGGAAATGAATTTCTTCTCAAATGCAATTCTGAAACGCATTGATATTTCAAAGAGTTTTAAATCTGAAACAAACCCCTATTTCTTAATTAATGAAGCAGTAATTTTTTTCAAAACTTCATTTAGCATTTGGAGAGAAAAGGATAATTTATAAATAGTGAATCTCTTGCCATCCTTATGTCAAAATATAAATATAGCAAAACTCTCTCGACATCTTCATAGATGCATATTTCTATTTTACGCAATGAAATTCCTATTCCTTTGTTTATTTTATGGATAAACTTTGCTGCAAAGTAGTGTGTGAGCATGTTTTAATGTAAAAGAGGAAAAAACATCTACGTTTCGTTGTTATTTTTATCTTGATACCAATCGACATGTTTTGCGAAAGGTTAATCGTAATTTTTATAATAAGATATTCAGAAATATTTTGTTTTACTTTTGAAAATAAGTACTTATAAAACTTTGTATCCGTAAAAATAATTTAAGAAAGATTTTCTTCCTTTCCGAAAGCAACATAATAACTTTCCCACTTAAATCGTTTTCAAGATAAGAAATTCATTAGTCAGCGCAAATTAGTTCCATACGGATTACCTGCGGTCTTTCTCGTCCATCACTGTCAAAAAGGTCATTAGTGGTGGGAGGGCGGTAAGGGCGAAAAAAAGACGTTTTCGCAGATTACAACGGCAAAAACCGTAATAGGAAGAAAACCGAAGAGGAGAAATAAGACGTTCCCTCCCATTTAGAAGCGGGTTCGATTTGTAGAAAAACACATCTCAGGCGCTTGGAGGGTTAAATCTTTACGGGTAAATTTAATTACAGTAAATCTCAAAAATGTATCTATGGCATGAGATGCCCAATCATTTATAAATTATATTATTTAATTTTAAAAATGATATGTATTAGTGTTAAAAATGTGTACCTTTTAATTTTGAAAATGTTTGTAAAAAATGTAGTTTTCAAATATATTTATCTGCTTCGCTATGATGTTTCATTCTTTGAACTGCAACACAAATCTTCAAGTATTACCAAGTATCTTCAAGTACCTGAGTATTATTGTAACGCACATTTAACTGTAACTTATCTTAAGTATTATTACAATCATTTTGAAATTCTATTTGTAATTTCGACAAAACTGCGCGATAACAAAACTGTTTGAAGATATGTATTATGTATTAATTACATTGATTACATTGAATTAATCATTAGTGGTAATTAATTGATACAATGTATTAATTACATTGAAATCACTGTACGTAACTTTGATAAACCTGTAACGTATTATAAATTATTGCATTTAAAAAAGTTTATTTTCAAATTCTACTTGTAACGTAATTGTATGTCACTTCATGGTTGTTGTTTTTTTAAGCTAGGGATATTCAAATACATTTGAATCTGAATTAAGAAGTATACTATCCACTAGATATTATCTTCTACAGTGAATAAGAGTAATATTCTATTGAAAATATAAAATTTATAAATATACATAAAATTCACTTCAATACAAACTTGCATTTTTTAAAACCTTGCTGCAATATCTTATTCATTTTATCCCTTTGTTAATTACTATGTTATTTCATTCTTATGGTTATTTTAATTAATCTTCATTAATGTCCGAATGATTTGACATCAAATACTCTAAATCTATGTCAGAAATTGAAGGATTTGTTTAATTTTAAGTATTATGTGAACAAAAAGATTCATCACACACAAAAAGTAGCTGACTTTTTTTATGATTTTACTTTCGATATACTATAGAATGCATACATAATTGTGCGGTATTCTGTAAGATGTAAAACTCGAAATGAGAATAAATTTAATTCTTAATTCTTAGAATAATAAATTCATATTATTACAAAAAATGTCTTAAAATGGGATCATTTTGCTATTCAGAAATTTACGTATTTACCGGCCAATATTTCTTTAAAGGAGTAGAATACAGTTTTCACAATACAAAACCAGCATTAATGATAGATAATTTTTTTTGATATGTAAAAACAATGGTAATAATGCATTATAACTCGGTACTGTTCTGATTCAAATTACTTTGCCAATCCATAAACAAAATAACATAGGAAATAGAATTTTTAGAAATAAAATAAGGAATCTTTTATTTTTGCTAACACTTGATATCCTTTATTAATCTAGAATACAAGTCACACTTATTCCCTTTCAACACACGCACAAAATGAAAACTAAAACGAATATATGTTAAAGATATCATTATGGAAGAGTTCCTATTGTAAAAAGAGTAAAAAAGGACTTGATTGCATCAAATTGACGCTTTAGAAGTCCTAGGCTTTACATTAAACAATTATAAATGAAGAAGGTAAATGTAAGAAATGTCATTCATCCTATTAAGAATAAGTATATATATAATTGTCCACCGCCATCTGTAATATTGAACGAAAAATATCCCTCACACATTTAGTCACTAATGTCCTGTTTTGGCTTCAAGAAAGTCTACTAAGGTTTGTTTTTCTTTTACATGTAAATTGACTGATTAATATATGTGAGAATAAAGATAAATTGACTGATTTATATATGTGAGAATAAAGATAATTGACTGATTTATATATGTGAGAATAAAGATAAATTGACTGATTTATATATGTGAGAATAAAGATAAATTGACTGATTTATATATGTGAGAATAAACTTTGTGTACCGGACTCAAAAGGAAAATAAACTAGAGACAGGCTTGAAAATCTCTTAAATTTGCAACATGTTAAAATTCTTAAAAATCAGAAAGATTTGAATTACAACTATTAGAAAAGAAATATCAGGAATTTCAAAATTTTAAAATATATTATGGGTTTAAAATTTTATTTTTACCATTTGCAATAGGACAATCTCCCTAAAATTGTAAGTGCAGTCAGTAAAGATTAATTCCAAATGCTCTACTAATACTTAAAAGAAATTGAATGGCGGTATCAAGAATGATATCAGCATGATAATCAATTACTGTTGACATTTAAAAAAAGGTTGGATGGTTATGGGTTCACCTGTAGAATGTTTGATAGAAAAAGAAAATGCTAATATAAAGTTAGATATTATTTCATCATTTCATTCCTAATCATACATTGGGAGACAATCTAACGAATGTGCTGCCTCCCAAAATTCGTTGAAAATGTGAAAAAAAAAAAAAATGTAATTCGAATGGGGGTTAGAAGGCTGAATAACCAATGTCCCCAAGTGTCCATAATTCCAAACCATATGGATTCGTGTGACCTTTTCGAAGGTCGTGAAAAGGACTTGGAAAGGAAGGTTCTGACGTGAATACGAGTGACCTTGAATTCGCCGGAGAACAAATGGAAGGCGATAGGGGAGGGATATCTCATGAATGCGGAAACCCCTCTCCACTGTCTAAGAAATCGGAAGCCGGGGGAGGGGGGGGGAGTTGATGAACGATGAAAGAAATTAGACGGTTCAATGACACTTCTTATCTTCACGTTTTAGAACTCACTGGTACCGAAAAACTCATTTTATGCCTTTCTGTGAACACGACTCAAAAACGCTTGGAATTAGATGGATGAGATTTAATATATAGTTGTATAGATATTTGTCGCATTTTGAACGAAATCCATTCATAGAGTCTAGTTAACAGTTTGGCTATGGATATATAAATGAATGCGATAAGAACTAAACTAGAGAACTAGATAAGAAAAATATTTAGCATTTAAAATATTTATCAGCATCAAATTTGGAATCAAATCTGATAAGGAATTAGCCATCTGAATGTTTGTGCTTTCTCACGCATGTTTTTCAAAATGAAATAAATGAAATTAGACATCTGATCTTGCGACTGCAATTATATAATCATGCCAAATCTTGGTTTCAATCGGTCCCCCCCCCCCAAAAAAAAAAGTCGCTCAAAAAATGCTAGATTCTGTAAAATAGCTGTTTTACACCAAAGATTTTTCTTTCATAACTATTGGTCGTCAGTGGCATCGGCAATACATAAGTACCGATTTTCTTTACTGTACAACGAAGTACAAATCTCTCAAGTGCAAAAATCTTAATCTGAATCATAATGACATGTGGTACATCATTGTGAAGATCCATAATTTTATTCAAAAAGAGGGCGAGAATGTTTCGGGTGACTACTCCCGCTGATTTCATTATGTTTTCAAATGTCTGAACGAATAACAGTGGAAGGAGGTCTTAAGTTCAATATTTTGCTTTAAGTATTAAAATAGCCCGCTCGTCGCTTGAAAGCGGGGCATAAATTTACTAAACCTGAACGACTCAAACATTTAATTTATTTATTGCAGAGATAGTCTTGTGGTGAATAGCATATAAGCCAGTTAACAACTACACTGCAAGAGCAATTGCTTTTGCATAATGGTTATGTTACTGGACTGCGAACCACAAGGTCCTAGGTTCTAACCTTCGCGCATCGCAAACCGCTAAATTGTTGACCTGGACGTAATTTGAACACCGAACCCTTCTCAAACCTCTAAAGTCTTTATTCAAGAAAAGATTTATTAGGGTTTAACTACAAAGAAAATTGCTTTCTATATGAAAACTTCTAAAATCCTGTAAAAGACACTCTTATTTCTGTTTATTAAGGCAAAAAATAAGTCATACTTTCTTTTTAAAAAATTAATTTAAAAAACTTATTAGTCTAAATTTGATTTTACAGATGTTAATTTGTTCTAATTTGCTTTAAAAAAAAACTGTTCGATTTAATTAAAAATTTCATCAGCTTATTGAATTTTTGCCACCAACATTTTGATTTAATGGTGAATTTTTTTTAATGGTGGTGTTTTTAAGCCTTGGCTATAAAAAAAAATTGGAATTATCAAAATCCAATTATTTCCAATAGTAAAAATATATCTTTGTTGGTACTGTTTCATTCTGTTTCGGCGGGGTGGTCGGCTGTACACAAGAATTAAATGTATATATATTTAAATAACGGAATTTTTATTGTTTCGCATAACAAATTCCGTAGTGTCTTTTGATTTGCAACTCAATTTGTCAAAAAAAAAAAAAAAAAATATCATAAAGGGGATGGCCAAATATTTTTACCTCTACAAGTTCTAAAGTTAGAAGAATTTTTTTTTAATTCGAAATTTATCGTTATGTCCTTTTGGTTTTATTATTTGAATTCCTTGAAATTCACTTACAGAAATCAAAACAAAAGATACATTATCGCAAAAGATTTTTGACAATTGTATTCATGTACAATTGTAATTTTTTTTTTTTTTTGCACCATTTGGAAATTAAAAAAAAATTAATCCACCTCCAAACTTTGTTCTCTTTCATCTCCAAAAATAATTATTCGAGAAATTATTCTAAGACTACTGAATGAATCTGACGGTTATTTTTGAAAGAATAAACACATTTCAGTTATAAAATATATCGGATTTTGGAATAAATGTTGAATTGTCGTTACAAATGAGAATATAAAATAAGAGTTACATTTTATAAAAGATTTATTGTTACAGATAATCTTGCACGTTTTCCACTCTGCCATCATTTGTAAACAATTCGACGAATTAATTGGTGCTGCCAATGGCTTATTAATTTTAATAGCACAATTGCAATAAAATGTTTTTTTTAAATACAATATTATTATGAAGTATTTCCCTGATTACAAAATTTATTACGAAAGAATTGATAAACACAATACTGTACAATTTTTAAATATGGAATGGTTGTGGTTGTTTTTTTAAGGGTCTTAGTTTCTCAAAATTCTTTAGAACTCGTAAGGCGAATTTAAATTATCACTTTATCCCATATTCACAGAAATGCATGCATTTATTAAACAAACATACGTCACTGCTTTCATGAAATATAAAAATCTACAAAGACATAAGAATTTATTGCTGTAAATTCAAATACGAATATATTTGTAATAAAATGATTGATGGTTTTCTCTTTAACAGGAAATTGCAATGAACGACAGAAGAATAAAAATTCAAAAAATGATATAAAAGAAGAAAAGTGGGACAGCATTTAAATATTTATCTTTATAGCTATGAGGATATTTTTTTTAATATCTACATAGCTTCTACATTTTAAATATTTACATAAATATGAAATTCATGTATTTTTTTAAATACTTGAATTTCAAGAAAATTGTCGATATCAATTGAAAGAAATCTCGTATAAGCAATGCATCTTCTTATAGAACTTGATTTAACTACTAAGAATTTATAGAAACAATAGACACATTAATTTTATATAAAACATTTAATTTCAGAATTTAGAATTAATACTTTCTTCTTAATGAAAAGCTTTCTTAAAAAAAGTCTTTATAAATAAAATCATTATAAAGACTAAAAATTTTATTTCTTCCATGACCCAAAATACATGTCTGCTGTTTCCAAATGAAAATGAAATGATATATAATAAAAATTGAGTATAACTAAGTATTTAGTTCTTTACATATTTTTTTTTTTCAAAAAACGACATGGCAATTATTCTTAAGATTTAATAGGAAAAGGATGGCACAAATTGAATTCTTCTATTAAGTACAGAATATATATGGAAAGAATCTCATAATCCTTAAAGTTTCTGCACCACCGTAAATAGAATATAAAAGTGCCATTATGTCTTTAATCATAAAAATATATATATTTTTTTTCTTCCATACTCAGAGGGAAAAATCTACCAACGAGTGGAATCTTCCAAAATTTGAAAATATTCGAGATCAACCTGTGTATTTTTTGCCAACAGATTCTAAAACCCTCCGCTCTTTTGCGCATGCGTAAGGATGGGTTTAATTGGACAGAATAGAGCTGAGATGAAAGATGAAAGAAGACGTTTTTACATTTAACAATAAAGTAAATTCGGATTACTCGCAGTCTAAATTGAAATAAAATAATAAGATCAGAATCGGCACGACACTCACATACACGTGATAAAAAAAAAGAACGAAAAAGTATCTAATAGGGCGGGAATCCAGACCAATGAATGACAAAGTATTCCGGAAATGCGCTCATCCTTCCACGTCTCACCCCTTAGTGAGATAGAATCGTCGAAAAGTCCTCGTCTCAGGATACTAAAACGAACAATACTCTTTGACTTCAGTCCTCCTTTGACTACGTCCCTCAAAATATCACGGAATTCCCATCTTCACTGTCCAGTTCTTTGTCCACCTGTACTTCCAAGGTCATGGTGTCAGATCATTTTTGATAAAACACTTCTTCCAAATGTATTCATGAAAACTGAAGGAAACTGTTAAGTTTTCAGTGGGAAGTACTTATAATTTCTACATACAGATCGGATTTGAAATTGTATTTTATATAAGAGATTTTTAAGAAATCTATCTTTTTTTTTTCTTTAATTTTAAAGTTTAGTCACTTAGCTTTCCAACTCAAAGATTAAGAATATTTTTTTAAGAATTTGAATTGGCTCATTAGTAAATGAAAATAAATAGAAACGTTTAGAGCAGGTATCAATTAATTCGTTGCAAGATATAAATAGTTAAAAAACAGTGGAAAGGATCTCATTTCACTGATTAGGTGTAGAAAATCTGCACATTTCTATCATCATGGAAATGCTCCCCTCTAACCTGAAACAAAGATTAGTAAACTTGCATAGCACAAGTGACACTGCGCAATTCAGTTTCACAGTTCAAAAGTCTGTATCCTATTTGGATTTAGCTTTAAGTGAATTTTTCTCACGTCACGGATATATTTCAGGCCATTTAAGAAAACATGCATTCTATTCAGAGGAAAAGTGTCGTAAAAAATTTACGAGTGATAGGCACCGCTTGCTCTACATTCTACATTTGGATATACCTAAGGGTCCAAAGCCTAAGAATTTAGAACTTTGTCCTTATGAATTTAGTAGTGGCAAAATTTACCTTGGGAAGCATATTTATTTTTTCTTTTTATGCAACTTCCTCGAAAAGGCCTTGAAGAGTATTGATCAGACATCAAATATTATATATTGGATATTAAAATCTGGTATAATTACCCCATCACAGTTTTACCAGCTCCCAAAAAAAATCCTGGATTATATCATTGGCAACATGTACCTTGAACATAGCGATGTGGAAGATGCGAAAGAGTTTTTTAGAAATATTAATTTATTTCAATGGATTTCTGACACTCAAATGCCTGAAGTCATAGAATTTGCTCTTTACCAGGCCCATCGGAGCGGTAGAAATTTAAAAAAAGAATTTGCTGCTGATTCTTATTTCTTAGATCTTTTAATTGTGCAACGAAAATTTTTAAACGCTAGAGCACTTTTTAAATCTTTGGATGCTCCTTACATTCAAGAATCTTTTGATAAATATGAGAAGATTATTCCTTTTTCAGGGTAAGTGAGTTTGATCTTTGTCTCTTTCATATAATAATAATTTTTTTAATGTTTGCCCAAAACTCAAATTCTCGAAGAAAGTGCAAGATTACTTTCACTAATTTCCTGAGTTATTAAAGGTTTAGTAAGGTTTTTTTTTTTTTCATTTTTCGTATATGTATTATAGTTTAGTTTAATTTAGTTATATTAACGTTCCTTTGTAAAGCAACACTACGGCTATTTTGGGATGGACCTTGTAATTTTGAACCTCGCTCAGATGACGGGGACGACACCTGAGCTGGCACCCCCCTCTCCACTCCACTCCACTCCACACTACACCAGCGGGAGGACTTTTGGCATGACGGATTTAACTTACAACAGACCCTCTTACACGACGGTTCTTCGGTTGAATAGGGTCTCGAACCTGAAACCCTACAACTCACAAGCCGAGACCTTACCAACAGGCCACCGCGGCCTGCTATATGTATTATAGAGAAAGTAGAGTAATGATCAAAAAATTCAAACTCGAGATATTGACGAAACACAATGTTTTAAACTTCCCTGAGTTTGAAAACCCCATTTTTGAAAAACGTCCATCTGTCTCTCTGTAACGAAGAAAACTCAAAAGCGATTTCAGCTAGATGGTTGAACTTTGGTATATGGTCTTTACATTCAATTTGCAGATTTCTATCTAATTTTGAGTAAAATCTGTGCAGAGCTATCCGTCTATCCGAATATAAGTTAGAAAAATAACTATAAAACGAAAAGAGCTAGATAGATTAGACTTGGCACCCAGTCTTAACATCTACAATGTAAACCTCTGTCAAATTTTCAGCCAAATCCTACTACGAGTTGACTGTCTGTCGGTCTGTACTTTCAGAAATAACAAAGCGCGATAGTTCAAAAACGCAATGACTTAACTGTATCAAATTTAGTATGAAAATTTGTAACTACAAATGCGATTTTGTGTCAAGTTTTGATTTCAATAGGTCGAGAAAAACATGTATAAAACACAAATTTCATTTTCGAATATTATTAACAGCACGCCAAGCATTAATCGCCAAATATCACATGAAAGATTCAGTAAAAATACTAAATTCACGCCAAAAATATTTCGTAATTATTGTACGCCAGTATTTTGTAAGTCGTTCTCTGCCATTACAAATTTATTAAAGAGTATGCGAGAAAGTTTTGGGGAAACTACGTTGCCGGTTATTTATTTATTGTAAATAGTTATGATAAAAAGATTACTATGAGTGATTTTAGACAGCTTTTTTCAGTTATTTCTTTCAAAACACTTGAAAATGGTTGCTGTCTCTCGGTGAAATCATGGTACACAAAAGCGATAACTATAACTGGGATCACTAAAAACGTCTCGAAAAAATTGCGATTATTTATGTAATTTCCTTGTAGAATTTTTTTTTTTGGGGGGGGGAGGGTTATGTCTAACTACTAGTTTTATTATTGCCCTTTCAATAAGCAACAGAGTAAAACAAGAGAGAAGTGAGGGTCTCAGAAGCAATCTTTCACGACCTAATTTTGATTGTTTCTAACATCAACAATTTATGTTGCTACACATTGTTTGTCAATGGATTCTAAAACCCTCCACGCTTTTCCGCATACGTAAGGATGGGTTTAATTCGACAAAATAGGAGTGAGATGTTTACATTTAATAGTAAAGCAAATTCCGGAAATGTGCACATATCTTCCACGTCTTCCTCCCCCCCCCCCCCCCTTTGATGCAATAGAAGCGTAGAAAATAAACGAACTACGATACTTTTCTGTTTATGGTAGAATTATGGTTTGATGGCAGAATCTACGTACCTTTGCCTTCTAGTTTGCCAAAAAGATTTTTTTTTTGCCAAAGTTTTTTATGTTATTTTCACATTTTTTAGCATTTGGTTCATGTTTACACTTTATTTTTCAAGTTGAATAAGTTTGTTTTTCTCCACATACATCCAGTATAATGACATGGATCTTTGCGAGTCCTTCAACTTCGGGGTTTACTGTGAAGTCAATTTTTAAAAATTCGAATGTAAATGGATTAATGCAACAAATTCTTTCATTTGAATTCCACCAATACAATATGCAAAATACACTTTGTATATTAATATCATTGTTTCCTTTTTTTTTTTTTTAGATTAAGGCTGTCACATACCGCCCGAACGATGAATCGAAGAAGATATCATTTACTACTACAAATATTATTTATTCATTTTGTATCTAAAGGGCTTTGTGATCGCAAAGCGGCGTCTGAAGTCTTACGTTCCATATGGAGGTCCATTCCAGATGCTTTCATCAGTTCTGAAGAAATCAAGAACATTTGCGGAAATGGTTTCAGCTCAAAGGAAATCGATGACATCTGCAATTTTTATAGCAAAGCAATTGGTGAAATCATCACGGAACAAAGATCACTTCAACACTATTGCAGAGTAACGATAAGAAAGATTTTGCACGAAAATAATGTATGGATGCCAGACGGTATTCACAAAACTAAGCTTCCAGGTGTAATTCAATCTTATTTAAATCTTGATGTATAATTTTTCTGTTAAAAATCATCTGAAATGCATTAAAAAACTTCATTTTTTGCATTTTTGCTTCATTTTCTTTTTAATAATTTCCTTTTTTTTTAAAATTTTTATTAGATTTAAGTACAAAATTGTGTGTGTGTGTGTGTGTGTGTGTGTGTGTGTGTGTGTGTGTGTGTGTGTGTGTGTGTGTGTGTGTGTGTGTGTGTGTGTGTGTGTGTGAGTGTGTGTTTGTGAGTGTGTGTTTGTGCGTGTGTGTGTGAGTGTGAGTGTGTGTGTGTGCGTGTGTGTAGGGTCTCTACGTGATAGACTGTTTAATATACAGTTACCAAATTTAGCATATGTATGCTTTGGAGGAAAATTTCAATCATCGAAAATTAAGTGAATCTTCTACGTTTTTCTACGATAATTTCCAAAACTATTATCGCATAAAAATAATTTTTATATCAAGTTATAGTTCAAAACATTATCTTTTTAATGATACCAATATTTTAAAATTAAATTCTTTTTTTTTCAAGGGATTTCTTTAAAAAATATTTTAACCATATTTTTCTACAATTTATTCTGCACAAAAATATTACCTGCAGAAGCAAGTGAATTGAAAAAAAATAAATTGCCTTTTATCAATTGTTCCTATCACAATGATAAAAGCTTAAATATAAAAACTAATTTAACTGTTACTGGAAATTAAATGTTTAATAACCTAATTAGTTATTAACTATTGTTTTAATTGTTAAATCTCTAATTTCCTCTAAGATTCAGAAGAAACCGATTTCAGATAAATCACCTCGGTTAAGAGATCTTTTAAAATAAAGAAAATGGTAGCAGATAAGGTAGGCCAAATTTATTCCTGTTCGGTTTTTTTTTTTCTTCTTTTTTTTTCCCTAATATGTTTTAGAAACTTGAACACAATATGTGAACCTTTTTAATATTCCCTTATAAGCTTATATCCAGCTAATTTACTGAACCGGTACTAGCATTAGCTTCCTACTGTTCCTTTCAATTGATATCTTAGCTGAAAGCAAGTGTACAGTCATTGTATGACTTTTCCGTACCAATCATAAAACTGTCAATCAATGGTCATTTAAAATATGTGGTGTTACTGATAAGAATTAGTTCTTCAAGGATAGGCGGCATTTTAAATGTTATAGCGGAAGGATTGTTTTTCTATGAATTTATACAAAAATGTATGAAGAAAATCAAGGTCAAATGATTTTTCACGTAAATAATATACCTACATTAAAACAATAATTCCTACATTTTAATCATGACTTATATTTTAGATAGATATTTGAACAATCAATTCATTACATTACTGAAATGCAAAGAATTCACTAAATTTTAACCTAAAAATTAATGGTATTTTATTGAGATCACTTAAAAAAATTGTTTCTAAAGCTGGAAGTGCAGTTAATTGAGATTATAAGTGTCGAAATGATTTATAAGGAGGGAGTAATTGCTAAATGGACAATCTTGAAACGCCATAAATAATTAGAAAAAGTCCCAAGTGTGTATGTGAAGTTTTCAGGAAATAGTATTTTAAATCACCTTTAAAATATAAATTTGCAAAATAGCAGTGATATAATAAAATAAATTCTTGCTACCTGAGCAGTTGCTTTTGTATCATGTTCATGTTACTGGACTGCGAACCAGAAAGTCCCAGGTTCTATCCTCTCGCATCACAATCTTCCACAGCATTATACTTTAATTCAAATATTAATGCATTTTCTCGCCAAATATCCTTGCCAACAACAGCTAATATGTTTAGCAAAGTTTGAATAATCATTCCCTGTCCTTCTTTTGAATGAGTTACGGATAATCTATTGGACATTTATGAACCATTCTAAAATTTCAGGCAGGCAAAAATTCCAATACCTCCCTACTCTTCGCTTCAATCTCCTGAGTATCAGCTATATCACTTTTTGACGATTCTACTACGCTAAAGAGCGAGACACGAAAGGATGAGCCATTTTTGGAATTCTTCGTCATTTATTGAACTTAATTTCAACCCAATTCCTTCATTTTTCGTTTAGTTTTTTTCCACATGTATGCGAGTGTCGAGCCGTTTGTGATCATCCTGTTTTATTTTTACACAAAGTTGCGTATTGATTGTTGCCTATGTGGTTTGTTCAAATGACAAAAATGATTTCAGGAGTGGACCGAAGAATATTTTATATAATACCATTAAATGTGAAAGATATTATCTAACGTTGTTCATTTCAAAATGTTATCAAAAAGTTCAGTAACAAATTTTTAAAAAAAAAAGTGTTTTAATCTAAAAAATTCTTATTATTTTGTAAAAAATGTGAGTTAGCATATTTTAAGAACAAAAATCATTCTTTTATTCATCATAATTTCATGCTTAGACCCCTTGCAGTAAATAAAAAAAAATTCTAAAATATTTTATTGTGAATTAGAATTTTTTGTCGACACTATTATGAGTTATCTGCAATTTCCTTGCATTCTGTAAGTTCGCGAATAATACGAGTTCACTCACCGTATAGTTAAATACAAACATTTCATTTGTTTTTCATCTTTCCTCTCAACCATATTTCGACTAAATAAATACGTCCTGATACTTGCGAAAAAGCGAACAGAGTTTTCAAATCCATAAAAAAAAAAAAAAAATACAAAAAAAAACAGTATACACTTATTTTACAGATCAACTGTTCGACATCCATTCCCTCACAACTACCACTTTGGATCTTTGATATGGATCGGACAAAATGGGGGCAAAGATTTTGCTAGCATCTTAAAACCATAATGTACGAGTACATTATTAACTTAATTATTATCTGACTCAAATTAATAATTATTATCTGACTCCTCTCCTTTCCTGAGACCGTGGTGACCTGGTGGCCAGCTCTCATCCTCAGGACCAAAGGGTTCCAGGTTCGAGACCCAATTCCATCGAAGAACCGTCGTGTAAGTGGGCTAATCCTATATATACGTATATAATTGCGAGACGTATATATACGCCAGGGGCAGTTAACACATTGACTTAGGGCGACGTATATATACGCCCGAGCAGGCAAGGGGTTAAATCCGTCAGAGCCAAACGTCCTCCTGTTGGTGTGGTGTTAAAGTTTGCAGCTCAGATGTCGTCCTCGTCATTTGACCGCGGTTCATAATTAAGAGGTCCATTTCCAATAGCCCTTTAAAAACGGGGCGTTAATATAACTAAACTGAACTTAAATAATTAAATTAATCCTAAATCGGAAAGAAGATTGAAGGCAGTTTCCTCCGATCTCTTCTTATAAATATTCCATTCACTTACAATTTTATGTGTATAGATTTCTTTAACTGAATTTATTAATTTCTTTTCATTCCCGCCTCCTTTCTTTTTTAAATATCTCAATTATTGTCCATTTCTTGTATATGGCTTTTAACAGATTTCGCCTCAAGTAAAAACAATTACTAGAGTATAGTTATTCCAGTGTGAAATAAAAATACATATAAATAAACAAATAGGTTATATATTATGAATACTAAATATAAAGATAATATTGAATGTTAAAAAAAAAAAAAAATTGAAACAAAAATTGGTTGCGAAAGGTTTGAAATGCATACTGAATTAGGTACAATTTTATTTGAAAAAAAAATATGAAAATTTAAAATAGATACGAGCAGATATTTTATGTTCTCAGAATCGTTCTTTTATAACTCGAATACTTGGCGTCTGTTTGAGTTTGGGCTTCAGATGACGAGGACGACATCTGAGCTGGCACCCCCCCCCCCCCCATTCCAAACGTCCACACCACACCAGCGGGAGGAGGTTTGGCCCCATGAAAGTTCATTAAGAAATGTTTGAAAACTTCAGATTCCTTTACTTGTATTTTTATTTTTTATCACTTTAATATTTTATCATAATAATTATTTAATTAACAATTAACAAAAGATTAATTTCTAATGTTTGATTTCAATTATATCTCACAAACAACGGACTCATTCTTACTTTATTGTATTTCAGTATTTAGAATTGAATTGTCATTTTCATCTTAAGAATTCACGGAATATAATATTTATTTATTTGGCAGTTATAATCAAAGTAATTTGGTTGAAGTAATGTTAATTCGGTTATATTTATATAAGATAATTGAAGATATATATTTAGTAAATTCATCCTCTTATTTCAGAATATAATTATCAAACAAGATTAATAAAAGTAATCAAATAGATAATTAAAATAAAACAATCGAGCGATTAAAATGTTTGATAAAAATAGTTATTACGAATTAAAATATGTAAAATTAATTTAAAACACTAAAGAGGGGCCGTCATTTACACATTCATATATACGATTCTTCCAGAGTTTAGTTTAGTTATATTAACGACCAATTTTAAAGCAACACCAGGGTATTTTGGGGCGGACCTCGTGATTTTGAACCACGGTCAGATGACGAGGACGTCACGATTCTTCCAGAGACCTCCTCAAGAACGTAAGCGCCAGGCGTCTCCAAGATATTTAATCCGCTCTTGCATAATATTTTAACCTTCTGGCTGCGCAATTTTTAAAAATCACTATTTAGATGCGACTTTTGCAAATAAGTTGGCATATTTGTCAAACAAAGAAAACTGATACTATATGTTACACAATAATAATATGATATAATAAAAATCTGTAATCTTAAAAATAAATACTCTAAACTGCGAAAAACGTTGAATGCAATAGAAAATAGACTGACTGCCAACCTGTGGAAAACGCGGGATAAGCAGCTGGAGGATTAATTCCATGAGTGTGGCGCAGCTTAGCCAGAAATGGCTTTGTGCCAACTCAAACTAGCCCCTTCGACGTATGCATTTCTCCCTGTCAAAGTACATAGTATCAAGTTTAGTAGCTATTGGTCAACCGTCAACACACTCAAAAATAAGGATATATATTCTTGTTTATTATAAGCATAAATCAAAAACGTTTCATGAAAAATCTTAAATAGACGTACAACACTACCTTTTTACTATAGTCGCTTGACCGTTACTTGGCTATTTCTTGGAAAGTTGTTTTTGCCATCTGTAATATTTTCCGTCTGCGTCTTCAATGGCTCAAGGTCACTTCTAAGCTTGCACGACCCCAATGACATTGAGAGTGAAACCATTGATTTTAGTGCGGAAGACTTCACAGTGGGAGGTGTTGGTTTCTTGAGAAATTTTTGCTTAAAACTTGTTACTGCAAATCTTTGAAGTACTTTGATAGCAATGGAAAACTTTTCAACATCGTTACTTAACAGAATAATTGTCTTAGAAAACGCTTCAGACATAGTTCGCTTCAGCTTCATCGTACAAAAATCTATTTCGTACTTGGATTTGAAACTATGCGACAAATTGATGGTTTTTAACTGTCTTAACAAAACATGCGGTTGCTGTGCCTTGAAATTTTCAAGCTATTTCATAAACACAGAAGAAAAATGTCGGAAATATTTTACTTCGAGGCGAAATCTTCTCTACACTTTACATCTGGATTTGCCGAAAAAAAGAGAATATAGCCTTAAAAAGGTACCAAAGACGTATAATTATGAAATGTGTGAAGATATACCACACTTAGCCAAAATTATTGCTATCTGTGGATTTTCCGATAAGTTATTATCTAATTTCATTCAAGACTTCATTAGGGTCAATAATCAAAAACTTAGAATTTTGAAATGGATATTAAAAATGGATTTTTTTGACAGATCCATGCTATATTATTTAGAGATAGAAACTGTGAATGAATTCATTCACTGTTTTCATCCCACCATTACAGATCCTGCACTTTTCAAGAATTTCATAATGCAAGTCGATATAGTAGAATGGATTATAACGTATGAGGACCAAGAGATAGTGGAATTCCTACTTTCTCATGCACGCCATTTTGGAAGGGAGGACTTAAGAAAAGACGCAATGACTTTTGATGCTACTGTAGATCATTGCTTAATTAATCGTTTTTTAAAAAATATTGGTCCCGTTTTGAAGTATATAGATGCCCCTACATTTCCCAAAGAAGATTACTGGCTCTACCCAAATGAAATTTTGTCAATGAGGTAAGAATGCATTTTTTTTTTATATCGTTTTCAATTTTCGCAGTTTGTAAAATAAAAGACAAATTTTACTATACTCTTCGTATACATTGACGAGTATGAACCGCGTATCTAATTATAGATTTTTTTTCACTTTAAATCTGTAATTAAGTGAAAGTATTAAGTAATGTAAAATGCAAAAATTGTTTAAAAGCTTTTCATTACCTTAAATGTCCATATATTATTACAGGAATTATAATAAGAAATGTTCTAAAGAGGATGTCATCTAATTTGGAACTTAAGAATATTCAAAGGTCAAAGGGTGTAACAGAAAATAACAGCTTTAATAATGAAAATAATCCCTGTTCTTTTTTAAAAATGAAAAAGCAACCCTAAATAAAATGCAGAATCCTTAGCTGAAAAGTGGATCCACATTTATTTAGAATTTTAAAATGCGGGTTTTTTTTTTGTCTGTTTTTTATGGTTAAGTTATAGTAGTTATTGGTTAGAAATTGAAGGCAAACAGAAAAGCTCTTTTTATTGCTGGATTTTGCAATGATTTATTTCAATGATTGCAATTACTTTTCGCTCTTTTCAAATATTTAAAATATAATAATTTCCCTAGGCCATTACTAGTGTTATTCTTGTTTTATCTAATTAATAATCAAGATATCCATCATAAAAGGTGAAGGATAGGGAAATTATTAACCCTTTGACTGTGTAATTTTTTAAATTCACTATTTAGATGCGATGTTTGCAAATAAGTTCAATTATTTTTCAAACAAAGTGAACTGATATTATATGTTACACAATACTAATATGATTTAATAAAAATCTGTAATGTAAAAATTAAACTGTAAAAAACACGGGATGCAATAGAAAATGGAGATTGCCAACCCGCAGAAATCGGGTCGGCAGGAGGGTCAAAACGATAAAGAAATTAGAGCGAAAACTGGTTATTTAAATAGAAAAATATTCTAGTTCCTATTCTAGTTGTCAGGTGTGGTTATTTTACACTTAATATTAGATAGAGAGATCTATCATATGATTTTCAAATTATATTTTTTATTGTATAATATCTTACTTTTTCATTTTTATTATTAAATCTTCGACAAATGTGGATTTAGGCATTTTACGGTCTTAGAAAAAGCACATTATGAGGTTCATCGTTTTGATTAGCTTAGTTTCACATGTCTACTTAACTTTAATCTAACATGTTTATTTATTTCATGCTGGCTTTTTTTATTTCAGTCATTTTGTAAAAATACACGTTTTTATTTATTTATTATTAGCCGCCTTTGGCAACTAGCTGTTCGTCAAAATGAATGCTCGCTCAAATTTTAATGAAACATTTTATATAATTTGGTATCTAAATAGCAACTTTATCAACATATTTAAGCTACAAATTTTAATAGGCGTATAACTTGTAATATAATAAATATCTCACGCTGTTCTGTTTATTGTACTATTTCCTTTAACCGATTAATCCAAGCTATTTTTTTTATTATTATTTTCAAAATCTTTTACTGCATCCTTTATTTATTTTTGTCAGCTTTTTGAATTACTAATTTTTGCTTGCATAGCTTGCTGTTTCATCGAATCATCTAATTTATATTCTAAAAAATTGCAAAACTTTTCCTCTTTTTTTTTTTAGTTTTTTTTTTTTATTACTTTTAGATTTTAAGAAAATATTGCACCTATTCAAGGCAGTTAAAGTCAATTGTTTTACAAAATGTCAAAATAAAGTGAAGCACGGAGTATTCAAGTTTATTTATTTAATTGAAAAGCTACTGTGTAATTATTGTAAAAATTTAAAACCTGTTGAAGAACGCTTATATCTGAAAGGCAAATACAGATTGTAGTTAGTTCGTCATATTAATAAGAAGTTCTTAATATACAAATTAAATTCGTGCTGATACGCGTAATTCTTTCTCATATCAGAAAAATTTTGAAATTAAATTATGCTCGAAAAATAATTTGATATGCTTTTAAAACTATACAAATACATTCTATTCATAAAGAATAAATAATTTCACATAGTAAACTATTCACTATGAGTCAATGAACCGAAGACTATTTGAGTAAAAGATGCTAATCATTTTTTATTTCTACCCGAATAACGCCAGAACATGTTTTTGTTAATGCAATTGAATAACAATGAAGTTAAATTTGTAGTTACAATGCTTTTTGTTAACTTACTACACAGACAATTATATAAAGATATTTTTAAAAAAATTAACAATAAAATAAAGATTGTAACATTTTTAGCATATTGTACGATATTTTGAAACTTAAGATTTATTTTTAAATATTATTTACGTTAACCTTTTGCAATTGGATGGTGACACTCACTGACCCTTCAAGATGATGCTTTTGACTTTTTATTTATTTTTGATTGTTAAAAATACCTGCTGAGTAGTAAGAAGATTCAAATTAATTAAACGAGAGAATTCAACTTAAAACAATTATATATATTTATTTTTTGGAACAATAAATAAGTATGTGTTAGGTCACTAATTATACATCGAATCATTTTTCCGAGTGTAAAGCGTTAACTTTAGAAAAGTGGGAAATATACGGAATTACCGTTTTTAACTCTTTAAAGGAGATGCTAACAGTTATGTGATCAGGGAACAACGCATTTAACGTTGTCTCGCATATAACATTTGAATTTTTTTACAAAATTTGTACAAAGCATGGGTAAAAGTTTTACGAAAGAAAATATTTTAACATAAAATCGAAAGAGTTTTTATTTGTCTAATTTCATATTTTTAATATGTGTATGTGAATTTTTCTGCTTGGAATTCTCTTTGAAAAAATGAAACAATTTCAATAAAAATGGCATGTAGAAATTGATCAGTTGAATACGCACTCTTCGACTAGCAATCGAATTCACCATTTTCTCCTTCTAGCTTTCACTCCCCACCCACGAGCAATCGTTTATACTGGAAATTAAGCAATTTTCTTCATTTTAGATGCAAACTATTTAAATAGGAATTATCTATATTTTCTTCAAAAAGTTTTTGCGTAAATTTTAACGATTTTAAAGAATTATATTTCCAAATCGGTGAAAAATAAAGAAATAATAATTCTATTGCATACTTCAGATTAGAAAAAAATGTGTTATAAAAATTTTCAATTATTTTCTTTCGGTTATGAAAGGTCTTAAATAACACATCGCGTTTACTGAAAATTTAGTTAAAATAATATACTTAAATGTAAATTTTTTTTTTCTGTGGAAAAAACAAATCTTGCAAACAAAAAAAATGATAAAGAGGTGTTTTTTTCAACATATTAGGGATCATTACTTTATTACTGATGAAATGTTAACTATATATATAATATTGTTTTATATTTTATCCATTGGTATTTTTCAATTCTTGTATTTTATTTATATAATATTGACTGAAAAAGTAACAGCTTATATAATTAAAGGATTTGAGATGCCACATGAGCATTCCAGCTCCCTTCCATCAAACCCCAAATGGCCATTGCAAGACATCCTTGCATTGTTGAATTTTATCCAAAAGCAGCTGCTCTGCACCTGAAATTTCTTTAGGGGATGGGACGATTATATTGTGCCCTTCCACGAAAAAATTACTTAGGGTTTTGAGACATTGAAATTTTTTACTTTAACTGAGTTTAAAAAATAAAATAAAATTGAAGTCGCTTCATATGATCGCAGTTAATGTTATGATTTGTTTTTTATTACCAAAATCATTTGGCCTCGAATCGACATATTCAAATGTGCACAAAATTACCACATCGTTGAACATTATCATCTTTGAAATTAAGAACAGACCGATCAGCAGCAGAAAAGTGCAGAATGTTAATGCCGTACACTGGATTCCGGCCGAGGGCTTCAACAGTCCCTCTTGGAATGGTAAGTTGTAGATTGTTCTCTTTGTAGAATAAAAGAGAATCGACCGATCCTTCACTTTCAACCAGCGTTAACGACCGACGTTCGTGGAATTTCTCAAGAGTAAGGAAACAGCTGGGGGGACATCTTTCCCATAGAATGGATCCACATTCTTCTGTCTGGGAAAATGAACTATTCAGCTGCCAGCTGGTTTGAAAGCCGTTCAACTGTCAGTTGTGAATGAATTATGGTAAATAGAGAGATAAAATAAGAATCGATTTGTGTTTTAAAGACAAAATTTGACATTCTTGACAAGCATAAGTTACTAAAATGAATCGATGAAACTTTTGAGGAGCAGTTGAAAATTTCACTTCTGTGTGTGTTTTCTTAGAAAAATTTCAAAGTGTGCGAGGTTTTTATGAGAAAGTTCATTTAATAAATACGATTTCGATTGGTTCGAATGAATGTCTTTAAAAAAAATCAACAAAAATACCGCAATAAATTAAGCACTTAATATTTTAAAACTTTCTGTGGAGCATCTTTAAACAAATTAAAAAGAAAATTTTATAAATATACGAACATTATATAAAGCATTCATTAAAAGTTAATTGTCAAAAAGCATCAATTAAAAAATATTCTTATTTCTAACTTTTGAAAAAAAAATTTAGATAGTTCTTTTTTTGATATAAAAATACAATCAATTTTATCAAAATTGGTTATTTTTATCAGTCAATTAATGCTATTAAAATTATCATGTCAAGGAAGGAACATATTAATCGACAATTGTTGTAATGTCAAAAAATTGCGAAATGTGCTTTAGCGTGCATCTTGTGAGACTAAGAATATTTTCTGTCTTTTATTATTATTATTCGATTATTACAATTTCAAAAAAAAAAAAAAAAAAACTCCGAAAATGCCAAATTTGATGCGTATTTTTATTTGTGACTTTTCAATTGTTTATGAAAAATACATGTTATGAAGTAGCTGATAAGAATGTTTCAATATGTATTACTGTCATATGTCTTATTTATTTTTATAAACTGATAAAACTCATCCGGCTGTTTGCTGGACAACGAAAATGCATATAAATTCTTTGTTTTCGGAAGAGTAATTAGATGTATAATTATTCATCTAATATGAAGACTTGCTTATCGCTCCGAAAAATATCACTTAATTTAAATCTTAATTAATTTTCTGCTTTTCGTCTTAAATTAGTCCATGTTATTTTATTCTAAAATTTTCTTTTATTTCCTAACCCAAATCCCATTTATTAAAAAACTATTTCTAGCATGCGCTCTAAAAAATCGAAGATTTTTGTACTTTCTCCAACCTGCGAGCGAAGCTGCGCACTTAACACCTGTGCATTTCTTTCAGGGATATCCGATTCTCTTTTCTAAATGGACACGGTAATCCCTAAAAGAATCTCTTTGTGAGATCCCAAATGGAAAAACTTCTTGCACTTTTCGCTGGTGTCTCGGCATGAAAGAACGCTGTTTTTTACCGGTCATTCCATTATACAAATCATACCTCTCGTGGAGGAAAAAAAATGAATTTCAAATTTACTTTTTTTTTTTTTGACCACTAATCTGAAAAATTGTGTTATATATAATTCTTTTAGGTTGAATTTCTTCGAAAAATTAATCAACATGTTACCACTCTATAGGTACTAGCAATAAAAATTTTAAGATAAATAAATAAAACATCAAAATGATGCCGAGAGCAGCATATATTAATATTCAACATATAGTAACTACCAACTCTGTGAACCAGAATGCTGTGATACCCCATTTCACAGACACGCAAAGCGACATGAATGTTATAACATTCAAATCTACACAACATTAACTTGCATGAAGTTCTGGTATCCTAATTTTCTAAATTTTTAGGTAATGAATGAATGGTTCATTAAATATTTTCCCTTCATTTAAATTCTTTTTAAAGTTTTATTTTAAAATACTCGTTCATTTCATAAATCAGAAGTATAATACTTCCATAGCATCTGCATCCAATTGGTTTAATAAATACCTGCCTTTTTTTTTTCTACTCATTAAATATATTTACTACCCATAAATATAATATGTTATACTCGCATTGCATTATACTTATTATTTGCTAACTTAACATGATTAACATAATTAATTTAACATAATCTCGATAACCACAGTTGATCTTTCATTAGGTTTTTTTTTAGTGGCGTTAGTTTTAGGTGGTGTCTAAAGCAAAGAAGTTTATCTGCATTTGCTCATTCTTATTTTTAATGTTCCCATCAAATAATCAGTATGTTTACTTCCTTTTATAAAAAATAAGTATTGAGAAACATTTTTAATAATTTAGAGCTAGAAAAAAAAATGGAGATTTTCACAGATGTTTGGGTTTTAGCAAATTTTTGGATTGTATCTGTCATTAACTTCGATAAAACAAAAACGCAACCATATAGAAAGAAGATATTTGGCACTGTACTCTTTACGCCAAAAGAGCACATTTTTACTGAAATTTGAGGGAACACTGTTCATATAAAATCTGTCTCTAATCCGTGTGCAAGGGTATGCGATAGTTAAAATAAGAAAAGGAAACAACAACAAAAAAAGAATTAAGCTTCATTTCCGATGGCCCTTGCGCAGCTTTGTTCCACGTATTTTGATCTCTTTTCCCCTCTTGTAGTTTTCCGAGATTCTTTGATGTCTGTTCATTTTACCGACAGTTTACGTGATGCTCCTTACCGACGTCCACAGGCAAGAGTGGTCCTACAATGAGTCAGATGACAAATTTGCGACTATATCCATAAAGACAAATGGCTTTCGGAACGGGGCTTTACGTGGATAAAACGCTGTGGTGTTAAGTAAGGCCTCCTCGGCTTTGGTACCGAAAGGCTCCATGTTCTCCCCTTTTGTCGTGTGTATGAATTGGCGAGTATTAAACTAGACAGCGTGAGTCAAACATCTTCCTGATGCTACAGCTAGAAAGTTTGGTGGTCGATACCAGCTGACCATCATTTGACCTTAGTACAAGATTATACATCCATCCCAAGAAAGATCTTGTATTGCTTCAAAACAAGATATTACAAAAAGGATAAAATTTGGCATACATTTTTTTTTGCTAGAATTGTGATTCAATTTTTAAAATAAAATCGATTGAAGTGTTAATTATCTGTCGCTTTGTTTTTATCAATCGTTAATGTTTAGAATTCAACTACTTAAAAAATACCAGGTGATTCAAAAGTCTGTTAACATTTAAAAAATTTAATAATTCATGGAATAATATAGATAAAGAGATAAAAATTGAGTGACGTGCTTGAAATGATACGGGATTTTATTGAACCCCCCCCCCCAAAGTGCAAATAACGGGCAATAGATGACTCTTCGTATGGTAAAAAAAAAAGCAGTAATTTTTATAATAACTGATTTTTAGCAAAGACTATGCTCTTTATAACAAATGTTCTACATGTCAGCCATCATTCGAAACAATAACTGTAGACGAGGATCAATATTGTGAACAACAATCTACGGCATATCTGTAAGTGTGGTGAAAAATTTTCATCGGATTATGTTTTTTTGCATCCCTATGAGGTCGGATGATCAAGATAGACTTCCGACTTCATGTAACCTCACAACCAACATAACGCAATGGGGTTTCCCCGACAGTTTTAAGATTTTCGGTAGCTCAAATTCTGCAGTTATGGGCGTTGACAGACCCTCTTAGTATGAAATGGTCGAGTTCACAACACATTAAACGAACAATCGTCCTCTTTCTCTATTTTATGCACTTTTTCTGTTACAACAAAAGTCATGTCCTTTCAAGCACGCGTGTCACTTTTTTCCTCTCTACATAGATTATTTCGTGAATTATTGACTTTCAAATGTTAACGGACTTTTGAATCCCCTGATACTAACCCTTATCACTCTTAGATCCAGTCTGACTGCCATTAAGCAGGATGATTCGTTTTCAAATTCTAATTACATAATGATTATTATAAAAACCGTACAATAGCAAAATTTTTCGCAATAATATTTAGGAATTATAACAAACCTATAGTTATTTTTGCTATGTCAAAGTACTAAAAGGAATTCTTATGTTTACTTATATATAAGTACCAGGAAGATCGAGCTTAGCTCGGTAGGGTTTTTTTCCCTCCCCTTCCTTTATTTTTGTAAAATCCTGTTTTTTCGGAGAAAATATTTAGATGCGAATTACATATTGATTACATATGAATATTTTTTGATCTTACCTTCGTATGAACTAGTCATTTAAATAAATAAAAAAAAAAATCAGGAATGCATTTAGTTTAAGATGTTATTCGAAACAATCTGCTATATTATAGTTTGTCTATCATTACTTATTTTTTTGAACTTGCACTCAGTTTTACCGTGGTGAAATCGGGTCCGAGATGGCGCAATGTATCATTGTCAACATGAGAGCAGATTAAAAAAAAAAGCTATAATAGTTATAAAAAAATTTTTTTTTGTATAAAATCGCATTTTTTTTTTTTTTAAGGGAAAGACACCTATATAGATAAACTTTAAAAGCAAAATCTTATCTAAATATAAAATTTGGTCCAAATCGTTAGAGGCTTTCCGAGATATACGGAATAAAAGAATTGCTCTTTTATATATAAATATATATACATATTGCTCGAGAATAGTTCGTTTGAAGTTATAAGATGTATTGCTCGTTTCAGTATCCTGAGACTACCACTTTTATGCAATTCTATCTCACTAAGAGTTGAGACCTGAAATGATGACCGCATTTCCGGAATTTTTCGTCATTCTTTGACCATGATTTTCGCCCTATGAGTAGCTTTTTCTTCATTTTTTTTTTTTTTTTTTTTTTGTATTTAACGATGCACTATTCCATAAAGGTCATTTTTATTTGCTTACGATATGACTGCATATATTCTATTTACCGCAGGTGCCATCTATTGGTAGAATATAAAACTAAAGTAAACATTTTAAAGAAATGACGTATGTTTTTAATTCAAATTTTTCAGAAAAGGGTTTACTCCAATAAAGAAATTAAATAAATTTTTTTGAAAAAAAATCAAACTTAAGAAGTAAGCTTAAATAGATAATTCACTAATTTAAGTAACGTGTGATTGAATTAATTTAAGTATTAATTACAATTAATACATTTTAAATTTAATGCTGATTAATAATTTTTAATTAATATGATTGAAGTAACAGATATTTGGAACAAATATTTAAAAATAACAATAGCAAAATTATTTGTTATTCAAAAAATCGTGGATTATGCATTTATATTATTTTGACGAGTTAAACCCATCCTAAAGCATGTGTAAAAGAGCGGAGGGTTTTCGAATCCAATGACAAACAATGCATCTCATTTATTTTCGGGGCGATAAGGATTGAATTTAGTATGCGATGTCGATATCAAAATGCAGACATATTGTCTGCCAACGGATTCTAAAACCCTCCGCGCTTTTGCGCCTGCGTTAGGATGGGTTTAATTCGACTCATTACAGTTGAGAGCAAAAATGAAAAAAAGATATGTTTACATTTAACAATGAAGTAAATTCAGGCAATGCACCTGAGGCCGCGGTGGCCTGGTGGTAAGGTTTCGGCTTGTGAGCCGTAGGGTTTCAAGTTCGAGACCCGATTCCGCCGAAGAACCGTCGTGTAAGGGAGTCTGTTGCACGTTAAATCCGTCATGCCAAACGTCCTCCTGATGGCGTGGTGTGGAGACGGAAGCGCCAGCTCAAGTGTTGTCCTCGTCATCTGACCGTGGTTCAAAATTAAGAGGTCCGTCCAAACATAGCCCTAGTGTTGCTTTACAACGGAACGTTAATATAACTAAACAGGCAATGCGCCTACCCTTCCACGTCTCATGTCTTAGTGATATAGAGTCTTTGAAAAGTAGTCATCTCAGGATATAGAAACGAATAGCACGTCAGAATTAGTGCCAAATCAATTAAAAGAAAAAATATACTCCTTTTTTTCCCACCCACTATACTACGAAGTATAATATAAGATGCGTTATATATTTCAAATTTACAAGAAAGGGACGTATGAATCCAATTAATACTCTTTAGATTTTTGCTATTATGATATATATGTAAATTATCCCTTTCTAATTTACTGATTTCAGAATCATTTTTTCTTTTTAGATCAGACTTGAATGTCAAAGAATTCCGCAAAGCAGAGAAGCAGACTGGACTAAGAAGGATGCACAAGCTAATGCAACTTATTTGGATGTACGTCTACTGCGATGTAGATTTTGATACCGAAACTGCATTAGAGACTTTGCGACTAATATGGTCCAGTATTCCTGATCCCTACATAAGTTTCGAAGAATTCGGGGGAATATTTTGGAAAGTATTCTCTGCTGAAGAGTTGGAGCGTATATACGACTTCTATGGCAGAGCTGTTGGTGAGTTTTGTGAAAAGTGTGAACCAAGATCGCTTCAACATCTGTGTAGAACTGTAATTAGAAAAACTTTGCGTAAAAATCAATACTGGATTCCGGAAGGCATTAGACAAATGGGTTTGTCGAAACCCATTCAGTCGTTTTTAAATATCGAAAAAACATTTTGCATCTCTAACGAATTTGGATTGTAACGAAAATTTCAACTTATAATAACTTAGACGCGTCTTTTTAAAAATGCTTTACAAATAAATAAATTTCCAATTCTATTATTCAAGAAATGTTTGTTTCGATTTTTTTTTTCCTTGAATAAGTTATTTGTATAAGTTATAATATTTAAATACCCTTTTAAGGCATCCGACTAATTCGAAGAAAATCCCCCCCCCCCAAAAAAATTAATTAATGTGTATATGATGTTTTTTATTAACCCTTTAAAGGGCCATTTTTTTCTAGTCATATTATGTTAAAATATTTTTAGGCTTGAAATTAGAATAAGAAAAGGGATTCATTTAGCTTATTAGATACATTTAATTTGATTCATTAATTAATTTGGTTAATTAATAATTAAGTAGCAAATCAAGACACATCATTTTGTGTGAGATAAAGAACTAAAGCATCTAAGTTTCTGTCTTTCTAAAAAAAATTTGTCAGAACTTATGCCAACCTACATAAATTCATGCAAAGATTGATAAATTTGGTGGGAAGCATATTTCCCATGGCCCTAGAAAGGGTTAATATAAGGATAAAATGATGAATAAGAGTGAAATTTATTTAAATATATATGTAGCTTTTGAAAAAATAACATATTTTGATGTAAATTTTAAGATTCACTTACAAGAAACTAGGATTGTTCTAGAGAAAAAAATTGTCATAGTTTTTCATTTTCCTTTGTAACATTACACTTGTAATATATCTTTGAGCATAACTAACTATTATCTAAGAATTATATTCAAAGATAAAATTTTTTTGTGATAAATGTAAAATTATCTATGAAATTTTGGAATTCTTTCCAACAATATTTATTTACATTTAAACAACTGCAAATCTACTTCTACAGCATTCAACATCAAATCCATAGTTCATTACATTCTACATAACATAACGAGCACTAATTACAAATTTCATCACGATATGTTGATTTTTTTTCTGAGATACGACGGTACTCGTACAATAGAATAAAAAAAAATTGTTTTTCAGAAAAGGCATTTAAAGTTTTTAAACACTTATAAATAAGCATCACTTGTATGGAAATAGTTTGCTATAACTTGGTTTCTTTTAAAATAGAGACAAAATTAAGATATCACTATAAATTTATTAAATTTATTTCAGGTATCATTCTAAAGATATCGCAACTATTTTACAATAATACCTATTTTTTAAAACTGAAAAAAAAATCTAAAATTATGCTTTTAGAAAAGTCGAATTCCTTAATTCAAACAATAGTAAATAAATATGAGGATTAATAATTCCGAATTCCGTTTCATATTATAAATTACATAATGTGCAGTAAATTAGTACAGAAAATATAGTACAGTACAGTACAGTAAATAGTAAATAATATTTAGTTTAAAACTTACATCGTTTCTTTTTAAAACTATTTAAAAGGTTAAAATATGTTTTTATGTGTGATAAAAGAAAAAGACAATCTGAAATAGAGTTTTGCCTAACAAATCGCAGTTTAAATGGAATCAAAAGTTCTAAACAGAGAGTTTGTTGTAGACAAAAATATTCCAATAATCCTTCCCAACCATGGGATTTGCAGTATGAATGTAAAACTCATCTCACTTCATGGAAACAGAAAGAAGTCAGGTTCAATTATTCTACCAAGAGGGAATACTATTTTCGCCATTAAAAAAAAGTGTGTGTTTTGAAATTCTGTAGTTCGAAATTATAGTATTGAATGCATAAAATGTTTCATTTGCCATATTAATTTCTTGCTACTCTTCTCACTATTAATAGCGGGCCGCGGTTGCCTGGTGGTAAGCTCCCTGAAGGTTTCAGGTTCGAGATCCGATTCCACCGAAGAATCGTCGTATAAGAGGGGTTAGTGCACCTTAAATCCGTCGGGCCAAACGGCCTCCTGCTGGTGTGGTGTGGAAGTTTGGAGAAGGATGCCATCTCAGATGGCGTCCTCGTCATCTGACAGCGGTTCAAAATTACGAAGTCTGTTCCAAAATAGCCCTAGTGTTGTTTTAAAACTAGATGTTAATATAACTAAATTAAACTAAGCTCTATTAATGACATTGATCATGAATAGAAGCGTTCATCGTTCTCTTTAATATTTTTTTTCTTGCAATAATCAAAAAAGGTATATTATAAATCTCAGCTCAATGACACTGATACTGTTTGTTTCAGGGCCCCGAAATTAGCACATTTCCATGATTTTGCTGCGATAAGGGGTGGTACGCAGAAAGATAAGCAGTTAGTACACCTTCAGTTCCGAAAAGAATCAGAATACTGCTAAATGTAAACATCTCTTTTCATCTTTTCTTTCACCATTTTTTTTGACGAAATGCACAAAAACGTGGAGAGCTTCCGAACCCGAGAAAGAATAGTGTCTTTACATTATTCATTTATTTGGTGGACGCCTTTAACGGTCAGTGTATTTGTTCTCCGGGATTAACAGCTTATAAAACCTTACATAACTTAGTGACTATTTCAATAAAATACATTTAAACCTTATATTTTAATAGATATATAATTGAAATTATTTTAGAAACCTTACATAGTTCTGTTCATTGTGCAATGTATCACCCTAATTTTCTGTCATTTCATTTAAAATTTTAACTTTAATGAAACAAAAGGAAGTGGTTCAGTTTAAATATACATAATCCTTCTAGCTGAAATTAAATATTTTTATTTATATAATGAATAGTTCGTACTCGGCGTGTTGCTGCCGCAGAAGAAGCAATTTTGGAAACATCTTTTGAAATCTGAAATAATGATCTTGTTTAATTAGGACTGATAGAAAGAATGATATTTATTTTCTCATCAGCAATGAATAAATTCATTGAAATTGAATGATATATAAAGGAGAAGTATAAGTAATATCCATTCTCTCTCTCTCTCTTTCTATATATATATATATGTGTGTGTGTGTGTGTGTGTGTGTGTGTGTGTGTGTGTGTGTGTGTGTGTGTGTGTGTGTGTGTGTGTGTGTGTGTAATGATATTTTAAACTTATCTTAATTTAATTATCTTAATTTTATCTTAATTTAGCCCATAGTAACTTTATTTTAAAATATTCTCTTATTTCTTGATCCAATTCCACTTTCTCTACTTAATTAATTCAAAAGAAGCTTTATAAAATTGCTGAATCGACTAAACGCCGACTCATTCTCACGGTCCGCTTGAAGAGATAGAAAAATGTCCAGCATTCTTTTTTAAAAGATCCCTGTGTTTTCCTTACTTGTGATTGACATGCGTCAGAAATCCCTATCAGAATCTTAATAATATATTAACACTATGAAGAAATATTTTCCCTATCAAAATCTCATGTTATATAAGACGAGAGATAATTTATTTCTCTTTTCTTCCCCACTTCCGCTTTTGTGCAGCGCTGTGGCGGACGCGCTATGTCCGCGTCTTTGCTTGTAAATAATTATGCTTTCCCGATGGATTAAAAAGAATTTAAAAATGTAAAAAGTCTTTTCACTGTCTTCAAAGCTGCCTCCTGCTTCACATAAAATAATACTTACATATATATAATATTACTTTATTATTCAAGTATTTTAGGATAAGCAACATATTTTTTTCCGTCTTCAGCAAAAACAAATAAATTTCTTGGCAGTCCGATTCGTGAGCATCTAATATACAAATGGCAATGTGAAAAACAGTTTTCTAAGTTCAGTCCGCACTTGAAATGATTCACCTTGCGCCTTGTTAACATTTATCGGGAATATAAGTCGAATGAGGAACTGCAGTCATTTGAAATCAAAAGGCATGTCAGTGGGAATAATGGGAAAGAGTGAAATGGTCACATCTTTTCCATTCGACTGTCCGTTATAAATAGTTGCCTCGATTCTTGCCGCATGTTGGTTTTCTGATTCTGATGCGCGTGATCGGTCAGCACATAACTTTGTCTCTCGATTCCTGCCTCATGTAGTCTTGAAGCTCTGAAACACGTGAATTTGCAATTCGTAAACGATTTGCTTCATTTCTCGTCCCCCCCCCCCAGTTTATTTGAGAAGCTTAAAATCACTTATTTCCACTTGCGGTGTTGGTAGATTGTAACGTTCCCTTTTACCTCAAATTGTAATTAGCCTTCCAGCCAGATGTAACGTCACCCGTTTACCCACACATAATTAAGTGCCCACGCATGCCAGATGGGGATAATTTTCACCAGTAGAATCATTGTGTCTAGTAATTTGTTGTATCCAGATAAAGGACCACAGATGTGTTTCGTCGTTTCAAAGAGATCCATCATATCTTCAAAGGAGAAGAACGACAAAACATCCAGATGTTACACTTTTTTTCCTATTATGAAGGGACTCCTCAAATCTTCAAGAAATGATCAATCCCCAGCAACCCGTTATCATCATGTGTCGAAGTCACGTGGACTTTAGTCGGTGTTAGCTGATAATTGATTAGAATAGCATTGTGTTCGGGAATGGTCAACTACAAAGATGGATCATTAACAGACATTCGCACGTTCGACTGCAGACTATTGAGGAAGCATTGCTGAGCAGCTGTTGGGTGATAAGGAACTCAAGTTAGCCAATGAGAAAGTCAAAGGCGGATATCTGATGCAAATAAAATGCGGGTTTTTTGTTTGGAGAAAAAGAGAGACAGGAGAGGAGAGCAGTGAGAGGCATGGAAGGGGAAGATTGGAAAGACGTCGGTGTTCCTGATCTTGTGAGATGCTCCATGTGATTCGTGTTTCTATGTTAGGATCCACCCGATAAAGATTGTGGATTTCCGACCTTCCCCCCCCCCTCTGAAGCAGCTGTTCGAGCCAACAGCCTGTTAAATTTTCTTTGGTGTTTATTCTCCAAACTGATCGATGAACTATTTTTCAAGATTAACTTTCAACTTTTGTGTGAATTTTGTAAATAATATTAACTTAGATAAGAACAAGTTGTTTTCCGTGTACATATATAAGGCTGTAAATAAAAGAATTCTTTATTATGTTACTCACTTATTTGATCGGCCGGGATAAAGATATTACAAGATCTGCAAAGTGACAAACGTTTGGGAGGCAAATTTTTTTGACGAAGTAATTAACACGATCCACGCTTGCATAACCGAAATATCATTTGTCGATTCACTGAATAAACAGAAAAATTGATGTTTGCAAGGGAAAACTTATCTTGATACAACTATATATATAACTAGCCGCCTTTGGCGACCAGCCGGTTCGCAAATCTTAATGTCCGTTAAAATTTTAATAATTAAATATTTTATGCAATTCCTACTTTAATAGCTTCTTCATCAAAATATTTTAAAACTTCAAATTTTGATTGTCATATAAATTCACTCATAATATTATAAACGCCTTCAGTCACGACGTAATATGTATCTCTCTAATTTTCTGTTAGTTCCCGTAGAATTTATACTATAAATTAGAGTGGAAAGGATTAATCTGCAATTAATATAATAATATTTTTTACTGAAACAAAGTATTTTTTTGTAATATGATTACTGAAAAGAGTCACTGAGCGTTTAAACTTTATGGGCACTAAAGAATATCTTTCCTAATTTATGTAATATTTCAAGAATTTGTCAACAAAATATTCTCAGATTCATCATGACCAGAACGATTAATTAACAATGTTTAATTTTAAATGCATCAAACATTAAGAAAATAAAACGAATCGTTTAAAATAATCGGTTGAAAACAGGTTAAAAAAAACTACTTAAAAAACGATGTGCTTAAAACTATAAGCATATACAAAAAATATATAACTAACATAAATACAATTTACTTACAAAAGCATGCAACTAACCCAAAAATAATTTAAATCATCCATTGATAACGTTGTCATGGCAACAATCAGAACAGAATGCGCATGCGTGAATTTTCTTCGCCGGTTACGTAACGCAAATACGTGATTTTTTCTACGCCAGTTGGGGTAACGCTATGCGGATTAGAAATTTTTAATTTCCTTTATTCTGTTTTATTTTAATTCAAAAGTACTTAAGAATGAATCTGAAAGATTGATTCATTAACAATGTTTAATTTTAAATGCATCAAACATTAAGAAAATAAATAGAATCGTTTCAAATAATCAGCCGAAAAATCTTAAGCCTAGCCTCATGACTGTTGGGAAAAAAAAAACTGAAGCCGTACTCATTTGGCGGCGGGAAAAATGAAAAGATTTTTTTGGCGGGAAAGTTAGTTTTTAATTAATAATTAAAATTCTAATTAAAAATTAAAAAAAAGATCTATCCTATCTTTTAAGTTAGATCAAACTGCACAAGGTGTGCAAATTTGATTAAAATCGGTTAAGTAGTTTAGGAGTCCATCGCCGACAAACAACGTGACACGTAATTTATATATATTAAGATTTACCTTGATTGACGTCTATAATAATGATTCTATTTTTGTATGTATGAAATAAATTCTGAATAATATGTACGGTTCAACTCAACCAAAATATTATGCCAGTTGAATATCAATATCTTGTGTAGATGATTATTCATTAATGAAAGATGATATCATTAACGAAGAAAAAAAATTAACGCTTGTACTAAATATTTTCGATTTCATTTCACTCACGTTGATTGGCATCGATGATCATAATTTTATTTTGATTGACATGGGTGCGATTAACTGCAAATGACATGGGCCGTTTACTGTTTGTCTTTTGTCAATTTTAAAATAACGTTGAATAAAAGAAACTTATGAAAGAATTTGTTTGTAAATTTTATTTTGTTCAAAATAAATGTTAATAATTCTACTATGAATATAACCTTTGCGCAAGTGCAAACAATAAATTGTCAAAGTTTTATAGCAATCGGATGAACGGTACGGCAGCGCATAAAATACGAACAAACAAAAATTCATTTTTATATATTACTAGCTGACCCGGTAAACGTTGTTCTGTCTTATAAATTATTTCTATTGAATATTTTGGTTGTTAACGAATGCATTGTAAGTGTGTAGGGATGGGATCGATGACAGAAAGAGGAATGGAGCACTGTAGACGATGATCGGCGATAAAAAACTAAATAACACCAACCATTCATTTTCTCAATGCAATATATTTCATTAACGTAACAAACATATACACTGTTTGATCTCTTAAAAGTTAAACGTAAAATGAAAAAAGTAATATATTTTTTGTCCTAAAGTATAAAAATGAAATAAAGAAAATCAATATTCATTTCGAAGAGCAATGGAGTGTACGATATTTTTTCTCAGTCCGTCTTTAGCCAACACAAATAAGCTCGATGATTTGCCCACGCGAGAACAAGCCAGGCGTGAAAAACATGGTGTGCCCAAATCTAAGCCGCAAATAGACATCGTTTGGCCTTGCGACTTATTGATTGTCATTACGAATACCAATCTAATAGGAAATTGAACGCATTTGAATTCAGTTGGCACGTCTGTGAGAATCATTGGAATTCGTGGCAGCAAAACATTTTCGGCTCGGAATTTACCATTCAAAATGATGGCTTCGATAATGTTTTTCATCAATCTTTTAATGACCAATCGCGTGCCATTGCACAGCCGGGGTGGGTTCAAATTCCGAAGTAAAATAACCGGAGAACCAACTTTCAGTCATAGAAGGTGTGGTGACCTGCCTGGCAAATCCAGTGAGTTCAAAAATTCTGTTGGATAATTTACAGCTCCGTTTCATCGCAAATTGTATCGATCAATTTGTATGATACCAAGTCGCCTGGCAACGAATGCTGTATCTTGAAGTTTAAATCGTCGACGTCCAAATCTTTTGCTGCCAAAATGGCTCTTTCTGCCAGCCACGCATGATTTATGTATTATGTGCGTACATCGGGAAATATGCGGTCAATGAGAGCATTTTGCGAATCAACGATAGTGCAGAAATGAGTGAGCAATTTTATGCATCCAGTATTTTCATAGACAGCAACTTTTCCATCACCGATATCTAACAATTGGTCAGAGAATGTGTCAGCAGATGGATCTTGTAGCATTTGGACGCGAGGTATTTATTTTTAGCTGGACTTTTTCACCATTACGTCACAGTGGCGATTATTTCAAGCAAGCGTTGATCTCCTCAGCGTACGGTGAACGTGAATAGGAACACCCTAATTACCTAGCGTTGTGAAATATACTTTACGACCTATTCTCATACCTACCAAATACACATAAAAAATTTCATGAAAATCGGTCGAGCTGTTTCGGAGGAATACGAACACAAACACCGTGACATGAGATTTTTATATATTAGATATAACAGAAATTTGAATCATTCAGCATTGAATTTGTATGTGCATGACAGAATATTTTCCGGTAAAAGATAAGTTTAGTGTGCCCCTTGCTGCGCCAAGGATGCCAAGTCGCCAGTAAAGATGGCGGAAAAAGTAAAACACTTCTGCGGAGCAGTTACAGTTACCACATTCCGGAATATAATTATGATTTTTTAATGATAAGTATCGTTTTCTTCAGGCCGGCTGAGCCGGTTTGTTGGGTACAAAGCAAAGTTAGTTTAAAATTTAGTTAAAATACCAATACATTTTCACGCCAAATAATCTTGGCAGCAGATGACATATTTTTTAGCAAACTTAGACGAATCACTCCTTACCCCCTTTTTTTTCAAAATGTTACGCGTGATTTATTAGACTTTTATGACCGGTGCGTATATGTCCGTACGGATGAGTCCCACTACCAATAAATCATGCGTAGCTCTTTGTAAAGAAAGGGGTAGGGAGTGATTCATCTAGGCTTGCTAAAAACATGTTATCTGTTGGCAAGATTATTTGGCGGGAAAATGTATTGGTATTTTAACTAAATTTTGATGCTTAAACGAAAGAAAAAAGCTTATGTCTATTTGTTTCAGTGTGTACTGGCTCTGTGTATGTGTTGGATCTGTACAAACCAGACTGTCTGACTTACGCCTATCAAATTTGGCAAATATATACTTTGAAAGGTAAAAAAGTGATTTTCGGAGAGATTTTCAAAAAATTATCTTTTTAATGATACCAAATTTTTTACCGTATAATTTTTCTTTCTATATTTAATAATTTTTTTTGAAATATTTTAAACATATTTTGCAACAATTACTTCAATTATTTACTTAATTGAAACGAATTCTGAAAAGAAATTGAAAACCCCTCGCACAAATATTTCCTCTTGTCTCTTTTGTCTTGTTGTTATGAATATTCCATCTTTTTTTTTTTGTTTTCTATTGTTGTGACCAGAATAAGAAGATTAGGTTATTTTTCCATGATGAGTAGGTTTCAATATTAGGTACGCTTATAATAATTTGTTTGATATTTTTTTGTATTTACGAATGAGATTTAACTTCAAAATGAAGCAATGTTGGACATTTTTTTAATGCTAACATTTTCAAATATTGCTGATTTTACCTGTGATATAATTGAAAAAATAAATATTGCCGCATTGAAAAGAGGTAGTCGACTCTCCATGGCCGAATGGTCATAGCACTTATCTCATAATCAAGAGATCGTAAGTTCGAATCCCACTGGAGACCATGCGATTCACAGTTTGTTTAAATAATTAATTCCTTGATTTTTTTGTTTTCCTTTATTTCATGTCTCAGCAGATTCTGAACCTTTCTTTAGATTACCCGATAAGTGTTCTGGACTTTTCTTACTGTCTCCAGAAAAGTATTCTGGAACTTTCCCTGTTAGTATAAAAGCAGAAGACCTGTCAATCACTGTGTTCTGAGTTCAGAGTTGAGTTAATAAATTGGTTTAGCTCTACTTCATGTGTGTGTCATTGCGTTCCTCACTAGAGTACCTACGTGACAACAAAATATAGACAGAAAATTGTACAAGTGCAAAGCGCAATGGAATTAAAAACAGTGTAAGGCTATTTCTCAAGTATATATTATGCAAATTAAAAGTCACTGGTGTACCATATGTTTCATGAACTATCAACATTGAATAAAAATTAGTCCATATTAAAAGAAATACATTAAATACTAAATAATCTTGGCATATAATTGCTACTATATGTGCTACAAACTGGGTTTATTTTACCTACTTCATTTTGTATCCCTAATCTTCATTTTTTTTTTTTTTTTTTGTATTAAGAGAAAATGGGAAGCATTTCTTTACGTAAATGATATTTAATGTTAGTAATATATGAATTTCATTATAAATTAATGCTAAATAATGGTAAGAATATTTTTATACTTTTAAGTATTTTGAACATTCCTTGTGAGAGGCTAATTTGACAGTAATTTTAAAATATAGATGTTATTTAAGAAATAGTTTAAATTATTTTTTTGTGGATTATAGAATAAACATCCTGTTAAATATTCCTTCAAATTTAATACAAAATCACCTAAATTTTAGCCTATTTTGAGAAAAAAAATTACAGCTGTTACAAAAGTATTATAATGCATTTTTTTTTTTATTTAACACTATATTACTAGAAAATGATTAATTTCATGTCAATAGCACGATTACGAATTCCTATAACGAAAATATACTGAAGATTTAATCAAGGTTTCATGTATTATGGTTAAAAGTAAATTACAGAAATAAAAGTAAATGTTCACTCATAAAATTATGAAGAAATAAAGCATCTTTTTATAAAACTTCTTTAATGTTAAAGCAAGAGTTTTTTCTCTTGCAATGTAATAACAGAAGTCTGACTTTATTCCTTTTAATAAAGAAATTAATGTTCTAAATTCATTTTCTCTTGAAATCTTATATTGATTTCGACTGCACTTCTGCACACTATGGGCTCATTGTGAGATAACCAGACTTTTTTCATAACAAAATGTCTGCAACATGCATATTGTTTTCACGGGGGAAAAAAATTACTTTAAAACGACTGAATCAATGGCCACATCTAAACGTGCTTTTAAAACCATTTCTAATAAATATAATCCTCAAGAGATTTGAATCTGCAATAAGGGAACTATAATGTCAACAGTCCAAAGAGATTATCTAAATAATTCTAATGAAGGGGGAAATAAGGGTAGGATTATTAAATAGGCAAAATTGGCAATTGCCAAGGAGCCCCTCAGCTCCTGAAAATTTTTAGCAGTTTTAGACAGTTTAGTTTTATACTTCATTTAATGACAGAGAGCCGTGCAGTCAAATTTATTCAAGACAAAATCAAGTATTCATCGAATTAATTTTGGAACTTTATTCTAGTAATATTCTTAATTACAATTTACAAGTTATTCATTATTATTAATTATTAATTATCTTATAATTCTAAAAAAGTTGGAGCTTTTCAGTTTCAAAAAATGTTCCCTTCTTTTACAATATTATTTAGAGTGTATTAAAGAAAATTTTCTTTTGTTTTTTAATATTTTATTTAAAGTTAATTTTATATTTTAAATGTGCACTTTTTTTATACGTGAAATATTGAAATGAACTTTTTTAGAAAGGGACTTGTAACATCAGTTTTTCAAAACTTGCGACTTAAAACTACTGAATAAAAATTAAAAATCAAAATCGATAAAAAATATGGAGGAGAAAAGGGCTTTGAGATTTGCATTTTCTCAGGGTCCCTAGAAGGTTTTAAGCGGTCCTAAATTCTTTTGAAATTGGATATAATTACATTGTTTGAAATATGAAAAAAAAAGCATAGTTAATCAGTAAAAATTTACAATAAAAGTATAGATGAGTATAAAAGTATGATGCTGAAGAGCGTATTACAAGAACTTCATTCATCAAGATAGTTAATGACTTTTTGTACATATAAGAACGATCTTTAAAAAAATTAATTTTTCTGAAGAATATATACTATATATATTAATGTAAAAATCATTTTTTAATTGTTTTATTTTTCAGCAGTAGATTTGTGTTATGGTTTAATAAATAGGGCAACTAGAAGAAACTATAAATTTTAATACACTATAAATTTGAATTCAGCTAACATTTCCTTCACAAATTTTCTCAGACACAAATGATCAGTTAGCAAAATATTAATATACTTCTGTTCTAGTAAACTGTTTATTTTATGCACTGTGTACTTACAATATTTCATATACAAAATGAAAAGTTATATAATGAACAAATAATTTATCTTTATCAGAGTATAGATTTTAAAAAAAAATGCAACAACACTGAAATTAAATCTACGATGATTAACAGAAAAGTTTAAATTTGTAATGGCGCTTCTACGCTGGAAACTTATTTTTTTTGAAGGAAACTTAACATCCGTAGTTGGAGGCTTTTCTTACTATTTACAGCATTTCAAGAATTGTTTTTGCAACTATTCCCTCCTTACAAATCATTCCAATGCCACTAACCTCATTTAATTATACTTTAAACTTAAGAAACAACTTTTTTAGTGTTTATATTTAAATAACATATATTCAATGTTCGAACTTATTGAATTAAACAAACGAATCAAGAATAAAGTAAAAACGAATGAAACCAAAATCTTTTCATTTAATGCAAATCGTTATATTTATGTAAAGTAATGAATTTATCATCTAAAATCTAGAAGAAATGATTATTGTTTCGGAGTGAATATAGTGTTTATATGAGAAGAAATATCATTCGTCGTTGATTTTTATCAAACATTTTTGAATAAGTTCCCTTAAAAGCAATTCATCTTTCAGAAAAGGCAAAGTGGAAAGTAGTCAGATTGTATTAAAACGCATGAAATTGTATTAAAAACATGCATTAAGTATTCAAAATTGCGTTAAACATCATGTTAACTTCACCAAATCTGACAATTTTAGCTAACATTTAAAATGTTGTAACTTCTTCTAGAACTGATGCTTATCAGTAACATAACCGCCTTGTAAACGACATCATTGATTGACAGTTTTATCCCTGTAAATAAAAATCAAACAACCCTGTCCGTACGGATCTCTTCCACTACTCTCTGTACGGTGGTGTGGCTACAGCGGACGTGGCTATAGCGGACACATAAGATTTCGTGGACAGAGTGGACACTTTCAAACTCATCGTGGTTAGAGCGGACACATTTTCCCCCCATCTTAGAACAGATAAATAAGTAAATAAATACTTTTAAAAATCACAAATATAATTTAAAACAGTATTTTAAGTGGCAAATCTCTTTCACATGGGATAACGTTTTTTTTTTTTTTTTTTTTTTTTTTTTTTTCCCGTTAACCGAAATTTTCTGTTTTTGCACTCGATTATCGAATTACAAGGATAAATACATTTTTATTATTACAAGGATAAATCAAATTTAATTATTTATATTATATTATAGTGCGAATGCATTTTAAACATAGCGAAATGTAATAAAAATAAAAACTTTCAGAGAAATATTTAAAAATTAATAGTAACAGTATAATGAAGGGTATGAGTGAATTTCAGGGATTTTGTGGAAAACTATATTTTAGAGTCAAATAAATATTAGAACAGGTGCAATTGCCATAAAATTAATTAGTTTCATTAATGTAAGTAAAAATAAATACTAGAAGTAAAATATATAAAACAGATACAAGTAAATAAAAGAAAAATAAACACAAGTAAATAAATATTAACTAACCTTTATTATAAAGGCATAAATATCATTTACCATAGAATTTAGTCCAATCTAGTTACAAAACTTAAAGATTTTAGACATTTTTCTAAATTGTTTGATGCTTCGAATTCTTTTAGGATGTTTTCAATTCTTTCACCCAATTTTACATATGCTTTTTTCCTTTTTATTCTAGGGTCGCCTAACTCTCTAGATTTCAAATTAAAAGACACTTTTCGTGTTTCCTCTTTTAGTATTTTAACTAATAAGTGAACATTAGGCTGGTTTCTGCTAGTGATTGCATTTAATGTGGAATTCCACCCTTCAACAGAATTATTTGTCCTATGACGCTGTCCATATACATTCCATACTTTAATGGGCATATTTGGAGAAAGGCCTTCTCTCTCAAAAATATCGGCTTATCTCTACAGAAGGTGCAAAGCTCGGAACTACACAATAGATAACATACGACTGATTAGGGAAACATCACAATAGGTGCAAAAATGTCCGCTCTGCCCACCCAGCTTCTCTCACGTGTCCGCTGTTGCCACTGTCTGCTCTGCCCACGTCCGCTCTGGCCACATAACCCTCTGTACACACCCTGATTTGAGAGAGTCGATGAAATGTTTCAAATTTAATTTTGAATGCACAACTCATTTTCTAACATAGGGTTTTTAAGAAGAAAAAAGAAAATTAGAAATAGATTTTATTTAAAAGAAAAAAAAAAAAAACATCCTACGCAATAACCTATAATTTTAATAAATTCCTCTTAACAGATCAAGTGAATTAAATTCTGCCAAAATAAAAAGGATTTTCTTTTAATATATTTGAACTGGTGAACTTTTATTTATTACTCAAGATAAATTCTTATTTCAATGTACACTATTTTTTAATGCAAAAGCTGTCAAGAGGATTAAAAGTTTTTTGAGTATTAACTCAATATTTTACATCCAGGTAATTAATTATTAATTATTTCCACCAGTTATATATAAATTACAAATAAAACTACTTGAGAGTGAAATAACCAGCAATTCCTTTCCTTTTCTATGAAATACTAGCCTTCTTTGTCGACCAGGTGGTGCCATTATTAATGGCTGTAAGAAATTTCTCTTAAATATTTATTATTATTACTCACGCTTTCCCACGCTTCCTCAGGAAAAATCATTAAACACTGATACATCATTTTTTTTAATAATTTAGAAACATTACATCGCTCAATTCATTATGTTATGCATTTCCTTAATTTTCTACCCATGAATTTATACATTCAGTTTTATGACATGAATGCCGCCATTATTTAATTCTGAAGTTAAAACTTTAATTATAAGAAAGAAAAATTTCATTAAAACCATATTTCATATTGGAAACTATTCAACATGGGAAAAGTATCCAAATCCTCCTATTTTGTTCAGAAATAATGGGAGAAAGGATGAAATATTAAGAGCAACGATGAAAACGATTTGAATTTTACTTCAACGATGAAATTTAATGCTAAAAAACAGGCTTATGATATTTTTTAAATTGATTTAGAATAGAAAAAAATTATATTAAAAAGATAATGTTTCAAATTTTAACATTATCTTTTTATGTTAATGTAAAAATTATCATTGTGTTATTGTCATGTGTGTGTCATTATCATTGTTTCAGGAGTAGTAGCGGAAAAATGCCGACATTTCATTTACTTTTAATTAATTAAAACTCTAATCAAAATATCAAAAAAAAATCTTCCTGAAGTGCGCATTTCTCTCCTCTAAAGTACATATTAAGTTAAATAGCTATAACTTTAATGGCCTGGCCTGTAGATTGTCGTCAAATGACACAAAAATCATTTGTTGAGATAAAGACAGAAGATCTCAAAATTTTAGTAAAATGATGTAGCATCTAAATGAGGACCTTCAAATTTTTACAAATGTTATTTATGAGAAGTGTTATGAAAATCATTCTCAAAGAACTATTACTTTTTTTGGCAGAATAGTTATTATTTTAATCCTACTATTATATCTATAGCTTTTAATTTATTATCTTTATTGAAATTAATCTCAACAAAGAATTCAATAAACCTTATAAATATTAAAGTAGCTAAAAGACATTACGCATAATTCACTAATTACTATGAAGATCATCAATGAATAGTTTTCTTAAAATTTCTGTTTTTTTCAAAAACTTAAATTTGAAAATCAAGAGCTGCGGGATATGCAGTTTGATAACTCGGGCAAATTTATTTGGAACGAAATTATTTTCATTTGACTACAACTTTTCATCATTCGAAATCATTTTTTATTGTGACAATAACTTTTTATCCATTTTCTGAAGTAATGATGATTGGAGAATGTACTATTAGACAAATAGTTGCATATGATATTTTTTCTGTATCGAGTAAATTTCCATTTCTACGTTTTACCATTTTAAATTTCCATTTCTAAACTTTTTATTTTTGAGTGAATCGCCACACAAAAAAATATGTTTATACCAACTTAAAAATGAAAAAAAAAAAAAAAAAAAAAAAAAAAAAAAAAAAAAAAAAACGCTAACTTTATAGTGATATCATTTCCACTTTCAATCGAATTTTCTCTCATTTTTAATCACTTTTCAATGTTAATTTAAACAAAATTTGTGCGATGATATCGAAATGTTAAAAGTAGTTTACTCTATAATCACGTAGATCAATGGCGCATTTCTGCCAATGTTAATATTAAATTGCTTTCTAAAGATACTTTTATTTTTAATACATAAAATAAAAGAAAAAATATGCACATGCAGAAATAAATTAAACACTGTCTTTTAAAACTATTGCAATCTCTTCAACTGTTTGATTAAAAAATTGTAACGTGTTCACTTAGCATATCATCTCTCCTTGCCAGGCATCACACCATCCACGAAATGCTTTTGCAAACTTCTATCAAATAGATTTTTCTCCACTCCCCCTCTTTACTTTTTACAATTTATTTTATTCTCTTCGCTTATACAAATCTTAACTTTTTATTAAGTAGTTTGAAGTTTCAATTTTTCTCTGCAATCACAACTTTCATGTAATCACACATGTTCTGTATTTTTTTCAAGCATTATTAAAAACGGAGGTTGAGAACTTCGAGTTCAAATACTCCGCGATCAATCCCTGAAGTCAGCAATTATCATATCTCTTTATTATTATTTTTTTTTTCAGGTTGAGGTCATAAAATAAAATTTTATTTTACTTAATAATTTTGTCAGTTTTAATTGCATTGCTATGTGCCATAAGGCAAAACTAAACTTTCGTTTATCCTAAATCTTTAGCGTAGTAATAACCTAATTACTACGCAAACGTAGAATCTGTTAAACGTAGAATACGTTTTTTTGCTTTATTTTCAAACAAACAAAACGAATGAATGATGATGGGGCCACGCGTACTGCGGCTAGTATAATGTAATATAAAAATCATGTTTATATGAAATATTATAATACGCATAATTCTCTTATAGTCTGATGCTTTACGTTTCTTAAATGAGAATATCAGTTTTACTAAATAATTTTGAAATCTCGTAAAAGCAGTATTCAAATGTACACAAAAATACGCTATCCACTCTCCAAACTTCTTAATATTTTGAACATTAAAGACTAAAATCATTATTCTATGTGAATTATAATAAATGAAGCGATGAATGATTGGAAATTTCCATGAGTTCAAACTGAACTTTCCAACTTCTCATCATGTACATAGAGTGAAAACAATGGGGCTGGTATATAATATCGGCTCTTTAGGTGTTATGGCCAAACAGTAAAAATTTAAAAGCTGTTTCCAATTTAAAAATTTTTAAGTAGAGTGATTCATCAAAATACATACATAATCATTTCTATAAGCGGGAAAGAAACGATTTTGGGACTGTATTGACGGATTTTAAAAATTCTTAAATGAATGAAGAAATCATTAGATAATCCATATTGAAAGAGAGAGGGGGGGGGGAGATGGATTTTAATTAAAATCGAGGAAGATGCTCATAAAATTGAAATATGACTATAGAGCTACTTTTACTGAAATCACTTAGTCAATTTGTATTCTTAGATAACAGAACCAAATTATACAAAATAATTCCAAGAAAAAAGTAAAATAGCTTTAAAATAATAATAATAAATAGATAAAAAAAATCATAAAAATTTTGAAGTTTGAGGAAAGGCTAAAAGGGCAAAATTTATTTTAAAATCTACAATATGTCTCCTGAGCGACCAAACTCATAATGAATGAGGGAATATATATATATATAGTCTGACTCCATGTTAGCAAAGTTATGAAATAACCATATTGGTTAAATTTTAATCGAAGCTTGTTTACCTTTTAACTATGAAATTCATATACTAACAAAACTAATGAGAAGTATGAAGGTTTAAGGTAACGAAGTAAATACAACGGTTAAATATGAAAGGAAAGACATTCAACAAAATAAAATGAAACTTCAGAGCTAATTTAAAACATCTTAAAATCTTTGAGTATCGTACAGAATGAGCTTATTTATCTCAGTCGAAGCGCAAACAGGGAAGCGGCATAAAATGCATTCATAAAAATTATGAATCCGATTATGACCTTTAAAAAAAAATTCTTTTTAAAATAGTAGTTCCAACGAAACAGTTTTTGACGGTAATAAAAATTTTGTTGCATCTAATTCTTAGAAGGAAAAATTAAACGATGTAGTTTTTTGAATTAGCTTTCTGTTGTATAGAAATCAGTAAAATGCATAATAAACATGAATAACAGGATGTACATCTCGTTTACTTAGGCCGTTTCACTGTTTACTTTGATGTTTGAGTAGGTTTTTGATCACATTTTAAATGCAATAGAGGCTCAGAGTACCGTACGTCGGGAAGAAACTTATCCTCAAAAAAATAAGGGGGCGAAATAGAAATAAAGCTTATTCTCAACTTTCTGAAGCAGTACGCACGTGTCTTTTCTCTTCCTTCTTTGGCTTTGATCGAGAAATGAAAAGTAACAAACTTTCCTAAATTTCGGACAGCGTCTCCTCACGACCTTCTGTAGGTCATGGGACAACCGTGACCTTCAAAATATAAGAAATATCTCGAACGACCAGCTTAATGATAGACAACCGCGAAATGTCTTGCTCTTTTGTAAGAAAACAGATGGAATTCCTTTTCCCGTGGTATGGGGATAGAGCTGATGGGGTTCACATTTTCCAGCAGGAGATAACAATTGACGTTCCTGGAATGCATTGCTCTATTTCTCAGGAAACACATGTTAGTCATTCTTCTCATGGACACTCTGGCTGATAACATTAAATGACGCTAACATAACAAAGGCAGATTCCTAGAGATACGAATATATTGAAAAGACCCCTCCGAAAAACGTCAAGAACATAAGAAGAAAGAACAAACCCCTTGGCACATGGCGTTTCTGAAGCCCCCTCTTCTCTTTCAAAATAGGCAGAAGTTCCTGCATTCACAAAATACCATTATCTCTTCCTTCGTTAAAAGGAACATTGTTCACTTACGAATCTTCGAGAAGGTTCTACATCGTTCAGATTTATGGATATTCAGACCAATTTATTTTGTATTCGGAAGCAAGCCCTCCCCTCCCCTTCTCATATGCCATGCCCGTTCGAAAGAAAAAAATCAATGTCTTATCCAATTCATTAGACATTGATTGCGACATTAGAAAAAGTGACATCAAAACACATTGTTTGTTTGGGATTTACCTACTCAAAGCCATATTTCGTTATGCTGCGTGAAACGTATTTTCTCTAAGTTCAATATGAAATGTCTGAGAGAGATTTACTAAATGTGAATTCAAAAATTTGTATTTGTAATGAAACAAATCTATTTGTTATTGAAAAGATCAGAAATCTTAATTCAGATAACAGGGAAAAATAGGGGAATGCCAGTTAAATTTAGAGCCTTAAGTTCTGAAAAATTGTGCTCTTTCTTTTTTTCAATTCTTTTTTCCCTATCAATGGATATTTAATTGTGCTTTATGGAATTTATATTTCACATGCTATTTTGAGTGTAGTAAGGTTGATTAGTTTTGCTAATTTAATGGAAGAAGCCTGATGTTATCTTATCCAGGAAAAGTTTTATTATATTTAATTCGATAGTTTTCAAGATGATATTCAGGAATATGTCTATAGTATGAATGAAAAATGAATTTTGGAGTGCTGCTTTTCAAAAATCAGTCATCATCTAAACATCAATCTTAATAAACTTCAATATATAATATCTTTGATTTAGATTTCCTGAATATTTTTTTCTTCTTTTTAGTAATTATTATATTTTTTAATAAAATTGGAAGAGGAAAAATTATTCCCTGGACAAATTTTTTGGTTCCTCCCTGGATTTCGCTTTCTATTCAGTATATATTTGATGGAGTGTTCTTGAACACGAAGAACAAAGAAATTAGTTAATTCATCAAAAACTTCCAACTTGAGATTTAGATCTAATTTCCACGCTTCAGACCTTCTTGAGACAAAAAAAAAACAAAAAAAAAAAAAAAAAAAACATGATTTTACATGTGTTTGTACTACCGTTTGTATCTCTAAAATACAAAATAATTCACAAATATTTTGAGCTAGATGGGTAGAATTTGGTCTACATCTACATATACAAATACATATATAAATACATGCATCTGCAAAATACATATCTGATTTTGAACGTAATTCATTAAGAGGAAGTCTGTCTGGTTGGTTGTTCGAGTATAATTTACATTTGATAGTTATAAAAAATAGAAAGCTAATTAAATAAATATAATTTGGTGAGGAAAATCAGTACCTGAAATGCAGATTCTTACTGAGTCCGTCAAGACGTTCGTCGGTCTGTATTTCCATATTCATGAAAATGCAGTAATTGAAATCAATGAAATTTGGTACATAATCTTGTTACCACAACTGTGGTTCCGTTTCAAATTTTGATTCAATTCGTCAAAAAAAAAAAAAAAAAAAAAAAAATCCAAATACAATTTGCAAGGAAAATTTACTAAATAAAATATAGATTCTCGCTAAAACTCAAAAGTTGTATATTTCTTAATATTGTTCAGCAATTCCATGCTGTTGGAAAGCGGATAATATCTTTATTAAAGAGAATGCGAGTAAGGTTCCGGGGGGGGGGGCACTCCCGATGTGCTTGGCATTGGAAATGTTAAATTATTCCAAAAGTATTGCTTTGGTAGCTCCTAAATGGCTTGTTTCCGATATAAATATACTCAGTTTAAAACCTTCGGAAATATTTGTATACCCGCTGATATGGTACAAAAGATTAAAGAGCGAATACTAGTTAGAATGTCGGTCTCTACATCTGAATGCGGTTAAAAAGATTATTAAATTGCTCCCGTAAAGTGAGTGCTGGTGCACAACAAATCATCTTTTTCTTATGTTCCTAGTTGAACCTGTGCAGATTTAATTTGCAGTGTCATCTCATCTTGAATAGAATGTCCTGTTATCTAGGACAAGAGTTCCCACCGCCTTCCGGCGGCATGCCACAGCACTACTGCTGCCATTTTTTTTTATTGATTAATATGTTAATTAAAAGAAAAAAACTGAAAACTGTTAAAGTGGAATTATATATTTTTAAATCAAAGATCTAACACGAGTAAGCAAATCATATCGTTTCGTTCAGAGCGCCGTTAGTGATGGAGACACTTTCTTCATCTGGCCACGAAACATTTCATAATAGCCTTAATATTGCTTTCAAATGATACATATATATATATATATATATATATATATATATATATATATATATATATATATATATATATATATATATATATATATATATATATATATATATATATATATATATATATATATAACTAAACTAAATTAAACTGCTCCAAGAAAATTAAATGTGTTGTGGAGAGTCAGAATCAAAGCATTTCACATTAGCCCTTGTTTTTTTTCCCCAATCCCTCGTTCGAGCACATTTCCATTGATCTCTAATCACAGGCACGAGTTTCTTGTGATTAACGCACAATTCATTATTTCTTGGGGTATTTGAAAACCATATCCAACTATCATCACTGTCTTTATTTTATTTTCATTCTCCTCAAATCACAAGAACAAGGGCCTTGCGATAACACTCACTTTATTCATTCTTGAGATATTTGAAAAACATATCCTATCCCATGTATTATTAGATTAAGTAAAGATAAAACATTAAACATCAATTGAATTGACCCCTCCCCTGCTCTATACAACCTTCCATTTCATCGGAAAGAAGCAGGAATCACTGAGAAAATTCCATCAAGGTCGAATGCCTTTCTTTTGTCGAATGTATTGTCACCCCTCCGACCCCCACTTGTTTCTCACCCTTTCTAATGTACATTATCTAGTCTTTCGTGGAAATCGACATTTCAGAAAGGGGACATTTCATTGGGTCGGTTCGCTCTTTTAGAAGATCCGTTCGTTTCGAACCGTTCATTCGCTAACGGTTCATCCCTATAGCCAACCTAGGACGTTCCTTTTCCTTCATTTATTCCTCGGACCAGCTTCGAAACGCATGAGAACATAGTTGTGTCCATTTTTGTAAGACCAGCCACGTTTTCTTTCTTATTCATACTGTATGGAATATAAACGAGCCGGTAGAACCTGAAATAATCGTTTGAAAATTGTTGCTGTTTTTATCTTTTAAAATTTTTGTATTCTTGAATACTATATATTTCATAAAAATTCATTGGTTGGAAAGAAAACAAAAAATGTTTTCTCCTGGTTTAGCTTACCAAAAGAAGGAACTCTTTACTGCTGCTGATATCGTGCAGCACAGCTTCATTGTGCAGGATTCAATATCATATTTAGATTTAGGAATCAGCCGGAGCCACAAACTCGGCAATTTTGTGTGGACCGGAAAATATTTTCCTTCCTACTCGTATTCTAAAGACGTTATAATCACCGAAGAAAAATGTAGAAAAATCCATGGGGACCGGAGAATTTTGTATGATCTACATTTAGATTTACCAGCTTCAAAAGAATTCAGTTTGAAAAATAGTTTTCATCCTAATAACTTTAGGGATTGGTACATACCAGCCTTGCCAATTGGTGAAATATGCGTTGAAAACGGCTTTTATGTTTGTAAACTGTTTGACTTCGTCGAATATGCCTGTAAGAGGAAACATAACAAATCAAAAATTTTAAAATGGCTGATAAACTTGGATGCAAAAATTAATTTTAGCTTTCATACATATTTTCCTTTGCCTGAATTCATCATCAGTTGTATTGCTGACTGCAGTCTTCCAGGATTAATTGACTCAGCATTGTTCACTAAATGTTTGAGGACGTTGGACTTCGGGAAATGGATGCGTTCTAATAATAAGCCTGAAAGATTCGTCAATATACTCTATCAAGTTCATCAGACTGGAAGGAAACAAGAAACGATGTCCTGGTGTTGTGAATTCATCGTGTATGGCTTTTTCGATGCATCATTCAGATACGTAAGGGAAGTTATGAAGTACCTGGACGGCCCTAAATTTTGTGATCCTTGGCAGCGGCTTTGGCAACTTGCAATTACTTATGAATTCAGGTAAGCATATTATATTCTTTTATTTTTAATACTATATCTGTAATATCTAGATATCTAAAAAGGATATTTGAAATTTTTTGAATGAAAAGTTAATTTTTATGTATGCATATATATAAGAAAGATATTGATTATAATTTAAAAATTAGATTAAAATGTATGTTCATTAATTATTTTATGTGAATATCAAAATTGAAGCAATATTTTTCTTTGAGGATAGTAAAGAACTTATCAGAAACTTCATATAAACTTAGGCATTAAATGATTTTTTTTTTCAACCGAAAGTTACATTTTCTTAAAACCTAAATCAAAGGTAGTTTCAAATTTATAATTTGTAGTTGTAATGTCAAGCACAAACATAAAAATGTTACTTTTTAATTTTCAAATTTTGAACTCAATGTCGTGAAATAAAACATTAAAATCTACCTATAAATAATATACGACATATAGTGATGTTTTTTTCTTAAATTATTTTATGATTGGATAGCAAAAATTTTAATTGCCAAATCAAATGTTGCTGCATGTTCTGAAATTTAATTTAGTACCTTACATTTTCTTCATGTTATGTGGTTGCAAATGAATTGTAAAATCTACTTTTATAATTTATTAATATAAAAAATGCATTGTTTATATATTTTTTTATATGCTAAGAATGTTCTCTTTAACATGAATGTTTTATAAGTGGTGCATTTCTTTCGTTGTCTGTGCGTAATATTCTACACATAGATATCAGCAATTATTACAACAATGCGCTTTAAGAATTTGTATCTTGCAGCTTAATTAAACGACTTTAAAAATAATTTCACTTTATTTATCCAAATTATTTTTAGCTCAATACTTTAATTATTCTCATTTTAATTCAAATTATTCATTATGTAAAGAAATAAAAATACTGTTATAGCTTCCCCGGATAAAGAAGACTTCTGACTTTTACAGTTAAATATAAGGTACTAACTAACAAAACTTTCAATCCATTTTAAAGCATTAAGTACATTCCCGATTTCAGTAATTATAAAATTCAGTTCTATTATTAAATTATGGTCAACAGGGATTTGCTGTAATACTTTTCTAAGAACAGTTTTCTTTTGTGTTTTTACGTGTATTTCTTTTTATCTGTTTTAGACAAATAAATTTTAAATGGTGAACATTTTTATATCAAATGCCTTATTCTATGAATACTTCAAAGTAATGATTGTAAGTGTAAGTGATAGTGTAATATCAGAAGCGATCCTGTAAGTGCCTAGTATATTATATAAAATCAATATTTCTTTGATCAAATGGCCTATTGTGAAAAATTTTAATTTTTAAATTGTCGTTTAATATTGTTTAGCAATAAATGAAATTGCACCAAAGATAGAAATTTGGAGCAATATTGGGTTATTCGTTGTAGTCTTGGTATTCATTGCCCTAAAACGAAAGGGCAATCTCATATTCTTTATCTTTTTTTCCCCAAATTATCAGATCCTCACATATGAAAATATAAAATGTTTCTTTTATCTCACTCTAGATGTATATAATTCTAGTATTCGAAAAAAAGTAGGCACTTTTGCCATGCTTCAGGATTCGTTTATTTATTTAAAGCAAGAACGAAGGAAAGAGATTTTTACATATAATAATAAGGTGGACTTGGATTACACGGGGTCTTAAAAGAGGCGCAAAAAATGCGGGTACCTCATACTAATGTGGAAAAAGTATTTTATTCTATAGTGAAGTACTTTTAAGCAATTTTTATTTACTGTAAAGAGCCTAAACATTAAATTTTGAAGAATAAATGAAAAATTTCTGCTCTTCAAATTCGATAATCACTTTTTTTTTTATAAATAATAATAATTTTATTATTTCTTATTGAATTTTTTTGATAACATTTTGAGATCAAAAGTTTTTAACGTGAAAATAATTTCAGTCACATTAAAACATATTATACGAAATATGCGTTGAGAAATTAATGAAAACTTTTTTGTCACTTGCACTAACTATATATGCATTCAATGGGTAGGTTTCAGTTAAAATTATATAATACGATCAGAAAAAGCCCGACACCAACACACCCTGTGGAAAAAAATTGAAAAAAAAAATGATTAATAGGTAATTCATTAGTCTTTGAGGCCTTTGTCGTTTAAATCCAGTGTAATGAGGTATTACCAACCACCAGACCATTAATATATACCACTCTATTATTCTTTAGGGATCATTTTTGTAATACCTTCATTGCATTTTGCCTGTTTTTGAATATATGATGATGTCTATACGATTTGTTATTATTTTAATTTCAAAATAAGCAAATATATATATATCAAAGAATTCCTGAACTTACTCTATTAGTCTCTCTTTAATTTGGATTGTGGATTTTCTTTGAACACATTTAAAATGTAAAACATCTTTAAATCTTTGAACATCATTTAAAATGTAAAAAGAAAAATCCTGTATGAAACGTAAAATTTCTCTCATAAAGGTATACCAAACCGACATCCAAATTTGAATATATGAATACATAATTTTTTTCTTATAATGTCATTTTCTTTCTCTCTCTCTTTCAGTTATCTCAGACGTTACAGGCCATTTTCAGTCTTTGAGTTTGGCAAGCGAGACCTCATGTTAGTGCAACTGCTTTGGTTTTATAACCAAAAGGGACGAGATGCCGCAGCTTCATTGGATGCAGTACGATTAGTTTGGAACTCTGTCCATGACATATTTTTAAATATGGATGAAATGACAACGGTTTTTGAAAAGATTGGACTAACATCCAATGAAATAAAAGAAGTATACAACTTCTACATCCAAGCTATTGATAAATTGGATTGCACCCTGGAACCTCGGTCACTGCAGCATTATAGCAGAATTACAGTACGTAGGATCCTCTATGAAAATAATCAATGGCTTCCAGAAGGCATTAAGAAGATTGGTCTGCCCCCAAAATTGCAACGCTATTTAAATCTGGATATGTAAATTTTCTAGCATTTTCATCATTCAATTTATAAAATTGTTTCATTTTTAATGCTGTAATATCTCTTTGCTTTTACTTACATTAAACATATTTGTTTCTTCTAAAAAATTTTTGTTGAATGACATCATTTTTTAAATATATTGGAATTATATTAATTTCTTTAACACAGATTTTGCAGGAACTCGTACATTAAAATTAACCATGAATTTAAACGATAAAACTTTTTTTTTTTTCGAAAAAAGCTTAGTTTTATTGAAGTTGAAAATAATATTTGTATTTATTAAATATTTGAAATGTTGAGGCAAAAATATGTTGCTGATTTGAATATATTCAGTGAGAAGGAATTTTAATAGAAATCATATTAAATTTTAGTTTGTAAATAATTATATGTTTTTATTTCTTTTTTATATTAATTTTATGTGACTCAATTTCTTCACTGTATACTTTTGTTATCAGTTCTAAACAATTAAATATTTAAGTGTTTTTTTTTTAATTCACCATATTTCATTCTTTAAAAAAACATTGGCTTATTAAATGTTTATGGTGCCGTAGTACAAATTCGATTCATTCAAAAATATTGGTTAAGTAAAATGGAAATAGTAAAAAAGGAGAAAAATTTTTATTTCTGAATTGAAAATGAATTAAATTATTTTTAATATGTAACAATTTTAATGAGTAATTGATGATTAAAGGAAAGGTTTAAGAAAGAAGTAAAATAATTATTGAAATTTATAGCTTAAAAGTTTCAATAAATTCATATGCAATTTTAATAATAATAATAAAAACATCATACAGTTCTTGGAATGCAATAATTATGAAATAATACTTCAGAATTTGAGAAATTTAACAGAATTCACGATTTTTCCTTCTTACTGAAGGGCTGATAATATTATTCATTTGATATTTTATATAGCTCACCAATTTATCATTAGCTTTTAAGCAATTTTTTTTTAAAATACCACGTTTCAAAAAGCCTTTTTTTTTTTTTTTTTTTTTTTTTTCATTTATTGCTATAGTCAAACGGCTCACTCTGATAACTCTACTATATCAATAATTCCTTTATCCTAATATATGAAAGAAGTAAAAAAAAAAAAAACTATTAAAATAAATGTGAAATTTTTAGTTTAATATGTAAGAGTTTTAATGAATAATTAATAATCAAGCAGTAATTTTAATAAATAAATTAAATGATTAAAACCTTAATAGATATAAAATAATAATTTAATTAAATTAGTAATATGTTTTTATAAACTATCTATATAGTAAACGTTGAATAGAACAATCAAATCAAAATATTCACACAAAACAAATTAAAAATTTAAAAAACTGTCAATTTTTTTTTTTTTTTTTTTTTTGCATTTTTAATTTTGTTTGTTTGAATGCAATTTGAGATTAATGTAGGGACTTCAAAAAGTTTATTTAATTACCACCACGAATGACAATAAGATTGGATTTATTTTACAAACAATAACTATTTATTAATCAAAATGATTTTTAACTACTTTAAATCTCATTTATAACTAAAAAAAGTCGATTCGAATTATTAAGGATATTTTTAATTATTCTTATAGGAAATTCAATGAATAAATCTAATTATCGATGAATTGGATTTAAAACACCACGTTGTCCAGAAGTCGAAAGGCAAATGTGGATTCTGTTCCTTCCTTGAAATTTTAGATACGGTTAAGTGTTAAAGCAAAAATTTGAAGTGGGGAAAAAAAAGTGAAAAATGAATTTTTATAGCATTTATGAATTTCCATCTTTACTGAGTTATTGAGATTATTATTCATTTTGGTATCATATGTGACTCACAATTTTACTTTTAATTCTTAAACAATGTTTTTTTTTTTTAAATTACCTCGTTTGAAATAATACACGATAATTTTTAATTCATATTTTATCCGTACAGTAAATCGGTTATTTCTGATGATTTTACTGCACTAAAAATTTATTTATCCTATTTGACGATATAAATTTGATGATAAAAAATCGTTAAAATAAATTAGATCTATTGTAGTATCCAAACTTTTCAATGAATATTCCATAATTAAACGGTCATTTTGATAAATTAAATAATTATTGTGCTTTAAAATATTATATAGTTTAAAAAAATCATTAAATTACTCATCAGTTTTAATTAACAAACCATAAACTGAACTTCGAATAGGATATTCATGCCAAAATTTTCGAAAGAAACAGCAAAGACTATAATAGGAAAAATTTTTGTAAAATGTAAAAAATATTTTATTGATTTTTTAATTGTTTTTTAATGCAATATATAATCAATGAAGGGTCTTAAAAAATTCATTTATTTACATTCCTGAGTATCAAAAGGACTGGATTTATTTTACGAACATTATATATTTATAAGTCAAAATAATTTTTTACTTTTTTAAATCTTATTTCAAATTAATCAAAATAGATTCGAAATATTAAAGTAATTTTCAATTATGTTAATTGGAAACTCAAGAGATTAAATCGAATTGTCGGTGAATTCAAACGGAAAAATACCTTGTCCAGGAGTCAGAAGCTGAACGTAGATTCCATTTGCTCCAGGATATAATAAAAAGAAAATTTTATTTCCTTTGTCCTATTTTCCTTCTATTTCAAAACAGTTAGAGGGCGAGAGTGAATAACAGGCATTAAAACATGCATGCATTGAAAAATTTAAAGCAGATTCTGATCACATTCTATAACATGCCTGTCTTTATTTCTTTTAGAAAATTCACTGAATTCATTTTTTATGAACGACAACAGGCACTCTTGAGTGCCTGTTGTCGCCATTTCTTGAAATGTGCTTATTAATGTTTTTGATGCACCACTTGCATGTATAAATGCGGAAAAGGCAACAATGCAAGTGTAAAATATAATTTAAAACACTTATTTATTTATTTTTTTTAATTAGAGAAAAATATGAATGAAATCAATATCTGATATTTTCGAATTTGAATGCGATGCTCAAATGATTTTGAAAATGAATGTGATATCAAGCTGATTCACGGGAATTGACGTAACAATCTAACCGCACAATAAAAATGTTCGTTTGTTTAGGATGCCTAATTTATAGCAATTTTTGATATGTACTTAATTTATAAATTTAAAAAATATTAAGAAGTTTCTATTATTTCATGAAATTTATTTTACGATTAAGTTTAAAGAAAATTGTGTTTTAAAAATCTAATCTGAATTCACTTTCTTAACTATTGAATATAAGCTCTTTGCAACGTCCTTATCATTCTTAATCATAATGGTATTCGATTGGAAATTTTATATAAACATTTAATATAAACGTTTTTATAACGTTTAATATAAACTTTTAATATAACGTTTAATATAAGCGTTTTATATAAACTGACCTTAAAATGGTGCAAAAAAAAAGCTATATTTCGACGCATGAGAATTTATTTAATACTAAACCGCCTTTGGTGATCAGCGGTTTGCCAGTATTAATGCTCGCTAAAATATTCAATTAATATTTTATGTAACTTGGTCTGATAATAGGCTTTTCAGCAAGATATTTTGAAGTGTCAAATTTTGATTGTTATATGATTCACTTATGTAGGCCTTAAGCCATTCCGTTCATTGTACTATGCATCTCTCTAATATTCTATCAGCGCATGTAAAGTTCAATTTTAAATTAAAATGGAAATGATGAAACGTCAATAAATATAAAGACATTTTTTTTGACTGAAGCCAAGCATGCCTTTAAAAAAATGTATGAGAACGAAAAGCAGTCTTGAAGTCTTATGTGCACTACAGAATAATTGTCTTAACTTATATTTCAAAGAATTATTTAACAAAAATTCACGGATTCATCGCAAATTTCAATTTTTAGTTTCATTTTCAAAAAGATTTAAATGATATCAATAATATTTTATTTTTTCGGTTTATAAATATACTTCGAAAAATTATGATGTTTAAATTTTAGAGAGGCCTTTGGTTCTAAGGATTCGTATTCTGAAAAATATTCTTTACACACCAACTTTTAAATAAAGAAATGTGTTTCTACCTTCTGCTATCAATTCTGGCCGATTTATTAAGTTTTGAAAATTAAAATTTTAAAACAATCAACATTTCATAATCTAAGCCAATCACTTTTGGGAAACCCTGGGAGGCGATTGACTTCTTTGAGACGGTCGAGGAGGTAATCTAAAATCATCCGTTTTTATAGAAGAGTGATATTCAAATTTTCAAAAGTCAGTCAGTTTTAGTGATTGATTTAATTGATTGGAGTACAACACTTTTTATTTAAAATACTATTAATGTTTCAAGAATATTTTGTTAAATATGATTTACAGAGCAGAGGATCCAGATAAAAGCTACATATTCGCAATTTTTAGAGCATTTGTTGACTCAAGTTATATAAAATATAATTATTTACCTCCTTTAGACCATTTTAACACATGTATTTATATTATTAAAGGTTTACAAATTAGCCGTGGGACCCTGAATTAAAAGCATATATATTAAACATATTTTCACAAAAAAAAGCTGATTTATTGAATTAATAATGTAAATATTGTAAAATATCATTGAAATTCTGTATGTAAAAACTTTGGAACGCATTTTTTTTTTTTTTTTTAAGAAAATATTATATTTCTTATTTATTTTATTTTATACAGAGACGTGCTGAAAATTTCACTTTTCTAGGTTTCTAGTAATATTTAACTTATTTTTTAATTTCTGCTTTTGGCAATGTAATGGTAACACATTGATAAAAACTAATTTGCGTAACGTGCTCGTGCAAGTTAAATTTTCTTTTCATTTTGAACGAAATACATTGTTCAAAATTATGATTAAATATTTTTAAAAAAATTCATTAAAAATGGAAAATTAATTTGTTGGTAAGAACATTAGTATCATTGAAAAGATTTTTGGAGCTTTAATATAATATAAAAATCAGTTTTGTGTGGTAATATTGCCAAGTAGAAGTATAGTGTAGAACTCAATGACACACACAAGAGGTAGAGCTAAACCAGTTTATTAAATGAACTCAGAACACAGTAACTGAAAATCTTCTGCTTTTCCACTAGCAGAGAAAGTTCCAGAATACTCTTCTGGAGAGAGTAAGAAAAGTCCAGAACACTTGTCTAGTAAACTAAAGAAACGTCCAGTATCTTCTGGAATATGAAATAATTCCTTGATTTTATGTTTTCCTTTAAGTATTTACATATACTATTAATCGCATTGTCTCTAGCGGGATTCGAACCCAGGTCTCTTGATCATGAGACCAGTGCCACGACCATTCGGCCATGGAGATTCGATTGTCTTTCTTCAATGCGGCAATATTTTCGGAAGTTATAGCAGAAAAACGCCAACATTTCGCTTAATTTTTCATTAATTAAAATTCTAATTAAAAATTCAAAAAAAATCACACATTTCATCAAAAAAAAAGCACATTTCTCCTTTCTAAGGTACACATATGCCAAATTTGATGTTTCTAGGTCAAACGGTCTGGCCCATAGAGCGCCAAAACACACACACACACATTGAGCTTTATTATAAGTAAAGATATATAAAAACGCTCATATTTTCTCGTGTATAAATAAATTCAGATGTCAATACTATGCCTTAATGTTAGTTTATCACCGATTCTGCTGATTCCTATTATTTGGTTGAAACCTCCGTTTTATATAAACAATACACATGCAGAAAAATATGGAATTATTTTTTAATAAAATCGTCTATATTGTTCCTTATAATCGTTTTTACAAATGGTTTATTCCTTATTTAAGTTCCAATTTTACAAATTGCCAGTAAAAATTATTCACAGCAAATAGTACTATTCTTTAAAATTTCAAATCATCATCTGCTGCTTGTAGAAGAAGATCAGCCCAAATTCTGTTTTTCTTTTCCTTTTTACTATTTATATGGTCGATAAAATACCCTTAATATCCTCTGACAGTATCTTCAAGGATTTTTTATATGACCAAATTTTATAGATAGTTCGTTTAGCGTTTTCGGAGTCATCTGAAAAATACGTAAATCCGAAAGCGTCCGGATATTCTTGATCGCATAGTGTCTTTGTTCACAGTTGGTTGATAAAGTACAAATGGAACCATGATTGCAAATTATGCAGTATTGAAGGCATCTGTCTTCAAAAATGTTATGAATTCGATTTTATATTGTCATGAAAATGCAAAGAATAAGTCACAAAGTAACACTATTAAGTTTATTGGCTAAAAACAACTCGTAACATGCAGGCGAAGAATTCATTCCACTGCTTGTGGAACTCAGAATTTATACCTTTACAGAATAATCTAGAATTATAAAGAAGGCTATAGAAAGTTCTAGAAGCTTCTAGAACATTAACAAATGAATAATGAGAAGTTAAAATTCAATGATTAAATTAATACGATTTAACAGGGATTCGAACCCTCAACCTTGTGCTTTCAAAGCGCGTACTTTACATCTGAGTCAAATTGACTATGTATAGAGGTTCCTATTGCGGCAATATTATATTGGGCAAATAATTCGTAAAAAGAAATTATCTTGCTACATTTAGGGAAAAGTGATAATGGAAAAAGGACTAATTCATACACTAAATAATCCTGTAATTCATCCTCTGATTTTGTCTGGTAAGTGAATTTGCAGAAAAATGTTTTTGGATCTCATATATTTTTCTTATTTCTGATTTTTTACTGTGGACTTTATTTCTAGAGCTACAACACTTGTTTGTTTTCTTATATTTCACATGAATGTACTGATTATTTCATTAATGCCTGATATGCAATTTAAATACCTCTCGAAGTTTTAAGTATTGTAGATTCATATTTTCCTCCTTTGTTTTTATCATGTGAGAACATAATATTGTTTTGGTTAGGGAGTTTTGAAGCTCGCGTACTCAATGAATAATTGAAGCTCGAAATTGCGTAAGCAATGAATAATTGAAGCTGGAAATCGCGTACGCAATGAATAAAGCATAAATGGCAATTTTCATCTTCATCTTTTAATCGCATATATTTTTTTTACCTGCTTTTACCAGTATTGCATTATTCTTATGTATGCTTCTTTGAAAGCAGATGCGTTTTTAAAAGGTTGACGCAGAACTATGACATGATAGCTGTTATTTATTTTCATAGAACGTGATTTTTTTCGGAGGAAATTAAATAATTTAATTTTTAAAATATGTTAAAATGTCTTTTTTTTTTTTTTTGATAATCAATACGCATCCAAAATGGGTTTTAAATAAAGGGAATAAAATGGAACATATGAAAATATATATCTGGAATGAATACATATATGTATTATTATTAAAAATTTGATCCATAAGATTTCAAAGCTTTCCAGCATTAGAAAATAATTAATCTAAAAGATAAATAAAAAAAATATATAATTAAAATTTGAAAAGTTTTTCTTTTATAGCGTGTTTTCATTTAAGTATTTTTGAATTGAGATTGCTTATGCAACTTATTTTTGAAAATAAGACACTAAACTTATGTACAGAATTTAATTAACGAACGAAACTTTTTAACTTTTAATGAAATAATTTTTTTTAGTTTTCATTAATAAGTGTATTTAAAAACGGGGTGATATTTAAATTGTATAGAACCAATATTTTAAAGTGTTTTTTTTTTTCTTTCTTTTCTTTCTTTCTTTTTTTTTTTTTTTTTTTTTTGGAAAGATGAGCATTCATTATATTAAATCCTATATTTTTATAGCGTAATAATCTATATTTGAAAATTGAAACATATGATGAAATATGTTACACATATTTCATCATGGACTTTTTTTCCCAATTGTTCAAGATGAAGTTACACTTATATTTCCATAATTAGTAAATTTATATTAAAGCTGGCTTTTAATATAATTTTAGAATTTTTTTTTGTAATTGAACTAAAGTTTAATTTTATAACTAAGCAGTGAAGAAAATTTTTCAAAGTTGCATTCATTTTTAAAATATCTGCTCTATCCTGTAATATAATAAAAAATATAACAATATATGATTGTTTTTATCACTTGAAAATTACATTATTATTATAATAAGCTGAATTGTATTTGACTCAGAAAAATGTTCACTGAATAAGATATATGACAGATCATCCGAAACATTTCTAAAATTAAAAAGAAATATTCAGTAGTATACATAAAATTTTATTGCTGAATGATTCTATTCTACGAATTTTGAAATTTAATGTCTGAATGGTTTCAACAAGAAAGGCTTTGCATTAATTGAAATTTATTCACTCCCGTTTTAAATTAAGGATTTACCGCCGTGCAGCTGACAGAAAATTCAAAAATTATGTCGTATAGAATGGTGCATGGCGTCTGAAACAGTCATGTGTTGGTCACCAAAAGCAGCTAGAAAGAAATAAGTAAAAAAAAAGATCAATGCAACTGCATTTGCAAAGCTTTTAAATTCAGAAATTTTTTTAATGGTTTGCCTACCCCATGGCTATGTCGTTATCCGATTGCAAAATAGTGAGAGCTTTGATTCTAACTCGAATAACTTAAAGTTGAAATTTTGTTTTAATTGTAATTTATTTTAAAATGGTTCTTAATATTCTGTGGGGGCTTTCTTTAGAAGCATTCGAAAAATTCCAGTTGCGAATGGTTAATTATAAGTCTAAATAACTTGTATTATTTAAGTCATTTTCCATGCTAAATTTGTATCATGGATATTGCAAAAAAAATATTTTGACAATTACTTTTATTTGTTGCAGTCATAAGACGCATCAGCTGCATAATCCAGTTATTTCAGCATTATTGAATTATTGTAAAATATATTTAATTACAAAATTTTAATCATACAGATAAACACCAAAAATCGATATCTCGGAAATTGCAATATCGTATGAAATTCCCTAATTATACAATTATATTTTAAATACTGAAGAAGCAAAACTATAATTTGATGTTACTTATCGCAATTAATGTTTCTAACGCGCATTTTAAAATATTAAAATACATTGGCAATGCGCTGAAAGGAAATTTTTTTTTCAAGAATTAAATAACTTCTACGTAATTTTGAAAAATAATTTCACAGTAAGAGGGGATTAAAAATTTTGAAAAACATATTACAATGAAAAAAATATTAGACGAACACTTTCAATTTATAAATATTAGATACTTATCAAATTAAACATAATAATAATTTATTCCTAACACAAATTTTATACAGTGTTTTATGAAACACCTAAAAACAAACATCTAAAAACAATCACGCTTTCTGCATTTTCAATCTATGTTATTGTCACTCTCTTCCTAACCACTAAAAGAGAAATGCTCTTAAAAATCGAAAGACAGCGATAAGCAACATCTGCCACTCACACCATGTGGTCTGCTAATGACCCTGCAGCGCTGAACTGATCGCAAAAGGGGAAAGCAATCCCTTTGTCAAAATCCGTACACTTTTAAGAATAAACCTGTTATTCAGACGTGCCACTTTCGGTAAGTATAGAATCTGAACACCGCCGACAGGAGGGTTAATTTGATTGATTATTTCCGTTAACAATATTTGTCTTGCAAGGCAATTTGCCACTTTTTGCGAAATATACACCAAAGAAGTTGCGAGTAGCTTTCACTATTTTTCCTGATTTTTTAGTTGCTTTCTTTAAGGGCATGTTTGGTCATTCCTTCAGATCACGGAAACGATTTCACCGTTTGTTTCGATATCAAAAGGTACCTGGCGAAGAATAAGATGTTGATGGTGGTGCACTTTTTCTCATGAAGGACGCACACTAGAGTGACATTGCTCACTTTATCCTGTTGTACCGCCATTGGTTTCCTGAAAACTAAGCCGAAAACATTCTCAACAACATGGCGTGCATGAGATTTTCTAAAACTGAAAATTCTCTGTTTCCTTCCTTTTCTTAGATTACCAGGATATGGCTTCATCATTTGGTAACTTAAGTAAAATGCTAAATCGCCAAAGAAGCCATAACGGCAATTTGTCGCCTGATGATTACAGCTATCTATCATGTGCAAGTTTCAATTCACCCATTTATAAATTAGAAAAAAAATTTAATTATTAAAAATTATTAAAATTATTAAAAATTATTAAAATAATTAAAAATTATTAAAATAATTAAAAATTATTAAAATTATTAAAAATTAATTATTAATTATTAAAACTTTCCCGTCACTTATTCACCATTGAAAGCCGGAGGGTTTCAGGCTCGAGACTCGATTCCCCAAAATAACCGTCCTGTGAGCGGGTCTGGTGCACTTTAAATTCGTCGGGACAGAACGTCCTCCCGCTGGTGTGGTGTGGAAGTTTGGAGAGGGGGTACCAGCTCACATATGTCGTCCTCGTCATCCGACCGTGGTTCAAAGTTACGAGATCCGTTCCGAAATAGCCCTAGTATTGCTTTAAAACGGGACGTTAATATAACTAAATTAAACTTTAAAAAATAAAACATTGATATCCAGTGTCAGCAAATATGAAACAAGTGTCTACAACAGCCAGAAATATCACGCTGAAAGTCTCTTTATAATTACCAAAATTCTATAGTTGTGTTAATCGGGCTATGTGTTTCCCTTCAATCGCACCCAAACAATTCAGAAAGTTCCACTGATTTTCATATTGCTGTGTTATGCTCAGCCACTCATCTTAATTTTTTGGCAACTGGAAAAAAATGAAATATTTTATATAAGATACAATACAAATATACTATTATTATAAATGCAATTGTATTATTAAACAGCATGGATTCAACAAGACTAAAAATTATGCTTTGTTTTCAGAAACTAGAAAATATTGAAGGTACTATGCCTGATCAAGAAACACCATCTATCCTCGCTCATCAGGTAGCACATCTCAGGATGAAAGAATGGGCCGCCTGATTCAAGGTGGGCTGCCACGAAGCAAAAGGAGGAAAGCCGAGAAAAAGCAAATGTTGGAAGGCTTGGACGAAGTTTTGCTCTTTTTAAAGGAAGTTGCTTCGAAGCCAAAAGCCATCAAAGACGAATGCTTTTTATTTCGTTAGCTGTTAATGCTTTCAATTCAGAGCTTTAAACTCTGATACAAGGTAGAAGATTAATGTTCAACTTAAAGAAAAGGAAACAGCAAAATCAGCAGCCCAATGAGACCAGTAATCTACAACCTCAAAACCATAGACAGCAGTTGCAAATATTTTCAAAAACTAACTTTCTACCCTTTCTAATTTTCTTGTGATGCATCACAAGATGACAATCAAAATGTATTTTCATGGCAAAAATAAAATAAGTTATTTATACAAATTTGCTTCTCTGTTTTTAATTTTTTTTTGGTACTTCATACATAAAATATCATATTTTCCCTGGATATCAATTTATGAAATGCTAATGAAAAATTTTTTTTGTATATATATTTTCCTGAATATCTAAAAATTCTTAATACACGCCGTTTTTGGTGAAAATTTTCAGAAGTTACAAATATCTTAGTAGTCAAACTTGTATACCAATTACTCTTTACACCAAATTTGCAGATTTCTATCAAATTTCGAGTAAAATCTGTTCAAAGAAATTCCATCTGTCTGGCTATTCAAGTATAAGTTAATACGATAACTACAAAACGAAGAGAGCTAGATAGATAAAATTTGGTGCACAGATTTAACATCTAATGTCTGTCAATTTTTTAAGCAAATCCAACAACGAGTTGAATGTCTGTCGGACTGTACTTTCTAAAATATGTAAACGCAATGACTTAAATATATCAAATTCGGTAAATGATTTTGTGACTACAAATGTAGTTTTCAGTCAGATTTTTGTTTCACGTCTAAAAAACAAATTCGATTTTCAAATGCTATGATCATAAGCTAGAGATTAGTCCTTAAATAAAACGCCAAGGATGACGCGATTAATTCAGTAAAAATGCCAATTTCACGCCAAAAGGTAATATTTTGTCACTATTGTATGCCAATGCCATAGTTCCAAAAACCATAGCAAAACGTTCTGTGGGATTTTATTAGAGAGTGTGAGGGAAAGTTTTGAGGTGACCACTCAGAGTGTTAATAATTGGATACAACTAGATTTACAGTTTATAATTAGAATTTCATAATACACCTAATATTGATATAGTAGAAATGGTATTAATATTGTTACGTAATTTCCGGGGTTCGTTGTGATAGTGAGAGTTATATGGTGTGGAGAACGCTCGGTCAGCAGGCGGCTGTAGAAAATGAAACAACGACGTTTATTTGCACGAAGACACACAGGACAGCACAAAGACGACAACTATATACAGCACAGAAGACGATTATCTTCAGACGAGACGTTCAGCATTCACAGCAGCATACAACAAGACTCTCTACTGCAGACAGTAGCGCACAGCTTAGTTCAGCACTAGCTTCACTCCGTCGCTGCTCTGCTAATCTCGATGTTTCGGGTATAATCTATTTTGGCACCAAAGTCGACTTTGCAATCGTCTAAAAAAATCGATTGTGAGATTTTTAGGAATTTTCTCATTTCAGACTCCTCTGAATAAGAAAAATTCGTTTTTAGAATTACGTCTGCTAGTAACTCTATCCGTCTGTGAGCTCAAAAACGCTATCGCTTTGAACTAGACGAATGAAATTTGGACAGTAGGCTTAACACAAAATTTGAAAATTTTTTATCGGGTTTTGACGGAAATTTATATGCGGGTCTATCAAATTATCTGTCTACCTGTTAGAGTTTAAGAGAGTATGATAAATTTAATAAGTAAAAAGCTAGATAGGTGAAATTTGATTCACAGTTCTGTTATCTAAAGTTGTGAATCCAAATCGAATATTGAATCAAATCAATCAAGAGATTGATCATCTGTCGGTCGGTCGGTACAATCGTATATATATGTGAACGCGATTACTCAGAGACATAATGACTTATACTAGATAAATGAAATTCGATATGTGCTCTAGTTACAAAAAATTATTTTTCAAAATTTTGTTTCAATCTGTCAAGAAAAATGTATCCAAATAGCATACTAGTAGTCTTTCTCTCTCTCTCTCTCTCTCTCTCTCTCTCTCTGTATAAAGTACAAAACTTGCGAATGTGGAGAAAAATACCTAGCATTTGATTTTCTCAAAAATTTTTACTGCTGTGATTGAACGTATTCATTCGATCAAAAAAGCAATGAAATGTTTCTAATTTATTTAAAACATGCTTTGAATACATTGGTGTGTATACTATTTATTTTAAAGTTTTTTTCACCAATAGTATGGAAAATGCTAAAACCGTTTACTTTATTAAATTCCTTACTTATTTAATGAAATTGTTATTTTTCAAATGAATAATTTTTTAAAATATAGTTATTATTATTGGATTAAATTGGCTTAATATTAATTTATTAAATACACATTTTTTTTAAACTTTTGTATATTAAAAATTTAAGTCATTCTTAACATTTTGAATTCCAGAATTGTCGTTCTCTTATCCTGCCCTCGTAAGACTCATTTTTTTTTCTAAGATCTAATTTTTTGGTAAATTGGAAATTTACCAAAAAACTTCGAACTTCGAATTAACATAGATAAAGATATACTTGAGGCTGGACGAATTTCATTCTCCTCTCATCCTTCCGGGTCCCTCCCCTTAATGAGATAGAATCGTCCAAAAGTGGTCGTCTCGAATACTGAAACGAACAGTAAGTGGTTGGTCAGTTCTTTTGGACTGCACAGCAAGGTCAAAAAGGACTGTTCCTCCTCATTCGTCAATCCTCCAGAGCAGTTTATTTTCCTGTGAATTTCTGTTCTGGTCAAGGAAGATGGGCCTCTTTCCGTCGAACAAGAACTCCAATTTCATGAGAGCTGTTTAGAACCGTTGTTTAGCAGTCGTTATATTACTTTTCAAGGACTCTCTCAGTGTGTGTTCCTGCAGCTTAGAATGTTGGTTATAGAGTTAATACTAGTTAAGTTTAGCTCAATCATCATTTTGCTCCTAATAAGTTAGAATTTTAGTCTTCAACAACCGGCCGTGGACGTTTACAAGATATTTGGTTGCTCTGATTTTAAGGGCACGCTTGGAAGTCAACTGACTGATCATTTTGCAATTTAGTTTTGCTCTACGTCAAAGTTACATCAGGTGTGTTATAATTATAGCTGGAACATTTCAAAGAGCGTTGTTAAAGTTTGAAGTTCGACTGTTAAATGAATGCCAGGCAAAATGAGCTATTGTAATCATTTTTCATGTGGACCAAGATTTACTTCAAAACTGCAGTATAGAAATGTACAATTATGGACTGCAGCGGATGTTGTTCAGTTTAGTTTTATTGTCCAAACTTCGATTTGTCACTTGGACTTAGAACTGTGTCAATCTTACAAGGTTAACAATAAATATTCTTTTTTTGGAAGAGATTATCCATCCTTTTCTTATTCAAAGTGTTTCGTCAATTCCGAAGAAAAATGTAGAAAAATCCTTGAAACAAATCGAAAACTTCTTTATACTCTTCATTTAGATTTGCCTCAAGGAAGAGACTGGGGTTTAAAGAATGACTCGGAGCCTGAATATTTGAGTTATTATCGCAGAATTCCTCATATAGCCAAAATACTGACTGGAGATGAATTCTTTATTACTATATTAAAGAAGATCATCAACTATGCTTGTGTGAACTCTCACCACAGCTTAAAAGTTTTAAAATGGTTTTTAAGATTTTATGAATTAAAGAGTTTTGATTTGAGTGATTTGCCTGATTTTATCTTAAACCACTTCATTGATTGCATGCATCCTGGAATCTCAGACATGGATTTCGTTAAAGAGTGTTTCAAAAAACTAAATTTTAAGAACTGGGTGGATCCTGGTAGAAAACCCGAAAGAGTGGCAAATTTACTGTATCAAGTCCGTCGAGTTGAGGCTAAATTAGGAGACATTTATTGGATTTTGGGTTTCGTGATTCGTTGTCTTTTACATAGTTCTTTTGCTTATGTGAGGGAAGTATTGAAATTCACGAATGAACCCATTCTCTGCACATATTTTCTTTCATCTATAGTAACAGAAATCTATAATATGAGGTAAGTACAATATTCTTTTTTTGAAGAATAAATCTTATATGAAATCTATTTCTTATTATTCTTCTAAAATCGTGGCGTTAGAATTAATAATGTCTGAAAATAAAGTTTCTCGCAAAGTCAAAATGCAAAATTGTTTCCCCCTCCTTTTTTTGCATGCAACTTAAATGAATGAAATGCAACTTGTTAATTTTATGAGGAGGGTTGTGGGGATATAAGAGGTTGTATGACTTTTGCGTACAGTACACTTTGCGTACCAGTTATAAAACTGTCAATCAGTAATCTCGTTTACAGTGCGGTTGTGTTACTGATAAGGGTCAGTTCTAGAAGAGGTAACAACATTTTAAACGTTTTCTAAAAGTGTTATATTTGGCAAGAGTTAGCATGATGTTAAACACAATTTCGAATACTTAACGATACGTTTATTAATATAATTTCATGCGTTTTAATATTATATAAATAATTTCCACTTTGCTTTTTATGAAAGATGAATTGCTTTTCAATGTATTTATGATAAATGTATGATAAAAATCATTGAGGAATGATATTTCTTCTCATATAAATAGTGTATCCACTTCGAAATAATAATCATTTCTTCTAGATTTTAGATGTAAATGCATTACTTTACATAAATATTATGTTTTGCATTAAACGAAAGAGTTTGCGTTTCGTTAGCTTTTGCTTTATTTCTTCTTGATTCGTTTATTTAATTCAATAAGTTCGAACATTAAAATATATGTTACTTAAATATAGGCACTTAAAAAAAGTTGTTGCTTAGGTTTGAAGCATAATTAAACGAGGCGAGTGATATGGGAATGATTTGTAAGGAGGGAAAAGTTGAAATGCCATAAGTAGTCAGAAAAGCTTCCAACTACGAATGTTAAGTTTCCATGTTATATCAGTTTTTTAAAATATCAGTTTCCAGAGCAGAAACGCCAGTACAAATTTAAACTTTTCTGTTTATCATCGTAGATTTAACTTAAATGTTGTTACAATTTTTAAAAAAAATCTGTACTCTGATCAAGATACCTAAGAAAGAAAACCTAATTACCTAAATTTGTAAAATGTCACAAAAGACAAAAGAAATCACACTGAGAATATTTTAAAATAATATTCAATACATTGCAATATTATAAAAATCAAATAAATAGTAAATGCGGGATAAGTTTAAAAAAATAGTAAAAAATGCTTTCTTATGACTTATTATTCCATTTCCAGTTGTAATATTCCTTTAAAATATCGCGAATATTATTTTTAATTCATAAAATAAAATAAGGAATGTTTTAGTAACTTAAAGAACAAACTACCTGACAACACACGCACGCGCGCACTCACACACACACGCGCGCACACACACACACACACACACGCGCGCACACACACACACACGCGCGCACACACACACACAGGAGGAGGGAGGGAATGGAAAAAGTTGACTTTTAGCACAGAAGCATATATTTTAAATTTCACAGATATCTCCAAATTTTGCGTTTAAAATTATTGAAAAATTAAAATGTGGAATATTCAGACTTTAATTTAAAAGTTTTAATTAACAAAATAAGATTTTCTTCCAAGAATAAAAGTGAATGTATATATATGCGTCTATCATTCTATTTAAAATATAGACCATTGTACGTAGAGATGCTAAATTTAACACACGTATATTTAGGAGAAAGAAATATGCAATTCAGTGCATTTAAAAATATTAATACAAAAAATAATGTTATCTCTAACGTATATTGTCTTCAAATTTTTTTTAAAAAAATCATTAATTTTATTAGTTTATCAGTCTTTGCATATTTTTATTCTGTAAAAAGAATGCAGGTCTTAGATAGCATGTATGTTTTATAGTCAAGATCTTCCGTTTATATTTACTTACGAAAAGATAAAGTTTAAATATAAACGAGAATATTAGATTTTTAAATATAAGGCAAGATGTAATTTTATAACTATATCAGGCTTAATAAGTTATTTATTTCATATGTATATGAATTAATTATTGGATTATCAGAAATTCAAAAGCTTTGAACAGATTTAATTTCAAATAGTAGGAAATTTATCAACAGTTAAATTCTCTTAATTGTGTGCTATTAATTAGCTGAAATGTACATTTAAATGATCCACTTATCTTAAAACAATTGGAATCATTTGTGATGGTAGTAGTTAAGTTCAGGTGTAATTTTTTAGAATAAAATTTCTATTTCAGATATTCTTTTAAAGTTTAGTGATATTTTCATTTGAGAACTATATTTAGTATACTTTGACTGTGAATGAATAATGCAGAGAATTGATATGATTTGCAAGTAAAAACTATTTTTTACTGTAAATTTTGAGAAAGTTATCATGGAAAAAAGTCAATATTTCTCTTAATTTTTGATTAATTAAAATTCTAATTAAAAATTCAAAAAGTCACTTTCCTACTCTCCAAAGTATATATTTGCCAAATTTGATAGGCAGACGGCCTGGTGTGTACAGAGCCAGCATATACACATAGAGACAAAAGTTTTCCCTTTATGTTTAAACATCAAAATTTAATTAAAAATTAGTTAAAAAATTTTAAGATAATTTACGTTAGAGATAATCATAGTTAAAATATCAATACATTTTCCCGCCAAATACTTTTGCCAACAGGTAACATGTTTTTAATAAACCTAGACTAATTACTCCCTACCCCCTTTTTTTCAAAGAGCTACGCATGATTTATTGGCTTTTTTTGACCCGTACGCAAATGTTCATACGCATCTGTCCCACTACCGATATAAGAATGTCGCATGTTTTTTTTTTAATTAATTGAAACATTTATATAGAAAATCCTAATTTTAAATACTTCCCATAAGCTAGATCTTTCGATAAATGTTTTATCCATTTTTAGTTTATGCATTCTTTACCTTAACTTATCATTCTACAAAGTATTACTGGGTGGATTGTAGCTGGCAGAATTTAAACCTACTTTGTGGTGTCTTCATACGAAGCCAACTATTGCGGAGTAACAGAAGGCCACAGCTATCTCAGAAAGATCAGGCGATCCCGATAGCTCAGTGACAAACAGTTTTCACAGAACAACGACTTACCATTAATCCAGACCCTCGGGGGGGCACCTCGAAATGAGGATGAGATGCTTCCGGCATGGTGGTTGGATCTCGCCACCCTGGAGGGTACACTAATAGGTGGGGGATCTGGCTCCCCCCATCGATGACGGGACGTACTTCCTTCGGGGATTGTTGAACCGTGGCCGGTGACGGCCCTTAGGACTCAACCACAGTTCCTGCCAATTGCTGTTGCGGCGGTCCGGTCATTCAGTTTTATGGTTTAAATCCGTGTGCCTTAGGGCGGGTCGGAGAGTTAGATGGTTGACTTACCATTAATCCAACCAATTTTTCTCAACTGCTCACATTAAGACAATACCGGAGCAACATTAGAAAGAAATAACTTTGCGAAGTAGTTTGCTTCGTGTGAACTGATCTTTACAGTGATCGAGGGAAAATTGGAACAGAAAAGGTATTGTGTATACTGCCCAAATGCTATATGTAATTCAAACCGCTAATCTTTGTACAGGTATTCCATATTGCTAATGATTCTCCCAACAAAAATCGGATGTACCGAATTAATGGGAAATCATTTAATTTTTCTTCCAACTTGGAAATAGGGTTGCGGTGGTCTGGTGGTGAGGTCGAGGTTTCGAAACTCAATTCCAAAGAAGAACCGCCGTGTAAGTTGGGGACATGGGTAGGTTGCATACCTCTCAAGTCCATATCTGTATCGTAAGTTGCACGGGGAGATTGAAATGGGACACGGATAAGTTGTCCTCAAATATACAAGTAAGTCCCTGCAATAAAAGGTACTAGTATATGGTAACCTTCTATATATGCACTAATAAACAGCGTAGCCAAGAAAAAGTACTAATCTAAAATACAAGAAACGTGTAGAAAATACAGAAAGATCAATAAAAGACTACCAAAAATGACAAGTTACATTTGATTAAAAGGGTTTATTTTTTATTTTTTTTTTTTTTTTTTTTATTATTATTATTATTTTTTTTTTTCTGAAATCCGGAGAGCAAAGAAAAGATTGAAATTTTATTAAAAATAGAAAATTACTTTTTAGACATATTTCATTATATAGTTCATTCTTTTAAAAATGTTTTTTTTTATTTATCAATATTTTGTATAACATTTTGTCAATATTTGTATAACAATATTTTGTATATATTTGTCAATATTTGTATAACAATATTTTGTATATATTTGTCAATATTTGTATATCTTAAAAAAGAAGTGCAAGGCATTAAAATATATTTTTGAAAATGCATATATTCATTTTTATGTAGTTATCTACAAATATTTACTGATTTTTTAAAAAAATACTTTTGCCTTAAATTTAAATAACTTGCATTTTTGAAAATTAAAATCTATATGTATATGACGAAACATTTAATATTATAATTTTACAGCACAGTAAAAAGTAAAAATATATCAAGAGTAAACACGCGTGTTACTATGAATCATTTTGTTTATTTTTGCGTGTGGTCGTTTGATTTATGCTTTCAAATTTACTATTAGACATGCACTTTACCATTCTTGCTTTACTGTTAGTCGTGAAATTTATCACTTTTACAAACTAAGCCGTGCAACTAACCTACACTCGAAAACCTAGTGTACGCTGACTCGGTTGGGACCAAATGTCTCCAACCTGTGTGGTGCTTAAGTTTCGAAAGGGTGAGTCATCTCAGATGTCATCCTCGTCGTCTGACCATGATTCAAAATAGCCCTAGTGTTGCTTTTAAACTGGAAATTAATATAATTAAACTAAACTTCAAACTGAAAAATTGGTTTGTGACAATACCTAAATCTCAACGATGACTGGTTCTTTATACGTTGCTGCAAACATCTAAAAAGAAAGGTTTTTACTGTCCCTTATCGCTGATTCGCCACTCAAAGTTTGCCAAGGGGAAAAAATATGTCTGATTACACAATTCTAAACGAACATTTAGAATTGAGAAAGTTATACGCAAAAATTGTTCTAAAGCCTTGATCGCTCAAAAGATATAGTCTGTAAATTTCTTTCCCTATTCCCATCATTATTCTGTATCACCTTCCCTTATTAACTGACATAGCACCCTGTAACTTTTTTTATACCTGAAATTTAAAAGGCGGATATACCAAATTGAAGATAATAAAACATAAGATTAAGATACACCGGAAACGCCGTCATTGAAGGAATGTTTTAAAAAATGTAAAAGAGAAAAAAAGATTGATGTACTTTAAATGTCGTAACATTTTATATAATGTCTTATTTATTGGTTCCTACTATATATGCTCCAGAATGTCAACAATCTATCTATAAGAAACAGAAAACTTCTTTTCGTAAAAATACTGAAATTACTGTTTGGCCGTGCAACTAACCTACACTAGAAATTGGTGTATGCTAAATCTGTCGGGACCAAATGCCCTCCCCCTCAGGTGCGGTGCCTAAGTTTCGAGAAGGAGGTGCCAGTTCAATTGTCTACAACTTCCTCTGACCGCTGCTCAAAATAGTAGTAGCGAAGCTTTTAAACGGGGCGTTTATATAACCAAACTAAACTGAAAACTGATTAGTGACAATACTAACCTCCTGACTAAGATATTTACTACGTAAATATCTTACGAACACTGCTTCTTTATAAGTTTTGTAAACATCTTAAGATAAAGATTTTTAATGTCCAATTATCGCTGATTCACTGCTCAGATTTTGCCAAGAAAAATATATGTATGGGTACAAAAACGCTTTTTTTTAATTTATCATTTTTTTTATAATTTTTTTTGTCATTATTTGTATAACTTAAACAAATTTTTAAAAAGAAATATAAGATATTAAAAAATATTATTTATGTATTTTAGAAAATATTTATATTTGTTTTTATATATTTGTCTACACGTAATTATTTTTTTAAAATTAAGTGGTTGTATTAAATTTAAATAATTTGCATTTTTGAAAATAAAAAAACGTTATATGGATTTTTTTTTTTTGATATTATAATGTTATAGTACAATAAAACGCAAAAACAAAGATATAGCAAGAGTAAACACGAGGGAAGTTTTTTTCTGGCCATATAATTTACACTTCCAAATTAACTGCTGGCATGAAATTTACCACTCACAATTTTATTGTTAGCCAAGTAATTTACCATTATTACAAACTTAGCTATGCAACTAATCTGTACCTGAACCTGTTGCATGTTGAATCTATTGGAACGGAACGCCCTTCCACCAATGCAGTGCTTAAGTTTCGAGAAGGAGGTACCCGTTCAGGTATGACATCGTCCTCTGATCGCGGCTGAAAATAACTGTAGTGTGGCTTTAAAACGGGTGTAACTAAACTAAATTTAAATCTCATAAAATCACTGGTTTTTTATACGTTATTGTAAACAGGGAGGTTTTTAATGTCTCTTTATCACTGAATCACTACTCAAATTTTGCTAAGGAAAAAAATGCCAAAGAATGCAATTCTGAGCAAACATTTAGAACTGAGAAAATTGTACGATCGAATTGTTCTAAAGTCCTGATCATTCAACAGATATAGTCTGTAAATTTCTTTTCTTAATCCATCACTTTTCTGAATCACCTTCCCTTATTACCTGACATAGCACCCTGTAACTTTTTTATATCTGAAATTTAAAAGGCGGATGTATCAAAGTAAAGATAATAAAATATAAGATTAAGATACACTGGAAATGTCGCGATCGAAGACATATTTTGAATAATAAAGGAAAAAAAAGATTAATGCCCTAAATGTAAAATTTTAATATCTTATTTATTGGTTCCACTGTATATGTAAGAAGCAGAAAACTGAAATACTGTATAAAACATTACGTTTTAATACTCACCTACACTAAAAATTGGTGCACGTTGAATCTCGTTAGTGGTGCGGTGCTTAAATTTCGAAAGGGATTGCTACCTCAAGTGTCGTCCTCGTCGTTTGATCGTGGTTTCTCCATTGAAAGAATGCTTTGAATGGTGGGAAAAAAAATATTAATGCGCCCTAAATGTTGTAAAATTTTAATATCTTATTTGCTGGTCTTACTATATATGCTGCAGAATATAAATAATATATCGTTAAGAAGCATAACACTTTTAATAAATTCAGTATTTTTACAAAAAGAAGTTTTCTGTGATTTTTATTATTATTATTATTTTAGTCATTCAAAGTCAGCGTGGAGGTTAACTAAGCATCTGATCAGGACTAATAAAAAAAGAAGTTGTTTGCTGCTTCACCTATATTGGAGTTACCTCAACAGATATCGGAATTTTGCTGCCGCATCAGAAAGTTTGCGCATTATATGGAATTCTCTTCCAGATGCTTTTCTCACTTATGTGGAAATTGAAGCAACTTTTGGAAACAAGGGTTTCGAGCCCAAAGAGATTGAAGACATTTACAAGTTTTATTCCGATGCTGTTGGCGAATTTCATTCAAAGGCTGTCCCGCGTTCTTTGAGGCATCACTGCAGGATAGTTATACGAAGGAGGTTCTGGAAGTGCCGACAGTGGATTCCGGAAGGAATTCAACAAATTGGTCTTCCACCAATGCTTCAGTTGTATTTAAATCTTGAAGCATAATAATTTTTTTGAGAAAGCATTGGCGTAGTGTTTGTTGCATGAATAAAGGTATTTGTTTTCTTATTTGTGTTTTTTAATTGATGTAAGCATGAAGATCATGAAACAAAAACAATGTCTTAAGTTGTAATATCTTGATCCTGACCAATCAAATAAGAGAGAAACGTAACAAAACAATTCTTTTATTTGCAGCCTTATATATGTATACTAGCAGTACCCGCACAGCGTTGCCCGTGGTATCACATCCAAGAGGACAAATTAGATTTAAACTTAAGTGTAGCCTTCACTCGATATGACATGGGCATGTCACGCAACATCAAACATAATAATAAATTTAAAAATACTCAAAAATAACTACAAAACTATTTTTAATAGCACACATGTAGAAATAATTAGACTCTTAAAAAGGTAAAAATATGATATGTTCATAGACAAAATAATTCGCTATAAATATACAATAGAAAAACTATTTTGAAATTTAAAAATATACAAATAAATCATTGTATCACATTTGTTCATCAACTCTATATAATTTGATATGAGAATAAAATTCAGCTTGCTGCATGATATTTCTTTGTAAACTATATTGGCTGTTTTTCTTCTTGATGCCAAAACAAAAAGATTTTGTTTGGATGCAATTCTAGAAAGTGCCACATAAAGTTTCCAAGAGAAAAATATTCTTTACTTTAGTCAATATCACAATTGTTATATCAGTCAATTGTTATGTTTAGTCAATATCACAATTATAAACTCTTTTTTAATTTTCATATGAATTTAACACTCTAAAACTTTCCCCAATAAATGTCCTACAAAATGGTACAAATATTTCCAATATCAGTTAATTTTTTTGGGTATAAGGAGTTCTGAATCGCTGTTTAAAGTTTGAGTTTTATGGAGTTTACTGGCGCTAGAACCATTTCTGATTATGCGCACCAACCATAAGGTCTATGCAAAAATATGGTTCATTAAAAAGGTGCATGGTCACATTTTAAAAGGTTATTCAAAACCTCTGCTCACTGTCACAAATACTCTATTCTAGAGGAAAAAAAACCTGTTGTAAATAATTTGAAGCATTAAAAGAGAATGAACAATACTCATATAAAATAGAAGAAGCCTATCATTTTTAAAAAGATAAAAAGATGAGGATGAGGATCTTTGTTAAGGATGTCTTTTAAAACAAGGTGAGGCGAATGAAAACATTGAACTCGTTGAGAATTAATATGTCGGACTGTCAAAAGGCATTTTGACAGTCTGACATATTCTTAGAGTGCCCACGTTATATATACGTCTTAGAGTTTATGTATGATTTTAAACAGCCTGCCACGCTGTTTAAAATCATACATAGACAAATAAATGTATCGCGTATGCATACTACAGCTCTTGTTATTTGTATATACTTCGTGTATACTTGCCACACACACAAATTGAAATGACAGAATTCCTATTTTCTATGTGCAATAGAATACATACAAACATATAATAGATTCAACACGCATAAAGCACTCATGTTGTTTGAAGAAATCATTTTCATTAAGCTCATAATCACTATCATGTGCAACAAAATGCGCAAACAAAGCGTTTTAAAATACATGAACTATAAAAATAGACTTTACATTTCATTTGCTAACACATAGCACGAAAAAGATGTAATGAAGCTTGATTTAGTACTTAACATGCATTCGATTTATGCATGCTCTTGCAATACCCCTTCCCCAATTATACACAACATCAATCAATAAATTAAGTCAATAATAAAAATAATAATCTATGCTTGTCTTATGTTATATGAATTTACGCCAAATTAAATCCCTTCCAGACAAAAAAAAAAAAAAAAAATAAGAATATCGAATTATTAGTTCGTTACTCTTTCCACTCCTTTTCCCATTTTCTTCGCCTGGTTTCGATATTTGGCATTTAATATTAATCAAATTTACGAGTTCTTTTTATTCCATTTTGTTCATAGCAATGCTAAAATCTCGGACATATTTTAAATAGATTTTTTTTTTTACGATTGCTAAGAAGGTTTGGCATATAGAAATAAGAGGGAAAAAAAAAGAAGTTGATTTGAATCTTACCAATTTATTAAACTATTTTGTGCAACCTTTTTGCAAATACGAGATTTTCAACTTTTTGTGCATGCAACCTTTATAAATAACCAGATAATAGAAAAATAATTTTAAAAAAAAAGAAAGAAAAACAATGAAATACACTTACCGAAATTCAAACATAAATGCGATCAGCCAATGTCGTTTCCAGGGATCACAAAACTTAAGGCCTTCCAGGAGCTTCATTACTTCCTTTACATAACTAAATGACTCATCGAAAAAGCTTTGTATGATGAATTTACAGCACCACGTCATTGTTTCTTCTCTTCTTGTTCGATGAACTTGATAAAATATGTTGACAAATCTTTGAAGCTTTTTATTAGACCGAATCCAACTACCGAAGTTCACCCTCATCAAACATTTGGTTACCAATTGTGCATCAATGGTCAGCAGACTGCAGAACATCAGTCAGCAATGCAAGTCATTATAGATTCAGACGTCCGCAACGACTCATTGAATTTCAAGCACATTCTTGCATCTAACATTATCAACCATTTTAAAATGTTTAATTTTTTATAATTATTCTGGAAAGCATAGTCGACGAACTGAAACAATTTACGAGTATAAAAACCATTTTCAATTCATATTTGGGCAATTGGAATTGCAGATATGAACATTTGTCCAAAATTATTAAGATAAAAATCTTTGTTAAAGCCGGTTTCTCTTGCTTCGGTCATTTCGAAATGTAGATAGTACAGGAACTGCCCATCTTCATGAATTTGCGACATTTTTCTTCAGTAATTATGTCTTTTGAATAAAATGGGTAGTATATTCTTGTAAACGCACAACTGCCGAGCTCATGACTTCGTCTCACCTCTAAGTTTAAACATGAAATGGAATTCTGCACAATAAAACTGTGCTAAACGATATCCGCTACAGTAAATAGTTCTATACTTTGATAAGATAAACAAGTCATCGTCTTTTTTCGTTTTTTAATTTATAAGAGTACAGAAATTTTCAATATGAAGAACTTTCAAGGCATCGTCTCATTTCCTGCCATCAAAAATTAATTAAAACATTATTTTTCTCAATAATTTCAGTATATCACAAAAATAATTTTTATTCTTTAACTGCATTGCCCGAGTCTGGTTCGTGCATTGTATTATCGTAATTTTAAAATGGTAACAAGAAGCAATTCAGTCATAATTATATTTAAAAATTACAGATATTACAAAATTTTAAATGTATTAATGACATTTTAATCAGAATGGCAATGCATTTTCAAAATAGCCATCCAATTAACATGGAGAAAATAAAGGGCAAAGAATTAAAATTTAAAAATAAGCTTTCCAGTACTGACAATTTTCAATTTTCACTTGCATTGATCATTTGAAGCATTAAAAAGCTAAAGAATTTTTTTTGGACTGGGGGTCCAAAATTTATAGAGATTTTAACACTTTGTACTCGAATGTCTCTTTTCAAGCATTCTCAAGATGGTACGAAAATTTAACATTTTTCAATTCTCATTGTTAAAAATACAGAGTGTAAAGAGTATGTGGGTTAATTTTACGATTGCTTCTTAAAAATACCTACAGAGTGATAAGAGAATGTTCATTTTAAAATTTAACTTAAAATAATTATATATATATATTTTTCGGAGCAATAAACAAGTTTTATTTGGTGAATAATTATGCATCGAATTGCTTTTCTGAGTGCAAAGGGCAAATAATGACCTTCATTCGGATGTGCGGGATTTTTTTTTTTTTTTTTTTTTTTTTAATGTAAGATGCAGTTTTCAAACGTCATTTTCCTCCAGTGATTTAAGCAAGAAAATTTCCTTTTAATTTCCAGAATTTCATACAAACTCTGAGCCAAAATATGTACAGGCATTTTCTGAATTTTTTGAATATTAAAATAAGTATCTTAAAGTACAAATATGTCATTAAAATGCGTAATATACATTTTAATTTATCCATAAATGCACAAAAAGATATTATGGAAGGTTTAGTGATTTCAATGATAACTTACACAAAATTCAGATTATATTGTAATTTCTTCGACTAATTAAAAACTGTGGTAAATTCATGCGAAATCGATACAATTTTTCGTGCTTTACTAAACCTCCCTTTTCTATTAAAATTCAAATATTTCTTTTTTCTTTATGCAAATATACCTATGAATTATGTCAATTATTTCAAGCCATTTTCTAGTTGCATTACAATAGAAATAGTGCAATATATTAACTTATTTCTTCGTAAATAAATTTTAACCAATTCGATGGTATGTTTTACAACGCCAGATTTTTATCCACGCTTTAATATTAGTATATTTTTTAAAAAAAAGGGTTAAAACAGAGCTGAAAAATTTAAAATCTCTTAATGATTTACCTGTCATTGTATTGCTGTGTTTTCATTCCCTAATAAACATAATATAAATAACTACAATATTTTTAGTGTAAGCATCCTTTTTTGACCCATTCACTGCCATTTACGAGTTATCTCGTAGGAAACTGAAGCGTAATGAGGCGTTTATAAATTTCGCTAGCAGTGAATAGATTAAAAACTACGATGTAATAAAACAATTAGAAAGATTTTTAATGAGATAAAAACTTTATATTATGCATATTTTATTAATTGAAAAAAAATCTCCACAGCGTTCAAAATATAAAAATCACTAATAAGCAACAAGATCCTCCCCTCGGCCATAGCGTATGCAATCCAAAAAGCCGCATTTTGTGTATAAGTATTGTGAAAAGACCGATTTAAAAGTATTGTGAAAAGACCGATTTAAAAGTATTGTGAAAAGATCGATTTAAAAGTATTGTGAAAAGATCGATTTAAAAGTATTGTGAAAAGATCGATTTAAAAGTATTGTGAAAAGATCGATTTAAAAGTATTGTGGAAAGATCGATTTAAAAGTATTGTGGAAAGACCGATTTAAAAGTATTGTGAAAAGACCGATTTAAAAGTATTGTGAAAAGACCGATTTAAAAGTTTTGTGGAAAGATCGATTTAAAAGTATTGTGGAAAGATCGATTTAAAAGTATTGTGGAAAGATCGATTTAAAAGTATTGTGGAAAGACCGATTTAAAAGTATTGTGAAAAGACCGATTTAAAAGTATTGTGAAAAGACCGATTTAAAAGTTTTGTGGAAAGATCGATTTAAAAGTATTGTGAAAAGATCGATTTAAAAGTATTGTGGAAAGATCGATTTAAAAGTATTGTGGAAAGATCGATTTAAAAGTATTGTGGAAAGATCGATTTAAAAGTATTGTGGAAAGACCGATTTAAAAGTATTGTGAAAAGACCGCATTTTCTGATTTAAAATATAGTAAAAAGATCGGGTAAAGATTTCAAGCGTATCCCTTTCATTAGTTGAGCGCAATATTTATTATAAAACAGTTTCGGTAATAGCAATATTTCTTTTCGAATTCGTCACATTGACGAGTTATCGCTTTTCTATACAGGCAGGTAACAGACGGTTAAACACTTAACTGTTTTATTTTCTTTACCATCTAATAAGATGACTTCTATTTTGGGAATATTTTCTTTTTTTGATTCAAATGGAAATCAATTGAATACTTGACTTATCTATGTATTCGAAGTAATTTTAATATTGAATTATAATCGTATGGCATACGGGCAAACCAGTTAAGAGGCTAATACTTTGATAGATTCAGTCAAAAATTTAGTGTCTACATTTCTAATCATAAAACTACATGCAAAATGTCATCAATTTAGCTATTTACATTTTACAAATAATCATGCTCATACAAAATGGATAGACGAAATGGAGAAATATTTTGTTCGAAATCTCATGGAAAATATTTGATAAGAAAAATCCATATACCAAATTTCATCTTATAGCTGGTTGCAATCTTGTACTATAGCGCTCATTGACCGTCAGAGAGACCTATTCAAAGATCTTTTTAGAAACATAATGTGGTCTGGAATGTAGAAATTCATTCATATTTCTCTGAATCATTCAAATTCTGATGAGTGTCTCCAAATATTACAATATTTTCTAATTGCTTACTTCGCATATGAAAAGGTAAAAATGGTTGCAACATTCAAAATATGAAATCGAATTCAATAATAAGTACTACATTTATAGAAAAAATAAGCAAAAGAACTTACCTTTTAAATGCTTTAATAACACATAATTTCAATAATTTTTATCCTGATTAAATAATTAACATTTTACATAGGAAAGTCCAACAAGGGACAAATATAGTTTCAAAAATCATTAAAACCAAGTTCCATCATCAAAAATATTTACACAAACTGCAACTTACATACTGCCCATTTCATTCAAAAACTTCAAAATGAAGAATGATTAGTATTATTCAATGGTTAAAAGAATAATGCCGGGTTTACACTCGGCCAGTAGTCAGCGCATGCGTAGAGAGGGCTAAAAAAGGCTGTTCGGTCTATGGCAAGTAATTGTCCCAACGAGACGACAACATGCTGCAGTATTCAATTTTTTCTTACTGCGCATACGTTTGTAGAATTTGGTGCGGTTTTTTTTGCGTGAAAGAATGGATCACTTTTCATAAATTACTTCCGACAATTTTGGCTCTTTCTGATGCGAGGCTGTGTTCTTTTTTCATTTTCTTTGCCCTTTTTTTCTATAATTTTCAAATTTAGGTATGTTGACCGTTTTTTTTTTTTTCTTTTTTTTTTCTATACTATGTTTCTTTGTGTAAATATCCATCATTTTAATAGAATACGCAGTGAAAAAGAAAAATTCAGAGACGCCAAAACGGTAATTTATAGCCAAGCATGGAATGCCTGAATCGATTCTATGAAATTGCGGCAAACATAAATAAGTCCTCTCTACGCATGTGCTAACTACTGACCGTCTTATAACTGGCGAGTGTAAATTTGGCTTAAGAACAGATAAGTCAAACTATTCGATGTTCTCTTCTCCTTAAGACATTCAGAAATCAGCTGCCCAAATGGCATGGAGATTTTTAAAAAAAGGGAAGAAGAACCAGATATTCGGATTCTAAATATATGTAACTGGATATATGTTTATGTTAAACTTATGTTACTGGATAAATATACGTATATGTTAGATTAAATATATGTAACATCCTAAAAGGTATTGGATTAAAAAGAATATTTAACAGTATTTAACGCTGAATGATAAATATGAAAGAATAAATCAGTCAGTTTTTGCATCGGAATACACAAAACAAGATCTCTGATTTTTTTCAACATATACTGTGAAAACATAACGTTCTATCCCAAATTTTTTTTCCCAAGGAAGCCACAACATCTAAAGTGCTAGTGCAACTAGAAGGCAATATCTTGACTTTGAAATAGGAGAATGGCGGTTTTAAGACCCAGTTACATTTAGGAAGCATGTGGACCTCATTCATATGAAATTTTACTTGAAACCACTGCTGAAATCGGGGCTGAAAAATTCATAATATACTCTGTTCATGTTTATAATTACTGCGCCATTGTTTTTAATGCTTTGGATTCTAAAATTTTATATTGTACTATCATTGAATACTTATGAGCAACGAATGATAATATAGCATTTACAAAACTCAATTGGAAATTATCAATTGATTTTAATTATGGATTACTTATGAGTGGAATCATCTGGTACTGAATTTGAGCAAAGCAGCTTACACACGAGACCAACTATTGTCCAAAATAGAAGGCCTACCGCAAGAAGACCACGTGACACAATAGTAAAATGTCAAATGGTTGTCTCATCGGGGCAACTATTTACCACTGTCCCTTTGAGGTCATGTGATATTCCTAAGGTAGGCGTGGGCTTCCATTGCGCATAATAGTTGGTCTTGTGTAAACGCTGCTTAAAAGAAACTGTTTAAGAGTTATGGTGTTGTTTGCTGTTGCTTAACCCCTTTGGATTGAACACCATCAAACCAAATCCAAGAGATCAAGAAAAGAGGGGTGCAGTAGCTTCTGAGGGTAAAAACCCCTGAGCACCCGAGAGCAGAAGTCAGACTTTTAGCTCATATGAAGATGACACTCACACATTCGCTTACACAACCCCTTTTTACAAGGGGGCTCTTTCACACATCTCACAGAAAGAACACAGGATAAAAAACAACCATGCCCGAATCAGAATTCGAACTTGATATGCCGAGATCACGAGGAAGACGCGCTACCCCTAGGCCAAGGCTCCGGCGTTTATGAGTGATTTAGTATTTATGATAATAAATTGGGAATTATTTTAAAGATTAATATGATGAACACAGTAAAAGATTTAAGATTTTTTAATATAACTTAATTTAAAAGTAAAATATCTGACTCGTATATTAATGGGAATAGAACTCAGAAAAGTGTCAAGGAAGAAAGAAATATGAAATAGAAAATTACAAATAATTTAATAAAAAAATTAAAATCTTTGTAATATCATTAAACATTATATTATAAATGGGATTAAAACTCCAATTTTGTTTAGAGTATTTCTATTAGCTCGTCCCGCTTCTACAATTTATTTTTGATCTTTCTGTTATTAATTATTACTATTATTTTACATATCAATACGTTGTTTAAAGTCTTTTATGTTGGTTCATCTGAAATTCACGGTAAATAAACCTTAGGCAGAATTATTATTATTTTTTTTTTCTTTGAGAAAATTTACAAAGTTTTTGTAGCCGTTTTAAGATTTAAATAAAATGATTAAATTAATTTTATTTATCAATTTAAATTGTGGGTTACTGTCATGTTTTCGTCTTGGCTCTGAGATAAAATGCGATTCTTTTTGTTTGTTTAAATTGCCATACTGCAAAAATTTTGCAAAAACCAAATGGAAATCAACACTGAGAGCCACCTAATTTTAATATAAAAGAAACTTTGACATAAATTAGTATAATTTAGTAGCTGAAGCTTAACATGATCACTTCGGGATTTAAAAATTGTGATTAATCTATTAACATTAAACATTAATCGATTGACAGCAAAAAGGAATTGTGTAAAATCAACTATATTTGTATCAAATCAAGGATGGGTGCGTATCAACTATCTCAAGATTATCTTCAATTTATTTCAAAAATAACAATTAAGAAATTCCTTGATTATTGCATCGTGACAATTATTTCTGTTTATTTATATATTATTTGTAAAAACATTGTTTTTAAAGCAGATGAACGATGTTGCACACTGGGTTTTCAGATTAACAAATGCTTGAAACATTTCGGTGTTCGTTGGAGAATTTTCTTCAAAGCATTTGTTCTTGTCGGTATCATCACCCTTTCCTGCTATGTCATAAACCACCTACGATTATTTTTCAAAATTTTATTTTAAAAAATCTGTGTAATTTGATTTGAAGTAAATTGCTATACTTGCATAGAATTTTAATTACAGGCAACAGTTTTTTAGAGCTGTTTAAAAGATAGCAAAAGGATGTTAAAATTCAGAACTTTCGTCTTCCTTTTTTAGGTACATACTCAAAAAATACTTCTATCATTCCTCATTCAGAATAAAAGGAATTTCTAACATAAACGTCAAGACAGTTTATTCATATTATATGTGAATACATTTTAATATATAGATTTGAACCTTTCCCAATAGCAGAAAAAAAATCGACAGGATTATCTTGAGTATTCAAAACCTGCGCTTTGTTCGATTCTATATCATGATCACTTCCCTAAATTTCATCAATATATTACGAATATTGGCCATTTATTAGTGGACACACTTGATAGAAAATCTTTGAATTCATGTTGCTCACATTCTTTCACTGTCATAGCCATAACATTAAAATATTCCAAAGCGATATCGCACGCAAGGGTCAGTTTGACCTCCAATCCTCCTGTAAAAAAAAAAAAAAAGTAATTTATTGTTTCACTGATTTACGTTATTCTAATCTTTTTCTTCTAGTTCCTCCATGAACGTATAGAAAATAACAAGTGAAATGTTTCGAAAATTCCTAGAATTTCTAAACAAAAGAGAAAGGATGGGGTCAAAAAGGCCCTATTTTGTGTCGACGAGTTTATATAAAGCAAAAAATGCTATGAAAGTCAATCGTTTTCTTCTTGTGTATAGCTAATCATCCTGCCACCACTGAACGTAGCAGTTATCGACAAGATTTGCTGTAGCCGACTGCTATCTGTATCATTAATCCGTTCATAAAGCGGCGTTCCTACAACCGGAGAATCTTCAGACGAGCCAAGCGTTCCCCCCTTCAGCCCCTCTTGCCGTTTTTTGGGGTGCTTTGATACCTGTCTAGTTTACCGACAAACTGGACAAACATCAAAGCATCCCAGAAAATCAGAAGATGGGTCGAAGGGGAAATGTGTGCCTCATCTGCCGTCTGGACAGGTCGCAGGAACACTGACCGATTCACCAAACTGACATTCTCTTCGAGACATTTGGCTCCTAGCCACAAAGTGGTCAATCATCGACCTTCCTCCTCACTTTCCCGCTCACCTGTTTTCCAATTAAACAAGGAACAGACCATTACTTAAAGAAAATTTACTCGAAATTCTCAATATTCCTCCAAATTAAATCGTTAACGCTATTTGAAAATGAAGAATCTGTCAATTCTTAACGAATCACTCTAAGCGAGTATTTTTGTGTGCATTTGAATATATCCTTTTGGGACAAGAGGATTTAGATGATATAAAGCGAACGATGACATCAATCGTGTTCACATTAAGAGGTATCTACTGCAATAAAAATCTCTTCATCATGCGAAGCTTTATTTTTTGATTAAAATGAGAAATTCTTTCATCAAAAATTTTAAAGAACGGGCAGATTCTCGTAAATTATTGAGTGTTCCAAAAGATTTTTTTTTTAGAAAATGAAGAATACTAATTTTTTTCATAAATTGTTAATAAATTTTAGAAGAAAGATGCAAATGCTAAATAAACATTGTGAGTGGGAACTTGTTGCTGTTGGCAATAGGCGAGGACCGAACTCGCAACCTTTGGGTTCGTAGCCGAGTAACAAGACCACTAGACAAAAGAAATTTCTCATGTCTCGTAGCTGTTATCTGGCTTATAAAGCGTCACCACATTACTCCCCCTTCAGTGCGTCGGAGGTGAGACGAACGATTTTTTTGTCCTGTTTTTGCTGTTATTAGTGGTGATATATTGGCTGTAGCGTCTTATCCATTTTTTTTTTTTTTTTGGCTGATTATTTATCAGCTGCATTTTTTTCTCTTATTGGCCGATTATTTGTCAGCTTCATTTTTATTTATTTATTTATTTCTGGTAGAGGGCGCCACAACAGTTGTATGAAGTTTGCGTATTTTCGTCATCGGGTAACCAATGTTGCTACTGGCGATAGGCGAGGACCGAACTCGCAACCTTTGGGTTCGTAGCCGAGTAACAAGACCACTAGACAAAAGAAATTTCTCATGTCTCGTAGCTGTTATCTGGCTTATAAAGCGTCACCACAAACTTATGAATACATTTTTAAGGAACACGGGACAGGAAATCATTTCTTAACGGAATGGAACACTTTTTAAAATCAGTAAGATGAAAAAATTAAAAAAAAAAAAAAATATTTAACTTTTCCACGTTTTTCCTAATTCAAGTTTAATTTATTAAACAAATCTTGGGATCCGTCATGATGTTTATTGCGCATGCGCAATAGAAAAATAATGTTAAATAATAAAAAGAAATTAATATTTAAACGTTTGCTACGAAACATTTAGTAAAACCTCCCCTCTGCTACATTGCATTTGTTAGTAAAATTTGAAGATAAAAAAAAAAAAAATCTAATCAGTAATTTTTATTTGTAAAGTGATAAAGAGAAGTTTTATATAATTTTTTTTTTATCATAGCGAGAAATTTAGACTTTTGTTCATTAATATTTAATGTTGAACTGTAGATACATATAGTATTAAAAATCAATGACACTGTAAAAACATTTATTAAAAGCTGTTGAAAATAATTTACAAGTGTTTGATCATATTTTCTTCTCTCTTTACACAACGGATTGAATATATACTATTTAGCATTCTAGATTCAAAAATGATTTTAGATTTAGAGGTAGGTCTACTTTGCTGATTCCATCCGGCAACTGCAGATTAAGAGCCATGGCTTTTCGGATGATTAAACGGCTGTAATGAGTCAATGACCTTGGCGTAGTATTGGAAGGAATGACGCCAACTATTTTCTCGTACAACCTAAGAAATTTTTCGTCTGACATTATTGAAGGACAGCATTGTTTTCTGGAAAAAGATTCGATTTCATTTTTACTCAGAAGAACATCAGGGGTGGAGCGCCACAGTAGAGTCAAAGCTTCGCCTGTAAGATGGATCAACCGATGATAACCGGTTATTTCCGGATTTTGTGAACTTTTTTCATGAAAATAAAGCAAGCGACGAATATCATGCATAAGACTATGCCTTCTTCTGTCGTTTCTAATGAAAAGAAAATGAACATAGTTATTACATGATATTATTAGGAGTGAGAATAAAATTTGAGAATTATAAATTTGATTGTGGCAACAATGTATAATAATATAATAAATCAATTATAATAGATATGACGTTTTTAATTGAAATCATATCACTGATATGTAAAACTTGTCATTGTTGTGTACCACTTGTTGTCAGCGATGTGTAATCGATTGTAGCAATAAAATTTTCTTGTTTGGGAAACCACTTCAGTCCAAAACATTAAAAAGTTGCAAATTTTCCAACTTAAAATCTGATGGAGATTGTTAATGAACTCTGGTACATCAGTAGAAAATGCATCTGGATGACCTCCAAATTCAACCTGTTGAATCTATTAAATGTTCCAAATATTTTTCAGAGGCCCCGTATACCAAACCCGCTCAAGCGACGGATTTCCGATGGAATCGGTCCTTGAACCTGGAACCCTCCGGTTCCGAAGACGAGACCAACAGGCCACAGCGGCACCATCAGTTGAACTTTAATGAAATGTTGCTTACTTCATTCGTGTGTTCTTTGTTACCCTCTTTCGTTCAGAAGTTCCGAAGTATAGATAGAACTACATAGAATTTTAAATAGTATTCATTTCCTCAAGCCTTCCGTAGTCAATATTTAAAATTGCCAGTGTCCTGGCCTAAGGGCAACGTGTCTTCCCCATGATTTAGGCATCCCGGGTTCAAGTTCGGGCATGGTCGTTCCTTACCCTGTGTTCTATTTGTGAAGTGTGTGCCAGAGCCCCCCTCCATAAGAAAGGAGTTGTGCAAGCGAATGTGTTAGTGTCATCTTCATATGAGCTAGAAGTCTGCCCTCTGGTGCCCAGGGGCCCTCTACCCTCAGAAGCTACTGCAAAAACTAGGGTTAAATCACTGACAGATTAATCAGCGGGCTTGTGCAAGTGCCATAAGTAACAACAATATATTTAAAATATCTTTCCTTTCCGCTCATTATTTTCATTTGCAAATTCCTCTGAGAAATATGGATTTTTTATGGACATCTTGTATTTAAATGCAACTGATTTATTTGATCAGATCCTAGATCTAAGTTCCAGTAATCAATATTCGGTTTAATAAATATTTGTGAAAAGAAAAAAGTTTAATATATCAAGAAACTGAATTCATAGCTCTAACATGCTATCTTATTACATAAAAATTCTGTAATATACTTTCTGATTATTGTTAACACATTTCGTACGAGTGACGGGATTTCCCGTTTTTAGCAGTGCGACAGTTACGAGATAACTCGTTTCATGTTTCTTTGGCTAAATCGATGCATAACCAACCAGAGGCAAATATTTAACAAATTAACTACCACAAAGAAATCTGTAAAACATACTTCTGGGACAGCACGTTTTTGGGCAAACTTGTACGCTCTAAAATCCTCATAACTTGTTATTTATGAAGCAATAACAGACGGAACACGCAATACGAGAAAACTCGTGAGCAGTACGTAACATATGGGACGCGAAACACGAGGAAATTCGTGAGTGATCTTTAATGTCTTGAAACAAGATACTGCTGCAAATCGTGCCGAACATCATTGCACAAGGGAATATGCTTTACCAAATACACACTCTAAAGCATTATTCAAGTCTGTAAAACAAATAGTTAAAATGTAAAAAAATCTTGTATAATAAATGCATGTATAAAATATATAGTAGTATTTAAGAATACTTTATGTAAATATAATACCAAATGCAAATTAAAAATGTGCATATATGCATCTTATTGCTTGCCAAGCATGTTTCTAGAGGGTTCGAAAATGTGCGGACTCTGGGAGCGCCGCATGCAATGTATAATTTGAATCCTCAACAAACTAAATGTGAATTCGTACTACTCACGAAAAATTTGAATTATCATTAACTGTTTAAAGCAAAACCAGGATTATTTTAAAATGGGCTTCGTAGTTTTAAATCGTGATCAGGTGATAAAAAAATAAGGTTGTATATCTCTTTTTTAACTCCAGGGAGGGGAGTATTAACCTTATTCCTCTTTTTCGTTGATATCATCTGTATTATTTATAGAAAAAAAAATCATCCCCAATCAGAGACATAATGAATTATCAAGGAAACCGTCAGATCAGAAACAGAATTACTAAAAATGCAAGGAATTCCATTGCAGATGATTTCATACATTAATAATTCAGCAATTTATGGAACGCATGAAGACATTTAATTTTTGGAAAAGAATAAATATTTTCTGTTTGTATTCACATTAAAAATAACATTACAGTGTCCTATTAGCAATAAAAAAAAAACTTTTAATCATAATACCAAACTAAATTAAAATCTTTAATTGATATTTTTTATTACTTTTAATTCAACATTTTTCATAAAATAGTTGAAGTTCATGTACAACTCAAACACTGTAAAAGTAATAAACAAAGCAGCATTAGGGTTGCTAGAAGATCCTTTCATTGGGTTACCATATTTGCGACAAACTCGGGGGCACATTATATTACACTTCAACCGCGTTTTAAAAGTTTTAATGTTTTAAAATGTAAAAGAACGCTTGAAGTGCGTTACAACCGCCCTTCAGAAGTTTCGCTTAGTTTAATCGTTTAATTACTTAAAAAGATGAACAGTCTTGGAGAGCAATCTGGTCGCCAAAGATGGCTAGTATTAAAATAATTAAAAAATTATCTATAATTTAAAAAATACTCACCTTCTCTTATCACATATATCAAGATCTATCTGTTTAGACGTGGAAGAAATTCCATGTTTCAAAACAAATGGTACGAATCTATATAATGCCAAACGTATTAACAACCATACAATATCTTCGCCAAAATCAATGTGTTGAGGTAAACTGTTTTCGTTTGAAATGTAATTTGGATAGATGAAATATTCGTTCACTATTTCCGGATCATCTTCATATCCTACAATATTCATAACAATAAAAACACCTTTCACTCTATCAGAACATTCGATGCATAAAATGTTCATGTAATGGAAAATTAAAACTTCTTCACTTTCATAAAAGCTTCCTTCGTCAATAAACTCAAAAAAATTTGTTAAGGAATCCAATTTTCTTTCGGCTTGCTTAACATGCAGAACTACAAACCTTTGAAAAGTTCTTTTGTACCAGATTTCATCGACGTAAAAACGATCGACATAAACGCTTTTGTCATCCCTTTCAACACAGCATGAACACATATCAGTGTACAGTAGAACACGGTAAGTGTATTTAGATGGCAATTCCAAATTTAAAGAAGGACACACAGATTTTCTACGCAGCGCATGGTTTCTCGTAAATCCTTTTGGCTCACAGCGAACTTCAGAATTTCTTGACGAATCAGTTTTTAAAGCTGCCATTTCTTTTTTATAAGTAGAATATTCACCAAAATTTAAATCTAAGTATGTAATCGACTTGTGAACAATGGATCCGTATTTCGCAATGTTTCTAGCATCGTCTAATTCAATGTATCTGAACACAGAATATTCATTGTAGATTGCCATATCGTTCGTTTGGATAAAAATATTCTATATCTAATTTCAAGTAGGATTTACATTCAGGCAGCTAAATATCATCAAAGCATGCTTAAAAACTGTACAGTAACAAGTGCTTATCACTGATACGAGAACTTGCTATTGTCTGCGCATGCCCAGTCTTCTTTCTGCGCAGGCATGACTTACTGGAATCTATATTACTTACTATGAACTTGCTGAGTGTAAACCCTCCTTCAGATTGAGTGAGTACTTTTTGATTTCGATAGGCAACCAGAAGTCATTCCATTTGACATCTGTTTGAATACAGATGAGATTTTCAACTCGTTGTCAGATTTTGTTCCGTTTGAGGATTTTGACTGAATATATATTTGAAAGAATATACTAAGAAAATCAAACAAAGCCTTACTTCAGACATAATGCTATTCAAAACTAACTGAACACACCAGGCATGATTCAGCATACTTTTGTTGGAATTGGAACCACCTAGAGTCTCTAAAAGTTGAAATTGAGAATACAGTTACAGAAAATTAACCACTGATAATAAACCTCTTATACGAGGAATGGATGTTTTTCGCTTCAAAAATGGTAGTTTTGAAAATTATTGTTTCTATCTCGAATAAAGTAATAATATTAGTAATATTTTATATTTTTATATAGTAATGTCCATATTTTTTATAATAATGTCCTCAGAAAAGGGTTTTGGGTTTTTCATCTAATGTAGAACCCAATTGTAAACTAACTTCTATACATCTATCGTGTAGTTATTTACTCTACGGATGCTGGTTGTATAATTGAAACATTGTTGATTTTAGAGCTTTCAGTTTTAGACTGACTGTTCGCACACTATCATGAAGGTAACTTGAAAAACAAAACGAAATGTCAATTTCTGCACCACACGTATAATGTCTCATCCTCCCAGGGCAAGTAAGGAACTTGAAGTTTATAGTGATTAAACCACTCACTGAAAAGACTTCACAGAAGAATGATGGGATTTCGGATCGCGCTGTTTATATTCTTTTACAATTAGATCGACATTAAAAGTTTCATATAGCATAAACTGTCAGCATGCAAAAACGTTTCTTGTTTCTGAAATATACATTCCTTTAGTAAGCACTTAAGTACGATCAAAGTATTTATTCTCTTATTCGGTAATCCCTTATTCTTTGAGATTTAATAAATATTTATTTTCTTAATTCTCTTATTTCTTCTTTATAAAGTGCACAGTTCAACAATCGGCAAATGAAAATGGACATAATTATGCATGATTAGCACATTTCTTTGAAATCCTGATGATTGAATGATGTACCATTAGACTAATATTTACATGACAGTTTTCCTTAACTGAATAAATGTGCATTATTGAAATAAATGTTTTCATCTAAATTTTTAATTAGTCCTTCGAAATTTAAGAATAACCCTATTTCTGCAAATTTTGTAAATACAGATGTCATACTTTGTTTATGCCTAGATAAATGTTTAGTGAAATATTTCATTAAATGATACTTTTACATTAAGCGTGACGTATAAAAATGTAATTTAATACGTCTTTTTTACAAATTTTCTTCCACAAATTTTAAAGTGTTTTTCACTCAGTTACTTACATTATTTAGAGGGAACTTTGTAATTGGATGTATATATGCGTATGAATAAAATTCAGAGATAATTTCTGGGGAGTTGTCCCTTCTCCCACAAAAAAATCTTTCTCTTATAATTAATAAAGGTGTAATCCCAGAAAATACCATGAATGGCTTTGGCGTAACAACAGTTACGAAAAATAATCTTTTGGAGTGAATTCAGCATTTTTAATGAGTCTATCATGTTATAATTGGAGAAATATTTGGCGATAAATCCCTGGCATGCAGTTCACAGTATTCAAAAATTTAATTTGGGTTTCGAAGGTCTTCCTCCCAACCAACTGAAACAAAAAATTAACATAAAACTACATTTATAATTATAAAATATATCAAATCTGATATATTTAAATCAGTGAGTGTTTGAGTCACCGAGTCGATATATTTCTACATGCAAGCGCTAACGTACAGACCTACGGAGTGTCAATCCTTAGAAAGATTTCTCTCAAAATTTGGTAGGTGTCTATAATAAAGATGCTACAACTGTGTACCGAATTTTATCTGTCTAGATCTCTTGGTTTTGTAGTTATCGAACTTATTTATATTCAAACGGGTAGACAAACTTTCTCTGAACGGATTTTTCTCAAAATCTAATAGAAATCTGGAAATGTGGCTTTACGCCTGCACACCAAATTTCTTTCATTTTGCTCAAGTTGTTTCTAAGTTATCTTTGTCAGACGGACATTTTCCGAAAATATGTTTTTCGAACTGAGGAAGACCTAAACCGAGGAGATTTGTCAAAATCTCGAGTTCTAATTAATTGAAGATTGCTATCATTTCTCTATACTATGTATACGAGAAATTATTAAAAAGCAAAAGCTAGTTTCAGCTTTTATGGCCTCCTCTTCATGTTCTCGATTTTATTACATTTCTTAACATCCTCTTCGATTCTTTTATCGCATTTCTTGAATAAGAAATTAATACAAATTATTAAGTTAATATATAAATTAAAGAAGGCAGGAACTCTATTATAACATGCGAATAAATTCGGAATTCAGAGTTTGATTCGAATCCAGTTAGGATGCCTCTTCACATCGCCAAGGATTCCAGTAATACTAAATCGCCAATCAAAATGGCTGACTTGATAAACAATACTGTGAAATAGTTATTGTCAACCATTTTCATTTTTCATGCTCTCCTCTTGGCATTGTTGGCTTTGTAAGCCGATACGCTGAACGACATTTCCGTCCAGATTTTATCTGAGCCAAAAGAACCTTTCGCCAATATTAAAATATAATATCTCAATATATTTTGTTTATTCAGTATTCAATTTGAGTTAATGTTTTGTAACTCTATAGGTTAAGTATATGTTATCTAAATAAAAGTTATGTATTAAACTACGTGCTGGAATTCAATCTGGTAACGCTTATCAGCAGAAAATCGGAATATTTGATGAATATTTTAGCTGTTGGAGTATTTAGCTGTTATTTTTGAATATACTGACTTGGCATAACTGGCGTTCTTGGCGAAGTGAAAAGATTCCAGGAAATGCATTTATTCCAAAAAGTGAATGAATTCATAGCTAGTCAAACAATTTGTCGTATAACATTATCTTTATTCAAGTAAAATTAATTTTATATGCTAAGTCCAGATCATTGTGCAGTAGCACAATGCATCAAAATAGCAGTAGATTGACGATGGTTGAGACCATTTTGATGGTTTTAATAAAAATGACTGACGAAGAGTCCTTAATTCTATCATCGGAGAAGTACATTTTTATCAGGTCTTATAATAGGCTAATATAAAATACTTTGAAATGCACCATGAAAAGCTTAAGCACAACACAAATCAAAGCAGCATTTCTTGATTCAAAAAATGCAACCATAGCTTATTAATTTCTCGCTGTGACTCCATACCAGTACAGTGATTCAGTTTGTTTTTTGGCGCAATCCGTATAGTTGAAAATCATCTCTTGTATTATAAACATTTTATAGTTATAAATGTTTTATATAAGATCAATTAAATAATAACCATACCAAAAAAAATTACAACCAAAGCTAAAGGAAAAAAATAAAGTATCTATGTTTCAGAGAAATGACTTGCATTTGTAAAAAAAAAAAAAAAAAAAGTAAAATAAATGAAAATGTAAATACGAAATGTAAAAATGTATGTTTTCTCATTTTGTTTGTTCATAAAAATAATTAAAAATATAAAACCCCGTATGTAAATTTATCGTCATCAGAAAGACTGAGAATGATTCAAGGAATCAAGCGGGATAATGCGACTCTTAGGGTCAGCTGGCCCCTTCCTTATCACGAAAGGTAAAAGTGATATTAGAAATGAGTATGAACACAAAATTTAACATCTTTTGACAAAAAAAAAACAAAGAAAAAACGAATTCCGATCATTTTTAGAGCAGTAAGTATAAAAGTGTTTTGTTAAGAAGGAATTGTATACTTTTAAAAAATAATGAAGGTTCAATTCATCAAACCTTAATTCCTCTTTACATTAACATAAAATTATATAAGCTCCAAAAGTATTAATTTTTCCGGAAAAAGTTTAAAACCTTATTTATTTGGAAAGAAAATTTGAATATATGATTATGAAAATTTTACAATGTCATCCTAATTTCCTTCGGCGAATTATTAATATAAAATTAAAAAATATAACTATTTTGAAAGAAATTTTACAATTGTTAGCAACATCAGATTCTTCAACTTCAACTTTCACTTCGCAAACAATGGATCTGATTGGTCAAAATTCATGGAACGCCAGTTTCACAATTAAAGACGCCATTTTCAGTCAAAGTGTTGACTTGTGTGCATAAACTTAGAGACTTTGTGCAGACTTTGAATTTCGCTTGATTTTGCTGATTGCTTAATAAAAACCATTTGATTTACATTATTTATCTGTGTGTAACATCTGATATAAGTTATGTCTTGTTTTGGTTTGCTCTTAGATCTCGTTGCAGGTCCCGACATGATGGACTGGAACTGCTGCAGCGACGAGGAGGCGATGGACTGGGAGCCAGTGGACTGCGTGGAAGACATGGAGTGGGAGGAAGTCCCTCTTCCTCCTCAGGTTAGTCCACCCTTGCCTCCTAAGTCGAAGGAGAACTTACCTTTGAAGGCAAAAGTACCAGCGCCTTTGAAGTTAAGCGCACCAAAGCAGAAGGAGCGTTTAACTTTAAAGACGAAAGTACCTCAGCCAGCAAAGGCAAAGGCTCCTGAAACGAAGGAGCAAGCTCCTGCTAGGAATGTTAAGAAAGCTTTGCGCAGGTTGTAGGACCAAAACAACGATGTGGAATTGTGTTAATAAGTGTTAATTGTCGCTCGAATAACAATAATTTTTAAAAATATCTCGATATTACCAATCAGAAATATTATTTGCATATCTGATGCCCGTTAGATTTGGTATTTTACTGACGAGTTTGAAAACTCTTTTTTTATTTCCATATTCAAATTTGGCGATTTGGATAAAAATATTAAATTTGACTAAATATTACTGATTAATAAATTTTGTCAATTGGATATTTTCAGAATTTTTTATTTATCATTTAAAAAAATCGGCTTGTTTACCACTGTGAATACAATTTGCTTTGCAATAATCTGCAGGCGTCTCATCAAATAAAATATATTTTATCTTTGAATATGATGCCATATATTAACATTTAAAATTTCTTCTTATATATGTCCGTTGGAACTACAGCAGATTTTCGTTACAATGTCGTTACAAGCCAAATTATATTGTTGGCGTCATATGGTGTTTGTTTTTTAATTAATAGATCGCCAAGTAAATCCCCAATAACCGAATATTTGACTCAAAATGTTTTCATAGTATATTTTCATTTTATAAACAGCAAAACTAACTGTATACAAATGATGTCTTGAAATGTTTTATGCATCTGAGTTTTATGCAATGCAGAGTAGCAATATCAAAAAAATGAAAATAAGACAATTATTAAGATTTTATAACGAGCCATAGTCGAAAGTTACATTTCCGGATATCTGCTTGTTGTTTTCAACCGTTAATTCAAATTTTTTGTCTTGCATATCATATCTTTTAAAAATACCTTGCACATGCGCCATGAAATGTAGCAACTTTGGCATTAAATTTAGTTTCAAAGTAATTTTCAGTTTCTCTAGCAAGTACTGTATGCAAAACCACTGTAATGTAAGATATTTTATCCGATAAAAAGAAAAGACACTTTTTTAGTAATCTTTGTTTGGTTGGGTCTCTAGAAATTTTATGAAATTTAAATCGTGTTTACTTACGTTGTACTTGGCGTTCTTACTTGTCTTTTGGCGACGTATGGATTAACAGAAGAATGCTAAAGATTTGAATAAGTGGAATTAAGGAACATTTTTTTACACTCAATGAAGTTTTCAATTAAAATTATTTGATATATTAGAAGCGATATATAGCTTTATATCTTCATTATAGTATCTGATTAATGACTGCTTTTTGCTGATTTTCATTATAGTCCTGTCCTTGGGATAAATAAGCATAGCAATCCTTTGCTCAATTGCAAAATACTCTTAATATCAAAGAATAATTATTGAAATTTTCCCAAAAATAATACGAGTACCTTATATTATTTTCTAATTTTTCAGAAAATTTTTGAATGGAGCATTTCCCCCCCCCCCCCAATATCACTTAAAATGGCTTGTTTCTCTTTCAAACTGGTTTAATATCGTCAATACACATAAACAGAGAAAATAGCTATTTGCAATTTTAACATGTAAAACTACAATAAAGCTTCAAAAGATTTCAAAAAATGAACATTTAGCGTAAAACGATATAAAACATTCCACTTATCATTTCAATACACAATCAGATTTTCCTGATTGAATTATTAAAATTGTAGAGCAAGAGATTACCCAAGCATAAAAAAAAACGAAATGCAGCCTTTATATATATTGTTTAGAAAAATCCAATATCAAACTTCAGCAATTTATATTTCTCTCTTATTGTGGTGTATTTTATGAATAATTTTGAATCGCGCATAATCATTAATGTAATAGCATAATAAAACAATGCAAAGAGAATTACTGTGCAAAGCTTTCTTTTCAAAAATAAGTAAATATGTCATCAATAACTACAAATAACGAAAATAAGAATTTCAGATAGTTAATTTAAATTATTTTAAATAATTTATCTATTACAAAACGTCATAAAATCAAACAAACATCTTTGCCATTTCATCATGTTAGATATTTTTTATATGTTTCATTTGCGTACTCCTTTGTTGATATAGTTATTTCCAATCAATATTAATAATCTTTAATATCAATAATTACCATCTTTTTAAGATTAACGCTGATTATTTTCAAAATATAAAATTTATTCGGAAATGACTCCTATTCATATAATATGTTTTCTTAAATATATATTATAATATCTTTTCTTATTATACTATATTTATTTATTTAAAAAACTATTACAAAAAGTGTTCTGTCATTTTTGAGAAAACTCAGAGGACTCTTTATTTTATTTAATGTTTGGTAAATCTGTTGCAAAATACCAAAATTACAACCAATTATATCGGCATATCTTACAGCAGTCCATTTATACATTTAAAGACATCTTCCTAATTTTAAAATTTGACATTTTAATTTGAAAGCAGACGTTTTGACTGCGTGGGCATCCATGTCACGCCATATAGCAAAATTTTGGCCTAACAGCATGCTATTGGCGAAAACACTCAATAGACTAACATGAAAGCATTGGCATATATATATATATATATATATATATATATTCAACCAATGTTTTCAAAACTATTTACCAAATATTATTTCGCGATTTTTCGTCGGCAGGTGATTATTGTACAAATACTTTATTTTATTATGCATGCAAACGGTAAACAAGTTCAATAAACGGAAGTAAAACAAATACTTGAAATATAAAAGGAATTCTCCAAATAAATAAATTTTTGTTTTATAACTGGTAATAAATATGAGAATAAAATTAAAAAGATAATGAGTGCAGAATAACCATTGGATACAAAATATATGACAAAATCTTGAAAAAAAAAATACTGAAAAAAAAATCTCTACGCGTTCCCATAAAATAATGATACAAAAAAATTTGGTGAATGTAAAATCGCTAAGAGGTAAAACAATACATGACATAAAAATATTTATCATGTACAGAAAATTAACCAGGAAGATATTTCTTAAAACCAACATAATTTATTCGTTAACACATTCATCGCTGCTGGAGAAGTAGATTCAATCTTTTGAGAACACAAATAATAACAGCGCCAGCTCTATATAATCTATAAACGTAAAAAAAAGGAAACTATGCTCATTAAACACACATATTTATCATCATTAATATTGTGGTACTTTTTCATTTCGATGGTGCAAATCATGCCAAGCAGATTTTATTGGCGAAAACATACAATATACACGTAAAAACAAATTAATAATTCTATTACCATGTAGGTTATTATATTTGTTGTCGGTTGTATCATTTTTGGCGACATTATCACCTTCGCTGGCGAAATTGTGAAGTATCAAAATTTCATCCAATTTATCTAAACTATAAACAAAAAACAAATTCATATGCAATGAAGTGTGCTGTAGGAATTTTTCGGAGGACGAGATATTCCGTCATTGCGATGATTGTATTTGAATTATGAAATTAACTAAAGAATACATTATCTAACGCCTTTTAAAAATGAAACAGATTGGTCAGTTTCATTAATTATAAAGTGATTTTTTTAGGAAATCAGTGAAAAATAAGCAAAATTAAAGCTTGTTTTAGAATTGAGAAACAGGATATAGCGAATGAAGTATTTTAAAAACACTGTTCTTTACCTTTCGCTTTTAATTCAAAACATAGTATAAATGTGTATTCAAACAGACCTAAATTATATTTAAACATACTTGCAAACTTTAATCAATTGAATGTTATATAGAATATTTCTGCTACAGTTTAGTAATGAATGTCAGTTCGGTAAGTACAGTAAGTACAGCTGTACAGTAATATGAATTACTATACAGCCATACCATTTTTAAGCCATAACTCATCAAATATGGCTTTTCGGAAAATTTTAGCTCTTACTTAAATAAAAAGAAAATTCCATATTTCTAAAAAAAACAGAAGTGGACGTTTGGCGAGGATTTGAATTTTTGGCGATATTTTCTTAATCTTGTCAACAAGTCTTATGTGATAATTTTAAGTTTAAAGCATAGATTCTGGATTTACTCCTACAAGAAAAAAATTGAAGATAAGCAAAAGGCCAAGAAGAAATCTCTGAAAATAAGATTTAAATGTATAACATTATAGAAATAAATTACCACAGTAAATAATAATGTCATTAAAAAACATAATCGTTAGAGATGCTACATTATACGAGGAGCAACGATTAACTGTAGACGTAAAATTAATCGTCATTGCGGAAAAATTATTTAACTTAAAGTTAAGTGTTTATCACACGAATTAAGATTTCATTTTATTAGCAGGTATTCAAAAGATTTTTCTATTTATAGTAAAGAAATTTTCAATTAAAAAAATTTGAAATCGAATTAAAAACAAATGTTTCTGAGTTTAGAGAAACAAAAATTCAGAATATTTTCGAAGCACGTATTTTTAATTTTCAGATTATTCGTTGATGTTCCAAAAAACTTCCTATTTGAAAAATTAGTTAATTACATCATTTATATTCTACTCATGGAGGTCAATCATCTAATTGAAGCAAATCACCCATTCTACCCTAACAAGACCAGTATAGTGAACCAATTAGGAAATTTAAACGCACAAATATGTTGTGGAATCAACCGTAACAAGGTAACATGAAACAGCAAAAACTAAAATTATAAACAATCCACTTTACGGTTAAAAGTAAAACAAAAATACTCTAGCTAACCTTTAAGAATTTATATTCTAAAATATAAAAGATGAGTTATAAAAATGAGTCAAAAAGTCACTTCAAACTAACAAAAAATACGTAATTGATAAGAGAATTTTTTTAATATATTTACAACAGCTGTAATAGAAGCATTAAAAGGCGGTTCTAGTCATAATATCAAACATTTATATAACTAAAGAAATAAAGATGAAAATAAAGTCCTAAATAGCTTTAGGGCAATAAAATGAATCCATCTCTCGACAATCGAAGCACCCAAAATCATGCCATAAAAAAATTTTAGTCACTAGAGTTCCAGATAATAATAATAAACAACAGGCTATGAGGCCATATATGGATTTTTGGCAGAAGAACTAGGATTCTTTAAAAATGAAGAGCCATTTTACTACAAATATATCGTTTGCACTTTAACCGTCAAGCATGAGAAATACTTCCTTCAATTTGTAGCCTCAATATGTTGGAGCTTGAATTCGCTTTTGATTAGAAATTTTCAATAACGATTTTAATGATATTTCCGTTTTCTATTTGATGAAAATTACAAAAAAAGAAAAGAGCAAGAATCTAAATATTATTTTTTATTCAGGACAAGAAATAAAATATGAAGATGATTTATTATGGATTTGTTAAAAATGCTATAAACTCTGAATATTTCCTAACATTATTGATGAATTTATCATATAGAGAGGGAACATATTTTCACATTAGCATATTCGTGTGTTAAAAAAAAATTATTATTCTAAATTTCTGTGCTAAAATTATTATCAGAGGTTTATCACTATCGCATTAAATGTTTATGTTGTATTTTAAGTGAAATATGAACAAAAAAAAATGTATAACAGCAAGTAAATGATTCCTCGTTTTCTTTTCGGTCTGAAATGTTAGAATAAATGAAATTCAGGAGAGTAAAATATATATTTTTAACAGTTTTGAGTAAATAATTTCTATTTTTTAAATTCATCAAAATTTTTAAATGACATAAGTAGGAATATTAAAATAAAACGAAATTGAAAGTTCCAAAAGCTCATTATTTTAATAATCATGATACCTTATAAAACTAAAACATATATATTGGTCAGTTAAAGAAAAGATGAACTGGCACTGTTCAAGGATTTGAAAAAAAATGGAAAAAGGTTTAATTAATAATTTTAAATTGTCCTTAATAAATTCGGCTATTTATCATTAAAGCGCATGTAAACCATTTCTAGGACATATATTTTCAGTAAAAGTAATCTACCACCTAATTTAATAGATCTACCCGTCTAAATTAAGAGATATTATCAAATGATATAAAACTCACCCTTATATGTATATTATAATACATCGCACAAATGAATGCAAATACAAAAATTAAAGGCCATTGATGCAATTATAGAATCTTAGCAAATATTCTAAAAATCAGTTGAAATCAATTTTAAATATCATGTCAAATTTTCTAAAATTTAGCATCTATATTAAAAATATAATCTTTCAGTTGTTAATAATATCATGAGCGATAGTAATACCTGAACTTCCCTAATATGTGACTTAAATAAAACTTTCCGAATATATGACTTAAATAAAGTGGCAGCGTTGGTCCACTCCCACTCACCAACGCTTTCTTTGCGCCCCACCAGTGGCCGAGCGCCGAAGCTCTTGAAACTGGTAGGCGGGGTCTCTGCTGTTGAAAGCGACTCTCTGCCGGGCTGGCTGCTACGGGTTTTCCCTGGTTTCCCCGAGCTTCACACGAATGTGGGCCAGCTTCCCTTACAAGTCCTTCCAGGAGGCACTTAGCGCACTTCGACCATATTTATTTGGCATTAACCCTTTCCAAATTAAATGTTGAAGAGACCAGAGATTAGTTGAGCAGCATTCACAAATTTCCCAGGTGAAGGTAATTATAAGAATAGGTGATTAGTGATAGGTTTAGGTATTATAAGATTATTAATTTCTAAGTTACACGAGTGCGCTAGGTTTTTGTGGATGCGTTGATCCGCTTTCCCCTTTTACCATCAACGCACGACAATTTGCTTATTGTTTACCCGAATTTGTGACTAGAAGAAGGACCCCATTTTCAGGAATGCGCGAGGGAGGTCGAGATCTCTTCGACCTCCCGGGGCTGTCCAGAAAGATAAAAAACGGTGTGTGAGAGGACAGCCTCGAGGGACTCTGGTAGCCGACCTCCAAGTGGTGTTCCTCGGGCAACGCTGTTGTTTTAAATTCAACGGCGGCTGACGGGCTACCGATATTTTAGTAAACTAATCGACTGCAAATTCAGTATCGGAAATGAAATTGTGCATGTCCAATACATAATACGTTTCCACATTAATGTAAAAGTACGCAAGTGAATAATTTTCTTAATTTTTTTCATTTTTTCCTTTCATTAATTTTAGATTTGTGGAATATCAACTTCAGAAAACAGGAGCTTAGTTTCGATACACGATGGCCTCCGTTATGTTTATGGTTCTTCTATATATAAAAAATATATCACCTATGCTAAAATACTTCAAACCGCTATTTATTAAAAGTTTGCGGAACAATACATCCAAATTATTGAGACAGATCTAAAAAAGCTTAAAACAATGCATCGTTGTGTGTGTGGGGGGGGAGCATTTTAGATATTATTTGAACCTAGTAGTTATTGGCGACATTGGCGAAATGTTTCAGTTCTACTAAATTTGACGGCGTCATTAGAGATGAAAATATTTTCATTACTTTTATCAATAATGAAACTGTACGAAAAAAATTAGTCGTACAACTTTGCATATCTGAACTTGCGATTGGCCTGCCTCTAACCTGCCCATAATTCGCCACCTCATTCCATCATCTAAACGTTGGTGGTTACTCATTTTTACTGTTCCGATGTGAATTTCACCGATTGCTGCAAGATAACACCAAGAAATTCTCTGATATGGGCTAGCGAACGAAATTCGTCTTACCCTCCACGCGCTTATAAAGCCTGTTTTTCTGCTGGCTCCACCTACACACATATGTACGCTTACGTATTAGTCGTACAACATTTGCATTCTTATCTAGAAGAAGTGGTTTTTCCTTCAGTTCAGTTCTTTTCACGCAATTCGATAAACTATGCAAATTCTCTTAATTTCTTACACCAGTGTATTTCCTAATTTATGCTCTCTTTTGAGCAAAAATAAAATAACTACATTCATTTATATTACTATTATAAATGTGAAAGTTTGGATGGATGTTTGTTAGTCAATCACGCCAGAACGGCTGAACGGAAATGGATGAAGTTTGGCACAAAGATAGATTATAGTCTGGAATAGGACATAGGCTATTATTTATTCAGGTTAATGGGGGCAATTCACGGTCACGTGTCATGTACCAAACAAACCGCTTCTGTTCAATTTTCAATCGTTCTGCGCATGTCGTGATGTCTGTCGATAACGTTGATGAAACCATCGTTTTGTAAATATTACGCTAGCCGATCAATTATTAAAAACTTCTGATCTTTTTAAAAAAGATATCTTGAATTATTTAATCCAAATTTTCATAGTTATATTATTTTATTTTTTATATTAAAATTTTAATTAGTATTTTCAATGGAATTATTGTTTTTGCATAATTAATTACCATCGCTTTTTAATTCGATTGGTGCCACTTTATTCTTTCCTTTCCCATATCCCTTCCTTTTTTATCCGAAGGATACATTTTGATTTTGACAAACGACTATGGCAGTGTTTTTGAAAAATTACATATGTTCTTTTTTTTTTTTTTTCATATTATTTAAATATTATTGAATGTTGAATTTTATGAATATAGTTCTTTTAAAAAATAATTATTACTCTTAGATAAGTTAATATTTTAAGGCTTACTAATAAAATTATTAATTTTTTCTCTTATGTAATTATTTTTATTAATATTGAGACTTTGATGTTTCATGTTTGCTCAGAGGAAAGAACATGAAACTCAAATTAGTATATATTGAATAAATTATGTTTACAATTTCAAATTATGAAATATAAAAGGCATAGATACCTTTTTTTTTAAATCTATGCGACTTATGAATTAGTTATTTCATTTTAATTTGTAGAAATCATTAAAGGAAAAAAAACTAAATCAAATTTTCATAATTTTTATTTACACATTACAAAAAAATATAGATAAAATACATATGATAATTATTTGGAAAAATAGGATCAAATGGATGTTTTAATGCACTCACTAATTCAAAAGAACTATTTACTATTTATCAACATCTATTTTTCTAGACACTTAGAAATAATATAAACAAAGTATTACAAGAATGTCAATGTAAATGATGAAATCAGTTTTATTCAACAGAAACGTCCTAGATACTAAACAACATTTTTTTTTATCACCAATAAAAACATAATGTTGAGCAGTATACTTTTAAAGCAGGACATTTATGAATTTTTTTAATGCTAAAGTTACATTGATAAAAATTACATTGAATGAATATCATGAAATAAAACAAAAACCTATAATACAGTAAATATAATAAACAAGAATAAGGTCATGATAAATATACATACATATATATAAAGAGAGAATTAAAATAGGATATAAAGAGTAGTTGAAAGAAACACTTTTATGCTTTTACAGAATTTTATAATTCAAGATTGATATGTTAAAGAAATAGAAAAAAAAAAAAAAAAGAGTCCAATATTTTCTGGAATGAATTTCTTTCTTTCTTACAGAATCCTTAAGTTCTTGTAGCTCATTTTGCAAATTGCTCATCCTGTCGATTATTTCAGAAAAAGTAATAGTCTAGGAAGAAGAGAGAACATTCCACTGAAATCAGAATTCATATAATTTTGCTTAGTAATCAATTCTCTTGCATTTATATACTTAACTAAATAACATGTGTTTTCAAAACTTAAATATATATATATATATATATATTTCTTATATATAGCATTCAATTTATCAAATTAAGAGCACTTTTAATAAAATACATCAATTATATATAGATATATTATAACAGTCAATAAGAAAATTGGATTTTTAGTAGTTAGTAAAAAATTCACTTACTAAATAAATCTTTAAGAAATTTATTCACTTCCACCTAAGTTTAGCATTATAGCAGTTGTTATTTTTGCAACAGGAATTTGTTTACTTGCATTAATTAAATTTAGATAAGATTTTGTAGAAAAATGCAATGTAATATTTATGTAAACATTTTAAAACCGTCTAAGCATATTCAAAATTATCAGAAATTTCATCAAATGTGAATAAAGTAAATTAGAAATACACTCATGTTTTTGTTTGATTGCTTCTGATGGCAAATCGCTGACCGATTTCTTTTTCTACGAAGAGTTTTTCTACCAAATTACTGGAACAGCTGTATTTAATAAATGGACACACACTGAATGAATTCTTCAAAATGATCGGAGCATATCACCGACTTCGAAGGCTTGAAAAAATCTATACCAAAGCTATCAACCCAAGTCAGGATTGTTGAAAGGAAAATAAGAAAACATTTTATCATGACAGTCACTCTTGTGTTTCGCATTAAAGCATGCATCCATCAGCACACCAGTATTTCCTCTGTTAACACATAATAAGAGGAAAGAAAATGACCCAAAAATTATAACTTCAAATGTAAACAAAAAAAAATCCGCTTCATATTCGGCGGAGAACGTTAATGGCAGACTAATCGACGAAAGCGGTGCGGATGAAACTTAAATGCCATGCTCGAATAGCTCATGACATGTGACTTTTACGTCACATGAATTGACCCCATTGAGTGGTTATTTTTTTATTAATTAAAAACTAACTTTTCTGCCAAAAATCTTTTTATTTCCCCACTACCAAATGAGTAAGGCATCAGTCTCCCCCCCCCCCACACGCTAACGAGGTTAGGCTTAACATGTTTTCGACCCATTATTTCAAACGATTCTGTTTATTTTCTTAGTGTGTGATGCATTTAAAATTAAACATTGTTAATTATTCGATCTTTTGGATTCATTCTGGAGCACTTTAAATTAAAATAAAACAGAATAAAGAAAATGAAAATTTTCTAATCTGCATTGCATTTCCCCAACTGGCATAGAAAATTCACGCATTTGCGTGATAAGAAAATTCACGCATTTGCGTGATAAGAAAATTCACGCATTGTTCTTATTGCTTCCAACTGTATTTTTATTTTAATTAAAAGTTTAAAAATTATGTGTATTATACTGTTGTAGCTATCTCAATCTCGATCGATAAAAAGTAAAGTAACCTTAAGACTCTTTTGGGAAATTCGTAATTTTGAACAGCTGTCAAATGACGGGGACGACACCTGAGTTTGCACCCCTTCTCCACACCACTCCACACCAGCAGGAGGACGTTTCACCCTGACGGATTTAACGCGAAACAAACCCCTTTACACATATTGGTTATAATCTGATATGGAAGAAAAGTATACAAAATACTTGCATGGTTGATCCAATAAAAAGAATAAAATCACCTCAGTGATCTACATTTTGCAACAATTGTTCTCTAATACTATGCAAGGCATTCCGACCCTTATCCATGATCCGGAACTTTATACAGGAGAGAGAGGAATAAGATTTTTTATTGCAGAATATGCGAAAAACTTGCGGAAGACCAATTTCGCTTATTAATTATCTGAAATATGCATAACATTTTTTTACATTTTACGTTCTTGTATATGTAGTATAGATAAAGTATAGTAATCATCAAAAACTCGAACTCAAGATTTTGACGGACATCCACGTTTTGGACCCGAGTTCGAAAAATACATTTTTAGAAAATTTCTGTCTGTGACAATAACTCCACAACGCTTTGAGTTGAGCGATTGAAATTTTATATATATATATATATAAAATATATAATATTATAAAATATATGAAATTTTATAATAATATATATATAGCCGACATCCATTCTTGCGCAATTGCCGACATAACAAATTATCAAGGGAACCAGCCGTTAGAGCACCAAAAGAATTACGAGAACTGCGAAGAATTCCATTGCAACTGATTTTTAAAGTAAGAATGCACACGATTTCGTAAAGTACGAATTCAGACGATTTTTTAAAGAGCATTCTTACCATTTTTGTCCGATATTGCAATCCCTAATTGTGACGAAGGGAGAAAAAAAAATCATATTTGAGAGCAACTTTTCTCCATTACATATATGTTTCCATGGTAAACTATTTTGGTTAAAATTTACTGTTATGTGCTCTGTTACATTTCTAAGTATATCTATATCTATCATGCCCGCCAAAGTAAAGTTGTACTCTCAACAAGGTAAAAAATTAGTAGAAAAGTCAATAATGAAATACAATTTCGCTTGCTTGTTGCTACCATATTGGTAACTAAGACAAGGAACATATTTCAACCACTATTTTACCATTTCTGATTAAATTTTCTGTTATTTAATGTTTCCAGGAATCAGAAAATTCTGGTTAGACTTCAAGACGCGATACTGCCAGCACTTTTGAATTTTTTCAAGTTATAACTCGCCAAATTCAGTATTATATTTAATAAGTTAAAATCTATTGTTTGGCAGTCATTCTTCCTTTAAGTCATTACATGGATGATGAAAAGTAGGTTAAAGTGAAGATTAGTGTGCCCCCCGAGTTTGCCGTATATATGGCAACCCAACGGAACGGTCTTCTAACAACCCTAATGCTGATTTGTTTACTACTTTTTACAATGGTTCAGTTGTACATGAACTACAACTATTTTATGAAAAGTGTTACATAAAAAGTAATAAAAAAATATCGATTAAAGATTTTAATTTTGTTTTTTATTATAATTAAAAGTTTTTTTTTTTAAACTATTAAGGCACTGCAATTTTATTTTTAAAGTGAATACGAACAGAAAATATGTATTCTTTTGCAATTTTTAATTATCAGAATGCGCTTTAAAAAATCGTCTGAATTCTTACTTTACGAAATCGTGTGCATTCTTATTTTAAAAATCAGTTGCAATGGAATTCTTCGCAGTTCTCGTAATTCTTTTGGTGCTCTAACGGCTGGTTCCCTTGATAATTTGTTATGTCGGCAATTGCGCAAGAATGGATGTCGGCTATATATATATTATTATAAAATTTCATATATTTTATATATATATATATATATAAAATTTCAATCGCTCAACTCAAAGCGTTGTGGAGTTATTGTCACAGACATAAATTTTCTAAAAATGTATTTTTCGAACTCGGGTCCAAAACGTGGATGTCCGTCAAAATCTTGAGTTCGAGTTTTTGATGATTACTATACTTTATCTATACTACATATACAAGAACGTAAAATGTAAAAAAATGTTACGCATATTTCAGATAATTAATAAGCAAAATTGGTCTTCCGCAAGTTTTTCGCATATTCTGCAATAAAAAATCTTATTCCTCTCTCTCCTGTATAAAGTTACGGATCATGGATAAGGGTCGGAATGCCTTGCATAGTATTAGAGAACAATTGTTGCAAAATGTAGATCACTGAGGTGATTTTATTCTTTTTATTGGATCAACCATGCAAGTATTTTGTATACTTTTCTTCCATATCAGATTATAACCAATATGTGTAAGGGGGTTTGTTTCGCGTTAAATCCGTCAGGGTGAAACGTCCTCCTGCTGGTGTGGCGTGGTGTGGAGAAGGGGTGCAAACTCAGGTGTCGTCCCCGTCATTTGACCGCTGTTCAAAATTACGAATTTCCCAAAATAGTCTTAAGGTTACTTTACTTTTTATCGATCGAGATTGAGATAGCTACAACAGTATAATACACATAATTTTTAAACTTTTAATTAAAGCATTTTTAACATTTTTTTTATAAAAAAATGTTAAAAGAACGCATTAATATTTTGTTTCCCTGGTTACCAAGGCGTTTATGCCCCCCCCTCTCCTTTTAATATTCCCTGTATAATCCCTTTTAATATTTTTATTGTTTGCTTGAGGCAGTTAAAAGATAACCAGGAATCATAATATACGATTGAAATTTATTTTAATAAACACCTTAGCATCTCCAAGTATATCAACAGTGCCAAGTCGCCAACACAGCATGCCGCCAACGTCAGCAAGACAAACATAATAATAATTCATTTTTAGCAGTAAATGCTAGAAAAATTACTCGTTTGCTTACTAGGAGTATCATATTGGAGACAAACTTAAGGAGCAAATCAAAGCAGAATTCAACCCAGTTGACAATCAGATTATTATAGAAAAAGAACAAGAAAACGTCTTAAGAAAAGGGGTAATTCTATTATCTATGCCATTATATATTATCTAAAATTAGAATTTTTTCTTCGCTTTGATCAATCAAAATTAAATGCCTGTAATGAATTTGAGATTGGAATCTAGTTTAGCTCACCCGTCACCTTGCCGAGGATGTAAAGAAGGTGCGACCGGAGTTTAACCCCCTGTTTGGCGCAATTTTCAAAAATCGCCAACAACGGTCTTGCGCCGTGTTTTGCAAAATGTTCAAAAGCGAGGGAGCAGATATCCAATCATAACGCATAATAAAGGCGAAAGATAATAGGTTTGCCAGTCTAGAGAAAACGGGGGTTCCCAACTTTGACGCGTTATTGCAACTTGGCGAAGAAGGGAATTAAACTCCGGTTCACTCGTAAAAAATGCCAAATCGCTAATCAAGCAAGCTGGCTAAATAGATAAACAATACTGTAAACAGTTATTGTCAGCCATCTTGAATATTGACTTTGACGACTTGTTGCAATCCTTAGGGTGATAAAGGGTCACCTAAATTAGATTTCAGCAGGATTTAATTCATTTTTTTAGAGATAATAGTATAATATATTTAAATCTGAAAACAAAAGTATTTTACAAGTTTATGACTGCAAAAATGTAAGAAATTGGCATAATTTCGTTTTATTATTGTCGTTCTCAAAAAATTACTTTTATTGGATATTTGTTGTTATGTACATATTGTTCTGCCGATATAATCACAAAAGGAGATATATAGTAAAGATGGATCCAAATGAGATTCATAACATCCCGGCTCCACCAACCAAGATTATAGCCTATAACAAAAGTAAAAACACTGATGGCTAAATATACTAATAAGAAAGCAGAAAAATGATCGATAGGTACTAAGCCAGAAACGGAGGCAGTAAAATCTCTGCTTTTAATTTCCCTATGTTTCTTGTTGGACTTTTTCTTCATCTTTATGGTTGTCTTTTTTTCTCCAACATCTTGACTATTTCTAAACAAGTTTGATTTATAAATTATACCTTTCAATCCTAGCAAAGAACATAAACTGGTTATCATATTTTTAAATGTAAAAATCGCTTGCAATTCAGTAAAAATATTTTTCAGCAGTTTTGAAAAATCTGGCTTTGGGAATTCAGCTAGAACTTCGAATGATGGCAATTTTCGCAATGCACCATTTTCTTTTTCTTCTTCTGTGGAATATTCTTTCTTAAAATTATCTGACGTACTCCAGCCTTTCATTCTTTCAAATTCATTTGTCAGATCTTCCCATGAATCTTCTTCGTCTTTTACCAGATGACGCAACTCTGATTCTGTTGATTCTTCTTCCATATTTATGTAATAAAAACGAGGTGCAACTTCTTTTAGATGATTTAAATTTTACTGATGGTCATCTAATAGCGGCGTTGGAAATTGAGGAGCTAAAAATTACGCAATTACAATTTAAATTCTTATTTTAAAACTGAGAATGTTTCAAGAAATGGCATCTTTGCATAAATGTAAAAGTCTCTCTAAAAAATCACGTTATAAATTTAAATTTGGGATTCAGGAAAAAATATACATATATATTTTTAACGCATCTTCGTGCAGCCAAACTTTTGTTTAAATATCATGGCAAATGAGTTTTTATTTTATTTGCCAAGTTCGGAAGAAATTCAAAAATCTACTTCCGGTGTGGTTTTGGGAAAAAGTATCAAATTTTTCAGCGATTCATTTAAAAGTATTGTATAGAGGTAGAAACCTTTATACTTTAACATGATAATATTTAATGCAGAATGTAATTTGTAAACTGTACCTTTACAAATATAAAACCTTTCAAAACGCTCAATAGCAAAAACAAAAAATAATTAATAGAATGAATTTTTTTTAATTTTCGGAATTTTAATAAGATTTTTATTAAAATTTAGGTAAATTTTTTAATGTTTTTTTTCCTCGGTAATTTCACAGATAATCGAATAAGTGAATAAAACAGATAAGTGAATAAAAGCTATTTTTATTACACTTTAAAATTAAATAAAAAAATTTTAAGAATAGCAATTTTATTTATGTACAATTTTCTCTAATTTTAATAAATTTTTAAAATAATTTGTAGCGGGTTAACCACAATAAAACTTGAGAACTTTTGTTTCCTTATTATTTGTTCAATAACTGTATTGTTATCATATTTACTTTAGCTGCAGCTTAACGGCGAATGTACCACTTAATATTTTTTTTTTCCACCAGCCTTGATGGCTCCCATCATTCATCTGAATAATGGGAGCCATCAATCAATGGCTCCCATTATTCAGATAAATAATTTCGTAATAGTTAAGTCGACTGAGAAGTAATTTCTAAGTTTTATACTGATACACATGACAACTAAAATTTCACATTGATGACCCGGACATGATCTACGATCAATCAACCACTAGAAAAACACATCAATGTGAATCGTTCATGTATGTCGTTGTTTTATTATCTAGCTGAGAAAAATAGTTTGTCCTGATGTAGTGGAGACAGGATTCTAAAGTATATCCACTATATTTATGTCTTTTACATTGTGCATTTTTTATTCATTCAGAGAATGAAATTAGCAATATTTATAGGTTCTGAACTGTTTCTTGTGGTTAGATTGATTTTTTTTAATTATCATCTTCCATTGTTATATATGTTACTGAGGAATATTTTTTGCCAAATTCTTTTAATCGCAATAAATTGCAATTCAATTACAGCACCCCTGACGATGTCTGTATCATGGCTTCTGTACTTGTGTTACTAAAGCAACGCCTTTTCGGTTGCATTGTTTCTCATTTTAAATCTCTAATGCATTTTATATTGTGTATTTTCTTTTGCTCTTTAATTGTATTTTTACTCTCTATATTTATTTCCACAACATGAATGAAACTGAGCCAGGGATACCGGCAATCAGATTATATATTTGTGGGAGTTAAGTCACTGATATTCTAGAAAATAAATCCGTCATTAAGATTTTCTTCATTAGAAGTGCAGCTTTCCCAAGCAAAAGTTCACTAATTTTAATCATGTCGTTGCAGATACCTTAACCTCCATAAGCGATATTACTGTCAATCCTCCTAATGATGAGCCATAGGGACGATGAAGCCGTAAGAACGAATATTCACGATGAAGAAATGATTCATTAAATCTTATTCTGAGATTGAACTCTAAAAAAATACTTACTTTGCTGCAAAATGTAGATACTGGTGATTCACGGCTATCGCATTTACTTGCGCTAATGCGAACTCTCGCAGAAAATACTGTGGGAGAAGTATTCTTAATGTCTCTTTTCTTGCGCGTTTTCCTATTACCACATGCAATGTTGCAAGTTCATAAATAGATGAATCATCATAGTAAGTTATGGAAGCTGACAAAATTCATGATTTGGTCATGTCTCTGCAGATCAGTGCGATGAGCAGTGGGTAAAGGACCCAAAATTCACTACTAGAAACTCAAATTCACTGTGAATTCAGTAGATAATCGTTATCGTGCACCAGCGTATTCGACCTAAAGATGGCAGATTTCCAATTCACAAGGAACGCAACTGTAGTAATTCCAAGAGACTCTACAAGGAACCTGAAAATAATCTACGTTTTTACCATAGTAACTTTGACTCTAAGGCAAAAATATATATTTCCCCACATTCCTTCCAATATCAAGAAATTTAAATCGATGGCCCTGTTTGGACCCGATTAATTGCATTCTTTTGGCCGATTCTTGAATAACGAAAAGAATAAAGACATAGGATCGAATAACTTGGATAGTGTACAATATAATAATAATTTATAATTAGGAAAGCTAACTTTCAGGAGACTAACAAATTGGTCTCGAGGTGAGAAAACATTTCTAGAATGATTAATGATTTGGAATTTAATTCATCAATTTTATTTAAAGTATGATGCCATGTAAACTGAATCGTTTGAGCATTTTTGGAAAAATTCATTTTAAAATTCTGTAATGTAATAAGGAATTATGCAATATTATAAAGGGTCATAATCAGATAATAATAAAAAATGAAATTTAAAAAATTTGCTTTTATTAATGTCCGAAATGGCAAGAAATATTTTTTTTGAGAATCGAAACTAAGAACGTTTAAAAGAAACCTAAATTTTGAAACTCTGAAAATACAAGCCATAATAATTCATAAAAAATTATGGAGCATTTTCAATTGTGATTATATTTCTTTTCAATAACATCTGTTCAAATGTATATGATTAAAAAAATTGTAAACGTTATATTATGTCCCTGGAGACCATAAGATAAACTAAGAATAACCCAAAGAACCTGGTATTTCTCACGTGACTTGGTTCTTGGCCTGTCAGTGTATGTTAAAAATCTTATGCACAACTTCTTATCTTACATTATCGGAATGGACAGTTTCCTCTGAACGAAATTAACTATTCATCAACCGTCACATATACAGGGATTAAAATGTTCTGGCAATGTATCCACCCGTATATCCCATAAGGCGCTAATAATTTCTTTCTTTCAAACAAGGATGTGTTTCTCGATCATAAACTTTCAAAATTCTTGATATACGAAATAATCTTAATCCATCGTACCTTTTATCTGTGTTCCACAAACTTTCTGCATATTTATTGCAGGATTTGAGTATGCCAGTATATAAAAATACTGAATTCAGTTCTATCAATTTTTTTCCACTTATCTTCTTTTATCTTTGAGTTCACGATGTCTGTTTAATAAGAAAAATTAACAAAGGTAGTTCGTCACGAATTCTTACAGTAGCAAATTTAACAGGTCCGGGTGTAAACTTCCTCTGATTCTAAACCTTTATGTCTAGACTTTTTACACATTTAGACCATTACACATTTCCAGTAATAAAATATAATCACAAAATAAATATTATATATGTATATAATTCAAAACAAATATAATTTCGACTTATTAATATGTGTATACAAACGAGGATATTCAGACTTTTCTCTTTAAATCTATGTATAAGGGCCCAAAAGAATCCAAGCGAATAGTCTTATGTTGCAATTAAAACAAAAAACGAAAGCATTTCACATATTTCAATAACAAAATGGACACATTCATGAAGCCATAACGTAATAGTCATGTTCAGTTCAATTTTATTACACTATTGAATATTTTTTGGATCGAAATGAACCCGAATACAGCAACAGGATTAATAGAGCTCCATAATATTTAAATGCACTTTGCTGGTCTTCATTACGAAAGAAAACACCAGGAATCCCTTTTTTGTGTCTTTCCTTTTACATATTTTATATGTAAAAGAAAAAAAAAAGTCTGCCAATAAGATTTATATAATTTCTATTAAAATATCCCATACATTATACTTCCTAAAATTCGAATTTATCAGAAAATATATATACTGTTTTTATAACTTTCAGATGGCAAGTGCTCGCGCATGCTCGAAAATTGCTACTATACATTATGTATTTGAAAATTGCTTCCATGCATTGTGTATTTGGATCCGACTCTGGAATTGTATATCATGCGATATTTGGTTCTCTAAGATATAAAATTCGAATTTGTGTCAAAGACATGAAACGCGATAGTTAGAACAACTGTTTATTTTAACAAATTCTTCAGATCCTTAGCTCGAAACTAACCCCATATGATGGATTAACAACCCCTTTTTTCCTTTTATTTTACATTTTTTTAAAGATTGTATTGCCTACAGAATTCTTAAAATTTTTCCTTAAATATTCCCTGATTATCTATACTTATATAAAGCTCAATGTGTGCGTGTGTGCGTGCGTGCGTGTGTGTGTGTGTGTGTGTGTTGGCGCTCTACAGGCCAGACCGTTTGACCTACAGCTACCAAACTTGGTACATGTATACCTTGGAGGTCGGGAATGTGCACCTGGGGTCCCTTTTTTTGAATTTTTAATTAGAATTTTAATTATTAATTAAAAACTAACTTTCCCGCCAAAGACATCTTTTCATTTACCACACTGCCAAATGAGTAAGGCTTCAGTTTTTTTTCCCAACACTAATGAAGATAGAGTTAACATTTTTCGGCCGATTATTTCAAACTATTCTGTTTATTTTATTAATGTTTAATGCATTTAAAATTAAACATTATTAATGAATCGATCTTTCAGATTCATTCTGAAGTACTTTTGAATTAAAATAAAACAAAATAAAGGAAATTAAAAATGTCTAATCTGCATAGCGTTACCCCAACTGGCGTAGAAAAATTCATGCATTTGCGTTACCGTAACTGGCGTTGAAAATTCAAGCATGTGCATTGTGTTCTGATTGTTGACAATATTATCAACGGATGACTCTTGATTTAAATTATTTTTAGGTTAGTTGCATGCTTTTGTAATTGAACTGTATTTATGTGAGCTGTATATTTTTTGTATATGCTTATAGTTTTAAGTACATCGTTTTTTAAATAGTTTTTTAAATCTGTTTTCAATCGATTCTTTTTAACGATTCTGTTTATTTTCTTAGTGTTTGTTGCATTTAAAATTAAACATTGTTAATGAATCGATCTGCTCATGATGAATCTGTGAAAATTTTGTTGACATATTCTTGGGATATTACATAAATTAAGAAAGATATTCTTTAGTGCTCATAAGGTTTAAATGTTCAGTGACTCTGTTTTCAGTAATTATATTATTAAAAAAATGCTTTGTTTCAGTAAAAAATATTATTATATTAATTGCAGATTAATCATTTTCCACTTTAATTTAAAGCATAAATTCTACGGGTGCTAGCAGAAAATTAGAGAGATACAAATTACGTTATGACTGAAGGCCTTTATAATATTTTGAGTGAATTGAAATTTATAGTTTTAAAATATTTTAATGAAGAAGTTATTAAAGTAGGAATTACTTAAAATATTTAATTAAAATTTTAACGAGCATTAAGATTGGCGAACCGGCTGGTCGCCAAAGGCAGCTAGTATTTAATAAATTTAAATTCAAAGATATCAGGACCACGCACATGAGCAGAAGTTGCTACTATTTAATATATTGGCCTTTTGCTGAAGCTATATTAAAACGAAATTTAGTTGCAAAATTAGAAATTAAATTTTAGGGACTCCCGTATAATGTACGGCATGATGGATAGAGCCGTATGATACTTTAATGTATATTATGAAGATCTTCAATTTAAATCTAAATATCTTAGTTTTATATTTTTATTTTTTTTTATGCTGCATATTTTACATATTATTGTCTATACAATTTCCGGAATTGCTACTAAATTTCTACTGATTATATTTAATAATATTTTGATTTCTTACAATTTATATATGTGAAACAAACATTTTTGAAAAGTTTCGTGACCAAAGAGAGAGAAGACACTTTCGAATTTTAAATTTCGCTTTATTCCATCCCGGGAGGCATAATTTATGTACAAGCAAGTAGAGACGAAGTATGTCACTTCAAGAACGACACAAGAAGGAAAAAGGGCAGAAATATTTGCCCTCGGTACTTATGTACCATGAGATTCTGCTAGGGATTTCTGTACAAGTGCCGATTTAGGATAGGGAAATCTAGGTATATTTTAAAAGAATTTGTTTGGATAGACACATTTTTATCCCTTCACTTGGAGCATGTAAAACGCTGATTTAAGCACTTTTACAGAGCTTCTGTTGAATTAATTAAATAAAAAAGATGAAAATGGATCAGGAAATACGAGAGCATTTTAGAATGAAGTTAATATGGGCTAAATGAAGATGAAAATTAGAGAATTAATTACTTTAAATTATATTTTAAAATATCATTACACACACAATTTTTATGTTTTTTAGGTGCCAGGACTTTGTCTTATGCTGAAGTTGCCATTATTCAACGTTATTGTGTTTTTAAAATAGTGCTGAAACATATACCAAATGAAATGTAGTTTATCAAATTAACCGTTTAAATTGTTATGAACTAACGTTTGGCGTGATAGATAGAGCCACATTTCTAACTTCATTTTTAAAAAAAATTTCCTACAAATGTACGATCACACGGTGTTAAAACTATTTCAGACAATAAATGTTTTTTCTACACTTCTCTGATATTGTTCTAATGTTAACAATGTTGTGGGTAGAGATGACGAATATTTTACCAGCGGTTATTACGTAACCAATATCATAAAGTCACAACTACCAGTGATCAATACTTTTCAAAGAGGGGTGTGATTCAAATCCTTGATACGATCTTGCCGGTGATATTTCAATTACAGGTTTTTTGGATCACAATAGAAAGTAACAATCGATACGATACCACTGAAATTTGCCGGAGCGGTGACTTCACTGGAAAGTAACAATCGATACGATCTGTCCAATGGCAGCTCTCGAACAAAACAGATCTGTGAATGGATTGTAAAGTAAACGGACTGGTTATTGGAATTATAGTATCATTGAATTGCATATCACTGAAATTTATCGGAGCGGTGACTTTACTGGAAAGTGTGAAGTCGCCGCTCCACTTCATGTGGTGATCTTGACATTCAGATATTTGCATTTGATGATACACTATTCCATACAAATCCTTTTTTATTGCTTATGACTTGACTTTGCATATATTCCGTTTACTGCTGGCGCCATCTATTGGTAGAATATAGAACTAAATTAAACAATTTAAAGAAATAACATATATATTTAATTCAAATTTTTCAGAAAATGGTTTACTCAATTAAAGAAATTAAATAAATAGTTTTGAAAAATAATCAAATTTAATAAGTAAGCTGAAATAGTTAAATTAATTCAATCACACGTTACTTAAATTAGTAAATTAAGTATTAATTATAATTAATAAATTATATATTTAATATTAAGTAATAATTTTTAATTAATAATATGATTGAAATAACAGATATTTGGAACAAATATTTAAAAATAACAATAGCAAAATTATTTGTTATTCAAAAAATCGTGGATTATGCATCTCTAGTTCTGGGAACAATAGTGAATGGTTGACCCAATGGGACAAGTATTTGTCATTGTCTAATTGGTATCTCGGGATCTTTCTGAGGTAAGCATTGCCTTTTATTGCATAACAATAGTTGGTTTTGGTTACAGGTTTTTTTTTATTTTTATATTTCATCGCATGGGTTTCGGTTTTTGCATTCGATACATTGAATCGGATTGTCATTCAAATGATTCTAATTCATAATTTGTTCATTAAAATTCATCGTTAATTTCATGTCAATTGTTAAATATTATATATCTCTATTAATAGTATCCATCATTGATATTTAGAATATTTTGCTTTCTGAAATACTCATCAATAATTGAGATTCTTTTGAAAGATAAAACAATAGACCTTAGCAGTATTATTTTTACTCAACTCGTGAGCTTGTTGGTTTGTTTATAATTTGCTTTTCGCTGTTTGAAATATTACGTAAAAACATTCTGCAATCGCTTAAAAGTAATACAAATTTAGTCTCAGTTTTCTGTTATTCTTCAAAAATAAATTTAATAAAATGAAGAATACAAACGAGACTGCGTCTTCTAATTTGACATCCTCTTTACAAGATGCTCAAATTATGTATATGAAAAGAATAGAGAAAGAAAATTTGGATCGAGTTCTAAGATTAAAAAGAATGCGAAGAAATAATATTATTACAGGATTCGGTCTTGCAGGTGCTGTCTTGGGAACATGTATCCTTTTATTTAGATAATCATTGATATTTTTAAAGCCCATTTCCTAATCAACATAATTTATCGTTCAAGGAATTTTCTTGTAAAATTGTCGAGACTTCTGTTGCAGCTCTTTATTCTTTTCTCTTTCCTTCCCATTTGTTTATCTTCTTTAATTTCGTAAAGGTTAGCCTTTCTGATTAAAAAATGCATATGCATTAAAATATCATTCTCTCATTGCAAATTGTTATTTACATTGTATTATTTAATATTAAATGCATTGGAAAAATACATTCAATATAACAAACATGCATTCAACGGAACATTAAAAAATATTGAATGCATTGGATTAGTTCAGAATTAATTAAATAAATGGTACAGCTCCAGGTTGTTATTAAATTTTCCTACAAATAATTTGCTGATGTTGGTAAAAAAAACATATTAATATGAAGACTTCTTAATGTATGTCTTCTTAAATAGATATACTGAAATTATTCAGAAATCAAATCGTACTTTTTAATAAATGCAGTGACTTTTTAACTAGTAATAGAGAAAAACTTGCCATGAATAGTTTTACTTTGCTTAAATTATGAATGACATTTAATGCATAAAAAAAAGCACTTTGCATTTAAGTGTTTAGCTAATAATTAGCATATATGAGAATATATCCATAGGAAATATTCTCATTGAACACATAAAAATTAAGAATGTTAATAGTAAAAATATTTAATTGCTCAAACTTCAGTACAATAGTTTAGGATTTCACCTATTGATTTGTGCTTTTTTCATTAGCATTCATGTTTTAGAAAGATAGATTATGATATCTGAATAACAAATATGTATTAAATAATTATATCATTGATATAATCATTAAAATCTGCATCTCTTATACTGCACTTCATTATGAATTTTATACAAACAATTAGATGGGAATATTTTGTATTGACAAAATGGAAACTAATACTAACTCAAACAGTTAACATTCATGTATGATAGACTTTTTCATCATAAATCTTTTACATAAAATATTATGATACCATTAATCGGTATATGAACTATTCAAAAAAGAAAATACCCTCATTCTTTTTATATTTTTCTACCTTATCAGTTTTGTCTTTCTTGGTGTGGCTAGAAATCAAGAATTTGTGAAATATTTTTAATATATGAGGGTTTACTGAACTCTTTAGAGTATGAATAATACTAAATATATGTTGATATTTTATACTTAAAAGCACCAAGTACTTGTATGACTTAAAATGACATTACAGAAGAAATGGAAGACTTCTAATAAAAAAGCCAAACAGCAGCATCATTATTGCAAACAAGTACTTTCTTAGGTGTTTTTAGGATTAAATCAAGAATTTTGAGTCATGACTATATAAAACCATTCTTAAATTATTTTAAAATAAAAGTTATTCATATCCACATTTTTTTAGGAAATATATTAGATGAGACTGCTGTGTTTTTATTTTAGTGTGTAATAAACAAACAATTTGTTCACACTTTTGAGTTTTTGGCACAGTTTGTAAAATTCCATTTTGAAAGAGCCTGTTTTTAAAATTCTGATTTTTTCCCCTTCTTTATTTTCAAAGAATTTTAAAGTGTTTTTTTTTCTGCAATTAAATTTGAATGATAATTGATATTTTATACAAGGATTAATTTTTTTAAAATAAATATCTTTTGGGCTTATATATGAATTTTTTAATAGTGTACTATTTTGACATTTTATATGGATATTTACAAGATATTGCTGAATGCGTTTTATTTAAATTTTGACACATTATTTGCTGTTTCTTTAAAAATGATTAAACTGTATCTGCAACTGCTCTTGTTGTTACCATCATTCATTTTTTATTATGTTACAAAAGTTTTATCTGATTGGAAGGAGCATAAATATATGGAAATTTTTTTTATATATGCATTTTTTTTAAATTTCTCATTTTCAAAATTAATCTATTATATCATGCTATAAACTTTAAAATAAAATTTTTTGCTTTGTTAAAAAAATGATGCAGGCAAATGTATTTTTTTGTCCCTCACACTCATATAAAAATATCATAAACATTGATAAGTTTTCATGGATAATTAGCTAGTGTGGTGAATAGTATATAAGCCAGTTAACAACTACACTACATGAGCATACGCTTTTGTATCCTGGTTACTGTTGTGGCACCATCTACCTGCAACCAAAATCGTCAGACTCTCTTGACGCAGCAACCCAAAGTCGTCACACTCATGTGACGTAGCATCAGCAACCACTCGCCCACACATGCTCGCCATAACGCTTGGCGCTACTCAACTGGGTACAGGCCCATTAGACAACAGCTAAAATACATCGCCACTCAACAGCCATATCGTTCGTCTCACCTCCGACTCACTGGAGGGAGAGTCTGTGGTGAATAGCATATAAGCCAGTTAACAACTACGCTACACGAGCATGTGCTTTTGTATTCTGGTTATGTTACTGGACTGCAAACCACAAGGTCCCAGGTTCTATCCTGGTGCATCACATACCGCCAAACTAGCATTAATGCATATTTATGAAAAAAGTTCCAGGTTTCTCTTTTAAAAAATTTCTGCTGCTAAATTTTTTATTCCTAGAAGAAAAACTAGAATTTTGTGTGCAAAATGAATATATATGTATATATATTGATCATGCATCTTATTATGTATTTGTATGAATTTATATATAACTTTTGATAGATAGTAATTTTTACAAATTCATGACCATTATTCAGCTGAATTGTCTGACATTAAAGAACATGTTATTATTTTTTTTATCTTGCTTATTGTACATGGACTTTCTAATAGGGACAGTAAAATGCTATCATAGCATTATTAAAAATGTAAAAATTTGGTTCATCTATTTTCTAAATTCCACGAAATTGTAACTAACAGTGGAAGAAAATCACATGGTTAAGTATCTCATAGTTTGATGAAATAATGAAAACAATTTGTACCTCCGAGTAATAATGTAATCTGTTGTTGGAAATCAACAGAGAAAAAATATTGTAAAAAAAAAAAAAAAATCAACAAAATTCAATAAAAATTCTCACAAATATTAAATTAGTATTACTAAAAAGATAATTTTCAAAATTTTGAAACAGTGTAGAATTTATTTTTGTGCAATAATATTTTTAGAAGCTTAGTGACAAAACACCAAAATTTATCTTGTTTTTTAATTAATTAAAATTTTTAAAAAAGCTCTCCAAGGTACATATTTTCACTTTTCAAAGTATATATGTGCCAAATTTTGAAAAGCTGTAGATCAAAAAGTCCTGCCTGCAATTTCACACAACTTTATAATTAATATATATATATAAAGGATAGATCAATCTTTTGCATTTGTTGTAATATATCAATTTATGAGATTGCGCATCTTTTTCTTGTGATAAAAAAAAATAATGTATCTGAATACTTCATAAATTAGAGAAAAAACTCCGCTTATTGAAATTTGTTTAAAAAAATTCATTGAAATTAAGATTAGTTAACTGATTTTGAAAGAATTAAATCTTCAAATTACAGATCTCAAAACTTTGAAAACTACTGTAAAATATACTTAGATTTGATATCGATTCTGCTAATCTTATTATAAAATATAAATGTTGATTTTTCTAATTTCTGAATCATAAATGTTGAAAGTTGACAAAGTTTTTTACTTCTTCCAATTTTTTCAAAGCAACATAGTATCAGCATAATGACAACTAATATAGCTTTATGTTTGCCATTATATTTGGAAGTATTCAGTGTAGGAATATTTTAAATACAAAATTGAAAAAGAGCTAAGGAATATATATTTTGTCTATTTATTTCCAAGTTAACAATAAAACTTAACAGAATGGATAAGGAGATAATTCTAGGAAATCCTGTGCTCCATCTTCATGTTCTGATCACAGTTCATGAGGAGTTGGGAAAATATAATTATGTTGCATATTTACTAGAATATCCTAAAAATGTCCAATAAATTACCAGTGAATAATTATAATGACCAGAATAAAAAAAATTACTTGTATTTAGGACTCAAAAATTTATATTTCTGTATATGTGGTGTGAAGTCTAATCAAGAATTGATTTAGGCCAATGTGCCAAAACTTTTATTTCATGAGCTATGTCATTTTTTCCAACCTAGCTTCTCATTTACTGATCTCTAAAAAAATATCTATTTGTATGTTTATAAGACATTTCTAAAATATTGATTTTTAAAACTTTATGCATCTCAAAAAGAAAATTATAGAATTTCATTTCAGAGAAGGTATTATTTTTTAATTAAATTTAATCTATTGTGGTTTTGAAAACTGCTGTATCCTTTCTGTTGAATGAAACTGTTTCAAACTCATCTACAAGATTATAATCAAATTTTAAAAAGGAACTATTTTGCTTTTTAAAATTTCAAATAATACAGAATATTATTTAATATAAATAAAAAAATATTTTTATCTAAATTATATAAATATTTACAAACGTATAAAAATGTCTTTTCCCCAATAAATTCTTTGCTAATATTATTTTGTATTTAGGACTAAATAGTAATTAGGACAGAGAATAATACTATAAAGTATTATTCTCTGACATGTAGTATTATTTATCTATTATTGGAATAGAATTTTCTGTTATTTATTTAAATTAAATTTTAATTAATGTACTTCTATATGCTTCTTTAACTAAAAACTATCAGATCTGTATTCCATTTTGGCAGTGAAGCAAGAAAATTTCTTAGATGAATTAGATGAGAAAGAAACCAGCTGAAAATATTTATGGACTTATTTTATTTTGAAAAATTTGATTTGTAAAAAGGATAATTTTATGTTCATGTTGTAGAGTAATGTAATAAAAAACAACATTCATGTTTTGTATTTGTGTGCTACATATATTAAAGAGCCCATCTTACTATTCAAACCATAATTTATATTTAGCACTTGTATGGAAGCTTCTTTAAATATTAGAAACTAAGGAGAAGTTTAATTGTTTAACAAGATATTGGCAAATTACTTGAAAATACTTTCTTACAATGGCAGTATTTAAATAAGCTGAAACATGTTATGTGAATGAAAATTTAATATATTTGAATTATCAATGAAAAGTCACAACACTAATAATTTTATTAGAATATTGATAGTGATTTATTTATAAGCATTTAAAAGATTGTTTAAATTATGGTTTCTTCACAGCAGTTTTGATTCTAAATATAAAATTATACTATTATATAGCTACATGAATTTTAAACTATGCACATTTTCAAATAATTCATTTTGTTAACTGAATATTAAAGAGATTGAAAATAAATTGGCAAATTATATTTCTTGACATATTAGTAAATGTTTGTATGCAGATGTTGGAATATTATTTAAAACTAAACAATAACAAATATAATTTTCTGACCTCGCCACTTGGAGAGTTAAGTATATTTGTCATGATTTTAATTTATTTGCATTTTGAAAATAATAATTCTCAAATTACCAAAAATCAAGCTTCATTTTAAGTTTGGAGTTACAAGAGCTTTTATTTTCTCTCTTTGACTTTTGATATATGCAGAACCAAAATGCTGCATGAAGATTCCTTTCTGAAGCTTTATACTTTCGCACAGGTTCTTTTTTCTACTTTCTTCAAAAACTATAGTTCTTGAAAAAGGATAAAAACTAAAGTCCTCCTTGAACAATAACAATTTCTGTTAAAGAACTTTATGCTTGCTTTTGTTTAAATCAAAGAATGTTTTACATACATACATGCTCCTCTTTTAAATTGAGTCTTCATTAAACTTAAAATTAATATCTTACGATATATAAAACACATTAAGATTATCATAGTTTAGAACTCTGATGTTCATTCATGGTTTGAATTCTTAATAAAATTACAATGTACTCTATTTTTTTAAAAATAAAATGTTAAAGAATATCCAGCAGTTCATTTGCAAACACCTAATATGCAATGATTTCATAGGTTATATATTCAGATGTCAGTTCCCCCCCCCTCCCATTAATTTGAGAAGCATTCTTTTCAACTTCATGCTTTCTGGTACATAGGTCCATTGTTTCAATAAAATGTAGGTAAAATTCAGAGAAATATTAATCTTTTCTTAGGGGAATTTTTTTTTAATAGTTAATTTTGGAAATTATGTAAGTGACTTGTTTTAAACATCGGACAGAAAGTAAAATTTCATAATGTTTACAAAAGATTAAAATGTAAAAACAACCTACTTAATCTGTTGTAAATAATGCAACTAAAGATAAATTCATCTCATTCATATTAATTTTTTTCTAAAGTATATAAGAGCACAACAAAGTAGTTATTAAAAATGTCTTTTTTTTAAAAAAAATTTTAATTACAGAATACCACAATAATACTTCAGAAAATAAAATAAAAAGAATGTATTACCAATTCATAATTAAAAAGTAATAAAAATATAAATAATGCCTGAAGCCAAAAATTTTCATTCTTTTTTCAAAAAGGTTTTTTGCGAGTTTCTCTTTCTGATATACAATACTAAATCAAGTATTAGCATCATATTATCCAAAATAAAGAAACCAAACCAATTCATAGAGGATATGTGATACTGAATTACATGTATTGATAAAAACTAAATCTGTTTAACTTAACATAATAAACCTGTTTATTATTTCTAAATGCCATATCAGAAATAATAAACAGCTATTATATTAATTGTAAAAAAATTATAATTGTTATGCATGTTAAAATCTTGCATTTTATAAATTTGTAGACATATTGTAGTTGAAATTTTGCCATTTGTCAATATTAAGTATATTGAAATGAATTCGAACATTTCAGAATCCTCAACGATTCTTTTGTTCAAAAACAAAAGGTAAAAACTGATTATTTGGATGAATATAAATTGAACCCACAGATGTAAACATTCATCAAGAGATAATTTTTTTTCAGCAAATTGAAAACATCACATATTAATAAAAAATAATCTGTAGAACTTCTGTAATCCAGCAATAATTCCGAATCAAAAGTACCATTTGAAATGAAGAAAATTTACATTTGTACACAAAGATAAAACTCTTTTAATAAACTCTTTTTTATAATGTATATTTTGAGAAGTGGTAGATACTTTCCAACTGATAACACTTAAATTGAATTGCATAAATATAAATAAATTCCATAATTCAGTTGTTTTTGCAGAATTTCCTGAGTCAAGCAGAAGTATCAAACACTTTTCTTGTTATAAAACTTTGATTAGCCTTTTCACTTTGTCACTGTTTATTTATTATAGCCCCAGAGGATTCAGTTGTAAGGGACCACCAGTGTTTGCAACATCCAAAGCCACAGCTTTCATGAATTCAAAATTCTTCAATTTGTTTCCAGATTTGAGGACACCCAAATGTTGGAAAACTCGTTCATATGCCTATTAAATAGATTCAATTAGAATGTATAACCAATAAATCAAATTTTAATATTATATGCTGCAGTTTTATTTATATATCATTTACTTAATTTTTTTTCAAAATGAATAATCCTTAGATCAGAAATTTCAAAACAATTATAATTTTTTAATAAAACAAGATTCTTACCTCGCTACAATAAACATTCACAATCTTTTCTTCATAGTCTGCAGAGGGTACATTCTTATTCAATGAGAAAGTTGCACGTGATAAAATTGATGTCATGGCATAAATATCAATGGCAGCATTGGCTAGTCTATTAAGTAGATACTGTTCATCTGGAGCAAAAAATAAATAAATAAACTTAATGATATAAATTAAACAATTCTAAGTATGCAGTACACCATTAAGTACACGGTCTTTCTTATTGGATATCATAATTATAAAAAGGCCACTTTTTAATAAGATAATGGGAAAAGATTAAATGACCCATTCAAAAAAGGAGGAAAAATAAAGTGGATTGAAATTAAAGTTAGCTTACACAGAGCTAAGCTAAAATCTACTTCAAGAATCTATGAAGCAGAGAATGGATATATAAACAAAAACCATCTATTTTCAGTTTGATGGGAAAAAACAACAACATAGGAACAAACAAACAATAATAATAAAAAAAAAAGTGTAAATAGCCTTTCAAAACTATCATGCATACTTTGTAAGAAAGATCTTACCCTCTTCCATAAAATTTTGGATATTGGGTGAGTCCATGAATGCCTTACATAGCATTGGCAATATGAAATATTGGCTTAGTGTTTTTTTTTTTTTTTTTTTTTTTTTTTAAATCTCTGGCATGCATTTAATAAGATCAGAAAGGCAGTTTTTTCCCAGCTGGCCAAAATCGAAATTTGATACAGAACTAATACTGTAGTCATAAAATCACATATTTGACATACTTCAGTCGCAGTGTTTACATGCTTGTGAAAAAATTTAAATTTTTCTTTGTTAATCTAATTTTTGTACTCTAAGTATTCTGCTTTGCAAGAAATCAAGTAACTATTTTATAAAAAAAATTCCTAAAAATGTAATACAATAAACAGCGTCATTTTTTTTTCACATTAAAAAATATTGTTAAAAAAGAGCATTTCAATATAATTTTCATGGTTTTATGTACATTTCAGAGATAATAATGTATTAAATTAAACTTACTTATGATATTCTTTCCATGCTTAACAAGAAGTTCTTCAACAGAAACTCCAAAAGCCTCGATGCATTTAGACAACTAAAAATGTACGGTTCAATAAGAATTTGTGAATTATTTTAAGAAAATTATAAAATTGAAAAAAAACATTGATATTAATGGGTTGAAACTCTTTTCAATTATAGAACTTACTAGTGCACCTGAGTCAGAAAATTTGGGGTGAATATGATCAGAAAGGGAAGGTGGGCTACTCAGGCCAATAACTCGCTTGGCTCTTTTAGAACCTTCTTCCAGAATCAATCCCAAATTTGCAGTGGGATTCTTGAAAGCTCTCTGCAATTCCTTTAGATGGCTTCCAGCATGTTGCAGTCCTGTAAAGAATATTTTGGAATTATGAAATTAAAATATTTGGTACCCTATCTAAGGAATGATTTATTTAAAATCAAATGTTAAATTTCTATTTAAAATGAACTTAACTTATAGTAATAAGTCCAGCATAATTTTCAGAGCAACAACAAAATTCAGATAATTCAAATAAATGATATTTAAATATATATTATATTTGTGATGGAATGGCATTTGATGGCAAATATTAAATTTTCATTAAATATATCGATACACTCATATTTTAGATATCAATCTAGAATATTCAATAATATATTGATACAATCATATTCTAGAACATTCAATCATAAATCCATACAATTATCGATACAACATATATTGATATAATCAATACAGCCCTCAAAATTGCAATTTTGCAAAATCAAGATCACTTTTAGTTAATAAGTAAATATTTTCAAATTTACTTATTATGTAGACAGTGTTAGCCTAAAGATACTCATAACACATAAACTTGTCTTGAGTTCATGAACATGAAATGTTTTCACTAGATATTATTCAAACAGATGTATATTTGGATTAAATAAACAACAGCAATAATACATATATATATTTTTTTTCATATAATAATATAGACATGCAAGGCCTATAGAAGTTTGAGGTTTTATGCGGCTGCACTTTTCTTAGCTTCCTTGGGCAAGCTCTGATCAGAATAAAGAGCTCATCACACAAATTGATTTAATACGTTTAATTTACAACCAATTTTTATATACATTATGGCAATATATATGATTAGAGAAATAAGGCTTTATTACCTATAAAAGATAAATCTTGTTTTTTGCATGAAGCTTTTTACCATTAAAATTTGTAATAGAAGATAAGACATTTAACAATATTAAATAATGTACAAATAATAAATAAACAGTTTACAGAGAAATGCTTTTACCTGTTAAAGCAACAAAGAGACGCAAGATATCATTAGTGCCTTCAAATATTCTGAAAATTCTCAAATCTCGCAAAACCCTCTCAAGACCAGCTGACCTCATGAATCCCATGCCACCTAATACTTGAATGGCTTCATCTACAACATACCATGCAGCTTCAGATGCATAGACTTTGCTTATTGCTGCTTCTAGCTGAAAATCCACATATCCTCGATCCATATTTCCAGATACCATGTATGCCATTGACTAAATATACAAAAATAAATTTCAATTCCATAAATAAGAGACATGGAGTTTGTGATAACTTCATCATATTGCAAATTATTTTCCTCGCTAAAGTAAAACATTACCTCAGTCACATACTGTAACATGCACATTCTGAAAAGCTTCTCTTGAATTGTTCCATAAGAACATATTTTGTTTCCAAACTGATTCCTGTTAGCAGCATGCTCTGCAGCTTTTTCAATAGCAGCACGCATTGTTCCAGCCATACAAGCAGCCATACCAAATCGTCCATTATTTAAAATATTCATGGCAATCTAAAGGAAGAAAATGATCAGTTAAACAAATAAATATTTGATATATAAATTAAAATCAGAATTTATTTCTTCTATTAATCAACATATTTTAGACTAAATTTTATGTATTTCTATTCAGCATAAAATATTTCATTATATAAATTTGAAAGTAATCTTTTTAAAGCTATTTCACAAATATTTCTAGAGATAAAACTCTTTATGACAATTTGAAAATAAAGTAAATAAATGCTTCATGATACTGCAAGAATCATCACATTGCAAATGTTTCAATTTCGTCTCTTCAGTTTAATTTCAGCCTTTCATTGTTGAAATGGGAATTTTACATGCAAAAATGAATAAAATTTATAAAATAAATCAACATAAAAAGGCATTTTATGTTCTACATTTAAAAAAAAAATATCTCCCCCCAAAATTGAATACTTCTAAAAATCAGTAACAATTTCTTTAAATACCTTCAAATATTTCATTCTTATTCATATTACATATTAACATTAACCCATTAATGCAAAGAGCGCTATTTATAAGATACGTAGTTATATTTCATTCCAATAGATAAATACATTCTATTGTTTCTTTATTTCCCTTCCACGGATATCTAAGAAGCCAATATGCATAACCATACTGTTAAATAATTTTCATCAGGCATTTACATTCTTTAGTTATTGAAGTATAACATTAAGAAATTTGCTGTGATGTAACTTGATAATCTCAAAGATAATGCCAATAAATATGAAAATAAGTGCTATTTCCTGATGATTTACAATATTTTAAATATATATTCTATAAAAATTTTTAATGATTTTTTTAAACTAATTGTTTTGATAACTGAATTTCTAAAAAAAATTTAATTATATTTTGGAAGTTATATTATTTTGGAGTTCCTAACATAAATTAAAAAATATTTATTAAATTTATTCTTCAAATTAAGTTATGCCTTAACGAATTAGAAACCTATCACTAATTCAAAATAAATAAAACCATTATTATGCACACATTATTATATTTATCAGGTTTTATAAGAACAAATAAAAATAATGGGATAAGTTTCAATTAATTGTTAAGTTAGTCCATACACACATTCATTTTAATTTTTTGTAATATTTTTTTTTATTTTAAAACTTTGCACATTGTAAGCAGAAATAAAAATATTGCTAGCAATTAAATACTTGCCTTAAATCCATCTCCTACTTCACCAATAAGATTTTCTGCAGGTATTCTAACATCATCAAAGAAAACTTCTGTTGTGTTTGAAGCTTTAATTCCCATTTTCTTTTCAGGAGGTCCACTACTTACACCTCCAAATTCTTTCTCAACAATAAAGGCAGCCATTTTTTCAACTGTGCCATTTTCAGTCTCAACTGGAACCTATGATGAGATTTAAAGAGATAAAAACATATGAATTAAATATTTATTATTATTAAAAAAATACAATAATAATTATAAAATAAAAAAAAGAAATAAAATACCTTTGCAAAAACTGTAAAAATTTCGGCAATCCCTCCATTGCTAATCCATATTTTGCTGCCATTCATAGTGTAGTATTTTCCATCAGCTGATTTCACAGCACGTGTTTTAATAGACTAAAATTAATAAACGAGAAAAAAAAAATATTTTTTTTCAGATAAAATACACAGAAATATTGAATAAATAATTATTGAAAAATCACACAAGAGTTTATTAAAGTTCAAAGCTATTAATTAAAATTATTTTCTATTAATACTAAAAACATATCACTAAAAATGCAAAAATCTCAATTCTTATGCATGAAATACACAAACTGTAATCAACAAAAAGTCTGATGACAAGATTTTGACAAGTCTCCATATTTTAGATCTCTCAGTCATAAAACACATTTTTGAAATTATGTTAGTCTGTCTGTGAATATGATTGCTCAAAAAGTCTTTAAACCATGCAGATGAAAATTGGTATATTCTCTTCAAGTCTGTAGCTTTCAACCAAATTTTAAATAAAATCATTTAGAGGAAATCTGCCTGTTTATATATACTATACTGTTCGGAATAATTGGGATACAACATGTCGCCTGACATTAAATTTTTGGAATTTTATTTTTAAAATTCTACTAACCCCAGCATCAGAGCCACTGCCTGGTTCTGTAAGACAATAAGCAGCTAATTTCTTCCCTATCGCTAAATCAGGAAGGTATTTCTGTTTTTGCTCTTTGTTACCAAATAAAAGGATTCCCTTGAATCCAATAGATTGATGGGCTCCCAGAGTTATTCCTAGACCAAGATCATGTCTTCCTACAAGTTCTACCATTCTTCCATACTGAGTGTTATTCATTCCAAGTCCTCCATATTCTTCTGGAACTTGCAAGCCAAAGGCTCCCAATTCTCCAAGTTGTTTGATTAAGTGAGGTTCCACTTTTGCTATTTCGTCATTCTTGTCTGGATCATTGATTTCTTCAAAGAACCTCTTAGGTGGATCAATCATCATTTCTAATGTAGACTTTTCCTCTGCACTAAGGACTAAAGACAAAAATAAAACAAAATTAGTAGAAGTAAAGATTTAAAAAACTTTTACTAAAATTTATAGAATCAGCAGAATTTAAAGTTAACAATTCATTTCTTATTCAGTTAACAATTCAACTGTTTAAAATGTCAAAAAATTAATATATATATATATTAAAATAACATTTCAGTCTGCAGCATTTGGTTCTGAATTAACAACCTATTTGAAAGTAATAAAGTTTATTTTAGGATAAATCCCAAAATACCGAATAACGGTAACAAAACAAGGAACATCTATGCTAGTATTCCCTTCTATTAATTTTTACATATCAATTGACAGATGTTCAAGCCTAATGAATTTAATATTCAGTAATCTCTGGTATTCAACATATCCTTGGTGGATTCAAGTCTCAAACCCTGATACCCCTTCCTGTCCACTCTTATAATTCCAATTAGTATTTGATTAGTACAAAATATATTAAATTATTTAGAAAATAAATTATTTTGATATAAAAATATATTACAATTATTATTCTCAATTGATTAAATGATTTGAAGATTCCTACTAAGAAAATTCTGAGCTGATTAGAATAAGAGAACATTAATTTTAAGCATGGTTTATTCATAAAATTCTAATTTTCATTCATGTTTTAAATAAAATATTTTTCAATAAACCTGAGGCTTTAATTAAAGAATCAACACTATTAACAAATTTTTCACACATAGAACTCTAATTTGGCATTTCTACTAACTTGATGAACCTGTTGAAGCCATGTTATTTGACAATGAGATGTTCTTTCCTATTGAAATTTAATATCTTCATCCTTTCAGCACGATTTATATGTTTCTTCAAGAGTTCCTACTCAGCATCTTAATATAGTATTTTTCCTCTTAATACATTGTTGCTGTACTTCAAACACTTAAAATATAAACATTATTGTATAAATCAATGACATCTATGTCTGGACATTTTGTTAAACCAACAACAAAATAGTAATTGATAAATAAAGTTCAACAATGCAATTCTAGTTTTCTCTTAATGCACACGATTTACATCTAGGCTTGAAGACAATTTTTTTAAGCTGTACATTCGACACCAAGTTTTAAAAGCATCCAATATTAATTCAGTTCAATAACCAACTCAGAATGACCATGATTTATTTCTTTTAAACTTGACTTGATAATTAACTAATTAAAATGAAAAACCTCAATGGTATTCTTCTAAGAATTAAGAGGATCACCTATATAAGACCACCAAATATAAGACAGCAAATTCACAAATCAAAAAATGGAAGAATGCATATCTATGTTCCTTAAAAATTTCTTGACCTTTAAAGCATATTTGTATTCTTTTGTTTTATTCTTTTTAGATTTTATAATCAATTTATAGTACCTTAAATTTTCTAATAATTTTGGAAGAAATCAAATCCAATACTAAGATAATAGGAATATTTTACCATAAATCTCAAAATTTTCCTCAATAAAGCTTTTTTTTTTATTTATGTTTTATAAAAAATTATATTACATGAAAATCAAGAAATCATACATAATAATAAAAAAACAACAAACTTATTCTTAAAAAAAAAAAAAAACGATGCAGTTATGCAAAATAATTTTACTTTAGAATATTTCAAGTATTAAATCATTTATAAAATTTACAAATTTTCGCTTTTATAATAAAAAAAAAGTACAAATTGTGTTAATTCAGGAAATTAAATTATAAATCTTATTAGACACATTGTACAAAGCAAGTAAAATCAGAAATATCATAGAACATTACAAATTTGAATATTTTGACATCAATCTTAATAATTAATTTTTCATATTTTATTAGAACAGAATTTAACTCTCAATTCTGCTACACAGTACATGCATTACATTTCTCAAATTATCATCTGAATAAGAAAAACTGATTTGAGATTGATTGTGTAATTAATTTGTGATATTATACACTAATAAACATATTATGACATAATATTTCTTGCGCCAGTTGATTTTTATATAAAAAAAAAGTGCATGGAAATAAATTTAAATTTTTAAATAAAATATCTAAATTTCTATTATATAAAAAAATATTAAAATAATTGTAACAATACTGATTTAATTTTCTTCACTAGTTCATTATTTATTCTCATCCTTTTAAAAGTTGATTCACATTAGCAAAGAGAAAAATTAAAACAACAACAATGTAATGCATAATTTGAAAATATAAATGTCAATGTTGTGAAGAATTTAAATTTTAATCACAATTAGTAATGTGAAATACCTTTCTTAAAGCATTGCAAAATTGAAAAGTCTATATTGCCTGGAAAAAAAATTTCTCAAAATAAGGAACACTGATATATTTTTATTTGTATGGCTTTTATAAAACAATCAGAGTATAGATATTTATAAAACTATTAGCAAAAATATCTGAAAAATCAGGTTTTAAATAAGCAACTATCAGAAATAGGATATTTAAAAATTTTTTTATTCTCTACTCAAAGTTTTCAAAACAGATGCAGGAAAAAAAATAATTAAAAATTATGAAACTGCAACAAAAATACAATACCATCTGGATAAGGAAATATCTGTTCAGTTTTTACTTGGCCTTTGAACATACTCATCACGAAGGAACTTGTTTCCTGTTTAAAAACAAACAGTTTTCTATTATTATAGAAAATTCATAAAATCCTGTTATCAACAGATCACTTAAGAAAAGCATTCTTATTTCTTCTTCTTTTTTTCTTTCTTTTTAGAAATTAGAAAGTCAAAGTAAGAAAGATAATACAAACAATAGCAAAGGAAAAGAAAATTTCCTCATAATCTGTTTTAGATGCTAATCTCAGAAGGAAAATAAAAAATAATTTAAAAATCATAACATAAATAAAATTTAATACTTATTTTTTCATAAGCATAACTTTTTTATATTAAAAATGTGATATTTTAACATATGTAAAAAAAGTAAAATATTTCTTTATTCAAATCAGAAGGCTAACAATTTTTAAACTGAAATGAAATGTGTTTAATGGTGATTATAAAAACACTTTACAAGAAAATTATCATATGGAAGAAATCTAAATATAACATATAAAAATATATTATTCTAATTTATTTTAGCATAGCTATTGCTAAAATAGTATAAGTAGCTACTGATAATATTATAGGAATAAAACATTCATTAACTGTATCTGTCAACTATTTCTTATAGTATTGCTTATTTCAGAAATTCACATTTCCTTTATGATTTAATTCCAAATGGATGCCAACAGGCAAGTAAAATAACACTTTTTCAGAATTCCTTGTTATACACATTTTTCTTAGTTTTTTTTCTTTCTAATATTGAGATTAATTTCCTATCTGAATTGGATTATTTTATTTTAATTTGAAGCATGTGTCATATTTCTATATATTGTTAGCAAAAAGTAAATTTTTTTCATTTTAGCTGTATTCTCTCTCTTCTCATTTTGAGGAAATAAGAGCTGACTGGTATATGTGAAAAAAAATCTAAAGGTTTTCACCTGTGAAATTTTTGACAGTATCTTTCTCCATGGGATTTGAAACAATTGTTAATTGTTCCATAAGGACACACAATCTTAACTGTAATAAAGAATTAAGATTGTGCATCTCTATAGATTGATTTGTCTTTAATCAATTGGTAGATTGTTACAATGTAATCATCTGGTAGACTGTTTTGCTCTCTTTACTATTCATTTACTCATATGTTGCAAACAGACTAATAACAAGAGAAATAGTAAAATAATAGGCAGTGTGACAACATCACAAAATTTAAATTTCAAATATCTAAAAAGATGGGAAAATATTTTTCTACTTCTTTGTGAAAATACCCAATGTAAGAAGAAGTTTCTGATTTACTTTAACATTATATTTAAAGGTTAAACAACAATGTAAATTTTTTAATTTTTTATCTCTGGTTCTTAAAACAGGCATTTAATATATTCTATTTCGTTACTATAAAATTTAAAATCATTCCAATAAAAAATTTAATACTCACTCTGGCATTTTTATCGCTTTTCCTTTCACTTTTTTCCTGCTCAGGTTCCTTAACTGCTTCTTGAGCAGCAGCTGCATAGCTCCTAAATAAATGTAATTTAATGAACATTTAATACTTATTGAAAAAAGTCAGCATGGTTATATATTAAATAAGAGATCAAGACTTCACAAAATTGCAAAACATTTCAGTTTTGAACCATAAATCACACCACAAAAAGTATTCAATTTAATGTTTCATTTTTTCACAGAAAAATATATTTTGAATTCTCATTGAATAGATATTTATTAAAATTAATAGTAGGAACAAATTTATTCTATCAATATATATTATATAATCTCAACCTTAATGTTCAATTTAAAATATTAATTCTTTAAAAAGTTATTCTTTAGCGAAAATATACATTTGTAACAATTCTGAAAAATAAAATAACTATATAAAAAGAAGGAAGATAATCAATTTTCTGCAATAATATTTATATATTTAAAATTAAAAATAATTAGGCTGCTTTATAATCTAAAGATAAGTAACTAGATATCTATTACATAAGTGATTTAATGCTTAAAATAACCGGTTATAATTTTGTTTAATTATATTAACATCTTAATTACAATAGTATAAATAAAATTATAATGAATATAGTTATCTGCTAATCCTACAATAACTGCTATTAAGTATAAATGTAGAAATAAAATGCTATTTACTATTAGTATGATAATAAAGCCACATTACAAGGAAAATATAATTACATACAACAGGTGTCTCTACATTCCTTTTCAGCTTTTTTTTCCCTATATATTTAAAAACAAAGAAAAACATTTTAGGAAAGGTTTGCTCGAATATATATATATGAAGTATAATTTTGGCAGCTACAAAGTTGAAAAGAAAAGGGTTTTAGAAAGGACTTCCAAGTTATTTTACCAATTATAGCATAATTTCTACATAGGAACGAAGAAGCAATGTATATGTTTGCATTAGAAGACAAGAGTCAAAGTGACAAAAATTTTCCCTTTAGTAGTTTTATTACGAGATTTTGATAAGGATTTATTTGATACCCGTCAACTTTGGAAAGTGAATTTCAGTTATCTTCGGAGCATCTGAGTAGGTGAGAGGGATTTTTATCTCTTTACTCATGGTGCGAGAAAACAAAGTAAAAGGAATTTTAAGAGTGCGTTTTGGTTATAATTAAGTAAAAAAATATGTAATTAGGCGAGAAAACAAGAGAAATTAATAAGTTAACCAAGATAAAACCATGTGAATCCAATTAAAAATTTCAATACTTGTCGGTTGCAACAGTGACCAAAAAGCTGCAGGACAAAATTTTGTCAATATATATATATATATATATATATATGCACTTGAGTATATTTTTATAATATACAAAAATTTTTTTAGGCATTTTTTTGGTTGCCATTAAAACCAAATTGTACCATATTTTCTTAATCTACTAGAAAGAATTATCCAAATTAGCATTAAAATATAGTAACGCATTAATTGAAAAGGTGAGAAATTTAATGAATCACAATTTATATACCAGGTTCACTTTACTACTTCATACATATTGTACTAATAAATCATCATAAAAATTTATATATGTTTTGAAGAATAATCTCGTCATTGATGAATCATTTATGCAATAATTTTGAAAAAAAAATGTTATTAACTATTAACATTGGGTCTTTAGGGCTTCCATAATTTTGGTTATTAGTATACATAAACTAAATAAAATGGAATAATTTATAAAATATATATATTGATCTGATTTTGAAAAAAAGAGGAAAGAACTGACATTTTTTGAGTTTTTTTTTTATAAACTGTACTTTTACAAACAAATCTAGTTGATAATAAATTTAAATAAATATAAAAAATATAAGTATGTTATTGTCAGTTGAATGTATGTATTCTTAAGGATTACAATAAAAAGTTGTTTACCAATATAAAAAACAGACATTTTAACCTACTAAGGAATGGTGTTTTCAAATGACGTACAAAAATCACTATCCTTTATTCTCTCTCTCTCTATATATAAATGATATTTTGGTTTTGGAGAGAGCTAAAAAAATTAATTTTAGACTTAAATGAAAATTTTTAATTTTGTTGCGTATTTTATTTACTAAGTCGTGAAAAGGAAAAGAATGCCCATTGTGAGATAAAATGAAGATAACATACGAAATTTAACTAAAAACCAGGCTAAGTAGCAATGCATCAATGATTATGTAATACTACGTGATGTCTGTTGTAATACGAGATAATAAAAATAATCAGATAAAAATCAGCATAAGCAAATGAGAAAATTATAATGAATATTAAAAAAATGAATTTAAAATAAAATAAAATTGAAATAAAAAATTACAATAAAATAAATATTAAAATAGAATTGAATTTAAAACTGAATAACTAATACTGCGTATTCATAAACATGAGTTTCTGCATTGCAAAATTAAAAAAAAAAAATTAACAATAAGGAAAAAGATTACAATTTATTCATACGTTTTAAGATGCTTTAAATATTTCACAAAATCAGGATATAAAATAAGGATATATTAGAAGATTGTTCTAAAAAAAATCTATATTATTTCTGACTTTTTTAGTTTTGAAATTACATTTATTCAAAATATTTGAAATTTATTTACCTGATCAAAGCTTGTTTCCCTGTTATAACTCTACGAAAAATTGGACGCAACATTTTGATTTACTTGGAAACCAATAAAAAAAAGTCCTAGTTAACGTAGCAAAACGTTTCTTCTAACTAATAAAATTTTTCAATATAAAACCGAATAAATATATGACGAACCGAGTATTTTATACGAACTTTGAAGTCCCTGCCAGTTGACACAGAATGATAACAATGATTACGTAAAGTACGGAATTCATCAACAATCTACACACCCCGATTTTAGACAACAACAACCAATCAGAATCTCGTCTGAGACAGAAACGCAAGCACAGCCAATGAGTTTCTTGAATATCTTCCAGAGTCGTATTGGAACATGCAATAGAAATATATCATGTGACATAAATTACTATTGTTCAAAGAATTAATATTTGTTTGTTTTTATTCACTAAATTTTTATAGAATATACAAGAAAGAAAATGAAACACAGCTTTAGAAAATAGAAAGAGATGAAATTTCTGTACTTATAACATATGATGACACCAGCGTTTTGGAGTATTTTTAATTCTAAACAATTTGGGGAAGACATGAGAATATTTTTCCAATTATTTATTATTTTAGAAATAATTGGGAAAATATTCTTATGAAAAGAAGAAAGTTTTCTTTATATATAGAGATATAAATAACTCTAGGAGATTAGAAAAAAAATCTGCCCACCTCTTTTCTCATCATTATTATTTTCTCTAACCACCATGAAACTTCAACGTAACTAATAAGTAGGTATAATATTTGACAATTTTGGAAAAGTTCTTGGGATTCTTCCCAATAAATAAATTTTCTATCTATTCTATATAAATTTAAAAGGCTATGTACTTTTGAACGTTTTCTTTTTTTTTTATTGTCTAATAGAGATTTCATAGTTTAAATTTCATGGCATAAATATTGCACATTGTCCACTGCAGATATGCGCAAAATTTACTTGAATCTCAGTAATGGCAACAAAAAATGTGACATTTCGGGAATGGGTGTATGGATTCGGATTGTGTTACCAAAGAAAAACTCATAACAATTTGACAAGTCAGTCTGTTTTTTTATTATTCATTGCATTAATATCAGAAAAACAGTATATAAACCTGTGGATAAAAAGCAAATACACTATAGCTTCATAAAATTATTATTCTCTGAATATTGAGATCGTGATCTACTTTTTCCAGTTTATACTTGCATACGTAGATAATATATACTGTGATTAATATTTATCTGTTACCGTGTGAATATCAGCAAAATTTCAGGTGCACGTGTTTGAAGTAATGGTATCTTGTGCAAATAATGTAGAGATCCCATATGTGAAGTGTGTATTTTGGGGATGGAACTATTTGCCTTTCTCCTGATATTCCTTTAATTTCTCTACGTCTTCTGTTAAATTTTTTAAGGACTGTGTGGACATTTGGATCTCTCCGTATAGGTTTTCGGTACTATTCTTTTTTTTAAAAAAATTTAAATCTTTTTTTCTTTTTAAAAATTCGGGGCTGCAATGCATTGTCATGCCATTGGCTTAATTTTAATTAGATGTACTTCAATTTTAAAGTTTATCGCATTGTTGAATTTGAAATGTTCAGATTTTAATCTTTGAAAAAATTTATCATTAATTGAAAATATACCAGATTGTTTATTCACACATATGTTTTCCAGTTTTGAGGATATTATGTAGGCATTAGTATCTCTCATTAATGAAACTCCTAGCTGCATAATATATTTATTGATAATTGAAGTTATTATTATGTAAAATTCTCTAGCCTTGGTAGATTTTCATAATGCACAACTATTCTTAATGGAATTCTTACAAAATCGTGTCCATACATATATCTGTGTAAAGTTTCATATATGTATTTATATAAATATATAAAGTTATAGACATGATTTATACTTTTTTAATAACTTATTTTATATTATTTTGAAATGAGTTACCTATTTTTGTGTATTACACATTAGATTATTTTTTTTTCAATTTCAATGTCCTTCAATTCTTATAGTTTGTGATAAGTTTTAGGTTACTATTTTTTTCATTGTGTATAAAAATATACGTCTATAACATACTATCTGTTTATTTTATCACAGGATAAAAAAAATTGTTATATGGTTATATATTTTAAGTGTTAAATTTATTGCACACGTTATTTCTTATATTTAATAATCATAAATTATTTTATAAAATAATTAAAATTCACCAGAATTCAAAACATTGCTGAAATTTATGTCTCCTGTTTTCTTTCAATATTGCAGCTGGATTTGAGATTTTTTAACAATTACTTGTTGAATTCAATATTAAGATTTAACACTATTAAGACCTAATGATTTGTAGATATTTTTAACAAACATCAAAATTGCTTAGAATTTGACAACTGGAAGTGCATTAACTAATAAAAATTCATGAATATGTACCTGAAGTAATTTATTTCTGTATTAGTCATTTCGGATTTTACATCAGGAATATTGGTTGTGTATGATGTTTGTGATTCTCTAACTAAAATATTTGTAAGAACCAAATTATGATAGGCATCAAAGCTTTGTGTCTTGGAATCTTACACCTGTTTTATTTATTGTGGCTTTTTCGGTATAAAATTAATGAATCTTCTAACAATTTTTTTATATAAAGTTAATGAAAACCTAATTGTCAGGTTCATCTTTTATAGAACAGTTTCTTATTCATCATGCAGATATGAAACAAAATTTTCTTTTCTTTACATTTATTGATGGAAGAAAATCATCTGAACAAAAATTTGATGATACATTGAAAATAATTTGAATTTCAATACAACCTATTATTGAAAATTATGCTAAAAGTATGACAGTAAATTAGCATCATTAAAAAGATTACTTTTTCAAATAAATGATGTAAAAATAATTTTTGTGTAAAATTTTTAAAAAGTTTTTGCAAAAAAAAAAAAAAAAAAAAATTGCTTATTTTTTTAATTAAAATTTTTTTTAGATGCTCTAAGGTATTTTTTTATTCTAAAGTATGTTAAATTTTGTAGCTGTAGGCAAAATAGAGTGTCTTGAGCACTGGCACACAAATATTCTTATTTTTTTAATACTAGAAGATATTTAAAAAAAATTTTAACTGCCTAAAATTAATTTTAATGAAAAACATAGTTTTTTTTTCTTTCTTAAAATTTGTTATTAGCAGGAAAAAAAAATTATTGAATATTTATTATGTCTAGAAATATAGCAGATATTATAAGATAAGATCAACAATATTTTTTTCAGTTACAAATGTTATAAAATGTAAACATTAATTTGCAATTTTCATTACATTCTTTTTGTTATTAAAATTAAAATCAGTCTAATTTTTAAAAATTTAAGTATACTATTTTCAATTTTCCATTCCATTGTGAATTTTGTTATTTGAATCCAAGATCATTTATAAATCCAATTTACATTAAATTTTCCATATATTTATGGGGGAAAAAAATTGTAGAGTCATAAATTTTCTTACGATGGATAGGTACATTGTTTGGAAATTATTAGCTCAGTTATCATCAGTCATTCAACTGCAGTTGAGAATTATGAAATACTATTCTTTACTGTTAAAATGGAAAGTTAATTTACCTTTTCAGTTTACTTGTTCTTCAAATTACCATTTAGTTCCATGATTTATTTTAATTTAACAAGCAGTTTTTGTTTTTCCAATTTTATTTAGTAACAGTTAGTATATTAAGAAATATAATTTTTTTATTTATTATTTGATTTTTCCATTTTGCATTTTCTTTTAATTGCAGACAGATAAATAGACCAAAAAGTTTATTTCACATTCTAACTAATTAATAGGATTTATCTTTGTCATCCCAGTTTTATTTAACTTATTTGGTATTTATAAACATGATATATTGTTTTTTAAAATATTGTACACTGTTATAATAAAATTGTACACTGTTCTCAATGGAAATTTATATATTTAATATTTTTAGAAACTTAACCAAATGATGTAATAAATTTTTATTCCATGATGACTTTAAATCTGCTTGTATCTGGCTGTAAATTAAGGGGAGGGGGGAAACGTTTTCAGAATTTTAAAATATTTATAATGAGCTGTGAATCAAATAGAAAATTATTTAAAAAGTATATATTTATTATACTTTTAAAAAATTATTATTTTGGATTTGGTTATATTTTTGATTTTGTTCTTTTTAAGCAGGATATTCATGTAGTAAAGTAGTAAAATTTATTAATCAGTTTGTAGTAGTAAAATGATTTTTTTACACCAAAAGGTTTTAGGAGGTTTATTTGAATTTGTGTTTGCTTCTCAACTGTAATCAAAAAAAAAAAAAAAAAAAAAAAAAAATGGCATTAATATATATATATATATATATATAATATACACAGAGAGAAATTATCTGAATACTTTATGAGAGTGACATATCTTGTGCAAAGCTAATTGTTAATCTTTTTATCCAAGTGGTGGGTTTTCCATGCAGTTTCTAAGAAATGAATACTTCAGAAAATATAGCATCTTAAATTAATATATAACAGTTGTCATACATTTTATAAGAAACTGGACTAAAAAAATGTCTTTTGATTTTTTTATTATAAACTTAGAATGAAAATCCTACACATTTTTAAATATTGTAAAAAATGACTAATTATACATTTTTTTTTCTTACAATTTATGACTGCAGTATCTTTCATCTGCTGTGATTTTATGATTGTATATATTTTTTTTCTATCAAAGACATAATTTATGAATACTTCAAAATTCTGTTACAGTTGCTCATTCCGTATACAGAAGAATTTTTTCTATTGTACATTTAATTTGTTGCTCCTTTGCAGTAAAATACAAGTTTTTTTAACCTTTTCTTTTCTTTTGAGGATGAATAGTCAAATTTTCATAATCCCAATATTATAAACTTTTGCAATTTTTAATATTGAAAAACATCACAGATGCCATTGTTATTACATCTGCCAAAAATTGTTGTTTAAGAATAATTAGTGGACTTATAACATTATTTTTTAGTAATTTGAAGTTTCTCTGTTAGAAACTATGCCATTATAGCTTAAAACTGTTGTGAAAATAATAGGGCTTAAATTCTTCTGATTATTATCTTTTCAATTTCTCCTAATTTCCCTCTTTTTTTTTTTTTTTTTTTTTTTTTTTTACTATAACATTTGTCATAAAATCTAGAAATTTGTTCCATACAGATGATAGCAGAAAACATTTGAAAATTTGCTTGCCACTTTTTTTCATCCCAGGACCAGATATGCAAGCCCCCCCCCTTTTTTTTTTTCTATCTGTGATTAATTCATAAAAAAAGACTTTAAGAATAATGTTTTTCTTCCAAAGCATATAAATATCTTATCCCAACTAATAAGAAGATGAATGTGTATATCTTGGCACTGGACATATATTGTCAGTCATGCAGTGGTTCAATTTGCATACTATATTGCATCATATACTTAGGTAAATTTTCCAGAAGTGAATCTGAATTCTCTTGAAATGTTAATTGGTTTCTGATTGAACAAATGTAATAATTATAAAATATGCAAACAGCAGTTTCATGAAGATATGTGTAATGTAAAAGTTATAGATGATCTTTGGTTCATCTTAAAATTTGATTTGTTGATGAAAATATATAGATGCTAATATTTTAAATTAAAATATGTAATTATGCTTTGTACAGAGTCAAAGTTATGAGTTTTTATTTTTCAATTTATTTGTGATACAAAAACATACTTCAAATAGTTTATGATTTAAGGAAAATTTAGATTTTTTTTAGTTAATTTCTTTAAAAGGATTAATTTTTAAAATATTCCATTTAGTAATAAATATATAATGCACTTTTTGTCTCAAAGTTTGATGTAAAAACTAGCATTTAAAATTTTTTTCATGTTGCAAAATATTTTATTGACACACATATATATATAAAGACCTTTGTAAAAGTAATCGGGTATATAATGGATAACATTTATTTTAGGTGGTTAGTAAGGGAGGCGTCCGATGCTAGAGCCCTTACGATGTCTGGCTGGGCTCAAAGAATGCATCGTGGAGCTGCTACAATAAGCAATGTGGTCACAGCTTGTGGACATACACCTGTCCCATACCCTACTCGCATGGAAAAGTAGGTGCTTTTATTTATTATTTTTAATGCCACAATGATAATGAATAATGTTTTGATTCAACAGTAATATAATGTGTAATTGATTGTATTATTAGCCACCTGTTGCGATTACCTGGTTTACTAGTCATGAATATAGTTAAAGCAAAAATGTGAAATAATCAACATTTAAATGTTAGTAATCCCAAAGCAATAACTTTATTAAAATATCAAGAAATAAATTGAAATACCCGAAATAAAGCAGTAAACATATATATAAAATAAAATTTTTATATTCACACGAAATATATATGCATGTACTAAATGATTTCACATGTAATGAAGTTGAATTATACAATAAGATAACTAATAAATTGTCATAAAAAGAATTTATAAGATTTCATCCATGATATGAATGTTCCAGTTGTTTTGCTGTCATACTAAAAATTCTTGATTTATATATATATATATATATATAATTAGCATGTTGCTTATTAGAAATATGTAAAAAAAAAAAAATTGAAACCATGACAAATGAAATGATTGAAAAACTTCTTTATCGAAGTTAGTTAAAAAAATATATCCAATGTCTATGATAATTGTTTTTATATTCCTTTGATAACTGGTTTTTGAATATTATTTGTGTGTGATAAACTTAATGGGAAACATTTAATATTTTTCTGTAATTTTTAAAAATAAGAATCACATATCTACTTGTGTAATTATTTAGAATTTTTTTTTTAAGCATGTAATTAAGTTTAACTTTTGAATTGCATGTCAGTAAATCCACATTTTTAATTTACACTAATCAAATCCATTTAAATGCAATCATGGATTTTTTTAAAATTAAGAATTTAGTATATCATTTTAATAATTCTAATTTAATTTGTGTTGATTATATATGTATTTAATTCTTATCTTTGGACTATTAATGAATGGGACTTTTCTATAAACAAGAAATTTCTGTTCTTTTTAGAGTTAAATTTGGAGTTCCTCTTGATCAAGTCTGTAAACATGATATACCTGGACCATTATTAGTATGTATCTTGATATTTAGTATTGTATTTTAAGTGTGTATGTATATAATAATAATTCATAATATGTATCTAAATCTATCTAAATGAGAATGCTTTATTTTTCCCTCCAGATCCTTATTCTTAAACTTAATAAAGAGGGTCCATACAAAAAAGATGTATTCCGGGCACCTGGACATCAAGGAAATATGAAGAAATTAATTCATTTTCTCCAGCATGGTCGTCTAGTCAATATAGATAATTTTTCAGTTTATACAATAGCATCCGTTTTAAAGGTAAAATATATTGTTTTATATCGAAATTCAACTGTTTTGCATAAAGAAGTTACTTTATAGTTTAGAAATTATAAAATTGTGATTTTTTTTGTTCTAGATTTTTTTTCTTGTTGTTTGAAAACTAAAAAAAAAAAAAAATAATAATTTAGTAATGACAAGCTGTGAATTGAAATTTAATTTACACTAATGTTAATGTAAATTTCATGTTCACACTCTTTATTTTTGTTGAAATATATAGCTATTTGATAAAACTGTTTTCAATTTAAGAATATTTTATCATTAATTACTTAAAATAAGATTTTACTTGATTGACATATATTTTTAGCTATCAGAAATAAAACATTATTTAAGCAAGAATTTTATAGCAGAAAAATTGTTTTACAAAGATTTTTCTTGGATAGCATTGCTAGAAGTGAAGAAATGGCAGAAAACTGCCTTTATTTGAAATATGTCTCTATTCTTACATCAATTTAGTAAATATAGGAATGCATTTCGAATGTTAAAAATGTTTCTTTATATTTTGAAGTGAACATTTTTTAAATGATGAATAATAGAAATGTGTTATATTCTTATCAGCTTTGAAGTGTAATAATGGCATATCATAATTTGTGAATCTAAGATAAAATATTTAACAGTGGAAATTAAATGTACTTATAGAATTCATATGACTAAAAGTCAAAGTTAATAAGAAGTTTGGCTCTGATTAATTTGCTTGCATTAGTAATTTATTTATGGCAATTATTTATTTTTTGCTTTTAATTATGAAGGAGATGTTCAGTATTTTAATGGTCCATCCAACTTCCATCACCATTATTCAAAAAATGTTCACATTTTCATTTAAATTTAAACGAGTTTGCATTCTTCCTAACAGCTATTACTGGGACCAGAGAAAAGTGTGGGGGGAATAGTAAAAACTTTCATACAGTCTTTTTTTTTTTGTATTTTCTGTATTATTATTTGGTCTGTGTCAGAACAATCTAGTCATGATTCTTACAAACTTTGTAAAGATTTCTTAAAAATTAACATTTTTCCATAATCATGAAGAAATAAAAATGCAATTTGTAAATAACTATCTATTCTTTTCCCTCCCCCCAAAAAACACCATTAAATATGTATTCACCAAAGGTTAATTCATTTTTACAATATTGTTTTTGATGTATGTCAAATAATTCATCTTGTAATAATATATTTTGAATTTCAGAAATTTTTGAGAAAATTACCTGGTGGAATTTTTGGACCAGAAAATGAAGAAGCTTTGTTTGATATCATAGATGCTGATGGGCTAGAAGAAAAGAGAGATAGAATTCATAGGTAATATAATTTATCATAGTGAATTAAATATTGAATTTAGAAAATTTCACTCATCATATAACAATTCAGAAATATTTTATTTTAAACCAAGTTTTAGGTTACAACATTAAAAATATTTTTATGACAGTTTATTTTTTTTATATAATAAATATTGTTTTTTTTTTTGCATAAATTAATCAGTTTTCTGAACAGAATTTGATATTCCTATTTGTGAATAGGAATTTGGCAATCATTTGGAAAATTGTGTAATTTTGCTCATACGAAGAGTGTTGGAAATGTGAAATGATTAACTGTTAAATAAAATTAAAAAAGTAAATGAAATATGTGTGTGCATCTATGACTATATGTAAACAGAAGAATTGGGCAATTTATGTCTTCAGATGTTATTTTAAAATTATTTTTGATATATTTTCATTATTATTTTATTCTTTATTTTTGAAAATAAGTAATAATTTTTTTATGTTTGTTTTTATGTATCTTTGAAATTTACAATAATATGATTTATATTGTGATTTCGCCTAAGTTGCAATTTTATATTTTGAAATCAGAACATGATTATTATCAATTTTTTATATCAATTTATAAACTAATATTAAAATTAATGCCCAAAAGATGATGTTTAGTATACATTTTGTTTGGTTCATTACATGTAGATATGAGATAATCCAAATCAGTGTTTTTGATCATTAGCTTGTGGTTCAGTTTTATTCTTCGTGTTAATTGAATTCCTTATGAAAAACAAACAAATTAAATATATATGTGTGTGTGAGTGTACACAATAGAGACACACATTTATTATTATTATTATTGCTTGCTTGAAAAAAGATAAAAAACTGATTGCTTTAAAAAAGTGAAATTTATCTGATGTATTCCTTGAACTTCAATCACACACACACACACGCTTACGCACACACACGAAAGATTTGCTGAATCATTGAGTGTAGTAGAGAAAAAAGTAAACAATATCTGTTGTGAAGAAAAATATTTCCCTTGTTTTATCTTTTTTTATTATTTTATTCAATCAGAAGATTTGAAGCATTTTATTTCAGTTGTTTCCTAGTTTTTATCTAACTAAAAAAATCAGGAAAAAATGGAAAAAAATATGAAATGAGATGATTAATTATTTGAGATTTCTTAGTGATTAAGGTAAAAAAAAAGAATATTATTAGGAATATATATATATTTTTGTAATGATGATGTTTTAAAAATATTGCATGGACTAAAGCAAACTGGAAATTCAAAATGCTTAGATCTTATGAATGGATTCACTAGATATGGGATTATGATAAGTATATATTATGGGGTTATAAAAGTATACATTATTGCTAATATGTATACTTTTCCTGTTGGTAATATAGGCACATTTTCAAAGTCTGTTTGAATAAAAAGTCATTTAACTTTTTAAGTGTTAGTTCTATAACTTAGATTCAAATGAATATAAGTCACATTATATCAACTTTTTAAGAGAGGAAAAAAATTATTTATAAATATTTGCACTCTTTTTTTTTAATAAAAAAAATCGTTACCAGCTTTATATACAGTATTCATAACAATATAAAAATCTGAAATTTATGTTCATCAAATTTGGAGATATAGAATTGTATATTTAAGACATTTTGCATGTTAAATATTCATTCTTATGTTAGTATTTAAACTAACATGGGCAATTAAAAGTTAATCGGATATTCCCTTGTAGTTCTATTTGGTGGATCAAACTATATTAAATTTAAAAGGATTAGTTTCTTAGCTCAGTTATGGTTAAAATGATTTTTCAATTAAGTAATTCTATGTCTACAAGTAATTATGTTTCTTAAACTTTTGTTTATCTTTAAAAATGTTCAAAGAGGAAATATGAAGTTTAAAAATTTTAGTAGTTTATAATAATTTTATTGATTATTAATGCAGTTTTTTCCTGTATTTTTTAGGCTCATAACCTCCCTTCCTGTTGTTGCTCAACACCTTTTGGTGCTCTTGTTCGGTACATTCCGTGCCATTTCCAACTGCGCACAGAAAGCCCAAACTGGCATGACATCGGAAGCCATAGGAGTCAGTGTGGCTCCCAGTTTCTTTCAGTCATGTGTCAGTGATGGTAAAATGGCTAGAATGGAAGATGTTGTTAGATTTAAGGTGAGTTATTCTTTGATTTACCAAATAAAAATATATTATTTTTTTACATTATACATATTTTAAACTTTACTTATTTATAATAAATTCTAATATTTCTCGGGATTTTTTTTTATGAACCAAGTTTTGTATGTCTTTCTTTATCTAACCATTTAACATTATTTATGCTGCAGTATATAGATTTTTAAAATTACTTTTTGAGATTTCGTTTTCAATACAATATCTGCTTTGATATGTTTTCAAATATTTGTACTGTTTACTCCTCTTCCCTTTTCTGTTGCTCAGTAGCTGTTTAACTTGTTAAGGGGTGATTAATTTATAATCAACTTGTTCCACATTGAAAATGTTTTGTCATACCCAATTAACAGATTAATAGCTTTTTTCTGCTTTTAAAACTATTCTCTAAATGTGTTATTTCTGTTAATTATTGATAGTTCTGCATTTGTTTAACTGTGTTCATTCATGATTTATTTTAAATTTTTAAGTATTCTCTTCTGTTAATTGGCTTAAAACTTGTAAATAGTATTGTCTTTTATAATACTTTATTTAAATTGTAAACATGTTTTCTGTATCCATTTTGTAGTATCTTTCTCTTAAATATATCCTTTTATTAAATATAAAATATGAATGATTAAAATTAATGTTTTAATTCCATTTAACATTTTGATTAAAAAGCATACTTTGTCATACAATTTTCATATTCAACTAACGAAACAATTTTTAAAGAATGCATTTTAGTTGAATTTTAATGAATTTTATTCATTTTTAGTTTATTAAAATTTAGTTCTTACATATCAGACTTTGCAAATGAATTATTAATATTATTATGGCATTAGCTTTGCTTATAACAATATAGAAATGTTATAATGGTATGTTTACAGTTCCTCTTTAAATTTGAATAAAAACCTATGATTTCATCACACAGTCATCACGATTTCATCACACTTTAATTTTCTCCTTATCCCCTTGCTTTATCCTTCCCAAAACCTTTTATTCTCAAATTTATTGTTTATTATTCTTTAAATCAAAGAAAAATTTATGTCATAGGTTTAGTTTAATTTAGTTTAGATTTGTTAAGTTCTACATAATATATATATATATATATATATATATATATATATATATATATATATATATATATATATATATATATATATAGCGTAATTATGATTTTGAATATGAAATAAATTTCAGATATCCATTTCATTTTGCAATATCTTTGCTTTATAAAAATATTTTTTTTGATATTCCAAGTTTGTAATCTAAACAAATAATTTTTTCTTTATTTTGCATGTTTTTAATATAACAGCAAGTTAATTAGAAAATTTAAATGTGCTAGAAAAGTAATCAAACCTATTTTATTTCCAGCAATTAAGATTAATAAAAAAAAACTTTTTTTCCCCTCCCTAGAACTTGTTTTATTTAGATTTAAATATTGAAAGTAAATTCAGAATACAGTTAAATTTAGATTGTTGATTACGATACCAATGTATCTTAAAATGGTCAGTGTTTGTGATTTTAAATTTTACTGTGGAAATTAATTTCTATTTAATAGAAAGTGATGTTTAAGTTATTCATGCGCCTTTTTCCATTTGATAAAAGAAACTACATACAACAATTCGTATTTTGCCTACTTTTCTCTTAGTTAAATAATCATTTCAGTTAAATTTTATGCAATCATCAAATATCTTTCCGTATTTAATACTGTGCATTTAGAAGTAAAACTTAAGTTACATTCTGAATAGATTTCTCATTAACCCCTTCCGGTAAAAAGGCGAGCATAGCTTGTCATTGATTTTTCATGTCCCACAACACAATGACAAGCTAGACTTGTCATGGAACTAAATTTACTGTTGAATATGATAATAAGTTTGATATAAAATTTCTAAGTGTACTGAATCTAGCAGCTCTTTTATTATATTTTCATAAATCACTATTACTTATTGTTTATCATCAGAATTTCGAAATGCAAGTGACAGTCAAATTGTTGTTAGTCAGTGCGATTGCATTCTTATAAACAAATAATAATAATAAAACTATTGATGACACTTTAATGATAAAATGAATCCAATGTCTCAAACTAAATATTATTAGTTACTATACAGAATATCTTTTTTTAAAATAAGTAAAAAATAAAATTGCAAAGTTTAATTATGTAATGTTTTTATTTTAATATGATTTTGTATTTTTAATTTGATTTTAACATGATGTAGAGCATGCCACTTGATTTATTAATATATATAGTATAATATAATATTTAATGTTGGTAAGTATTTTAGGATTTTTTTGCTAATGCAACTACCAGTTTTATCTTAAATATTGTGAACCATAGCTTAAAAATATGCTGTTAAATATTTAAAAGAAGGAACAATATTCTGTTTGATAAACAAAATATTATTAAGTGTGCATCTTATTTTTATATGATAAAAACTGCTCTCTAATATGTCAGTGAGCTTTGTACTAATGCTCACTGTTTTTGATTTTCTCTTCCTTTGCTTACTTGCCTTTTCTGCTTTAAGGCTCAGATATCGGTAAGTTTATTCCTCTTGGCAACACCTGTTCCTTGGCCCAGTTTATCTTAATTTTTGCAGTTCCTTATTTAATCTTTCGCCTGAAAATAGTGTTGTCTTAGAGCTTGTGTGAAATTTTGTGGCATCACTTGTTTAGTTTTGCTAAATTGCTTGATGCACATCTGAAGAAAAAAAAATCAAATTGTTTAATTATTGAGTATTTTTGTTTGAATTAAACTCATTGAATTCCTTGAATGTAGACTGCATGAGATGTCTGTGAAGTAAAATATGTGCATGTGTTTTTGTGTAAAGGATCTGTGGAGACTGTATTCTTTTTTGTTTTGATTGAGTTTCTTCATTGTGTATTCATTTTGCATCACTTTGATTATTTTTTAATAAAAACAATAACATTTTTGTGATTAATTGTTCTAATTTTATTACAACTTGAAAGATTATGTATAAATGTTATAATGAAATTGATGAATTCAAGTTCCATAACACAAGTGTTTTGTGTGTTTTTAAAAATATTTTGATTTTTCAGTATTTATCACTGTATTTTTGAATGAAATATATATTATTTCAAAAAAGATTGTTAAAACAAATAAGAGTAATAAGGGTGAAGATTAGACAAATAAGAGGTTTTTAAAGTATTAGCAAAGAATTATAATTTAAAATTTAAACACTTTATATTATAAAAAATACTCTATAATCCCGAATATCTTGCATAATTACATTCCTTCATATGGTAAGTATGTCAGATAGGACTGTATTTGAAATGATTGGTGTCTCATATTTTTTTCTTTATTTCAATTTTATGAGATGTAAGACTTTATGTACTTAGTAGGATTACTGAGTGAAAAATAAGTTGAACTTTTTTTATTTTAAAATGGATAATAGATTGTATATAATTGATAATCAACTATGAATTCTTTGTGTTTCTTCCCAATTTTAGTTTTTAAAATCAGGAAAGTTAACTATTACACAGGCCTACACACATTATGGGTCTGAAGTTTTTTCAACTGATTTAAAATAAAACAAATATTTAAGCTTCTGTGCTAAAAACAAATATATAAGTTTTGCCTATCAATTCTTGACTGTAAAATATGAGAATAATATTTAAACTACTTAATTAAATTAGGCTTGGATATAATAGTCAAATTAAAAACCCTTTTTCTTTATAAATTATGTAAAACAATTTGATTTGAAAGAAATACAGCAACACATCTAGGATTCCACATTAGCTTAATTAAAAATTAGGAATCAGAAGAAAGTAAAAATAAAAGAAAAACGAAAGCTATTTTTGTTTGACATTCTTGAATATTTAAGCAGTTTACTTACTGATTCCAATAGTATCCGTCATTATATAAGTATCAGACCTGCCTCATCATCCTTTAGTATAATCCTTCTTTGTATTTTTGTTCTGTTGAAATCATTCATTAGTATTGTTAAGATTTTTTAGAAAAGAATTTAAATGGCTGTGAGAATAATGAACCTTAATGCTCTTATTTTGGTCAAGGTCTCTGAAGCTGTTAAGCTTGTTGTTAAGTAAATCAAAATTGTTTTCTTCTTTGTAGTTGCCTAGAATGTTCAGGAAAGTAAAGATTTTTCTCTATGTGTCATTATTGAAATGCATGACATGAAGATCATTTATTAATGGTCCATAAAAAAAAAAATATTTTCTTTACTTATTCCTAATGCTTTGTTGTCTTCCTGTGTACATAAAACAAAATTTGTACTGATCTAGAGGATAGACAGATAGAGAGAGAGCTCTCATGAAATTATGTTACATTAACCATAGATTTAAAGCAATGGATGCAAGATGATTCTGTTTCATTTCACTATCATCAAATATTTTTTAAACTATGTGAACTGATACTATATGTTATGTGATGATAAAATGATATATAAAAAAATCTGTAATTTTAAAAATAAACACTCTCAACTGTGAAAAACGCAGAATGTAATTGAAAATGGACTGATTGCCAGCCCGTTGAAATCGTGAGATAAGCATCTAGAGGGTTACATAATTTTAGACATTGAACTTTTTTTATTGTTAGTCTGTTGTTTAACACAGGCAAAGTATGTATGGAAGATCACAATTAATAAATTAAATTGATCTAATTTTTACAGAAATTTAACCCTTTGACATAAATATTTTCTCTTTATATAGAGGAATGTTTTGGAATGAACATATATTAATAAAAATATTTTTTATCTATAATATTAAGATTATACAAATTCTTATTTTCTTAAAAGTGGAACTATGCTTTGAAAATTGAAAAATAATTTATAACTTATAGAAATACTTAACATGTTCATTCTATATCTTAACAAATCTGTAATATTATTTCCCTATGCAGTTAATCTTACCATGAGCAGGAAAGATTAATAAGTATTTTTAAGGATGTCAAACCATAGCAACTTTGGTGGCAAAAATAAAGTTTTTATGAAGTAGAAGAATTTGTGTGATATCCTTGTTTGGAGCCAAAATTAGGATCCTTCTAGAATATTTTGTATACTTTTATGGAGGCTATAACCAAAGGCATACACTCAAATGGGAATTATCTCTTTCGAATGTGCTGTCTAGCTGTATTATTGCTGTTGTTTAATCACAATTTTCTGTTTGTTTGTGTTGTTGATTTTTGCAAGTGTTTTCTTTATGTAAGCTTGTGCTGCATTTCGCTATTTGTGTTTTCAATTAATCATTATTATTTCAATAAAGCATTATTATTGATTATCAAATTTTCTAGACATCTTGCACCAGATAATATGTGTAAAAATAGTGATTTTATTAAAAAATATATTATGCACTGAATAAAACATCAGTTTTTGAAAAAAAAAAAAAAATCATGTTTGCATTGATGAAGAAACTGCACTAAGCATATTTTGACCATTCAATAAAAATATGAGACACTAGTTAATATATGCTGAGCATATGACATTAATCACCATTATGGCATACTTTTGTCATTTTACCTCTTAAGTACTCTGTATCAGTAAGAAAAACACATGATAATTAAGCTTCTGCAATATTATGAACATAACTGGAACAAGGAATCTGGCTCTAGATCGTTAATTTCTAATTCTGAAACTTGAAATATTCTATTCAGATTGCTGGAGTTATTTAGTGAATATTTCATAATTTAACATTAAATTTTTAATCATATATTATTGGTTGAATATTATGTATTTGAGTATTATTTTTTAATCAGTTTTTATTAGTTCAATATTGTATTTTAAAGTTTGAGAGGATGTTACAATTTTGAATTCAAACATGTTAATTTTCTTTCCTTATTATGAAAGGAAGTGCATTACTTTTAATTTAATATTTTAAAGAAGAAAAAAAAAATTATAACTTTATCAAATTATTGTAACTTTCTGTCCAAAGACCTTTAAAATGTTTTTATTACATTGGGAATTGGTAACTTTCGGTTATAATAGATTTAGGTATACTGTAAATGAAAAATAAACAAGTTTGAAATCAAAGTTTTTTTTAGTTGGTTGTGACTATATTCTTAAGGAAATTCTCAAAACTGTCATCTAACTATTATATTCTTTATTTTGAAATTGCAATTATATAGAGCAGAACTGTTTTAATTATATTTAATTTTTACAATTTCACCTTTATTTTTAAAAAAATTTTCTGCTTTATAAACAAGTTGGAATATTAGAGAGATTTATTTGATAGTCTTTTTTGTTTCATGTTTGTCAAATAAGCAATAAAGCAAACAACAAATAAAGCAAACAAATTTACCAATTTTCATTTTTTTAGGTGGCAACACGAATTATGAAGTTCCTTATTGATAATTTTGGAGTCACCAACTTATTTGGGAAAGAAAACTATGAGTACTATGCCCGGATGACTGGCAGAATATTTAAAGTTGAAGAGAACTGGATATTTGCATTTCGCTATCCTCCTGAGTCTCTAGTTTCGCGTAATTATGACTGTATGTTTTGGTAGTTTGTAGTTTCTCTTATAGTTACTGTTTATATTTTTGTAATTATATGTTTGTGATTTTATTCCAGAAATTTTTATTTTTACTGCTTCAGTTTTTTTTACTTTCAACCCAAAAAAGATTTTATTGGGATAAATTTGAAATTATTTCAATGTTTCATTTATAAATATTTAAAATTATTTAGTGGCATGTCTCATTATCATTTTTATAACTATACATTTTAATGCTATTGATAATAAAATGAATGATTAAAAAAGAATAAAATAAAATGTATGAGATAGAAGAGATTTAATTTATTATTATTAATAATAAATAAATTAATTTTTTATTATTAATTAAAATTATTAATAATAAGAAATTAATTAATATTATTGTAATAATTGATATGTTTTGCAGATAGTATTAAATTTATCAGCAGTTGCATCAGTATTACTTTAAACATTCCTTGTAAATTTGACTCTTCTAGACATTTTCATTTATTTATTTTTGTATCCTATTTGAACTATAAACAAAGTTGTGCATTTTTTTTTTTTTTTTAATGAGTTGCCTCCAAATTTTCTACGTATAAGTTGCTAACATTTAAGAAATGTTTAATGTACAATGATTTATACTGTGAATATTTTAGCACTCTTTTGTTCTTCTGGAATCTAATTTGTATAAATTATTTTATTACATATTCACTGAGTTTTACATAATTTTTTTAAATATATTTATGCCAGTAAAAAAAAAGTCATCAATATGATGAAGCTTCATTCCCCCTCCCCCTCTCTAAATGAATATGCTTACCCTTCTTTGAGTTAATGTTTTATCATTTTTTCTTACAGTTGTACTTTAGGCTTCTCCATTTCAAAAGCATTCTGTAATTTTTTGTTACTTTTTTTTCCCTTTTAAAATTGGATTTATTTCATACCAGGAATGCCTCCAAACTCTATTAAGTTTGTGAATTTTGAATTTTTATTAATCAGTATCCTTATTTTTTCATTCCAAAATTATAAATTTATAATAGAAATTTCTGTAGAAAGTGAAAGTTTCAGCATTTTTGGGATCAAATTTCATCATTTTTGAGACCATAGTTTCTTTTATGCATTAAGATCCCAAGTACTTTTTATATGAATTTATTTATTTTACTGTTCATTTAGTCGTACGTATTGTAATTGGTTTTTATGTTTAACCTGATTCTTTACTTTTAAAGTTCATTTTCCCCCCCTTGTCATGTAGGAATCCATGTCATGTCTGAAATTTCCATTCTTCAAATATAGCAGCATTATTCTAAAATTGCTTTTCCCTGTATAAATAACTGCTTCAGAAATTCTATACTTACTTTTATATGCCTAAAATGATTAAAAAATGACTGCTACTTTTCTGCTTGTATAGGGTGCTGCAGTGAAATGAATTAATTTTAAAACATCACATTAGTTAGAAATTTATTTGCAGAAATTTAAGAAAAGAATGTTATGCTTGCAGTTGGTATTGATAGTGTACATATAATGTATAAATGAATGTAAATTTATAAACATTTACAAAGTTTTACACAAACAAAGTTTATTATATTCGATTCTTACATCTATCTTCCGTATTGTTATAATTATTTTTCTGAGTTATTTACCCCATTATTGATTGCATCAATAGATGATACAAGAACCTAAAATATGAAATTAAATAGGAGTTATATGATCTTAACTTTTTTTGTTAAACTAAAGCAATAATTCAGTTCGTTGATTCTCTCCATCTCTATTATTTACAATTTAACACTGATTTGTACTTATACCTAAGAAAGTATTCATTAATTTTTATATTCTTATAGTTAATTGAATGTTTAGAAAACAAAACATCGAACCATTTGTCCTTCCAGTTGTCATTCTGACTTCTACACTTTCTTAGTTCCATTGACAATTGATCTGCTGTAAAGATATGAAACAAGTCATTCATTTAGTCACTCCACCCAATACAATAAGTGAAAAAAAAAAAAAAAAAAAGACAAAAAATGATAAATTTTTATCATCCTGAGAGGCCAATCCCATTTTCTTTTTCGTCAAATAATGTATTACTTTTAGTGTGGCAAAATCGTCCATCTCACTGCTACATCCTATGTATATATATATTAACTTGTGTGTGCTTATAAATGTTTGTGGCTTTTGCAACTGCATCTTATGTTTCAGGCAAAGCCTCACTGGAAATGGAGAAAACATGGCTCCAACAGGAGGCTGAGAGATGGGGCTTTAAATTTAACTTAGAAGGTAAGGCTTGCTAAACATGTTTGCTCAGCTTACTTTTGTAACCTCTGCAGTGAAGGCATTTGTTCAGTTTCCCTTTCATTAACCCCAATTGGTTGTTTTAATTTCTGTATCTACTTATGTATTAATAATATCTTGTTCTGTATCTCTATGCTGAACTTTTTTATGTATTTTTTATTTCAAAAATGATTTGTTTTTTTTTAAAGATTAATTTTAAACCTAAATGAGCATTTAATTTCTTTTTTCCCAGTCTTTTTTACAAGTATTTCAAAAGCATTTGAGTTTTTACATTTCAGCTCCATGTAAAAGAAATACAAATGTAATGAAATTAGTGAAATATCAAGAGTTAAAAAAATTTGATTTGTTAACTGGGATCAGTAGATTGTAGGTTATTCTCTAATCCTCATCAATTGTATGTGCAGTTATTTTTTCAAGCATTGAAAGTTTACAATTTATTTAAAATTATTTCTGGCTATTTATTATTTGTATTTATAGAAATTCTGAATTTGATTGCATTTCAGAAATGAGAAGGTTTTATTTTCTTTAGTTGTAGTAAATTTGTTGATAAATTATTGACATTATTAATTTACTCTCACATACTTTGATTTATGGATTAAATGATTTCCTTCACATGTAGCATGAATGTAAATTGATTTGTGTTGAAAAATCTCTGAAAAAGTACCTATTCTTCAGAAAAGGTTGCTAAGAGTAAATGCTTTTTCCTTTCATATGGTCATTGATGATCCAATAGTATATATAAGAAAGCATACAACTGTGTAATGAAACAAATTTTAAATCAGTAATTTGTAGTATAACTATTCTTCAGTAAATTGAAATTTATTTTCAGTTTTTTGTATATGAATCTTGAATTTCAATTTGATTAAATAAATTTATCCTTAACTAGCTTTGGAACTTTTAACATGAGAAACCTTCAAAGCGTGTTACCTTTTTTTTCCTGATTTGATTTATCATGAGAAAATATATTTTATATAATTTTATTGGATTATTCTGTTAAAGCTTGATAGCAGAATAAAAGTGATGCAAATATTTATTGTACTTTTTAAGGTATGTGGAACTGTACATAATTGATGATGATGGTTACTTTATATAAAAGATGTATATTGGTGAATACATTGTTTGTTAATGTTGCATCTGAATTATGAATCAAATGTCATCAAACTTGAAAGTTTCCTTCCTATTTTCTTTTAGTTGATTCCATTATATTATTAAAACCCCTTGAAAAAATCTCCTCTTATTTTATGTTGACATATTGAATCAGTCAAGGTTTTTGCATTTAGAAATTTTAAGGAACATAAAGTTGATACTATTCTGAGTGGTATATTTTTTTACTATGTTTAATTAATGTTTTATCCTCTTAAGTTTTTGATTTTTTTTTTAACCGTATGACATGAAGCTTAGTTAATTTCTAAACATTATGGTTTTCAGTAGCTTTTCTTGTGTTGATTTTACACTTAGTGATCTAAATTCAAACATAAAGTGATAAAATTTTAGTACTCTTATATTGCAGTCCTCATTTCAAGAAAAATATGCCTGTTTCATTCATTATGTATTAGAATTACTTGCAGATGATTTTATTTATGAGGAATTTTTACGATTTCAGTGACAAAAAATTATCTGAATGATAAAAATTATTTTTTTTTATTTCCATATCCAATAATATTGTTTGACTGATTATATATACATGTATATTGATGATGTCTGTCATCATTATGTTATGTATATGTCATATCTGACTTGCATAAATGTTTTCTGTTTCATGTAGCAATATCGTCTCAAGAAGAATGTCGAAGCACACCTGCCCTTATCCATGCAAGCGAATCAATGGTGCAAGGCGATGGCCCACAGCTAAGTGGCAGTCTCACAAATCTTGCCGATACATATACTCGATTGAGTGTTTCCTTGGAGGAGAATGGTCTCTATAAGGTACATATCCGGAATATCTAAAAACTTAATATTTTTTCATAATTTTCTCCCTTTCATAAATAATATTAGTCCCATTAAAAAACAGCAAAGCAAGAATTTTTGTTTTCTTATTACAGAGGAAATAAAACAATTATAATGTTAAAAATTTAATTTTTCATGTGTAGCAGTATTTTTCAGTAATCTGAAAACAGAGTAGACTTTTTTTTTTTTGTTATATTATAAACAAATTTATTAGTCTTTATGTTTAAGTATAAGCATACCTGCTTATAGATTTTTCATACCTTTTAAATATTGATTATCAAGATGCAAAGATAATGGCACACTGTAATCATATAATAAAATGTGATATAGAATATACAAAGTACAATAAAAGAGTAATCTTTCTAAAGGTAAGAATGGAAAAAAATGAAATTTTTAAGTTGTAAATAAATAAATAAATAATTTGTTTTGTATCTTGGTTAATTGTTAAGCTAAATTAAGTAAATGAAACAAAAAATTATCTATGATGTACTGAATTAGCTGGTGACAGTTGAAGTGCATTATGTAAATACAATTAGAATACAATTTTTCTTGACATAAATATGCTCTTTCTAATTGACATTTTTCTTATCTCTTTTGCAACATGTTTTATTTTCCTTTATGTATGCTTTTTTTTTTTTTTCTTTTTTCACTGTATTTTTGAGAGTAAATTATTTTATTATTGCTTAACAACTATTTCATGGAGTGTTGAAATTTTTATTCAAAATTCGCAAGTAAAAAGGTTTTGCAATGAAATTATTTTTGTTTTTCTAATAATAATAGTTACAAATTTTTAGTTCCATTGTTAAATAAATTTTTTTCCTCCTTTTTTTATAAAGAGCAGAAAAACAAGTTTTATTTTATTTTAGATTCAATAAATCACTAGTTTTGTTCCTAGTCTATTTGATAAGAAAATTATCCAGGCCTTATATCTAATAATATAGCTTTTATAATTACTTAGGACCATATTTGTCTGAATTAGTTAAAAACTGCCAGGTGGTGGGTAATTTAATATGACTTTATTTTGTGTGTATTGTTTAGAAATTATTTTAAAATATTAATTTTAAAACTTTATTTTCATTTTTCTGATAATAATTAATTTTTTAAGTTAATGCTTTAACTTTTATGTTGAGTGAAATGCTGTTTGTCATATTTTTCTGTAGAATCTTCGGATTTTATTATTAATTCTAAGACATGGAGAAGTTATTAAAAGTAAAGCCCAAAAAATTAAAAGAAAAAACATTAGTTCCTTTAAAATAATTAATAATGTGGGGGTATATGCAAAATAAAGTGGGACAGTGTAAAATTCTCTATACCCTATTAATTGGAATATTTTACTTAAAGTTTTCCTTTAAGTAAACTATTCATCTTATATTATAATCATCAATTCATATTGTAATTATGATGCAATACATAAACTGCATTTTACATTATATGCAAAAAATGTTTTTTACTTCTAAATTAGAAATAATTTTTTAATTCTTATTTCAAAACACAAGTAGTTTATGTAAGTATTTAATATTAAGAAAAATAACAGTTAGTTTCTCTGTATTATATTACAAACATTACACTGCAATACTATTCCTTAGAAATGGAGGAAGATTTTGAGCAATTACTACTGCAATAGCCGTATAAAGAACAATGGAAAATTTCATTATTTTAAAATGAGTTCCATTTTACTCCAAAATATTAATATATTTGTGACTTAAATTCTTAAATTTCTATTAGTAATTTTCTATTTTGATTGCCTGATTCAAATATTTAGTACTTCGCTTTTCAATTTTCAAGTTGAGAGAAATTGGTTTTAAAGTATATGTATATATAATATGTCATGTTAACTCCCTCAAATTGGGGAAGCTAATTCTGAAGCAGCATTTTTTAAATCTGGTGTGTTGCAGGAATATCTTTCTTTTGCTGTTCCGAAATCAAAATAAATTATCTTATGTTTTGTGATATTGGCCCAATATCATAATTTTTCTCCTCAAGTAATATTATAGCATTTATTTGATAAAAAATGGGATCCCCAGATTTTTGGAATGTAATTTTATCTTTCTATTCAAAAAAAATTATCCGCAGCATTAAATAGTTTGTTTCCATATCAGTCATTAACATCAAAAATTGAACATCATGTCTAATATTTTATCAAAACAGATTGGAAGAAAAGAAATATAGTTGAGAATTGAGATTTTTTTAAGGTATCTGACTAGGTTGTAAAAATGCTTTTATCAGAAAAATTTGATTTTTTTTTTAATAATTTCAAAATAAAATCCTAACTTTATAGATTCTAAAACATTGTTTTTAATATATGTAAGATGGAACTATAGATACAATAGTTTCAATAATACACTACAAATAAAAAGGAAATAGAGAAACTATGGTATCTCTTACCAATAAAATTCTCTAAAATAATATTTGATATGTTTATATTCACTCACTACCTTCTTAGCCGTAATTTGCTAATTTTTGGTATTTCTGTTAAAAGAAAGCATGGAAACTACATTTGCTTCCAGTGCATTTGGATGAACTAATTTACAAGTAGAATACCTAAATGTATTTTCTAAAGAATGAATATATCACAGTGGTTGATTCATGGAAAACATGATATTTCAAAATCAATTCATTAAAATTTCTACTATATACATTTTTAAAATTTGGCGGCACACAAAAGTGCAGCAGGCAGTGGTTGGGAATCACTGATTTAGACATATTTTTCAGACAACTTCAAATTCTCACAAAATTATTTATTAGAATAATTTTTATCTTGCAGTGTGTTACATTTTATGTAATTTGAGTTATATATATATAATATAGGTGAAATAAAAATTTATCTCTATTATATTTTAACTTGCTCTGTTTTTCTTAACATTGAAAACTTCGCTAAATTTTCAGTAAATAGGCAGTGAAGACAATGAGTGTATTTTTTTTCTTCTAATAGGTGCCCTTTGAAGTCTACTTTAGCTATTTAGTACAATTTAAAAAAATTATGTATCATTTTTCAAAAATTCATCTACGAACCTAGTCAGATATCTTAAAAGCAAACAAAAGATCTTAGACTTTTATTTGGGAAATTGAGTGGATAGCCCATTATAATTATACTGTAACAGTCAAAAAATCAATCAAAAGTATTCTTATCTAAAAAAAAAAAAAACTTTTAAATTAATCTCAATAGTTATTTGCATTAGTGTCGGTAGAAGGTAGAGTAGCTTGAAATGAAAAGTGAAAGTTAATTGGTAATGTTTCCATATGGCAGGCTGCTTCTCCTTTGTCTTTTTTGGGTCTTGATCCGGATGAGCTGAAAGCCGTCAATCGTTATGCCGAGAGCACAAAATCTTTGTCATTTCTTCCCCAGGTTCACGAGAGGCAGACTGCCAGAATGCGAACACGCTCTGAATGGTTTCTCAATCCTTCTCCTTGCCCTTCTCCTATACCAATTCAGGTTCCACCTGAAATTGATGAAAATGAGGAAGTTGCCATTAAGGTAATTTTCTATCCTTCTTGTGTGCCTGTGCTTTAAGTTTTAATCCCCCTTTAATTTTGGTCTGGCAACTAACTGCATGCTTTATAACCATTTGATATGAATTGAAAAGAATACCTTCCCTTCATTTTGAAGATATATTAAGTTATGATATTGGTTATTAAATAAATGAATATGATGGGAGAAAGTCAAAAATTACAATTAAGTGATTTGACCAGATATTTTAATTCCCCAGGATCTGACTTAAGTATTTCTTTCATAAATGAGTTGTTCCTGTCATTATCATTAAAAAAATGTATTTCTAGGGTTTCAAATAAGTTTCCATTCTTAGAAATTGTCTTATGTTTTTGTAAAATTTCCACCTCCTCCAAATCTAATAGCAATTTGAATTCTATTTCCATCTTCAATTGAAAAAATTTTGCTAGGCTAAATTTTAAAATAGGCATGGGAAAATTTCTTTAAAAGGTTTAATATTCATCCAGAAAGTAGATTTAGCTAATTATAGAGGTCTATAATAGAGGTCTTTTTAAGAATTTCAAATTGAAACATTTTTTTTCTAGCATGATTTAATTTCTATTCAAATGTGGTATGGGAATGATAAAATGTTGCATGCTTTGGCTGAAGATTTTTATGTCTGGAATTCTTGAATAATTATTGCATGTATGTTTTTTATGACAGTTGAATAAATCAAAGGATGAAAATTTTATGAAATCACTAATTGTGTAATTTCAGCTTTTATAACTAATTCATACAAAGAGTTTCCATTGATCATTTATGTTCCTTACATTAAATATTTACTATTATATTCGTATGAATTTCTCATATTAAAAACAATAGAATTAGGGTAAACTTGACTTCATAATTTCATTTAGTATTCATTGAAAAGTAAATTAATTTCAAAGAGGAATTTAAATTCGTTGATTTCTGATATTGATAAAAAATTTTATACAGTATTCTTTTTTATATATACAAGAAAAATATGCATGATGTAATAAACTACTTGTTAACCAAAGTTGCATGTCCAGCATAATTCAATTTCACTAGAAGTACCATGAAAAATGTATCAGCTCATTTACTTATTTAGTGCTTATTTCATTTTTTTTTTTTTTTTTTTTTAGCGAATCTGTTATTTACTTTATTGATAACTGGATGAATTTTAATTATTTGCCAATTTCTCATTTTGATTTGTATTCACGTTTGGTTCTGAAATAAAAAACATCCCATTTTTTAATAGATATTTTTGTTTTTTTGCTAAGAATTTTATTTTTTAATAACTGATAATTTAACTCTCTTAATTTCTAATTAATTGGATTGAATAATTTCCAATTTTTAGAAATGATATTTTTTTTTAACAAACTGCAATTTTGACTACTTAATTAAAACTGTACCTTCCAAATTATATTACTCGTTAAATTTTAAGAAAATATGATGCAGTTATTATTTATTTTTTTTAGTTGACCCTAAATGATGGAAAAAGTCGGTTATATCACTTAGTGTTAAATAATGTTTGTGTATTATTAACATAACATCAATTTTTTTCATTTGTAAAATATTAATTTGTAATTCATAAAACTTAGAAAATAATTAATAAATATTATTTTTCAAACGAAAGTATTTGATGCATTTATTTTTTCGTTAATAAAATACAATTTAAAATTTGTTTGTAAAAAGTTTTTTTTTGTCTTGACGTACAAATAGTTTGAATGCTAATTTAAACAATATAATATTTGTAACCTGTTAAAATGATAACATAGAGACACAGATGTGACTTCTTAATTTGCAGGTTAGAACACTTTACTGGGAAGTGTTAATGTTATTGCATTGTAACAAATTTTTATGCTTAAATTGAGTCAGAAACCTACTATTAAGAAAGTTTTTAGTTGAAAATAATTTAATGAAGTAGCAAAGGAAGTGTTTATCTATTACTTGCTGTACATTTATCTTTTGCAAGGGATCAAAATAATTTAATTTGGAAATTGTTATTTATTGCAAATATGATGGCTAGTTGTCATATGACTGTACATTAAAAATAAAATTGAATATAAAACATTGTATTTTTGATAAAAAATTAGAGAATGGAGTGGGGGATATTTTTATTTTCATTAAATTATTTTTTGAATTTAGTACTATCCAATTTACTGTAATTAAATGTGATCATGATATTAAAAAATTATTCTGTTATAATATTTTTTCTTTTCCCCTATTTATGTATTTTTTTGCAAGGAAGGGGGGGGGATTTATTCTTTTGTGTATGGATAAAGTGTTAAATGGCCAATCTCATCAAGCTTATTTAATGAAGTGATTACTTTTTCAAGTGAAAGCTAGATCTAAAAGTATCTTTCCCTACTACACCCTACTATAATAATTATATATAGGGTGTCTCAAAAACCCCGATTGCGGCTTTTATTCCTTAAATATTGATCATAGACATATATTGTAAATTACAAAGTGGCGTGAAAAAAGGTGTAACATGTTAAGAAATCAATTAAAATTTTTAGGGGATTAAACTTTAAAAAAATGTAAAATTTAAATTTTTATATGGATTCCTACAAAAAAATTACTAATGAGTAAAGTGCCCTATCCTCTTATAAGATCATGAACAAAATTTCAGTAATTTATCACAAAATGTCTGAAAAATATAAAACTACATAAATGCTGACTTAAACCACTTTTCGATACCTGGATATGAGTTCACAAAGAGGCAAAATCATGTTGGATGTTCGTGTTTTAAGAGTCGTACACAAATTAACAAAGAAAGTGAATAAATAAATAATAATTTTTCTATTTATTGGTTCAAAAGTATTAAAAATGTGTAGAAATAATAACTTAAAGGAAAGATTACATAACTTAAAGGAAAAATTACTTTAATGAAAGATTACATAAGATTTTTTACAAGTTCACTGACTGTGCTATTTTTAGTTTATATTGTGTAATTCATGATATAAAATTTTAAGGTATTTTTCAGGAAGCATAGATTTTAAAATTTGTATTTAAAACTAAAGATATAACGCATATTTTATTTCCTTATGATGCATTCCTGCATCGCGTCATCTGCACTGAAGCTGTAAACATTTGCATTTTAATTTGTGATTGCCCCTTCACCAACTTTCTTTTAACGTATCTGTGAGAGTTTTCATGATAAAATTCTGAAATTTTGTACATGACCTTATTAGAAGATGGGACACATTTTACACTAGAAATTTTTTTGTACAGGGTCCATATAAAAATTAAAATTTTGTATTTTTTAAAGTTTAATCCCCTGAAAATTTTTAATCGATTTTATAACATTTTGCGCCTTTTTTTTATGCAACTTTGTAATTTACAGTATATGTCTGTGATCAATATTTAAGGAATAAAAGCCGTAGTAGAGGTTTTTGAGACACCCTGTATATATATTTTAAATGGTCCCTTGAATTCAAACTAAAGGAAAGCACTTTTTAGTTGTGTTGCAAGGGTTTTCCATGTTACTCTGTGTCACATTTCTTTACATTTAACTAAGTTACAATTTCAGATGAAAATCATGCATATAAAGTAAGTATTTGCTCAACTAAGTTTTAGTAAATCTCTCTTCTGGAACAGAAGCTTTGAATGAGTTTCCACATCATCTTTTTCATGTTTAGCAGCAGAGCTAAGATTGCTTTGGTCTTTTTTCGTGGTTTAAAGGAAGTATTTATAAAAATCTATTAGAAAATGAACATTTTATCTAATAATGAAAGAGTAATGTTGTGTAAAGATATTGCTCTCCAATTGAAACACAAAGAAATAGCAGTAACAATATAATCAAATACAGAATATATGTTGTAGGCATTTTCTTCAATTAATGTTTTAATTCAGTTTTGACATTATTACAATTGTTTTTTATATAAATATTTATTTTTCATTTGAGAACACTTTTTATATTCTTATATAACTTATCATTTTGCAATTATTTTGTTTGTGACATAATGATAATGTGGTAAATAGTAATGTGTGTTGGCTTCCTGTTTCATAATTTTTGCTTTTATAGCTAATGCGAACAAGTGATTCCAAGCGGGGATCCAATGCCTCTTCAGTTTCTTCCAGTTCATTATTAAACACTGTTGGGGGTGGAAGTGACAATCAACTAGTGCGGCGACCTTCTGGTAAAGGTAGTCGTCTTGTTCGACGGTCATCTAGTAAGAGCAAGCGTGACAAAGAAAATGGTGCTGGTGCATCTGCATCAACCTCTTCAAGCAAGAACAAACGAGACTCGGGGGTCAGCAAAGTGGTGTCTCTAGGAAGTTCAGTGTCATCTGAACCACTTCCTGTTTCTGGTTCTAGTCCTGCACGAGCTAAAATGATGAACCGGCTCTCTAATCCAGTTGGAATAACGGAACAGGACTGCACAGAATTGGATGTTCAGTCATTTCATGTGACGCTCACTTACAAGCCACGGATATGACCAAATGTTATACCCTCTGTGTTTTTATTTGTATATATTTCTGCCGTTGATTGTTGTTGAATACTCTTGGCCCAAGTCTGAGGTGTGGTGTTAAATTTCATGAGCATTCATGAAGTTATCTCTTTGTCAGCTGTGCTATAATTATTTGAAAGTATAGGCATATGAGTTACAAAGGAATTATGATCTCAGAAATTGACCATTTGTCCACTGCCAAAGTGTTTTTATCCCATTCATAAAAATACTTAACTCTGTTTGTCAGTTTACTAATTTGTTTTAATTCTTACATTTTTTAAAAAGAAAGATGACAGTGTATATAATGACGCAATTTAAAAAGCACATTTTTTTTTAATTCAGTTGTGTGGAGATATTGAAGAAAAGTAATTATTGTAATCACTTTCCTTAATTCTACTTTTATTATTAATTTAGTGAAACAGGTCTTTAATTTCTTAATAATATAAAATGTAGATAATTTATTATTAAATCAAGAGATTTTTTTTCTTCCCTTCAAAATATGTTGATAAAATAGAAGTTTGCTTAAAGATTAAATATTTAAAAATTTGTTAAAATACATTTCTGAAAAAATCTACTACCTTCATTGTAAATTTTGATGTCTCAAGATTTTTTAGTATTTTAGGTAAGTTATATATAATTCTTTTTATATCGCTGGGAAATATTACTTTATTTTTCTTTTGGTCACACATATGAAACTTAATCACGTAATTGTGGGGTCCAATTTAAATGTTCCACTTTTATTTTTTTTCCTTTTTTGTATATGAAGTATGTTCTACAATTTTTTGGTATTCAAATGTACTATTTCATTCAGATGGTGATTTTCTGTGTTTATCCAAAATATTGTTTTTCTTTTAAAGCTACAAAAAATGTTACTCTTTGTCATTTCAGATTAATATAAAAGTGGTTCATTCAACTTAAAAAAAATAATTTTGTTTTTTAAGAATACAGTTTTAAAATGCACCAAAAATTAACTATGTATAGTTCTGAATAATTATAATTCTTCCTTAACAGCTTTGAAAAATTTAATTATTCTTTAAATTTTATGTCTATATTTGAGTACTAATAAGTTTATTAAGTAAATGTTGGTACTGTTTTTTCCTTTACCAATAATGACTTGTTTTTCAGTCATTTTGTATTTAGTAAAATTGAATTTGTTTTTTAATTACTTTAATTAGTTAAAAAATACTTGCTTTTTCTTCACTACTCTCTTATTTATTAAAATATACACTGTTTTCTTTTTATCATCTGCTGTTTTCCATATAATGATCTCTTTGAATAGAGAAAGTTATTTCATATAAAAACCAGTGAACAATTTGACTTACTTAAATCAAAGTTAATTCATAAAATAATTGCTCTGAAGTTATTTACGTGATTTTTTTGTATACAATGATTACAAATATCACATCTTTTAGAGACTGCAAAAAAAAAAAAAAAAAAATCTTCTTACACAGTTTCTGCATCTGAGCAATTTTACTGTCTTTTACATGCACAGATTGTACAGAATGAAACTTCAAATTGTGTTGTTGATCCTATTAACATATCATAAAAGAACTCTTCAGTTTCATTTTTCAATATGTATATTGACAACATTGTGGTAGCATGGACTTATTAATATACTTTTAAATTCAAATAGATTGTATGTTGTTGTTGTGTAATTTCCATCTCGCATCTTGTTGGAATTGTCTGTTACCAAAGAATAAGTTTTGAAAGTATTTATAGTACAAAAGTTACTTGTCCTTCAGCACTAAATTTGATGTTATTTTTTTATGTTCTTGGGTAGCTTTTGAATTTATATTCAAAGTAAATTGTTTCTTATTTTTGTTTTTGTATTTTTGTTATTTTTTACTCTGATTTTTTTTTATACATTCATGGTTACTTTTTTTTTTTTTGTTTCAATGTAATTAAAGTTAAAAATATATTGAGAGATCATGTCCCAAAAAATTGCATTGCAAACGTACCAAAGAAATATTTTTTTGCCTTTAAATGTCACAATTATTGAGTCAGCATCAAATTTAATGCTAAGGCATTTCAATTTCTTTTAACTTCTTTAAGTAGGTTTGGGTTGTATCATTATAAAATAAAGCTTCATCCATTTTTATTACATTATCTGGATTTTCATATCTGCAATTTCATATGATACTCATTTTTCTACATAATATTTCAGTAATAACCTTTTTCTTTATTACTTGTTTTATTTTGTATTTTAAGTAAATAAAAATGTATATAAATAACACTTAAAAGAAAGTTCTACTTACTTATTAATTTATTTGATGACTTTACGTATACCTTTCAGTGTTCCAAATGATAAAAAGTTTTTGAATGCTTATATTCATTGCTCCACTTAAAATTAATTAAATGTTATAAATATATAGTTACAGTTTATCATGATAAAAACATAATATTTGGATATTATGATTTTTTAATCCATACTGTATTATAAATAGACCACCTTTATTAAATTATTTGCTTTTAACCTATCATTGCATGTTGATCTCGGATTGTTTATAATCACTATAAAGACACATTGATTCCACCTATAAAATTTATACTAATGCAAAATAATGTAGATTACTTAAATTTGTCCCTGAAATTTTTAAATTGAATTTTAATCTTTATATATTTCTTATTTTCTTTTTGATTCCTTGTATAATTGCACATTCTAAAAGTTGGAATTTATTTAATTTTTTTTTTTTTTCTATAATGGTTGATTCTTTTAAAATCTAAGTAGCTCACCAAGACTATGTTAGCTAAAATTAAAATTTTTTCTTATAAAATCTTATAATATATTTTGTTCACCATTTGCTTTTGCTGTATTTTAGTGGCCTGATGTATGATTGATTTTCTTGTGAAATATTCCTTAATTGAATGCTATTTATATGAATATATAATATTTACTTGAAATGAATAAATTTTAAAAATGGGGAAAAGTTGGTTACTTTTGGTAAGATGGAGAAAAGTATTGTGTATTTTATCCATTTTTTAAACAAGCAACTTTTTAATATTTGCCATTTTTCAATATTTGTATTTAGCTTTTTAAACTCTTTTCTTGTTTTAAAAGTTGTCTTTTATAAAGTATTTCTTATTGATCCTTATGACTTGAAGTATTAGTTGTAAAAATATATTAGAGCATCATATTTAAATAGTTGATTCATTGATTGTGTAGAAGCTTAGAAACTGCAAACGACATTCCATTCATTAGCTTAAGCATGATCTAAAAGGATGGGTCAGTCATTAATATTGCATTTATCGATAACAATGCATTTTTAATTATATTTTCCATTGTAAGTTCATGAATAACTGATGTGTTAATTATTATTTGGAATTGTAAAAAAATATATCTTTATTTTTTTAATATTTATTATAAGGTCACTGCATTATTCCTATTATTCTGTAAGATTTACAGAACAACTGAATTACATTTTGCCCTATTGTTATCTGAAACTTGCAATCAATATGTAAGTTTCATTTCTAAATTATTCTTGATTTCCAGATTCTATTTTAGATTTCTGAAGTATTTTAGATCTTTTATATCTGTATATGTGTTACATAAATCATTAAAAAAAACAATTTTTTAAAGCTTTTTTTTAATTCTCTAATTTTTTAACACCAAGAATGCAGAGTGAATTTTCAATACTTAAATTTAGAATTAATTTTTATACAACTAATAGGAAATACATTTATTTTTGTTTTAAGTTACATTTTTGTAGTTAACTTCAAATCTTTGATAAATATTAAACTCTCTAAACCTGCCACATATAATTTGAATAATAAAATCGTTAAAATTCATCCACTGCACATTTTAAGAATTTCTAAGGGTGTTGAAAATATTTCTTTTCCTTTTAGTTTCAGGAATTTTCTATTCAAATTTATTATTATTTCCTCAAATTACTTGCATTTTTTTAATTCCTTTGATAAAAAAATTAAAACAAAAGTAAATTATAAAAAAATAAACATTTTTAATGTCTGAAAATATTTTATTTTGGATTTATAATTATCAAAATGGTATTTAATGGAAAGCACATTTCAGATAGTCAACTAACAAAGTTGATTCAGTTTTTATTGTTTTTAATTCAAATTCAGTGCATGAGCACTAGTTTTCATATTTTTATGTTTCATATAATCCCAAGATTTGACTTGTAAAATTGTTCTAATATATCTTCCGTTCCTCTTATCTGGTTTTTAAAAAATTTGATGTATTTTTATCAGATATTTCTCATAAAAATATTAAATTGCATTTTACTATAGTTTAAAATAATAATTCATTTGCTAATTGTTGTTGTAACTATATTGGGGAGGAGGTGTTGTGTATTAAATAAGAATAATTGCCTTAATAAGATCGCAGCAACTTCTGTGTTATGTTGTAAAATTTATTATAATTATTTTTTAATATTGAAATTGAAATTATGCAGTGCCCTTATATTTCTATATAATTATATTTTGACAAAAAATTCTTTTCTGAGGATAGTTTTTTAAAAAATAATTTTATTAAATATATAAATTATTCACTTTATTTTAGAATGCAGTGATGCATCTTTTGGTATTGTTATAAATACAATTACAGTGATATGGATTTTGTATAATTTGATGAGGTATTTTAAAAGTCTCCTGTATTTTTGAAGGAAATTTAAAAGGGCTTAAATTAGAATTCTTCCAAAAATTTATTTAAATTTTATGGACTTTCTCTGGTTATTGCAATATGAAAATTTATTCTGTCAGTATTTTTTTTTTTCCCTTTTTATTTCACAGGTAATATATTTTTAATAATAAGCTCACTCTTATTGAGTTTTCACATCTATTTTAGATTTGTTACAAGACCAACATATGTATTTTTTCATATTATAAAAAAGTGCATGTTTTTAAAATTTAACTTGTGATAAAAATATACATATTTTTTTTCTTTTTTTTTCTTTTCAAAATAGAAGCGTAAATAAATTATGCTAATGCATTGAAAATGTGATTGATATATTTTTTAATTGAATGTCATATTGATCTTACGTTAAAAGTGTATTGTTTGTTTTAAGATCATTTAACAACTAGAATCAAGACAGCCTTAGATATTTTAAAATTATATTATTCTTTGTTACTAAATAATATTTTAAAATTTCCTTTTTTTAAAAAAATTTCATTCCTCCTTGCCTTTAGTTGCATATTAGTTGTATATCCAATATAATTTTTGGTTATATTTTTAGACTTTTCTGATATTTTTTAAGATATTGTTTTGAGACCTAACTTTTAAAAGAAATTTAATCCCCATATCTTCAAAATAGATGTAACTGTTGTACTTGATGTCATTTGATGTGTCAATTAGTGATTCATAGACTTCTTGTATATCGTGAATGTCTTGTTGTTTCAAACATATGTATTGATAGACTGCTCTTGGCTGTAGTCTTTCATTTACAAGCCTTTTTCTTCAGCCATAAAGATATTTTAATTCTTTGCAGCCTAAGGAGACGTTTAAATGACCTTTATCACTGTAGCATTTCTGTGATTCAGTGTTATAATTGTATGAAAATAATTTATTCAGTCAATGGAATAATGATAGATGTGTGGTAGTGATTAGAAAATTGAGCTTCTGCTTTTGAACATAATGTTTTAACTAAATGTAATTGGTTAATATGAGCTATTGATTATTTTTTTTTATATTATAAGCTTTGAAAGCTTTAATTGTAAGATTTAAAAATTTTTTTTGTCCACTTGATTTAATTGACCCATCTGTGTGTCCAATTTTCTTGTTGCACAAGATTTTGTAGTTGAGATGTTTTGTACTTTTTTAATACATGTGCAGCTATTCTTAAAAATTTGTGCCAAATACTATGCTCGTTTTACAAGGTGGCTCTTACAATTTTACACTGTTACTAATGGTGGTATTTGTCTTTGGCATATATGTTCCTCATATTTGTATGAACGAGAAAAAAAAGTAGCTGTTCTTGTAGAATGTTTTATTTATATTTTATATTAATTTGCTCTCTATATGAAGATGTATATGTTCTCTCTGTTTTACATACAATCTGTCATTTCTACTAATTTGTATTGTGAAGTTATTGATAATGCAGAATAACTGTACTGTATGCTACAGATGACAGGATATTCTGTTATCTATAATGAATAGATGGTGATTTTTAATATTTATTTATATTTTTACAGTCATCTCAGTCATTTTTGTGAAAGAAATTCGTATTAATATTTTTTTTCAGAGTATTACTGTATAATAATTTGTGATTAAGAAAACTCGAAGTATCTTTATGTAGGTAAATAAAGTGAGTTTTATTTATGGTGAAATATTTACTAATCTGAAAAGACCCAAAGACTTATATCTGTCTATATATGTAAATGTTTGAATTTTCATAAAATGAAACCCTTTTATATATAATTGCTCTTATGTGATTGGTTATGTAAGGTGTAGTTTTTATGGCATAGATGTTACAAAGACAGTTGTAAACATTTCTAAAACAATATGCTCAAACACATGTTATATTTTTTAGTGAAAAAAAAATATTTTATCCTAAAAATTGGCATCGATCAAAAGTCCAATTAAAATTTTTTCCATGAAAAAAACTTAATTTTCAGTTATCAGGTAATTTATATGATTTATCATCAATATTTCAATTAAATATAAACAGTTGTTATTAAAATGGATCTGTACGACATTTTTATATGCAAGTGTTTTTTATGAGTGTGCAAAATTGTTTAATTTCCTTATATATTTATTTTAAAAAACTACTCTGTCGTAATTTTTAAAAAGTATTGAATTCCTACTTTTCATGTATTTATATTAATCAGGGATATATATTTATTTTCTAATTGCCTTTTATATCAGTATTAAATTTTCACTAAGGTATTACTTGTTAAAAAATCTTATTAATTGGAAACTTTTGTCATATTTATTTTATTGGAATTTCTGGGAAATAAGTTTTCTGCTGTCTGACTTCATGAAGTCACAGTGGTATGTGATATCTGTATGTGAATTGCAAATTGTTAAAGAGGACTTTATGCTTTGAACTGTAGTTATCCTTATAAAACTGTGTTGACTTAAATTTTGTAATTTCTGACAAATTTGTACATTAAAGTTGTTTGTACCTCTAATAAAATTGTTTTTCTGTATCGTATTTTTTGTGACTCATGGTTTTTGATTAAATTTTTTATTATTTAAAAATATTTTTAAAGTTTTTCTTCAATTTTTTTGGCTTAAACCTATACTTTAAAAAAGAGATGTGTGTGTGTGTGTATGCATTTGCCTGCTGTATCTGCTTTTTAGTCTGAGGACAGTAAGAGATGTGTATGTGTGTGCATTTGCTTGCTGTATCTGTTTCAACCTGAGAACAAAAAGATGTCCAAAATACATACTCGGTTTTCTTTACTATACCACGAGGCACAAATTTCTTTTGTGCAGGTATCTAAAAATAAAAATCCTGCTTCTCTGGAGGTTTGCAATTTTTTTCTAAAATTCACAGTCTTAGAAAAGGAGGAGGAGGGGGGGAGTAAACTTTTATTCGAGAGTATGTGAGAAAGTTCAAGTAGATCACTTCGGCTTTTTTTTTTAAATATTTAAATGAAAATGAATGTAACTTTAGTTGTTTTTTTATTGACTCTCACTTTAACACATTCCTATAGTTGTACTGTATTCAAAATGATTTTCCTTAATTAGAAATTTTCAGCATTCATATTTCTTGAATGTGGACCAAAATAAATTTTATTTTGGCTTGAAAAGAATTGAATAACATTAAATTAAAAATTGTTTGAGGAATTAAGATTTGAAATTACTTGATCATCAATATGGAAGCAATATTTATTTCTATATGATGAACAATATAAAATTAAATTTGTTGCTTACATTCCTAAGAAAGATATTGTGCTTATCAATTTGCTTTATATCTATTGCTACATTTTAACCTTGGAGACAATGGATTACATCGAAGTGCAAGCATATATCACGTCATATGCGTTTTGATAAACTATCTTCCCTATTTGTTTTTTGTTTTACTAACGTTTCGCTTTAAAGAAAAATTAAAGCTATCTTGGGAATTTTGTAATTTTAAACCGCGTTTAGATGACGAGGACGATACTTGGGCTGATAACCTTTTCTAAACCTCTATATCGTGGAAGAGAAAGTACATTTGACCCTGTGGAATTTAAATGCACCGAAGTGTTTACACAGTGGTTTTTCGGTGGAACCAGGTCTCGCATCTGGAACCTTCTGGCAGTAAAGCCAAGACCTTACCACCTGGTCGCTGTGGCCCCTCTCCCACTCATATGTAAAGAGAAAAAGGTGAGTCTGTTGTCCTCTCCATCTGATCATGGCCAAAATAATTAGGTTCCTCTCAAAATTGTCACAGTAAAGCCGAATCTCCATTTAATCGCTTTAAATGGGATTCCAGTTGAATCAGTAACTCTCCTACTTTGCAGTAATAGATTTACTGATCATCATTTACAACAGATGTTTCAATGAATTTACATAAGAAAATTTTTTAAATTATATTTTTCTAAGTGTAGAACTAAATTACGGATTTTTTTTCTCCCTGAATAGTTTTCTATATTTACTCTCGAAGTGCTCTTATTCTTAGTCTAACACGATATATTCTTACTTTTTTTTTCTCACACTGACTACAAAGTGATGCTATAGGAATCAAAATTTAATTTAACTAATGACTATGTTATGTTCAGGATGGATTTTTACTTTCTTGTATACTTTGAATAGAGAAAGGATAGTAACCCCCAAAAAAATTTGAATTCGAGATTTTGATGAAATCTCCACTGTGTAATTTCTGTAGGCGTTTCAAGGACACTCGTTTTTCCTACTCTTCACTCTTTCTCCTTCTCCGTTGCCATGGTTTCGACAAAGCTTGTTTTTTTCCCACGCCAGTACGTTTCGAGAATACCTTACCTTCGGAATACCTTAACAACTGTACAAAAAAAAAAAAAAAAAAAAAGTTACACTGTTATTTGCCTCAGCGTTGCGAGGCAGACAGCCAGTAACGAGGTAGAAAATGTGACCTTGAACCGCCTATAGAAAATGCACAGACTATAATTAGAGTTCGAAAAACCCATTTTTAGAAAATGTCCGTGCTTCTGTCTGTGACAAAGAAAACTCAAAAATGATTGGAGCTTGACTGTATTGTATTTGGTGTACGGTCTTTACATTAAATTTACATTATTTCTATCAAATTTTGAGTAAAATCTGTTCAGAGGAAATCGGTTGTTCGAATATAAGCTAAAACAATATTTATAAAACAAAGATAACTAGGTATATAAAATACGATAGCAGATTTAATTAATATCCATAGTGCAGACAACTATAAAACTTAGAGCCAAATCTAACTACGAGTTGATTGTTTGTCAGTTTGTACTTTCAGAAACATGTAATTGCGACAATTCAAAAACAAAATGACTTAAATATATCAATCTTGGTATGGAATTTCGTCACTACAAATGCAGTTTTGCGCCAAATTTTTATTTCAATTTTGGGAAAAATGCATCGAAAACACACATTTGATTTTCAGATACTATTAACTGCATGCATGCCAGGGATTAATCGCCAAATAATTCGCCAAGGATGACACGTTAGATTTAGTAAAATGCTAAATTCACGATAAAAGTTAATATTTCTTTAGTACTGTATGTCAATGTCACGTAAGGCGTTCTCTGGCATGTCACCTTTATTAGAGAACATGTGAGAAAGTTTGGGGAGATATATTTTTTTCATAATATAGATTGAAAAAAAAATCAATTATAAACAAAAATGTATTAGTTAAATATCATATTTCATTCGATGAATGAAAAATATGTTATTTGTCTTCACTAAAATGTGATACAAAGAAAAACTTCTAATTAAGAAGTTTATCAAATGATTTGTACAGAATTTGGCTGATTGCTTAGGATATACATTATCTTATTCCGGAATTAAGAAATAAACCGTGTTTTTATCCATTAAATATGGAGGTTCTACTTATAAAAAAAATAAAATGTTCATTTTTTTCCAACATTGGCAACGGTAAAAATCTTTTTTAAGTGGAGATTGATCATTCTGTAATTCATGTCCCGTAAAAATAATTGAGTAATTATTTTACCAATTTTTAATTAAAAAAATATGCATTAGTTTTTGATTTATGATATTTTTTTTGAGATGATTTTACCAAAATTTAGAATTTGAGAATAGCTGCTAAAGTAAAGTAGCATTGAAACAGAAATTATTTAAACATAAAAATAAATGTAAATTTTTTCAAGAATGAATGTAGGGAGGAATTTCATTTAGTTGTTCAAAAAAAATTCTTGATTTAAAAATATTGATATTTTTATTAAGAAAAATCTTTTCAATGCTTTCAGCTACCTGAACTTATTATTACCTTCTGAAAAATATTAAATTAGAGAATATTGTCATCGAGAATACACAAGTTCACACAGTTTCATCTCTCGCATATCAGAAGGTAAGCGAAGATTAGTTAAAAAATTCTGCCTTTACAGAAAAGGAAGCAAATTAAATTCTTGCAAATCTGGTTTTTAAAAGTGTTTAAAAACAAGAATTGCAATTTATCGAATGTTTTATAAGGAAATACAGAAATGGTGAAGATATGAAATACCACTGTCTTCCATCAAACTATTTTAACAATTTTATATGATTTTATTAATGATACACTGTGCCGAAAACTGACTGACAATTTATTTTCCAAGATTTTTATTTTTCAAGATAAATGATACACTGTATCATTAATTTTGGAAAATCAGCAAAACAACATTATGAGACGCACCTTACTAATGATTCTGTTTTTTCATTCTTTCGCAAACCAGTTTTCAAATCATTCTAAACAGTCACTACAAGATTTTAAAAGCACTTAAAAAAATGAGCAAAAAAAAAAAATTGTTTATATTTGGTACCAAGGATTTTGAAAATACTTTTTCTTACTTTTCTGCGTACGAAATGTGCCGAGCCGTATTGTTTTAGTATGACTTTTTAATTTTAATTATTTCAATGTTATTATAAGTATTTTATAATTCTGATTTTAATTTTAATTTCGGAGTTCGTTTCTTATTTACTTTTTGTTTCGTTTCTTGTTTATTCGAAACTTACATACTTGTTTACTTTTTTTTTTTTTTTGCATGCGAAATAGAGAAGTATTATAACCGTCATAAAATTTGAACTCGACATTTTGACGCATTTGCAAGTTTCAAACCTTTTTGAGACTGAAAAACATGCTTATGGAACAATGTCCGTTTGTTTGTAAACACGATGACGGGAAAACACTTCGAATTAAACGGATAAAATTTGGTATCTGATCTTTATACCAAATTTGCAGATTTCCATCTAATTTTGAACGAAATTCATTCACAGGAAGTCTGTCTGTTCTAATGATTCTGTTTTTCATTTGATCAGAGTAAAAATGAATGCGGCAGCTAAAAATTTTAAAAGCTAGATAAGTAAATACAGAAATTTAGTATCTAAGCTATAGATTCGTTTCCAATTCGACATCAAATCCATCAAAGAGTTGACCGTCTTTGGTTCTATGATTTAGAATGCAAAATTTGATAACACAAAAACGCAATGATTTAGATAAATGAAATTTGCTATGTAATTTTGTAATTAAAACTGTAGTTCTATGTCAAATTTTGCTTTCAACTGGTTGGGAAAACAAACAAACAACAAAAAAAAAAAAAAAAAAAAAAAACCAGCGGAATTAGTTTCCTCAGAACTTTCTCGCACACTTTCTGATGAAGTTGTTATCTCAGCAGAGAACGCCTTGTTGACATTGGCGTATGATAGTTCCGAAATATTAACCATTGGCCTGAATTTAGAATTCTAACTGAATCCATCATTCTAACCTTGCCTAGTTTTTGGACGATTATTCTATGGCATGGCGATAAAACTATCCGAAAGTCGAATTTGTGTTTTGGACCTGTTTTTTCCCAACCGATTGAAACTAAAATATGGCGCGGAGCTACATTTGTAATTCCAAAATTCCACACCAAATTTTATATAATTAAATCAATATCTTTTCGAGTTATCGCGTTTATATGTTTATGAAAATAAAGAGCGACAGACAGTCCACCCGTAGTTGATTTTGACCCAAAATTTGACAGGTGTCTATACTAGAGACATATGTTTATGGAATTTCCTCTGTCTAGATTTCTTCGTTTTGTAGTTATTGTGCTAATTTATATTCAAACAGATAGACTTCCACAAAGCGGATTTTGCTCAAAATTTGATAGAAATCTCCAAATTTGATGTAAAGACCGTATACCAAATTTCATTCGTCTCGTTCAAAGCGCTTCAGGGTTATCTTTGTCACAGACGGATAGTCATTTTCTAGAAATGTGTTTTTAGAACACAAGTTAAAACGTGGAGATTCGTCAAAATCTCGAATTCGAATTTTTTGACGACTACTATACTTTCTCTATAATAATATGACGTTCGAAATGCATTTTCTGTTTTCTTTGCTATATTACGAAGCGTAAAATTAGGTAAGAAACTAGGAAAAGAAATATTAGAGCACTTGTAGTGTCCAGGGCCTTGCCCAGAGCACACAGTTTTATGCCGAGGGGGAGGGGTAGGTGGGGAGGGATAATATCTTTGTTGGAGATGATAGATTAGTTATGAATTGGATGCAGAAAATAATTCCCGCTGATTAATTCTTACTTTTTTCCTTTCTTAATTTCAATGATTTTTTATTAATTATTTCATTTTTAATTTTATTCTGCATTTAATTTTATATTTCTATAATTTTGGAGAGCTCTCTTACGTTATAATTTTCCTTTTATTTTGTAATATAGATTTTTTACCCCCCTTTTTTTTGCTTTTACAAAACTTTATTATTATTTTTCATCATATATTTTAATTGATTTTTTTTTTGTAGCTCCTTATTTTCTTTCACTTTTTTTTATTATAATTAATTATTCTACATTCATTTTTCTCATGAGTTTGATTATGATGAAAAATCCTAAGTGTCATTTTCTATGAAGATGTGCAGTTTTTATTTTTTATTTATTTATTTAGTATATCTAAATGGCTAATGTTTATTTGAATTAAAGTAATTTTTGCATGTTCTCTAAGTACATAATTTGTGAGTACTTGACAAAATAAAACTACATTTTGCATTTAACTTTGTTCTATATTAAAGACAATCGAGAATGCATTTTAGAACTCTTTCCAAAGTATGAATGGGTCTATAATTTGTGACAGACTAACAATGGGATATCGGGCCACATCCCGAATATTTTGTTTATTGTGATTTTTGAATTATTGATTAGTACATACAAGGCTTCCACTCTTATCGTGGGCCTAGTGTCTAATTTCTTAAATCATTAGAGATAGACATATAGTTGCAGCTGAAATAATGTTTCATATGCCGGGAAGAATAATATTTTATATTGTCCACGCCAGTAAATATATTTCTTAAAAAATATAATATCTAACTTTTTGTATCTAATTTTTCAAAAGCCACATACCAAATTACATCTGTCTAATTTAAAATGCTTTAGAATTAGTATAGACAAACAGACAGACATAATTCCAAACGTGTCTCTTTTTGTCCACTGAGAAAGGCTGAAACGTGGAGATTCGTTGAAATTGTTCGAATTTTTTAATGATTACAATATTTTTTCTTCGTATATTTCTTATATGAGAAAGTTTAAAAGACTATGCATTAATAATTTTTTAGTTATTTTTAGAGAATATTAGATTGGTGATTAGTAGTGTAGAAAATGCTATTTATTATCCACGTTAGAAAAAATATATCTTTTTTTTTTTCAAAATAATTTTATGAAATCGTTTATTGAATCAACTAATATACCATATATTAGTTCATTTTAAAATTACTGGATATTTATGAATAACAGATATACTTATCATCAAAACCAGTTCTTCTAAAAAGTAAATGGTATAGTTTGTAAGTATAGAATATTTTAACATTAACAGTAAATCTGATAGCAACCTTGAAATTTGGCTAGAAAATTGTCCAACCCATATACCCCGAATAGCGACGAAGGGCGTTGAACAATTCTTTCAAATTTATGCAATTTCCTTTTCGACTTTCAGGCAACAACCTCCCACTGAGGAAGTATTTCATCAAATTTAAATGACATACAGTTTTAACAAAAAGTTTAAAAATGTTCTACCTGTCGGTCTGTCTACAGATATAATAATTCAAACACACAATGAAAAGAAATTTAAATTAGGTATTATATTTTGAAAACTAAAACTATAAATCTATATTAAATTTAGACCAATCGGTCAATGGAAAGAGGCTAAATATGTATACTGTGTTTTCTTCAATATACTTCGAAGTTGGCCCTTTTTCGCCAAACTTTATCTTCTTTGGCGAAGTATGTGAGAAGGTCGAGAAGGACTCTAATTGGCTTATTTCTGTAGCTTCCAAACTTTCATTTTTTGTGTACATATAATAGTTTTAATAGACTATACTTGTTTTTACATTATAAGCACTATTTTACACATTTATTATAATAATTGTGAATAAAATTGCATTTATATATAAACTGTTTTGCATTTTACCATAAGATTACACTTTTCTGTAGTAACATCATTTATCTTTTTATCTTTAGCAAGTTTTTTGTAAAACAGAAAATGATAAAAATGATGTTATTTTTCGGCAATTTTATTTAACTTGACTACAAAGAAAGATTTTGACTTTTTGCTGACCTAGGCATTGCACATTATGAGGTCTTCTTTCTACTAATAATAGTATGCGAGTCTCTGTGTTTAAGTTGTCACACTGCAGGACAATCATTTGACCTATAACTACCAAATTTGGCCCATATAATTTGGAGGGGGAAAATGCGCAAGCTCATATTAAAAAAAACTTTATGAGCCTTTTAATTAAGAAAAAAATTAAATTTTAATATTTTTCTATGAATTTCTCTCTCTCAAAAAATACTGCTATTCAAAACTTATTTTTTCACCCTTTTTAAATGAAATTTTTTTTTAATGATACCACTTTAATTATCATGCAAATTTTCCTAAAATTTTAGGAATTTTTTAAAATTATTTTTTGTTTAATTTTTAACAATACATTACTTTGCTACTTTGAAATTCGAACCGTTCTCATTATTTTATCAGATATTTAATAGCTTGATTTTCTTCTATTGTTGAAAGCTAAGGAAGACAGATTCTGTCTAATATTTGTACAGTTTATAACAAATAGGAAAATGAAGTTAACCGTATATCAAAAATTAGTAGATAGACAAACTGTTTATTATTGTTATTACATATTTATTTTATTATAATTATGTTAATATTATATTAGTATTATATGTTACATATTTTTATTATGTTTATTATAATTCTATTGGACAATTATGTTTTTAATAATGATATGATGACACAGAACTGGCCTCCATTAGGAATGTTCATAATAAAGAATAAATTAAGCGTAGGGCTTTAAGACTGGCATGGTTTTAAAATCTATCACAATCTGATTCATAACAATACTTTCTAGAGAGATTAATAAATATTAAGTTTTGTATAAGAAATTTAATTGAAATGAAACATAATCAATTTTACCTAGAAGCAGTTTCCACAAAAGGTGATAAGTCTTTTAATAAAATGATAAATTTAATTATGCATTTTAACCCAGCAATCATTTAATCAAATCAATTAATGGTATGTTTATATTTTTATAACTTTGGGAAACGTATGCACACACACACACACACACCCACACGCACACACACACACACATATATATATATGTGTGTGTGTGCATATAATGATATTTCTTATTCTAATTTAAATCCTAGTTAATTTCCTAATTTTTATCTTAAGTTAGCCCATGTTAACTTTATTCTAAAATATTCTCTTGTTTTTCTTGATCCTATTCCCACTTTTTTTTTCGTTTAATTAATTCTAAAACGTGCGCTTAATAAATCTGATGATCTCGTGGCTCCCACACCAGGAATAAAGGGATAAAATCCATAGCATTCACACGTATTTTTCAAAGATATCTAAGATTCCCTTGCCTAAATCGAAACGTGGCAAAAAAAAAAAAAAAAAATCCTATTAGAATTTTATAGTAAAATCACTGAAGGGAAAAATTAAGGTCACTTTTGCTCTTGTATAGCGATGTAAGCAGTCTACATTTTATCCTCTCTTCTCTTTTGTATAAGTTATGACTTCCGCGGTAATATATATATATATGTGTGTGTAAGCATTATTTTGTTTGAAGCAGAATGCTGTTTCGAAGACAGTGAAGAGACTTTCGATTTCTTGACGTCGTTTTATTTCATCTGGAAGAAACACGCATTATGTACAAGCAGGAGCGACGAGCACACACACACACACACACACACACACACACAAGAAATGAGGGACACAGAAGTAAATGAGGGAAAAGTTGATAAACCTTTTATCCCTGGTCTTATATACTGTGAAGTTTTAATTGTGATTTCCATCGCATGTCAATCAAAAAGCAAGGGAAACACAGAGATTTTTTAGAAAAATTTGTCAAGTGAGCGGTACTTTGTCATTTCACTTGGATTCTGGGAACGTTTAGGCTTTTAGACAATTCGGCAATTTTACAAAGCTTCTGTTGAATTAATTAAGTAGAGAAAGTGGAATTGGATCAGGAAATAAGAGAGTGAAATTACTATGGGCTAAATTAAGACAAAGTTTTGGAAATTAATTTGGATTAAATTAAGATTTTAAAATATTATTACATATATATATATATATATTACTTTTAATCATGTCTGTTTGGCCTTCTTGTTTGAAAATAATTTTTAAGAAGACGTTCAGCGACATTCAGCCCAAGTTTAGAAAGAGATGACTAATTATACTTGACAAAGTGCTTATACTTTTTAATATTTTACAACTCGTAGAAATGTATTTTTTAAAAAAAATGTTTGGCAATCAAGCTAATAACATTTTTTAATCAACCTCTCTACTGCCATTTGGTAATAACCTAGAATGCCCAAACTTGCTTCACACTCGTCAAAATAGAATTTTATGATTGGGTTTTCACAAATTTTCAGATATTCGAGAATTTTTTATAGTCTGTACACTAGTATCTTCTTAGAGACACCATTTTTTAAGAATTAAATTATCGATCAATAATTTAATTTAGTTAAATTTGGATTTTGTGTTAGTGGAGATATTTGATGGTGAATAAGAGAAACAAAATTGATTAGTAGATTGCATATTATTTGATTTAAGTAATAATAAATTAAAGATTTAAAATTTGAAAACAATGAAAAGAAAAATTTTCTATTACTTAATAAAGTAATAAAAGTACATTTTAAAGATTGTTTTCTTCGTGATATTTTTTTTATTTGTAAATCTCCTGTACATATTCTTTTCGTTAAATGGTTCCGGATCTTTTAATGACAGCAATTAGGAAAAATTAAAGTAATGATAAAATTTAAAAATATGTCTAACAAATATGAAATTAAGAAAAAATGGCATATTGCTTGCGAGAACAATATCTTGCAGAATCTATAATTTCTGAAAATAGATAGAATTTATCGGTACTTATTTGATGAAGCACAATTCTTATTGGCATCGAAATTGATCTGATCATAGCTCTTTATTGAATTGTTTGAATATGTTTGATCATAGCTCTTTATTGAATTGTTTGAAAATAATTTTATTTAAGAAGACGTTCAGCGACATTCAGCCCAAGTTTACAAATACTGAAAATCTATTATTTTCTGTGTTCTATTCTATTCGATTTTCTAATTTTTTTATGTGTGTGAATTTTCAAAACGATTAACTGCATTAAACTCCTTTTTTAGATTGTTTTTCTACTTTATTAATAAAAAAAAATATAAATTAATATGCCAAAACTATTGGTAAAAATATTGGTATTCTGTAAATATTTTTATGAATTATTTTATAAAAATATGCTCAAAATAAGCCTCTCGAATTGGCAACAAAGTCTATTTGAGACTGATATTATATTAAATAAATAAAAAGGATTTTAAAACCGAATAATGAATTTAGTTTATGTTTTTAAGCATATAAATTAGTACAGAGAAGTTTAACATTATTGGCAATAGTTTAATATCGATCAATCTTTTGAACAAAGCATTAGAAGACAGAGTTTTCCAGAAATTTCTTTAAAAATAAAAAGTCGTATGCTGTTTATGTTTTTCTCATCTATGCATAAATGCATAAACATTTCAAAAGATACCAATCATATTTGCATTCAGGGACGGAAGCTTTAGGGCATAACGATTCCTGCGTTTGTTTTCAATAATCCCTTTATTGACAACATACTGACTGGCGTCAGCTGTTTTCAACTTCCGACGTTTATTCCAAAAGTTGTGGAGAATTTTAGACAGCCGACGCCACCTGTTGACTTTTTCGTTCCACCCAAGAAAAGAAGAATAAGAGATGTTAATGAAGTGGTTGAATGACTGTGTAATTAAGGCGGAATAGTGACGTTGTTTATCTGATGACGTCGATTTTCCCCGCTATTTGAGCCTTGAACTTGTTCCCTATTTCTGCGCTTTCGGTTTGTGAACCTGTTCTGAGTTTCGTAGCAAAATGTAATTTTAGGGGTTGACTATTAAATGAAAAAAAGGATAGTTGTGGAAATATTAAAAGTTAAAACAACATCCAATTTGTCGATTTCATCACGATCAAGCACGGTATTTCCTTAGGATAGCGAACTACAATTACTGTTGATCTGTCTATTTGCTGATTTATTATATTAATTTCAAAATAATCGTATTTGTTTCATAGTAAAATTTTTTTTAACACCCCTTACAATGAAAGTAACTGAAATTTATGTTTGAATGGCAAAGTAAGCCAAGACAAATTATTCTACTACTACTTTGCCGGGAATTTTGGCTGCGTTTACTTTCAATTAAATCTCTTATGCTTACCTTGCTTACAATTAAATCTCTTATGCTTACAGGCCTCGGTGGCCTGGTGGTAAGGTCTTGGCTTCGAAACCCGATTTCACCGAAGAACCGTCGTGTAAGCTTGTCTGGTGTATGTTAAACCATCCTTGTCAAGCGTCCACTCGCTGGTATGCTGTGGTGTGGATGAGGGGAGGGGTACCAGGTCAGGTGTCGTCCTCGTCATCTGACCGAGGTTCAAATTTTCGAGGTCCATCCCAAAATAGCCCTAGTGTTGCTTTAAAAAACGGGACGTTAATATAAATAAACTAAACTAAACTTATGCATGACTTCATATTCATGAGTTCCCCAAGAAAATATTTTTAAACATTCAATTGTGACAACCATATTAATTTAATAGTTGTACTCATTGTGCTTTCCTTAATAGCTTCAAGTATCAAAGACATCATAGAGCTATTAAAAATGTAATTTTCCAATTCATTTTTCTAACTTACGCTATACTGTGATTTCACTTTTTTTCATTTGTCATGTAAATTACACGAATATTAAACGGAAGGCTGTTTTTTTAGCTTTTAACAATGAAAAAAAAATCACACAATTAAATATTAGATGAAAAATTGAATGCGGTTTAAATTTCATTGCAATCAATGATGAAAGTTTTGTTGAAAATTATATTAAAAAATTCTTTATTAAGAATTGTTGAAATTTAGGGAAACACAATTAATTGCACACAAACAGCACAACTAACACGTATCACTAAAAAGACAATTTTTTATCAATTTAAAAGTGCTGTATATCACATTAAAAATTATTATTTTCAAGGCTATTAAAATTTTTAATTTTTTTTTATTACTGATTAATTTAATAAAATCATTTATGACTTATTTATTAATAACATATAACTCCTTGAAACGGTTACATTTTAAAAACAAATCCTTATTGACATTTTTAACTTAAAATTTGTCGTTTTCGTTTGATGCACTCGTTTTAATACTCAGGCACGTTCTACTGTATAACTATTCAGAAACACCTTTCGAATACAAAAAAAAAAAAAAAAAAAAAAAAAAAAATTACTATCAAGCATTAATTTATCAGAATCTTCAAGTATCATGAATATTTACTTAACTATCTCAAATAACCGAGAGGCCGCGGTGGCCTGGTAGTAAGGTCTCGGCTCCGGAACTGGATGGTTTCAGATTCGAGACCCGATTCCACCGAAGAACCGCCGTGTAAGGGGGTCTGTTGCACGTTAAACCCGTCCTGACCAAACGTCCTCCCGTTGGTGTGGTGTGGAGAGGGGGGTGCCAGTTCAGGTGTCGTTCTCGTCATCTGACCGCGGTTCAAAATTACCAGGTCCGTTTCATAATAGCCCTGGTGGTGCTTTAAAACGGGACTTTAATATAACTAAACCAAACCAAACTCAAATAACCGAGTTGTTTTATCAGTATTAAACAGTGTTTTTACAGAGATCAATGACTTTTCAATTAATCTGCTTCTGGATAATTTTAATGAAATTAAAGTTCCTAATTTTCTTCGTAATAAAAGTATTATAATCAGTATTTAGAATATATTCATGTTTTAAAGGTCATGAGATGATTATACAAGGATCCTAATCAGAACTATTTGATTGAATGCGATGGTGTAATCCATAATTTTCGGCATTCCTTCAGATGGAATTGCTGTTGACTACTTTTATTAAAAGTATCAATTTTCTCGCATTTCCTAAGATGTAAATATATTAGCTATTGTTGGACTTATAAATTACATTTAATTATTGAATCCAAAATGAATAGCATTTTTGTCTTAAAAAACAAAGAAAAAATATTTACCAGAAAAATTGAAATCTATAGTTAATATAGATCTTTGGAAATCTATCTTATCTTTCCTTCTTAACAAAATATTGTGAGCAAAACATTACGGATCAACAGTGACTTATCTATTTCGCGGTATTTTTATTCTTTTATCTCCTATATCGAGTTCAATAATTCGGCTATCAAAGAAAGACACTGCAATTTAATATATTATCCGATAACACAGATTTAGACATGTGTGTTGGCGTATGATATTTATAGGAAGTATTTGCACTGAACATTGTAGAGATATTCCACGCCAAACGGAATTTGGCGTGGAATATCTCTACAATGTTCTAAGTGAAATTGAGTCAAATTCACTTAAAAAAATTTGACTTCTAAAAATAAAGTAAATTCTTTTTTGTAAGTCATTTTTATGAAAGCTTTCTGTTTGAACTAATGAGAGAAGGGTAGGTTTTATTTTTAGGTGCCCCTATTGATTGTCTAGGTACATGTGAACTCGTTCAGTCAATTAAAATTATTAACTCTCTTTCATTTTAGACTAGCCGCCTTTGGCGACCAGCCGGTTCGCCAGTATTACCGCTCGCTATAATTTTTAATTAAATATTTTAAGTAACTTGTCTCTTAATAGCTTCTCAAACAAAACATTCTTAATCTTCAAATTTTGATAGTCATACCAAGCTTATACTGTTGTTTAGATCGTTTCGTTCAATTTACTATATATATTTTGCTAATGTGTTGTCATTTCCGGTAAAACTTCAACTTTAATTTAAAGTAGAAATGATGAAATTGCAATTAATATAAAGATATTTTTTAATAAAACCAAGCGCTTTATTTTATTTATCATCTTTATTGTTATCTATTGATTATTATTATTATTGAATATGAGTATTGCAAACAGAATCGCTCGGTATTTAAGTCTTATGTGAACTACAAAATATTTTTCATAATTTATGTAATATCTCAAACAATAATTCAACAAAAATTTCTCAGATTCAGCATAAAATTCAGAATTAAATGCAGTTGCATTCAAAATTTATTGAATGTAGTTATATTAGAATTTAATTTTATAATAGCAAGATTGATGGGGAAACATTTTTACAAATATTTGAATTTTCTTCACATTATTCTTTCAGGTTCAGCTGTATTTTCTACAGCTAGTGTGCTCTAAATGTAATGTTAAAATTAGTTCGACCTCAAATCATATCATAAAAATTAAGTATTATTGATCAGCTGGTTCGTCGAGAAAAGTGATTGCGTTTAATTTAATCAAATCTGCTAGGAATAACCTGAAGCTCATTATACCGCAATATAATATTTTTAAGTATCAAATTGTGAAATGATTTCATAGTTCTACACCTGTTTTGTTTATCGCGTACATGAAGCTTTCTAAAGCAATCGAATCCAGAGACATTATAGTGTCATTAAAAACTTAGCGTCCTGGCTTTTCAATACGCACGTAGTCTTTTCGTTGATAAGATTTCACTTTCAGATTATTTATGTAAGCTAAGAAAATAATAGTCTCAGTCTATCTCCCTTAGTGTTAAACAATGGAACAAAAACACATGATAAAATACATGATGAAGCAATGAAAGTGTTTGAATTTCCTTTCTACAAATCTATTGTCGAAAATTAGGTAAAAAGAAAAATGCATGCTTGGATAAAATCTCCAAAATTTAGAGGAAATTTCATTTTAATTAAATAAATGCCAGGGAAAAGACATTTTTTTAAATGTTATAAAAACTAGTCTTGTACAAAAAAATTTTAGGAAATTGTCGAAAAAAAAAAGCCAAATTTCTTTCTTAATTTTTAATGAATTAAAACCACAATTAAAATTTCAAAAAAAAATCATTTCGAGGTGCACATTTCCACATTTTCAAGAATGCACATTTCTTTAAAGCTAATTTCAATAGTCTTTAAGTCTGTAATTAGTCAATAGTCTGTAAGCATTGGAAAAAATTAAAAATATTCACATTTTTACTTTCTTACATTCTAAATATAATAACAGAAAATATTGTAAGCATAAAAAAAATCAATTTTAATTTTTCCCATTGTAATTGACCGGTATAGGCTGGTTGGTAGGGCGTTGGATTTGCATCCATTGGGGTGTGAGTTTGAACCTCGAAAGTCGAAGACTCTCCCTGTACGTTGTGGCTTGTGCACGTATAAATCTGTCGTAACCACAAAATCCTTCAATGCGAGACAGTACCACTGGGAATAATGTATCAGAGGTAATTGTTCTCTGATTCAGGTCTTAATTACTATCTGGGGATGAGTGAATGAAATGCGTGAATGAAGTCCGCCATGTGAAAAAGGCGGGGTCGCATGAGTAGCTAACACGTATGCTTGGTCCTAGATGATTATACTAAAAAAGAGACACTAAAACTCGGTTTAAAATCACTGACTTCGTCAATGGGCTTGTCTATGACGAATGTCATAAGCAACAGCAACCGATTGTAATCCTTAAAAAAAAAAAAAAAATCGATTTTAGTTTTTGCTGAATCTCCACGTTTCAGATCTCCTTGAATAAATAAATAAATAAACATTTTTCGGATTATCTCTGTTTGGTATCTGTAAGTATGATAGTTCAAAAGCACTGTAAGCTGAAAGGATAAACTTGTAAAAATGGTCTTTACAATAAAGTTGTAGATTTCTAGCTAACTTAGAAGAAAAAGGCACAAATTCAGAGGTTTGAATATCTGTCTGACTGAATTAAAATGAAACATAAAACTACAAAAAGCTTTGGAATTACTTTTGTACATTAGAATTATTTAAATAACAAATGCATTTTTTAATTCTAAAAATCCATAGGATTCAGGAATTGATCCTGATACCTACCGAATGCAGGAGAAGCTCCACATACTACTAGTTACATTCGAAGACAAATACGCTCTCGTTTATATCACCAGCAAAACCTTCCAAAAGTGGTGCTACATATAAGATCAACTCAAAGACTCGAATCCGAAGGGGCTGGGAATTGATCCCGGGCCTTACCGCATACTAAACGAGCTCTCCACCATCTGCGCTACGGCCCTTTCGGCGTCTGAATTCAACTTCACCTTAACTATCAAAATTTCACTATTCTAGTTTTACAAATAACACTAAAAAAAAGCAATTAACAATTTGGAACCTGGAGGCGCCGGGTATCGATCCCGGTACCTCTCGCATGCTAAGCGAGCGCTCTACCATCTGAGCTACGCCCCCGCCGGTATTATTGTTCGCCTTTACCTTTACTATCAAAATTTCAGCATTGTAGTTTTACAAATAAAATTAAAAAAATGCAACTAATTATTTGGAACCTGGAAGCGCCGGGTATCGACCCCGGTATTTCTCGTAAGCTAAGCGAGCGCTGTACCATCTGAGCTACGGACCCGTCGGCATTATTATTCGCATTTACCTTAACTATCAAAAATTCAGCATTGTAGTTTTAAAAATAAGATTTAAAAAAATGCAATTAAGAATTCGGAACCTTGAAGAGCCGGGTATCGATCCCGGTAATTCTCGCGTGCTAAGCGAGTGCTCTACCATCTGAGCTACGCCCCCTTCGGCATTATTGTTCGCCTTTATCTTAACTATCAAAATTTTAGCATTGTAGGTTTACAAGTAAGACTAAAAGAATGCAACTAAGAATTTGGAACCTATAAGAGCCGGGTATTGATCAATCTACATCTCGCCTGCTAAGCGAGCGCTCTATTATCTGAGCTACGCCCCTTTCGGCATTGTTGTTCCCCTTTATCTTAAGTATGAAAAATTCAGCATTGTAGTTTTACAAATAAGATTAAAAAAGTGCAACTAATTATTTGGAACCTGGAAGCGCCGGGTATCGACACCGGCACCTCTCGCATGCTAAGCGAGCGCTCTAGCATCTGAGCTACGCCCCGTTCGGCATTATTGATTGCCTTTATCCTAACTATCAAAATTTCACTATTGTAATTTTATAAATAAGATTAAAAGAGATGCAAATAACCATTTGGAACCTGGAGGCTCCGGGTATCGATCCCGGTGCCTATCGCATGCTAAGCGAGCGCTCTACCATCTGAGCTACGCCCCCTTCGGCATTATTGTTCGGCTTTATCTTAACTATCAAAATTTCTGTATTGTAGTTTTACAAATAAGATTAAAAAAATGCAACTAAGAATTTGGAACCTGGAAGCGCCTGGTATCGATCCCGGTACCTCTCGCATGCTAAGCGAGCGCTCTACCATCTGAGCAACGCCCCCGTCGGTCTTTCTGTCCGCCTTTATCTTAACTATCAAAAATTCAGCATTGTAGTTTTACAAATAAGATTAAAAAAATGCAACTGATTATTTGGAACATGGAAATGCCGGGTATCGATCCCGGTACCTCTCGTATGATAAGCGAGCGCCCTACCATCTGAGCTACGCCCAAGTCGGCCATTTCATTCGCCTTTATCTTAACTATCAAAAATTCAGCATTGTAGTTTTACAAATAAGAATAAAAAAATGCAACTGATTATTTTGCACCTGGAAGCGCCGGGTATCGATCCCGGTACCTCTCGCATGCTAAGCGAGCGCTCTACCATCTGAGCTACGCCCCCGTCGGCCTTTATATTCGCCTTTATCTTAACTATCAAAAATTCAGCATTGTAGTTTTACAAATAAGATTAAAAAAATGCATCTAATTATTCGGAACCTGGAGGCGCCGGGTATCGATCCCGGTACCTCTCGCATACTAAGCGAGCGCTCTACCATCTGAGCTACGACCCCGTCGGCATTATTGTTCGCATTTGCCTTAACTATCAAAAATTCAGCATTGTAGTTTTACAAATAAGATTAAAAAAATGCAACTAAGAATTTGTAACCTGGAAGCGCCGGGTATCGATCCCGGTACCTCTCGCATGCTATGCGAACGCTCTGCCATCTGATCTACGCCCAAGTCGTAATTGCACTTCGCATTTATCTTAACTATCAAAATTTCTGTATTAAAGTTTTAGAAATAAGATTAAAAAAAATGCAACTAAGAATTCGGAACCTTGAAGAGCCGGGTATCGATCCCGATAATTCTCGCATGCTAAGCGAGCTCTCTACCATCTGAGCTACGCCCCCGTCGGCATTAATGTTCGCCTTTATCTTAACTATCAAAATTTTAGCATTGTAGTTCTACAAATAAGATTAAAAAAACGCAACTAAGAATTCAGAACCTGAAAGAGCCGTGTATCGATCCCAGTACCTCTCGCATGCTAAGCGAGCGCTCTACCATCTGAGCTACGACCAGTTAGGAACTCTAACTATCATCTGACCTGTAAGAGCCGGTAATGATACCGCTACCTCTCGCATGCTAAGCGAACGCTCTACCATCTGAGCTACGAACCTGTCGGTATTAATGTTCGCCTTTTCCTTAAATATCAAAAATTCAGCATTGTTGTTCTACAAATAAGATTAAAAAAATGCAACTAAGCATTTCGAACCTGGATGCGCCGGGTATCGACCCCGGTACCTCTCGCATGCTAAGCGAGCGCTCTACCATCTGAGCTACGACCCGTTTGGAACTCTAACTATCATCTGACCTGTAAGAGCCGGGTAATGATCCCGCTACCTCTCGCATGCTAAGCGAGCGCTCTACCATCTGAGCTACGAACCTGTCGGTATTATTGTTCGCCTTTTCCTTAAATATCAAAAATTCAGCATTGTAGTTCTACGAACAAGATTAAAAAAATGCAACTAAGAATTTGGAACCTGGAGGCGCCGGGTATCGATCCCGGTACCTCACGCATGCTAAGCCCTCTCTCTACCATCTGAGCTACGCCCCCTTCGGTATTATTGTTCGGCTTTATCGTAACTATCAAAAATTCAGCATCGTAGTTTTACAAATAAGATTAAAAAAATGCAACTAATTATTTGGAACCTGGAAGCGCCGGGTATCGATCTCGGTACCTCTCGCAAGCTAAGCCAGCTCTCTACCATCGCAGCTACGCCCCCGTCAGTCTTTTTGTCCGCCTTTATCTTAACTATCAAAAATTCAGCATTGTAGTTTTACAAATAAGATTGAAAAATGCAACTGATTATTTGGAACATAGAAGCGCTGGGTATCGATTCCGGTACCTCTCGCATGCTAAGCGAGCGCTCTACCATCTGAGCTACGCCCCCTTCGGCATCATTGCTCGCCTTTGCATTAACTATCAAAAATTCAGCATTGTAATTTTACAAATAAAATTAAGAAAAATGCAACAAACAATTTGGAACCTGGAGACGCCGGGTATCGATCCCGGTACCTCCCGCATGCTAAGCGAGCGCTCTACCATCTGAGCTACGCACCCGTCGGCCTTTTTCTTCGCGTTTATCTTAACTATCAAAAATTCAGCATTGCAGTTTTACAAATAAGATTAAAAAAATGCAACTGATTATTTGGAACCAGGAAGCGCCGGGTATCGATTCCGGTACCTCTCGAATGCTAAGCGAGCGCTCTACCATTTGAGCTACGCCCCTTTCGGCATTACTGTTCGCCTTTATCTTAACTATCAAAATTTCTGTATTGTAATTTTACAAATAAGATTAAAAAAATGCAACTAAGAATTTGGAACCTAAATGCGCCGGGTATCGATCCCGTTATTTCTCGCATGCTAAGCGAGCGGTCTACCATCTGAGCTACGCCCCCTTCGGCATTATTGTTCGCCTTTATCTTAACTATCAAAAATGCAGCATGGTATTTTTACAAATAAGATTAAAAAAATGCAACTAATTATTTGGAAAATGGAAGCGCCGGGTATCGATCCCGGTACCTCTCGCATGCTAAGCGAGCGCTCTACCATCTCAGCTACGCCCCCGTCGGTCTTTTTGTCCGCCTTTATCTTAACTATCAAAAATTCAGCATTGTAGTTTTACAAATGAGATTAAAAAAATGCAACTGATTATTTGGAGCATGGAAGCGCCGGGTATCGATTCCGGTACCTCTCGCATGCTAAGCGAGCGCTCTACCATCTGAGCTACGCCCCTTTCGGCATTATTGTTCGCCTTTATCTTAACTATCAAAATTTTAGCATTGTAGGTTTACAAGTAAGACTAATAGAATGAAACTAGGAATTTGGAACCTATAAGAGCCGGGTATTGATCCCGTTATTTCTCGCATGCTAAGCGAGAGCTCTACAATCTGAGCTACGCCCCGTTTGGAACCTTAACTATCATCTGACCTGTAAGACCAGGGTATTGATCCCGCTACCTCTCGCATGCTAAGCGAGCGCTCTACTTTCTGAGCTACGCCCCATTTGGCATTACTGTTGGCCTTTATCTTAACTATCAAAATTTCTGTATTGTAGTTTTACAAATAAGATTAATAAAACACAACTAAGAATTTGGAACCTGGATGCGTCGGGTATCGATCCCGTTATTTCTCGCATGCTAAGCGAGCGCTCTACCATCTGAGCTACGCCCCCTTCGGCATTATTGTTCGCCTTTGCATTAACTATCAAAAATTCAGCATTGTAATTTTACAAATAAGATTAAGAAAAATGTAACAAACAATTTGGAACCTAGTGGCGACGGGTATCGATCCCGGTACCTCTCGTATGCTAAGCGAGCGCTCTACCATCTGAGCTACGGCCCCTTCGGCTATATTGTTCGAATTTATCTTAACTATCAAAAATTCAGCATTGTAGTTTTATAAATAAGATTAAAGAAATGCAACTAATTATTTGGAACCTGGAAGCGCCGGGTATCGATCCCGGTACCTCTCGCATGCTAAGCGAGCGCTCTACCGTCTGAGCTACGACCCGTTTGGAACTCAAACTATCATCTGACCTGTAAGAGCCGGGTAATGATCCCGCTACCTCTCGCATGCTAAGCGAGCGCTCTACCATCTGAGCTACGAACCTGTCGGTATTATTGTTCGCCTTTTCCTTAAATATCAAAAATTCAGCATTGTAGTTCTACAAACAAGATTTAAAAAATGCAACTAAGAATTTGGAACCTGGAGGCGCCGGTTATCGATAGCGGTACCTAACGCATGCTAAGCGTGTGCTCTACCATCTGAGTTAAGCCCCGTTCGGCATTATTGATTGCCTTTATCTTAACTATCAAAATTTCACTGTTGTAGTTTTAGAAATATGATTAAAATAAATGCAACTATCCATTTGGAACCTGGAGGCGTCGGGTATCGATCCCGGTACCTATCGCATGCTAAGCTAGCGCTCTACCATCTGAGCTACGCCTCGTTTGGAACCTTAACTATCATCTGACCTGTAAGATCCGGGTATTGATCCCGCTACCTCTCGCATGCTAAGCGAGCGCTCTACCATCTGAGCTACGCCCCCTTCGGCATTATTGTTCGGCTTTATCGTAACTATCAAAAATTCAGCATCGTAGTTTTACAAATAAGATTAAAAAAATGCAACTAATTATTTGGAACCTGGAAGCGCCGGGTATCGATCCCGGTACCTCTCGCAAGCTAAGCCAGCTCTCTACCATCGCAGCTACGCCCCCGTCAGTCTTTTTGTCCGCCTTTATCTTAACTATCAAAAATTCAGCATTGTAGTTTTACAAATAAGATTGAAAAATGCAACTGATTATTTGGAACATAGAAGCGCCGGGTATCGATTCCGGTACCTCTCGCATGCTAAGCGAGCGCTCTACCATCTGAGCTACGCCCCCTTCGGCATCATTGCTCGCCTTTGCATTAACTATCAAAAATTCAGCATTGTAATTTTACAAATAAAATTAAGAAAAATGCAACAAACAATTTGGAACCTGGAGGCGCCGGGTATCGATCCCGGTACCTCCCGCATGCTAAGCGAGCGCTCTACCATCTGAGCTACGCACCCGTCGGCCTTTTTCTTCGCGTTTATCTTAACTATCAAAAATTCAGCATTGTAATTTTACAAACAAGACTAAGAAAAATGCAACAAACAATTTGGAACCTGGATGCGAAGGGTATCGATCCCGTTATTTCTCGCATGCTAAGCGAGCGCTCTACTTTCTGAGCTACGCCCCATTTGGCATTACTGTTCGCCTTTATCTTAACTATCAAAATTTCTGTATTGTAGTTTTACAAATAAGATTAATAAGACACAACTAAGAATTTGGAACCTGGATGCGTCGGGTATCGATCCCGTTATTTCTCGCATGCTAAGCGAGCTCTCTACCATCTGAGCTACGCCCCCTTCGGCATTATTGTTCGCCTTTTCATTAACTATCAAAAATTCAGCATTGTAATTTTACAAATAAGATTAAGAAAAATGCAAAAAACAATTTGGACCCTGAGGTGACGGGTATCGATCCCGGTACCTCTCGTATGCTAAGCGAGCGGTCTACCATCTGAGCTACGGCCCCTTCGGCTATATTGTTCGAATTTATCTTAACTATCATAAATTCACCATTGTAGTTTTACAAATAAGAATAAAAAAATGCAACTAAGAATTTGAAACCTGGAAGAGCCGGGTATCGACCCCGGTACCTCTCGCATGCTGAGCGAGCGCTCTACCATCTGAGCTACGCCTCCTTCGGCATTATTGTTCGCCTTTATCTTAACTATAAAAATTTTAGCATTGTAGTTTTACAAATAAGATTAAAAGAATGCAACTAAGAATTTGTTACCTGTAAGAGCAGGGTATCGTTCTCGGTACATCCTGCATGCAAAGCTAGCGTTTTAATATCTCAGCTACGCACCCGTAGGCATTTTTGTTCGCATTTGCCTTAACTATCAAAAACTCAGCATTATAGTTTTAGAAATAAGATTATGAAAAATACAACAAACAATTTGGAACCTGGAGGCGCCGGGTATCGATCCCGGTACCTCCCGCATGCTGAGCGAGCGCTCTACCATCTGAGCTACGCCCCCTTCGACATTATTGTTCGCCTTTGCATTAACTATAACAAATTCAGCATTGTAATTTTACAAATAAGATTAAGAAAATTGCACCAAACTAATTGGAACCTGGAGGCGCCGGTATCTCTCGCATGCTAAGCGAGCGCTCTACCATCCTAGCTACGCCCCCTTCGGCATTATTGTTCGCCTTTGCATTAAGTATCAAAAATTCCGCATTGTTATTTTACTAACAAGATTAAGCAAAATACAACAAACAATTTGTTACCTGGAAGCGCCGGGTATCGATCCCGGTACCTCTCGCATGCTAAGCGAGCGCTCTACCATCTGAGCTACGCTCCCGTCGGCCGTTTTGTTCGCCTTTATCTTAACTATCAAAATTTCTGTATTGCAGTACAAATGAGATTAAAAAATTACGACTAAGAATTCGGAACCTCGAATCGCCGGGTATTGGTAACGGTACCTCTCGCATGCTGAGCGAACGCTCTACCATCTGAGCTACGCCCTCTTCGGCATTATTGTCCGCCTTTGCCTTAAATATCAAAAATTCAGCATTGTAGTTTTACAAGTAAGGTTAAGAAAAATGCAACAAACAATTTGGAAGCTGGAGGCGCCGGGTATCGATCCCGGTACCTCTCGCATGCTAAGCGACCGTTCTACCATCTGAGCTACGCTTCTTTTCGAACCTTAACTATTATCTGACCTATAAGAGCCGGGTATTGATCCCGCTACCTCTCGCATGCTAAGCGAGCGCTCTACCATCTGAGCTACGCCCCCGTCGCCATGGCAGTTAATCTTTATCTTAACTATCAAAATTTCTGTATTGTAGTTTTACAAATAAGAGTAAAGAAATACAACTAAGAATGTGTAACCTGGAGGCGCCGGGCATCGATTCCGGTACCTCTCGCATGCTAAGCGAGCGCTCTTCCATGTGCGCCAACCAGTTTTCGGTAAAGCTTTCTGTCTTTGACTTTATTAAGAAAGCGTATTATTGAACTCGTTTTGAAACATTTTAAGAACTCTGAGTTTTTTTTTTCTTGGTTTAGTTTTTTCGTCTTTAAATATTATCCGCTTGCATGTAATTTCATCAGCGTCGTCTGTTGGTAAATAGCGAAATATCTATATTAACGAACATGCTTTTGGGTTTTGCCAATTTATTGTTATGATTTTGTATTATGGCGTTTTCCATTTAATACTATTGAGTTATTTAGTGTATAAAGATCCCAATCATGGAACACTCTAAATTGTCTTTTCGACATTCATTGTTTTTTATTTTTTGTTTTATTTGAAGAAATCTGCAGCCAAAGTCCATTAGATACTTTTAGAAGCTTATGGTGATGCTGCTCCTTCACATCCCAATTGTCGTGTTTTGTTTCAACGATTTAAGAGTGGCGATTTCAATGTCAATGACAAAGAAAGGTCTGGAGGACCGAAAAAATTCGTAGACAATCAATTGCAATAATCAATGGACGAAAATGGAAAAAGTTGTAGAAAATGTTGGAAAATAATGTGATTGTGATATATTGCATCAATTTTTCTCCCTAAATGCCTTTTTAATGCGAAAAAATGATCAAAATTTATGCAGGCACGTAATAAAAAGTCATTATCGGTCATCACTTCAATACAATGTTTGTGAAAAGGATTATGCCAAAGAGATTTCTTCGATTAATATTAATTTCATAATTTTTTTCCTTATTCATTTTTGAATTCTTTGATCAGATGTAGTTTTGATCATATAGCTTCTCGTATAGTTTTCCGCAAATTTCAATTTTCACCTTTAAAACTCATTCATATTCAATAATTTTGTTTTTATCTCTGCGAAACAATCTTTCGGTATCATTAGGAACTTGCTTTTATTGCATCTCAAACTAGCTCAAAACATGTCAAACATATAATTTTAATACCTATTTCCTTTCCTATTAACAACAGCCAATTCATATGAATGTGAATTAGAGTCCTATTTTTAATACCATATAAAGAATTGAATAGCCATGTCAGGAAGCTTCTTTCAAATTCCATCTATTCAAATACAAAGAAACGTCAGAACTGACATTTCCTGATAAGTCATTTCAACCTAATTTTGAGAGCGTTTCTCCTAATCGCATAATCCTTAACGAGTTCCTCTTAATCTAGAGAGTTTTGTCTAGAATAATCTAGAAAAATCAATGACGAAATGCCTTCATAAGGCTATTTTTTTTTATCCAAAAAATGTTCAGATCGATTTTTGAGGATTAACTTTTCTGTATTTAAAGATCTGGAACATAATTGAAAAGAAAGAAATAAAAGAAAAACATCTGCCGTATTATAAGAGAAATAATCATTATTTATATTGGACATTGATAACTTTGTTATTTTTTTAGGAAAATTGAAATTGAAATGGTTATATATTTGAGAAACTATTTACTTAGGATTTGGAAGATAGTTAATCGCAGAAAACAGGTTCAAAGGATAAAAATTGTTAAAAAATTTTTTAAGTATCTTAAAATCTTACTCAAGACAACCACTTTCAAATGATTTTTTTTGAAAAAAATTAAAAACATCAAAAATATATTTAGAAAACTCCTGTTTGGAAACATTTCTTGTCTTCCAATTTTAAAATGAAAAAGATCAAAGTTTTAGCAGATAACTTGCAATCTTTATTTTTTTTCAAAATAAATGTTTTAACTGTAACCAGCTTTCCTGACTGATTCTTTGAAGCTGAAATCACAATAACATAACAGTAAAATATAGTGGATGTTAATTCAGCTTTTAAGAGTCATATGAATAAAATTCAAATCAGAACTATTTTTAATCAGCAACCTATCAGAATCCACATTCTCTTTTATTTTCAGGGTTTTATTTTCAAACAAACATAGAAATTACAGAATTATACTCTGACCTTTTTTCTTGTCAATCAAAGAGAAAGTTAAGTAAATAAATTTAGTATTAATAATCTTAGTGTTCTTTTCATCAATTATGTAATTTGATAATGGAAGAATCTTCAATGTCAAGAATCTTCAACAAAGTGCTTTGTTACAATCAAATTTTACTTCGCAAAAAACTTTGTTGCAGTCAAACTTTACTTTGCAAAGTGCTTTGTTATATTTGAAAAAAAAAAATTGTTTATCTGAATATTATTTTTTTCTGCAATTTAAAGATACGTGGCAAGTTCAAATATGGCTATTTTATTTTATTTTGTCTTCTGTAATAGATACATATCTATATTGCGTATATTTAGATATCTGTCGATAAACTCAGAGAGTTGCGGAAAAGGGTAAAAGTGGCAAAGAAGGCATTGAAATGATGAAACATTGGTGAAAATCATGAAGAGATGTATGCGCATTTTAATAATACGAGGCGACAACAAAACGTACAATTAATACCGAAAAAATGTTAATAGTATATGTGCTACACAGGGTGTAGGATGTTGGGGAAAGATTATTATGAAGTTGGAAAAAGATTAATGTGAATTATGTGATTGAAATTATTTCAAAAACAGTTACACAAATTTTAATGACTAATTTTTTTAAAAATTTAAATTATATTAAAACTGTATTTTTGACATAAAAATTATCATATTAACTTTTTATAATAGACAGGAATATATTCGGACACTTGAGTTCTGTTTCTTGGCAACTCTCTAAAATGTTCTATGCAACATTCCCCTAACAAACACAGGGTATACAAGGTGAATTCAAATATTCTTGAAAGTCTATCACCTAAATTTTCTGATAGTAATCGAAGTAGAAATTGTCTATCAGAAAATGATAAGGGTGATTCGATTTCAGGAATATGTGGTTTGTTTTTCGGGATACTATTCTTAAATCTAACATTTGAGTTTATACTTGTTATCAATAATAGGCTGGCTGCCGTCTTGGCCTAGGGGTAGCGCGTTTTCCTCGTGACCTAGGCGTTCCGGGTTCGAGTCCTGGTGCGGGCATGGTTATTCTCTTCCTTGTGTTCTCTCTGTGAGGTGCATGAATGAGGCCCCCTGTAAAAAGGGGTCGTGCAAGCGAGTGTGCGTGTGTTATCTTCATTTGAGCTTGAAGTCAGACTTCTACTTCCGGGTGCTCAGGGGTCTTTACCCTCAGAAGCTACTGCGTTAAAATTTGGCTTAAAATAGTCACACGAAAAAAAATAATCGGCTGGCATTTTGAAAACTCTATTTATTTTCTATTTTGTTTCGATTTATATTCTTTTTATCAAGAAATGCTTCGTATAGCAAAGCATCTTGGTTGGGTGAAGTCAAAAAGGCTTAATTCCACCAAATTTTCTTTCCATGGACTTAATATAAAAATTTTTATCCGGTCTGACAGCTCACTAAATGCATCAAATATAGTTTTTCTCATTTTATGGCAGTGGGAAAGGTCTAATAATTTTAACTATATAAAAATCATTTAGTAAAGGTCACGTAAAAGGACCAAAGGGGAATGCAAGGCAAAAAGCATATTGCTGAAAGTCTATCACTTCAATTTTCTGATAGTAAACGAAGAAGAGATTGTCTATTAGAAAACGAAAAGGGTAACTTGATTTCAGGGATATGTTATGTGATTGTCAGGATAATATTTTTAAATATTGCATTTGAGAATTATCTATGCAATCCCTATATTAGCATCGAAAGAGATTTTCATACTAACTCTCTCTAAAAGAGACTTAATCACCTCGTTTTTTCCTGTTAAAAAAATACTTACTTTGCTATTAAAGTTTTAATGAAAATCACATTTAAATATCAAGAATTTTTCTTTTGTGTTAAATATTTTTAAATTTTTTATAGAATTTTTGCCCCCTTATGTAACAGCAGCTTTTTGACGCAATAACTAGTAGACTCAGCTAGACTGCACGCGCGCACTTCCATACAAAGTAAGGACTACGATACTTACGTAAATGGTTTCCATGTTCTCTTTTCATTAAAAGAAACCGCCAAGGATTTATTTACTTTTGTCTTGTTTCATCCGGATTATCTTTTGAATTTTAACCGAAAAAAGGGTTCCTTAATTCATACGACTGATAAGAACGTGAGTTTTGTTAGAGGTTATTTGTTTGTTAGATCGTTTTACTGATAGGAATGTGTAAAATGTGCTTGCTACACGAGGGAAGACATGTGTCATTTATTATCTAAAATATTTTGTATAATGAGACAGATAATGAAGAATTTCTTGCAATCTATGCTGTTTACATAAAAGTGATAAAACAGGAGGAGAGTTCTCTTGTCTTTTTCTAGACGAGAATGGTGACCATGGAAAACGTGACTGTGTCGACCTAGCTTTTTCGAGTTCTGAGGTTGAAAGAAGGGCCGGAGCTATGAAATTTGCTGTGATGCGATCGGAGAGAACATTCACACATGATTTCACCGGGTGACCCGTGAAAGCGGTCACATCTGTGTCACCTCTTCTGATGGTTGGTTTGTTCTTGAACACAACGTCTGTTTCTATACTTTAAAGGAAAACCAGCATAGTAAGCTCAACTAATAATAAAAATGAATGTGTGCATGTTGGTGCTCTATAGGCTAGACTATTCGACTTACAGCTACCAAATTTGGCTTATAAACCTTGTGGGTGTGAAAGATGGAAATATGTACATACGAGCAATTTTTTGAAATATTAATTAACTAAAAATTAGGCAATATTTTGAGAGTTTTCTGTAATAACTTCACAAACTTTTATCTCAAAAAATAAATTTCACACATTTTCAAAATTTAAAAAGATTGTCGTTCTAATGATGATGTCGTGTCCGCGTTACCACGGGAAGGGGGTGCAGTAGCTTCTGAGGGTAAAGACCCCTGAGCACCTGCGGGCAGAAGACTGACTCTTAGCTCATATGAAGACGAAACTCACACATTCGCTTGCGCAATCCTTTTTTACAGAGGGACACATTCACACACTTCACAGATAAAACACATATAAGAACAACCATGCTCAAACCGGGATTCGAAGCCGGGACGCCCAGATCATGGAGAAGATGCGCTAACCCTATGCCAGGACGCCGGCATTGTTTGTGTAATGATACCAATTTAATAGTGGCACAAATTTTTGCTGAATATTATGAAATCTTCTGAAAATAATTTTGTAGTCTAGTAATTTCCAACAGTAGATTACATTTTTTCTTTAAGGTTCGAACTGTTTATATTGTTTCAATAAATATTTAATTTCCTGATTTTCTTTACTTTTTTGGGAGTCAAGGAAGAAGGATTCTGTTTAATATCTGCTTAGTTTACAAGACAAGTAAAAAAGTAAGTTACTACATCGCAAAATTTAGAAGATAAATGAACAGGATATTTAGGTTTTTAATAGTGCTATGATGTTATGGAATTGTCTCCATTAAGAAAGTTCATGTACACGATAAACTAAACTTAAAACAACACGGCTTTAACATCAGACAAATTGTCGGAAGCATGGAAATGGAGTTACAAAAACACTAATTAAGGGAAATCAAATATAAAGAATACTCCTGGCTAACCTGTTATCGCCTGAGGCAAGTAGATTATAAAACGGTGAAGGGAATCAAACCAACTTTCGGACCATTTTCAGTTGACCAATCTGATCTAATTTCTCTTATCTTGTTTGTATGCTTTGTCGTTTTTATGTTCATAACCAAACACAAAGATAGCAGACTTTGACGGATTTCGTCTGAAATTGGATTCAACTTAAGTGTAAAAATTGTATATAAAAATGCAATCGTTTAGCAAATTGAGTTTTTGAAACATAGACGATAGAATTTTGCAACATAGAAGATTTCACAAAAAGATAGAATTGCTACATAGCAAATCCATATATTCATTTAATTCAAAATTTGATTTAGATAAACAATTTTAGGTGTGATGTTTGGCTGCTGTTGACTACTTCCTGCATCTTCTAACTGCAAAGTTGCATTTTCTAAAACAATGTTTAGGCAAGTGTCGACTTCCTGAGGAGGAGGTGATTTGACTGGCTTGCTTAATTCGCTTGTTACTTTGAAAGAGTTTCTATTGGGTAGATTCTTATAGAAAGAATATCTTTTGCAATGGTTCTTATGTCAGGACTTCGGGAAAGTTTCTTCAGTTCTTTACCGATCATGATCCTTAGAATCCAAAACCACACCCTTCGTCCAAAAGTTTATATATATATATATATATATATTCATGTTTTGGGAGCCCTGAATTTAATAGTTTTTACTTTAAGAACACATTAAAGGAACCATAACTAAAAATAAATGTTCTTTTTAAAGACTCAAATCTTCAAAAATTTGCTTTTTTTGTTGAAACTAATACAAAATGACATTATTTCTGATCTGAAAAATCAAATTTTAGTGCCAAAATCTGCAGTTATCAATTGAGCAATTATAAGTCGATGACCTATTTAATCTATACTGACGTCATATATCGTCAGGATTTCCTCCCTCCCAGCCCAAGATGATTTTCTTTTGAGATTCAAACGTATGCGCGTAATATTAAAACTGTACCTTCAAAGTTCAAAAATCAAGTATTATCATGATTCATCTTATCAATTTCAAATATATCCGATATCTATTTGGGAACCACCTGAAGCCGACATATTTATCCGTTAAGGAAAATTATCGCTTTGAAGGGAATATTTTTAGCTTGCATCACATTCCGGATATGAATCATTCGAAGGTCGAGATTAATTTAATTTAGCTTCTTATCTATTATAATTAGTATTATATCATTTTTTGTTTAATTTATGAATGAATGGATTTTTTTATCGCATTACTTGATTATTTACCGTAATCACACGTTGATAAAATGATCGGCCGATGAAAGTTGCTGTTGTTAAGAGAGTTGGAGTTAATGAATTAGATCCGATATAATACATCTTATAACTTATAACAATTCTTGTATATTTGCTACTATCAATGTAAATAATCGGTTATTATTAATACTAACCGATCATTATTAATAATAATCAAATAAGCCGGTAAAAGTGAATAATTTATGAGAATTTATCATATTATTCGGTTATTATTAATAATAACTAATGAACTTTGGTCAATGTCGGTTTTTCTTCTTTTCTCTTTTCTTTTCTTCTTCTTTCTTTTTTTCTTTTCTTCATATTTTCCCCCCTTTCAACAAATAGATATTGGAATTGTTCAATGATTTATCTTGTTGAGATTGTTCAATGATTATTAAAATATTCATATTTAATCAATACATGATTAATATCTAAATATTTTCTGGTAAAAAAAACACGATTTAAAAAATATCAACCTCCCCAAAATAAAATTGCCGAGCGAAGCTTGGTATCCCAGAATTTACGATTCAATGTAGGGAAACCAGGGACTAGTTGTAACAAGCTAAACATTAGGCAATGGTTTTAAAAACTTAAAATCAGAATTTGAATTAAACATGCTTTTTATAATGGGCCCATTACACCAGCACAATCAATGAGCAGCCGAAAGGAATAGTAGGAAGTTGTGAATAATTGCTCTGTTTTAGCTAGTAAATGGAGGAAACAAATATTGCATAAAAATTTATTTAAGATAAGTTAATAGATTTTTTTAAAAAAATTCTTCCACTTTTCTCTTATTTATCTATGTATTAATCTACTAAAAGGCTGCTCTATTTTTTTTTTTTTATCAAACGCAATATTTTTTTAAAGAATTAACAAAAGTGAGAAACTTTGCGACGGAATTAGTTGTAACAAAATCTCGGGGCGAGTTGTAATAGATTACAACTTCAAAGATTTCTCTTCATGTTTATGAAGCAATCTTATTGGGCAATGCAAAGATCAGATATTTTTATAAGGATTCACCTTTTGAAAGATATTTCTGAAAGCTCAGACCGACAGACGGTAAACCCATTGTTGGATATGTCACAAAATTTGACAAGTATCTACACTATAGAGGATAAATCTGTGTACATAATTTTATATACATAGCCCTCTTCTTTTTGTAACTATCGCGTTAACTTATATTCGAACAGCCAGACAGACGATATTCCTCTGAAGAGATTTTACTCAAAATTTTATAAAAATCTGCAAATTTGGTTTAAAGACCGCATACCAAATTTTAACTGTATAGCTCAAAGCATTTTTGAGTTATTTTTGTTGCAGACCCGAGGATAGATTTTCCCATAAATGTATTTTTCGAACTCAAGCAGTTCTAAAATGTGGAGATTTGTCAAAATCTCGAGTTAGAATTTTTTTTATGATTCCTTTATTTTCTCTTTACTACGTGTATTGGAAAGTAAAAATAAAACGCTTATTAAAATTTTTAAAGTAGGAATCAGAATTATAGCTATAAACAAAAGTATAAAACAGAAAAAAAATATTTCAGAACAGCAACAGAATTATTTGAAGTTAAAAGCTGCAAACACGATATTCCTAATAGATTCCAAATTTGAACTGGCATAGATCTTGCTTTAGGTTTTGCAAATTTGGCAGCCTGGGTCTCTCATCCGGGCAGAAGAGTTTTACTTTTCTCTCACCACTGGAAATGGATCATGAATTCACTCCTTTTTATTTTCGGTGTTCTTTTTGTGACTGCCTACTTTTTGTATTCCTTTCTTTCTTCCCTTTACTTTTAATAATACTTCAAAGGACATGAAACGCAAATTGATGAGTTCGAGTCTTTCCCATGTCTTTCGAGTCTATATTTGGTCTATGAGTACCTGAGTTTATGGTACGAGCCTATATTTGGTGATGGTCTTCCGAGTCGAGAATATATCCGATATCTATGGGCCAAACATTCGTGCTACATAAAAATAATTCTGCAAGAGTGGCAGTTTGGATAAATGTTCATTTTCAAAGAAAAAAAAAGAGGATTAAATAGGGAAGTGACTTAAATATTGAAATTTTTCGTGATCGTGATTGAATTCCATGTATTCTGCTTATTGTAGAAGTGATTATCCCAATCTCTATGACTAATAAAGAAAAATAGATGTGTTTGTATATGTCGCTGCACAAGATAGACCATTAGGTTTAGTGCTATCAAACTTTGAAGGTTAGGAATGTGAAGTTTGGAGTGATTTTTTTTTTTTTTTTTGAAATTTTCATTCTGAATTTTTATTATTTAAAATTAAGCAAGATTTTGACATTTTTTGTGATAATGACCAAAAAAAAATTATCAACTAAAAATTATTCTTACGACGCTTTAAATTTAAAATTATTAGCTTTTCAATATAGCCAATTTATTTGCTGTAAAATTCTTTATTGTAAATTTGATTAACTTTTAAATGCATTTTAAGTATATTTAACAACAGTGTTTTCATTGTTGTGAACGGAAACCAGATAAGTTTTTATTGTTTTGTCAAATATTTAATTTCTTGATATTTTTTTTCTGTTGTTCAAAGCAAACAAGGAAGGCTTCTGGTTAATACCTGTGTAATTTATGAGAAGAATCAGAAATGTAGTTACAACGTTGCAAAAATAAGATGATAAATGAAGTAGATAGTTAAATTTTTTTAATAGTATTTCGGTGTCAAGGACCTTGACTCTAATATGCTAATTCATATGCACAATGCATTGAACAGATGTATGGTTATCAAATTAATTTTGTTTTCTGTCAAATGTCATGTTTAAAACTATTTTTTTGAGGAAATTTTGAACATAAAGTTATGCATAAAAGATTTATTTGAAAGTAAATGCAATCAATATTGCTAACCAACTGTTGCCAAAAGTGGTTAGTGTCATTATAAAAAAAGAAAAACTTTTGAAATAAAAAGTGAGTTAGAATTTAATTGGTTAAAAATTAAGCGAAATACTGATGCTTCTCCAACAAACCTTTCAAAAACATTACAGTACAAAAGTATTTTTTAAAGAATCTCAAAATTCAAAGAATTATCTTTCAAATGATACCAATGATTTTGCTGTATAATTTTTTCGGTTTTTAACAAATTAAAAAAAAAATATTTTAAACATGTTTTATAATAAAATATTTCATTATTTAAGTTAAACTCAAATTGTTTTCATTGCTGCTACTAATTCGTCCTGTTTTTTTTTTTTTTTTTTTTTTTTTTTGGCTATTGTGATGATTAATACATGGATATCTGGTTTATTCTTTCATGTTTAAATTTCAGTTCAAGATAAGTTTTCGTTAAAATTTTTGAAATTTTGTTGTGTTTATAGTGAAAATTTCTCTTGAGAATGAAGCAATGCTGAAAATTTTTTTTAATATGAACCTATTTTTAATCACTGCTGCTTTTTTGTGTGATATACCATAAGAATATATAAAAATGAAATTATGGAAATATATAATACATTGAACAGAACGTGATTTCTAAAATAGTAAAATTCATATATCTATCAAATTTGGAATTAAAATGTTTTTTGTTGAAGGAGCCATTAAGACCAAATAGAGTGAAATAATATTTCATTCGAATACTTAGTAACTATTATTTCTAGGAAACCAACTAGTCGGCAAAGGCAGCTAGATATTCTTAGTGTCAAGGAACTCTGTATGAAATGATACTTTCTTTTGAATTTAAGCTGAAAAGGAATAGATTAACGCAATAAGTCTGAAAAAAGCTTTTTTTTTTTACATCGATAAACATTGCTTTAAATATCATAATTATATATTTAACATATAAATTAAGATCGATTAAATTATTAATGCCAATTATGATACCATTTTCTCTATTTATATTCCAAAACTAATTTTTCATTTTGAGATATATAAGATCAAAATGCATTTATTTCCTATAAGAAAATTTATTAATTTTTTCTATTTATTATTGTTTTTTGCAGGATTTATATTTTCTATTTTAATATTTTAGCTACACTATCTTGTTATTTATTTAATTCTTTTGTTACATAATCATATTTGCAACCGCTTCAAAAGATACATAGTTGAAATTCAAAATGCATATTTTTAGTTGCTCTGAGATTATAATGCACAATTTCTCAAAACAATTTATTTGCAGTTTGAGCATTCTGCTAAGCAACGAATTACAGCTGGTTCAATTTTGGGCAGCAGACGATTGAAAGATATGTAGAGTTTGCACTCGTAAACAAGAAATTCAATAAACAGTGGTTCATTCCTGATTGGTAAATAATGCATATTTATTGGTAAATCTACCATTATATTGCATAATTTCTCAAAACTGTCCAGTTGCAGTTTGAACATTCTATTGAACAACGAATCGCAGCTGGTTTAATTTTGGGCAGTAAGCAACACAAAGATAGGTAGAGTTTGTACTAGTAAACAGAAATTCGATAAACAGCGGTTTATTTTTGATTGGTAAATTGTGTCCAATTATGGTCAAGTCTAAAAACTTACATTTTAATCCTTGAATTCTTCATGTTCTTAAAAGTTGTATTTATCCATTTACCCCAAGGTTCGCACTAAGCCACAGTACGCTTGAACTGAAATATAGTGCACTTCTCTACTCAAGTTTTGTAAGAAATACCACTTAAGCAGAGATAAGTACTGATTAGATTACTTTAATTACAAAACTGATTTGTCTTGGCTTAAAGCGCGGAGTGATTTTCGCCACTTTTAGTTAAAACCCAAGAACAAGGCATTCAAAATATTCTTAAAGTTTCACGATTCATCTAGAAATGTTTGTTGAAGGAGAATAAAATGATTGCAATGATTTTTCAACTATTCATGTAATAGTGGTCATGTGTCATTTATGACTTTTATGCATGTAATCTCTTTCATAAGGTACACCCATTCTAAGATCTTAGAATTCATTTGAACTTTGGCGATAAAAACACGTTCTTGCATGACTGAAAACACGCACTATGTGTAAGTGACAAAAACAAAGTCATTGAAGTACGCATTTTTATGACATTTTTCCAAGTAAGACATGTGTTCTTGTGAAAAACAATGAAATTAGAAGCATCTAAGCATATTGTGCTTACTTTTTCAACAAATTTATAAACTTATGGGATTTTTTTTCTCGACAATAATATAATACTGTAAATAATATATAATGTAAGAGTAATGATTTTTTTTGTAATATGATTCTTATATGAATAAAAAAAAATATGATGCAATTTTTTCATGGATAAATCTAAATTTTAACACTTTTCTCTCTGTCTCTTTTGTTTAAATATTTTTTAAAAAATAACAGAAAAATTTGAAATGCAGATTAAATTAGAAAATACACGCGATAAAAAAAACACCGCTGGAAATTTTTCTACATATGCTGCAATGAAAAAAATCATTATAAATTTTGAATATTCGAATAGCAATAACTCCCACTAATGACAAATGATCCTAAACCATATTGTCCAATCAAATAAAGCCACAAAATGTTTTTCGATTATTATAAAACTTCTTTTAAAACATAAAGACACATCAATCAGATATTTTATTTAAGGAAAAAAATCAATTAATTTAAATTAAAATATACAAATGAAATCTCCCTTGCATCCACATAGAAGCACGTTAATTTAAAATAATATATACATTTTTATATTAAATGCATCTGTTTTTAAGCAAGTACAAATTTTATTATTTCGTTTTCAATATCCCGAAACATTATTTTTCAATATTTTGAATACTGTGAATGGCAATGACGCCTTCTAACTACAGATGATCCTACGCCATATTGCTCAGTCAAATATGGCAACAAAAAGTTTTACCTTTATAATAAGACAATTTTCAAAAGAATTAAAAGATGTAAATGAAAATATTACATTTTATTGATTAAATGAGTTATTTATACACCAGATAAATTCATAGAAAAAAACACCCTGATTATTTCTTTTTAATAAGTCATTTGTCTTTTAAAACATGAAGATATACCAATCAGAGGTATTATATAAGGTAAAAAAGCTAATTAATTGGAATTGAAATATATAAATACAATTTCCTTTACATCGATATTGAAGCACGTTATTTTAAAACAATACATAAAACAATACATGTTTCTAAGTAACTTTGAAATAACAAACAGCATTAACCTAATTTTTTTTCTCTATTCAGTATTATTTGTTTTTGCATTACAATGGTTATCTTAAAACATTCGCTAATCTAAAAATTTATGCCGAAAAATTTCTTGATAAGAGAAGTTACATCTGTAACTGATCTAGGCGAAGGGAAAATTCAAATCCATTAATTTCTTATCGTGCATTCTGTTTATATTATCTGATAAGAGGTTAAACTGCAGTTGAAATTGCAATGAAATACACATTGCAAAATGACTTCAAAGTATAAATTTCTTATATTATCTTTGAATTAGGTTGCTAATTACACAAAACATGCATAGCAACCAAAATAACAAACTCAACTATCAAGGTGTAACAGAGTTTAGAAAATCAGATTTTCAAAAATATTACAGGATTCTAAGAATTTTTTTTCTCAGATAATCTGAAAATAATTTTTTTTCGATAATTAGATAAGATATATCCCCTTAATATTATTTTTAATAAGTGACTCATAAATATTCTTTACAATTTATTTTATTTTTCTTTTATTTTTATAGTATGCATCTTAAGTTTTAAGATAAAATTTAAAAGAAAAGGAAGCAAATATTCATATCATGATTTCTATTGGACATTTATATAAACTTCGAAAATTTCAGTAACGCAATTTTGTTAATTTATTAAATGGTAGATATCAATTATTTTCAGTTTTTTATTTTTTAAATCAAAATTTAATTAATTAATCTATTAATGATAATTAAGTTTAAAAAATATTACAGTACTATAATATACATGAGAATACACAAATATACAAAATTTTGAAACTTTTGCAGATAGGAAAGTTAAAAGAAAATCGGTTACAAAGTATAAACATGAAATAAGTTAATTAAAATTATACATATAAAAAAAACAAATTTTCTCAATAGCTCATGGATTTCACAAAATCTTACCATCTTATGAATTTTGTTAAAAAAATTTATATGCTTCAAAAAATATGATCCTGAAAAATTTATGTTTCATTTTCTGAGAATATTCCTGAATGTTTAAAAAAATCAGTTTTCAGAAAAAAAAATTCCCTAGAATGAAATTGTAATAAATATTGATGATAAGAAGTCCATGGTGCAAAAGGAATATTTTCTTTGCATTCATTTTTGTTTAATTTTGATGTTTATAATATACAATTTCCTTTCCATAAAAATTGAAAAATTATCAGGAATAAAAATATCTACATGAATGAACAGAAACAAACAAAAAAAAAATTCATTATTTAAGTCAAGCAAGTTACTAATGTGAGTTGATATACCAATGTGAATTTTGATGTCTATAATATACAATTTCCTTTCCATAAAAATTGAAAATTTATCAAGAATAAAATTATCTATGTGACTGAATAGAAACAAAAAAAATATTCATTATTTAAATCAAGTAAGCTACTAATGTGAGTTGATATACCAATGTGAATTTTGATGTCTATTATACACAATTTCCTTTCCATAAAAATTGAAAATTTATCAGGAATAAAAATATCTACACAAATGAACAGAAACAAAAGATATTACATTATTAAGTCAAGTAAACTACTAATGTGAGTTGATATACCAATGTGAATTTTGATGTCTATTATACACAATTTCCTTTCCATAAAAATTGAAAATTTATCAGGAATAAAAATATCTACACGAATGAACAGAAACAAAAAATATTAGATTATTTAAATCAACTTAACTACTAATGTGAGTTGATATACCAATGAGAATTTTGGTGTTTATAATACACAATTTCCATTCCATAAAAATTGAAAAATTAGCAAGAATAAAAGTACCTACATGAATGAATAAAAATAATTATATTATTTAAGCCAAGAAAACTCTAATGTGAATTTTTGAATATTAATTTAATAAATCTTGGATTCATCTACTCCGAGAATCAATCATCAAACAATGGCTTCTATTTTCATAGTTGAAAGTAGTCTAGGTGCTCGGAAAGAACAGACAAAAGAAGATTATTTTTTACACTTGCTTTCTGAATAGATTGTGGAACAGTCAATTCTGACTGCAGCAATTTTATTTTATCATTATTATTTTAAACAATTTTATTTGATTATTAAATTTACATCGCTTGCTAAAAAAGTACTAGTATAAATAAGAGCTATGCAAAAGCTGAATTTTCAGATATGGAAATTGAATTAACAATCCAAGTATCTTGATTCAAACGTCAAAATTTTCGATAATTCTTATGAATTTTTCAACCGCACTAAAGCAATCATTCAAGTGTGTGAAGTATGCTTGCAGAAAATCTGTTATTTGAAATAAGACAAAAATCAAATAAAATTAATTAAAAAATGAAAATTATTTTCAGTATTTGAAGAATAAATTTAATACAATCTGAATTTTTCTTATAAATATTAACCATGAAAATAATCGTTATTATTTGATTTTCTTTTAAAGTAAGATTTGACAAAACTCTTCAGAATATTGGAATGATATTGTTCTACGACATTATTTTGAATATGTTTTATTAAATTGTTACGGTTTCAATTCATTTCATTCAATGAAATAAGATGGAAGAATATTTAAGTTTAATTTTCATAAAATTTGAAATTCCTATTTAACATCTTGTAATAATAATTCTAAATAAGAACTTTTTTTACTTATACAAGTATACAAATAAATCGGAAGTATACAAATAAATAATCTATTGGGAGTTTACTTTAACTTCTGATGATTTCTTGAACCAGTGGGAGTGGTCTCCAAAAAACTTTCTCGCATTTTCTTAAATAAAGATTTTATCCCATGCATGGCAATGGCTTTTAATATCATAAAAATATTAATTTTTAGCTTGAATTTAGGCATTTTTACTGAACTGTTGGCGCATATTTTGGCGATTAATCTCTGGCATGCTATCAAAAGTAACAAAAAAAAGTCGAATTTGTGTTTTAAACACGTTTTTCCAAGATGATTTTAAAAAATCAACACATAACTACACTTATAGCCATAAAAATCACATATCAATTTTAACATTTTTAAGTCATTTCGTTTTTGACTTCTCTGCTAAACTAAACTCCTTGGCGCAACAGCCCATGTGGGCCAAGGCCTACAGTGGCCATATCTACTTTCGTGACCGATGGCCCTGGGGTGAAGACATATGTCCCGATTAGGTGGTCAGCCCAACGTGGAACCCCCAGTGTTTAGGTACCAAGCATGCTTGGTCCTCAGTTTATCGACACACTGCAGGGATGAAAGGCTGAGTCGTCCTTGCCCAGCTAGAGGATCAAACCTCGGACTTGTGACTTATCGAGTTTACGTATTTCTGAAAATATAGATGGACAAACAGTCATACCTTCGTTGGATTTGGCTCAAAATTTGACAGGGCGGTTAATCCTGTCAAATTTTGAGACTATACACTACAGATGTTAAATCTGTATACCGATTTTTATTTATCTATCTCATTTCGTTTTGTAGTTATAGAGCTAACTTATATTCGAACAATAGGGCACACAGACTTCCGCTGAAAGGATTTTGCTCAAAATTTGATAAAAAATATATAGTTTTTTTAGTTTTAAACCTGTATATCAAATTTCATCTGTCTAGCTCAAGACATTTTCGAGTTATCTTTGTCACAGACAAACAGACGGGCATTTTCCAAAAGTTTGTTATTCGAACTCAGGCAGGTATAAACTTGCAGATTCGTCAAAATCTCGAGTTCGAATTTTTTGAGGATTACTATAGTTATACTTCACATACGAGAAAGTAAAAAGATATTGAAATAATTCGAAAACACGCATGACTATGAAAATTTCATTACAGTTGAATTTTTAGAAGTATAAGAAACAACAACTTTTTAGAGGATGAAGTTATACATAAGAGACCCAGCAAGGAGATTAGAGAACATTGTAATACTTTCATGCAAATTATCAATAAAAAATAATCTGTTATCTGGCATTTAATGGAGAGATAACAAGAACAAAGAGATTTGATAAATAGGGAGCATTAATACTTGAAGATCTATAGATATTCTAATGACAATATTGATGGATTTTAGCAAGAATTGATGTCAAGGAAAAGCGAAGATATGTATCGCATTAAAACAAGAAATTGGACGATTATCAATTCAGCTGCCATTTTAAGACATCATTCACGTGAAAGCTTAATCAATTACTTTGATGAAAATTATTCATAATTTTATTTTACAAGTTAAAGAGTTTGAATTCAAGATTATGATTTCAGTTTCTACCATGCTCGTACAAGATTTACAAATAAACGAAGGAAATGATTGGGAATTAAAATACCTTTTATGAGATTTTCAACTATTAATTTTAATATTTAATATCTTAGATAAAAAATGCTCTGTTAATTATAACACCTAAAACGAATAATTTCACCAGCGGGAGTGTTTTCCCCAGAACTTTCTAGAAAACTCTCTAACAGAGGGTGTTATCCCAGAAAATACCTTGCATGGCATTAGCCTATAATAGTTATGATACATTAGCCTTTTACAAAAGTTAATATATTGAATTAAGTACGTGGGAATTTAGAGTATTTACTGAATGTATTATAGAATCCTTGGCGAGTTATTTGGCGATTAATCCTTGGCATGCGGTTAATAGCATCCAAAACTAGAATTTGGATTTTATGCGCATTCTTCCCAACTGGTTGAAATAAAAATTTGACACAAAACTACACTTATAGTCAAAAAATCCTTCACAAAATTTCACATATTTGTTTATATGTTTTTGAAAGTACAGGCTGACAGCCGGTCAACCCCTTATTGATTTCGGCTCAAAATTTGACAGTGTTTATACTATAGATGTTAAATCTGCATAGCGAATTTTATCTATATAACTCTCTGGTTTGAAATTATCTCATTAATTTATATTCAATCAGTTGGACAGACGAATTCCGTTGAAAGGAATTTGCTAGAAATTTGATAAATATCTGCAAATTTGGTGTAAAGACTGTATACCAAATTTCATCCGTCTTACTCAAAGTGATTTTACCTTTGTCACAAACTAAGAGAAATTTTCAAAAATGCTTTTAAGAAAAAAAATCAGGCAAGTATAAAACGTGGAGATTCGTCAAAATCTCGAGTTCTAATTTTTTGACGATTACTATACTTTTTCTAAGCTTCGTATACAAGAAATTAAAAAGAAAGATGGTATTTGTCACAGTTTGACATCGAATCAGATAATATTCTTATTCAGATACTTTCATTAAAGACTCTGCTTTCGATTTCTTGGATGAAAGAGCATTTGTTTATGGCGTAAATATAAAACTCAAAGCCATTCTCAAAAGTAAACACAACCTCTTTTAATGAATTCCAAACTATATATACATCTTTTTTAACACCGTTGCCAATCGGAACAAAACAAAAGCTGAAACATAGACAATATTAATAGATATAGGGAATCAACGCGACAGTATTCAAGATAATAAAAGAATACAGTTAACTTCGACCAGACTTGCAAAACACATAAAATACAACCTAGATTCTTAATTACTTTAAAAATAGTATTTTAAAATTATAAATACTATATACTGTTTATGCAAATTATAAATACTGTTCTAAGTGAATGTTCGCTCTGAAAAAACATCTGCTCAATATCCGATGTCATATCAGATTCTCCAACATGTACTGTGTTATATTGGATGTCTATTATTATTATCATTTTGAGTACATCAGTCTAGTTGGAAATTATCTTTTCTACCTCTCGCAAAGAAAAATAAGTGAAATTATTCTAATGGAGAACAGCGTGCTAGCAAGATGCACAAATATATTCCATCTTTAAAGGAATTTTATTTAATGAATAATAGTGCGAATTCTCCTAGAGATGCTAACGGATGATACTAGTGCCTAGTAATATCACTTAACAAACTATTAACTTTTCGGAATTTCCTCTTAGTATCATTTAGTAAACGAACTTCTGAAATGTTTGTTGAGTACAATAGAAGGGGAGATGACTTTTTAAAAAAGTCACTATTAGTAGTGATTTACAATGGAATAATATTTAAATAATTGCCTTGTATATTTAACAGTAAATGCATGAGATTAAAAAGTATAAAACTAATGAAAAAATAATTTTTTCATTAGTGAAAAAAAGTGTTTTTCTTTTTATATTTAATTATAACAAAGAAATTTCTCCAATATATTTTTGAAGTCATAAAAAATTCTATCTTTAAATGCACAACAATCATAGTTAATTAAAAAATAATTCAATTTTTCTTTTAATTTTATTTTGATCAGATGAAAAAGAAAGCAAGGACATTTTGAAAACTATTAAAACACGTATAAAGATTTAAGCAACTATTAAAAAATATTTCAGTTATTAAAAATAAACAAAAGTTGTTCTGAATCGCTTTTTACGCATAAATTAGTTTTCTCATCTTAGTTTTATTGCTGACTTCCTTGTAATGATATTAATTTAATTTATATTATTACTTAATTTTTTAATAATAAATGTCACACAATAATGATACATAAGCATAATAATAATTGTTCTTAAAATTCAAAATTTGTATGATTAAAAGAATAGATTTATAAAATTCCAAAACTATTTCATTATTTTAAAATTCTGTATGCATTGGCAATCGGTGGTGAAGTCTTGGCTTTGGGGCAGAAGAGTTCTAGGTTTGAAACAAAATTCCATTCAAGAACATGGCAATGAGAATCGCGGGAATTTGTGAAAGAGTGCTTCAGTTCGTATGTCACAATTGCTATCTGATTAAAGTTTAAATTTAGAAGGTCCTTCTCAAATTAATTTTAGTGTTACTTCAGAAAGAGGCATAAGGAGTGACAGGTTTCTGATTAAGCAGCTGCTTAGGCTACAAGGCTGAAAGAGGGCCGCAAGCAGATTGAAACGCTTTATCTTTTTAGTTCCCAATACAAATTCTATGAATCATAAAACGTTTAGAAAGTTTCAGCACTTTGACAACTATAATTGACCAGGCTCCTATATGTCTCCTATATGTTCCTTTAAATATTCGGTTATTTAAAAATATATAATCTGTGCTTTAATAATATTGTGTACAAACGTGGATGCCAAGCAATCTAGAGTAATAATAGATAAATTAAAATATATATTCACAAAGTTAATAAAAAAATTAGCTTTCATTATAGATCATCGCCATGTTACAAAGATGCTGAAATGCAAAAATAATTGACTTTGTTTATTAAAAAGAAAGGTCTAATAATATGCAGTACCCAAGGTCACAAAGTATTTAAATCTGCCCCTGGATATAAATATAAATAAAATATACTTAAACAATTGCAAGTGGGATTTTTTCATCATTTTTGTTTAAAGTAAAATTTAAAAAAAATGAATATTACTTTTTGTTTTGAAAAGTTTATTGTTTTCTCAAGAATTGTCCACGACGAATTTATATCACTTAAGACAGATAAAATTTGCTTATTTAAATAATATTTTGTATTGTATAAGGATTTCAGATATAAGCAGATGCGTTTCTTCTTATCCAATTTCTAGTTTACTCAAACTATAAGGTGAGTTCTTATGCTCTTGTGAAGAAAATCCAATATGCAATTTCTACCTATTCCTTATTAGATACGAAATATGGTATGGATATAGATCTACATTTGAGGTGCTAAAACCAGATGCTACATATCATTTACCTTGATCAATTCGAGTCATAGCGCACACTCAAAGATTGATAAATAGACTGCAAACTTATTTACTGATGATTTGTATCAAAAATTAGATGCTGATATACAATTTTGGTATAAATTTCATTTATTATTATCTGATTATTAGGTTTTTAAATTATAGCATTAACAAAGAGGCAAAACAACATACAAGCAATCCTCAGTAGGATGTGATGCAAACTTGATGCAAATCTGCAATGCCATCAATAAAGCCATATGTCATATGCCTCATTTTCCGGCTTTTTTATGTGTTTCCTCTAAAGTGTTAGAAATCATTAATCTGCAGATTAGCTAGCTAGTCTGCATTTTAACTAGGGCGATCCGTTAAAGTGCGGAAAATTGTTTCCTTTCTCAAATTACCAATTATCTGCAGATTGCCTATTAGACACTCTTTAATCTGGACATTACCTATCAGGCACTCACTAAAGTGAAAATAAGATCTTTGCTGGGACAACTACAATGTTTCTGTTGGCTTAAATTAAATGTTTTTTTATTTATTTTTTTAATATATAAAGAATTAAGTTAATGCAATTGAACAATCAACACATTAGTTGATAGAATCAATCATCAATCAATTCAAAGAATCAAATGATTTGAAATATTATTGAAATGAAGGAAAATGCAATTGAACAATCAACACATTAGTTGATAGAATCAATCATCAATCAATTCAAAGAATCAAATGATTTGAAATATTATTGAAATGAAGGAAAATGCAATTGAACAATCAACACATTAGTTGATAGAATCAATCATCAATCAATTCAAAGAACCAAATGATTTGAAATATTATTGAAATGAAGGAAAATGCAATTAAAAATCATAATGCTAGTAGGCAGAAACGAATTTGAAGTTGAAGCAGCCGAGGCAAAAAATTAGAAATAAAAGCAACCGACAACTACCAGATGCTGGTGAAACCAAACTTAAAGTGCAGGAAGAGGGTAGGGGGAGGGAGTAGGGAAAGGAAATAAGAGAAACTAATATTTGAGCTTTAATAATACGATAGCCTCTAATGTACACATTATTCAATTAAAATACGGAATGACAGAAGACAAATTTTCTCTAAAACATGACAAAAATATACTATTTTGGTGTAAAGACCATGCATTAAATTCATTTGTCTTGTTAATATAAATTTCAAAGAACGTTTTCAGCGAGCAAATCTTATAGTATACTATAAATTTAAAAATAAAATTGAAAGCTAGTTTAATGATGGCGCCAGTTTATTTTCTGTTGATTACTTCTCAATGGAAATGAAAAAAAAAAGTTTCAGAAGACTTTACAATAGAAGAAAGAACAACTTCCGTCTTTTAATTAAAGTAAGAAAATATATATTAAAGTAACTCTTGCTGGAATACAAAAGTTTTGACCATGACAAAGATTAGGCCAAGTTAATAAAAAACGATGCATGAAAGTAAATAACCAAACTCTTTAAAAGCAAGATTGAAGTTGGCTGAGAACAGTAAAAGATTTCCTTTTTCTGCTTTTAAAAAAAAAGCTTTATAAAATAAATATTTTCTGGGGAAAGAAACCTTCAACTTTCTATAACAAGTATTTTTTTTTCTCTGGAGGGCAAGGCCATTTAAACTCGATGTCTCATTCATCATGCAGTGCAAGTTATTTAAGTGGTTCTTTTGTAAATATTTTATTCATTTAAACAAGAGATTTGGGAATACTCGTTGGCAACATCGAAAATCAAACAAATGCGTTCATTATGTCAAAACAAAACGAAAGATGTTACAAAGTTTGAAAGTTTTTGTTGATGAAAATGCATTTATTATTGAAAATTAATTGTTGATTTATTTAAATTTCTTTCTTTTAAAGAATAAGGATTTCTATTTTAAAGATTCTGTTAGTTATGAAAAATTGTTAGAGGAGGTTGAAGGCTAGATGATAGATTTCTGTAATCTTTCAATATTGCGGAAATCTTTCTAATTCTGGTTCGTTGGCGCCTGGAATACTTTTTATATATTTCTGAAATCAATACAATCGTGCATTGCTTTATGAACAAGTATGCCTATTATCCATTTGGAACACAAACAGAATACTTAATTACAAAATAATTGTTTTCGAATTTAAAAATACACTTAAAATTAAAGGAAATTAAATAAAATTTATATTTTACATTTAAATTATATTTTAATTTTACATTTGGCAATCAGGGAAGTTCAAAGCATGTCACAATTATTTATTTTATGTATTTTTTTAAGAATTTATGAATAAATTAAAATATAATTTAAAATTTTTTTTAAATAATTATACATTTTTAAAATAAATATGATAAATGAAACAAAATTTATAAATTATAATAAGAAACAAAATTTATAAATTATAATAAGAAACAAAATTTATAAATTATAATAAGAAACAAACTGTAAGATAATAAATATTCCAAAAATGTAGATACAAATATGATAGATAAATTCCTAAATGAATCGATTTTTTGTTAATTTAATTTAAACAACAAGAATACTAGAAATATTTAAAGTATGATCCACAAACTCAATAAAATTAATAATTTAAGCTATCGTTAAAACTTAGTACCGTGATGTATTTTTTGAAATTTACTACTTTTATTTATAATTGAAATTCATTCCTAAAAATTGATTTTTCTTTTTCTATCATTTATTTCCTATCAAATTTTTACTAGACAATTTAGATATAAACTCTCTGTGGCAAAATGTGAATATTAAGACTCAATTGATTTTTTCAGGATCGTTTATGTAATTTTTTTAGAGGCAGGACTTAGTAAATATAATACTTATTATTTAAAGGTTGGATTGACACAAAATACAAGAATAAATAAATAAAACAACGAATAAAGGCCACTTGATCTAAGAAAATGCGACTGAGCATGTGTGACCAATCATAGCATTATTTTGCAGAAAACAGTCTTTGATCATGATAGAAATTTTTAAATTTTGTGGAGTACTTTTTTTAAAGAATGAAATATACATTTCTAATAAATAAATTTCATAACAGCATGTTGATTTTGCCGTCTGTCCTGCATTGATGAAAGATCTTTCATGATTTATGTGTAACAGTTAACGGAGAAGTTGTGCGGATATGAATATAGACCTTATAATATCGACCAATACGTTGTTTAGATTTCTACCAGTTATCAGTGGCGATTCATCAATTAACCCATAACTAGAGACGGGAGTCAAAATAACTTCGCGATGTTCATTAACTCTTATTGTCACATGGTATTTTGTCCTTTGATACAATCATCTCCTCAGTACCTTCAAGTTGTTCTTTCAGTAGTGTATTGGCAAAAGTCTAAGTATGAACACATGCGTATAACAGAGTTATTCTTTTTCAAAATTGTGTTGTTATTTATGGAGTCATTGACTCCATGTCTCTGAAACTGCTTTTAATTTGAGTAATGCAAAAATAATAAAGAAATATTTATGAAATAATGTTTTAAAATATTATATTCTACATTTTTGTTTGTGAAATTCTAACAGTTATTAGCAATAGTGTAATTCCGTAATATCTAAATAAAGTAAAAACTGAATAAAAAATTGTTTAGGTTTTTCTTATGACATCTTTCTAACATTTAATATTATAACATTTAACATTTTTAATATTATTATTTTTAGCAACTACTTGATTTCCAGAATGTATTGTTTTTCCAAAATAAATTTAAATGCTCTTTACAAAAGACAAAAAAGAAAAATAACAATGGAGTCATTTTGACTCCATGTCGCTGGTCGCATGAGAAAGTTCATGTCCCCAGTTAATAGGTTAATAAACGAACAGTCCTGCAAAAACTATTATATAGAGAATGCAATTAAAATACCATTTTTTTTAAAAAATAGTCTTAACTCTAAATAGTCCTATATTATTAATTGCAATGATCTAAATTACATTGTAGAAAATTATTAACTTAAAATTATTAATTAATTGTCTTTTTTCGATGAATATCTTTTAATAAAAGAAAATTAATATGTATTAAAGCAGCCGTATATGAGTAAAAAATGGCATTATATATTTGGTACACATAAAAGCATTACATATCGTCATATCTGATTTAGCTCAAAGCAGCCCAGCTACCGCTAAACTCAATGAAAAAAATTTGAAGTCTCGATATTTAGCTATTGCGTATCCGTTGCGTAAACAGAGAATTTTGATTTATTCTGAAACTGGTTCCCATAAGTCTGCATACCTCCTATTTATTGACACATTTCTAATTTTCTTTCTTTGTTATTATTATTAATTTTTATTTATTTTTTCTGTGTTTTAATCATTTTCTATTGTACATAGAACTTTCCATGTGGGGAAATAACCGCAAGATATTAAATGCTAAGAATTTAAAAACGCTAACGCTTTTAAACAAAATTTAAAAAAAAAATTAGCGGGGTTCCCGCCTAATGGAACAAGACATAATTGCCTGTACCTGCTACTAAAGCTAAACATTTTAACTGTATACAAACAATACTGTAGCGGTTTTATTGTTATTATTTTAGAGAATTTTAAAGTAATCAACTTATTGATTGTTTACTACATGTATGTTGTTCAGTGCTCATGTATGTTAAATAATTGCAAACATTTTGTTCACCTTAAAATTCTGTATTTATCACTCCTCTTACACTTTTATAATTTTCATAACTAGTTTAACTTGCTTACTGAATGTCTTTTTTTATATAAAAAAAAAGACCATTTTCAGAATTAACAACTTTTATTTCGTATCGAATATGATAACAGCAACAAATCAAATCAATTTAGGAATTTGTTTAATACATAAAATAACCTAATTATGATAATTATGCAAAGAAATCGCATCATATATTCTTTAATAAATTTAAATAAGTCGTTAATATTAATTTTTAATAAAATAAAATGCTATAAGATTACCTTTATGTTTTTCGAAACACTTTCCCCCCTCATTTATACTTTCGTAATTGCCTTTGTAGGTTTCATTTGGATGCTGAATTTGAGTTTTTGATACATGCAAAACCAAGAAAACCAGCAGGAATGGTTTCCCAAAAATTTCAGCACTTCTCTAATAAAGGTGTCATCCCTCAGAACGCCTTGCATGGTATTGGGGTACAATAGATATGAAATATTAAATGCTGATGTGAATTTAGCATATTTACTGAATCTATTCTGTGATCATTTACGATTTTTTTTTGGCGATTTTTACTTGTTATACAGTTAATGATATCTGAAAATCGAATTTTTATTTTCACAAAGGATTTCTACACTTGTAGTCACAAAACTACACTTGTGACTACAAGTGTACAAAAACTACACTTGTAGTCACAAAACTACACTTGTGACTACAAGTGTACAAAAACTGCACTTGTAGTCACAAAACTACACTTTTAGTCACAAAACTACACTTGTGACTACAAGTGTGCAAAAACTATACTTGTGACTACAAGTGTACAAAAACTGCACTTGTAGTCACAAAACTACACTTATGACAACAAGTGTACAAAAACTGCACTTGTAATCACAAAACTACACTTGTGATTACAAGTGGACAAAAACTGCACTTGTAGTCACAAAACTACACTTATGACAACAAGTGTACAAAAACTGCACTTGTAATCACAAAACTACACTTGTGATTACAAGTGGACAAAAACTGCACTTGTAGTCACAAAACTACACTTATGACAACAAGTGTACAAAAACTGCACTTGTAATCACAAAACTATACTTGTGACTACAAGTGTACAAAAACTGCACTTGTAGTCACAAAACTACACTTATGACAACAAGTGTACAAAAACTGCACTTGTAATCACAAAACTACACTTGTGATTACAAGTGGACAAAAACTGCACTTGTAGTCACAAAACTACACTTATGACAACAAGTGTACAAAAACTGCACTTGTAATCACAAAACTACACTTGTGATTACAAGTGGACAAAAACTGCACTTGTAGTCACAAAACTACACTTATGACAACAAGTGTACAAAAACTGCACTTGTAATCACAAAACTACACTTGTGATTACAAGTGGACAAAAACTGCACTTGTAGTCACAAAATTTCTTACCAAATTTAATATATTAAGTCATTGCGGTTTTGAGTTATTGCGTTTCCAGGTTTCTGAAAATACAAATCAAGCAATCTTAACCTCTGATTGGATTTGATTCAAAATCTGATAGGTGTCAACACCACAGATGTTAAATATATATTCCGAATTTATCTATCTAGCTCTCTATGTTTTGTAGTTATCGTGTTAATTTACATTTGAGCACCCGGACAGACAGACTTCTTCTGAATGAATTTTGTTCAAAATTCATAGAAATCTACAAATTTGATGTTAAGACCGTATACCAATTTTGATTTATTTATCTCAAAGTGTTTTTGAGTTATTTTTGTCACAGACAGATGAACTTTTTTTTCTTCAAAAGTGTGCTTTTTGAACTCCGAGAGGTCTAAAACGTGGAGATTCTTCAAAATGTCGAGTTCGAATTTTTTTTAAAGATTAATATACTTTCTCTATATTACGTATACGAGAAAGTAAAAAACGCTTTTTTTGGCCATCAAATTCTAATATGGGGTTTTAAGTTAAAATATCCGAAGTAAATCAATGAAACATCAATTTATTTTTTACAATGATTTTTACAATACATCTTTAATTCAGTTGGTAATTTTTCAAACTCTATGTATTAAATATAATTATAGGAAAAGATTAAGAATCACAATTATCATCAGCAGAATTTTGCTGCTGGTAAGTTGGTTGAAATATTAAAGAAATAAAAAAAAAAGAATTTTCCTCGTGATAACAAATTTATGAATACATATTTTTTTTGTACTGGGGCTTGCAAATGATATTTCATAGGAAATTTTATGAAATAAATAAATGCATCAAATAGATATGAAATTATTCAATGAATTAAAATTGTTCTTGCTTAGTTTTTATATTTCTAAAATTTCCAAATGCTTCAATGTGGACTAATTTTAATGCAAAATGATTGTACTTGGATGCACAGTATTATAATTATAAAGAGTGAAACGAGCAGAATTTGCAAAGCAAACCTAATAGATTGCTATTTAATTCACCTTAGGGGTTTGACAAACATCAACAAGTAGGGAATAAAGACACTAATTAGTATTTTAATGTAGAGTGAACATCACCTAATAATATTTATCGATTATTATTTTTGTTCTTATGCTCTCTTACTATTATTTTTTTTAATGCCGGTATTCTAGTTAAACATTTATTAAAAGGTTTCATGATTGTTTGGTAGTAACATCATTTACGTGCTGACCAGAATAAGCGAAAATTTGAAGGACAAACATAAACTAGTAATTTCTGGTTAATTCTCATAATATCCAGACCCTCTGTTGATAAAGATATTGCAAATAGTTTACTGATATAAAACAAGAAATGGGCTAATCTACTGTGATAGAGATGTAACTAACAGAATAAATATTGACCAAAGCAAAACAAAACTGCAGGCTTAGATGAAATTGGAGAATTACTTAGAAATTGTTGCATTCAAAACATCTTAATCATTGACCACATTTTCCGAAGCTCAAAAATTCTACTTCCATGATAAATTAATCGAAAACAAATAAATGCTTTATATAGCAATAAATGCTATTCCTATAGTATAAAGAATTATTTAATTTCATAACAATAGCCATTGTAATTTTACTATTATTGTTCTCTATATTACGTATACGAGAAATTCTCAGAAAGAAATTCGAACTCAAGATTTTGACGATTCTCCAAGTTTTTTAGACCTCCGTGAGTTCGAAAAACACATTTTTGGAAAATGCTCGTCTATCTGTTTGTCTTTTCGTGACAAAGATAATTAAAAAAAAGCTTTGATTTAAACGGATGGAATTTGGTATACGGTCTTTATACCATATCTGTAAATTTGTACCAAATTTTGTGCAAAATCTATTTAAAGGAAGTCTGTTTGTTCGGCTTTTCGAATATAATCTGACATGAAAACTATAAAAAGAAGACAGCTAGAGATATAGAATTCGGTACACAAAATTAAAATCTATAGTCTATAAACCTATCAAATTTTGTGCCTAATCCATCAAGGGATTGACCGTCTGTCGGTCTGTACTTTCAGAAACATGTAAACGCGATAGCTTAAAGTTGCACTTACTTAAAAATATCAAATATGACGTGTCATTTTATAACTACAAGTGTAGTTCTGTGTTAAATTTTTATTTCAATCGTTTGGGAAAAACGCTTTTAAAAAAAAGGAAATTCGACTATCAGGTACTATTAAAGCATGCCAGGGATTAATCGCCAAATAACTTGCCAAGTATGACACGATATATTCAGTAAAAATGCTAAATTCAAGCCAAAGGCTAATATTTTATAACTATTGTACACCAATGCTACGCAAGGTGTTTTCTAATATAACACATTGATTGGGGAGTAGGCGAGAAAGTTTTAGAGAGACCACTTCCACTCTTTACTATAAAGGTTATAAATATATATAAATAGTCAGGTTACTGGTTATAAATAGTCAGTGAATACGTAAATAATAATAATTCACGAATTCTTGGAAAAATCAGAAAAAATAATCATCTTACTAACCACATGTATATTCAATCAATATTACTCCAAGCGTGATTTTATTCAAAGTTGAAATTCATTCTCGTTAAATAATAAACTAAGTATCAATATAATATAGATTATGATCCAAACATTTATATAATATAATGTAAAAGTATACAACACAAAAAGCAGTTTTTATTTTACTGCATTGACTTATGCCATAATGTAGCAAATATTTAAAATTTGAAATCCCCCCCCCCCTCCAAAATGTATCAAATAATAGATTTAAAAATTCCTCACAATTTAATAATAATATAAAGAAATTAGCTATAAAAATAAATAAATATAATAATGAAATAATTTATAATATTAATTTTGAGAATTTATTTCCTTAAAACTGTTCAAACGAAAAGAAACGGGTGATATTTTTTTTTTTGGCATAAATAAATTTTGGAAATATTTATTTGAATACAAATTTAATTTTTCTTTGATGTAATATTTTTGAAGATGCAATATTAGTACAACGATTGCAGCTAACAAAAAAAAAAGTATGTTAATAGATACATTTTATCAAATAAATCAAAAATTCTGTTCTTTTTTTTTACTTTCAACATTTTTTAAAACATTTTTAATGAAAGATAAATATCAATCATTCACAAAAAACAATCAGCGGGCACGCGATTAATACAGCAGAAGAATTTTAAATCCTAACAATCAAATCGCATCGAAAGATAAGAGAAACAAACGTGAACAACGGAAAAGCGCTTATCTCTAAGCAGCCATTACTTAAAACAATATCATTTGCGTTGGTGTTACTTAGCGATGATATTATTTCAAAGAAGGATAAATGATCCACTTCAGTGGGATAAAGAAACGCTCAATATCATCTTTTGTCTTACGTTAATCGCATTTTCGGGGAGCGTCGACATAGTTCATTTTTGAAAAATCTGATCTAACCGCATACTCGTAAACATTGCCAACATGTTACATTTAAAAATTTCCTTTCTATTTTACTGTATCTACAATAATCTTATTTCTTGTAATCGTTGAAGAAAATGCTCAGAATCATCTTTTGTTTTACTCTAATCGCATTTTAGGGGAACATAGACATAGTGTATTTTTGAAAAATCTGTTCTAACTACATATTTGAAAATTTTGCTTTTCACTGGTGTTATTATTAAAAATTTCCTTTATTCCAACTTCATGTAATCCATTAAAATTAGGATTAGATATATAAACATGATATAATTTAGAATCGATTGTTTCGCTGTAAATAATAGGTATGGAACACAATTTGCTTTATATAATTTGCAAAATAACGTAAACTTCCCGTAATCGTTATTACGTTTTATGCTTTGACTCATAAGAAATCTCGAAATCTTAATTTACTATTTATGAAATTAAGAAAAAGAAAACGTATTTGGTGTTCTTATCTTTAAAATTTCAATTTTATTTTTTTATCTTTAAAATTTTAATTTTATTTTCTTATCTTTAAAAGGTCTAATTCTATTTATATATGTTTTCACATTACTTGTTCTTGTTTAAAGTCTACATAAATTTATTTCAGATGATAGAGATACAAAATCTGAGAATTCAAAAGAACGCAATTCCTTTTTAAATTAAAAATAGTCTCAAAGAAAAGTAAAAAAATCCAAATTATTTGTTCTAAATGCCTTGATAATACAAGCACAAGAAATTTTCCTTTCATTTCCAGTGCTTTTGTGTAAACATTTATTTCAAAATAACTTACTGTATAGAAATCGACTATGAATATTTTTTATTAAATAAGATACGAATAAAAGGAATTAAATAAAATAAAGAATAAGAATAAAAGGATGAAAGAAATGGATTAAATTTAATGATATAAAAATATGACTTTTTATGAAATGTTTACATAATAAAAAAAGCTGTGGTTAGTAACTAATATCATAAATGATTTCATTATGAAACATTTTCTTTTCTTGATAGAAATGGGCTCTTTTAATAAATGAGTATTAAGAAATTAACACTGTTTATTTTTAAATAGCATGAGATTAGAATTATCATTTGGAGAATTTACTCATAAAGCTATAAAGTTTCGTATTTTTTTTAATAAAAATTGGTAGATTTTGAGATTTTTCCCTTAAGTAATTATACGATATTTTACGTATTTTTGATAAAGATTGCTAAAGTGGGTAAGGTGTTTCCGCAGTCAACAGCTTACAAGCATTAGAAACACGTTTCTTAATTTCCTCCCAAAATTAGAGCTTGCAGTAATATTTGTTCGCTATGAAATCTCTATCCACTGAAAAAACAAAAGATAACTTCAGATAACACAAAAAGACGAAAACACTCAAGGCGTCGATTTCCTGAAACTATGTCAAAAGTGGATGAGGTTGAAAAGGTGTTTTCTTAGCAAATAACTGAGTAAAATGTTCACACACAAAAAAAGGAATGATTGAAATAAATCTGTATATTTTTAGTTAGGAATATCCAGATGCGTATGATAATTGGTTATGAGTGTTTCTTAGATATGAATGCTACTGTATGTGATACCTAATTATATAAATGAATTTCTGGAAATATAAAAGAAACAAAAACTGGGGGAGGGGAAATGTATATCTTATACAATGTTTAGCTGGTGGTAGCTGCTACTTGGGTATTATATTATTATACAAGGTTGTCTAGATGAGGTAAAGGAATTTTAGAAAATATCAAAAGAAAGAAACATTGAAATGTGTCGCAGATAATGTATAAATTGAAATATGTATTACAAAAAAATGCTTTGTGGGTGGATAATAGAGAAAAAAAAACTTAAACTCTGAATTTATTTATTGACTGTCGATTGATCACTGACTGCGTCTGCGGATCCATTTCAAGTATTTAACATTACCAAATCAGTTGCTTGACTTACTTATTAGCTATATCTTAATCTGCACGACTTTTTTTTCTTCTTTATAGCCACCCATAGTCATCATTTATGAGACAGGCGGGATCATACTGGATAATCTTCCTGTGGTAATTGTCTTCGATTGCGCAGTTAGTTATCCAAGGATTTTTAAAAAGTTCCGGGAATTATTTTTGTGATCCTGTAAATTATAAAGATGGTTATTGCGGGCATTGTAGATTGAAAATTATGATTGGTCACCCTCAAATCATCTTTTCTAATAATTTCATTTACATCATTGCATTATGCATTATAAAATGTTATTAAATAAATCCTTTTTTTTTTTTTTGGTTGTTATTGAATATTTTGTCTTCCATAGAATATTTAAAAATCTTTGCTATTGCAAAATTGTTGCTATTTTCGCCACTGAAACACGATTTGCGGTACCCAAGGTCCAGATTAAGTAATCTAAGGGCCCTCTGCAAATTTCGGGGGGGGGGGAAGAGGGGGCATTTCTCATAACCGCACCAATTTGTTATTCATTTTAATTTTTTGTAAGCCATTTTTATGCAGCGTACTCTGACACATTAACAAAAAATTTGATTATTTGTTCTTTTCGGGGGATTTGGTATCAATATTTCGCATATAAAATAACTGATACTGAAATTTAAGAACAGCTATACAAATTGAAAAATATTTGAATATAGTCTAATTATTATTTAATTACAGAAGTGGACATTTTTTTTAAAATTATAAGTCAATATATTTTTTTAGAATTCCTAAACAACATTACATAAAACTTATAAAAAACTAGATGGTATCCGGCGCGTTGCTGCCGTAGAAGAAATAATTTTGGAAATATTGTTTGAAATTTAAAGCAGTTATCTTGTTTAATTAGGAATAACAGGAAGAATAATATTTATTTTCTTATTGACAATGAATATATTCATTAAAATTGAATGCTATATAAAGGTGAAGTATAAATAGTAGATATTATTATTCAAGTATACTTTAGGGTAGGCAATATTTTTTGTTTTTCCGTCTTCAGCAAAAACAAATAAATTTCTTGGTTGTCCGACACGTGACAATCCAACATACATTCGGCCCTGTGAAAAACATGTATTTTCTAAGTTCAAAGCAACAAATTGGTAAAGTTTTATCGACATCGGATGAACAGTATGGCAGCCCATAAAATACGAACAAACAAAAATTCATTTTTATATATTAGATAATTAGAAATATTAAAATAATATTTTGATATTAAATCGATACCTGATTTTTATCTTTTTTCAGTTTGAATTCATGACCTTTTAAATTAAATTATAAAATTAATATACTCAGAAAATACCCCCCTCCCCGAAAGAATATATCAAAATGTTTCAGAGTCTCTATTTAGTTGCCCACTCCGATTATTTGATAATCAGGACCAAATGGTACCTGTCCTATTTTAATTTCCGTTTTTCATGATGTCTAAAAACATATCTGAGTTTGTTGCCACATGTGAATCAATCAATCTATCAACGGTGTTTTAAGTAATCATCAATTAGCCAAAAATTTCTTATCGAAATATTTTTAAGAAAGAAATAAACATCCTATCTAGCAAAACAAATATGCTTTCAAGCGTTATGAAATTTTAATCATAGGAACAATAACTAAACGATATGCTGTGAGATTTTTCTCTATTTTTATTTATATAAATTTATAATTTTTGTAAAATATATTTTAAGATTTGTAGCATTAACGATAAGCTTTAAAGTTATTTGAAGCTTATTTTAGAACATATCTTTTAACTTGAACTGTAGTAATAACGATAATTGCGATTCGTACTGTTTTCTACAATGCAACATTTCAGTCATAGCAAAATTTTATGACTTTTAATGCTCGATAGATATAAAGTGCACAAAGCCCACAGGCAGAAGAAGAATTAACAACAGGAATTGAATCGTTAACTAGTGATTTACAATATCTCAGACTAGGACTTTGTCACTAAGCAAGTGGAATCCTTGTTAGATATAGAATGCAGACTGATGTGGAAAACTGTTTCATTTATCATAAAATATTAATGCAATAAGGAACACACCTTTATTTTGATACTTTCGCATAAATTGTAAGTATATTTGTTTTCCTTTTTAAAGAAAAAAAGAAGGTTTTTTTATGAAAAGCACAGTTTAGTTATGAGAATTTAACACCTGTTAATCGTGAATGACGAACACAAAAATGAATAGAACATCTGCTACTGCCACGTGGTAAAAAATAATCACTCGAAACTCTCCAACAGCAACAGTGGAGGAATGATGGAAAACAAAAATTAGAAACTTAGTCAATAATTTTTGTTCATAATGTGTGACATGTGCTTTAAAATCTGTGATTTAAAAATGTTTCAGATTTGAGGCATCTGTAAATTGAGGTCAAGATGTAAAAGAATTTTTTTTTAACGGACCATATAAACATTTTTTAATTGATAATCGTACATCGACCTTTCCCTTTTGAGAATGAATTATTTTGAAATATCCTAGATCGCAATTTCAAACTCTTTTATTTTCCTTTTCATAATATTTTGCAGAGAGATAGATCTCCATTTTCGATAACCTATGAAACGTTTTTTCCCCCCTCCAGTTTATTAACTCTGTGTTCATTTTGATCACGAGAAATCGAATCAAATGCTTCAGTTTTATTTTTCTTTAATTATCCATCTCCTTGACAACAGATGGCAAATAGGTGCGAAGATAAAAAAAAAAAAAACTTGAATATATTTTTATTAAATTGATGTAAATTTTTTTTCTTCTAAAGTATAAACAATTATTTGGTTATTAGAATTCAATCATACTTTTTATAAATAATTATTTTAACTAAATTACTAAATATTACAGTTTTAAGGGTTTTTTTTAAAAATAATTATTGGGAAATTTTAGAATATTAAAATTTATATAAATGAAAATAATTAAAATTTTTTATTAAAACGAATACATAAATTTGTTTAAATATTTATTTTTAGATTCGGAAATACATTGCAAAAATACAAATTTCATATACAATGTAAAAATTATTTTAGAAGCTTATTATTATTTTAAACGTTTAAAATTTAAAGAAAAATTAATCTCCTTCTGAATAAAATAAATTATTTAAATTAATTAATTCAAAATTTTCTTCATTTTAAATATTCTTAACAACGAATATCCTATTTAAATTTACCCTGTACAGAAACATAACGAGATAAAAAGAAATTTCCAGGAAACTTGAGAATCTACTTAAGGAGATAAGAAACCTATCGATAAGCAATTTCAATTAGTGTATGTCCCCTCTTTATCAAATACAATTATCGATTCATTTTTTCAATTGGACTTCAGACTATGACTTCAATCATTGAGGAGAGGGAAAAGCATTTGTTGCTACACGTGAGTTCTTAAGGTGGTGACGATCTAGAAGGTTCATATGCGCAATCAAGTTGCGCATGTCAAAGGTTGACGACAAAACAAAATGAAAACGAAAACATGCCTGAAAATGATCGACATATAAAAGCAGACACCTGCCCTTGATAAGAATCATTCGCACATTTATTTACAGAGGGGAACGTTCGAATAATTTTTTAAAATTCTGGAATCCGATTCACCATTTTAAGATTTAAATTTTTTAAAAAGTATTTAATATTAATTTTATTTTTGTGAAGAAGAATATCGTCTGCATAACTATTTTAAATGTTGTGCTTTCATTTTTTCAAATCTGCCAAAAAAATGGCAACGGAGGTGAAAGGGAAGAAACAAACTATATGTTATAAATACAATGTTGCACAGTCTACTATTTCAGGTTTGTGTTACTTCTTTTTTAGAAAAAAACTTTTTAAATAAATAAGTTCTCTGGTTTTAAATCAAAATTTTAAATTCAAAAAAGATTTTTAAAAAATGGCTGATTAATTTTTAAAGATTTTTTTTATTTTAATGAACGAATTTGATTTGTTTTAATAAGTGTTCTATTATGCGTAAGTATTTCCTAGTTTATGCAAAAGTTTTAAATTTTCACTTTATTTTATAATTTTTCTATTGTATTTTGGTAATATTTTCAGTTGATAATAAATTTTGTGTATTCTTGCGAAAAAATCGTGCATTTCCAGTTAATATTGGGGAAAAAAAGTGAATATTTTATAATGCATCTCAAATATTCTGATTAAGAAGTAACCCATTTCATAAGATAATAAATGATTTCAGTAAAAGTATAACTTTATAGAGGACTTATCCTTATAACGCAGAGGATTTTTAATGCTTTACGGCGCCTTAAATGAAATTTCAAAGTTGTTTAACTTCAGTAAAATCTATACGTTTTGGAAGAAGTTTAATATTAGTTCTATTATAATAATGTATAGATATTATAGCTCTTATCCATTTATTTTAAAGTTCAAAAACAATAATTTATCCAAAAATTATATTTGGAATTGTAGTGAATACTTTCATACATCAAATAGTAATGATTTTGCTATGCTTTATTTAATGCTCAAGCGAAGATAAATTCATAATATTTTGCAAATATAATTACATTTTATTTAAATGTTATTTCATATTCTCCGTGTATTTTAAAATTTGGACATATTTGTAGCAATTTGAAAAACGAGCAGTATTTCATTTCCGATTCTAGATAAACTGGATTCGAAAGTGTCTTACGAGTTTGTGAGAGGTTAGGCGGTGAAATCAAATATTTGTAACGCTTCCAATTAAGAAGCGTGTTTATTTGAAGTTTCCCGCTCTCGTATTACGCAAGTGTTTAGCTATCGGGTGGAAGCGAAAAATTGCGAAATTTGTAAACATACAAATATGTTTAGATTTTATTGGATGGAATTTTTTTTGGACAGTAATTTTTTATGTTCCGGTAATCTTGAAGTACGACTTATTGGGTTAAAATTGAAATTCCTTCCTTCTTTGATTTCACTTCTTTGAGCTCACTTTCATCTCGCAGAGTTTACACTGTGATGTAGCAATAGTTTGGCTTTTGTAATAATATTACTTTTTACGCTTTCCATGTTATAGTTGTAGTTATAAATTTGGATCAATTTGCTGTTTGAACTTCGGCAACAATCTGCAATTCAGCAATGCAGTGAAGGAGATGGAAATTATATATAAAATAATCGCTATTAGAAATTAATAGTTCATTAAAAAAGCAAGGTAAAAAAATGAATTTATAATAAAACATTGTTTGCAAGATACTATAAATTTTGATTACTGACCAATTAAAATTTGAATTTGGTTTTTAGTTAACTCTCTAAAGCTTTTGTATTACGATTTATAACTTTTCTTCTAAAAGAAATTTTGGTTACCATTTTGCCGAAGAAATTTAAAGATTTCTACGATTTTTTTTTATAATACTGTTGAAATAATTCTGAATTATGTCATCTGCAATTTTAATCCATTATTGAGATATATTTTCAATATAATGAGAATTAATGAATTTGAAATGAGAAAAATCTTATAACATGAGATTAAAAAGTAAACTCCTGCATTCGGAATCGGCATAAAAATTCTAGTGAATTAGAAAATTCCAATTTTTTTTCCTACTAGTGAATTGGAAAATTCTAATTTTTTTTCTACTGTTGGCTTGCACTTGAGAATGTCATTAAAAATATGAAAAATACTAAAATGAGAATTTTTTCTGCTATAATGCACATTAGAATTAGTTTGATTTAAATAAGATTTAAAATTTACTGAATCAAAGATTTGTATGCGAAAAATCGTGTTTGGATTTAATCGGGCCTGAAAAAAGCATCCAAAATTCATAATCGGCTTGTGTAATCGGTACTAACCGCCAAATATCGCACTCTTATAGGCTGTTTCATCTCCAATAACAGGTGGTTATTAATAGACAAATATATTTAAGAAAAATATGAGAATGTTTGAGGAAGAATTGCTGGATTTATATTTCTGAAATATCTCAAACAATAACATATATTTAGGAACTGGCTTGAAAATTCAAGTGTTTGAAAAAGGATTTTTTAAAATTCTTTTCGCAAAAGTTAAAAATTGACCTTTTAAAGGGACCTGTTGTAAGGAAAACGCTGACAGGTATATTTATAGTAACAGAAAAGGGGAAAAATATTCTTAAATATTTTAAATGTCTTTTTATATATTAGATAAAATTTTGAAAATTCTTGAAAGTTGTGCTTAAGTTTATACGAAATTTCTTCCCTTGCTTTAATGAATTTAATAGAGAATTTATACAATTCAAGAAACTTAAAAAAATGATCAAATAATCGATAAATTAACACCTCCTCTCCGCATTATTTCGGAAAAGGATAGCATTATTTATTCTTTAATGATTTATTTCATATCATTACTCTATGAAGGATGAAGTCAAGGAGTGTTCTTCGATAGTTGTAGCTAAATTTTAAATTTGTATATTGAACGTCGGATTAATGTTTAAAATCATGAACTTAACTAAAAAATGCATCTCCTTTAGAAACATGAAATATATCTTAAACATATTAGTAAACTGCTAAATGTTTACATTTCATTTTAAACCTAGCTAACTAAAGCAGAAGCGAATTTTAAGATTTGGACTTATTTATGCCCAAGTTCAAAGACAGAAATGAAAGGGATCTAAACTGCCCAGTTGGGTCTTTTTTAAAGATATTCAAAAGTTAAACCAATTTACATATTAAAATGAATAAGATTTTTGTGGCATTTATTGTGGCTCAATTGGAAACTTTGACATCGCTCTTAAATGATAGAACTCCAATTCTTTCTAGACTTTTAATCTATTTGTCAAACTTTATTTCATACATTCTCTATTCCAAATAGGACCCTTAAAATTTAAAGAAAACCGATGAGCAACGCTAAATATTGGTTGTAGAGTCGTGAAACTTAGTGAATCGAGCTACTTGTTATATCCAACGAAAAGCTTTATCGGTATCCTATATAAGGTGACATTACATTTCGTATAGCATTGGTCAGAATCGCATTGTTCAGAAATTGTAAACTTTCTAATAATTAGAAATTTAGAAAGTTTTTAAGATCTCTCAAATTTTCAATCTACTCCAGAGCCGGAAAATGTTAGAAGTCTGTCTTGCACCATATCAGTACAAAATTGCACAAGAAATCCGATAAGAGTTTTACAAGTTTTCCTCACCTGAAGAAAGTCGAAGAATAAATTGAACCGCTCAAGAGAATGACCAATGTCTTTCCTGTTCTACCTATTGGTGATAAAAAAAATTGTTCCGCAATGCTTTAGTTATCTCAAGAAAGATAAAGAGTTTCAAATTTGTCTAATGCATCCGAGTCAATTTACTCTACACTCTCGATTTCTAAAATCTTAACGAGTTATCATTTATCTGAAGATCGACTGTTGTGCGGAACTCTTTGCTTGTAGAAGGATTAAATCAAGCCATATCTGTTGAAATTAGGTCACACTTGAGACATTTTTTAAGTTGATAAATACCATTTGATGCCTTGGCAACTGTTAAATAAATAATAAATCAATGCGATAAGTTGTCAAAGTAATCTACATAGGATGGCTTTTTTTCTTTAAATTGTTATAAATGAAGGCCAAAGAAATTTAATCAACTTCTTGACCGTTAATTTCACGTATAATTATTGCAATAATATTTTTCAGACTTCAGTTTACCAAGGTTTTCAGTAGCATCAGTTTTTTGATTATCCAAAACCTTAAAACAATGCTGAGCTACTTAACTGTTAATTGAAATTAATAACTTCTGTCTCAATTATAAAATGAAATGCCTTTTTACACCAGAATGATGGTATTATTGCACTAGATGAAATAGTTTATCGTAATTCACAAAGTAATTGCAGACCCTTTCTTGAAGTACTCATTCATGAAGCAATGCCCTCTCATTTACGAATTAATTCAACATAGTTTAACTAAATGCGTATACGAGGTTGATTTCCTTGTCGTGTAAGATCTGCACTTGATTAATTCATTAAGAAATGGAAAAATTTTGTTTTGTATTAATTTAATGAAACTGTTTAATGCTTAACAAGTCATCGTTTAACTTGAAAATTACTTTAAATTTCTCGTATTACTATTTATTGCCTGGACTTGCTTTGTAAATTCAAAATTTTAAAATTAATATAAAGCTATGCTCATTTGCAAATAAATCAGCAGGAGATTTTAGCTTAGTCTTTTATGGGATAGTCTAAAAGCATAATCGGATATTTTCACAGCAAGTAAATTTTATAAATTCTTTTCAATATTGATTAATTTTCTGTTGCTATATTTTTATGTTTAGAGCAGTTATGATGATAGGAATGGAAGTAACAGACTTGACATAAATTTTCACCCTGTTTATCAGACAATAAAATGGATATTTTTACTTAAATAAAAAATCTTATGTCATTCAAAATCGCTTTAAAATCCCTTCTGAAAATAGTACAATAACAGATGATTCTTGCAAAAATATGAAACAGAGGTTAAATGTTAAGTATCAAAATACAATGTACATTAACAACCGTTTGAACTTTCTTTTTCTTTCCAAAATTTCTTCGTTTAGCAATTAGACTGCAATTTCTTTTTGCCTCTTTTTATAAAGTGGTTGAAAAATTGAGTATTGAGAACAGAAGAAACTTGAAAGAGCTCCATCTTCTTTCACTTCTGATTTAAAATAAGCCTTCTCGTTCTTTATTCCATGAAATGTTTTTATAATAGATTTCCAGGAATAAGAACAAAATGAATTGATAGGGCATAATAGTATTGCACCGTATTTCCTAATATTGAAGTTTGCCATTCTAATTATTTTAAGTACAATCTTTCAAAATGCCATACTCATGGAATTATTAAAATGCTTTTTTCTGAGTCTTTCCCTAATGAAACGCTACTTTTGTGAATAAAGGAATTGTTTTTGCACTCGAACGGTGACGCGCATTAACTATTCAAGACAGTGCATCATTTTGACGGATTTTTTTTTTTCAATTTTGATTGTTAAACACCCCTGTAAAATGGTAAAAAGATGTAGATTACTTTATCAGGGAAATGCAACTTAAGATTAATAAACAAATCATTGTATTAGGTGAATTATACATAGAATTTTCCGATTGCAAAGGGTTAATGAAAATCTCAAATCATTTTATCTATCCACTTTTTCTGACACTATCCATGCTTCATATCCAATCATATCAAAAAGTATCTAAAACTACTTAAGCAAGCTAGAATATTGGAGAAATATTTAGTAAATATCGATTTTAAACGGACATAACTTATTAATATTGTGAATAAATGGGGAATGGATGCATTTTAAAGTAATGCTTGTTAAAAGGCCTCAATGCAGAAAATTTTAATAACTTTTCTGTCGAAGAAGTGAACGGTAACCGCCATTGTCCGAGGATATGCCTATAATATTCTGCATTAGGAGATGATGCAAGTTATCGTTGGGGGACAATTTATCCTATAAATAGAATGCATTTTCATATTGAATACAATGATTTATATAAGAGACTCGTGAGATTTGGATAGACAAAGCTGAAATTGAAAAATGGTATTTAACTTCTGTTAAAGTGACAAGTGTTTTAAAACTATTGGTTCTGTCTGTCAGTAATTTCATGAAATTTCTTATTTGTGAGTATTTTCTGAGAAATTTTATTACTAAAAATTTCAAATTAATGTATTTTAGCTAGTGCTGGATGTTTTATCATAAATCGATTAATATTAAAAAAATTTTACTTTTAGGACTAAGGAAGCTATGGCTTTTCTTCCTAAATTATATCGGGAAAAAAGGTTTGGATGCAAAATCCCATTTTTAATAGCTATAACCTGAAATTAATAAATTATTAGTATTTTTTTTAATCTTTTGATTTCTGCTGGGAGTTTGTAAACCATTTTAAAAAACGCCTAGGGAATATTTAGCCGATTTATATGCGAATTATAAAAGTGACAATCCCCCTAACTCTTCAAAATTTAATTAGGTGTTTAATGGAAACGTCTTCAAGCAAGATTAATCTAATACAATCATACAAGTTAACAAATAGAACTGAAAGCAGTCAGATGATTTCTTTGGATTTAAGAGAACGAAGTCGACTCCAAGATCATAATCAGTCCAAATATTCTGGATTAATTATGATTGTATTGAATAAATTGATTGGAATGATTAAAAACGTCGACTTTTAAGAAAACAAACGAGTGAAGACTAATTCATCAGGTGAATTTTTCACAATTAGAAATTAAAGTTCAGAGTAGTCTTTTGGTTTGAGTGAAATATATAAAATTTCAAAGTCCATTTAATCTAAGTATTTTCTATGAACTTTTCTTCCATTAGGCAATATAACAATGCGCCATTTTAACATTGTTCACTGGTATTTGATCCAGAAGTTATTGCCGACAAAACCAAGTATGAAAGTTATAAACATTCCTTTTGAATGCACAAAATATATGCATATGGTGTTTATTTGTACATTATGTATTTCAAATAAGGTTTATTTTCTAGTTTTCACTGAGAAATAGTTTATGTAATATTTTAAATTATTTTACATTAAAAAAAATACTGAAGTATAAGTTTTAGTTAATATTTCGCACAAAATCCTTAGGTTAAAGAATTTTTCTGAGTGATTCGTGTTAAACAGAAGGGAAAAACAACGGGAATGGTCCCCCCTAAACTTTCTCGCATACTCTCTAATAAACTTGTTTAGCCAGAGAACGCCTTGCAATGACATTGGCATACAATGGTTACGAAATATTTTTAGCGAGAATCGTGCATTTTTACTGAATTTGTAATCTTTGGAGCGTTATTTGGCGATTAATCCCTTGTATGCGCCAAAAGTATCCAAAAATCGAATTTCTGTTTTTCCCAATCAACTGAAACAAAGAAAATTTGACATAATGCTACAATTGTAATCGTAAAATCCCACAATAAATTTAATATATTAAACCAATTGTGTTTTTGAGTTATCTTGCTTATGTTTTTGAAGGCGCAAGCGACAATCAGTCCCTCTTTGGATTCGGCTCAAAATTAAAAAAAATGTCAAGATTTTAGATGTTAATTCTACGTATCAAATTTTATCTAGCTCTTTTCGTTTTAAAGTTATCGATTTAAATTATATTCGAACAGATAGACATCCTCCGAGAGGATTTTGTTCCAAATTTGATAGCAATATCAAATTTGGGGTAAAGACCCTATACCAAATTTCAACCGTCTAGCTGAAAGCATTAATTTGCCTTTGTCGCAGACCGATGGACATTTTTCTGAAATTGGTTTTCGAACTCGGGAGATCTGAAACGTGTGGATTCGTTAAAATTTTGAATTAATACGTTAAAATTTTGACGGTTAATACCAAATGATGGTGTTTTTAATAACAAGTATCAAGTTACTTATAAACTTTAAATATTTAAATTAATAAAAAATAAATATTAATGTTAATTTCTGAACTCGTTAGATTTTAGTTTCCGTTTTGATGCGACTAAGCTTGCACACAGATCGAACGTTATTTAAATGTAAAAGAATAGTAGATTAGTACTTTCTGAAGTGTCATTAACATTCAGTTACCTGACATTGCTCCAAGCTGTGCAAACCTTCATTTATTCAACGGCAAGAAATGAATTTGCGCGTATTTGACTTAATGATTCAACCATACGTGATAGTTTGTTTTATGATAAATACATGCAACGGACAAAATAAGATCCATTCGAAATGCATTCTTTTCTCTTCATGTCACTATCAATTTGTGAAGAAAACTATTAAAACTTATCTATTGTTGTTGTTAATCCTTGATAAATATGAAGTATCTTTTCACGTGTTTTCTTAACACCAGGCAAATATGTCGCAATTTAATTGAATTTCAATCTTTGCAATAGACGAAGATGCATTGTTTTATACAGCGCATGTTTGTCTAAAGAATGAGATCTGAAACAATAGATGGCAACTAGGGTTTTTTAAGTGTTTTCTTTATATAAAATAACAAGGATCTTGCAACGCTCCTTTAGATAGGTTTTTGAATCAAAAACATTCCTCAGCGGGCTTTTTATCGCATCTTGAGACAAAATGGATATCATTTTGATTTCTTAACTTGTATTCTTTAGTGTAGCCACCTTGGGCGATCGGCTTGTATGCCAGGAGTTAATGGTATCTAAAACTTACAATTAAATATTTCGTGTAACTTGGTATTTATGGCATCTACAACAAAATATTTTTAAACTTCAAAATTCGATAATCGTATACCATTTTAGAAGCCTTACACCCCTCTGTAAGTACCATTTTTTTTCTATGAATTACCTTACTTTTTTTCATGCAAGCATAACGTGCTTATGCTAGTTAAATTTTATAATTTTGTATATATTTTAAAAACTAAAACTTGGAAAATAAAGTTATACCTCAGAATAATAGATATCATTGAAAAGAATTTTTGAATTTTAAAATGAGTTATTTTTGTACTGTAACAATTTCAAAAGTTATCGCGAGAAAATGACAACTTTATTTACTTTTCAATTAAAATTAAAAAAATAATAGTTGCACATTCTCACTCTTCAAGATATATATGTGCTAAATTTGGTAGCTCTAGATCAAATGGTCTGACCTGCAAAGTGCCAACACTCGCGCTTTTATTATAAATAAACATTTAATTTTAAATCTTGTACTCTAAAATGAGTATTCACCGCAGTTGGGTAAGAGGGACTTTCCATTAAATGTTTGGAATAAAAAATGGACTACCAGAAAGATTTTGGACCGATTTTTAAATATTTAAAACATTTTTTAATCCAAAGAAACGATGTTTAATTCTATTTATTCAACTTATCACTTCGAAATAGTACTTAAAAAAGCTAATCTAAATTGAAAATTTTCCAAAAATTCTTAAGCGAAATGATAATTTAAAAATGCACGTAACATTTCACTTAAATTCATTGTGAATAATTACCGAGATCTATATTTTAAGATTTTAATCATTTTACGAGCCGCGGCGGCCTGGTGGAAAGGTCCCGGCTGCAGAGCCGGAGGGTTTCAGGTTCGTGACCCGATTCCACAGAACCGTCGTGTATGCGGGTCTGGCGCACGTTAAATTCGTCCGGGCCAAACGTCCTCCCGCTGGTGTGGCGTGGTGTGGAGAGGGGGTGCCAGCTCGGGTGTTATCCTCGTCATCTAACCGCGGTTCAAAATGACGAGCTTCATCCCTAAATAGCCCTAGTGTTGCTTTAAAACGGGATGTTAATATAACTAAACTATAATCGTTTTACAAAATCTAAAGAATAGTTTTTTGAAATAACTATATATTTTAAGCTATTTCTTAAATAACTTAATTCTACAAATTCTCCATTTGAAGTTTAAAAGGAGTAGATGCAAACATGCTGTTGGGAAGTTTCGTTGCACATAGCAATTGCATAAGAGACTGAGGCCTAAAAATATACATATATATACTAAAAATATACAATTTAATTTTTTGGGACATCTAAGAATGAGATTTTAAACCCCCTTTTTACTTTTTGGAATTTAAATACGATTCAATACTAACACAATATGCTTTTCTAATATTAGATTAAAATTAATTTTATAGCTTCATAATTTTTAAAATCTTCTCGTGCATTATTAAATAGCTTTTTCTAATTAACTGAGCGCCTTACTAAATTCAAATAAGTCCAGAAAATAAAACAATGACGATTCTTTAATATATAAATGACCATTTTTATATTAAAGTTAATGAGGTACTAATGTTTAACAAACTGCTTAAAAGATGCTATGTTGATGGTTCTAGATTTTAAACTGGATATTAAATCTTCATTGTGTAGTTTATGCCTTCATTTTATTTCTCAATTTTTCTACTCCTTCAAAAGAAATGTATGCATGGATGTATTATTTTGAAATGTAAAATTCAAATGGATAAATTTACTTCAAACTTAAATATAAATTTTTATTTAAAATTTTACCGGCTTTACATATTAAAAATAAGCACAAACCTAGATTTATAACTTTTTTGATATGTATTTATTTGTTGATATTCAAATCATGTTCATGGAATGTTTAATAAAGTATGGTAGCATCTTTATATCGGATATATTCCTCGCTTTCAACCATTTTCATAAAATATCTGCACATCTTAAAGGAAAAATTCTAAGGAAATTTCCATGTGGAATTTTAGTACTACTTCATACCTATTTCACAATCGATTTAATGGATGTTATTGCATCAACTTGTAGGTTAGTCAACAAGCTTGAGTGCTGGTAAAAAATGCTCCTCATGGAATTGAAGCACTTTAGAATTTGAGTTGAACTTAAAAATATTTTCAGAATAAACTTTTCGAACAAATATTTTTTTTATATTCACTTTTTAAGAACCTTGCTTCCAGGTATTGGGAGCATTGTCATGGATTTGGAATATAATGTTGAGTACCTACTTCAAATTGTTCTCGAAAATCGATTTATCTTTGAAGGTACATCCTTGATAGATTCGACAACTTATCGCTTCATTTATTGTTTACCTGCATCGGAAGAGCGAATTTTGTTTTTTTAAAAAATACTATTATGTAATCAATAATTTGAACTCTAGATGCAAGAACTTCAAATTTTAATTTCTTTTTTGTGATTAGATAAAGCTAGTATTAACAAAATGGAAAAAAAAACTTTGAATTTATGCTTATTTAAGAGTATCGTTTGAATGATTCGGTGTTATTGATAAATAGCTTGAAATACAGTTTTTAATATCGGTTAAAAATGTATTTCGAAGTAGACAAAGTGCGAAGTACGTTTGTATTGATAAGTAAAACAGCTTTTTACATTTGAGATAAATTGCAGATAGATCGTATTAAATGTATAGAAGTAAATTGCGCTTTCTGTTCTTTATTGAATTGGAGTCGTTTTCTTTACTTATTTATTAACTAGCCATCGTTGGCAATTAACCAACTAACTATACCGTGAATACAGGATGGGTTTAGTTGCAATTAACATGACTTCCGTCCCCCACTAAAAAAACCAAGCGATAGTAGTCTCCTAAAAACTTTCTCGCGTAAATGTGTCATTTCTGAGAACGTCTTGCATGGCACTGGTGTACAATAGTTACGAAACAATTTATTGCGTGAATTTAGAAAAATGCTAAAATCAAGGATGATTCGAAAGATTCAGTCGAAAGACTGAATTTTTTCGAATCATCCTTGGCGAGTTTTTTGGTGATTAATCCCTTGTGTGCTGTTAATAGTATCGAAAAACCGAATTTGTGTTTAAAAAACTTTTTTCTCAACATATTAAAACCAAAATTTGACAACTGTACGTGTAACTGCAAATCCCGTGTCAGGCTTGATATATTTAAGTAATTGAGGTTTTTGAGTAATCACATATACATGTTTTCTGAAATTACGGATAGACAGTCAATTCCTTGAATTTGATATCTACATTATAGATCTCTATCTGCTTACCGTATTTTTTCTACATAGCTATCTTGCTTTTGTAATTGTGTTAACTTGTATTCAAATAGCCGGCCAGACGGCCTTCCTGCAACAGTTTACTCAAATTTGGTATAAAGATCATAAACTGGATTTGAAGCAGTCTAACTCAAAGCGTTTTTAAGTTATCTTTGTCACAGACAGACATATTCCAAGTATGCGTTTTTCAAACTCGGGTAGTTCCAAAACGTGGAGATTTGTCAATCTCCAGTCCGAATTTTTTGGTGATTACTGTACTTTTTCAATATTACGTATAAGAGAAAGTAATAAGTTTTTAACTGTGGTAGACAATAAAGTCGCATTATTAAAGTCTTGCATATGCTCGATTCATTGTATTTATGAACTATGCCAGTGACGTCAAGTCACGTGACATCATGCCATATCTACAACTCCATTTTCTTATTCTTTATGCATAAATAACGGATATTAAACATTAATCTTTGGCTTTCAACAATGCAAAAAAATATACGCGATTAAATATTTGAAGTAACGATAAAAATGGTTCGAATTTCGATTCTAACATTGAAACCACTGAATTTGGGCAAAATTTGTAGGCACCATGAAAAACAGTATTTTGAAATTTTAAAACGACGCAAAAGATAATTTTGTGCAACGTTTTAGGGAATTAGGGTGGGAAAAATACCAAATTTCCGCTGAAGTTTTTATTGAAGCTCTTTTTAAGATTTTAAATAAATCACTTCGAGGAGCATATCTCCATATTCAAAGTGTAATTATGCTAAATTTGGAGGCTCTGGCGGACTATCCTGAACACACACACACACACACACACACACACACACACACACACACACACACACACACACACACACACACACACACACAATGAATTATTAACTGTAATGCGCATCAACATTAATGACTAATTATAAATTATTCTGTTTATGCAATATTAACTTTGAAATGGCCATTTTTTTTTCTCATCATTTATTCAGATTTGAATTAAAACGCAACTAAAATCTGTCGTATTTTTTTTAAGAAAAAAAAAATTATTTTGCGGATATTTTAACATGCGATCTAATTTAATGTTCAACAGTGGGAAGATTCATTAAATAGATAAAATATTGCAACACGTGATTTAAAGGTACTATTTTTCTTTTAATGTAGATAATCACACTGTTAATCTTATATTCACAATAATTTCCAACTGAAAATGTTTGAAATTTATCTTGCGACTATAAAGTCTGCATGTTCACTTACTTTATGGCTGTAATACTTATTATGGCCATAAAGAACTAACGAGAATCTAAATGAGTATTCTGCAAGGAAAATTCAAATTCTAATGAGATAAAAAAAAATTTAGTAAATAGATATGCGTATTTATTGGATATTTTGGCTACAACTTTTAATTTAGCAGTGCCGGTTTCTTAGGTACTGACTTCATAAAAATTTCCCAATCCCGGAATTAAAGCTTTTGTTTTATTAACTTCGTTTCCCAAATTATAATAAAATATCAATAACCAGATTTCTACAAGATTTTAATCGTTTCAATCTAAAAAAAATTTTGTTATATCCTAAATTTTAACTTCAGATTCTTTCCTTCAAAAAAATGTGATATAATTTTTGACTTATAAAATATGAGAATAAATTGAATCTGCAATTACTGAAAACGTTATCAAATCTAATTATATATTCATTGTATGGAAAAATGTTTTTCACTTGTTATAGTATGCTCATTTTGTTTTGTTTGTAAGATCTAGATTACTTTATTTTATTTTGAAATGTGGAACTAAAATTGCTATTTAACTCAAAATTTCAGAAGGCATTTTAATCAATATTTATTACTGCTCATAATTTCTTTATTTAAGCCCTGTGCTGTCAGTTAGTAAAAAGTTAGTAGTCCTTAGTCGTAATTCATAATTAAAATTAGCCAAAGATGTTTTTGTGCCATAAAACACAAATTCAAACTTATAATTAAACCAATTTAACATTTTCTCCTTGATATATTCAAGAAATGAAATTCAAACAATTAAAATAAACGCCCGTTTTTTTAAAAAGTGTATATTTCAACATTCTAATGTAATAACTCCAGCTGACACATTCGCATCTTGCAATCAAAATATTTCCTCTATATATTCATGACTAAATTCCTCGAAGTGGCTTCTCCGCTGAAAGTGAATCACTCGAATCAGCTGAGCACACATAACGCGAACATTGCATATGAATCGAGCTTTTCTTTCGGTTGCGCGAATCTTCGCACCTGCATAAGATCATTGGAGTGTTTATGGATAGGTTGTCATCAATATGCCGTCTGAACTGGAGCTTTCTTTTGCAGAAGGAGTGTCGGTGACTCTGAAAGAGATGTCCATGCAAATGGCAGACGAGGATGAGCGTCACAGAATGTATGCTCTCCTCACTTGTATCATCACAGTGGTGTTCGACATCTTCCTTGGAATAGCAGCTTTTGGTAAGTCTATCTTGGATAACTCGAATATTTTGTTTTATTTATGAAATGTAGATGCTTTTAGAGACCAACTCATCTGCTAGGAATATTGGTTATGATTAATTTCGGTGGAGTTTCTTGTACATAATTTCTGATTTGCGATTTCTTCACTATAATAATTTTTAGCATAACATTTGGATAGATATGTTAGTAGCTCTACATTTATATTATCTAATTGAGCTCTCCAATGGATTAACCATTTCGCCGTCCTCTCCTGGCCGTGAAATTTTTTTTCCCTTTCTTTTGTCGCATTAGAACAAAAATTAATACAAGTAAATATTTACAAAGCGTTTTAAAGGTTTAAAATGTAGAACGCTTGAAGCGCGTTACGGCCACCCTGCAGAAGCTTCACTTGAACGCGCTAGACACGTTACGAACGGCAAAGAAGTTAAATAGGACGGCTTCATAGTGCCATTTTATGTATAATGCACTTTAGGTAATTCTTCTAATTGCGCGATGTCTTTCGCTGTGTGATTACTTCACTTTCTTATTCCTCGTGTATACCTTTTATCAGAAATCTCACTCTGATTTTGGCGGAGTTGCTTTCCAAAACTCCGCATGTTAACCTTTCTTAACTAAAAAAATATTCGTTATAATCAATCGTATATAAACATTAGCCATACATTTTAGTACATTATGGTTGCATTTTTTGATCTTTTTACTCTTATCTCTTCTACACATTTTGGATTTTGTGGAAATTCCATGTTTCGATTTTATTATAAATTGATAGTATTTGAATTCCAAGGGTGTAGCACAGTTTAGCCAAAGATGGCTTTTGTGCCATAAAACGCACATAGTGCCATTTTATATGCATTGCGCTTTTGATAATGCGTTTTCTAATTGCACGACGTCTTTCGCGATAATGTTACTTCACTTTCTATTTCCTCGTGTATGCCTGCAGATAATAAATCGAATCTTTAATTTCTAACAGAAAAAAATCACGCTATTAAATACTTAATGAAAACTGTTTGAAATTCATGTCAACAAATGAAATATGTTGGAAATTATATAAAATGTTTTAAATTCTCAGAATTCAGAAAATTGCGCGACGTTTTAATATCTATATGTATTTGAAAATTTAATCGTTTTAAAAATCGTATGTATGCTATATTTTTGAAAGCTACCAAAGAAAAATGCCAAAGTCATTAACTTTTAATTAAAATTCAAACAGTCGTCCTGAGACCTCTATTGCCCATCTCAAGTATATTTGTACCAAATTTAATGTTTCTAGATTAGATGGGTTTGGCCTGCGGTGAATAAATTATCTGCTATATTATTAGTAGATATGTATATTGATTGAACAATTGTAATTTAAATGCAAAAGCATAATGAAAAATAATTGTAAATTACCATTGCTTAATTATTTTTCTTTCTAATTTCATGTAAAATTTTTTAATACTTAAATTAGGTTAACAGATTACATTAAATGACGTCTAATTATTTATAAACTCGTTCCTTTTGGATATATCTCAGTTTTGGTTCAGAAATTTGACTTGTTCAACTTATCCAAACTATTATTCATGTTAATAGGCCACAGAGAATATTAATTTTTATAATTTACAAGTTATTTGTAGGAAGCACTTTTACTGGAACTTACCAGTGCTTCCTACAAGTTATTTGTAGGAAGCACTGGCATCTAATTTGTATATCGCAGAGAATGTGTTAATGATTGTAGAAACATTTATAATTTGATAGATGAAAAATCCTTTATTGACATTACATTGAGCAGTGAAGCAGTTAATTATTCAAATTCTAAACTGTATAGAGTATTGAAACTTGGATTCTCGAATCTAATTATGATCATCATGCTCCAAAGATCTTGAATAGACTTTTGCGATAGTTTGCGACAAAACTATCTTCATTAAACTTAAAAGAATTCCCATTAAACTAGATGCGAACTATTTCGAGCTCCCAGGTAATAAAAAATAGGAAAATGCTTATAAAGATTATGTTCCCAGAAATTTCAAATTATTCGTTTCTGTGTTTTCATTAATTTTTAGTGCGCAAGTTTATTACAATGTGTTTAAAAGCTGTACTTCATTTAAATGGGTTAATGACCCAGGCTTGTTTAAGAGTATAATTCTCTTGAACACTTCACTGATTTAATATAAATTCGTCCTCGAATTAGGAAAATTTCAAGAATGTGGTAACAATAGTTTGGGAGAAATTACAAATATTAATATAACAAATGAAAAGTGAATGTATTCCAATTGTTTACTCAAATTGCCGAATTCACAATTATCTTTAACTCGCAACAATATTAGCAAATATATATTAGAATTGGAAGTTTCTGAAGGTTTAATCTTAATAATGAAGGAAGCTGGGGTTGGATCACAGCATTCTCTGCTATACAAAATGGAAATCCTACTCTAAGAGCCTGAATTGGACAATAGCTGACTGCATTTACAATACTGCGTGCGAGGCTGAATAATTTTAAATATAATAGCAGCAATGTTGTTAGATGCCACTGCAAAATATTATAGGTTGTTTACAAGTAGACTTGCTGTATGGCATGCCTATTATGTAATGTAGGTCCATTTTCGTTCCATACTAGATCCAAAATTTCGATGGCATTGATATATTTTGTATAAAGTTATACTAGCCCCCCCTGTTTCATTAGTCCTATGCAAAGTTAAATAATACTGGCTATTATAGCACTTCCAATTAGCAAGCTTCATATTAGAAATACACTATCGGTAATCTTTCCAAATAGAAAGTTATTGTAAATATGGGAGTTACAGCACCTGATCTCTTAATCCCCCCCCCCCCCCAAATCGTATACTTTTGGGACCACTATTCTATCTTGCCTCTATACAATTGTGCTTTTCTACTAGTAATTATAAATGTATCAAGTCAACTTATACCTCTACCGGGAATTTGATTGCATGCATTTGTTAGCCTTAAACTGACCTTCACTGAAATTTACAATAACTAAATTTGTTTGCTAGTCGAAGTAATTACGTCATCTTTTTTAACCATTTGCACTCAAAAAAGTAATTTGATTCATAATTATTCACTTAATACAAAGACTTGTGTATTGATCTGAAAATATAATTGTTTTATTCCCCCGTTTAATTTGGTACTTTTAACAATCGAAATTAAATAAATGAATGAATGTTAAAATGATGCACCATCTTGAATGGTGAGTCGTCATCCGAGTTCAAAGGGTTAAATTTAACCAACGAACGCCAACAAAGCATTTAAACGTCTAATTAGTTTTTTTGGATATCAGAATTGAGTATTAATTACTAAATTTCGATTATTTGAAATAGCATGAGCTTCGAATATTAATTTTTCAACAATTTCTAAACTAAATCTTAATTTTTAAATTTAAAAATCTTTCGTAGTAGATGTATAATGCATGTAATAGGAGATTGAAAAATAAAATGTGTATTTTAAGATGTTTTTAAAATTGCGATATTTCACTTTATTACTTTACTTGAAAATATTTCATTATTTCAGGTTGACGCTTCCTATTAAAAATCCTGCATGTTTTCATTTTCTCCAACGATTTTTAATAACTGAAATTGGACGGCTTACTAATTTTTGTTCAAATTGCATAGTTTTAGTAAATAAAGAATAAAATCGTTCTTATATTGTGTCGATTTAAACTTATAAACAATCCAAAATTACGAATCATTGCCAAACAACAACTAACAAATTCGGCCCGATTTCGAGTTCAATAAATGTTTAATGTAGATAGGAAATAAACGCTTTTCATTCTTTCGTTTGTGTTTAAGAAATCTTTAACAGCATTTGTAAATTTGTCTTTCCATTTTATTGTACGTTATTAATTCTGTTTTTTTTTTCTATTTTAGTTTGTGCTGCAGTTACAGACAGTTCAGCTGGATATGCTTTTGCTGTAAGTGCAATTCCTGTACATATATTAAAATTTTAACTATACAAATTATGTTCTATTGATAGTGATTGTTTTTACGAAATCAGACAAATCGGTACAGTATTCCCTTAGGCTCTCCAGGTAACCAGCCCTATTTTGTTAGACAAGGTGTGGACACAAGCTGACATTAAAATAACACATGGGGGTTTTCTTGGGCTGACACCACAATGGTACAAATGGGTTTTGTTTTGCATTTGAGTATCGTATTTTGGTTTTAAAATTGGTTGTGTTCAAAATGTTTTGGACTTTCTAAAAGATGCATTGTCGTGTGCTTTCTTCTAGTCACTTTCTCGTGTTTCGTAAAACTTAACCACAATTCAGTGAACCTCCAACAGGTTTTCTGAAGACATCCAAAGAGTTGCTGTTCCAAATTATTCTGAAGAATGGATGTCCTCTGAGCCAGACAAAGCAGCGGAGGCAACTTGTCTCTACTCTAGAGGGTAACATTAAACACCGTTAAGTGGTACGTAATAAACAAAGCGAAGGTAATAAAAATTTAGTCGTTTGTGGTTCTATTTTGTGGTAGGCAATCATTGGGCACGGCCTTTAGTGATAATTATGTAAGTGTATTTATTGGGTGCGTTAGGTTATATTTCTGACTTGCATTTTTTAATACTAGTGTAAAATTCCAGTGAACTAAAGAGGACTTCCTTTTATAATTTTTATTAGCTGGATTGTCTGCTGGATGTGCTTGCAGCAACTTTGGTTGTTTGGAGATTCTATGGATCGACGTCAACTCACTCGGATTTCAAAGAAAATGTGTAAGTATCGATATATTTTTGTCGCTTATTTAATATTTTTTAAAATCCTGTAGTGCACAAATATTTAGTTTTTCTTAACGTTTTGATTGCTGAAAATCTCGTAACTCGGCGATTCTAAAATACTAAAGCTTCCGAAGTCTCCTTCAAAGATTAGAAATTCCCTATCCATCTCTAAAGATTAAAACAGCTCATATTCTCAATGGAATGTGCAAAAAGCTAAGCTTGGCTATTATGAGATTTTTGTTCTCTACTCTCCCGTCTTTGAGGGCGAAAGAAAAATGACAGAAAAAATCCATGTCAGTCATATTTAACGGAAGGATATTCAAGCGGTGGCCGTAACTTACTTGAATGGCCGTTTCGCGCGCTACGGTATTACAGTTGTAAAGGAAACGAAATTTGCTTGTATTAATTTTAAAATTGTCTATGGTAAACGAGAATCCCATTATGCTCACATGGTGCACTCGAATTTGTGCATCGATTTCATCTTGCAACTAGCATGCATATTAGTTTTGAAATTAGAACAAGCAACAATAAAAGTCCTACTGGTGGATATACAGAATCAAGTAGCATACGACTGTGACATCGCATAAATTGAGTTTATTATTCCATCTTCCAAAATATTTTAATACTAAAGATCCAAGTTCTACAAGAGAAATAAAGCGCAGTCGCTTAATGGCCTTATCTTTAAAAAATTGTATGTATTAAATTACAAGTCAGATTATATTCTGAAATTACTTCATTCATAAACTGCTAAATTTTGGTTGAAATTCTTCGACGCTTCATTTTCGAAAATTAAATCTATACCTATAGAAATGACTAGTAGAAATTTTATCTTAAATGTTGCGGATTCTTTGTAGTTACTTTACATATTGTATTTTATGATCAAGATTTAATGGCGCTCTCTAATGCATAATTTCTTCCAGGGCCTGCATTTGCTTAGGGATATTATTTTGTTTGTCATCTGTTGGAATCATAGCGAAGTCTGCGCATGACTTGGCTATTCATCACATTCCGCAACAAGTAAGTTTTCTGGAACGAAATTTTAATTCTTTTTTTTTTAAATCAATTCGAAATGAATTTTTATTTCACTGATATAAAATTACCAAAATTTTCGAAGTAAAATTTTTTTGAGCCATATTAAATTGCTTCAAGAAACTTTGCATTTCTAGAATTTTACAAAAAGTGGGACTGCCTCGAGGCCTACTTTTTTCATGTTTGCTACATGTGGTCTCATTTCGAAACTGCAGTTCCAAAATAATTGCTTAAAAAGACATGCGACTAATCTTTCAAGACACCCGTTTATATATTTTTCCTTTGATCAACACTTTTCTTTGTTAATGTTTTTTATGAATTTTCAGTTCATCTTTTGAAATTATCCCCTTGATTTACGAATTTCTAAATTACACGACATTAGTAGCATAATTTCTCAAGACATCCAAAAATCTTAAATGACAAAACTAGTTTGAACATATTTTTAAATGGTTCTTTCGACTTAAAAATTCAAATTTGTATTTCAATGCCTGAATGCTAATCGTCATTGTAAGCAAAAGGTACAAGACAGCATTGTTTGACGTAATATTGGTAACAGATTGTTTTGGAAATTTTTCTCATTCAGTTTCGGGTCAGAATTGGTATGGATTTGGGTACTTTTCCGTTAGCCGGGCGCAAGCGAAAAATCGCCAAATTTGCATTTGGTTCACAATTTGCGACACTTGCGCCCGGCTAACCGAAAAATATCTGAATTTTGTACAAGATCAAATGGAATGGAACTAACTGAGCAAGAACACTTATTCATGCTCTATTGGAGCTGAATTTTGAATCGGGCATTTTTCCATTTAATTTTAAACTAAATTATTTTGATTTAAGCGACCTGCGTCATTTTCAACCTTTTTATATTAAATAAAAACCCACTATACAATAATGACGTCGAGTCTGAATACCATTAATTATTTAACATGCTCAAAAACAACCCACATTACAAAATCGCGGACATTATAAATGAAACCCATTATAAATAAGAGCCTGAAATATGGGAAAGGCGTTAATCATTTACAGAAAACTTCCTGAATCTGTCCGATTACATTTAGAGAACCTAATTTCTGCCTTAAGAAAATATTGATTAGTAGAGTTAAAATATTAATAAAATAGAGCCCATAAATTTAAAACATTCATTTATCACTTGGTTCAGCTGATGCAATATATTTACTGAAATGAAGTTCTGAAAAAATGGATTTTTTTTTTGTTCAAACAATTTTCATAATTTGATTTTTAATTTTGATACCACTACTGCTTAAACTTCCATAGTAATATATTATACAGTTGACTCTTTCGTAATTTTTTTGCATAAATTTTCCACGTTGTTTATTACACTCCTTAAATTTTTAACTTTGAGACTTTGTTATATCGTATAATAAGTATAAAAAAGTTTATTTTTTTAATTTCATTATTCTTTGCAATTTATGACAGGCCGTGATAGGAATAGCAAAAAATCGTATAATTTTTGTGTGAACATATATAAATCAGTTTATCAAATAGTTAACTATCATTCATCTGTTTAATTTATAACTCATTCCAATATTAATTGGGTATATTACCACCATAAAAAAACAGTAAAAGTATCAACTTTATTGACTTATTCATTGTTTTTATTTTTCATTTATTATGCAAAAATTTCAAAATTATTCCTATATTTTAACATTCGTATTTTATTTATATTAAGGAAAATACATAAGCAAATAAAAATGAAGAGATTATTCTCAAGGTTTTTTAATCCGTATTTTTTAAAATACTAAACTTGGGCCCAGTTTAAGACTTCTATTTAATTAAAATTATCATTATATTGAGATAATATAAATGCTGTAAGCATTCAATTTATTACTATACTTTATATACAAAATGATATACAACTAAATTTTCCCGATTTTTGCATAACAATTAAAAGGCTTTACTAATTTTAAATTAGATGCATCTTCAAATCCATTCTCAGTTCATTAATATAATTTGGGGAAATATTAATTTTTTAAATAGAAGTAATTTGAAGATTATAATTGAAATTTAAATATTTTTAATCTACATTATTTAAAAAAAAATATTCAAGATTTTGATATTGAAATACAGTACTATCGAAATACTTTAGAGAATACTTCAATTAAAAAAAAATGCTGCATATAACATCATACTTTGTGCCGATATAATAATAAGTTAAATGATAAGTAGTAATGATAATGATAAGTTAAAAAATAATCCCACTCTCTTTTAGCTGATGTATGTCTTCATCCTCGCTGGCGTGGGTGGAGTTATGAATTCAGTGCTGGGTTGTGCCAAATACATGCTGGGCAAAAAGATGAAAAGTCAATCGCTAATACTTGAAGGTAAGTAGCTTGCTATGAATTCTAAAAAATAAAACGCATTTAATAGGAATATTTTTACTTCCTAAAGGATCTTCATTTTTCTACCTTACTCGCGACTGAAATGCTGTCACCTTTTTGCAGCGATCAACACTTCTCTGAGTGCAGTCCTAGCAATGATGCTGGCTGTGAGCGATATTTTGTATTTCTATCACCCATCAGCATGGACGATCGATCCCATCACCAGCATTGTCGTGGCAGTCATCCTCTTCGTTGGTGGCCTCAAGTAAGAAAAGCTAGATAATTTTTTCTGAATTCGAAAAGTTTTGATTTTAACTTTGCTATAAAGCTATCTGTAAATTACATTGTAACTCTCTCATAAACTGAATTAGCTGAAGTCTTTAAGTTTTCCTTAGAAGCTTTTATATGTCGCATTTGGAAAAAAACTAACGCGTCACCTCTCACGTGACTCGCCTTAATATCCATCTAATCAGTTCACATCTAATTACTTCTTAATTAGATTATTTCTTTTTTGCGATGTCGTAACTAGAGTAATCCAATTAAATAAATGATCTGAATTAAGTATAAATTCTGATAGCGAACAAGCTGAAAGAATTGGCAAAACAAAAGAACCAATCTCGTTCTAGCCATTAGTCCGATCTCGCCAATTTGTATTCCAAATGAAAGTCGAGACTTCCAGTTAAATGAGCAGTAATCCCATACATATGGCATATTTAGGAATTTTTAGGTAGTTTAGTTTAGGGATATCCTATATCAGCTTAAAATATAACAAAATAAAACCCTAAAATTGATTTGCATAAATTTTTTTGAGTGAAAAGGTTCGCAACTATTAAGTGGAAACGTAGTATTGCCACTTCCAAAAGAAACTTCTATGCTATTAAGTAAAAAAATTCGTAAAGTATTTGTGAATTTAAAATTCAAATTTATATTAAGTATTACAGGGGCATCAAAGCGACAACTTTATTAAATTCTTTTTTTTTGCATTCAATTCTTTTTTTTTTCTGCGAAGGAATAACAATTTCTATTTGCAATGTTTGTGCGGTACTTTTTTTTACTTTGTTTTGCGATTTGTTTTGATGAAATTTATTTAAATAGGCTTTTAACGTAATTTTCTAATTACCATAATAAAGGTAAAAACAGTTCTGGAATTTTTCAACAAAAATACTTTAATTTTTAGTAATATGGATAATTTTAAATATGGTCGTATACCTTCAATGAAAAATTGATAAGTGTTTTTATAAAATCGAAATATCTTGACTAAATACGATTTTTTCGATATGCTCAATATCGCACTTTTTTGCACGCCATTTTTATCTATTGAATACTCAAACGAGTGACAAAAAATGATCCAATTGCTAAACATATCACCTTAATTATTTCAAATTGATACTTATAGAAGCCTCGCGACATTAACTAATGGCATAAATATCATTTGATGATAAAACAGCGCGAGGTCTATTTACAGATACGATAAAATGTATCCATTTCCTATAAGCTGTAACATCATAAGATGTCTTGCTGCGACACCCGAGTTTTTGCGTGTCTTTGAAGGCCATTAACTTCTACCTTTCATCGCTTATTGGCCATCGGTCATTATTACTCGGCTCCCATTAGCTAATGAAGATCCCCTGGGTCCATCTTGATAAAGATGTGACCATATTGTTTTGACCATTAGTGGTCACTTGGCTGTAATCCTAACGTTTTTTCCAGTCAGTATTACAAATAAGCCTTGATATGACCTTTAAAAATACATAAATCGGCGCTTTTGTCACCGACTGAAATATGTAGGAAACGCTGCTATCTTTATCATTCAGTAATTCTAGGTTTTTCATGTTGTGGAAGAAATTTAATGCAGTTGTGAGTGTTCAAATTTGAAATTCACATTTTAAAATCTAGCCGTTTCCGAAAATTAAAGAATTGTAGCATTATGATCGTTGGATCAACAGTTGTAGTTACGATTTTAACCTTTTACACTCGAACTTTAACACTTTCATCGCGAGGGACGAGATAATTCGTCTTCAAAGAATATTAGCTATGCGCGAGGGACGAGAACTCGGCCTACACAAGGTTTTTCTATGTTATTGCAGCGGATATTACATGTATAATAAGCATATATCTTAGCGCAGAGGGTGGGACGAAGGCGCACCGTTGCCGCGTTAAAAGCGTTAAGAGCCGCGGTCGCCTGCTGGTAAGGTCTCGGTTTCGGAACTGGAGGGTTTGTTTCAAGACCCCGATTCCACCGAGGAACCGTCGTGTAAACTGATCTGGTACAAGCCAACTCCGTCAGGATGTCACCTCATGTTTCATCCTCGTTATCTGACCTCGGTTCATAATTACGTGAACCGTCCCCAAATGGTGTTGCTTTAAAACGGGACTTTAACTAAACTCGGGTTTCCTTATTTGAGTTGCTACGGTAATGGAAGAATTGGCCGAGAATCTCCTTGAAATGAGTGCAAAAGTTAAACATCTTATAAACATTTGTTACGAAATCAAATAGTCCAGCTAATTTAAACTATTTCAATTAATATTAGTTTATCGATATAATTTTCTGTTCAATGTTAGAGCTGGATTAAGCTCTGCAAGGATTTCGATGCCACTATTCATTTTCTGTAAGCAGAATCTTTCGATGTCTTTAAGATATCAATGTAAATTTTAATACAGCATGTTACAACCTAAAATTTAAAAAAAAATATTTTCATAAGTTTCAGTATCACATGTAAAAAGATCTTGAAATTTTTAAATTTGAAAGTAATTCTAAACAACATGGTAAAATTATTTTTTAATGAATTCAAAATATTAAAACATTTTTTCCTTCAACTGATGATTTATAAGGCGTTAAGAAATTGCAAGGAAGAAACTATTGATTTTGCAATAAATTTGAATATATGTGGGAAAAATTCCTAAAAGTTTTAGTTGCCTTCTTTCCCTATTTGATAACCCAGTCCTATTCAAAGATATTACTGTTTTTTTTTTTTTGATAAATTATTGTTATTGTTTATCAATCGAGTTCCAATATTTAAAAAAATGGATAATCGATAGATAATAAATGGATAGAAACACAGCTCAGAAACTAGATAATATATTTCCTAAGCTATCTAAAAGTTTAAGCTCAGTTTAGGTGTCTCAGTTTATTCAGTTTAGGTGTTAATCAAGCGAATCGTTTGATTAACACCTAAACCAGAATTTTTGGTTTATACCGCTTTTCAGCCAAAAAAGCCCTCCCCCACCCTAATTTTTTCAATTTTGGTTTCATAGGTGTTTTTTTTCCCATTCTATCCTTTTCATGCAAACATACAAAGAATCGAGTCTTGGGAGAGAAGAAAAAAAATCTAGTCGTATACCTTAAAAGTGTGACTTAAATATTAGAAAAGCAGTTTTTCGACATCAAATTACATTTTAGTAGTCATTCTTAAACCAAGTATTCTTTACTTGACAAATGAATAAGTTTTAAATCTATTCGAAACCTGCGTTCCTTTCTTTATATTAAAGGAAAACCTATTGTCTATTTAACGATTCACCCCGAATAATTAATTACTACCTTCGCACATAAACACTGACGGCTCTTTCAAAGTCCCTCGTTACCACAAGGGGTAGCGGTGGCCTAAGGAAGGCTTCCCAGTTTCCACTCCATTCTCTGGGGATGAAACTTGTTTCACAGGAAGATGTACTTGGAATTTTATAAATGACATCGAAAGCTGGCGAGCCTTCATGTAAAGCTGGGTAGTGAAGATATCTTTTGAAATATTCAGTTCGGTAGCTGGCTGTGATGCTCTTTTATGCAAGTGTATGAATTACACAACTCGACATGGCAGAAGATGTATTTTATCATTTGAATAGAAACGATCGTGAGGGCTGAATGTTGGAAATTGTATTTCAGTGGAAAGGAGTTGCGAACTTTATTAAGAACTAAAATTTTCTTGTATAGGTATTATATATAAAAACTTTCAAAATATCGGTCAGATTTATTTTTAAGAATCTTCGTCTGTTAGTTCCGTGTTTTAAAATATTTTGAAATTTAGTTTATCACTGTCGGTGAACACGAACTCAAAATTGTATCTAACAAAATAGATGGAATTTGAAATGTGATTTTATTACAAATTTTAGATATGCGTCCAGTTATAAAGTAAATATGAAAAGTGACTAACTGTTCGTTTGATTATCCATATATAAGTGAACATGAACATATTCTTCCTTACTAAAAAAATAAACAATAAACGCTTTTATTAGACAAGAAAATTTCTTTTCCTCAGTATAAAAAATTTGAGTCATGGCAAGGATCCTTAAATAAACGGGCCATATTTTGCAAGTAAAAAATATTAAGGGGAAAATGTTTTCCTTGTATATTTTTATTTCATCTTGTTCAAGGTATAAAAAGAAAATATAATTGCCAAACAATTCAATCTGGAGATTTTGGCTTAGTATTTTTTTTTTTTTCGAAATACATAATTTTTTTGCAATTGATCACTATAATTCTTTCCCTCGTTAAATTGTAAACTTTATGACTAGAATTGTTCAATTGTTTAGTTATGAAAGAAGTCAACCAACCAACTTTTTTTGCCACAATCTGGTAGGGAAAAAAGCATATTGGAAAGCATTAAGAAATTACATAGTTTTAAGAGGAGTGTTCCGCATGTAGCCGAGTTAGAAGTTACTTTACAAATATGAATTCTTTGGGCAGTTTTAAACTACAGAAATTGGATTCGTAAAAGCGTGAGAAACCCAGAACCTCATTCAACTCGGAAGGTTGATTTCAAGCAGTTAAAGAAGAATTTTAAGAATGCGGATTAATTGAATATGTATATACAAGAAAAGATTGAAGTTCCAGCTGTAGAATTTTCAAATAGTGTTTGTAAATGAATCCAAATATTTCTGAACAGAAGCTAATTACCATTTTCATGCTAGGTTATTATACGAGATAAATGTGTGCAATTTGGAGCGAAATTAGAATAAGGGTTAAACTTAACTTGAAATTAAGTCTGCATGCCAAATGACTAATAAAAAAGAATACTGGGATAAAACATAATTATAATAGATAAGGGAATAGACAATATGAAATTGAAATCTGATTTTCATTTTGGTTTTGCTGCATTGCATTGTTCTATAAAAGTAAAACTTCTCCGAAACATTCAATTGTTAATTCTTCGAACAAAATCGTCAGATTTATACCGAGTTTTCTATCGAAATTTTTAAAAATATGCTTTTTACCCTCAAGGAGCTTCTTTCAAATGCAATATTTGATTAAATCGTGAATAAATAAAAATGAATCCGATAGAGTAGATGAAACCGATGTTTATAATGAATCAATCGACTGCATATCTTAAATTATTCACTTTGTTTATTAAAAATGTTATTTCTAAAAAAAAATAGGCATATATAGGGATATTTTTTTCCAGCGATTGAATTATCAAATACTTTTTCTTGTAACAAATTTTACTTCTCTTCAAAGAAGTAGCGAGTTTGGCGAAATATTCACCTTTTGGAATCCATCGCTATTTATATAAATTAAAACCAAGAAATTTTTTGGAATATGTTTTGGTAAATAAAAACTTCAGTTGAGCTTGGCAAATGAAATACAGGAAAAAGATTTTCATGATATTGAAAGGGATACTACCTGCTAGAGTTTACTGAATTTCTTCCTCTGTAAAATAATAAACGATAGGAACTACCTTGGATATCAACCATAAGAAATTTTGTATTAAGATAATGCTATTGCCAGGAAATTAAATCTTCGGACCATCAGTCTAGACTGCATCCAATTAAGCATGAATGGTTATCCGTCGTATTATAGTTAATTAAATGAGGTACGGAACCCCAGGACATCAACAAAGTCGCGTTTATATTAGTACTGTAATTATACAGGATTAAAGTGGAGTTTCGTTGCAACGTATGCACTTGCTTCGTAGATTATAAATCGGATATGAAATCTTTTAAACCCGGTTTAAGCGATTTGATGCTCATTTTAATTATTTGACAGGATATTTTTAATTGTACTGTTTAAAGCATTAAAGAGGTGCTGTATGTGAACTTTCGGGATACAGAAAAACCATTGATGGCTTTATTCAATTCTTAGCCAATTTTCAATTATACTCTGTTTCACCCTAACTTGGCAGTATTGTAAAAGGTAGAAAATGTGACGCTCCGCGTTGGGAAAGAGTTCCCCATCAATTCCGACTTTAAAATAGTTAAAATGCGCAGAAATTTATCAAATAATATCATAAATTACAGAAATCCTTTTTCTATCAATATGTATTTAAAATTATTCTCAAGTTAGAAGTGCTTATATGTTAAGTATTTTGTAAATAAAGCGAACGAATAAAACTAAAAGATTGACATAATGAATTCTACTTTGGCTAGAACCGGTCTTCAAGGTCAAATATTTGGCGCGCTTTTCTTTTACGTCTCCGCCAACTCAACTTCATTCAGTTCGCAACCATTATTATCTTTCGTACTTTTTTATTCTCGCTTTTTTAGCAGCTGATATTTTTGATACTATTAATCGCATTAGTAGTTATTAGTTTTGTTTGGTGAATATTTATTCGATTCGTCATTTCTATTAACTTCTAAAATGTTTGAAAAAGAGAAAGTGTTATCATCGACTACGCTGTGCACACCTTCAAGACGAGTGAAACCAACAAAAAGTGTAGCACGCAGAAACATATTAAATGTTTATTCTCGACTCCGAGAAAACCCTTAAGATTCTATCAATCAAATCGTCGATAAAGTTTCGCACCTTACAGTTGTTTCGCAATGAACAGTTTTCTTTTTGAAAAAAAAAAAATAATAAAAATAAAGGGATCCAGTCCTTTAAGTACCCATGGAAAGAAGTGACCTGGCTCAGTAGGTAAACATTCAGGTCTTGTAAAATATGATGATTTTACATTATCCTATATTTGACGAAAAATCTATGCATATTTTCGTAGAAATGAGATCCCAACATTAGATAAAGTTTTAAAAGATGTGAACAATGATACAGATATCTTTTCGAAAAACATTAGCCGAACTACGCTTTACAGAATATTGAAAGATATATTGTTTTCTTTTGAGAAACGGTGAAACGAAAGGAAATAACTTTAATGATTTATTAAAATAATGTGTCAATAATATTGAAAAAATAATGAAAATAAGGAAACAACTAATTCTCCGATAAAGTGATAATATGATAAAGTAAATATTTACTATTTGGCGAAAAATTTGCGAGATAAAGTTTCGCCAGCGATCTGCATTTCTAGTAACTTTGTACTTTAAAGTAACCCTGTTCCCCTGACGACGACTGCGATTCGGCTAGCCTAGAATATACACTACTGCCAAGTTAGGGTGAAACAGAGTATAATCGATATTTCAAGTAAGTCTCTAAAGTAAAAGAATGATTTTTAAGTTTATCCTTAATTTTTGTTTTCTGATTTCCTTTTTTATGTGTTATTATGGGTACTTGAGGATGTTGCGTGGGAAAATGATGCAAAGTAAACTTTCAGTCTAATACTGAATTTCTCTGTCGTAGAGTTCGTCAACGGATTCTGAGACAACCATATTTCGAAGACTCAATCTCATTAAGGGGTAAGATGCGGAACGATATCCTTTGACCTTGCCGGTATCCTTTGACCTTGGATTTCCCCATTAGATACTAGTAAATGTAAACATCTCCTCCTTTCATCTTTCCCTTCACCCCTATTTTGACAAATTAAACCCATCCTAACGCATGCACAAAAGTGCGGAAGGTTTTACAATCCGTTGTTGAACTAGAACAAAATTATTGATTTTTGTTCTCCTAATATGGTCTTTAATTTTTCAACGTCATTCTGAAATATCCTGTTGGATAATATACAATCAATGTTTTTTAATACCCTATGTCACGAATTTCATAAATCTTCTCTTTTCAGGGTGCTGTGCAGGCGAAAACACAATCCAGAAACCACGCCCCTCCTTGTGGGGGTTGCAGTGTGAGCGGCACGCCCCCTTACTCTACAACAAGCTCACACTCTACAACACGTCAAATGTAGATGCCATGCATCAACGTCTTGACCAATCCGGCACATGTGCCAAATATTCTTCAGTGCTGGAGACGAAGCATTACATTGCAAGTCAACTGTCCGCAGGTCGGTCGAAGCTGACCATTTCAATGACCGCACGCCAGGGCGCACTTCCTGACCGCAGGACAGAGGCTCCAAGTCCAGTAGTTCTTGTACAGCTTTCATTGTTTCCGGTTCAGAATTTTAACTTGTTCTTTGTTTCTACTATTTTAAATGCATATCACGAGGTCTTTCTGTAACATACGCGCACATTGCGATACGTTGCTTTTATATTTAATATGTGTAAACTAAACTCTGATTTTATTGTTGAAATTAAAGTGATCTCGTTGTGCAATTTGAGTATTTTTCTATTAAAATCCTACAGCACGAACAAGGCATAATATCAAACATGCTTATTAGTAATGTTTATTTCTTGAAGAAAAATAGATTTTTTTTTGGACAAACTAGTCAACATCTAAAGAACAAGAACGTTAATTAACTTTAGAGAGAACCAAGAAAATTGATTAAGTCTAGATCAGAATTTGATTATTTTTAAGCGATGAGCAAGTGAAATAAAATTATGTAACGATTTTATCCAACATTAGTTTTTTGTCTAACATTTATTTTAAGCTTACATCATTATTTTATAGTCTAAGTCGTCAATAAAGGCTCTGTGAAACTTTGCAGTACAGTGAAATACCGTAAAGATTGCAGCGAAATGCAGTCCCTTTAATATTGAAAGAATTGAATCTAATATAAATTTAATGAAATCTACATTCATTGTTAATTTTGAATCTAATGCATTTAAGAGATTATTAAAAAACATTCCTTATCTGTCCTCTTTGCAACAGGATTCAGAAAGTGACGTCTTAATAGTGCAAAAGTCAAATGTGTAATTAAAAGCTGGATACCTAGACAGATCTGTATACTGGTTAAAATAACGACTTTAAAGTCTTTCAATCTGCTATTCAATCTCAATTCAACAAGCTAATTTGTTGAGTGATTCATGGCATCAAATTTTGCAAAACAGATTTGATGTAAATTAAATATAATCAATCTCATCGAATTAGCTGGTCACTGAAGGCTGCTAGTTTTTTAAAAAAAATTGAAAATGCATTTCAATGGCTTCTAATGTTTAATCCTTTAGTAAGTTTTGCATATTATATTTTTGAACTCGCTTGATTTGGCTCCGATAATCATCCATAAACCATATAAAAAATTTTCTTGTACAAAATTGGTCTTGATTCCTGGATCAGAAAATTCGGTACTTATTTTTACAGTTCAGTTTCTTAGACGATTTTCAGATTATGCCAAAATCTCCATTATATTTAAAATACCAAAATTCGCCAATATGCTTGTATTCTCAAGTTTATTTGGCGATATTCAGATTACTTCAAGCTAAGGCAATGAGCTTATTTGGCGACTTTCAGATCGTGGCAAGATTGCTATTCTTCATTATACTTAAGGTGGCAAGAGTTCGCCAAGATGGTTGGCAACAATTGTCCTATTTGGCGATCATACTTTGGAGGTCATAAAACTATTAACAAATAATCAAACATAGAAATTTACAACTTGGTGAGATTAATTTTTAGTTTTTTTTAAATGGGTATAGCTACCAAATGTTTCAAACAGTTATGGACATTATTTACGATCTGAAATTAAATTACTTCACTTCAGTTGAGAAACATACTACCATAAATTCGACATAAAAAGAACAAATTATAGAGCATACAATGTAAACTTCTGTTAATTAAGAGAACAATATTAATGATATTAATTAAAACGAGTTCTAAAGAATCTGTCGTAAAATTTTAAATTTATTCGATTTTATCATCTCACGGGATCTGGGTTTGCCTAGACAATAGGAAATGTTTTGGTAATATTGTAGTTTGTATATATCATGGATTGTAGTATTTTAAAAATAGGAAATTACTTTCTTGGAAAATAAAGCTTTAAATTTTCGTAATGTTGCATCAGATTTGATAAGAAAGATGAAATTTTACAGAGTTTCCCCCAAGGGAATAATTTCATTTTAGTCTTACTCTCAACAATCTTATTTTGACGAAACAATAGTGCTAAGATGATAACGTTATCTTAGATCTTAAATGTTTCAGCTTCTCAGCTTTTATATTCGTGGAAACAACTCGCGGAATTCTGTATAATATATGTAAATTAAAAGTTTCATTTAAAATTCTGAACGTTTTATTGACTAGATTACTTCTAGAGAATTGCTCAAGATTTATAATTCACTTTAAAACTGACTTTCGTCCTTATTCTTTCATGTTGTCTGATCCGTCGGTCAGCAACCAAATCCGTAGTTTCTTGTTTCCGCATTTTGAATTGTCTGAAAGAAGTCTAGCAATCATCGAGTGTTCCTTTTTTAACCCATCAGCAATAAAAGTAAATCTTTATATGGGGGCATGTATTTCCATGACCCAGGTACAATTCTTCTTTATGTACTTTTAGGCCTGAAAAACACTTCATGGGGTTTCTTGTTATTTTTTGACCTAAATTTTTTTTTCTTTACTAAGAACTTTATTTAATAATCGCGAATGGCATTAAATATTAATTAGAATAGTTTAAAAATATATAACAATAACACAAAAAAATCTGCCTATTCAATAAAATAACGCTATTCGTAAGATAATTGCTTACGTATTTACCACTGATGAAAAATCAAACGTTATTTTATTTTAAACTTAAAGTTAATAAAATTAAAAATGAATTAATGAATGAAATGAATTTTTTTAGTGGGTCCGAACTAGGGCTATTTGTATTAAACGCGAAAGGTGGTTCAATTGAGAAAATTTCAACTGAAGAAGATGAAAGTAAAGCTAAAATTAAATAGCTTGTGCATTTATTTAAGACAGTTGAAGTTTAAATACAGACATTACATCCTGAGAGTTGTGGAATTCCTAAATCAAAAGCTGAAATTAAGTGCACACACACACACACACACACACACACACACACACACACACACACACACACACACACACACACACACACACACACACACACACACACACACACCACTGTTCCGCTTAAAGGGAGATCTTACAATTAAAGGGAAAGATTCCACTTAAAGGGAGAGTTATACGGTACAACTGAAGATAATTCTTATCAGTATGCGCATATCCTTAAACACCTATGAATAGAGAAAATAGGGGCTGCTTGCAACATCTCGACCGTGGGGCCACGGGGTTTCAGGCTAATAACCCGATTGCACTGTTGCTACATAAATCACTATTAATTGCATTCCATTTTTGTTGATGTACGAATACAACAGCACCAACTATCTGAGAATAAACAAATTTGATGTCGTAAACCAAACGTTCTCTAATGAGGAGTACTGCCATCTCAGTTGTCGTCATCGTCATTTAACCGGGTTCAAATTATGAGGTACGACCAGAATATCTTAGTATCACTTTTAAATGGGATTTTAAGATAATTAAACTATCGGATGAAATAAATGGCTAGAAGTGTTATTTTCTTACTGTGACAAAGGCGATTATTTATTTTGTGTTGAAGCTGCCTCATCATCAACATCTGTGTTTTAAAATTTGGAAATAAGGATGTTTCTTTACAAACGCCATTATATAATTTTTTTTATTTGGCGTAATTATGTAATTATGGAGTAATATTTTTGGGATTAGAAATAAGATTTTTAAAAGATGATATATATTTAAGTTTAGATGTGGATCATATATTTTTAAATATATATTCGCGATATTAATGATAAAATGCTTCATTCTTCACAAATTATTGCGTTTTTTTTTGTTTCGCGAAATGGCGTGAGTTTCTCCGTTAAGCGTTTATATCGTAGAAATTGTAAGTGTATCTTCTAAATGTTTGCTTTCAACAAATGTGACAAACATCACCAATCTTTCTTTGAAATTGATGACATTCCTTTGTTCGAAGCAGAGATGAAATTTTTACATTGGAAATGGCGTTATCTTTTAGGTTTTGAATGAAGTTTCTTTTCATGAGGATTTTCTCACAGAATTTCGGGAAAAAAATAGTTTTGAAATATTTCCTTTGCTTAGAAAATACTAATAATTTAGAAATCGAATTACAAGATAAATTGTACATTTGAATACCAAGTAAATCGAAATAATAAATTACACATTGTACTTAGAAAGAAAAACATAATAATTCTAACAATTTTACATGAAACAAAGCTATGTATTTTAAAAATTAAACAATTTTTAATCAATTATAATTAAGCAAATTATTATATTCATCAATCTGAGAATGATCGTATTCCAAAGTATAGATTATAATAATTAAAGTTCACATATTCAGGTTGCTCTGTAGCTCATTCTATGGATAAAAGCGATATTTTCGCTGGTTGTAGTAGGGCAAGACATCTTTTTCTATGTAAAGCAAAATATAAAAAATAGTTAAAAGTTACGACAATAGATGGCGCTGTATCAATATCTAATGTGACTTTTGCAGATATTTAGTTAATTAATCTATTTATGTCATTGTCATAGAAATTAAAATTGGATAAAATGTAATCTACAGTAGTTAAGTATTAAAAAATAATATTACATACACAACAATAAACACCATGATATATTACATAATTATAAGCTATTTTATGTTCATTTATTGAAATTGAAAGATTGATTTTTTTTATATTGATTTCAAAAAAGAATTTAAGATCGGAATGGAAATTTTATTAATATTATTAGTTTAACTAGAGAAAAAAAACTCATTTAAGCTATTTAATTTTCCTTTTTTTCAAAATAAATAAAATAAAAAAGGAAATTCAAATCTTTAAAAAGAAAGACTAATAATATTTTATATTTGATTCGTCTATCTCTATTTTATTTTTAAAATTTCCATCTAATTATATGACAATAATGTTGGATACACACACATAACATATTTAATATCATCACAATACTTGTGAATATAATCAAGTAACTAATTCAATAAAACAGTAATATAAAATAAAATATTTAAAAAAAATTATTCGAATTAAAAACAACTGTGCAAATAAAAAAAGTATCACTGAAAACTGTTTTTTTTAAATTTTAACTTTTTTGCTTTTCCGAGGATAAAAAGTTTTAAAGTTCTTGAAGAAAAGCAATAAATTTTGATTAATTTTAATAAAAAAATAGAATTAAAATTTTATAAAAATTTATTGATTATCTACTTTTAAAAAGTAACTTCATGCCGAATTCGGTATCTTAAAGTCCAATAGTTCATTCTATAAATAATTTTAAATAATTATTTAATTACACAGTTTATGAAAAGTGCTCTAGTCTAAAATCGCTATTATGTTAAAATCATTAACTGTTTTCAGAGAGTGGAACAGCGCCATCTGTTGATTAAAATATTAACTAATTCAGTTTTCCAGTTTTCGCTAAGTGCATCTAAATGAAATGTTTTGTTTTGTTTGAAATGACAGAATTGAATTCAGAGCCTTCTGAAATGGGCAAATTTAATTGTAACAATTCTGCTTAGTTCAAAAAGATGAAAACAACAAAAAATTTATTCTGCTTTTGCTTCATTTAGTTTGCAACCATCTTAAAAAAAATTTGAATATAAACGTTTGAATGAAACTTAGAATTTGAATAGATATAAATATTCACTTTCTGCTGTGAGCACACATTCTTACATTTTCTCTAATCGCATTAGTGTTTTTGTGAAATTTTCAATCTGTTCCCAAAGTCTAGACGTATGATTAAATCAAATTATCTCAAGACGAATTCTCTACATTAGAAATATTAAGTAATAATCGATGTAAACGGTTAAGGAAGATTTCACTTCTAGTAGCAATAAAAGTGTTGCATGATTTCAAATGGCTAAGGAAAAGAATTTCACCATGTCAATTGCAGCGTGCATCGCTTGTGCTTCAGATCTGTTTTCTAATTAGACGACATTTCTCTACTCCAATTAAGAAACAGCAAGAAAAAAATTATCTAATTAGATTGATAGCCCGAATCGCTGATTTGAGATATGGCAGCATATGTGCTAATTTCACTACTAGAACTAATTTCACTAATAAGACGTGGTGATTTCTCTAGTTTTGCTCTACCATTTGCAAGATTTATTAAGAAGGTGTCACAAATATGAAGAGCAATTCCCGGATAAATAAATGCTACGTCTTGCTTCTCCTAGGAGGCATAGCAATAGTAATAGTGATATGCTTATGTTGGCCCCATTTTTAAATAAATGTGCCGGGATATTGATGGCTATCATGGATTGTCGCAGTTTCCCTGTTTCTGCAATGGCATTAGAGTCATTCAGTGTCCTGGATTGGAGAGGGGGGGGGTAATTCTTTAAATTATATTTAAACACAGATACTACGCAAGCACTTGTGAATACCAAGAAAAGTAGAAAAGATATTTTTGAAATTTCCGTAGAGCAAATGGGAAAATTTTCAAAGATTGATGAGAGTTTCTTCAATAATTATCCATCGTTTTTTTGGAAGCAAATCAAATAATTATAAGTAAATGTTTAATGAAATATTATGTTAGTAAAAAAATTATTATTTTTTTAATGAGAAATCGATAGGAACCTTGCTGCAAAGAATAAAGGTATAAATAATAATAATTTTTTAAGGAATTGGAGCGTTTAAACTTAAATGCATTTTTAAATATAGGATTGATTCTCGAATGGTACTCGACTTTGTAATAAATACAAATTATTCAATGTTATCTGATTTCATCTTAGTGCACTTTATACGAATATACAGTTCTGGTGAAGATGAAAGAAAATTGTGAAATTTTGTGCTTCTAGTTATTTGCGTTTTTAGATTATCATTTTCGCATTCCATATTCGCAGAAATTTTCTTACTAGCCCTTTGCACTCGGATGTTGCCTCTCATTCACCGTTCAAGATGGTGCATCATTTTGAGATTTTATTTATTTGTTTTTAAATTTTAATTGTTAAAAATACCTACAGAGTGATAAAAAATATGGATTTATTTTTTTCAGAGAAATTAAATTTAAAACAAGTGTGTGTATTTATTTTTGTTGTAATAAACAAATCTATGTATTAAGTGAATAATTATACATCGAACTAATTTTTCGAGTGAAAAGGGTAAAAAGTTTTCGTCCCAAATTTGATTAAAATCTATAAATTGAATGTAATAAAGAACTACATTACATACTGAACTTTACAGAATTTCTACCTTCTTAGAATCCTAACCGTCTACCGACTTCAGTTTGGGATTTTCAAACTTTTAAACATGTAATCATTTTTTTAGAAACAGAATCGACTGTCACACATTTCATCCTCGTCGTATGAATTTCCTTGAATGTCGTTTCTTTGAATTTTTTCCATTGAGAAACAACAAAAGGTCATTCCGGAAGAGATTTTATAGAAAAAAAAATAGAACTTTCGTAAAAGAAAAGAAAACATTTATTGTTAGATATAATTTTGTTAGAAATATTTTTAATGAGTGGTTTGATGACGATTACTAGCCCAAATCACATTTGGGAAAAGTACAGAATGTATACTTTCAAGGACTTGTATGCGTTATTTTGTATTATTCAAAGCAGTATTTGTGTTACTAAATAACGCTTAAAGTATACGTCAAGCTTAGCAACAAAATTTAAATTTAATATTTAGTAGTACATATGAAGTGTAATGTTAATATATAATAACTTCATTCTGCTAGAACTAGCCCGAAGAAAGAGAGAAATTCGTTACCAAAGTGCATTTGCAATAACGCTGTTTAAGATTTCCAGCGTATAGAACCCATACATTTATTTCTCTAAGTTCTTTATCCATATCATACTTCTTAAGAAACGGTGGACTGTTTCAAAAAATGTTATAAACGTTTCTATGATTTTACGAAACCAATTAGGCTCCCTTCTAAGAATAAATTTATCTTTGTCTTATTCAGTCGTTTTCTAATATATTTAATTAAGTTTTATTGTGAAAATCAATTTTGCAACAACATTCAACAAAAATGTGTTTTATCATTTCTTATCCAGTATCTTTCCGTGAGTATATTAAATGTGTGCTAATAGAAAAAAAAATCTTCAAATCTTTTTGAGTCAGAAATAATCTTCAAAACGATTTGCAATTTAAGTCTTTTTGAATCAGATGTGCAGCAGAACTATATTAAATCCGAATTTATCTAGGTTTAATCAGATTTGGATACATGGAAATTCAGATAATTACATAAAGTAAAAAAAAATTTAAAAATCGAACATAAACAAAATCTATTTCTTATTTATGAAATTAAGTTAACAAAAATAGGATACAGAAAATGATGAATGTTATAAGATTTCCATAAAGAATCAAATTACAAATTATTTATAAAATTTCATTATATGCGTACATACGTATTAAAATTACATATGAATAAATTTGAAAACAATATACGTTACAATACACTGCAGTAGGTTTGCACTCTATTTTAAATGCAAAATATACTCTTCTGTAGTTGGAAAAGAAATTGTAAACATCTAATACCGAACTCCTACTCTTAATTTCCCATATATGACAATTTACATTATATTTTTCTATCAAAATCAGTTAGTTAATTGTTCTGATTGATGGAAATATTTAAATTAAGATAAATTTAATAGAAATAATCTATATTGATTGTATGAATACTTAAAGTTTTATTATATATTATCATTTCATGTTAGGTCATTTTCTAAAAATCAAAAGGGAACAGTATCTCAAATCTACATAACAGACAAATCCAAACAGGTCTTTCGTCATTTTTTTCCCTCACGAGACAAAAGAAAATATTCAAAAAAAAAGGATATCTTACAAAAACTTTCATCAAGGTTATTGTAGTGGGGTTTGATTAAGAATAGTTCGCTACTGAGTCAATAGAAAACCGTTAGAAACGTAATTTGGATACACGAGACAGAATAAAAGCAATAAAACAAAAGACAATTGTTTTTTAATTTGGAAGGAAGGATCAATTTGGAGAGTTGTTGAAATGAAACTAGATTTTGAATAAATTTAATAATCCTATAAATAAGTGACCTACATTTGATGGAAATTAATTGCTGTTGATTGGAAATAATGAAATATGTAAAAAAATGAAATATATATATATTTTGAACCTCTAAATAAAATATTCTAAAAAATACCACAATTTAGTGATTCTAAACGTAGGAAATGACATTTTCTTTTATTCAGAGAAAGTGTATTAAATGACTATTTGATTTACAAAAAAACAAATATTAAAATTAATTAATGATTAATTCCTTTTCACCAATTAAAATGAAACTAAATTTAAATCTGAAATATTCCAATGCTCTTAAAATAAACTCTAATTAAACTTCGAGAATCAAAATGAAATTAATTTTCATTGTAATTATATTGTTCAAGTTTATTTGATACTTACAGCAATAAGAGTTTGAAAAAGACGTGCCATTTTATCAATATTTCTCTAGAAGAAATTGATGCGTTTAGAAAAAAAGTTATTTTTGATAAACCTATTTTGTTTGAACCCTTCAAACCCTTTTTGTTTTTAAATAATTAAAAACTGAATTAGGAAGCTAAGTCTTTGCTTACATTTTGGAGCTCTTTTCTATTTATATGAATCGCTAACACGTGGAATCGAAATTATTCTTATTTCTTTTTGTTGAACTCAAAATAATCATAGCAAGCATTAATTTTTGTAGATTAAAACAAAAATATTTCATTTGATTTTCTGATTAAAAAAAAGCAATAAGTTTTAATGAATGTGTGTAACGATTTAAAAAAGCATTCCATAAATTCAAGAAATATTTAAATATATTTCAGGCGAAATAAATTTATTTAGAATATATATTTGACAAGTAATTTTTTAGATAATTTTGCTATAACATCAGAAACCAGATATTTGAACTAATACAAAAACCAGTCATACGATATAATGGAATATAAACTTGCTTTTGGATCTTCTTTAAACGAATATTTAAATAAAATTACTTATATTTAGGATCATAGCTCATTCCAATTCATTTCAAAATGGATAGATACCAAAATCAGACTTTTAAGGAAAAACAATATGTTAGCTTTTCAACGAATAAATTAACATCCCACAAAATTATTTTTTAGAAGCAAAACTGTAAGGATTGAATAAATATTATGCATCATTTTTTTTTCACGTTATTTATAAGCAAACAATTTTTGAATATTTATAAATCGTCTGCCTTTTTTTTTCTTCGTGAAGATAATTGATTCGTTCGCTGAGCCACGTGACCCAATTTCTACGATTTTATTTGGTGAAGTGCAAACTTTCAGCTGTCATTCGGCTGAACGGTTTGGTACGAACAAAGAATTAAAGAAAAGAAAGAAAGCAAAATCGAAAAGTTATTCAACTTTTTTTTGGAATTGTATTGAACATATGGAGAAGATGCTGTAAAGCGTGATGAGAGAGAGATAAAGAAAACGATTTTAAAGGAGTAAGTTTTTTTAAAAGTAATTATCTAATCGCAAAGGAAACAGTACGCTTTTTAAAAAAATATTAATGCAATTTATCTTTAACTATTAACTTAAAAACATTATTTTCTCCTTATTTTTTTTGTTACAGGCAAATAAGACATTAGAGTTTTTTAATCTCTTACCAGTGTTAATTTCTCTAATGTCTAATTAGATGAAACATTTCTATTTTGGAAATGTGTTGTTGTTTAAATTCAATTAAGAATACGTAGAATACTTGAGATGTTTATGGAATGTATAAGCCATTTTCGTATCGAATTTGTAAGTCTGTTAATGATTTAATTCAGATAAGTTTAAAATTACGATAATTCGGCGGACGAACTATTCGTGGCTTTTATTTAAAGAGATAAATTTTATCATAGTTTTGAATATATTTATAAACTAATTTTATGTATTACTTACTTATTTAATCAGACCTATTAGTTAATAGGAAAAAGAATAAAATTCTTAATTTTAGATTATTTGCTCTTTAAGAAAAAGTACTTTCTGTCTAATTTTTATTATAACAAAATCAAGTGCCTTTTGAATTTTTCCTTCAATTAAATTGTTTATCTGTAGAATTTCTTCATTAATTTTCAATTTAGATCTATTCGTGATTTAATTACTCTACATTTGCATTAATTCCATATTTTGATACTTTAAATTTAATCACCTTTCAGTTACCTGTATCGCTTAATTTGTTTTATTTTTTTCTCGTTTTAATTTCAGAAAAATTATTTTAGAATGGTCTTTTTCTTTGTTTTTTATTTGACTGTAGAACTAAAACAGCTTACACCATTTCCTTCTGAGAACAAAAACATGGAATTCTTCTTGTTTTGCTGTACATTTTTTTAGTTTAGTTCATTAAAACTCCGATAATCGCTTATTTTTTTCCCAAGGAATGTGGTCGCGCTGTATCCATCAGATCTAACTGCATATATTATAAAAATTAGTAAATAATACAGAATAGTAATAGTAATAATATAGATATATAAATACGATTTAAAGTAGGCACAGAAGAAGTGCAATAATTTATTTTTCGAAACGAACTAGGAAAATAGCAAACGAGATTCTTCTCACAGACATGACATCATCTAGTTATTGAAAAAAGAAGCAATCGTGAGGTGCGACTAACGGAATGTTAAAATTTCACTACAAAAAAGTTTATTTTTGCAATAATGTATTTATAAAATTTTTTCAATAATTTGGTTGGTAAGATTTAATATTTCGTAAATATATTAAAACAAATTAGATTGCATTTAGAAAACTTGAATATTTTATCGGCAGTAAATAAATTTAAAACTTTGTGACTGAAATGCTTACATTCAACTATAAGAAAGATTTTATGCTGCTTTTATGATATATGTTTGAACTTGATATCAGGAAATGATTAGATTATTAGAAATTAAATTACAATACTAAATAATCTTAAGAATAGAAAAAGACGGATAGGTTTATTAACTTCCATTAATTGTGTTATTACTTGTATAACAGTAATGGGATAAGGTAAATATTCAAATGATATACGCACTTTGAAATATTCGTTATCGCTACTACTTGTCAGTTGCAGTGTTTTCAAATACATAAATAAATCACTATTGCCACTTTAAATGAACTATAAAATCGGCTAGACTGCTACCTATTCTAATCAAATTGATTTTAAACTGGGTTAAAGGTTTTAGCAATCAAATACTTTCCACTTCACAGGTGAAAATTTTAAAAGTTGCTCAAAGTTTGAACAATTACGTTTACGAAAAATAAAGTTTTAAGTTATTTCTGCGAGGATACATTTAACATCAAATGAAAGCTTATTGAGATATTTTTAATTCTGATGTAATTTCATGTAACAGATTTATTACCTTTTTTCAATTCTTTGTGTTGTGTTTAGATTTTGTGCCTATCAACGGGTGCTTATGAATGCTTGCGAGGTATCAGAATCAAAGGAAAACTCATCTAATTTGGATTAGCTTTTGGGAATCTTCTCAGATAAATCAGGAAAATTTCATTAATGTCCACTCAGATCTAATCTAATATAACAGAACAACTGACGAAAGCAAAGATAATCAGTTTATTCGATTTGTTTCGAAACGGTAACTTAAATAGAGACCTTCGAAAACCAATTAATTTCTTAGATTTGGCATCATTCCCATCGATATGACGTCAGAGTGTCGATTCTAAACTTAGCTTTACTTTTTATGTTGGGTTTGACTTTATATTCCATGGTTTCAGTCAGCAAATGCATTATGGTGAATTTAATATGTTCCAATATGCATTGTGGGTAATTTTACTTGCTGCAGAAACATGATTAGGACCAGAATACAGTAAAATTTGTAATATCGATATTGCTGGGAGCTGGATAAAATTTTATTATAAGCGAATAATCGTTATACATAGTTTGAATATATAAATTTTACATATACTTATACTTTTAATATATACTTTATAACATATATTATATTTTTGTAATTTTCTTCAACGTTTTATAAGGACTTAAAAATAAAAATTTTACTAACAATAAGTAAACAATATATAAAAGAGAGATATAAGTTTATTTCATTGGAACATTTAAGAAAAATAATTTATTTAGAAAAAAACCCGTTGATTTAATTTTGTCACTGTTTGATGCGAATGCCATTTACATGCACGTACATTCAATTGCTTAATTGTTATGTATTCTTGAAGATGATGTCGTGACCGCGTTACCACGGAAAGGGGGCGCAATGGCTTCTGGGGGATCAAAGATCCTTGAGCACCTGAGAGCAGAATTCTGACTTCTAGCTTATATGACGATGACACTCACCCGCTTTTTAGATGGGGTTCTTTCATAAACTTCACCGATAGAACACAGGGTGAAGAACAACCATGCCCAAACCAGGACTCGAATCTTGGACGCCTAAATCACGGGGAAGACACGCTACCCCTAGGCCATAGGGCTCCGGCGTTTAAATAGCAACGATTAATGGAGTTCCCGCCTGGTATGGGCTACCTCCAACATAGCAATGTGGATAGAAGCCTGGCTGGAGCTAGAATGACCTGGACTGGAATATCTCCGAGGTATATATAGGATTTAGCGTTGACCAATCAGGGACGTCTGGTAAGCGGCGTGTGGGGGTGGGTGATTTATTCCGGCAAATCCGAAGCTCTCCTTTCAGATGTTCTGGATCGAGAAACTCTTTACGGTTCCAACTTTCTCCTCAGGATGTTGAGAGGGGTAGGGGTGTAGGGTGGTTAACTGCTCATCTTTCCCATTGGCTGCTTGCGTGGGTGAGATTTTTTATACCAAGGTTAAGATTTAGTTTGATCATACTATTAATGTGATTTAATGGGTATTGTGATAACAGGTATACAAGAAACACAGAGATAAGTCAGAGGGGTGGAGGTATTTGGTTATACGTGTATTTTTGTTTTGGGCTCCGACGTTCTGTCTTCTTGACACTTATATATAGATCGGAGATAACTCCACACTGTTACCGATAGAGGGCGTGACATTTATAAAAAGCGAATGCAGGACAAGTGAAATATCTTTTGCGATGTGTGAAAAATTGGCAAAAAAAGTTTAAAAAAACATTATTTAATTGAGAAGATGATTTTTAAACGCTCAAAATGTCGGACCCAGTATAAGCAAAAAGTCTGCACCTGTGAAGTGTTTAAGAGCAGCAATTATTAATGTTTACAGAGAAGGGACTACCATGCAGAAAACCAGGTCTTAATGTTAGGCTTTTCGTAGTTACAAATTACTGAATGTTCGATCTGGAAGGAAATTTGCCATAGTTGTCCTATCCAATGGGAGAACTAAATGGAAGATTGCGGGGAATATTAATCAAAAAGCAACAGCAAAGATCCCTGAATGAATTGTTTACCGTATATTACTCCGTATAGGATATGGAATCCGACAACCAGTTTGAAAGCTCTTACTCTCTGTCCAGAATAAAAGAAGTCCAGTTTGCAAATGACTACAATGGTTACACGTAAATGACTGGGAAAAAATCACGTGATACGATGAATCGCCTTTTCAAACTCACCATGCAGATGACCTGATGCAAATATGGAGAAAACAGTATGGAAGCATAGACCACAATTGCATTACCAAGATACTTCAAGCTGGTGGTAGCAGTATTATAATTTGGGGAGGGATGTTTTGTTGTCTTTGTACGGTCCTGCGATTATAATGGAAAAACGTCTGTATTCCCAAGGGTATTAAAGTATAATCGCAGATCAAGTATATCCAGTTATGTTAAAAATTTTTCCTTCCGGGAATGGATACTTTCAGCAGGATAATGTTTTCTGTCCTACTGGCATTGTCCACAGATGGTTCGAAGAGCATGACAAATATTTTACATTTTCAAAAAATGTATTTTTCTATCTCAGGGATGTTTAAAACGTGGAGATTCGTCAGAATCTCGAATTCGAATTTTTTGACGATTACTATACTGTCTCTAAACGAACGGTAGTTACGAATACATGAAAGTAAAAATATAATCGTATGAAAGGATCACGTTTTTGTAAAGTAATAGATATTTAAAAACCTGTGATCTTATTTATCATCATAAAAACATTACTCGAAATTCGACCATGAATAAATGTAGCAAGAAAATTGTTTTAGTAGTGAACCAAATGTGGGTGTGTGTGCTTGTTATTGTTCTTTCATGAAAGTGAGATCAGTCCAAAGTCCTACCATTAAGCAAACATTATACCATTTTCTAATTTTAGAAAAGAGAAGCCAGTTTTTATTCTCGTCGGAGGAAATAAATTGCTGTAACTAACATTTGGGCGCGTTGTGTGATGTGAAGTAATTAGAGGTGCTCCTTCCTTAGTTGCAAACACCGTATTTCATTTAAACAAACACAATGCATCGTCTTCATTTAGCCAAATTAAATGCAGTCGTATCCAGAGCGATTTATTTTAATTTGAAATTTTCATTATTTTCTGTAAGTTAAACAAGGTTTGGAAAAATTTAACCAAAATGGATTTTTTTAATTTGATAAAATCTAATAATTGTACATATTTGTCTTTAATTGGATTGAAAGTGGATGAGACTTATGTGAGCTTTTCAAAAGCGTTTTAAAATTATAAAAGTTTCTTCTCAAAGTATACGATGAAATACTGGGTGAAATTAGCGAGTATAGTCTCTTCTAAAGTTTCTCACCTATTCCTTTATAAAGATATTACACCCCTTTCTATCTTATAAAACTATAGAGTTGGTGAATGGCAGTGAACACCGCAAGTGCTTATACTTTTATTTTCTGAATGTCACGAGAGATGCGTAATAAAGTAAACTTAATATGCAGTTTTGGCACCTTTTTTCCGGGCAATCTAAATCTTTAATTCTTACCACGATTTCAGGCTCAGGATCATATACAAAATTGATTTAGCTAATTCATTGCTTTTTATAATTATGGTGCTTGTATGCATGCGGTAACCAAAACCGGAAAACGGTCATTCACCCCTTTGATAAATTTGAAAGAAATTTAACAAAGTTTACAGTTTCGAAGAGAAATATGTACACGAAATTTTATCTATATAGCTGTTTGCGTTTAGTAGTTAATGAGTTCATTTGTACTCGGACAGCCGGACATACCGATTTTCTCGGATTGGATGTCGTTCGCCATTAGAAAACGTACTACAAATTTGGTGTCAAGATCACATAAAAAATTTCATCTGTCTACCTTAGAACACTTCTTTGTTGTCATGTTCTAAGACAGATAGACATAATCTCTGTAATCTTCGTAACAAAAAGATTCGTCAGATTCCTTTGATTTTTTTTGACGAATACAGTACTTTCTTTTTTTATACTTTGTATGCAAGAATGTAACAAAAGAAATCCTTTATCGGAAGAGGAGGAGGAGAAAGGAGATCCTTTTAAGTCACATGGAAGTACAAACTCGTATTTAACTGAAAACCTGTCAAAAATCTGGTGGCCAGGGCGCTCTTAGGCAATCGCCTACTTTATTCATTTGATTATCCGGCTCTAAATACACGCATAAAAATAATTACATGTCTCACATATCACCCTTTCTCAAATAATTGCTTATTATTTACAATAATTCTTCATTTCATAAAAATAAAAAAAACTTTTTAAAAAATATAAAAATATTGTTGTGTTTGACGTAGAGTTTAGAAACGCATTTATTCATTTGATATATGACTAGATTCCTAATAAAAATAACGAAATATTATATTCTGCTCAAATCTACATAGAAATTAAATCGTTTTTCTTCTATTCCACCGGGAAAGAAAATCGTTTGACCTATGATATTTCAAAAACTAATTTCTATTTTTGAAAACCACATTAGATCTATTGAATAATTAAAATAAAGCTTTCAGTTATTCTGTGTTAAGAGAAAACAATTCCACAAAGAATTATGAGTTCGCTTCTTTTCAATTTCATTCTCCTATCTAAAGTTCTTTATAGTAGAATTCTGAATCAGTGGACGGAGTTTTAATTAAAATGGCAACAAGCGGTTTTAATTATTTTTCTTTTACTTTCTTTTAGATATCAATTATGCAAAAGAAACAGATTTTTAAATGTCAAGAGCTAAAATTAAGTCGTTTTTCGAATTACAATGATTTTTTTTTTGCATTAAATCTGTTTTTTAATTTTTTTGTATTTTTTTAGTTTTGTAGATGAAGGATCGTTTTAAAAGAAATATAATTTGAATGGAAAGATACAGGTTTGGAATAATCTTTAGCACTTCAGTTAAAATGCATTTTTATGTTCTAAATTATTCTCTAACTATCAAAAACAGAAATATTGTTAAAGATATCATTAATAAATTTGCTAGATTATTATAATACTGAAATCAGAATTCGGATTGTAAGATGAATTAAAGGTGAGAACAAATGAAATATTAGTTTTGATTATGATATATTTAATTTTATTTATCTGTATTTGTATCTGTTATAATTGTTGAAATTTTATTTATCGCATTTTTATATTTCTTAACGTACAGACCGACAGAAAATCAACTCCGTTTAGATTAGGCTTAAAATTCGATAAGCGTCCAGAACTAAAGATGTGAATTCTGCGTACCGAATTTTGTCTATCTAAATTTCTTTGTTTCGTTACAGATAGATGGACGGACATTTTCTAAAAATGTGTTTTTCGAATTCAGGGTGGTCTGAAACGTGGAGAATAGTCAAAACCTTAAGTTCGATTTTTTTTTGATGATTACTATTCTTTTTCTATGTATACCAGAAAAAATGGTAAGACTATTATGCACATAAACAGAATGTATTTTATGATTGTTAATGTTCTGGATATTTCTCTAGTTTTCTATCGAGTGAAACGAAAATGTCCTCAAGTATCCTTGAATGTCCCCCAGGATGGCAAATTGTTTTCATACATTTAACTACTAACTTATTTTCACATATATATGGCTGTTATATCAAATTTTTAGCTTAGGTGCGACTTAGTTGCTCTGAGGTCGCTTTTATCAATAGAAATTTCCAATTTCTCTATTAATATGAATCATTGACTTGGATTTGAATAGAAATGTTAGAGGCAAATAGAGATAAAGCTTCTATCAACATCAAACTGAAAATAAAAATCAACTTTTCTCTATTATGAGTTCTAGACTCATGGACGGATTTAGATATGCTACACCAAGAAGAATCAAACGAAATCACGACCATCAAATTGAAAACAACAACTCACTTTCCTTTATTTTATGTCCTTGATTCATGAATTAGGCTAGATATACTAAATAAAATCGAGTTAGAGCTACCGTGATTATAAAACTCAGAAACGAAAAACAGCGTTTAGTTTTCAAAGTATTTAATTTTCTCTGTTCGCTTGCATGGTATGAAATCACAATCTTCCACCGAAGCTTTCGTCTTAGCTTTCTCGGAAAATGTTTTGCTTCTCTCCAGACGAATGAACCCTCTTAAAATAACTCTGTCTCTTTCCAATCAATTCCTTATTTTCAAAGATTTCTCAGGGGAATTCGAAAATTTTTCCAATTCTTTTGATACGGTATTATGTAATTTTTAACTTATAGAAATTCAGTGATTTAGAATTCAGTGATATCTTCAAAGAATTAAATTTTCCGTCTTATGATTCTTCAATAGTTTTTTCATAGACATTTTTTTTTCCTTTCTGATATTGGTAATGCAAGAATTTTGATTGTCTTTTTGTGATTTTTATCTTAAGGTAGGTTACTTCGTTGAAATGTCGATATTTAAATGGATTATGAACTTAAAAAAAAATTAATATTCTTAATATTGAACATTAGAATTTTTTTCAAAGTCTGTCTTTTGAGGAAAATACATTGATATTTTTATATTGGCACTTACATACGTTTTAATGCTCTTTTGCATTTTTAGATGGTATTTTCTCAAATTTTAATCTTTGATCTTTAGCTTTTATCAATAGAAAATGTCTATTTTATCTATTAATATGTGTCATTGACTAGGATTTGAATAGATATGTTAGAGCAAATAGAGATAAAGCTTCTATCAACATCAAACTGAAAAATAAAAACCCACTTTTCTTTATTATAAGTCCTAAACTCATGGACGGAATGAGGTATATTGCACCAAGAAGAATCAAACGAAATCACAACCATCAAATTGAAAACAACAATCCACTTCCCTTTTTTCTAAGTACTTGATTCATAAATTTGGTTAGATATACTGAATAAAATCGGGTAAGAGCTACCAAGATTATAAAACTCAAAAACAAAACAAAAAAAGCGTTTAATCTTCAAATTATTCAATTTTCTCTATTCGTTTACATGGTATGAAACCACAATCTTCCACCAAAGCGTTCATCGTTGCTTTCTCGGGAAATGTTTCAATTATCTTCAGCCGAATGAACCCTTTTAAAATAACTCTGGGTCTTTCCAATCAATTCCTAATTTTCAAAGATTTCTCAGGGGAATTCGAAAATTTTCCCAGTTCTTTTGATACGGCATTGTGTAATATTTAACTTATAGAAATTCAGTGATTTAGAGTTCAGTGATATCTTCAGGGAATTAAATCTTCCGTGTTATGATTCTTCAATAGTTTTTTCATAGACATTTTTTTTTTCCTTTCTCATATTGGTAATACAAGAATTTTGATTGCTTTTTGTGATTTTTATCTTAAGTTAGGCTACTAGGCTGAAATGTCGATTTTTAAAGAGGTTATGAATTTTTTAAATTTAATATTCTTAAAGTTTGAACATTAGAATTTTATTTCAAAGTCTGTTTTTTGAGAAAATTACATTTATATATTTATATTTTCTTTACATACGTTTAAAGCTATTTTCCATTTTTAGATGGTATTTTCTCAAATTTTAATCTTTGATTGAATTTCTTAAGAAAAACCTCTTAAATTAAAATCGAATTCATACTTTTTGTTAATAATTTTTCAATATGTTTTGCAGTTCCTGAACTAGAGAATAAATAAGCTATTTATTTAAAAATATTTGATAGTTGTTTTAGTACTTTACAATGTAAAAAAAAAAATCATGTTATTTATCATTTGAATTCCAATATTTAAAGAGTAGAAATACAGCCTATTTTTCCTTTCAGGAACTAGATAATATATTTCCTTAGCCATTTGAAAAAGTTTAAGCAATTCATTTTATAAACAACCGAAGTAGAAAAGTTTTACTTTATACTTGCTTTTATACTAAAGAAAAAAAAACTTTTTTGTCCAATTATAAAAAAACGAACTCTTGCCAATTAACCGGTATATTTTGGTTTCTATGATGTTTTTTTGTAAACATTTGTATGCATATATTTAAAAATATAGCTATTTTGAAACGTTTTTCAAAAAATTCAACCCGAATGTTCATCCTATAATATTCAGGATAATGGAATTCCTCATTTTTGGTATTTAAAGAGTTGTTGGGTAAAGATTCAAGGACCTTAGTGTGTTTAGAAATGTGAAATTACTGTGATAAGAATATATTGATAAGGTTAAAAGAATTGATCATCAAAAGTTATAAATTAAAAAAAACTATTTTAACTACAGAATTAATGCTATTTACAAACATACTGGCACAAAGATGAATACAATATACTTTAATGAAATACATAAAATTATGCAATTTTTACCTATAAATAAAAACATTCCACAATTTTTTGTGAAACATGCCGTTCTTCAAAATACTTTATAAGAGAATTTTAAATAGTTAACGGTGGTTTTCAGCCACGAGATTATAATTTGAAATCCCTTCTGTATTTGTAACTACAGATGCTCCAAAGCTTTTGGTAACAAGTTTAATCATTGCTAATCACCGCTAAATTTACCTTTCGTTTAGCAGGACACGAAATAATGTAAATTTATTTTCCTTCATAGGCTTAGACTTTCTAAATTAAACATAATGGGTTAACTAAATAATATGTGTCCTGAGCTTAATTTAATTAAATAATTTCTCTGAATAAAAACAAAGATGGCTTTTCTGTAATGGTATTGTAACAACGCAAAGGTAGCGAACTGTTCAATACAGGAGAAATACGGTAGAATATTCTATTAGCATTATTTATTTACATAGATAAAATGTAATATGCTTAAAATTAAAATTAGTTTCTTCGTGGATTCTTAAGTAATAAATCTTTGCTACTAATAAGACTGTTTGATCTACAGGATCAGATTTGGCACATATATATTTTAGAGGTTGAAATATACACCTTGGAGTTTTTTGAATTTTAATAAAAATTTTTGATTTTCAAAATTAAGTTAAACTGAACGTTTTTTTTTATCATAATTTCATGATTACTATTGCACAAAAATAATTTTCATTTATTCTGAAAATACAAAAAAAAGTTTTTTTAATAACGCAGCACTTAATCGCAATTATTAAATTAGATTAGTATATTATTAAATTATACAGAATTTAGTTGCAGTATAATTTTTAAAATCTGTTTTTATTTAATTTTTAAAAATATATATATATTTTTAATTTTAGACTTTAATGATGTTTCTATTAATATTTCATGATTGCCTTGTACCAACCAATATTTACGATCAATATATGAAAATCGGATTAATTTTTCCATATAGAGTATGTCTTGGAGAAAGACATATTTTAAAAATAATTTTTGAAAATTTATTACATTTACAGTTCAGGTTTAATATGAAACTGGGAAATGATAATTGTTATTTTAAAGGCGTGTCAATTTTGTTTCAATATTGTTACTTTTTTGTGACATATTTGGATGCGTAAAGATTTTCCCAAGAAATTAGAAAAACGTATAATATTATGAAAAGAATAGTGTAAGGTTTCTAAAATAATATGAGTTATCTATCTCTCAAAATTAAAACAAATATTTAAAAGGATTAAAGGATCTTGCTGAGGAGGACTTGTTTTTACATGTTCAGTAATATTTAATGCAAGACAAATTTTTTATTAAAATTTAAGTTGAAAATTTTTAACAATTATAAGATATCATTGTTTTATAATTTTTTTTTATATTTAGTGCCAAAAATAGAATTTAAGAAGGTTTTATTCATGAGACGTTGAATACTTGAAATTATAGAATTAAATATTTTACTAACATAGCTGCCACCTTAGTCATTCTAAATATTTTATTTTAGTTACTCTGTTTAAAGTCATCTTTCTTCTCACGCAAAAACAGTTGCATATTTTTTATACCTAATAAACCTCTTGCTATTTTTCCATTGACTCTACGGCGAAAAAATGTTCATATAATACCCGTGTTACACTTGATGGAAGATTCTCTAAATGAAAACTTCTCCCTCAAGACCTTAAAGTGCCACCTCTTCTTCTCTTCGTTAATTTTATTCCTAGGGAAAGGAAACTTAACCAGCAGACAGTCCAGACTTGATTTTCCATGGAGACGAGAATTTTATTTTCGCCATAAAGTACTGCAAGTGGATCACGAATTCATTCGTATCTTCTACAAGTTGACATGGCACCAGCTTTGATCATTGTAAATATTTCTTTTATTTAGAAGATTACTGACCATAGAGGTTGCTATTATGTATGAATATAGTAAGCAAAAAAATATTTAAATTTTTCAGTTTTGAAAAATGAACACTTATCAACTATAAGGTGCCAATGCCATAAAGAAGGGTAGCGTTGTGGAAATCTGTTAGCGAAATGCACCAGGTAAATTTTAATCAAATTTAATATACCGCTTTTTCTAATATGAGCGATAATATTAGGACACTTTGTCATTTTTATGAATGGTTGAGTCATTTTTATAAATTAGAACAAACATTGGATCCAATTTATTCGTCATTTTATAGCTAATTTCAAAATCCTTAAATGCTCCCATTGGAAAAATACTACAATGATGAAACGAATTGTATTTTATATTGTTTGAGTTACTAAATGGATCTCTGAAAAAAGCTTTTATATTGTCCTTAAATCCGTAATCCTTATTTAAAAATTCATTAAATTCAATTAAATCCTTATTTCTTAAGATAGAACCTTAACATCTGGATTGCAATTCCCAGGATTTTTTTTCTTTTTAGTAAACATAGTGGTGTGTCAAAAATATTTTACTTAATTTCACAAATAGAATCTTGAAACTATAAAATATTGATATTCTCAATTTTTCTTTAATATATTTATTAACTCTAACGACATAAAATACAAATCTTTACACCCTTTAGTGCATTCTTTCGCTCTTGAAATGCTATACCACTTGAAAACATATAGTGTTACGCAACAATTAGAAATATAATCAGAAAACTTAAATGAGACTAGAAAATTTAGAGAATTAATAGAATTTCTTTTCTTTATAGTGGATTTAGAAATAAATGCATACTATCAGTTCATTTCAAATATTTCTACAAATCGTTTGAATTTCAATGAACAACAACATTTTATTAACCTCTGAAAAGCACACACTTTACTGTCCATGACAAGAAACAGAATTATTCGGCATTCAGCAATTATTTTCAAAATTTTGTCCTTGTTATTTATTTATTGATATACTTTTTCTTGTGTACACCCGACCACACCACTGACTCTGAACAAAGACGTATCGATAGAATTTGTTGCGGCCGACTACAATTTATTAACATACTATTGGCAAAATGAATAGAAAATTACTTTCTTTTTAATTTGAATGGCTTTAATGCTGTCAGAAATAATTAGAGACAATATAGATCTATGATCTATAAAATACGCCATTGAGGAAGTCAGCATATTTTGACACATCATCATTAGTGAAATTAAGTGATTTTACTTATAGAGTAAGTGATAATTAAGTAATAATACTATAAAAATTTGATCCTCTTATTTTTTCTTCAATATATCAATAACTCAAAATACAAAATAAAATACTTTTATCCTTTCTTTGCAATTTTAACAACGCCATTCGAGTATTTTTACGACATTTAGTGTTTTTTTAGAGCGTTACAGTTTAGTCCATGTGATTTATTTATTAACGTGATTAACCTCTTTGTCTACATCCAATCACCCTGCCACCACTGAATGAAGCAGTATCGAGGGTATTTGTTGTGGCTGAATGCAATTCATTGATATACTATTGATAAAATGAATAGAAAATTGCTTTCGTTCGAATTTGAACTCTATATTGTTGTCAGAAGCAATGAGAGACATTGGAGATACATAAAATAAGCCATTCAGAGAAACTATAAATTTTGGCACTGTAATGTTACATTATAAATTGGTTGCAATTGAATTCCTGGGCATTAACATTTTATTGGAACTTTACATTTTTGACTTATTTCTTGATTTAATTTCACATTATAATCCGAATTCAAATTAATTGGACTCATTTTACTCAAGTAATATAAAAAAATAATTAGCTTCCTTTACATATTTAAATCTATTGCTGAATCAAACATGTAAAAAAGCAAACATTTCAATTAACAAATGCGGCTAGATTTTCGTTCAAATAAACTAATTTTTATGCATAATATTCAGGAGTCTTGTGTTCCTAATTAAATAGCATGCCAAATCAATAAGTAAATAATATTATTTTAAGCGAGATTTCTCTGCTTCAGCGAAAAAAAGAAGTCCCATTTAGATTTATCTAAATGGCAGTTAATTGAAAAATAATCAATAAATGTATTAATTAGAGACGAAAATACTGGCAAATATATGACGGTTAATCAATTACGAAGTATTGAATAAAAACAATTTCTAAATTATATCTCAAACTTCGAGCTTCGAGTAGCATTCAAACATCATTAGGACTGACTATCTGTGAGCCAAATGTATAGCTGTATCTGTCATAGATTTGTCTGGTCACCGCAAACACATACGCACACACACCTCCTTTTATAAGTATAAATTACGGTATTGTACTCACATAATTTGAATCATGTATTACAAGATGGGATATTAAAATCAGTATTCTAGTCACTTTCTAATGTCCTAGCGTTTTTATGTATTCGAATTGGAAAAAAAAAATCTAAATATATTCAGAACTCCATTGTTAGTTAATCGAAGTTATTTTGATTCTATGAGCGTGACGCCGTCTAGTAATAGATTTCATAAAACTTTTCTGGCCCAAAATTGAAAATTAATGATTTCTATTTTAGAAAATAGGCTTTTATTAGTGTATTGAAATGTTGAACATGATTCTTTTATTAAAAATCAGGCGAACAATGCGAAATTTCATGAAAGCATGTAACACTGAGAACGGAGGGATAGACAAAAATTGAGAGTTCACAATCAGTCATTAAACATTAAAGTATGTAATGAACGTCTTGAAAATCCCAAATTATTTACAGCATTTATCGCAGTATATTCCTGTGCTTCATTTTTAATAATTTGTTTTACAAAACCTCTCTATATTTAGAAATTTATTCAATAGTCTATTGATTTTCATTATTTATCGATTAATAAGTATTAATCTTTATTCTAAAATATCAGTAGCCCGTCAGACGCTGTTAAAATTGAAATAACAGCGTTGCCCGAGGAACACCACGTGGAGGTCGGCTACCAGAGTTCCTCCAGGACTGTCCCCATACATTCCGATTACAACATTTCTGGATAGCCCCGGGAGGTCAATATGACCACCCTCCCTCATTCCAAAGAAATACATTCCATCTGCTGATCGTGAATTAGGATTATCTGTAAATATGGCTGTAGTTTATACACAGAGATTATTTGATTTGACAGTTTTATTAAAGGATTCTTTTTTTAAAGTATTTTTTGAAGAGAAATAGAATATGGGTTTTTTAAATAAGGAATGCAGTTGCTTTATTGTTCCTTTGAAGAATAATTAGGATGTTCACCTCCATTTTCTGAAGGCAATTAGATATTTAGGCTGAATTACTAAGCTTGGTCGAAGGAGACGATGAGATTTCGAAATGGATTGATCTTCAAATCCTATTATTATGATTTCTAAAAATAAGTATTTGATTTGATTTGATTTCACTTCCAACTAAATTTGTCTTCATTGAGGTTAATTGAATGCCAGATTACGAATTCGTTTCATCAATGGAATATTCATCTAATAGAGAAAAATTGAATAATTGCAAATCATATACGTGAAAAATAGTATTTAATATCTGAATATGTGTATATATATTCGAAATTTTGCGAGTCATTTTCACGCACATGCGCAGAATTAATTATTATTCTTAGCATTGTGCTTTAAGACCAGATTGACACCGTATTTAAAATTTTACTGGACAGTCATAATGAGTCTCTTTGACCCTTCAGATGCTCTCAGGTTACGAGGCTTTGTGGCTGGATCGGTAGAGTGTAACGCTTAGTTTTGCAGGTCTTCAGTTCGGGGCTCGAAGCCAACAAATTTTTTGTATATTTTTCTTTCTTTTTTTAAAAATTTATTTTAGCCATATTTCTCCATCACTCCTAGAGATAAATTGTATAATTCCAAATCATATACGTCAAAAATAGTGTTTAATATCTAAATATGTCTATATTTTTTCGAAATTTTGCGAGTCAATTTCACGCACATGCGCAGAATTCATTATTATTCTTAGCATTGTGCTTTTAGACTAGATTGACACCGTATTTAAAATTTTACTGGACAAACGTAAAGAGTCTCTTCGACCCTTCAGATGCTCTCAGGTTACGAGGCCTGGTGGCTGGATCGGTAGAATGTAGCGCTTAGTTTTGCACGTCTTCAGTTCGAGGCTCAAACCCGACAAATATTTTTGTATATTTTTCTTTTTAAAAAAAAAATTATTTTAGCCAGTATTCTCCATTACTTCTAGAGAAAAATTGAATAATTCTAAATCATATACGTCAAAAATAGTATTTAATATCTAAATATGTGTATATTTATTCGAAATTTTGCGAGTCAACTTCACGCACATGCGCAGAATTCATTATTATTCTTATCATTGTGCTTTTAGACCAAATTGACTCCGTATTTAAAATTTTACTTGACAGTCGTAATGAGTCTCTTAGACCATTCAGATGCTCTCAGGTTACGAGGCTTGGTGGCTGGATCGGTAGAGTGTCGCGCTTAGTTTCGCAGGTCTTCAGTTCGATGCTCAAAGCCGACAAATATTTTTGTATATTTTTCTTTTTAAAAAAAAAAATTATTTTAGCCAGTATTCTCCATCACTTCTAGAGAAAAATTGAATAATTCCAAATCATATACGTCAAAAATAGTATTTAATATCTAAATATGTCTATATTTATTCGAAATTTTGCCACTCAATTTCACGCACATGCGCAGAATTCATTATTATTCTTAGCATTGTGCTTTTAGACCAGATTGACACCGTATTCAAAATTTTACTGGACAGTCGTAATGAGTCTCTTAGACCCTTCAGATGCTCTCAGGTTATGAGGCTTGGAGGCTGGATCGGTAGAGTGTAGCACTTAGTTTTGCAGGTCTTAAGTTCGAGGCTCGAAGCCTACAAATACTTTTGTATATATACATATATATATATTTTTATATTTTTTAGCCAGTTTTCAACATCACTCCTAAAGAAAAATTGAATAATTCCAAATCATATACGTGAAAAATAGTATTTAATATCAAAATATGTGTATATTTATTCGAAATTTTGCGAGTCAACTTCACGCACATGCGCAGAATTCATTATTATTCTTAGCATTGGGCTTTTAGACCAGATTGACACCGTATATAAATTTTACTGTACAGTCGTAATGATTCTCTTTGACCCTTCAGATGCTCTCAGGTTACAAGACTTGGTGGCTGGATCGGTAGAGTGTAGCGCTCAGTTTTGCAGGTCTTCATTTCGAGGCTCGAAGCCGACGAATATTTTTGTATATTTTCTTTTTTTTAAAAAAAATTTATTTTAGCCACTTTTCTCCATCACTCCTAGAGATAAATTGAATAATTCCAAATCATATACGCCAAAAATAGTATTTAATATCTAAATATGTGTATATTTATTCGAAATTTTGCGAGTCATCTTCACGCACATGCGCAGAAGTCATTATTATTCTTAGCATTGTGCTTTTAGACCAGATTGACACCGTATTCAAAATTTTACTGGACAGTCGTAATGAGTCTCTTAGACCCTTCAGATGCTCTCAGGTTATGAGGCTTGGTAGCTGGATCGGTAGAGTGTAGCACTTAGTTTTGCAGGTCTTCAGTTCGAGGCTCGAAGCATACAAATAGTTTTGTATATTTTTCTTTTTTTTTTAAATTTATTTTATTTAGTTTTTTTAATCACTCCTGGAGATTAATTGAATAATTCCAAATCATATACGTCAAAAATAGTATTTAATACATAAATATGTCTATATTTATTCGAAATTTTACGAGTCAATTTCACGCACATGCGCAGAATTCATTATTATTCTTAGGATTGTGCTTTTAGACCAGATTGACAAAGTATTCAAAATTTTACTGGACAGTCGTAATGAGTCTCTTAGACCCTTCAGATGCTCTCAGGTTATGAGGCTTGGTGGCTGGATTGGTAGAGTGTAGCGCTTAGTTTTGCAGGTCTTCAGTTCGAAGCTAGAAGCCGACAAATATTTTTATATATTTTCCTTTTTTTTTTAAATTTATTTTCGCCAGTTTTCTCCATCACTCCTAAAGAAAAATTGAATAATCCCAAATCATATACGTCAAAAATAGTATTTAATATCTAAATATGTGTATATTTATTCGAAATTTTGCGAGTCATCTTCACGCACATGCGCAGAATTCATTATTATTCTTAGCATTGTTCTTTTAGAGCAGATTGACACCGTATTTAAAATTTTCCTGGACAGTCGTATTAAGTCTCTTAGATCCTTCAGATGCTCTGTGATTATGAGGCTTGGTGGCTGGATTGGTAGAGTGTAGCGCTTAGTTTAGCAGGTCTTCAGTTCGAGGCTCGAAGCCGACGAATATTTTTGAATATTTTTCTATTTTTTTAAAAAAAATTTATTTTAGAAAGTTTTCTCCATCACTCCTAGAGATAAATTGAATAATTCCAAATCATATACTTGATAAATAGTATTTAATATCTAAATATGTTTATATTTATTCGAAATTTTGCGAGTCAATTTCACGCACATGCGCAGAATTCATTATTATTCTTAGCATTGTGCTTTTAGACCAGATTGACACCGTATTTAAAATTTTACTGGACAGTCGTAATGAGTCTCTTTGACCCTTCAGATGCTCTCAGGTTAAGAGAATTGGTGGCTGGATCGGTAGAGTGTAGCGCTTAGTTTTGCAGGTCTTCAGTTCGAGGCTCGAAGCCTACGAATATTTTTGTATATATATATATATATATTTATATTTTTTAGCCAGTTTTCAACATCACTCCTAAAGAAAAATTGAATAATTCCAAATCATATACGTGAAAAATAGTATTTAATATCAAAATATGTGTATATTTATTCGAAATTTTGCGAGTCAACTTCACGCACATGCGCAGAATTCATTATTATTCTTATCATTGTGCTTTTAGACCAAATTGACTCCGTATTCAAAATTTTACTGGACAGTCGTAATGAGTCTCTTAGACCCTTCAGGTTCTCTCAGGTTATGAGGCTTGGTGGCTGGATTGGTAGAGTGTAGCGCTTAGTTTTGCACGTCTTCAGTTCGAGGCTAGAAGCCGACAAATATTTTTATATATTTTCTTTTTTTTTTTTAAATTTATTTTCGCCAGTTTTCTCCATCCCTACTAGAGATAAATTGAATATTTCCAAATCACATACGTCAAAAATAGTATTTAATATCTAAATATGTCTATATTTATTCGAAACTTTGCGAGTAAATTTCACGCACATGCGCAGAATTCATTATTATTCTTAGCATTCTGCTTTAAGACCAGATTGACACCGTATTTAAAATTTTACTGGACAGTCGTAATGAGTCTCTTAGACCCTTCAAATGCACTCAGGTTATGAGGCTCTGTGGCTGGATTGGTAGAGTGTAGCGCTTAGTTTTGCAGGTCTTCAAATCGAGGCTCGAGGCCTACAAATACTTTTGTATATATATATAATTTATTTTAGCCAGTTTTCTCCATCACTCCTAAAGAAAAATTGAATAATTCCAAATCATATACGTCAAAAATAGTATTTAATATCTAAATATGTGTATATTTATTCGAAATTTTGCGAGTCATCTTCACGCACATGCGCAGAATTCATTATCATTATTAGCATTGTTCTTTTAGAGCAGATTGACACCGTATTTAAAATTTTCCTGGACAGTCGTATTAAGTCTCTTAGATCCTTCAGATGCTCTGTGCTTATGAGGCTTGGTGGCTGGATTGGTAGAGTGTAGCGCTTAGTTTTGCAGGTCTTCAGTTCGAGGCTCGAAGCCGACGAATATTTTTGAATATTTTTCTATTTTTTTTAAAAAAAATTATTTTAGAAAGTTTTCTCCATCACTCCTAGAGATAAATTGAATAATTCCAAATCATATACTTGATAAATAGTATTTAATATCTAAATATGTCTATATTTATTCGAAATTTTGCGAGTCAATTTCACGCACATGCGCAGAATTCATTATTATTCTTATCATTGTGCTTTTAGACCAGATTGACACCGTATTTAAAATTTTACTGTATAGTCGTAATGATTCTGTTTGACCCTTCAGATGCTCTCAGGTTCCGAGACTTGGTGGCTGGATCGGTAGAGAGTAGCACTTAGTTTTGCAGGTCTTCAAATCGAGGCTCGAGGCCTACTAATACTTTTGTATATATATATAATTTATTTTAGCCAGTTTTCTCCATCACTCCTGGAGATAAATTGATTAATTCCAAATCATATACGTCAAAAATAGTATTTAATACATAAATATGTCTATATTTATTCGAAATTTTACGAGTCAATTTCACGCACATGCGCAGAATTCATTATTATTCTTAGGATTGTGCTTTTAGACCAGATTGACAACGTATTCAAAATTTTACTGGACAGTCGTAATGAGTCTCTTAGACCCTTCAAATGCTCTCAGGTTATGAGGCTCTGTGGCTGGATTGGTAGAGTGTAGCGCTTAGTTTTGCAGGTCTTCAAATCGAGGCTCGAGGCCTACTAATACTTTTGTATATATATATAATTTATTTTAGCCAGTTTTCTCCATCACTCCTGGAGATAAATTGATTAATTCCAAATCATATACGTCAAAAATAGTATTTAATATAGAAATATGTCTATATTTATTCGAAACTTTGCGAGTCAATTTCACGCACATGCGCAGAATTCATTATTATTCTTAGCATTGTGCTTTTAGACCAGATTGACACCGTATTGAAAATTTTACTGGACAGTCGTAATGAGTCTCTTTGACCCTTCAGATGCTCGCAGGTCACGAGGCTTTTTGGCTGGATCGGTAGAGTGTAGCGCTTAATTTTGCAGGTCTTCAGTTCGAAGCTCGAAGCCGGCAAATATTTTTATATATTTTTCTTTTTTTTTAATTTATTTTAGATAGTTTTCTCCATCACTCCTGGAGATAAATTGAATAATTCCAAATCATATACGTCAAAAATAGTATTTAATATCTAAATATGTGTATATTTATTCGAAATTTTGCGAGTCAATTTCACGCATATGCGCAGAATTCATTATTATTCTTAGCATTGTGCTTTTAGACCAGAGTGACACCGTATTTAAAATTTTACTTTACAGTCGTAATGATTCTGTTTGACCCTTCAGATGCTCACAGGTTCCGAGATTTGGTGGCTGGATCGGTAGAGAGTAGCACTTAGTTTTGCAGGTCTTCAGTTCGAGGCTCGAAGCATACAAATATTTTTGTATATTTTTCTTTTTTTTTTAAATTTATTTTATTTAGTTTTTTTAATCACTCCTGGAGATTAATTGAATAATTCCAAATCATATACGTCAAAAATAGTATTTAATACATAAATATGTCTATAATTATTCGAAATTTTGCGAGTCAATTTCACGCACATGCGCAGAATTCATTATTATTCTTAGGATTGTGCTTTTAGACCAGATTGACAAAGTATTCAAAATTTTACTGGACAGTCGTAATGAGTCTCTTAGACCCTTCAGTTTCTCTCAGGTTATGAGGCTTGGTGGCTGGATTGGTAGAGTGTAGCGCTTAGTTTTGCAGGTCTTCAGTTCGAGGCTCGAAGCTGACAAATATTTTTGAATATTTTTCTTTTTAAATTTATTTTAGGCAATTTTCTCCATCACTCCTAAAGAAAAATTGTTTAATTCCAAATCATATACGTCAAAAATAGTATTTAATATATAAATATGTGTATATTTATTCGAAATTTTGCGAGTCAATTTCACGCACCTGCGCAGAATTCATTATTATTCTTAGCATTGTGCTTTTAGATCAGATTGACACCGTATTTAAAATTTTACTGGACAGTCGTAATGAGTCTCTTAGACACTTCAGATGCTCTCAGGTTACGAGGCTTGGTGGCTGGATCGGTAGAGTGTAGCTCTTAGTTTTGCAGGTCTTCAGTTCGAGGCTCGAAGCCGACAAATATTTTTATATATTTTTCTTTTTTTTAAAATTTATTTTAGATAGTTTTCTCCATCACTCCTTTAGATAAATTGAATAATTCCAAATCAAATACGTCAAAAATAGTATTTAATATATAAATATGTCTATATTTATTCGAAATTTTGCGAGTCACTTTCACGCACATGCGAAGAATTCATTATTATTCTTAGCATTGTGCTTTTAGTCGAGATACACACCGTATTTAAAATTTTACTGGATAGTCATAAAGAGTCTCTCTTACCCTTCAGATGCTCTCAGTATACGAGGCTTGGTGGCTGGATCGGAAGACTGTAACGCTTAGTTTTGCGGGTTTTCAATTCGAGGCTCGAAGCCGACAAATATTTTTATATATTTTTCTTTTTCTTTTTTAAAAATTTATTTTAGACAGTTTTCTCCATCACTCCTGGATATAAATTGAGTAATTCCAAATCATATACGTGAAAAATAGTATTTAATATCTAAATATGTCTATATTTATTCGAAATTTTGCGAGTCAATTTCAAGCACATGCGCAGAATTCATTATTATTCTTAGCATTGTGCTTTTAGGCCAGATTGACACCGTATTTAGAATTTTACTGGACAATCGTAATGAGTCTCTTAGACCCTTCAGATAGTCTCTGGTTACGAGGCTTTGTGGCTTGGTCGGTAGAGTGTAGCGCTTAGTTTTGCAGGTCTTCAGTTGGAGGCTCGAGCCGACGAATATTTTTGTATATTTTTCTTTTTTTTTATTTATTTTAGCCAGTTTTCTCCATCACCCCTAAAGAAAAATTGAATAATTCCAAATCATATACGTCAAAAATAGTATTTAATATCTAAATATGTCTATATTTATTCGAAATTCTGCGAGTCAATTTCAAGCACATGCGCAGAATTCATTATTATTCTTAGCATTGTGCTTTTAGACAAGATTGACACCGTATTTAAAATTTTACTGGACAGTCGTAATAAGTCTCTTAGACAATTCAGATGGTCTCAGGTTACGAGGATTGGTGGCTGGATCGGTAGAGTGTAGCGCTTAGTTTTGCAGGTCTTCAGTTCGAGGCTCGAAGCCGAAAAATATTTTTGTATATATATATTTTTTAAATTTATTTTAGCCAGTTTTCTCCATCACTCCTAGAGATAAATTGAATAATTCCAAAACATATATTGAATATCCAAAAATAGTATTTAATATCTAAATATGTCTATATTTATTCGAAATTTTGCGAGACAATTTCACGCACATGCGCAGAATACATTATTATTCTTAACATTGTGCATTTAGACCTATATTGACACCGTATTTAAAATTTTACTGGACAGTCGTAATAAGTCTCTTAGACCCTTCAGATGCTCTCAGGCTATGAGGCTTGGTGGCTGGATCGTTAGAGGGTAGCGCTTAGTTTTGCAGGTCTTCAGTTCGAGGCTCAAAGCCGAAAAATATTTTTGTATATTTTTCTTTTTTAAAAAAAATTTATTTTAGCCAGTTTTCTCCATCACTCATATAGAGAAATTGAATAATTCCAAATCATATAGGTCAAAAATAGTATTTAATATCTAAATATGCCTATATTTATTCGATATTTTGCGAGTCAATTTCACGCACATGCGCAGAATTCATTATTATTCTTAGCATTGGGCTTTTAGACCAGATTGACACCGTATTGAAAATTTTACTGGACAGTCGTAATGAGTCTCTTTGACCCTTCAGATGCTCGCAGGTCACGAGGCTTTTTGGCTGGATCGGTAGAGTGTAGCGCTTAATTTTGCAGGTCTTCAGTTCGAAGCTCGAAGCCGGCAAATATTTTTATATATTTTTCTTTTTTTTTAATTTATTTTAGATAGTTTTCTCCATCACTCCTGGAGATAAATTGAATAATTCCAAATCATATACGTCAAAAATAGTATTTAATATCTAAATATGTGTATATTTATTCGAAATTTTGCGAGTCAATTTCACGCATATGCGCAGAATTCATTATTATTCTTAGCATTGTGCTTTTAGACCAGAGTGACACCGTATTTAAAATTTTACTTTACAGTCGTAATGATTCTGTTTGACCCTTCAGATGCTCACAGGTTCCGAGATTTGGTGGCTGGATCGGTAGAGAGTAGCACTTAGTTTTGCAGGTCTTCAGTTCGAGGCTCGAAGCATACAAATATTTTTGTATATTTTTCTTTTTTTTTTAAATTTATTTTATTTAGTTTTTTTAATCACTCCTGGAGATTAATTGAATAATTCCAAATCATATACTTGATAAATAGTATTTAATATCTAAATATGTCTATATTTATTCGAAATTTTGCGAGTCAATTTCACGCACATGCGCAGAATTCATTATTATTCTTAGCATTGTGCTTTTAGACCAGATTGACACCGTATTTAAAATTTTACTGGACAGTCGTAATGAGTCTCTTTGACCCTTCAGATGCTCTCAGGTTAAGAGAATTGGTGGCTGGATCGGTAGAGTGTAGCGCTTAGTTTTGCAGGTCTTCAGTTCGAGGCTCGAAGCCTACGAATATTTTTGTATATATATATATATATATATATATATATATATATATATATTTTAGCCAGTTTTCAACATCACTCCTAAAGAAAAATTGAATAATTCCAAATCATATACGTGAAAAATAGTATTTAATATCAAAATATGTGTATATTTATTCGAAATTTTGCGAGTCAACTTCACGCACATGCGCAGAATTCATTATTATTCTTATCATTGTGCTTTTAGACCAAATTGACTCCGTATTTAAAATTTTACTGGACAGTCATAATGAGTCTCTTTGACCCTTCAGATGCTCTCAGGTTACGAGGCTTTGTGGCTGGATCGGTAGAGTGTAACGCTTAGTTTTGCAGGTCTTCAGTTCGGGGCTCGAAGCCAACAAATTTTTTGTATATTTTTCTTTCTTTTTTTAAAAATTTATTTTAGCCATATTTCTCCATCACTCCTAGAGATAAATTGTATAATTCCAAATCATATACGTCAAAAATAGTGTTTAATATCTAAATATGTCTATATTTTTTCGAAATTTTGCGAGTCAATTTCACGCACATGCGCAGAATTCATTATTATTCTTAGCATTGTGCTTTTAGACTAGATTGACACCGTATTTAAAATTTTACTGGACAAACGTAAAGAGTCTCTTCGACCCTTCAGATGCTCTCAGGTTACGAGGCCTGGTGGCTGGATCGGTAGAATGTAGCGCTTAGTTTTGCACGTCTTCAGTTCGAGGCTCAAACCCGACAAATATTTTTGTATATTTTTCTTTTTAAAAAAAAAATTATTTTAGCCAGTATTCTCCATTACTTCTAGAGAAAAATTGAATAATTCTAAATCATATACGTCAAAAATAGTATTTAATATCTAAATATGTGTATATTTATTCGAAATTTTGCGAGTCAACTTCACGCACATGCGCAGAATTCATTATTATTCTTATCATTGTGCTTTTAGACCAAATTGACTCCGTATTTAAAATTTTACTTGACAGTCGTAATGAGTCTCTTAGACCATTCAGATGCTCTCAGGTTACGAGGCTTGGTGGCTGGATCGGTAGAGTGTCGCGCTTAGTTTCGCAGGTCTTCAGTTCGATGCTCAAAGCCGACAAATATTTTTGTATATTTTTCTTTTTAAAAAAAAAATTATTTTAGCCAGTATTCTCCATCACTTCTAGAGAAAAATTGAATAATTCCAAATCATATACGTCAAAAATAGTATTTAATATCTAAATATGTCTATATTTATTCGAAATTTTGCCACTCAATTTCACGCACATGCGCAGAATTCATTATTATTCTTAGCATTGTGCTTTTAGACCAGATTGACACCGTATTCAAAATTTTACTGGACAGTCGTAATGAGTCTCTTAGACCCTTCAGATGCTCTCAGGTTATGAGGCTTGGAGGCTGGATCGGTAGAGTGTAGCACTTAGTTTTGCAGGTCTTAAGTTCGAGGCTCGAAGCCTACAAATACTTTTGTATATATACATATATATATATTTTTATATTTTTTAGCCAGTTTTCAACATCACTCCTAAAGAAAAATTGAATAATTCCAAATCATATACGTGAAAAATAGTATTTAATATATAAATATGTGTATATTTATTCGAAATTTTGCGAGTCAATTTCACGCACCTGCGCAGAATTCATTATTATTCTTAGCATTGTGCTTTTAGATCAGATTGACACCGTATTTAAAATTTTACTGGACAGTCGTAATGAGTCTCTTAGACACTTCAGATGCTCTCAGGTTACGAGGCTTGGTGGCTGGATCGGTAGAGTGTAGCTCTTAGTTTTGCAGGTCTTCAGTTCGAGGCTCGAAGCCGACAAATATTTTTATATATTTTTCTTTTTTTTAAAATTTATTTTAGATAGTTTTCTCCATCACTCCTTTAGATAAATTGAATAATTCCAAATCAAATACGTCAAAAATAGTATTTAATATATAAATATGTCTATATTTATTCGAAATTTTGCGAGTCACTTTCACGCACATGCGAAGAATTCATTATTATTCTTAGCATTGTGCTTTTAGTCGAGATACACACCGTATTTAAAATTTTACTGGATAGTCATAAAGAGTCTCTCTTACCCTTCAGATGCTCTCAGTATACGAGGCTTGGTGGCTGGATCGGAAGACTGTAACGCTTAGTTTTGCGGGTTTTCAATTCGAGGCTCGAAGCCGACAAATATTTTTATATATTTTTCTTTTTCTTTTTTTAAAAATTTATTTTAGACAGTTTTCTCCATCACTCCTGGATATAAATTGAGTAATTCCAAATCATATACGTGAAAAATAGTATTTAATATCTAAATATGTCTATATTTATTCGAAATTTTGCGAGTCAATTTCAAGCACATGCGCAGAATTCATTATTATTCTTAGCATTGTGCTTTTAGGCCAGATTGACACCGTATTTAGAATTTTACTGGACAATCGTAATGAGTCTCTTAGACCCTTCAGATAGTCTCTGGTTACGAGGCTTTGTGGCTTGGTCGGTAGAGTGTAGCGCTTAGTTTTGCAGGTCTTCAGTTGGAGGCTCGAGCCGACGAATATTTTTGTATATTTTTCTTTTTTTTTATTTATTTTAGCCAGTTTTCTCCATCACCCCTAAAGAAAAATTGAATAATTCCAAATCATATACGTCAAAAATAGTATTTAATATCTAAATATGTCTATATTTATTCGAAATTCTGCGAGTCAATTTCAAGCACATGCGCAGAATTCATTATTATTCTTAGCATTGTGCTTTTAGACAAGATTGACACCGTATTTAAAATTTTACTGGACAGTCGTAATAAGTCTCTTAGACAATTCAGATGGTCTCAGGTTACGAGGATTGGTGGCTGGATCGGTAGAGTGTAGCGCTTAGTTTTGCAGGTCTTCAGTTCGAGGCTCGAAGCCGAAAAATATTTTTGTATATATATATTTTTTAAATTTATTTTAGCCAGTTTTCTCCATCACTCCTAGAGATAAATTGAATAATTCCAAAACATATATTGAATATCCAAAAATAGTATTTAATATCTAAATATGTCTATATTTATTCGAAATTTTGCGAGACAATTTCACGCACATGCGCAGAATACATTATTATTCTTAACATTGTGCATTTAGACCTATATTGACACCGTATTTAAAATTTTACTGGACAGTCGTAATAAGTCTCTTAGACCCTTCAGATGCTCTCAGGCTATGAGGCTTGGTGGCTGGATCGTTAGAGGGTAGCGCTTAGTTTTGCAGGTCTTCAGTTCGAGGCTCAAAGCCGAAAAATATTTTTGTATATTTTTCTTTTTTAAAAAAAATTTATTTTAGCCAGTTTTCTCCATCACTCATATAGAGAAATTGAATAATTCCAAATCATATAGGTCAAAAATAGTATTTAATATCTAAATATGCCTATATTTATTCGATATTTTGCGAGTCAATTTCACGCACATGCGCAGAATTCATTATTATTCTTAGCATTGGGCTTTTAGACCAGATTGACACCGTATTGAAAATTTTACTGGACAGTCGTAATGAGTCTCTTTGACCCTTCAGATGCTCGCAGGTCACGAGGCTTTTTGGCTGGATCGGTAGAGTGTAGCGCTTAATTTTGCAGGTCTTCAGTTCGAAGCTCGAAGCCGGCAAATATTTTTATATATTTTTCTTTTTTTTTAATTTATTTTAGATAGTTTTCTCCATCACTCCTGGAGATAAATTGAATAATTCCAAATCATATACGTCAAAAATAGTATTTAATATCTAAATATGTGTATATTTATTCGAAATTTTGCGAGTCAATTTCACGCATATGCGCAGAATTCATTATTATTCTTAGCATTGTGCTTTTAGACCAGAGTGACACCGTATTTAAAATTTTACTTTACAGTCGTAATGATTCTGTTTGACCCTTCAGATGCTCACAGGTTCCGAGATTTGGTGGCTGGATCGGTAGAGAGTAGCACTTAGTTTTGCAGGTCTTCAGTTCGAGGCTCGAAGCATACAAATATTTTTGTATATTTTTCTTTTTTTTTTAAATTTATTTTATTTAGTTTTTTTAATCACTCCTGGAGATTAATTGAATAATTCCAAATCATATACTTGATAAATAGTATTTAATATCTAAATATGTCTATATTTATTCGAAATTTTGCGAGTCAATTTCACGCACATGCGCAGAATTCATTATTATTCTTAGCATTGTGCTTTTAGACCAGATTGACACCGTATTTAAAATTTTACTGGACAGTCGTAATGAGTCTCTTTGACCCTTCAGATGCTCTCAGGTTAAGAGAATTGGTGGCTGGATCGGTAGAGTGTAGCGCTTAGTTTTGCAGGTCTTCAGTTCGAGGCTCGAAGCCTACGAATATTTTTGTATATATATATATATATATATATATATATATATATATATATATATATATTTTAGCCAGTTTTCAACATCACTCCTAAAGAAAAATTGAATAATTCCAAATCATATACGTGAAAAATAGTATTTAATATCAAAATATGTGTATATTTATTCGAAATTTTGCGAGTCAACTTCACGCACATGCGCAGAATTCATTATTATTCTTATCATTGTGCTTTTAGACCAAATTGACTCCGTATTTAAAATTTTACTGGACAGTCATAATGAGTCTCTTTGACCCTTCAGATGCTCTCAGGTTACGAGGCTTTGTGGCTGGATCGGTAGAGTGTAACGCTTAGTTTTGCAGGTCTTCAGTTCGGGGCTCGAAGCCAACAAATTTTTTGTATATTTTTCTTTCTTTTTTTAAAAATTTATTTTAGCCATATTTCTCCATCACTCCTAGAGATAAATTGTATAATTCCAAATCATATACGTCAAAAATAGTGTTTAATATCTAAATATGTCTATATTTTTTCGAAATTTTGCGAGTCAATTTCACGCACATGCGCAGAATTCATTATTATTCTTAGCATTGTGCTTTTAGACTAGATTGACACCGTATTTAAAATTTTACTGGACAAACGTAAAGAGTCTCTTCGACCCTTCAGATGCTCTCAGGTTACGAGGCCTGGTGGCTGGATCGGTAGAATGTAGCGCTTAGTTTTGCACGTCTTCAGTTCGAGGCTCAAACCCGACAAATATTTTTGTATATTTTTCTTTTTAAAAAAAAAATTATTTTAGCCAGTATTCTCCATTACTTCTAGAGAAAAATTGAATAATTCTAAATCATATACGTCAAAAATAGTATTTAATATCTAAATATGTGTATATTTATTCGAAATTTTGCGAGTCAACTTCACGCACATGCGCAGAATTCATTATTATTCTTATCATTGTGCTTTTAGACCAAATTGACTCCGTATTTAAAATTTTACTTGACAGTCGTAATGAGTCTCTTAGACCATTCAGATGCTCTCAGGTTACGAGGCTTGGTGGCTGGATCGGTAGAGTGTCGCGCTTAGTTTCGCAGGTCTTCAGTTCGATGCTCAAAGCCGACAAATATTTTTGTATATTTTTCTTTTTAAAAAAAAAATTATTTTAGCCAGTATTCTCCATCACTTCTAGAGAAAAATTGAATAATTCCAAATCATATACGTCAAAAATAGTATTTAATATCTAAATATGTCTATATTTATTCGAAATTTTGCCACTCAATTTCACGCACATGCGCAGAATTCATTATTATTCTTAGCATTGTGCTTTTAGACCAGATTGACACCGTATTCAAAATTTTACTGGACAGTCGTAATGAGTCTCTTAGACCCTTCAGATGCTCTCAGGTTATGAGGCTTGGAGGCTGGATCGGTAGAGTGTAGCACTTAGTTTTGCAGGTCTTAAGTTCGAGGCTCGAAGCCTACAAATACTTTTGTATATATACATATATATATATTTTTATATTTTTTAGCCAGTTTTCAACATCACTCCTAAAGAAAAATTGAATAATTCCAAATCATATACGTGAAAAATAGTATTTAATATCAAAATATGTGTATATTTATTCGAAATTTTGCGAGTCAACTTCACGCACATGCGCAGAATTCATTATTATTCTTAGCATTGGGCTTTTAGACCAGATTGACACCGTATATAAATTTTACTGTACAGTCGTAATGATTCTCTTTGACCCTTCAGATGCTCTCAGGTTACAAGACTTGGTGGCTGGATCGGTAGAGTGTAGCGCTCAGTTTTGCAGGTCTTCATTTCGAGGCTCGAAGCCGACGAATATTTTTGTATATTTTCTTTTTTTTAAAAAAAATTTATTTTAGCCACTTTTCTCCATCACTCCTAGAGATAAATTGAATAATTCCAAATCATATACGCCAAAAATAGTATTTAATATCTAAATATGTGTATATTTATTCGAAATTTTGCGAGTCATCTTCACGCACATGCGCAGAAGTCATTATTATTCTTAGCATTGTGCTTTTAGACCAGATTGACACCGTATTCAAAATTTTACTGGACAGTCGTAATGAGTCTCTTAGACCCTTCAGATGCTCTCAGGTTATGAGGCTTGGTAGCTGGATCGGTAGAGTGTAGCACTTAGTTTTGCAGGTTTTCAGTTCGAGGCTCGAAGCATACAAATAGTTTTGTATATTTTTCTTTTTTTTTAAATTTATTTTATTTAGTTTTTTTAATCACTTATGGAGATTAATTGAATAATTCCAAATCATATACGTCAAAAATAGTATTTAATACATAAATATGTCTATATTTATTCGAAATTTTACGAGTCAATTTCACGCACATGCGCAGAATTCATTATTATTCTTAGGATTGTGCTTTTAGACCAGATTGACAAAGTATTCAAAATTTTACTGGACAGTCGTAATGAGTCTCTTAGACCCTTCAGATGCTCTCAGGTTATGAGGCTTGGTGGCTGGCTTGGTAGAGTGTAGCGCTTAGTTTTGCAGGTCTTCAGTTCGAAGCTAGAAGCCGACAAATATTTTTATATATTTTCCTTTTTTTTTTAAATTTATTTTCGCCAGTTTTCTCCATCACTCCTAAAGAAAAATTGAATAATCCCAAATCATATACGTCAAAAATAGTATTTAATATCTAAATATGTGTATATTTATTCGAAATTTTGCGAGTCATCTTCACGCACATGCGCAGAATTCATTATTATTCTTAGCATTGTTCTTTTAGAGCAGATTGACACCGTATTTAAAATTTTCCTGGACAGTCGTATTAAGTCTCTTAGATCCTTCAGATGCTCTGTGCTTATGAGGCTTATTGGCTGGATTGGTAGAGTGTAGCGCTTAGTTTAGCAGGTCTTCAGTTCGAGGCTCGAAGCCGACGAATATTTTTGAATATTTTTCTATTTTTTTAAAAAAAATTTATTTTAGAAAGTTTTCTCCATCACTCCTAGAGATAAATTGAATAATTCCAAATCATTTACTTGATAAATAGTATTTAATATCTAAATATGTCTATATTTATTCGAAATTTTGCGAGTCAATTTCACGCACATGCGCAGAATTCATTATTATTCTTAGCATTGTGCTTTTAGACCAGATTGACACCGTATTTAAAATTTTACTGGACAGTCGTAATGAGTCTCTTTGACCCTTCAGATGCTCTCAGGTTAAGAGAATTGGTGGCTGGATCGGTAGAGTGTAGCGCTTAGTTTTGCAGGTCTTCAGTTCGAGGCTCGAAGCCTACGAATATTTTTGTATATATACATATATATATATTTTTATATTTTTTAGCCAGTTTTCAACATCACTCCTAAAGAAAAATTGAATAATTCCAAATCATATACGTGAAAAATAGTATTTAATATCAAAATATGTGTATATTTATTCGAAATTTTGCGAGTCAACTTCACGCACATGCGCAGAATTCATTATTATTCTTAGCATTGGGCTTTTAGACCAGATTGACACCGTATATAAATTTTACTGTACAGTCGTAATGATTCTCTTTGACCCTTCAGATGCTCTCAGGTTACAAGACTTGGTGGCTGGATCGGTAGAGTGTAGCGCTCAGTTTTGCAGGTCTTCATTTCGAGGCTCGAAGCCGACGAATATTTTTGTATATTTTCTTTTTTTTAAAAAAAATTTATTTTAGCCTATTTTCTCCATCACTCCTAGAGATAAATTGAATAATTCCAAATCATATACGCCAAAAATAGTATTTAATATCTAAATATGTGTATATTTATTCGAAATTTTGCGAGTCATCTTCACGCACATGCGCAGAAGTCATTATTATTCTTAGCATTGTGCTTTTAGACCAGATTGACACCGTATTCAAAATTTTACTGGACAGTCGTAATGAGTCTCTTAGACCCTTCAGATGCTCTCAGGTTATGAGGCTTGGTAGCTGGATCGGTAGAGTGTAGCACTTAGTTTTGCAGGTCTTCAGTTCGAGGCTCGAAGCATACAAATAGTTTTGTATATTTTTCTTTTTTTTTTAAATTTATTTTATTTAGTTTTTTTAATCACTCCTGGAGATTAATTGAATAATTCCAAATCATATACGTCAAAAATAGTATTTAATACATAAATATGTCTATATTTATTCGAAATTTTACGAGTCAATTTCACGCACATGCGCAGAATTCATTATTATTCTTAGGATTGTGCTTTTAGACCAGATTGACAAAGTATTCAAAATTTTACTGGACAGTCGTAATGAGTCTCTTAGACCCTTCAGATGCTCTCAGGTTATGAGGCTTGGTGGCTGGATTGGTAGAGTGTAGCGCTTAGTTTTGCAGGTCTTCAGTTCGAAGCTAGAAGCCGACAAATATTTTTATATATTTTCCTTTTTTTTTTAAATTTATTTTCGCCAGTTTTCTCCATCACTCCTAAAGAAAAATTGAATAATCCCAAATCATATACGTCAAAAATAGTATTTAATATCTAAATATGTGTATATTTATTCGAAATTTTGCGAGTCATCTTCACGCACATGCGCAGAATTCATTATTATTCTTAGCATTGTTCTTTTAGAGCAGATTGACACCGTATTTAAAATTTTCCTGGACAGTCGTATTAAGTCTCTTAGATCCTTCAGATGCTCTGTGCTTATGAGGCTTGGTGGCTGGATTGGTAGAGTGTAGCGCTTAGTTTAGCAGGTCTTCAGTTCGAGGCTCGAAGCCGACGAATATTTTTGAATATTTTTCTATTTTTTAAAAAAAAATTTATTTTAGAAAGTTTTCTCCATCACTCCTAGAGATAAATTGAATAATTCCAAATCATATACTTGATAAATAGTATTTAATATCTAAATATGTTTATATTTATTCGAAATTTTGCGAGTCAATTTCACGCACATGCGCAGAATTCATTATTATTCTTAGCATTGTGCTTTTAGACCAGATTGACACCGTATTTAAAATTTTACTGGACAGTCGTAATGAGTCTCTTTGACCCTTCAGATGCTCTCAGGTTAAGAGAATTGGTGGCTGGATCGGTAGAGTGTAGCGCTTAGTTTTGCAGGTCTTCAGTTCGAGGCTCGAAGCCTACGAATATTTTTGTATATATATATATATATATATATATATTTATATTTTTTAGCCAGTTTTCAACATCACTCCTAAAGAAAAATTGAATAATTCCAAATCATATACGTGAAAAATAGTATTTAATATCAAAATATGTGTATATTTATTCGAAATTTTGCGAGTCAACTTCACGCACATGCGCAGAATTCATTATTATTCTTATCATTGTGCTTTTAGACCAAATTGACTCCGTATTCAAAATTTTACTGGACAGTCGTAATGAGTCTCTTAGACCCTTCAGGTTCTCTCAGGTTATGAGGCTTGGTGGCTGGATTGGTAGAGTGTAGCGCTTAGTTTTGCACGTCTTCAGTTCGAGGCTAGAAGCCGACAAATATTTTTATATATTTTCTTTTTTTTTTTTAAATTTATTTTCGCCAGTTTTCTCCATCCCTACTAGAGATAAATTGAATATTTCCAAATCACATACGTCAAAAATAGTATTTAATATCTAAATATGTCTATATTTATTCGAAACTTTGCGAGTAAATTTCACGCACATGCGCAGAATTCATTATTATTCTTAGCATTCTGCTTTAAGACCAGATTGACACCGTATTTAAAATTTTACTGGACAGTCGTAATGAGTCTCTTAGACCCTTCAAATGCACTCAGGTTATGAGGCTCTGTGGCTGGATTGGTAGAGTGTAGCGCTTAGTTTTGCAGGTCTTCAAATCGAGGCTCGAGGCCTACAAATACTTTTGTATATATATATAATTTATTTTAGCCAGTTTTCTCCATCACTCCTAAAGAAAAATTGAATAATTCCAAATCATATACGTCAAAAATAGTATTTAATATCTAAATATGTGTATATTTATTCGAAATTTTGCGAGTCATCTTCACGCACATGCGCAGAATTCATTATCATTATTAGCATTGTTCTTTTAGAGCAGATTGACACCGTATTTAAAATTTTCCTGGACAGTCGTATTAAGTCTCTTAGATCCTTCAGATGCTCTGTGCTTATGAGGCTTGGTGGCTGGATTGGTAGAGTGTAGCGCTTAGTTTTGCAGGTCTTCAGTTCGAGGCTCGAAGCCGACGAATATTTTTGAATATTTTTCTATTTTTTTTAAAAAAAATTATTTTAGAAAGTTTTCTCCATCACTCCTAGAGATAAATTGAATAATTCCAAATCATATACTTGATAAATAGTATTTAATATCTAAATATGTCTATATTTATTCGAAATTTTGCGAGTCAATTTCACGCACATGCGCAGAATTCATTATTATTCTTAGCATTGTGCTTTTAGACCAGATTGACACCGTATTTAAAATTTTACTGGACAGTCGTAATGAGTCTCTTTGACCCTTCAGATGCTCTCAGGTTAAGAGAATTGGTGGCTGGATCGGTAGAGTGTAGCGCTTAGTTTTGCAGGTCTTCAGTTCGAGGCTCGAAGCCTACGAATATTTTTGTATATATATATATATATATATATATATATATATATATATATATATATATTTATATTTTTTAGCCAGTTTTCAACATCACTCCTAAAGAAAAATTGAATAATTCCAAATCATATACGTGAAAAATAGTATTTAATATCAAAATATGTGTATATTTATTCGAAATTTTGCGAGTCAACTTCACGCACATGCGCAGAATTCATTATTATTCTTATCATTGTGCTTTTAGACCAGATTGACACCGTATTTAAAATTTTACTGTATAGTCGTAATGATTCTGTTTGACCCTTCAGATGCTCTCAGGTTCCGAGACTTGGTGGCTGGATCGGTAGAGAGTAGCACTTAGTTTTGCAGGTCTTCAAATCGAGGCTCGAGGCCTACTAATACTTTTGTATATATATATAATTTATTTTAGCCAGTTTTCTCCATCACTCCTGGAGATAAATTGATTAATTCCAAATCATATACGTCAAAAATAGTATTTAATACATAAATATGTCTATATTTATTCGAAATTTTACGAGTCAATTTCACGCACATGCGCAGAATTCATTATTATTCTTAGGATTGTGCTTTTAGACCAGATTGACAACGTATTCAAAATTTTACTGGACAGTCGTAATGAGTCTCTTAGACCCTTCAAATGCTCTCAGGTTATGAGGCTCTGTGGCTGGATTGGTAGAGTGTAGCGCTTAGTTTTGCAGGTCTTCAAATCGAGGCTCGAGGCCTACTAATACTTTTGTATATATATATAATTTATTTTAGCCAGTTTTCTCCATCACTCCTGGAGATAAATTGATTAATTCCAAATCATATACGTCAAAAATAGTATTTAATATAGAAATATGTCTATATTTATTCGAAATTTTGCGAGACAATTTCACGCACATGCGCAGAATTCATTATTATTCTTAGCATTGTGATTCTAGACCAGATTGACACCGTATTTAAAATTTTACTGGACAGTCGTAATCAGTCTCTTAGACCCTTCAGATGCTCTCAGGTTACGAGGCTCGGTGGCTGGATCAGTAGAGTGTAGCACTTTGTTTTGCAGGTCTTCAGTTCGAGGCTCGAAGCCAACAAATATTATTATATATTTTTCTTTTTTTTAAAAATTATTTTAGTCAGTATTCTCCATCCCTCCTAGAGATAAATTGAATAATTCCAAATCATATACGTCAAAAATAGTATTTAATATCTAAATATGTGTATATTTATTCGAAATTTAGCGAGTCAATTTCACGCACATGTGCAGAATTCATTATTATTATTAGCATTGTGCTTTTAGACCAGATTGACACCCTATTTAAAATTTTACTGGACAGTCGTAATAAGTCTCTTAGACCCTTCAGATCCTCTCAGGTTGCGATAGACTGCCGGGTGACTTGTCGGATGAGTGGCGTGGTGCATAGAATGACACGCTACTTGTGGTCGCTTTTTGGTCGTCTGAAGTTCGAGTCTGGATGCGAACACAACATTTCATTATTTTTATATTATATTTCTTTATTATTGTTTTACTTCATGAAAATTCTATAGTCACAACAAATTCGACCAATTTCCATACTTCTTTAAACAAAATTTGATTTCAAAATATCTATAAATTTGATTGAAATTTATAGTGTCGATGTCTTGCAAATGCGCAGAGATCAAATGTATTCTTCGCATTGTGCATTTAGAACTAGACTTTCATCACAATTGAAACTATGTTAATGTTAATTAAAAACCTTAGACTGCTGGGCGAATCGTCGGATGCGTGGCGTGGTGCATAGAATGACACGCTACATATTGTCCGTGTTTGGTCGTTTAAGTTCGAGTGCGGTTGGGCTGGGAACAGTTCATATTTTTAAAATTATTTTTTTTTATTATTATTTTTCTTTACGCAAATTCTATAGCCACAACGAATTCAACCAATATTAGTACTTCTTTAAACAAAATTTGATTTCACAATATCTATAAATTTAATTGAAATTTATGGAGTCGATGTCTTGCACATGCGCAGGGATCATATGTATTCTCAGCATTGTGCATTGAGAACTGGATTTCCATCACAATTGAAACTATGTTAATGGTTTTAAGAACCTTAGACTGCTGGGGAATCGCTGGATGAGCGGCGTGGTGCATAGAATGACAGGCTGTTTGTGATCACTTTTTGGTCGTCTTAAGTTCGAGTCTGGATGCGCACGAAACATTTCCTTTTTTTAAATTATTTTTTTATTAATTTTCTTCATGCATATTCTATAGTCACAATGAATTCGACCAATATTCCTACTTCTTAAAACAAAATTTGATTTCAAATTATCTATAAATTTAATTGAAATTTATTGTGTCGATGTTTTGCACATGCGTAGAGATCATATGTATTCTTAGCATTGTGCATTTAGAACTACATTTCCATCACAATTAAAACTATGTTAATGGTATTAAGAACCTTAGATTGATGGGCGTTTCCTCGGATGAGTGGCGTGGTGCATAGAATGACACGCTACATGTGGTCTTTTTTTTGGTCGCAGAATTCAAGTCTGGATGCGCACGAAACATATCAATTTTAAAAAACATTTTTTGATTATTCTTTTTCTTAATGCATATTCTTTAGTCACAACGAATTCGACCAATATTCATAATTCTTTAAACAAAATTTGATTTCACAATATCTATAAATTTAATTGAAATTTATAGTGTCGATGTCTTTCACATGCACAGAGATCATATTTATTCTTAGCATTGTGCATTTAGAACTAGATTTCTATCACAATCGAAACTATGTTAATGGCATTAAGAACCTTAGACTGCTGTTTGTTTCGAAGGATGAGTTGCGTGGTGCAGAGAACGACGTACTTCTTTTGATCCCTTTTCGTTTGTTTTAAGTTCGAGTCTGGAAGCGGACGAAAAATTTTACATTTTCTTTATTTTTTTATTATTATTTTTCTCCATACATATTCTATAGTTACTAAGAATTCGATTAAAATTCATACTTCTTAAAATAAAATTTGATGCGAAACTACTTATAAACGGAATTGAAAATTTAGGAGTCGATATTTTGCACATGCGCAGAGATCGTCCGTATGTTTAGCATTGTGCATTTAGAACCAGATTTCCATCACAATCGAAACTATGTTAATGGCATTAAGAACCTTAGACTGCTGTTTGTTTCGAAGGATGAGTTGCGTGGTGCAGAGAACGACGTACTTCTTTTGATCCCTTTTCGTTCGTTTTAAGTTCGAGTCTGGAAGCGGACGAAAAATTTTACATTTTCTTTATTTTTTTATTATTATTTTTCTCCATACATATTCTATAGTTACTAAGAATTCGATTAAAATTCATACTTCTTAAAATAAAATTTGATGCGAAACTACTTATAAACGGAATTGAAAATTTAGGAGTCGATATTTTGCACATGCGCAGAGATCGTCCGTATGTTTAGCATTGTGCATTTAGAACCAGATTTCCATCACAATCGAAACTATGTTAATGGCATTAAGAACCTTAGACTGCTGTTTGTTTCGAAGGAAGAGTTGCGTGGTGCAGAGAACGACGTACTTCTTTTGATCCCTTTTCGTTCGTTTTAAGTTCGAGTCTGGAAGCGGACGAAAAATTTTACATTTTCTTTATTTTTTTATTATTATTTTTCTCCATACATATTCTATAGTTACTAAGAATTCGATTAAAATTCATACTTCTTAAAATAAAATTTGATGCGAAACTACTTATAAACGGAATTGAAAATTTAGGAGTCGATATTTTGCACATGCGCAGAGATCGTCCGTATGTTTAGCATTGTGCATTTAGAACCAGATTTCCATCACAATCGAAACTATGTTAATGGCATTAAGAACCTTAGACTGCTGTTTGTTTCGAAGGATGAGTTGCGTGGTGCAGAGAACGACGTACTTCTTTTGATCCCTTTTCGTTCGTTTTAAGTTCGAGTCTGGAAGCGGACGAAAAATTTTACATTTTCTTTATTTTTTTATTATTATTTTTCTCCATACATATTCTATAGTTACTAAGAATTCGATTAAAATTCATACTTCTTAAAATAAAATTTGATGCGAAACTACTTATAAACGGAATTGAAAATTTAGGAGTCGATATTTTGCACATGCGCAGAGATCGTCCGTATGTTTAGCATTGTGCATTTAGAACCAGATTTCCATCACAATCGAAACTATGTTAATGGCATTAAGAACCTTAGACTGCTGTTTGTTTCGAAGGATGAGTTGCGTGGTGCAGAGAACGACGTACTTCTTTTGATCCCTTTTCGTTCGTTTTAAGTTCGAGTCTGGAAGCGGACGAAAAATTTTACATTTTCTTTATTTTTTTATTATTATTTTTCTCCATACATATTCTATAGTTACTAAGAATTCGATTAAAATTCATACTTCTTAAAATAAAATTTGATGCGAAACTACTTATAAACGGAATTGAAAATTTAGGAGTCGATATTTTGCACATGCGCAGAGATCGTCCGTATGTTTAGCATTGTGCATTTAGAACCAGATTTCCATCACAATCGAAACTATGTTAATGGCATTAAGAACCTTAGACTGCTGTTTGTTTCGAAGGATGAGTTGCGTGGTGCAGAGAACGACGTACTTCTTTTGATCCCTTTTCGTTCGTTTTAAGTTCGAGTCTGGAAGCGGACGAAAAATTTTACATTTTCTTTATTTTTTTATTATTATTTTTCTCCATACATATTCTATAGTTACTAAGAATTCGATTAAAATTCATACTTCTTAAAATAAAATTTGATGCGAAACTACTTATAAACGGAATTGAAAATTTAGGAGTCGATATTTTGCACATGCGCAGAGATCGTCCGTATGTTTAGCATTGTGCATTTAGAACCAGATTTCCATCACAATCGAAACTATGTTAATGGCATTAAGAACCTTAGACTGCTGTTTGTTTCGAAGGATGAGTTGCGTGGTGCAGAGAACGACGTACTTCTTTTGATCCCTTTTCGTTCGTTTTAAGTTCGAGTCTGGAAGCGGACGAAAAATTTTACATTTTCTTTATTTTTTTATTATTATTTTTCTCCATACATATTCTATAGTTACTAAGAATTCGATTAAAATTCATACTTCTTAAAATAAAATTTGATGCGAAACTACTTATAAACGGAATTGAAAATTTAAGAGTCGATGTTTTGCACATGCGCAGAGATCGTCCGTATGTTTAGCATTGTGCATTTAGAACCAGATTTCCATCACAATCGAAACTATGTTAATGGCATTAAGAACCTTAGACTGCTGTTTGTTTCGAAGGATGAGTTGCGTGGTGCAGAGAACGACGTACTTCTTTTGATCCCTTTTCGTTCGTTTTAAGTTCGAGTCTGGAAGCGGACGAAAAATTTTACATTTTCTTTATTTTTTTATTATTATTTTTCTCCATACATATTCTATAGTTACTAAGAATTCGATTAAAATTCATACTTCTTAAAATAAAATTTGATGCGAAACTACTTATAAACGGAATTGAAAATTTAGGAGTCGATATTTTGCACATGCGCAGAGATCGTCCGTATGTTTAGCATTGTGCATTTAGAACCAGATTTCCATCACAATCGAAACTATGTTAATGGCATTAAGAACCTTAGACTGCTGTTTGTTTCGAAGGATGAGTTGCGTGGTGCAGAGAACGACGTACTTCTTTTGATCCCTTTTCGTTCGTTTTAAGTTCGAGTCTGGAAGCGGACGAAAAATTTTACATTTTCTTTATTTTTTTATTATTATTTTTCTCCATACATATTCTATAGTTACTAAGAATTCGATTAAAATTCATACTTCTTAAAATAAAATTTGATGCGAAACTACTTATAAACGGAATTGAAAATTTAGGAGTCGATATTTTGCACATGCGCAGAGATCGTCCGTATGTTTAGCATTGTGCATTTAGAACCAGATTTCCATCACAATCGAAACTATGTTAATGGCATTAAGAACCTTAGACTGCTGTTTGTTTCGAAGGATGAGTTGCGTGGTGCAGAGAACGACGTACTTCTTTTGATCCCTTTTCGTTCGTTTTAAGTTCGAGTCTGGAAGCGGACGAAAAATTTTACATTTTCTTTATTTTTTTATTATTATTTTTCTCCATACATATTCTATAGTTACTAAGAATTCGATTAAAATTCATACTTCTTAAAATAAAATTTGATGCGAAACTACTTATAAACGGAATTGAAAATTTAAGAGTCGATGTTTTGCACATGCGCAGAGATCGTCCGTATGTTTAGCATTGTGCATTTAGAACCAGATTTCCATCACAATCGAAACTATGTTAATGGCATTAAGAACCTTAGACTGCTGTTTGTTTCGAAGGATGAGTTGCGTGGTGCAGAGAACGACGTACTTCTTTTGATCCCTTTTCGTTCGTTTTAAGTTCGAGTCTGGAAGCGGACGAAAAATTTTACATTTTCTTTATTTTTTTATTATTATTTTTCTCCATACATATTCTATAGTTACTAAGAATTCGATTAAAATTCATACTTCTTAAAATAAAATTTGATGCGAAACTACTTATAAACGGAATTGAAAATTTAAGAGTCGATGTTTTGCACATGCGCAGAGATCGTCCGTATGTTTAGCATTGTGCATTTAGAACCAGATTTCCATCACAATCGAAACTATGTTAATGGCATTAAGAACCTTAGACTGCTGTTTGTTTCGAAGGATGAGTTGCGTGGTGCAGAGAACGACGTACTTCTTTTGATCCCTTTTCGTTCGTTTTAAGTTCGAGTCTGGAAGCGGACGAAAAATTTTACATTTTCTTTATTTTTTTATTATTATTTTTCTCCATACATATTCTATAGTTACTAAGAATTCGATTAAAATTCATACTTCTTAAAATAAAATTTGATGCGAAACTACTTATAAACGGAATTGAAAATTTAGGAGTCGATATTTTGCACATGCGCAGAGATCGTCCGTATGTTTAGCATTGTGCATTTAGAACCAGATTTCCATCACAATCGAAACTATGTTAATGGCATTAAGAACCTTAGACTGCTGTTTGTTTCGAAGGATGAGTTGCGTGGTGCAGAGAACGACGTACTTCTTTTGATCCCTTTTCGTTCGTTTTAAGTTCGAGTCTGGAAGCGGACGAAAAATTTTACATTTTCTTTATTTTTTTATTATTATTTTTCTCCATACATATTCTATAGTTACTAAGAATTCGATTAAAATTCATACTTCTTAAAATAAAATTTGATGCGAAACTACTTATAAACGGAATTGAAAATTTAGGAGTCGATATTTTGCACATGCGCAGAGATCGTCCGTATGTTTAGCATTGTGCATTTAGAACCAGATTTCCATCACAATCGAAACTATGTTAATGGCATTAAGAACCTTAGACTGCTGTTTGTTTCGAAGGATGAGTTGCGTGGTGCAGAGAACGACGTACTTCTTTTGATCCCTTTTCGTTCGTTTTAAGTTCGAGTCTGGAAGCGGACGAAAAATTTTACATTTTCTTTATTTTTTTATTATTATTTTTCTCCATACATATTCTATAGTTACTAAGAATTCGATTAAAATTCATACTTCTTAAAATAAAATTTGATGCGAAACTACTTATAAACGGAATTGAAAATTTAAGAGTCGATGTTTTGCACATGCGCAGAGATCGTCCGTATGTTTAGCATTGTGCATTTAGAACCAGATTTCCATCACAATCGAAACTATGTTAATGGCATTAAGAACCTTAGACTGTTGATCGATTCGTAGGGTGAGTGGCGTGGTGCAGAGAATGACGTGCTTCTTGTGGTCTCTTTTTTTGTTGTCTTCAGTTCGATTCTAGATGGACACGAAACATTTCATTTTTTATTAATTTTTTTTTATTATGTTTTTTCTTCATGCATATTCTTTAGTCACAAAGAATTTGACCAATATTCATACTTCTTTAACCAAAATTTGATTTCAAAATATCCATAAATTTAATAAAAATTTATTGTGTCGATGTCTTGTACATGCGCAGTGATCATATGTATTCTTAGCATTGTGCATTTAGAACTAGATTTCCATCACAATTGAAATTTTGTTAATGATATTTAGAACCTTAGACTGCTGGCCGTTTCGAGGCCTGAGTGGCGTGGTGCATAGAATGACACGCTACTTGTGGTCCCTTTTTTTGGTCATCTTAAGTTAGAGTCTGGATGCGCACGAAACATTTCATTTTTTTTAAAATTATATATATTTTTTTATTATTTTTCTTCATGCATATTCTATAGTGACGACAAATTCTTCGAATATTCATACTTCTTTAAACAAAATTTAATTTCAAAACATCTATAAATTTAATTGAAATTTTTAGTGTAGATGTCTTGCACATGCGCAGAGATCATATGCATTCTCGGCATTGTGCATTTAGAACCAGATTTCCATGAAAATTGAAACTTTTTCAATGCTATTAATAACCCTAGACTGCTGTTGCGATTGGGCGGGTGAGTGGTGTTGTCTATAGAAAGACACGCTACTTGTGGTTCCTTTTTGGTTGTCTTAAGTTCGAGTCTGGAAATGGACGAATTATTTTTTTTATTATTATTTTTGCCATCCATATTGTATAGTTACAACGAATTCGACCAAATTTCATACTTCTTAAAATAAAATTTGATTTCAAAATATCTATAAATTTAATTGAAATTGATAGTGTCGATGTCTTGCACATGCGCAGACATGATATGTGTTCTTAGCATCGTTCATTTAGAAGAGATTTCCATCACAATTGAAACTCTGTTAATGGTATTAAGAACCTTAGACTGTGGAGCCTTGCTGTGGAGTTCGAGGGATGAGAGGCGTAATGCAGAAAATTACACGTTAATTACGGTTCCTTTTTGGTCGTCTTAAGTTCGAGTCTGCATGTGGGCCAAAAAAAAAATTTTTTTTTTAGTTATTATTTTTTTCCATACTTATTCTATAGTTACGACGAATTCGACCCATTTTCATACTTCTTAAAATAAAATTTGATTTTAAAATATCTATAAATTTATTTGAAATTTGTAGAGTCGATGTCTTGCACATGCGCAGATATCATCCGTATAATTAACATTGTGTATCTAGAACCTGGGTTCCAACACATTTGGAACTTGGTTAATGGTATTAAAAATCTTATGCAGTTGTTTTGTTTGAGGTGTGTGTGGTCTGATGCATGTTGCTTTAAGTTTTTATTTGTTGGTCTTAAGTTCATTATTATTTCAATAAGATATATATCATGTCTGTCAAATATAATTCTTGGTACAGTAATAATAATTCTGTCAATAAAATATAATTTTAATTATAATTCTGTCAATAAAAAATAAATAATTGTAATTCTGTTTAATAATTATATCTATGTGTGTCTAATTCTATAAAATTAAATTATAATTCTGTCAATAAAATATAATTCTTAGTACTACGATCTTATAATGATTATGATACTCAATTTTCTTTTGCATTTCTGTAAATAAAATTCCTAATAGTAACGTCTGAAAAAATTTTCAATTTAATATTGTAGATTAACATGAGCTCGTATTTTAATTTTCAAATTCACCGATTCATCATTTTGCTGCTGGGTTCAAAATTTATGAGTTCATAAGGTTATGGAATCTTTTTGCAATCAAATGTTGGGTGAGATTAAGAAGAATGATAATACCCATCTTAAAATGCTTGATTAATTACAAAAATAAATAATGAAACTGTATTTTAGAATACTCATTTAAATCTAAGAGCTTTTTCAGTTTTTTTATATGTTTAGAGGAATCTAATATAAAGTAAAATGAGAATAACGTCCTGTTATTCTGAAATTTGTTCCATGGAAACAGGCCGTTCGGGAGAAGTAAGAAAAAGCAACTATTTCTCAGGTTTTTTTTTTTTTTTTTTTTCACCATTTGTATAAAAGCGCAGTATTTGATGGCTGATCTCTTTTGTTTCTTCTCTTATCTGAAGGATCAGATAAATTTTTTTTTTAAAGTCAGACTGTTAAGCGTGTGGAGAAAATACTCAGCCGGAAGGTAATAAGCATTAAGCAAACTTGAGCAGTCTGGCCGCTTTTAAATGCCTCAACAGGAAATTTATTCTTGGAACGTGGTTTGGACTTGGTAGGTAACTCGACGTTTTTAGCTCGTTTTTTTAAATGTGTATTGATTTACTTGGCAGTTGTGTAATTATCTTTTATATTTTCATGCGAGTGAGTTGTAACGATATTAGTTCAATGTTAAAATGAATATTTTGTTCATCGCAGTAATGGAGACATGATTCACTTTATTAACGAGAAATTGAAACTCGAAACATTTAGTATATATATGTTTATATATATTTCTAACGATTATAAGTTCTAGCGATTTTAAATTGATTAATTATCTAAACTGTGTTTTTAACTTTGAATAAAACCATCGGAAGTTATCGCCTCAATTTTCTCGCATACCATCTTTTCCCAGATATCTCCCTTTATTGCATTGGCATGCAATACTTACGAAATCTTAACCTTTGGTATGAATTTATCACTTTTACTGAATCTATCGTATGATCTTTGGCGAGTTTATTGGGGACTGACCCCTGGCATGCGAGAAACAGAATCCGGAAATTGAGTTTTTGCCTTAGAAATGTCTTTTTTTTCCAGCTGATTGAAACAAGATTGATACAAAACTTCACATTTAGTCGCAAAATCCCATATTAAACTTTGTTTTTGAGCTGTCGCTCAAGATTTGCAGACCCCACACTCGAATCAAAATTTTATAGGCGTCTACATTATAGAGCTTAAATCTGCGTACTGAATTTTATTAATCTTTTTCCGTTTCGTAGTTAATATATATTTGGAAGATTTCCTCTTAATGTATTTTGCTTAAAATTTAATAGGAATCTTCAAATTTGGTGTAAGGGTGAAATTTGGTCCTATCTCGAAGCGTTTTGAGTTATTTTTGTCAGATTTTCCGAAAATGTTTTTTGAACTTAAAGTGGTGTGAAAGGTTTAGATTTGTCAGTCTTGAGTTCGAATTTTTTGACAATTTTCTATGCTTAGTAAAATTTTTAAACAATGTGGATGGTATTCTGCTGTAACGTCATGTTTCTTATTTACCAAATGAATGATATACAATAGTAGACTGATTTTACACACTAGGGTACATTAAATTTATCAATGGAAGAAATATTAGTTTTTATTAACTTAATGTTTAGTTTTGTCTCTGATGCAAAGACGGAATGTTAGATGTATACTCTTGTTTATGCAGGCATTTGATTTTCACTCAACCCCAGTGCAGCCAATCAATGCCATCAACGAATACGTGAACGCATGCATTCGTTTCTTGGAATGATTTGCTGATAGGTTTGCTTCGGTATGAGCGGGTTGTTGGAAGATGCAAATGCTGTGGTGGAAATGCATTACGCATCAGTCGAGTCTCGAAAGCCATTTGAAAGAGATGGAGGCTTTAAGTATCGAAAGCACGAATTCCTATTCAACAGTTGTAAGTAAAGTATTTAGTTGCCTCTGTATTTTACTGAATTAATTTTTCAGACGAAATCATTTTAAGACTGTTAATAGATGACTATTTCATACAAATTTTGGCGAGGTTTTAAATGCAACAAAATTTACTTACAAAAATATTTGAAATTATATATTTTGGGAAAAGTTGTGATTACTGCTGTATAAAATTGCGAATGGAAGAAATTGAAATGCAAAAATATACTCGATTTTCCAAGAAGACAAATTTTAAAGATTCTAAAAAAAAGTTCATTGACATTTTCTGACAATTCTTGTTCGCATAAATTATGTCGGTAATTTTCATGCTTCAAATAACCGACAATGCGAGTTTTAAAGTGTTAAGTTTATTAAGTGCAAAATTTTCGCCTTGGAATCAAATTATATAAATAACGTCCTTATTCTTTTCCGGTGACATTTAAGTGGTGCATTTGACGAATGGGTCGTTATTTGGTTCCATCAACATGGAGACATTAGTATGTCACTAACATATATCGCATTTGCTATTCTCTTCAAATCCCTGCTTCATATGTTTAATTGCAAATGACATTTTCGAGGAATATTATTTAACACAAGTACTTTTTGCAATTAATATTAATAAAACAGGCTGAAATTTAATGTTCTTGGAACAGTTGAATAGTCGGATAGTTCTCTAGAAACATGATGCAAATCTCCATATTCACGTTTTCATCAAACGGTGCTTAAGACATTTTTAAGGATTTTTTGTATTTTATCTTTACCATAAAGCATATTAAATTAAAGTTATGGAACATTGAAACTTTTGTTTATTTTTAATGACTCTTTAAGATCTAATCAATCCTAAGTTTTTTGAATTTTATTCAATGCTTTATTCATTTATTTCGTGTTGTATACTTTCTGCAGAATCTTGCTTCTATGCTCTTTAAATGACTCATAATTATTATAACTGTCTCCCATTTGTTTCGCAGGGGCATCCTTTGAAGTACTATCGGAGTAGAATCTGTTGCATGTATAGATTTTTACCTCTAACTTCCACATTTATTTTAAAGAGAAATCTACAGCAACTCCGAAAGATATACATTATAACGATTTTTTAATTCTTAATAGAATTGTTTTGCAAACTTGAACTCTCCAAAAATGGGAAAATCGCGTTATTCTGAAAGATTTTGGCTGCTTTGTATCTTAACTATTCTACGGAAATGGAGTAAATTTCAAATAGCGAGTGATTTAGCTCGTTCGCTCATTGGTGTGAAAATGAATAAAATTTAAACGATTCTCTTCAAAAAGTGAATTTAAAGTTATGAACGTTTTATATTACTAAAATTGCATTACTTTAGTCTTGTTTGAGTATTTCAATGCGTCATATTTGCACGATTCTTTATATTTTAAAATGTATCGAAAACACCGAAATCATTTAACATTAACACTACAATTTAAATTTTGGGTAGCTTATAACTTATCAATCGTTCATTCAAAATTAAAAACGGTTATATATATTGGGTTTCTATCTAGAGAATACAGACGAGTTCAAAATTAGGTGTTTCTATTTAAACTTTTTGTAAATACAAGTAAAAAGACGATGCTTTGCATGAAATATTTTATATTTAAACTATATCTACAAAGATAGGCATTTATAATATACTGTACTGTAATCTGTTGCGGCATAAAGGGCAATGCCCTGATACTTCATTGACTGAATTTACTACCCGGATTTCATGAATGTTTTGTAAGCATACAAACTTATTTCAGATGTGAAAGGAAACTTCATCTCTGGCTAAACAAGACCTTGAACAGACACCTTTTTGGAATATGCAGCTTATTTACTACCCGAAGAATCGTTCTTCGTTACTGCAAGGCTCCCTTCGAAGGTTAACAGTAACCATCCGAAATCTGAACCTCTGGAAATGCCTTTCCCGATTTCTAACGAAGAGGAGTTGATTATTCTAGTGCATCCACTGCTCATCAGCATTTGATCGGTACATTTTCTTATACTTGTAATGCCTAAAATATTTTCTATGTTTATGGGAGTAGTTTGCCAACCACCGTGATATACGGCATTAAACCTTCTAAACGGAATATATTTAGATTACCCACTTAGTTAATATGTACGATAAATCACGATTACATTCCGGAGTTTGGATATAAAAATTTGAAATCGACAATGATCTCAAACATTGTCCTTAATAAAAATGTGAATATTTGTTATAATAGGATGCATTTTGAAGTATCTAGTAAAAACACTTTAAATTCATATGGTGAATAAAAATTACAAGCTGCTGAAATCGGGAAGGCAAGAATGCTTTAAGTCCTTGTAGCCATAAATTTCGCTCCCAGTCAAATTCATTCATATATCTACGGATTCGGATCATTTAAACAGATCTGAACGTTTTTGTAATATTGAATGTACCGACTCATAATCGATGCCTTAAAATTGCCATCGGAAAACGACCGGTTGCAGTAGGTTAAGTGAGGGATTGACCAGAGCATTTATTAAAATGTTTATATACTGGACCATACATGCCTGAATTCAAAAAGATCTGTATAATTTGTTTAACAAGAACGCCAAGACTAACATTTCATTTAAAATATTTAAAGTGAGCTGGAGCATAGAATTCTTGGCGAAAACAACGGACTTCGCTTTATTTTTGAGATTCATATAAATTTAAATCTGGTGTTTAATCTAACCAATATGGTGAAGCTTCTCCAGTCTCGTCATTTAAATGGGCCTTATCTGTGATGGATCATTTTTATGGAATATTCTTCATGGACAAATTCACAAAGATTATCAGTGATATGCACTTGGTCTTGTCTTCTAATATCAAGTAGGATCGGTTCCAGTAAGTGGCATTGAAGAATTTTTCTCGCTCCAATGTTAAGGTGCTAAGTTGAGCTTCTTTATGATCGGAGACATGGGCAGAGGAATAAGGTAGTTGCGAAATAGTAGAAATGGGAGATTAATTCACTGTAGGCGGTTATTTTTACAGAAATGAATAAAACTACCGCGTTATTTCGGTCTTAAATAAGCAAACTATATTTAATCTAAATGGTCTAATAATTGGTTCGACTCTATCGTATTCGTTTGAATGAGGAAGTTAAAAGCCATACTTCTCCGCCTCGTGTGAAAATGTCTAGATTCGTGGTTTAATAGGGAGTGGGTCTTTTGTTTAGGATCTTGGAGAAAGCGAAATGAGAAACGGCCAAAGAAAGGGTGAGCTAGGAAGGATCGACGTAGAAGGGTGGGCCAGCCGGCTGGCGAGAGGGGGGTATTATAAGTAATGGGTAATAGAATACTTGGCAGTTTTGAAAAGAAGTCTGACTTGCATCTTCAACATTGGAGAACTGGGAAAAATATCTGAAATGAAACTCTGGGACTCTCTAGAATTAGCATCTCAATGTTTTACAGTAGATTCTGTCAGTTTCAACATCGACAAATATTTCAGTCAAATCAAAATCAACCCGAACTACCAAAACCCGTGCGTAGCCGAATGAAGTTATTTCAAATGGGTCGAAATTTAACATTGATATTAAGTGTCGTCGAATACTTTAAAAATGGCAAAGCTGAGCAATTGCATTTCATTTTGACTTTCATTAGTTTGAAAAGTCGGCATTTCTTTGAAGCATCCATATCTAGTTAAAGCAACTTAGTAATTGTAAAACTAAATTTTCATCCAAACTGATCAATTAAATTGAAAATGAGCTATTCGCAAGCTACCAATAAGCACCGTAGAATGAAACTAATTAATATTTGCTAATCATCAGTCATAGCATCATACACAAAGCAAACCATATGTGCCTTACTACTTCATATAGAAAGGATTTCTGAAATTACACGAAAATCGATTACTTAACAAATTGAAGAACCTTTGTGCCCTTCTTGAAACCTTCGATACCGAAGCGGGACTTCTATTGCCATTACCAAATTGAATCGAAGATCTACAAATCTTATTAGCTTAATGGTAATCCAATTTTCGTTATAGTCGAAGACCCAAAATAATTTGGTGCGGTAATCTCGTGTATTCAGTTAAAATTTACTACAAATTTTAACATTTTTAAAATCATTAGATTTTTAAGTGGTTGGCGACTACTCCAGTTTTGCATATTGTGCGAGCATAAAATGCGGTACAGAATTTTAAAACTGCAGTTGAACAGATTTTGTTCAAACGATTCTGTGCTTAGTCGAACACTACAGCATGGAATGCGTTTCTCTTTACTTAATGTTGCATTGTAAATAGAATAAACAAGATCTTTCAACCAAGATTTAACACCCTTAAATATTTTGCCTTTATTACCTGCTTAGATGACACCGCCAGAAATGTTCTTCTAATTGTATTATGCTTTGTGTTTGAGTTATATATTTCTAGCGTATTATCTTTTAAGAATGATGTAATTCAAAAAGTATGGCAGACAAAATTTAACCTTTTGAAAAGCAGCAATGTGATGTCTGCATGATACATGGATAAGACGATTAAGAGTTAGATATTGAAGTTATATGTATTTCGTGAAAAGCCATTATATTAAGCTGGCGATTAATCGCTTGACTGAGATGTTCATGTATATATTTTAAGTGTACAATCCATTGGAAGTGCATGTTATGAAATTGCTGAAAATTAGTACAAAGAGGCTGGGTGATTTTTCTAAAGGTCCTGTAGTTCTCCCTTTAGTTAGCTATATTACCAATGTCAAGCTGTATTATCCATGGCTACACAGGCAATAGACCTGAAATGGTATTAGTCTGTTACTTGCTGTATGCTAGATTTTGGGAATTTCGAAATGAACCACTTCTGCTACAAAGACGAGCTCGATTCGCTACTTTTAATAACGAACTGTGTAATTACATGTTTTATACCCGGCAATTATACGTATGTGCCATATTTAAGCATGGGCATATTTGTGCACCATCGAATTTTTGAACACTCGTTTTCTAACACTATTATGCAGTGCCAACTCGTATTGAATGCCGAATTGCAAAATTTTTCAGAATTGAAGGAAATTGTTGCCAATTCCAAACTTACCGAATAAAAGACTTCTGCCTCGCACTTTTTAGCAGAAGCCCATTTTATCAAGATTGAGGATTGGCCAGAGGATTCAGATTAAAACAGTTGCAAATTGAGCGAAATAGAGTAGCTTCTCTAGCAGCAGTTGAGTTTTATAGTGTTCACGATTTGCTTCTCAGTGCCTAATATTCAGATGTTTCTTCATAACTAGAGTGATATGCTTTCAAAAACTCCATATTAATTTTAATCTTTAAAAAACACAAGTTCATATTTGTACTTAAACATAGACGCAGCTTTCCAGTACGTTGCATCATTGTTTCGCTTTTTTCACCAGAATGTTCTACATTTTTCAGATTTTGGACTTCGTTTACATTCCATATTTAGATTCCATTTTTTATTTAAAAATGTTTTAATGCCAACAGTATGGCACAACTTGTCCAGAGATGGCGTTTGTTTTGATTCAAAAGTCACTGGATGCTGCTCTTAGTTACTTTTTCTGCAATGATTTTTAATGCAGCTTAGTGAGTACATGCCAATACGATGATTCTTAAAGTAAAAGGCAACTTCCTTTTGAATGGAGAGGATAGGCAGAGAGCTGTGACTAGTTTTGGTGTCCTTCTCTTCGGGCCACTATTCAGATTTGGATCCGTTTCTATACTCTTTCATATCTCAAACTGAGCACTGAATAATTATAATCACTGCGGCAATTCCGCGACGAGGGACGAAATTACGATTTCATTCTGTCTGGTGTTTAGTGTAAATTAAATCTAGATTACTCTGAATGCAATTTAGATGCTTCCTGGCATAGGGGCAGCACGTCTTCGTTATCTGGATGTCCTGGGTTCGAGTCCCAGTTTGGGCATGGCTGTTCTATCTGAGATGTGTGAATGTAAAAAGAGGCTGTGCAAGCGAATGTGATGCGTGAGTATCAAAATCGTACTCTTGGCCCTAGTTGGCGCTAATAAAACACGAGATGCTCTCTCGGCTTAAAATAGCTGAATTCGGAATTTCAGCGGGCTTGTCCATGGCAAGTGCCATCGGAAGCAACAACAAAAGATTACTTTCAATGCAATTTGGATGCGACAGCTTGAATTATGGGATGTCAAATGTTTGCCCTTATCAAAAACTGAGATCATCAAATCGATTGAAAAATAGGCAATTTAGAAAAGTGATAAAAACCTTTCCTTGGCATTGGTTTACTTGTTCTTATCTGAGACACGAGTCACTTTATGAAGATTATGAATTGCATATAACATAACAAAGATTGAAATTTTGAATCAATTTAAAACTTCCCTTGTGAACTTCGCTTTTATTAAAATTGAATTTTTTTAACGGAATTCAAGGTTTTATTTTAATTCTGATGTTTACATAACTTAGCCTTTCTGATTTTGAATGGCATATTCTTTTGATTTGTAGATTGTAAAGCTAGCAAAATCTCGCAAATAAAATTAAATCAATTTCATGGAAGGACTGATAGGTTTCCTACAGTCAATTGGTTTGTTGAAGAAATGCATCATTTCTTTAACCCTTGGTCGATCTCTGAATATAATCTCCATTAATCTGAACCAAACTTGGAAATGGACTAATGTTGATTTTATTGCTTTCATTATTGCATCTTTTGAATGTGTTGATCTATTCTGATCCGATTTATTGCGCAAATTTTCTGGATGCCATTTACCATCAATTACTCGAAGTAACTTTGTTTAATATTCTGATTTTAATGCTTGAAAAAATTCTTTAGTGCTTGAATTCATGTTAAACACAAACCACTAGCTTGTTGCATTTCGTTCCAAATTTTGTTTTCTATTTGGCGCAATTTTTCAGAAAATGACCTAAATTACTTAAGAAATGAATTCTTGGATGCTTTTAAAATTTCTCTGCTTTAATCCAACAAATTAAACCGAACAATGGAAAATACGGCAGTCCCGAGAAATGAATCTAGTCATCAAATAGGCTATTTACAAAAATCTCATACCTATCATATGAATAGTATTCAATGAAGTTTACAAATCAAATTATGCATTGTGAGTGCTTTAAAATTTAAAATCACTTCATCTAGTTGTATTCGAATATTTTCAAAGAAAACCAGAATCTTTGAAATTTTGACTTTTTGTCAGAACAGTTTTTTGGGAACGTATAGACTATGCAATTCTTTCATAGACCTTCAGCCATTTCTAATCTTGGAGAGAAATCTGCGTTCTAAACTTTTATTCGAGTTGCATAACCATTGTCAATTTCCCTTCATTCTGGTTTACTTCGATTTTCTTTAAAGTCTACTAGTTTATACAGTCAGCTCATTTATTTTCCCTGGCTTTAATTGCTATTGAGGTTAGACATTTGGCTTTAATGAAGGTCTGCAATTTTTGGAGCAATTTATTTCGCTTGAGAAATTTTCCCGAAACAAAGCAAATGGTATTTTGAGTTTTAATTAAAGTATACGAAGCATATGGAGTTGAAAAACTCGGTGCTTATTGAAACAAATAGTTTAATTTCATTTGTGAATAAAAAAGGATGGCAAATGGACAACCTGGTCATTTTTAATCGATGTTTGATGCAATTATTCATGACCAGTTTTTAATTAGTTGGTACTAATAAAAGGTTGGAATTCTTTCACAGCGATTATTAGCGTCAGCATTCCATGCTTTAAAGTGGAGGTAATTATAAAAGCAAGGAGCCTATTAGATGTTTGAACCCTTCTTAGAGCATATATGCTTAAATATAAATGTATTCCACTAAATTAACTGTTAGTTTGAAAGGCCATTCAAAATAATTCGTATTCCATATTTGTCAAATCATTCGAGGTTAAATACCAGACTTCATTCGCTAAAATTATCGTTGTTAAATAGTCCCTATTTACCACCTTTACTGTTGCGTTTACCGCCTTTAACGTTAAAACTGTATTAACAGCAAAAAGGTAAATAGATTGGTTAGTTGAAGGCGGTTAACTATATTTAAAATAACAAGATCAGCTTAAAATGCAAGCCCCAAATCCAAGAAATAGTTTAAAATGGATATATCAGCCTATCTAAATCTTTGAATTAAATCTTAATAATAAAATAAAATTACTTTAAAATGACCCTAATTTTTAATAACTTTAATAACTTAAAATAACCCCAACCAAAAAAAAAAACTCCCTTGTAATTCGTAGGCAAAATTTAGTTTCCGTTTTACAAGAAGTCCAAAGATCGGCTTTGCCGGCGAGTCAATCTGTGGTCTTCTGTGATTCAGACGAGTTTTAATCGTGATGGCTGATCACCATTATGATTAAAATTTCTTAAGAAATAAAGCTGATCCATCAACTTCGGAATTTCTTGGAAATTCGCGTTAATATTTGTGTAGGGAACTTAATGCCCAAGCTGTAGTCCTTTTTAAATCTAAATTGAATTTAAATTTCGTGTCGCATTTTGAAGTACATTCCAGGCCATGTTGCTAATTGTATCCTTATTGAAAACGAAAATTTTGCAATTTATTCATTATAAAACTTCGTATCCTCCTGTAACATGATATTAGTATAATCATTAAGTGAAAAAAATTAAGGTTTTTGTCCTCCAGTAATTTGATAAATTGGAAATATGAATTTTCTTGAATGGTCTCTTTTCGTGGTAGTTAACCGTAAATGTCCTCAAAATATTCCTTCATTCGGCTTGCACTTGCTTTCATAATTCTTTCGCTTCAATGAAAAATTCGATAAGTAGAAAGGTTTTTAAGGAAAATATATTGTACTGTACATACAATATCAATACAAGCTTATCAACGCTGGCATTGAAAATTCAGAGCTATAAATAAGTCGTCACGAAATTGGCGACTATGATCAGAAGTATTTTTGGCTTCCAGCCTAACACAATTTCAAAATTCTTTTGCATTAGAAAACGTGACTAATATACAAGCCTGCCTTTAAAGGAAGAGTAAAAAGGTTTTGATATCTAAAATCTCGCCTCCAGCTCTGATTGTTGAGCTGTTTATTACCAGTTTGATCAGGATAATAGTTTTACACATTTTGAGCAAAGTAGAATTAGAACTGAATAGGAATTATCCGATATTCCCGATGTTATGTCTAATTATTTTAGCACAAATAATCTTCCCTTTTGTTTGTTCGCTGGAAGGATTCTAATTTTGATTTGTCCATTTTTGAAAATATTGCTAAGCTTATTTGCAACTTCCGGAACTATTTTTCCTTCTGAATTTGATTTGCAGAAGCTTCACTTGCAATGTTTCAAATTTCAGCATAGCTGCTGAGTCAGCCAAAAAGACTCCGTACAACAATTCTTGTAAAGAAAAACCAGCTTCCCACTTTTGATACAATTAGTTTTGACACTCCACTGCGTCAGTATTTATCATTTTTTAGTGTCTTGAATGGGGCTTTAAACCAATTTCGGATTGCTTTAGATCATGGTAATTATCTGGCTTCTTTATTGTATTGCACTAACTTTCAAAGTAAAACCACCTGAAATATTCATCTCAATCATAATTAGAATTTGTAGTACATTTTGATACTTTCAGTTCTCTAGATCAGTTCAGTTCTCTAGTTGGCCAACTCCAGAAAGTGGACCAGGTGTGAAATTAAGGGGGGGATCTTCAAGATGGCTTTCAAAGATAAAAATAAGATTCAAAATAAATTTGAAATACGTTCAAAGGGGTTCAAAAGTCATCCAACATGAAACATTCACTACAAATATTTTTAAATGTTTGAATCGAACAATTTGTTGATCTTAAGCTGTTGAACATGGAATACCAGTTCTATGGGGGGTCATAGATGCTTCCATCCCTCCCCATGGTGTGGTCTTGGATAATTTGGTATTGTCGTTTCTAGGTGTGTGGTAAAGGCTGCTAATTATCACTGAAACGAATCGATCAGGGCCAACAAGTATGATTATTGATCATATGAGGATTGTCTGGGACTTTACAGCTGTTTTTGTCCCATCTTCTCGCAATTCTTTTACAATCATGGAGTTGGCGTCCTGTCATAGGGGTAGCGTGTCTTTCCCTTGATCTGGGCGTCCTGGGTTCGAGTCCCGGTTCAGGCATGGTTGTTCTTCATCTGTTCTATCTGTGAGATGTGTGAACTTGCCCCCCTGTAAGAAAGGGGTTGTGCAAGTGAATGCGACGAGTGAGTAGTTAAGACCTACTCTTGGCCCTAGTTGACGCTACTAAAAATAAGTGACGCTCCCTTGGCTTAAAATCGACGACTTCGACAGCTAGCTTGTACTTGGCAAGTGCCATTAGAAACAATAATCATGGAAGGTGTTATGGGTTCACTCAAATACAATCGCAAGCTCTGAATAAACCCATGTTGTATAATAAAAATGTAAATTGATTTCTTAGTTCTTGATGGCCAGGTGGGGATCCTTTGTTCAGAGTTTCGATACATGTTGTACAAGAGTCTAAACCTTCTCGCCATTGAGGGTAGAAAGCGATAAAATTTCCATTTTGTTTGTGCAGAATCTTAAAATTAAGTCGTTCGTATTGCTTGGAATTTTGAGCTGGCAATAAGAAATTCTATTGTATAATGTCCAGGCCAGTTTTCAGAAAATTAGTATTAATAACTCAAGGCTGTTGAAAATGAATTTATCTCGTTTGTTGTGTAATCATTCAAGTGAATCGCTGTTTCTCGGACTTAAATGTACGCGTATTAGTAAGGTTCAGAATATTCTTCATCTTCCATATAATTTGAATCGATGATATTCCGAACTTCAGGTTTGTTCATGTTTTACGAAGTCAAATTTTAGCTTGTAGAAAAGGATTGTGTAATCCAATGAGTCTTTGGCGATGTCGGTAATGGAAATAGTCTTAATTTATCCTAATTTATGTTATTAGTGCGTTCTTGGTGTCATCACAGCAATCTTCATTAATGGCGGTCTTTGATCTACTGCAGTCATTTGCTTCAGACCCACAAATCTGTCCAGTACCCTTCTACTCCTTTGTTTCTAAATCCCAGTGCATACTTGTGTTTGAGTTCGTTTTCACTAACCATAGGGAGATGCCACACTGTCATTTTCCAGTGTATCCCGTTTTTCGGAACTCTAAAACTAGGTTATGTTAATTTGATTAAAACCTTTGTGTTCATCCATAGTTTATGCTTTAGTCCCTTCTAAAACTGGTGATTACTTTTTAATCTTAATTATTTTTGAAACCCTAGAATCGATGGATTCTTGCGATGCATAATTGCTATAAAATTTAATCCTTATTGAACGCTATCCTTTTTATTTATCAATGGGTTTTTGTTGATTTCGGTAATTATGCGGAACATTCCTGTTATCAGAATAATAGTTGTTGGAAATTATTCTTTGAAATATTACAAATGGGTTTCAAATAATTGTAAGTTTTTAATACACACTTTTTGAAATCGTACCAAACAAGAAGGAATGGCTTTCCGTCTCGTGTTTCACAAAGTTATACTGTTTTTCTTCCTTCAGGTGACTTACAATGATTGCTTAATTCATCCCAATCTTATCTTCCTTTTGAATCCAGTATGTAGATATGTAGTTTTCCGTCGAATCGCGCCTCATCGTCTGTTACATAGCATTCCTTATCGGACGATTTTACCTTCATGTGAATTTCCAATTAGTGACAAATATTTTCTGGATGAACTTTATAAAGTTTTGTCCTTGCCATTTTCGGCATCGGAATAAAAATCAGTATGAGAATTGCTTTTAGAATTGCAAAATCAGAATTACTCTAGACTTTCATTCCCCCTTTCACAAATGAAATTTTTCTTCATTTCTATGCTTAATATATTAACGATTGAGTAAAAGAGGCAGTGATATCGCTGGAGATATCAATGGCTTCGTTGCTGATACTTAAATGACAAGGCAATCGTGCCCGCATTTCGCAGAGCTAGTTTCCGAGGTTCCGTCTTGTCACCTCTCGTACGACATACGACCGCATCAACGAAGCCCTGTGGTTACCCGAAAAGTGCCTTACGGACGTACACACTGTCCTCCTTTCCTTTGTAAACAAAGAGGTTAGAATTTGTTTTCCAGGATTTTCTCCTTTAGTATTAAGTACGTAGATTTTCGTTTTCCACCGACTTGTGGCTTATTGTCTGTTAATGGCAGTCCTTATCGGAGATTTTACCTTTACGTAAATTCCCAATGAATGACAACTATTTTGTATAGCTGCAAGTAGCTACTCTCCTAAAACGTGTTGCTGATTACACAAAGCTATTTGAGGAATAAAATCATTTGTAGGACGAATCGTTTTTGAATGCAGCCAACATTTCTTGCTGTTCTAATCTACTACTATTTAGACCGACTCCATTTGGGGGTCAATGGTAACCTGGTGGTAAGGTCTCATCTTCGGACCAGGAGGGTTCCACGCCCATCTAATGTAAAGCCAACGAAGTGTCGGTTTTTTCATGATTGAATGCGATGAAATGGAGTCGGCAAGAGTCCAATAAGGTAAATTTTTAGAGAATTCTTGGTTGAGAGATTTTTTTTGATCTCGTTGATTAGGTTTCAGAAATAAAAACAATTAACTGCCATGGAATAAACACCTAAAACAAATAAAATTGTGCTTAGTATAAATTCGCGAGTTCTATTGCATAACTAAAAACCGATAACAAATATTTCAAGTTTTAACTAACAATTAGAGGACGTATTTAACATTTAGAACAAGCAAAACTGTTGAATTCAGGGCAGCTAGCTTTATTTTCACAATTTAATAATCAGATGTCGCATTGTCAGCATCGAGTAGCGTCAATGGCTTCCACTTCTCTCTCGGTTTGGCGATAGAACGGGAAGATATAAGCATCATAACATTACTGTATTGCCAACACATTAAAATTAAATCTTATCTAGGGTTTATCCAACAATCCGAATTAATCCTTTCGTCTTCAGTCTTAAAAAAAATTATTTAACAAATATTTCAAGAGTTACACTTTTAAGGGGGAAATTTAGCAACTTCACATGCAGTAAAGTTAATTTCATTTTTTTTAATTAATAAAATTGTCTTTTTTTTTTTTTTTTTTTTTTTTTGCTCGTAGGGTTAGGGTTCTAAAATATTTGCCTTTCATATTGTTAATTGTAATATCAAAATTTAATTAAATGAATTTTTTCATTAAACTAATATCTGATAGGGAGGAAATTTAAATACTTGAAAGAATAAAATTCCCTATAGAAAATTTTTAATTAGTCTATTGCTGAATATAAAATTGCATTTTGAGTTTTACTATGAATTGTGCCCAGCATTTTTATTTACAGGTAAATCTTCGAATTTTATAAACTTTATCATGCGTTGCAATAATTAAATTCTGTACTAAACTTTATAACTATTCATTTAGGTAATTCTTAAGCTGCGATAATGTACAAATGTCCTAAATCGGATTCCTCCTAACAGAAATGGAAAACGTTAATCGGAGAGTATTGTATTCGCGACCTTCTCGTGTAACTTTTGAGTTTTATATTATGTTATATAGAAGCTAGCAAGTATTTCGCAAGATTTAGAATCAAAATTGATGAACTCTTAGTCGAATAACAGTAGCCATCCAACTTTTTGAATTTAATTCTCTCAAATATCCACGAACTGATAAATCCATAGTCAAATTTGAGACTTTGCCCAAAATTTAATAGGACCGTCATTGATACAGAAGGTATACCAAACGTCATCTTAAATTCAAAGAGGTAACATAGTAATATTTACAAAATTGCTTTTCAGACTAGTAGAGAAATAAAATTCAGTTGGTTAGTATAGAGGCAAAATTCTTGAATTTTAAATCTTTCATTATATGCCTTGTATCTGAGAAAGCGAAGTTGAAAACCGATTCCCATTTAAATTTTGTGAATTCCACGCACTTGTACAAAATGTTAGATCCTTTGCGTAATTCCAAGAAATAAAATAAATGATTTGGACAAGAAATTTGCGAAATGTCACATTACTGCATAAAATTCTTTCAATATAAAGAAATCAAACTCGCGTTATAAATTTAATGATGTCTATAAGAATGGATAGAATAAGCAATCCGTGATTAAATATGACATTAAGTCTTCATTTTGGATGCAGGTTTGAAAGGAAAAATAAGATGGCAATTGTGATAATTCACAGCCTTTCAGTGGCAGATTTACGAATTATTTCGCAACGGCTTATAAATTGAAAATTCCAGTTTTCATATCGCTCAAGGAATGAATAAGATGCTCATCAAGGAGATTTAAATCGTGAAATTGTTAGAAATGCAGGCTTTGTGATTATATTTAAGTTGTTTAAATCATACACGTATGAAAGGACTATCTCGGTTCTTAGTGAAATTTTCTTGCCCTTAATAGAAACGGTACAAGAGGTTATCTTGTAAAATGCCCAATTTTTGAAATTGTAACACAACTGCCTGCTACTAATATTCTTACTACTTAACTATACAAAAACATTTTAGACACATACTATCGAATATTTTGCAAGTTAATTTTCATTAGATTAATTCTAAATTTCGGTCGAAACCATTTGAAAGTAGGGAAGATCAGCTTTGCCGGCAAGCTGGTCTTATTTTAGCTATTTTGATCATGCCTGATCACCATGATCAAAAGGGCTTTAGACGGATGCAGTGCCCCAAAAATTGTTAAATTATTTTGAAAAAATTAAACACGCTTTTTTAATTTTTTGGATAGTGTAGCGTTTAGAAATCTTTCTTGAGACATTTCGGAAGATGAATACATTCATTAATAAAGTATTTTCTTCAACTTGAACACACTCGCAAATTTCCTTGATGGGTATCTGAAGTTTCTAGCTAACTTAAGAGAAATTCCGCGATATTCCGTTTGTCACTAGAGAATGCATATCTCATCGGTAAATATTGTGGGCATTCTATCATTGATACTGCTAAGATGCTGATAATTTTCCCAATGTCTCTTTAATATTTTATAGCCAAATAAGCGAGTATTCTGAAACAAAATTTATTCCCTGCAATAAATCAGAAATCATCCAGTCTGAATTATCTGACTTGACTAATTTAATCCATTTGCATTGACTCGATTATTAAATTATCCTTTTTTTTTTTTTTTTTTACTTGAAATAGGAAGTCGTAGAACCTTATATTTTAGGACGGTAAATATCACAGGATAGTTAAATTTATTAGTAATTGTTCTTAAAATGATTGAAATATCAATATACATTAAAAGCAATGTAGTTGGCGTAGTTCAGAGATGAGTGGTAGTCGGATAGTTTTTAAATAAATCTATACGTATACGAAATGCTTTGTAAGAAACGTTTTCTAAACTTAGGTAAACTAAAAATCGAACTATAAAAAAAATCGTTACTCTTTTCTTATTAAATAGTGTTTAATGCCTAAATAAAATCATAGAATAATTAATCGTAGTCGGAAATTCTGTATTCTATAAAGCGTGTACATGCCCAGCCTTCGTGAATTAATGACTCGTTAAACGTTCGCATATTCATCCACCTTTTTAAGTTTAAAGAGTTTTCATATTAAAGTAAGACTTTAAACTCGCAGCTTCTTACCGTATTTTAATGTAAAAAACGAATTAAAATTTATCTTACTTTTGGCCAACGAAGCATACTTGAAATTTTATATTTATCACAAATACCCAACATAATCTTAGAAAATTAACTAAGTGTCCCGATTCGTCTTTTCTTTTTAAAGTAAAGTTTAAATTTTAATTTTAAATGAAAATTGCTAAATATAGACATGTGAAGTTGCTGTAAAGAGGAAAATTAAAATATACGAATTTTTGTTTCAAAAATTGAACACACACACACACACACACACACACACACACACACACACACACACACACACACACACACACACACACACACACACACACACACTATATGCAAATCAAAGCACTTTATGCTATTTAATCTTCTGTTAACAAAACACTGTTGGGGAAGGAAATCTGAAGACGTGCTTTATTTTAAGCTCAAAAGCTGGAAAGGAGAAAGCCTGTTAGCAGATTTTTGTATCGGCTGGTGAATGGATGAATCAAAATAGATTTTCTGATGGGATTGTTTCCGGAAGACTGTTAAATGGAATAGATTGATGGTGTATGGTCTTCATGTGTCTGGCTACTGTGGTATTGTGTAGATAGCGAGTTTACCATTCAGACAAGACAAGTCTGAGCTAACCAACATTATTAACAATCGATATATATATAACATAATATAAAAATATTGGTAATAAACAAGAATACGAGTTTGATGGAAATAGTAGTAGGAATATTGTGCAGCCACATTACCCCCCTGGGGGGAGAGAAATGGTAAAGCTTGGGAAAAGCCCATACATTTTACATTTCGTCCAGAGTTGGTAGTAGCACCGGTGCATCAGTCATCTACAATGGGGATTAGTAGTGGCATCTGCAGCGGAGACTAGTAAGTACATCCAAATAATTTAAAAAAAAGCGCAAGGAAACAAAGGCACGAGCAGAGTCGAGGTTGAAGTAGGCACCAAATCCAAGCAGCAAGAGCGATCGAAGAAACCAGGTCACCAGTGTAGATGGCAAGTAAACCATTCAGACAAGACAAGTCTGGGCTAATCAACTTTATTTACAATCGAGCTTTTGAGGGGTTTATTAAGAGTACACGTCTTGAGTAGCAAGGCCATCGCCATTGACCTAGTGAGTTTAAGGCATGGCGTGTTAGCTGCCCTGGTCTGGAAACAGAAATGCGTGGAAAACGGAGTCCAGTCATAGAATTCAAGAAGCTTGAGTGTAAGAGTGGGAGGGGGGGGGGAGATGTCTAATCAGGTAGCTTCATTTCAAGAGCATGTGGAAAATGGGGACTCGTTGTACTTCGTCTAGTTTTCGGATTGAGGTTATCCGGATAAACTATTGTTTGATGTTATCCAATCAGGAAGCTCGGTGGGACGGAAAATGAGAAACTAGGCAAGTAGTGAGTTGATCAGGATGAGTTTTCGCTTTTATCTTCCGTTTTCTTTAAATTTCTGGCTTTTTAAGGATGCCAGAGAATTCTTTAAACTGGGCATGTATGCCTTTTAGAACTTCTATTGTTTCTTTAAATTCTGCTATATCCAGCAGTGGGGGGGGGGGTAGTATCTTCAGTGTTTAAGGAAGATTTCGTGGCGTTCTGAACTTGTCAGGGAGTCTCCTGTGGTTCCAAGGCGTCTGCTTTCCGTTGAAGTTTTTAGATTTTGTCTTGCGACTTCTGTGGAAGATCTTCTCTGGGTGGGGCAGGTTCTTGTAGAAGGGTCGTTTTTACACCGCCTCCATGAGGCCAGGTGTTCCATTTAGTTGCAGCTGATACAAATATGGATTTTTTCCCCCATAGCTATTCTTCTTGGATCCTCAATTAAGAGTAAATCGTTAAGCATGCTTTAGTAAATTGTTATAGTAGTGGAAATGGTTCTAAATAGTCTTACCAGTGACGGTAAATACATTCTTTCCTTTTCAGTTCATGGGGAGGCCATTAAAATGTAGCTAATTTCTCTCGAATAGCTTCTGACCTCTTAAGAAGAAACCTTCAAACATTTTAACAAGCTTCTTTGACTAACTTCTTGTAAAAATACGAGCCAGAATGAGAATTTGAATATTTTCCATTTGCTCTTAAGGTCCCAAAATTAAAATCTTTTCTTTTGCATTTGTGGCTATTAATATACTTAATGCTTCAAATGTCATATTTCCATTCACAAAATTAGTAAAAGTATTTTCAGAATCGCATGTGTGTCATAATGCAAAAGTATTACATTTTCTCGGGACATCTAATGTAGAAAGAACCATTTTTCTAACGATGCTAAGAGCAAAATAAGAGGATTACATTTTTCTCGGTTCTAGAGTCTGTTTTCTAAACGATACGAATTTGGAAGTAAAAATCTCAAGTCTTCTAGCATTCCAAATTAAAAACAGCACAAAAATAAGAATTCACATTTAAGACCAGATTGTATAGGCTGTCTGTTAAAGCAACATAGTGAAGCAACATAATACGGACTTTCACTTTTGTTTTCTGCAAGCGCATCATCAATTTAGCGTTTCCTTGGTGCACTGCGAAATCTCTACAAGATATCTTAAATATTGATGTGTTTCTGCCGAACCAGAAAGTACAGAACTGGTGTTTATTTCTTAACTCCAGTTTCACTTGGCTTGTATTTAATTCCTAGTTAAGGATTGGTGGGAGAGAGGGAATAATTGAATCAAGGTTCGAACTACCCATCAACGTTTAACACGGTTTTTGTCAGCTGAATTGAGCGATTTTTATTTTTGCCCAGTATATATCGGGCTATGGTGTATTTTCTGTACATTACAGTCGTTTTTTGAAGAAGTACGACTTGACAGTGTGGCACCGAAGCTTCTATAAATAACGTGATGGAAGCCTGTGCACTGTGGCGAGTACAGATTCAGATGGACATAAATTTGGATATCTCTTGACTTTGAAGAATTCTTAAATTCCAGGCATTAAATCTTATACTAAGGACATTTTGTCAAAGCTCTTGTCTTTAGTTCTCTCCTAATGTTAAAACGTTTATATGCATTCTCTCTAGAGGATCCTTTGTTTGCTGTGTCCAGTTTCAGCAATTGTTTATTCCTTCGCGCTACGTGGAGTTGCTCTTCAGTGACACCATCGGGTTTCCTTCTTAGCCACTGTCTATGTCGGGGTATTGTTTGGATTACTTGCAGCCATGTAGAAAAAACAGCAACGGCACTCGAAGCTTAGATTATGCTATAAAAATAGGAGGATTGTCAATCTGTCATTTGCTTCTGTTGAGGTATTTGCTGTTTTGTTCAGTATTGCTATTTCACTATATGGCTTTAAATGTTTATTTGAACATAGAAAAATACAAAAAGGGGGTTAACTCAATTTAATTTTGAATTCATTCCTTGAATACAATTTTTAATTAAATCATTTTGGTAAAAGTGCTATCGATAATCTTGGAATCAGTGATAAGATTCTCACCTGGTCGCGTAAATCTTGCTTCATGTATTCCAGTTCCATTTAGTTAACTTGCAAGTTCGAAACAGATTCGGGCATTTTGATTGTTGGATACTATTAATTATCCAAGGATTCGGCAATATTTGCACATTTGAGTATTAATCGCATCTATTTTCCTCTTGTTTCTGTTGCTGCCGCTGTATTTCTCTTATTTAAGCTAATTCTTTTGTTCTCAATCATGCTCGGCATGCAAGAATATGAATTTCTGTCAGTTGTCTCATTCAACTCTCGCCAGTTTTCATTTATTACCGATTGAAAATTATGCCTGTGGGGTTTTGATATTAAGTTGCTCTAAAGAATTTGAACTAAAAGCTCCAGAAAAGTTACTATTTTATATAGTTAGATTTTATTACCGTATATTCTCTTAAATCTTTATTTGCATGGCTCAAAGAACCTCCAGTTTCTTGGAATAGTCTCCTGCGAGCAAAATTCTGCTTTATCGTTGACAACTAGATTTCATTCTCGATAAATTCAACTACTTAATAAGGCTTCATCATGCTCCTCAAGCTTCGTGCCCATGTGTTTTCATAATTCAAACAATCCATTCAGGATTTTGATCATGAATGCTTTTTGAATATTAGGGAGGTAAACCTCCCAGGCCAAAGGTACCAGAACATTCAGAATCCTAAGCCCTCTATTGAATAAAAATTGCATTCAACTAGCGCATCATTTTTCACATTTTTCAGAAAAGTTTCCTCGTTATTTTTTAAATGCTTCACGATCGTATATAGCATAGATGCCACTGGTCTTGAGCATGGAAAGTTTGTTTCCCTTTTTTTTTAAGGAAGAATCTGAAGTGGGTAAATTTGCTCCCAGGGGATTTAAATCTCGAGTCGGAGCGTCCTTAACCAGTCAAATGTTTCGACGACTTCGGAAAATGCGCCTCTGAGTTGTCATAAACGTATATATATTATACAATTGTCATTGAATAAACTCGCCATAATGTAAAATGTTGTACTTTTTCCATTACGAGTAAACTCGTCAAAAACTGGTTACATTCCATTTACTTAAACGTATTTTAATACTTGTAAGGATCAATTTTTCGATCAAAAGGACAATCCTTTGCAGTTTGTGGTTTTGAGTCGTTCTGTTAATTTCGAACCTTGTGCCTTCTCATTTCCACTATTTTAAAGTTTGTAGATACGATTCCTATATATGCGCAAATTATTGAAAAACTCTTCGAGGACCATATTCAAGGATTTTCATCCGAATCTGCAGTCACTCCCTACGAGAAACTATTCGTGATCCATAAATTAGCCTAAATGGATTCGTGAATATACAGATTACTGTTGTGACAGATTTCCAGAGTGAGGATCGAACCACTAGACAAGTGATCACCTCTGTTCCGATTCTGTTAACTGGCTTATGAAGCTAGTGCCACAGTGTTATTTTGGTACAAGATGTTGGGCGATAGTAGATAACCTATACTTACGATTCACAAATTCAAACAGCATGATTATTTAAGTTATTGCAAAAATTGCGAATTATTTGATTGTTAATCGGTTGGTCAGAGGTTAAGTTCTGTTTTGTAATCTCGGGGTATTGCCTAGTAGATCACTGATGAATATGGTTGCTATGCTGAATAGCTTGTGTGTGGCAGTGTATTTAAATTCATCCTAGTGTGTTATTCTGTTTGTAATATATATCTAAATACTTGCATTACTATGTAGGCAGTTTATGATCTTTAATGGTCCGTCTTTAGTTACCATGTTATAGCGAAGATTATCATTTAACTAGTACTGGATATCTAGGTGGAGCGAGGTTTTACGGCTATTTTTGGTTAGAGCTTGTACACTAGTACTCTTCAAGACTTAACATCCTTTTCAATTGTTTGGAAAGTAGTAAAGTGTGGGGTTGTGGTCTCGCTAACTTTCTTGCCATCTTAACAAGTCTTTTTATCTGCGAGTGCATTCTGTTGCGCTCTGTGGACTCGAATTGAAATGCATCAACGATACGTTGAATGATCACGGTTGTTTTATCACTTGCCATACTTGAGTTCCTTAGTCGAAGACATCAGACGCCCAAGAGACATTAGTCGAATCAGCTTCTCAAATTCAGTTTCAAGGGTCGATGTAGAATTATCATTCCAAATGCCAAGACATGTCAAAGTTAAGAATTCGATAAAAGGGTAGTTCCTTTTCTAACTCTTGGGTCCCTAAGCATTTCATATTAATCTTCACAAATAACTAGACTGGTGCTATCTTAATTATTATTGATAACTATAACGAGCTTCGATTCATTATTGCTAAGGAGAAGTAATATTGCGGTCAAAGATCCGAATTGGCATGAGAGACCAAGATTTGAGACTAAGATTTAACCAGCATTAGTGTATCTAATGATTTGTTGGCAATTAGAATGACTGTGCTACAACCTTGTACATAGAATGCTCTCTAGTCCATCGGCACTACCACAAATGAGCCTCGGATCATGTATGTATAACTTGTATAGCTCTTGTATAACAACAAACATAAAAACAAATTTCATACAGACACGATGGAATTGAAGGACTTGTTCATGGGTGATTTTTGACCGTCTCAAATTCACTTGGCTAAATTATCAGACACAAAAAAAAAAAAAGCTTTATCCATAACTAGCATATTTTTCAAATACGCTTTTTCCCCATAAACATCTTTCTCTCTGGCTGAATGATCATTGTGAACCGACGCTCCGTTCTCTTTTTGTTATATTCGACACAGTGCTTGCCAATTGAATCGATTCATTTGCATTCTTTCGGAGCATGGGTGCCATTGCCTAGAAGACAATTCTCCTTTTTCTTTGGACATGCCATCCTAACATGTCCAATTTATGGCACATAAAGCTCCTTGTTGGCTGCAAATATTCTCTAAACTAGTTGTTAGGAAATTACAATTTGGGCGTTTTCTATTTGTATAGGGCTGGGACAAGGTCCCGTGTTTTCTATTAAAATGGTATTTCCCTTGAATCTTGCCACAGACTTATCCTTATCGTCACTTTTAAGGAGTTTCATTAATGAAATGAGGATCCCGTCCGTTTGGATCATTCATCGCCTTTTCCAGCTCAAGGCAGTACTTAAAGTTTCCGAGACATTTCATATCCGCGATTTGCGTGGTATACAAAGTCATTGTCTCTTGTTCATTTTCGAAACTATGACTCCATCTTTCCAAAGGAGTTATTCCTTTCAAGATGCCTTCTCGCCTGACGAGAATTTCAATTCGAAGTTCTCTTTTGGACGTACCAAAAGAACATGTCACTTACCACTTAGTCGTGTCATTTTCCATTGCTTTTTCTACTACACACTTTGGACCTTGGATATTTTAGTCGATTTTGGCACTTCCTTCCCCGCCATTTTCAACGAAGCTCGGAGAGTTGCCACCAACAGGAGTTGGTGTCTGAGTACGACTTCCTGTGTTGTGGAACTTCTGTATTTAATTATTCAATAATAAATGGCGTTCATATCTTTTCGGAAAATCATACAAAATATTGACTTCTAGGAAATCCGGAGTACCTGAATCCTATAATACTTATGGCCTGCAAATAGTTTTTATAAAATGGATCATTTCAATCTCTTGTTTTAGTCCATGGTTGGTTTGTTAGTCTCTTGCTTTCCCATACTCTCGCACCAATAATTATCTGCACTAAAGATCAAGATTTAAACTCTATAATTTTGGCCACAAGTTCTCTATTGTTGATATTCTTTACTTTCTGCTGACATTAAACCTAAGTGGAGGAATTGATATTATTAGCTATGTTATGCTGAGATATAGTAACAAATCGAGTGCAGAAAATTTATCTGAATTCTTATAAATGCGAAATATCTTTTCGAGAAAAATACGAAGGTCTATCACCTAGCCTCAAATAACTGTCATGTTTCCAAAACTATTCTTGCAAATGTAGCTAATTGATTTTTGCTCTTGATTCACAGTGAATGTATTGTTTGACAAATATTGTTACGAATTTCCTGCGACGTGCTTAGAGTAAATTCAATAAGCAGAATCCTTTTAAAAAAAATAAAGCTATTTATTTAACGAAGACTACAAGAATAACACTGCGCATTCAATAGCTCAGTCACCAGCCTACAGCTTGCTTGCTGTCTAAGGCTCCAATACAATACCTAATCTTTCGTGCTTGTTTTTATATGCTCTCTGCCGGAAGTGACGTCACTAACAGGAAGTTATGTCATATTAGAAAAATCCAGAACCTTGGAGAGAATTCAAGTAATCAGGATCCCTCTAGAAAATTCTCTCTGTCGCCAAGGTTTCCAACTTCCGTCGCCAAATTTGGCGAAATGTCTCCAAATTTGGCGACAAAAATTAGTTGCCTAAAACATCGCCAATGAGCCAATATCTCGCCAATTTGGCGACTTGCTATTGAAAGACAATGGGATACATATAACATTCATTATCATAAGACAAATTACACCAATTTACAGAATTCGTAACAATATGTATGCGAGTGTATACATTGTCTGTTTAAAATGTGCTTCGATTTCATTCTTGCTGAATAATTGAAGACGTACTATTTAAAGATAATATATCAAGTTCAATTATAAAATGGACATTTATATAAATTATGCTTTGCTATAAATTCTCTCTCAATTGACTTGTAAAAACTATTTGTACAGTATTGGATATTTTGATCCAACGTTATTGTTACAATGTCATCACTTGTTTTTGATCTATGTAGTCTATTGCATAAATTATTATGTATAAATCTTGAAATATTGAATAAATAATGGATAACTTTATTGTGTTTGTCTATATCTGTAGTTAATAATTTTAAATTTTCATTTCGATACATCAATGTTGGTAGATTTTCATGGTGTCAATGGCATCCTTCGTTATTCTTCATATTAATTCTTTAAAGAAAATCCAATTAAAAGTAATTTAATGAATGAGTGGAAAACTAATATTCGTATCATTTTAAGTAAATGTGCAAAATTTACGATTACTTCTTAACTATGCATTTTATAAATAAACGGAAAAAAAATCGTAATTAACGCTTATCTCTTGTTTTTACAAAATTTCAATTTCCTCTCATTTCTAACTCTATTCTGTTGTTAAACAGGTAAAATTGAAGGACGAATTATCCACTTAAACTACCGCATGTACTCCTACATTTTAGAGCGTTTTGTCAATAATAATACATTTAAAAAGAAATAGAACATGCCTTCTGAGCGTTTGTTAGATCCCTTATTTGCTATAAAACTAAAATTTTAATATTAGTATCGCTTACCATATTTCATTCAATTAACTCGTTGCTTTTTCTCATCATAATCATACATTCTAGATCACTATCCAATTATAAATTCACGTAATTTGACAGAAGTCTGAAATTTAAAATCGAAGACTGCAGATAAAACTTAATTCATCTAGTTTGTCCAGTTTTCAGATGTATTCAGGTTAATAGATATAATTCCATTTTTTTTTTTTTTAACACGGAGGTTTTTATGTACGGGTAAGTAGAAATTGTCTTTCGTACAAGAAAATTGGTGGATTTAAAATGCTGTCACAAGTCTGGTTTAAAAATTCTAACTTCTGTTAAGTCAATCTTTGTAGAAATGACTCTTGTATGAGTAACATTGTTTTTTGACAATTTATCTTAACATTCTTTTCTGACATCCTATGATAGTTTTACAATTTAAATTTGTATCTCAAAATAACTAATGATAAACGAAGTAGGTGATTTTTATTTCAAATCTCGTTTGTAGTAATTGTCTCTTCTATCATATGAAATTCGTTGTATGATTGAGTCGGTGTGGTGAACGACCAGAAGGTGTTTTTCAACTTTCTCGCTTATCTACACAATAAGGCGAGTTTTGCTTTGTTTCGTGCTATAATGGAAACTTAGTATTCATTTCCAGTATTTTCTTTGTCTAGTTTCGAACCATGACTACCAAAGTTTAGAACCCGGATGAAAACTAACCCAACCAGTATGCGAGTCTGGGTTGGTTTTTATAAACCCTCGATTGCAAATCTTCTGTAAATACGTTAATGCATTGAATCTCAAATTTGATGGGGATCTAGAATTCTAGCAAATGAAATTAGTTTATAGTTCCTTAATCTTGCTGAATTTATCGTATCAGCACAGACGTATCGATTTTCAATAGAATCAAATTTGGGTGAATTTTAATTTTTTACGTAATCGCATCCTTCTTGAGTTATGACCACAGACTGAAAGACATTCTAAAACTTGCATTCATTAGAATGATATTCATTAATGCTAAAGAATTTCTCTTTATTTTAATTTTAATATTCCAAATTATGAGCTATAAATTATAATATTTCTTAAATTAGCTCCCCATCCAACATCGCTGATACGAATCAAAAAATTAATTCGTCGGTTAATTGATTATCAAGCACTGATAATATAAGAATTGACGAGTGCAGAAAATTTCAGCAAGCTAATCCACCTGGGAAAGGAAATCGGTTATAAAATTCCTCAGGATGTAACAAATTTAAAAAAAGTATATAATAAAAAAAATTGAAATATGCCATCACAAATTACAAGTTATGCTAGAACATTTTTTTTCGTCACGTGTTATCAATCTGATAAACATGTTCTCACTGGACTCGTATTTTGCAATCGCCAACATTTTAAAAAAAAAAAAACGGTGACTTTTGATCATCTCAAAATCAATAGAGTTCAAATTTTTTTTTAAAGTTTAGAATTTTTTTGTGAAAAATTAGTTTAAACCGGTTTGAAACAATCACGTGAATATCGGATTACGCATGTTAGAAAACGATACCTCCCCCCCCACCTCAAAATCGTTAGAGTTCTAAAATATTTTTTTGCCTGCAAGAAAAATTGAAATTTTAAATATTTAATTTTCGATACCTGCTCTCGCTGTTTCGCGTTCAACCATATATTCTTCTGTGCTTCTTCGGGTGGTAACTTGCTCTTTTTAGGCCAGACAGGAGAATTGAGTACATGGCGGAACATTCGCGCTAAATTGTAACTTTTTGTTGGCGATAAATCTCCAAATGTGACAACCTTTATTATTATCTAATAACCCTAAAAGCTAACAATAAATGCCTCAAAAGCGATAAATCGGCAATTTTCTGCCCATGGATTTTGTGGCTTCAAAACCCTAAACGAAAACTTGTTCCCGCATGATAATAAATGATTTCTTCAAACTCAAGAAGGTATGAAGCGAGAAGTTTCATAAATTCTGAAAGCCGAATTTTCTGTAAATCTATATATTTTTTAATTGTAAGAATCTTGCCAGTAAGCTGGAAGATAATTTTCATCAGAGATAAGGAAATGAATTGAAACCTTGATACATTTTCTCCTAATTTCTTGAATTAGAGCAACGAGAATGAAAGACCGACGGCAGGAAACCTTCTAATGTGTTTTGCGAGTAGGACGAAATGCAACCGAAATTGAGAGCTAAAAAGGCCTTTTAAATTTCCCCTTTAAATTGTAAAGGACCTCATCTATCGCAAATCTTTACAGAAATTGGTTAGTAGATAATTATCGCTTCATTCTCATTAGAGCATCTTCAATAGTTAAAGGAAAATGAATTTTTTCCTCACTTAAGTTGAATCGCTAATCTAAGCCCCCCCCCCCTAGCCTCAACTGGAACTGTTTGAAATCCAATCAAAATTATTCAAATTATCGTGTTGTATGATGACACTAGCAGTGAGATACGCATTTTATAACTTTTTAAACACAGTGCAATTTTGCTTTCTGGAGTCCATTATCGATGAAGACGTGCAGAAGTTTTCGCCTTAACATAATATTCGTAGCGACGAGTAGTCTTCTTTAAAACATATACAACTTTAAATGAGAAATTCTTTGTGTGTGTGTGTGTGTGTGTGTGTGTGAGTGAACAATTTCGTGTATTTGGGAAATGGCTCTAATGATTTGGATCAAATTTTATATTTATATAGATAAGCTGAATAAACAAAACTTTATTTAAGTCTTTCTGAAAAAAACGCGATTTTACCCACAAAAAAATTAATTTAACATGTGGATATGCATGCCCATCATAAGCGTATCAGAGATGGAGTAGTGGTTAGGGCTTCGGATTCCCATGTCTTTCTCATGTTCGATCCCGCGTTTACAATTCAATTGGGTTCCGCTTAATAATTTTAAACAAGCCATAAGATAGGATTTTATTTACGATTTTGCAACGGCAAAAAAAAATTTTCAGAGCAAAGTTTGGTCTTCCAGGTACTAATACATATATAACACTTTTTTGGAAATTCTAATCTAGTGTTCCGTTATCAAACAGTTTGGTTAATAGAAAAATGAAATTTAAAAATATTTGATATAAGTTACAGGACTCTAGAAATTTCTAATCTAGTAGTATCTATAAGCTTTCTTCCATAACGATAGTATTAAGCGTTTTTATTCCTTTATCAGTTTTTAATCAAATAATCTTTCCCGTTTTCAAAAATGATAGCATAAATGCCAATATCCTTCTAGTGTCTGTAAATTGATTAGCAAGCAGTTTAAATCTCTGTACATTTGAACTTTTATATTTAGGAGTCAAATTTTTGATTTTACATTGCTGTTTTTAAATTGCAATACTGATTTTATATCGATATGTTCGCAGACACTCAATCTTAAAGCGTAATTTTTACTCGCTTCCTGATGTGATGATGTATGCGTGTATTCGCGATGAAAAGGCGCCACGTTAATAATTTTGGAACATAATCACATTTTTGATTCCGGACCAGCGAAGCCACTAGATGGTATGTTTGAGAGACTATTGATCTCAAGATAAATAAAAAACTTCAGTTTAGTACTCTATTATGGTCATTAAAAGAATCAAATTGCTTTAGTGAAAATTTTACAACTGATAAACTTATTAAAGTGAAAACCTCCAACTGTGAAATTTTAGGTCCTGTACAACGTTTGCATTTTCTTGAAATAAATGTAGTTTCTCGTCATTGAGTTTTAAATGCTGCTAGAAAAAAATATTCAAGCAGCGGGAAAAGCCAAGAAACTCCTCATCTGGTGGATATTAGAGAATCCAACTTGAAAGATGATCCTCCTGCATTTAAAACAAAACAAGATGTAAGCGTGAAATCAAGACTGTCAAGATTTAAAAGATGAGTGCAGCTTACACGATTTAACCCTTTCTAGAGCCGTGGGAAGTATGCTTCCCACCAAATTTATCAATCTTTGTATGAAATTTTGCAGTTAATTAATTTGTTGTTAATTAACCAAATTAATTAATTAATCAAATTAAATTTATTTAATAAGCTAAATGATTCCCTTTTCTTATTCTAATTTCAAGCCTAAAAATATTTTAACATAATATGACTAGAAAAAAAGGGCTCTTTAAAGGGTTAATTTAAACAACACAATTTCTTGAAAAAACGGGAACGATAATTTAAGGAAATTTTTTCCGAACCCTTTTTTTTGTGTGTGTAATATTAGATTTATTAAAATTCTTTTCTTATAGCTGTGAGTGTTATTTTGTCACACAAGCGAATTTGCCTGGTTTCATATCAATTTTACGGATTAAAGAGAATATCTAATGTATCAGCATTTTTGTAATTAGATAAATTTTATTCATAGTATTTTGTTGACACTAATTGCAGGTACAAAAATTACGGGTCAACAATTTCTAAGACTCCACTCATCAATTTGTATTTTTTTGTATTCCTAGTAATTCTCTTAAAATTCGGATTGGGGATTTTGGCGTATCTCCACGTTTTAGATCTCCCTGAGCTCGAAAAAGACATTTTTGGGAAAGAACCGTCAGTCTTCCTTCAGATAACCCCAAAACACTTTTCTCTAGACGAATGAAATTTAATATAAGGATTTTATACAAAATTTGCTGATTTTTATCAAATTATGAGCAAATTCCGCTTAGCGATAGTCTGTCTGTCAGGCTGTTTGAATATAATTTAACACGATAACTACAAAAAGAAGAGTGTTTAATAGATAAAATTTAATGCACAGAATTAACATCTGTTGTCTAGACGCCTATTAAATTTTGAGGGAAATAGAATAAAGTATTGACAGTCTGTCAGTCTGAACTTTTAGAAACATGTAAGCGTCTGAACTTTTAGAAACATGTAAGCGTCTGAACTTTTAGAAACATGTAAGCGTGATAACTCAAAGACGTATTGACTTAAATGTATCAAATTTTCGTATGGGATTTTGTGACTACAAGTGTAATTCTGTGTAAATATTTATTTCGGCCAGTTGAGGAAAAATGCGTATAAAACACAAATTCGATTTTTGGATACTATTAACCACTTGTGTGGGATTAATCGCCAAATAACTGGCCAAGGTAAAGCTTAATAGATTCAGTAAAAATGTTCAATTCACGCCAACGGTTAATATATCGTAACTACTGTACACCATACAAAGAGTTCTCTGGAATAAAACCTGTAGCGATTGGTATGAGCGAGGTAGAACCTGGGACCTTGTGGTTCGCATCAGAGTAACATGACCATAATACAAAAGCAATTGCTCGGGTAGCGTAGCTGTTAACTGGCTTATAAGCTTTCACCACACACCTTTACTGGAGAGTATGGGAGAATATTTTTTGTAGATTTCTCCCACTAGTTCTACATAGTTGAAATCTCAGATTTTTCTAATCGGTAAGAACAAGAATGACATAAAACTTTCAATATATTGAGAATAAAAAATATGTTTAAAAACAAGGAAGACTGAATTATTAATCATAAAGTCTCTAGGATCCTTTTCTTGTGTTGTTTTCTTAAAACCTATTTTAGATACTGAGATTTAACACCTTTTGTGGAAATTCAAATAAGTATCGCAGTGTTAAGAGCATTTTTCTTGAACTGACTTCACAAAATGATATTTAAAAAGTATCTACATGATGTAAGCGCATACAAGACAATAACATTTAGATTTAACTGTTTAGGATGGCAACAAATAGACGTAAACAAAATTTCAAATCAATAACAAAATAAATACTCAATATTAGATCAATAGCCCAAATTTCATATATAAGTTCATCTTCAAAAATTATCTTCTTCAAAATTTTGAAAAAGTCAGATCAAAACTTTATAATTCGTAAGTTTTTAAATACTTATTCTATGCATTATCCGTTATGTATCATTTAACAGATACATTCTTCGCATAAAATTTGTTATACGTATCTATAGTGGAAATTTTTTAAGTCGTCTCTTGTACAAATGACGGTTAAAATCTACTTTAATGGTCCCCTTTACTTTGTTAACCAATATGATAAGCAAAGAGAGGATTTACCCTGCCAGCCGTCTTGATTTTTGACTTTATCGACTTGTCATTTTTGGCATCCACTGCAGTGCGAAGGGAAATATTAAAATAGAATTAAACTCAAATGGATAACGTTTGAGGAAACAGCTTTGTTATATAGTAACTTTGGTAAAAAAGAAAAAAATAGTTTATGCCCTAATTTTAGCGAAATGACAGAATGTGACGCGAACGGCAGCTACAGCGTTTAAAAGTCTTAAGGCTCTGATGAACGCTGCAGCAAATTAACAGAAATATAGAAAAAAAAGTCAATAAATACAGTAAAATAAAATGAACGCAAAAAATTTATTGGAAAATAATGAAAGTAAGTAGAAGGAGTATGTACAGCAGAAACAAAAACAAACGATAGTAATAAAAAGAAAGGGGCAATGCAACTCCGAACAAAGTGCCACCGAAAAATTGTCAACATCGCAAAGCGCCAAATGACTGTATATTAGAGTTTAGCCCTTTTGAGAATAGTTAACTCATAGAGCAATTTTAATCCAAAAAAATATTATTAGTTTCAAAAACACGCCAAAAAATTGTCAAATTGGATTGGAATTGATAATAGATTTCAATTAAAACAGTTATGGTGACTGTCATCACCATAACGGTTGGCGAAAGAATCGATGATCTGCCAGAATGGCACAATGCTGTATTCTTGAGCCTTTTCAGAAAGGTTTGCTTCATTCAAAAATACGGATACTTGCATATTAACCATATAAATTGGCGAATATAAGTTGCCATTGGCTGAGAAAATTTTGGCGAGGTTTTTTTTTTTTCTCTCGATAGAATACGGTTAACACCTAAGTACAAAATGAATTGCTTATTTTGGAAGACTTAAAGGTACTTATTAATTAACGGTAAAGGATTGGCGATTCGTTGTCGATAATTTTGTTGGCGAGAATATGATATTTTTCCATTAAAATTTATATAAACAGCATGCACTTAAGCTTGTTTTCTTACCGTAATTCAGAAGCTCGATCATAGGTGGCACGTTTTAGTACTACATTAGGCGAGTTTTGGCTCTTTCACTGTTAATTAATAAGTATCGACGGTACTTCGGGATTATCCTATCGACCATTTTCGCCAAACTCAATATTATCACTGAAAGAAAGCTTTTACAGGGGGGCTTATTCACACATCTCACAGATAGAACTTAGGGTAAAAAACAATCATGCCTGAACCAGGACTCGAACCCGGGATGCCTAGATTACGGTGAAGACGTGCTATCCCTAAACCAGGATGGCGGAGATTTTTCGATTCACTTTTAAAACTGACAAACTTTGAACTCCACATTTCCTTAGTTTTTTGATCTTCTAGTTCTATTTGAAAGTTGCTTGATCCTTATCGCAAAATAAATATTTAAAAATTCTAACCGTAGAATTAATTTCGAGTGGTTACAATAAAAACACCAAGAGTGCATTTTCCCTTCTAAACTTTGTAAACATTTTGCCAAATTCCAATTCTCATGTTTACGATTATTTGCAAGAAATACAGGGTGTCCTAAAAAAATGTATACACACTTTAAATAATTGTAAATTCGGGGTTTATTATAATTCGAATAATTTTCAACATGTAAAAGATTCTACAAATATCATTCTATTGTCTTGTTATCGCATGTTCTCAAACTGATGTCCGTTCTGTTCCAGACACTGCTGACAACGCGAAGCGATAGAATAGCACACATGATGGAACAATTCCCTCGGGATATTCGTACATTCATGTTCAATGGTTGCCCTCAATTGAACAACTGTTGCAGGTTTATGGACGTCCTGAACAGTTCCATCAGCTTCAAACTTATCTCTAATTCGAGCTAAACTTATCTCTAATTGGTAACTCGTGTAGGTGGTTCTTTGTTAAACTCCCTCTTAAATTGTCTTTGCACTTCTACTGCATTTTCATACTTCCAGTAGCATTTTAGAATAAATTTCCTTTCTTCAAATTCAAGTCTGCTCGGGAGGGGGGACTCGGTTCAATGGGTTCAGTTTGTAAAGAAAGAAGAAATAACTTAGTTATAAGCTGCTAAAATGTGTATACATGTTTTTGGGACACCCTGTATATTAAACCTGTTTAAATACTAGCAGAATTCCCATGTCTATGTCCATGACGCTGAATGTCAACAAAATCACAACCGCAAGAGCACAAAAAAAAAGTTTTGAAAATGAAATTAAAATATATTAACAATATCACGTGTTTATTGTTCTTTGTGCTAATAATATCGCTTGATAAACTACAGACGATAAATATCTGAATAAATGATTAAAAATAAAGAGTCTCTAGGAAAAAAGAAATGCAATGAAATTAGAAAGTTCGTTGCAAACGATGGCACTGCAATTTAAATTATGTAAAAATAATTTTCGTGATTTTTGATTTTCCAGTTTGGCTTCTCGCGAAGTCGGGGGGGCGGGGTGACGTTTCTCCTACGGATCCGTGTTTCTATTGAGAATCAGGAAAGAAAATCTCAAAACTCAGCAGAAGAACAATTTTTATTTTGAATTAGAGAGAAAGGCTCAAATTGGGCTAAAAAATATTTTTAAAAAAATGGGAGAAAATAACTGATTCAGAATGTTGTACCAAGAAATGATAGTTTCACTTATTGAAACTGTTCGAAAAGATGCCAATTTTTAAACATTTTGTTAAAATTTAGTAAAATTATTCAAAGACGAAAAAAAAAATCTTTCTTATGCAATTACTTTATACACTTTATATAACCAGTCTCCTTCTACTCTGTGTCTTTTTCATGTGCTGAAGGTTTAAAATTAAAATAATTTTTAATAGTTCGCGTTTAACGAAAAAGAAATCATACATTAATCTGATACATAATCAAAAAAAATATATGAATATGCTTTTCTTCAAAAAAAATTAAAGTTTTCAATCAATTATATATTGCTGAATTTTTATAAAGGAAGATAAAGAATGTTTATTAAAAGAATTGTATTTAAATGCAAATATATGCTGGAAACATTTTGAGACATTTTATTAATAAAATTGTTTCTATCAAATATTCATTTTTTAAATTAAAAACACCTCACATTTTGGTTTCTTGATTTTGCCTGTAGGAAGATCGATCCGAGTTCGCACTATCATCAAACATAAAGATGGCCACAGGAATCAATTACGATGATCCTGAAGTTCGAAGAGGAATGGAGCTCTTTGGAGCATTATTCCCCCCTCGCGAGCCTACACCACCGCGTGAAACGGGTCCTTCTGAGGAAGATATTCGAAAAGGAGCTGAACTCTTTGAAGCGCTTTTCTACCATCGTCTTTACCCTCCTGAAATTTCAGAAGAAACACCTCCAGCCGCAGAGCCTACACCATCACCACCATGACCACCTCCAGTTGTGCTGGAACCATCCCCTCCGAAACCAACTACTCCACCGAGACGGATCGCTGTTAATACCCCTCCAGATTGGTTGGTACGCTCTATGGACAGAGATCAATTTGAATTACCAACTCATCCAGACTGGTATAAACGCTTCAAGGATCCAGAATATAGAACGCCACCGTCTCCTCGCCAGCACGTTCTATTTACGTCACCGCCCTATTTCCCGGATATAAGTAGTGATGATTCGGCCCTTGACGGTAAATAGGCAATTCGTTTTTTATAGAGGGAGAATCTTAAGCCCTGTTCCGACGAACTGTGTCCGTCTCAAGCCTGGCACATTTTGTCCCCTTTATCCTCTCTTGTGGTTTTCTGGGGTTCTTTGATGTCTGTTTATTTTACCGACCATTTGCGGGAAGCTCCGGATCTACGTCCATAGACGTGAGTGATCCAATAGTAGGTCAGTTGGCAGGTCGGAAGGCCACAGGTCGTCGGAAGACGGCTTTATATGGATGAGTTTTCAACAAATATTTTTTTACCATCAGTCGTCAGAAAAAAAAAATAGAACATCACTATTACTTTGTTATTTATTATTTCATCTCCAAAAAATTAGTATGGATGAAAATAACTCGAAGGGACAGGTTTGTTCCAATTGGAAAATTGATTTAATAAGTTTATATATATATATATATATATATATATATATATATATATATATATATATATATATATATATATATAATATACACAGGGTGGTCAAAAAAAATCTTCCCCTATATATGAAACCCTAGCGGCCTGTCCGCTCAACCAATCGAACCAAAATTTCAGACATGGTTGTTTGAAGGTATGCGCTGGAGATTGTGATGATTCTAAACAACACAGGGTTCACAGTTACGGTTACAGTGAGAGAATTTTGAAATTTTTCGAATGGCAACACCCACTTTTTCATTGCGCAAATTTATCAGTGTATTGAAAAACCACAAATGGCGTTGGAACGATTAATGTGTGACGAAAATTGCCGCCGTAAAGCATATGCAAAGAAGAGCATTATAAAGGACTAATGACAACACAGAGAGGAAAGAAAAAAAGTTTTTATTGGAATGGAAAGTTATAATTACAGGTTTTCAACGTTTTCATCTTCGCAGGCGACAACGCATTGCATTCGGGAGATTGTGAACAAAAATGCCGAACGTAACATGAAAGGAGGAATCTGCATAACTTCACGTGTTATCTCATCGTGCAATTCTGCACAGTTGCGGAATTCCGTTATTCCTAAATTGCAGCAACGAAATGTTATTAGGGACATTGTATGGATGCAAGATGGGGATCCTCCACACGTCGCCCAGTGTGTTCGACCAGTGCTGCAACAACACTTTGCTGATAGAGTCATCTCTAGTAACTTTGCAGTTTCGTGGCCACCGCGATCCCCCGACTCATTCCTATGGATTTCTGGTTCTGGGGTTATCTGAAATCGAAGGTATACACGCCTGGTCCACGAGATGTGTCAGAATTGCAAGATGCCATAACACGTGAAGTTATGCAGATTCCTCCTTTCATGTTACGTTCGGCATTGTTGTCCACAATCTCCCGAATGCAATGCGTTGTCGCCTGCGAAGATGAAAACGTTGAAAACCTGTAATTATAACTTTCCATTCCAATAAAAACTTTTTTTCTTTCCTCTCTGTGTTGTCATTAGTCCTTTATAATGCTCTTCTTTGCATATGCTTTACGGCGGCAATTTTCGTCACACACTAATCGTTCCAACGCCATTTGTGGTTTTTCAATACACTGATCAATTTGCGCAATGAAAAAGTGGGTGTTGCCATTCGAAAATTTCAAAATTCTCTCACTGTAACTGTAACTGTGAACCCTGTGTTGTTTAGAATCATCTCAATCTCCAGCGCATACCTTCAAACGATTGGTTGAGCGGATAGGCCGGTGGGGTTTCATATATAGGGGAAGATTTTTTTTGACCACCCTGTATATATATATATATATATATATATATATATATATATATATATATATAATATAATATTACTGAATAGATTTATTCTCAAGAAAATAATCTTCCAGTAACGATTTATGGAATTCCGATGATGATAATATAGGATAATGATAATATAAGTTTTGCTTCCAATAATAAATCAACCTTATGAAGTTTCAGCGATATCTCCAAAATATTTATATATTTCGCAAAAATATTTATCACCATCTCTATATTATATAAATTTTTTAATATAAAAATTGCGTTTTATTAGTCTCGTGACTGATAGATAGTGAATCACCTGACCTAAGACAGTTGAAGTTTGTTTGCCAGCATCGTTTGTGTTATTTACTGGTGGTTATTATTACATCGTAGTAAGTACGAAGTGGTTATAATTAAACTTTCCCTATACACAGCATCCTACAATGCAAACGGGCGAACGGATTGCAACGAAATTCGGTATAAAAACTATACAGGAGATGAAATTTCGAAAAAAGAAGTTCCAAAATGTCCATTAGAAGACGCCTTTTCCGAAAAAGCATTAAATTTAACACAATAAACTACCAAAACGGAATGCAGAAACAATACTAACATTTATTGACTAGTTTCTGATCACCTTACAATCGAGACATATTAAGTAAAGGTAAAAAAAATAATAATAATAATAGTGCACTATTTGAGAAAAGAAAAAAAAAACAACAAAAAAAAAACCAGTTTAATTTGCAGAAACAAGAACAGATTGAACAAAATTTCACTAGAAGAACAGTTGTTAATCGTGTCCAGGACGATGTAGGAAAAGGTGCTCCATGTGACCACCCTCATTCACTTGCAAAGTTTCAAGTCGATGTGCAGTGTGTTCTACAACAGATCGTAACTGATCAGTTGTGATGCTCAGTCGTAAGCCTCATTTTTCCACTGTTCGAATTCAAAATTCGATAAAGGAGAAGAGTTTAAGTGTCAAAACTACTAACCAAATTTCACGTTTCTCGATTGTTCTTCAATAGATCTGGAATTTCAAAATTTGACACAAATATACAAGTCGGAAGATAAATTTGCATTGCATTTTTAAGTTTTAATACTCGCAAACAGACGAGTGAAGTTTCAAGTATACATTTATGGGGTGTGGTTTGCTTAAATCTTGCTGTCAGTTTATTTGAACACCACAGTTCTTTGCTCTGTTGAATTAATAAAAAAAAAAAAAAAAAAAAAAAAAGATCCAAGTTAAAAAATTGTTTATTCCAAATATAGTTTCATTATCATGAAACCACCTGGGTGCCGCAGTGGCGGTGGTAATGTCTTGGCTTCGGAACCGAAAGGCTTCAGGTTCGAGGCTCTATTTCACCGAAGAACCGTCGTGTAAGCGGGTCTAATGCAAGTTAAATTCGGCGGTGCCAAACATCCTCTCGCTAGTGTGGTGTTGAAGCTTGGAGAGGAGGTTGCCAGCTGAGGTGTCGTCCTAATCATATGTCCGGGATTTAAAATTACGAGGTCCCTCCCAAGTGTTAATGTTAGTTTAAAACGGGATATTAATATAACTTAACTAAACTAAACTAAGCTTCATTATCATGAAACTATATTTGGCAGTAAAACCCTCATGCAATACCTTAACCATGAGGTGAATTATATCCCGCTAATTAGCTTTTACTTCTGTAATATTTTCGCAATTTAAAATTTCATTATTATTGGATAAATCTTTAAATATTATGTGCTAAGACCATTGAAATAATTTAAATATTGTTGAATTCTATGTAAAAATGATAGGTGTATTATTTTTACTTTCTCATGTATGAAATATATAGAAAGTATAGTAATTGCCTAAAAATTCGAACTCGAAATTTTGATGAAACTCCACGTTTTAGATCTCCCTGGGTTCAAAATACACGTTTTTGGAAAATGTCCATCCGTCTGTCTGTCTATTTGTGACAAAGATAACACAAATATGCTTTGAGATAGAAGTCTAAAATTCGGTATACAGACTTAAAACTAAATTTGTAGATTTCTACCCAATTTTGAGCAAACTCCATTCAGCGAAAATCCGTCTGTCTGGTAATTCGAATATGACCATGATAACAACAAAATGAAGAGCGCTAAGCAGGTAAAATTCCGTACACAGATTTGATATCTTTAGCATAAACACCTACCAAAATATGAGCCAAATCAAGCAAAGGATTGATTTGGCCATTTGTTGGTCTATGCTTTCAGAAATTTATAAACGCGATAGCTTAAAAACGCAATGATTTAAATATATCAAATTTCAGACGCAATTCTGCGACTTTAAGTGTAGTTTTATGCCAAATTTTTGTTTCAATCAGTTGAAAAGAACTCGCTGAAATCCGAATTCGATTCTTTAGATACTTTTGACAGCATGCCAGGGATTAATACCCAAAAGACTCGCCAAGGTGCTAAATTCACGCCAAAGGTTAATTAATGCACGCCAGTGCCATGGAAGGCGTTCACTGGGATAACATCTTTTTAGAGAGTATGCGATAAAGTTTGTGGGAAGCCACTACCGCTGGCTTATTATTAATATAAAATAGCCTTATGAAACTTTGTAATTATTCTATCCAATGACCAATCGTATTTGTCTAAAATTAAAGTTCCCTCCTTTTAATAAACACTGACAATTTTATTGGCTTACACATATTTTTACGATATTCGCATCTCACCAATGAATCAGTTTTTATAACAAAAGTTAAATTACATATTTCATTCATAATAAAAACTAAAACAGTTGTTCATTGTTTAAGAAGGAATCAACTAAAGAGACTAAATGATGAATGGATTTGAAAAATAATTGAAAAGTCACAATATTTAAATAATAGCAGCAAAAATCTGAATCGAGTTGATTATTCTTATGAAATATCTATTGTTACAAATCTGTAATTTTGCTTCCAAGTACGACAAGTGTCATCGTAAGAAAGACCGCTGTAAGATCTGTCCTGTGGGTGCTGAACGGGTACCGCGTCAATGACCTGAGAGCTTGGCGACCATTTGGCGAATTGGCGACGAATTTGGATGGTTTGGCGACTAAATGGATCATACTGGAAAGTTCGAGAAGTTTCACGATCCATCCAGTAAGAACCAAGATGCACTCAGATACGCCCTGATTGGTCTGGAAGATTCTAGCCCCGCCTCTCAGAACTATAAAAGACAGGCACTCTGAAGCCGCAGAGAAGTCGTGTGTATCGTCAGAGGTGGTGTATGAGAGTAGTCGGAGTCGCCGACAAGTAACAGAACTAGAGGATTAGACAGCAAGCAAGCTGCTGAACTAGCGATTAAATGTGCTGCGTTATTACGATTGATTGGCGGTATTTATAGTAGGAAAAAAAATTTTATAACACTATGAATAAAATCGAAAGTTTAGTTTTGCTATTAACTAGTTGAGATTTACTCAATATACGATTCTCAGTGAACTGACTCATTTTAGGTGGAATTTACAACAATGTACGCCAGAAGCCCCCTGGATGACATTAAACAATCATCAAACACGCCTTCGGTTATACTTTCTTTAAAATACACAAACCGAAAGTATTGTAATCGTCAGAGAAATTCGAACTCAAGATTTTGGAGAATCTCCAAGCTTCAAAACTTCCATGAGACCTGTGGCGTATTCTTGGAGTTTTGTCTGTCTGTCTGAGAGCACAACTCAACACTGCGTTAGACTGATAAAATTTGGTATGCGATATCTATACCAAATTTTTAGAAATCTGTCAAATTTGAGCTATATCTATTCTGCAGAATTTGGATGTCATTATACAAATTATCACAATATCTACAAGATAAAGGAATTAAATAAAATTTGGCACACTGATGCAACCTCTAAAATGCTGATGTATAGCTTACACTGGAAACGAATCCATCAGAGGTTTGACAATCTATCCGAACGGTGTATAAAAGCGATAGCTCTAAATCTCAAATAAATGAAATTTATTTTTGTGTGAAATTTGGGTTATAATCTGTTAAAAATACGGTATCAAAAAGAATAATTGAATATCGTTATTGTACCACGAAGCAGAAAAGTGAATTAACGCAATTACTTAAATAAATAAGATTTGGTAGGCAATCTTGTAACTATGATTGTATTTCTATGTCAAAATTTTATTGCTATCGGTCGTAAAAATGCGTCAAAAATACATATTCGCTTGCTTGTGACTTATGCATTAATAGTATGCCAGCTTTTCATCGCCAAAGAATGGACAATAAATTCAATAAAACAAGTGAGAAAAGCTTCTCGCATACTCTTTAATAAATGTGTTATCTCAGAGAACACCTTGCATAGCATTGGCGTACAATAATTACGAAATATTCACTTTGACGATAATTTAGCGTTTTTATTCAATCTACCGTATTATCCTTGGCGAATTATTTGGCGATTAATCCCTGGCATGTGTTAATTGTACCCGAAAATCAAGTTTTTGTTTTAGACTCGTCTTTTCTAACCGATTGAAACAGAAATTTGATATAAAACTGCACTTATAGTTACAAAATCTCAAACCACATTTGATATATTTAGGTCGTTGCGATTTTGAATCATCTCGTTTACATGTTTTTGTAATTACAGATCGACAGACAATCAACCCATAGTTAAATTTTCTTTAAAATTTAACAGATGTTTACACTATAGATTCTAAATTTGTGCACCAAAAAAATTTTTTTTAAATCTAGCTCACTTCGTTTTGTGATTATCGTATTAGCTTATATTAGGACAGCCGGATAAATGGACTTCCTCTGAACAGATTTTATTCAAAATTTGAGAAAAATCTCTAAATTTTGTGTAAAGATCGTATAACAAATTTTGATCGTCTAGCTGAAAGCATTTTTGAGTTATCTTCGTCCCAGACAGACAGATGAACATTTACCAAAATTGTGCTTTTCTAATTCAGGGAGCTCAAAAACTTAGAGATTCGCAAAAATTCAGGTTCAAATTTTTTAACGATTACTGTACTTTCTCTATACTTCGTATACAAGAAAGTAAAAACACTAAATTCACGCCAAAGATCGACGATTATTCGCCAACGCTTCTCATTCTTCGTATACGAGAAAGTAAAAGCACAAAATTCACTCCAAAGATTGACAATTATTCGCCAACGCTTCTCTATACTTCGTATACGAGAAAGTAAAAACACTACATTCACGCCAAAGATCGATAATTATTCGCCAACGCTTCTCTATACTTCGTATACGAGAAAGTAAAAACACTAAATTCACGCCAAAGATCGACGATTATTCGCCAACGCTTCTCATTCTTCGTATACGAGAAAGTAAAAGCACAAAATTCACTCCAAAGATTGACAATTATTCGCCAACGCTTCTCTATACTTCGTATACGAGAAAGTAAAAACACTACATTCACGCCAAAGATCGACGATTATTCGCCAACGCTTCTCTATACTTCGTATACGAGAAAGTAAAAACACTACATTCACGCCAAAGATTGACAATTATTCGCCAACGCTTCTCTATACTTCGTATACGAGAAAGTAAAAACACTACATTCACGCCAAAGATCGATAATTATTCGCCAACGCTTCTCTATACTTCGTATACGAGAAAGTAAAAACACTACATTCACGCCAAAGCTTTGCAATTAGTGCACAAGTACAGTTTTTATTTACTATATTATGAGGCAGACAATTCTCATGTGTGGGACTTTGAAAATAAAAATCTAAGCACTTGTGGTGTGAACGGCTTCATTCATGATCCATAATGTTTACACTGGGAAGAAGGAAAATATCTTTTTAGAGAAATTTCGAGGACATTCGTGCATACTAATTTGATTTTCTGATTATTGCCAAGTTTAATCTTTCTTTCTCAACACAGAAGCATTTCTTCAGCCAAGTCCTCCACCTCCTCCTGAAGTGTACTCTCCAGAACCAGAACCACTGCCCATTACTGAAGCAGCCAATTACATCGAGGGCGTTCCTTTTACGTCCTTCGACGAGGCGCTTCACAAGATGCGCAACGAATTCATTAAATACGAGCGTGATAAAGAATATGTAAGTTGAAAATTATTATTATAAGGTAATTCATTTTTTCTCAATTATTCTGTGACATTAATATCCTATTGTAAACGAGACTGAGCAGATCTTTTAAATCTTTAGAACTTTACCGATACTGAACAGAACGCCTTTCAATACCCTCGAATCCGTAATCATTCTGACCACTGAACAGCTTGATGGTCATGTCACGGGAATTTTTTTCAATACTAAAATATTTCTAGAAGGAAAAACAGAAATAACTATGTACATAATTTACAAACATATAGAAATGATAATAATATGAAACTGTGTTTACAATAATTTTCTACTTTGAAATATTAAAGAAAAATTATCTGGAATAAAAATATGCGGAAAGATATTATGTATGAAAAAGACACGTGAATTCTGTGTTCACTTGTTATTATAATGTAGTTGATGAGGAGGCAGTTATAAAAATCTAATAAAAACAATTTGGTTAATGGTAACAAAGAAAATCTCTGCTTGAAAGATATTTATAAATGCATATGTATGTGAAGGAACTGTGTCCCCCCCCAACCCCTTGGCCTTGTGTGCATGAGTCTTGATGTTGAAAGCTAGGGAGGAAAGAAAAGATATCTATTTTCACTGATAAATTTAATTATCCTGTGGATTTTTTGCCTTCTCTACTGATACAAGTGATTGATAGTGAAAAGGACAAAAAGAATATCATAGTATGAATTATGTCAGTGATTTATTTAGCTGACATAAATTTATTCTGAAATTGCAGTTATGCTAGTTTTTGCTGGCAACGGCGAAAATTCTTCCAGTAGCGGAATCGCCGCTAAGAGAAAGCGTTCGGCGCCGTCATTATCAGAATGGCGTCATCCATGCAAGAGAAAACATTCTATGTATCGGAATATGGCAAAACATCTTCGCTTATTGAAATATTATTTCCATTTCGTAGAATGATTCTGCAGCATTTTTTTTTTACCGTATGTAAATCGACTCATTATATATATTCTTCAAATCATTCATGGGTTGCTTGAATTTTCCTTTTATAGACATATTCATTAAATAATACTTTTTATAATGATAGGATTTTGATGAGTTCTCTATTATCTTTCTTTTAATTCCGAACCATTTATATCATGGAATATAGCATCACAGATGTGCCATTTGATCTTTAAAAAGCTTTGTTTGTATTTCTATAAATTTATATATTTGAGTGCACTATTTTTTTAATATTTGAATTCTTTTTATTCCAATGAAGCAGTTTTTAAAAATAACGTTCCGCATCGAAAATATTTCCACTTCAAAGAAATTTGATATATCCATGCGTTCAACAAATGAATAAATTCTTTAATAGGGAATGCATTGAGTTTTCTGTATTCCAAAGCCAGTTTTGATTCAAGTTCCATTTCTTGCATAGTTAATAGAAAAAGAAATTGGTATTATTGTTTATAATAATGTAATGATATTATCAAGTCGCAAAATTTTCTACTTCATTTCTCTTTTCTGACACTTTTTCTTGCCTTGCACTTTTTCTTTCTCTAATTCTTACTTTTCTTCTAGTATTTTTAGTTCATTAAATATTTAACAAAAAACAATGTGCATACTTGAAATATTTCTTCATATTCTTTTAGAAGTAATTGATTGTTTATTTATTATAAAAAAGCTATTTTAAAATATTGATCCTGAGATAGTTCAGCACACAGCAGATATTAGCTGGAAGAATCTTTAATTTGAAAAATATTTGAATGAGGAGAAGAGTTTTTAAAATGTGTTACGATATAATCAAAATCTATGTGCAGGCGTAAGTGTTTTATTGTCTTCAATGCTCTGGTCCAGTTTAAAGATGATAGAAAAATTTTACTATTTGTTCGTTAGGGTACTATTAATTCTCTGTCTTGGAATATGTAAATTATACTGCATACTTGGAACGGGGAATTGGAGGCTCACCGAAAGCAATGCGAATTTCATTCTCGCGGTCGAGCCTTCCCCGTTCCATGGAGTAATACAGCATGATTAGATACTGTTTTGCAGTTGCAAGGTCGAAGTCTGCCTCGTTAGGCTTTTTAATGTCATCACCAAAATCACATGTTGCAGTTGCTTTTTCTGCTTTAGCAGACTTGAAAACGGAAGCACTGAAATGAAACAAACAGCAAATGAGTGCATTCTAGTTCTCTTAAATTTTATTATAATCTAATGAAACTATTACAATTTAAACAAATTAAACTGTGATAGTAAAAGAAATTTCTGAACATCGAATTGAAAATCTGAAATTATACAAAAATATTAAAATCAATAAAAAATCCCAAAGCGTTATTTTTTCAGTTAAAAATAGTTGAATGAATAGATATTTTTAACGTCAGTAATAATGCCTTTTAATTTTAATGAATGTGTAGTAATTTTCTATGATACTCATCTTGACATATATTCTATAGAAATTAAATTTTAGCGACTCACGCATTCATGGTTTGGTTTGATTGCCAATATTTCTAAATTAAAGATTATTTCACACTTCTTATTATATTTCTAGGATAACTTTTTACAATTAAACTAATACTTAATTTTAATTTTTATTATATTATACAGGGTGTTTATAAAGTCCCGGACCCATTTTGATGTTTAATAACTCATAAAATAATAAAGATAAATTTAAATTAATAACATAAATGGTTAAATAGACTCAAAAAGTTTCATGCCCCTTGTCAATGAACTTCCACGTGTGCCCCCTTCGTCGCACGGAGAATATCAAGTCGATAGTCAATTTCACATCAGGTAGCGACAAGCATGTCGGCATCTACAGAGCCATTTGCGCACTTTATGGCGATTAACAATGCCACAAACATGAAAGGATGCTTCATCGGAGAACATTATGCTCTTCAGAAAATCAGCAGCATCTTCTATCCTCCTTAGCATATCTGTTGCAAAGGCCATCCTCCTGGGCCTATCGTTCGGTTCCAAAACTTGAACAATTTGAACTTTGTATTCCTGTAGTCTTAATTTTTTCTTAATAACCTTGTACACCGTCGAAATTGGCATATCCAATTCTGTTGCCGCTGATCTCACAGATATTCTAGGATTGTGTAAAAATGTCTCTCTGACACGCTCAACATCAAAATCACTTGTGCAAGGACGTCTGGAACGTTTCTTATCTTCGATACTTCCAATTTCTAGAAAATTCTTTTTCCACCGCAAGATGCTGTTTTTGGATGGAGGATCGTTTTGGTAAATTCTTCTGAAATTTCTCTGTGCTTGCACTATCGATTTCATTTCCATGAACCACCACAAAATCTGTGCTTTCTCTTGTGGTGCATGCATTCTCCTTAATATCCGCTCGAATAAAACATCACATACAAAAGTACTACATAGAACATCATTTACATCAAAAGTAAACATAACATTGCAATAGTTGCCAAAAACAAAAGAGAGAAAAATGCAATTAATAAGCAGACAATATTTAGAAAAGTACAGATATTTAGACTGGAAAATGAAATTATCTGAAATTAACCACACGCGCAGACGATATTTACAAAAGTAAAAATATTCAAACCTGAAAAGTAAAATATATGAGTTATTCCATCAATAAATGCCAATGTGTTTATATCTTTATTATTTTATGAGTTATTAAACATCAAAATGGGTCCGGGACTTTATAAACACCCTGTATTATAAGATGAAGCATTAGGTGTCTGAAATAAATTTCCTTAAATATATTACCAGTAGGTGATATTGACATTGGATAAATTATACGAATAACGACAATTAAGTTCATTAACTTTAAAATACTCCCGAGTTGTCAGAGGCATTCATCTGTAAAAGTCAGCGGGATCTCCCTTAATGTTTTCTCGCGTATTCCCTAACGAATGTGATATCATCTTTCTCTTCTGCCCAATTCCAAGCGCTCATAGCTTTATTTTCAGAGTAACACACAGAAGTATTTATATTTCTTAGAAGAAGGTAAATAAAATAAAATATGTATTTTGCACTCCTTTCATTCGCTTGATTGAAAGAAAACATTTGACAGAGATTCATAAGGATTACATATTAAATTTCATTTTTTAAGTCTCTGTGTTTTTGTATTATCGCTTTTATGTCCATGGGAAAGTGCACAAGACAGACTGTTAACCTTCTGACAGATTTGGTACAAATTTTTTTAATAATCTATATAGCATATATTAAATTTATGTACCAAATTGTATTTGTCAGGCTCGGTACGTTATGTTGTTATCGGATTCATATGTATTCGACATGGATCTATAAATTTTGTAAAGGGATATAAAATTTCATTGGAATCTATAAATTTGGTGCAAAAGCTACTTACCAGATTTCATCCATCCAGTTTTTCATTTCATTCTCAAAGTATTTTTAAGTTGTCGTGTTCATGGACAAAGAGTTACAACAGCAGACACGAATAATTCCAAAAATCTGATTCTCGGACTGAAGGAGTTATGAAATTTGAAGAATATTTTAAATCGTGAGTTCAGATTTTTTAACGATTATCATACCTCCGCTTTGTGAAAGATGGTAAAAAATTACTCTTACATCTATCAGACATTGAAAGTTCTATCTCAAAATAATAAATATAATAAAAAAAAAAACTAAGGCAACTACTTAAAGGAAAGAAAAATAAAGAAACAAGTTAAATAAATATGCTTAAAAGCAAAAGAAATTTATTGGGTATTTTACAAAATTTTGAAGTTCAAGGTTTCAAATTCCAATCACTCACAAGTGTAGGATATTCAATGATCGATAACAGATTGGACATGTAATATAACTGCGTATACTGAGGAATCCTCTAATAAATCAGGTTTTAAAATCGCTGTTATCTCCATGTAAATACTGAGCTTTTAGTAAAATGTTAAGAATTTATTGGATTCAAAGGGATTCTGTTCATCTGACTTTCAAATGAAAGAGAACTAGATAGCAATAACAGTTAAAAAGCTGTATCGTTGAAATTTAGCATACATTTAGCATTTAAAGACTAACCTTATCCAATTCTGAACCAAAGCAATCCAGTTACTCTCCATTTGTTCTTGCGTATTTTCACATACAACTAAACCCAATGGTTAAGGCAAAAGAAAATTCATACGCAGTTAACATCTAAATTAAAAAATTTCTTCAAATTTTGAAGATAAATTCACTTGCGATTTACTTTATGTCTGTCTGTACATTCATATCTATATAAGCATGATAACTGAAACTGCCATTGCTTAGATAAATGAAATTTGGTGAGTGAGCTGGCTTCTAAAAGTATAGAAGTGCATCAAAGTGCAACTTCAGTCGGGTCAAAAAATCTTGCAAATTGATTAATAGGTTTTTAAAAAAAATGCTAAATAGCTACATAAATCCGTCCCTGTTGAGAAGCAAACGCATATATATATGCCCAAAAGTATGGTAATAAAAAGAATGTGAAATTTTTTTTTTTAAATCTTTTTATTAAATAATTGTAATCTTTCTAAAGTATGCATTTTGTATAACATAAAATTCAAATAAAATATTTTAATACTTTTAAATATTAGAGTTTCACATCAATGATTTATCGTTAATCGATAATCTAAATTGCTTTTATGATTCATAATTAAGCTTCACAAAAATTTTCACCAATTGAATATCTTGAAACATTCTGAAAGAGATTTTGGAATAAATAAAAATAATTTCTAACTTAAAAAAAAACCCCGGATAAAACTGACTTTTTTTTCAAAATGTAAAATTAAATTTAGGTACAAAATAAACTATTGGGGTTGAATTATTTTTCTGAATATCTATGAACTTCATTTAGTTTTATAAAGAAATGTAATATGAGAAATAAATTATACAGGCTTCATTATGCTTTTTAATATTTACCATATTTATAGAGAAAGAGAAAGAAAACTAATTAGAACTGCTCTTATAGTAATTTATCTGGATCGTAGATAAAATTTCATGTCTTTCTTGTAAATATACTTATACAATTTTTTTAAATATTTGTAGAAACCGTTGGACAAGTATTTTTCTATGTGATTGCATCTTTTTAAAAAAATATAACAAATTTAATTTTTGCAATTTTGCTTTCAATGCAGTCCTTGAGTTATTAAATTAGAATTCTAATTTCTCTGAGTATGAATATGCTCTATAAAGCTGATAATATTTTAAGTTGAAATAAAGTAAAAATTAAAAATTTAACAGTTGATATTGCTAACCTGCCATCACCTTTGCCATTTCAGAGAGAATTAAAAATATTTTGTTCGTAATGCTCCTTATACGCAACCCTTTAAATTTATCGCCGCTGCAAAATCTGAACTTTACAAAATGCTTTTTAATTTGGGATCTTTTATCTGCTTTCTGAGATACATTAAAGACAATAAAAAAAGTTAATAGTACAATTTTAATTTCTGCATCTCTCAAATTCAGTAACCAACTATAAAAATCATACGCTGTTTTTAATCGTCCAACTAAACTGCATAATACGAATGCATTCAATGCTTGTAAAAGAATTAATAATGTCTCTAGATCATTTTCATCAGCCTAAAGCCTATAAAACAATTTGCATCTAATTGAGTCCTATGTGTATCTATAACAAGTATATCTATTAAATTATGTGAATAATTTTTTGCAAATCACAGACTTAATTAATTTAGTCATTTATTTCATTCTTTTTTAATGTTATACACCTTTATAAACACAGTTTAATTTCGAATTTTTAACTGTTTGTCAAAATAATAAATGGAATATTTATATATTAGTAAATTCTATTGGATATTTGCAAATCATAAGAAAGAGTTCATAAAAAAATTATTATTACTGAATTAATATGTCTTTTGCCATATTGCTTATATGAAATATTAATCCTTCAATCTTTCACAATTTTTTCTGCTTATTTAATGATAATTCTTAATAACTGCATTTAATTACCTAAACTCAAAGAAAACTCCGTTGTTTCTTTTTTCCTCCAAGCATAAAAATAAAGAACGGATTCTTTATCAGAAACATTTATCGATAAAACTAGAAAAATATCGTAACTTAAGCCTGCGGAACAAAAACGTCTCTGTTAATATTCTGATTCGAAAATCAGGAAACGCAGTAGAATCAGTTCTCCAGGGACCACATTAAACACTGAAGCACCAGACTCCTTACGAATAAGATGTGGATTTAACGATTAAATGTCAGGAAGAAAGAGACAAAGCTTCTGATGCCCCTTCGGAATGCGTTCTACTAGTAAAAAGAGAATTCGCTTAAAATATTCAGGAGATGTTTTGAAACGTTTCATTCATATGTAAGGGTGAATGATCGATTTCCTTGGGTATAACGAAAAGAAAGACTTGGGAAGAAACCCTGGAAGTCGAGCACTTGAAAATATAAAATAAATAAATAAAAAACATTAAATTAAAAAAAAAGAAAAAATGAAAAAAAGTATTCTTATTTAGGAAAAACTTTGGATACTGAAAATAAAAAGAAAAATTACTAATTTTAAAGAAGGAAATTAAATTAGTAAATTTTATTTAAATATACTGACATATATAATATGCGATTTTTTTTTTTGAAAAACAGAATCTTTAATTATTATTTCTTGAGCAAACACGAATTGTTTATAATATATTTATAACTATACATAATTATTTATAACTAATAACCTGCTTGATTGTATTGATATGCTGATTTCAACATATTTTAACGTACAAGGCAAATCATTTTAAACTGTGTGTGTAAAATTTAATTATGTGGATAGATTATCATTATATTAAATATTTCACCAGGGTTTCTTAAAAATTTGATATTTTTACTTTTCCTTTCGGTATTTATAAAATCAAATATCTACAGTTTTTATATTCCTAATATATTTGAAAAATTATTTATGATTGAATGCATTCAATTTAAATTTTAATAGGCTTTTTAACATACCTATCAATGACGACATAACATAACTTAACGCCATCCTGTGCCTATAATACTGAGTTATCTAAATAGTAGATATCAATGATGAGAGTTGTTTTTTGAAACTTTAAAGATTGTTTATAATCTGCCTTTAAATTCGTATTATTTTTAAATATAAGATTGAATGCATATCATTTTTAAATTTCTGGTACCAATTTTATTGCTTTTAAATTTTGAATTTCATAACTTCTTAATTTTTAGAATATTCTTTAATATTTTAGATCAATTTTATAACATTTATTAGCTACCCGAAGGTTTTATAATGCTCCTCTCAATCACTCAAAACTCTAAACAATCTTACAATTAGGAAACTCTAAATCATTATTTGTAATTGTCGTTAATTCAAAGGAAGGAACGTTTTTGATATTATAAATCCAATGAATGACGCTAATTACTGTCCTTTTCAGAACTTTTCTTTTCATTCAGAAAACACTTAAGATTCCTTAAGAAGGAACGTCATAAATTTTGATGTATAGTGCCTCCATTAGTAATTGGACGCTTTTGAGATTCAACGAAATGTTGTTTCATTAACCTATGAAACATAAACTTTCGCAGCAAGAATTTTTTTACAATATCTTCAAGCTGTTTTAAAAATACCTAAATGAAAAAAAAGAATTGTATAAAATGTAAAATCTGTATCTTCTGAAATCAACAAACGAAACGAAGCCAAAAAATTAGCTAGAAAAAGTCATCTCTGACAAAAGTGAAGTTGGAAACATTTAAAACCGTAAAAATGAAATTTGGTTATGCAAATTTAACAATTATTTATTATTTTATATTATAATACATTGACTCTTTTATCTAACCGAATCATTTTGTCTTTAGCACAAACAGTATAATGGGAGGAAATGTGGAACTTTTAAATTCATGATGAAAACGAATGTTCAGTAGAATACAAAAATTCCTCTAAATGGACCTAAGCATTGTTTTTCTACTTTTGATAAAATTCTACATTGAGAGGCATTTAATACGAAAAACATTACTTCTTTCATTTTTATTGTGATTTTAACATACAAAACAAATCTTTTAATTTATATTTTAATATTGAAAATGAATCCAAAGATTAAAAACTAAATAATCCAAAAATGAAAGTGAAACGTTCTTTCAAAAGAAATGCAAAAAAAGTTATTTTTATTTACTGCACTAAAAATGGTGGATAATAAAAAGTTTTGAAACAAGAGGTTAAGAAAGGAATTAAATTTTTGCCATTTTTTATCCGTTAATACTTTTCGTTTCATTTAGTTTAAAGAAATATTATATAAGAAATTTTTTGATTATAATCCTACAATGGTAAATTTGTGAAGCTGAAAGATATGAGAATTGATTTTTTATGAAAGATCTGAGATCTCTAATTCAACTTTAACTACAAAACAAAATGGTTTTAAAATATTTATTTTAACACCATATATAACAAGAACTATACCTCTATTTAATGAAACAGAAGTTTCTTTCGAATGCAGAAAACTAGAATAAGAAAATAAAAGACGTGTCTTGAAAATCCTCGCCCAATTTGAAGTGAAATTTCAATAATTATTTCACTAAGTATAGAATTGAATCAGATACCTTCATATGAAAAAAGCAGACGATTTATAAATATTTAAAAATCTTTTATGCATAAAGTTTTCCTGCCAACTTCGAATTGTTACTGGTACAAAAAAAATGCTCTGAGTTACACTTCTTCAAGGATATATGTTCACAATCTAAAAAAATAATTTTGTGTCATTTAGATGTATTCGTTGCAATACTTATTATTTCTTTCTCTGTAAAATTTTCATATTGGAAGAGATTTAAATTAACCAGTGAATGCAAAGCTGATTACTGAATGCCACGTCTTTAACTTGCAAATAAATGCGAATATGTTTGGTACACATAATATTTCATTAAACAATTAAGTGAAAACTCCGTTTTGTTGTGTTATATTTATCGAATTGATTCTAGCTAAAATATGAAAAAGAATTTAGGAATGCAAGTACACGTCAAGTAACAAACTTGCTTTATCTGCTCATCAAAGGATCAAACTAATTAATCTAAAAAGAATAGAAATGTAATAATGTAGAAAAAAGAATAAAAAGTATTTTTTTTTGCAAACTTATGTTAATATTTATTTAAAAATGTTCATCTTACCACAGTCTAATATTTCTAAATCTTTAGGAATACATTCTGTATATAAAACATATTTTATGAGCCAAATTTAACATTATCTTAAAAAATTCTATAAACTCAAGAAGGTGTCTCCTCAATGCAGTAGCTAACACGTTCTGGGGAAATTACAGAAAGCAGTAGTGAAGTCCATAAATCATATATCCAACTCTGCCTGGAGAAGCGTTTATTGATTTATGTAAAGCTACAGAACAAATAAGTTCTGCATTAGGTAAAGAAATGCAGAACGCAATATAAACACAACCCACAAAAGGTCAAAATAACAATGAGTAAACGAAACAAATACTAATCAACGAAACTGAAAAGTATGATTCCCAATGAACTTAGGTATCTAAGAATCAATATGCCTAAACATGGACATTAAAGTATGAAATTAAAAAAAAAATTAACAGATACTATAATAGATTTTAAATAATATGTGGATATTTTTTGTTTTCAAAATTCAATCAAGCAATCAGAATAGTGGAGAGAGGCAAAAATTCAGCTCATTTAAATTTTAAAATATTGTAATAAATGAAAATATTAACCGTTAAGCAAATGATTTGAAAATGGCTGTTCTGATGATAAGTAATCACTATACAGTTTTATAATAAATACTGTAAATAACTATTTTATATCACTTTCACAATAAATAACCATTATTTTGATAATGTGTTTAATATTTGCTATGACCAATTGTGCTTTAATAAGGTTTTATCTAAATTTATTCATGAAATATAGAAACTATAGATTTAAATGTTTTAATAGCTTAGCTGCCAATATATTCGTTCTAAATATTTTGTTTAAGTAACTCTCTCAAAGTCAACCTTATACTTGCATAAAAACAGTTATGCAATATCGTTTTCATACCTCATATATAGTATTCCTGATTAAACTCTTGCCGTTTAGTTATTAACTTGACCGTGAACTAATGCTCATTATAACGTCTGGATTGCATCTGATGATAGTTTCTGTGGCTGAAAATTTATCCACCTCTTCTTTTTTTTATTTTTCTAACTTAGTTTTATTCCATGCGAAAAAAACCTAACAAGCAGACTGTCTGGACTTGATTGTTCATTCAAAGGATTTTCTTTTTCTTTTCTTTCGCCGTAACATATTTCGCCAACTCGTTTACAGTTTACTCGTGTTTCATGCATTCCTTCAACAGAAACCACTAGTTTATACATTGTAACTATTTCTTCTATTGATGAGTTTATTGTGATAGTATCAACCTCCGTTGATTTTTGTAGAGTTTGTTTCTTTTTTAGGAAAATATAAGAAAGAAAATACTTAAATTTCTTTAATTTTGAATTATGAATCAATGATCATCTGAAAGTTATCAATGCCACAAAGAAAGATAACATAGTGGACTTCTGCTGGCTAACGAATCTGGTAGATTTTTATTAAATTTAATCTACGACTTCTGGCATTATGAGCGTCTTTAAGGTTATGAACTTTTCAGTTATTTTTATGAATGAGTAAATCTAAAACTTTCAGGGGTATTATTAAAACAATTATAAACAAACAGTGGACCCAATTTAATCGTGGTTTAATAGCTAAATATGAAATCATTGGTAACTCCATTAGAAAAATATCAGAAGATGGAATGAATTATATATTCTTTTGTCTGAGTTACTAAAGGGATTTCTGAAAATATCCTCAACTTTCTTAAGTCTTATTTCATAATATATGAAACAGGACTTATAGGAAAATTCTAGATTGCAATCAAAAGAATTTTTTTCTTCTTTTTTAGTAAATATTTTTTTAGTAAATATGTTTCATATCTTATAAAATAAGATATATAGGAAATTTCTAGATTGCAATCAAAACAATTGTTTTTCTTTTTTAGTAAATATGTTGGTGTTCGTAAATTATTTTACTTTATTTCACTAACAGAACCCTGAAACTATAAAAGTTTGATTTTCTTAATTTTTCTTTAATATATTTATTGAAAAAAACGATATAAAATATAATTATTTACACTATTTAATACATTTGTTCCTTTTAAAACACTATACTACTTTAAGACATTATTTACAATTTTATAACAATTTATGTTACATTTATTACATAAAAATTATTTATTGAATCAGAACAATTAAATACGGTAAGAATACTTAGAGAATTAGTCGAAGTTCATTTCCTTAAAGGGATTAATGCCAACACAATAGCAACAAACAATTAACATGTAAATTCATAAAATCACTTTATTTTAGATGTTTCTACAAATATTTTAAAGAATAAGGAACAATGCTGTTTAGTTATCAATTAAAAACAGTTAACTTTCAAGTATAATAAATCACACATATTTACTATTAATTTTATTATTAACTTAGTGAAAAGATATTAATTTTTATTCAAAAACCAGAAAGATTTTAGTTAGCTATTTAAAGGCTTTTTAAAATCGGATTGCAGCCCTTTTGACGTAAAGAGAGAACTTGTGGTATTTGCGGAATATCTTTAATAATAATTCATGAAAGTTGTCAAATTTCATAAAAATTAATAAAAAATATTTTGGAAAGGAAGCACAAACGATAATGCCTTTCTGGGAGAAGAAATACTTGGTGCTTTGGGATTATCCGTCGACCATATTCGTACTTTGGGATTGTCTATAAGTAGTAGTAGTTCTTTTAGTATAAGTTATACAAGAACATTTTCGCTAAACCCGATATTATCGCCAAAAGATAGCTTCTGCGCATATTCAAAAATCGCCAATCCTTTGGCGCATTCTCGAGAGCGTTGACAGGTCGACTGGATGATCCCAAAGTAACAAATACTTTTTATTATAAAATTAATGAAGATTTTCGTATTCTTCCTATACTTTATATTAGAATCCCTCGTGTGTAGAAAGATAATTCTATATTTTTATAGTTTTTTTCCTGCAAAAACTATTATTTTCTGGTCTTAGATTCACTTATTCAATTACATTTCTTTAAAACTGGATTTAAATTCCTCACTAATTTTGAAATTCTAGCACATAGCATGATAGATAGCAATTAAAATCTGATTCACGATAAATATGTTTTGTTTGTTCATGATAATATGGATATCTTTCTTCGTCGTAAGCATCTTTCATTTCAATACTTTTAACTTATATATATATTTTTTTTTCATGAGCAAATACATTCATTCGACTAATATCTATTGAACGCAGAACAAATTCTTTTGTGCAATCTTCTTCATAGTAAGCATGATTCATTTTCAATTACTGTCTGTTATTAAAATAATATTCTATTGGATATATAATCGAATTTCGATAAGAATAAAGAAAAAATAAGAATAAAGAAAAAATAAGAATAAAGAAAAAAGTGTAATTAATTGAAAATTGAATATTGTGGGGGAATCTACAAAGTTTTCGCGCTTCAGCCACTAAATCGATGTCCAAATTGTATAGTTTATGTGTAAGCTCATGATCTCTAGATGTGTTTCACTTGTTTCTCACCAAACTCTGTTTCCCAGAGAAACTAAGAGATCTCTAACTCTTCAGACTTTCAAGGTGGAAACACCTGGATAGGCATTGTGCCATTTTATTTCATGTTAATACCCATGACCACTAAATAGGCCAGAAATGTTGGTCCAAATATATTCTCTTCATTTCCGGAGATATACCAAATAAATCATTAATAGAGATTGTCAACCTCTACTGACCAGGACTTGTTCTGACAATTATTTATGTTTGAAATTTATTTGATTATCCAGAATGCTCTACCGTTGTTGCTCAAGTATAAATTAAAAAATCATGATACGGTTAAAATATTATGGCTTTCTTGGTTTGATGCGAAGTACTTATTTAATATTAATTGACATTACAAAATCAATCCCCATCTTCATCAATTATATCCATTTTATTAATAGTGTTTCAACCAATTTCAATGGAATGCATCGTATAAAAAAAGCACCATTTTAAATTATGAATATGTAGTAATGATATAGTTTTTAATTATTAGCTGTGTTGAAAAATGACAAAATTAACTAGAGACGAAAATTGGCGATATTAGCAGTTTGTTGATTTGGCGGATTTGTGTTTTATTTCCCATTATTTCAGAAAACTCGACGTAGAGAGGGCAGATAACCCGTAATAATATATCTAGGTACTTTTCCGTTAGTCGGGCGCAGGCGAAAAATCGCCAAATTATGTAGAATTCCGCCACATTTCTTACGTCAAATTCGAGTTTGGTTCACAATCCGTTAGCCGGGCGCAAGCGAAAAATCGCCAAATAATGTGGAATTCCACCACATTTTTTACTCCAAATTCGCGTTTGGTTCACAATTGGCGACATTTGCGCCCAGCTAACAGAAAATTACCTATATCTATCTTTCACATGTTTTTCTCTGTGAAGTATTTGAAATTTATGGAGTTTGTCATGATGTTTCTCTCCAAAGACAATATTCAGTGGTGAAATGTTTCAGAGATTTCTCCCAAAATTTGTATTGTTGGAACACAAACAGCTGTTAATCATATTTATCTTACATTCAAAAAATGATTTTGAGGAAACTTATTGCAGTTGTTTTCGTTGAGGGGTGTTTCGTTTGTCATAATCAAGATTTCTAATATTTGGATGTTGAATTAAAAGCAGATCGGAGAAGGTGCTAATTAGAATTTTGATATTGGAAAAATCATTAAGGTCGTACACTCCCTTTTTGTTTCCCATCCAAATTTTCAAGAATCACTTTGCATAAATTGCTATCATTAATTCTTCGTTATTTACTGATAAACTTTAAGATATCAATTTTTAAAATTAAAATTCTAATGTAGATGAAGCCCAATGGCCAAAATTGGGCAATACAATCAAATTTCCTCTCAATTTTTGATATCCTCGAGTTCTGAAACTCCGTATACTTATATATACGCTTTCTGATGATGGAATAAATTTGGATTCCATGTGTGTAACGCCCTTTCATAACACATATATTTGAGAAAAATTTATTTTGAAGCTAGAAAGTGAAACAGGACAAATATAATCAAGAAAATAGACTTTTATTTGTGTACTGAAATATAGAACATAAGTTTTAATTAAAAATCAGAAGACTAGTTAGAAAACTCGTAGAAGTTTAAAATATTGGGAACGATAATATGAAGAATGTATGTTCACAATTAATTAAAAAATATTAAAATATACAATGAATACTATTAAAATGCCAAATTATTTTGAATATTTATTTCGGTATCTCCCTCTTTCTCATTTTATGAATTTGTCTTATAAAACTATTTATATATATATTAATTTAATAATTCTTATTGCAAATTGTCAGTAGCCCGTCAGCCGCTGTTAAATTTGAAATAACAGCGTTGCCCGAGGAACACCACGTGGAGGTCGGCTACCAGAGTTCCTCGAGGGCTGTCCCCATACACGCAGATGACTACATTCTGGGACAGCCCCGGGAGGTCAATAGGACCCCCCTCGCTCACTCCTAAGAAATATATTCCATCTGCTGATCAGGAATTAGGGCTATTCGTGTAGATCGTTGGCACACTATTTGATTTGACAGCTTTATTGATGGATTCTTTTTCTTTAAGTATTTCTGGTGAGAAATAAAATCTGTTCTTTCCATTAATCAATGTGGTAGTTGTATTGTTCCTTTTGAAGCTTAATTATTTTGTACAATTCTATTTTCTGAAAGCAAATGAATATTTAGACTGAATCACAAAACTTCGATCTAAGGAGAAGATGAGGCGTCGAAATGTATTGATCTTCAAATCTCATTTAAGAGAATCTGTTATGAATTCAGAAAAAAAGAACTTTATTTCCTTTTATTTCGATTCTAACTATATTTATCTTCATTGCAGAAAATACAGTTGTCAAATAAAAGTTCCTTTTGATCAATTGAATGTTCACTTAATGGCTCATATCTTGTTTCAAGATCGTGGACTGATTCAGCAGAATCTTGTTAATGCATTTTACTCGAGTCATCATATATATATACTTCAAATCATTCAAGAGTTGATTCAATTTTCATTCTATGGACATGTTTATGAAATAACACTTTCCATTATGATACGGTTTTCATGAATTCTTTATTCTACTTCTTATAATTCCGGGCTAATTTTAATCATGAAATACTGTAACATAGAAGTGTCACAGATTGCAAGATTGCTAAAAATTGCTAATCACAAATCTTTGTTTGCATATCTATAATTCTGTATACTTGAGTGCATTATTACTTTTTTATTGTTTGAATCCTTCTTTCACCAATAAAGTATCTTATTTTTAAATAATGTCTACATCAAATATTTTCCAGCTTTAAAACAATTTGATACATCTATGCGTTCAAAAAATGCGTAAATTCTTTCATAGGTACTTTCATTACTTTGAGTCTTCTTTATTCCAATATTTGCTTTGATTCAAGTTCTATATTATGCATAGGTAAAAGCAATAGTAGTTTGGTATATCTGTTTATTATAATATAATGATATTTTCAAGCTGCAGAGTTTTCGTCTCCATTTCTGCTTTTTGATTCTTTTCAGATATTCTTGTAATTCAGATATCCTTCTCATCTTTTTAGTTCAATGTGCATATTTGTGATATTTTTTATAATCTTTAGAAGTAATGAATTGTTTATTTCATTGAAAAAATTGCTGTTTCAAAATAATGATCCAGAGAGAGTTCAGCAGATATAGCAGGAGGAATCTTTTAAAATATTGGATTGATGAGAAGAGATTTTACAATTTGTTACGATATAATCAAAATCTATGTGCAGGCGTAAGTGTTTTATTGTTTGCAATGCTATGGTTCAGTTTGAAGATGATAGAAATGCTTTAACTATTCGTTTGTTAGGGTACTATTAGTTTTCTGTCTTGAAATATGTAAATTAGACTGCATACTTGGAACGGGGAATTGGAGGCTCACCGAAAGCAATGCGAATTTCATTCTCGCGGTCGAGCCTCCCCCGTTCCATAGAGTAATACATCATGATCAGATACTGTTTTGCAGTTGCAAGATCGAAGTCTACCTCATTAGACTTTTCAATATCATCGCCAAAATCAAAGGTTGCAGTTGGTTTTTCTGCTTTAGCAGACTTGAAAACGGAAGCACTGAAATGAAACAAACAGCAAATAAGTGGATTATAGTTTTTTTAAAATTTGCTTAATTAATATGATCAAATCTAGACATTAATTTAAATACAACGTCCAGAAATAAGACATCAATTAATGGATTCATTTATTTGGGCACGTATTATGTGATGTGCACTATTAAAACTTGTATTATGTGATGTCTTTTGTTCTAAAAGCGAATTTATTTGTAAGGTTTTTAGGTGGATTTAAAATCACAGATACCGTAAGTGTTGTTTACAGAAATTAAAGCACATTATATGAATTATGAAACAGTTACATTATATTATTAACACCTAAACATAATTACTTAAATTAGTACATCTTGGTATAATCATTGTAATTTTTGCAGTTTTCAAACAGAAATTAATACATTATTTAAAAATCATTTGATATTAAAAATATTTATTTAATAAAACATTATTAAAATATGATTTGAATACAATACTAATATTTAAATATAATTTTTTTATGAATTGCAGTAAAAGAGTATACTTACAATGCTTTCCGTATTCTTTTTAGAAGTTTAGGAGCCATCACAATTCAAAGCTGTTTTGCAATACAAAAAGCAGAATAAAAATTACGAAATATAAAATCGCAATTTCAAAATTAATCGCAGTGAAATTCACAAGATATTTAATCGTCAATGTTTTTTCACCGAATGGACAGAAGCATTGTTGGTTTGGACCAAACAATATCATTCCATTGTTATTGTAACTATTATCGTCTCTATTTCAGATAACTGTTAGATTCATTTTTAAAAATCATTTGTTCGAACAATGGTTAAATACATTGTTTCACTTAATACTCTTCGTTTCTTTCTGACAAGGTTGCTTACATTTTTGCAAAATATATATATATATATATTTCATGCAAAGAATCTGAATGCAGTATTTTTAAATATTTACAAGTATGCTAATTCAATCTAATTGACAGAAACACCTATAATTCAGATTAAGCCATATAAAAAATTTATAATAACCCTGTAGATTTGTTGATTATTCAATATTTTATTTATCTGCCTGATAATTTGGGCAAAAAAAATTGATACTCTTATGTAAATAACTGGTCACCGAAGAGTGTCATCAAATTCTGCTTTATTATTTTTAACATAGTTTTTCTTATTTTCCTTTCCTTTCTATGATTTGAATTTGATAATAAAAATACCTTTAGTCACTTTTTTAATATCGAACTTAAAATAGGAAATCATACAAAAAATATTAAGATCAATAACGAAATCTAATGGCACTTGTCATAGACAAGCTAACTGACTTTAGAACTCAGTGATTGTAAGCGAAGGGTGCATTTCTTGTTTTTTCAGTAGCGCCATCTGGGGCCGAGTGCAACTTAGCTACACACAGCTTACAACCCTCTTTACGTGGCGGACTTCATTGACGCATTTCGCTCATTCACAGATCCTAATTTAGACCTGGATCAGAGAGCTATCACCCTTGATACTGTGCCCCCAGTAGTATTTCTCTCGACATGAAGGATTTTGAGATAACGACAGATTTATACGTGTGCCAGCCACCACACACACACACACACACAGAGTCTTCCGCCGGCGGGGTCCGAACTCGCAACTCGCAGGACGCGAATTCAAAGCCCTGCCGACCATGCTATCCCGGCCCCCAATTTTTGGAATTGTCATTAATTCAAAGGCTTCTCCAAACCTTTTTGATGCTGTAAGTGGAATGAATGACGCTAATTACAATCCTAATCGGAAATTTTATTTTAATTTTTAGGCACCACATTAGATTAATCGAGATAAAATACTATAAATATCAATGCACATTGTCATCATCAGTGATTGAATTGTATTTGTCGAAATGGTATTTTATTTACCATTAAAATATAAAATTTCTTGACAAGAATTTGCTTTCATAATATCGTCATTCTGCTTTATGAATACCAAAATAAAGTCTATAGTTTAAAAAGTAAAAGCAATATTTTTTTGCGAGTCAACAAACAAAACATAATCAAAAAATTATTTTAAAAATGTCGTCCGATCTTCAATAAAAGCATTATAAATTGGTAAATGTAATATTTTGGAAATTTTAATATTTATTTGAATATCTTTTACTATCCATGGCAGCTTTTAAATGGCTAAACAGATTACACAAGTTTTTTTCCTATGACAAATTTTTTTCCTAATGATTTACTATACGAAGAGAAATAGTAATTGTCAGATATTTCGAACTTGATATTTTGACGATCTCAATATTTCAGACTTCTCTGAGTCTGACAAACACATTTTTGGAATAGAATCCATTCACAGGAAATCTGTGTGTCTGGCTATCGAATATGAGTATGAGAACTAGTAAAGAATCGAAATAGATAGAATTTGGTAAATTTACCATATTATATAAATGATACAGAATTTTAATACTTAAAATGTAACTTTTTAGAAAAATTGTAATCACATTTCTTCAAAACGTTTATCATTAGTTCGTCTTTGCATGTAAACCCGACAGCTCGAAAACGTAATGAATTAAGTGAATGTAAATTATGCAATGTTAATAAAATTGTAGCCGATGACGATCCATCGAAAAAAAAACTTTGGAAAAGCATATTAAATTTTCTTTATTGTGCTACGAAATGCAAATTTCTCATGTATAGAATTCAGTTAATGAAAATCTGAGCATTTATAACTTTGTGTAAAATTACATGCCAAATTTCATTTAGCTTAATAATTGCTTTTCTGAAATATTGCGTTTGCGTATATATCAGTGTATATACAGATAAGCAGGCAATCTTCCAGTGAATTTTGTTCAAAGTTTAATGTTGATCTACCCTCTAGATGCCCCCCGGGGGCACCTCCAAATGAGGATGAGATGTTTCCGGTATGGTCGTTGGATCTCTTCACCTTGAAAGGTACATAAATTGATAGGGGATTAGGCTCCTCTCATCGATGACAGGACGCGCTTCCTTCGAGAAGGGTTATACCGTGGCCGGTGATTATCCTTAGAACTCAACCACAGTTCCTGCCAATGCTGCCGTAATAGCGGTCCGGTTTTTCAGTTTTCTTTATCCGTGTGCCTCAGGGCGGGTCGGAGAGTCAGTGATATGGCTTATCCTCTAGATGCATCCCATTTGGGGGGGGCACTTCGTAATTGAGGACGAGTAACTTCCGGCATTTTGGTTGGTTCTCACACCTTTATGGGTAAACGAAAAGGTGAGGGTTGGCTACCTTCTATCGATGACGTTACGCACTTCCTTAGGAATGGGTTGTACCATGGCCAGTGATGTCCCTTAGGACTCAGCCACAGTTCTCGCCAATGTTTCAGTTGCGGCAGTCCGGACATTCAAGATTTTCCGTGTGCCTTCGGGCGTGTCAGAGTATCCAGTCTGTGAGCATATTCTAGATGCTAAAACTGCGAACAAAGTTTCATCCAATTAGCTCTACAAGCTTTGTAGTTATCATATTCATTTGCACAGAGACAGACATAAAACAAACAACATTTAAGTGAGTTTTGTCTGCAAATTTCGTTTAAGCATCATTTACCAAATTTTATCTGTCCAACCTAATTCAATTTACAATTTAGAGAAATCATATTCATTAAATATTGACAAAAGACTTCAAAAATGTACTTTTTAAGATTGACGGAGGTTTGAAATGGAATATCTAGATTTCGAATCATTTGGTGATTACAGTAATTTGTATATTTTATACACAAGAAAGTAAAATGTAGTGAGAAATTAAATTTCATTAAAGAAAATTTCATTTCATAAAACAATAGTTTATTTTGATTGTAAATGAATACACATATGGGAAAATTATAAATTCCTCTATCGTAAGAAACCTGACGAAATTTGTCATCAATTAAAACGGCAAAAATGATATTTGATTCTGTAAATTTACTAATTATTGCTCCTTTTATAACATTATTCCTAGGCTATTTTAGCTCCAAACCCTTTTTACTTAACAATGTGGAAAATTTATATGTATAAAATTCATAATAAATCCAAAAATTCGGTAGATCACAAAAAATTTAACTGAGTAAATCTGATTTCTATTATTCTTTTCTTGATATAAATATAAATTGAGTGAATATTAATTTCAAAAAGATAATTTCTTTCATTTAATGATCAGTTTAACATTCTACCAAAATTTTACGATTAATATTTTAATTTCATCGTGATCTTGTTAACAATGATTTAAAGTGTTTCTTTAATTGGCGGCCAGTTATTGGTTTTAAGCATTAAATAATATTTGAGTTGAAAGTATTAAGGATTATTACATATCCTTTCTCAGCACACAAAGCTTATTTGATTTTAATGAGTTTTTAATCCATAACACCAAAGAATGTAGAATTTAAAATCAATTACATACAAGTAGAGACCCATTTAAAAGCAAAAAAAAAAAAAACCAACTTTTCTCTATTACTTTTACAAATACTTGAATAACTAATATCAAAGAAAAGCAAATGAAAACTAATTAAAATGCTTCGCTTTTAATTAAAATTGGCCAGCAATTCAGAATCTTTCTATAAAGGATTTTAGAAAGTAGAATAAAATCGGAAGAGTTCCGTTTCTTTTTCCAATTCTCTATTGAATTGTTTCCATCGAAACAGAATAACTGAGAGCTCATTTCAATTATTCAACAGGTCTAAGAAAATTTCCAAAAATAGAAATAAGTTTTTAAAATATCAAAGGTCAATGTATATTCTTTCTGATTAACGTGACTTAAAACATAAACTGTTTTCTGGGGGATTTAGAACCAATGAATAATGCGACGATATCTGCGCTAAGGTAATTATTATATATTTTGGTAAATGAATAATTGAATTACTAAATAACGCATGAAATATAACGTACTTTTTATCATAATTCAAAATCAGTTAAATGTTTCACGAAAATTAGATTTAGGGCAATTTCTATTTTTCTTATAAGGATGTACAGTGTTATTATTATAAAAATTATCCTGTTATATGAGACCGTAATTATCACAGCATTAACAAAAACGGAATAAAATTTTAGTTTAGTATTTTGAGGTATGCACTCAAGAATCATATGAAAAATATCAGCGAAACTCTAAAAATTGTGGTTACTCTGACAAAATTTCAAAATTATCAAAAGTCAACACCAACTTTAAAAAAATTGGAATGTGTTCCCCGTAGCAAAAAACGATAAACAGAATTGAAACTGTACCTGTAGCACACAAATCACCAGCGTTAGACAGACTATGAAAAAAAGAAAAAACAAATGTGGTGTACCTATCAGAGATGTGAAGTTCAAGAGATTCTTTACGGCTTGGCACGTGTTTTGGTTCTAAGCGCCATCTGGGGCATGCAAAGTGTCATTGTGGTTGAAGTAGGTCATGCAGAACATTTGTGAAGCACAATAAAATGTTTTACTTTCTGTTGCTTCTCTGCTGTTATAGGTTGTTTGCTTTTTTCTTCTTAGTCTGTCTAATGCTAGCGAATTTCGTGCTACAGGTACCGTTAGAACGTTATATGAAGAACACATTCCAATTGATATGAAGAACACATTCTAATTTTTAAAGAATGATATATTTATTTGAAAAATTTTGCAGTTTTGTCACTGTAACCGTAATCGTTAGAGCTTAACTGTTGTTTTACTTATGATTTTTGAGCGCATAACTTCAAAATACTTTGAACCAAAATTTTATTCCGTTAATGTGAATAGTTTGAGAGTTACGGTCCCATATATTGAAATAGTTTTTTTTAATAATTACCCGTTATTTTAATAATTAATAAGAAATGCATGCAAACTCCATAAATTCAGTAAAAAACAATTAATTCTCGGAACAAATTACGGTTTGAGTAAATATAATCAAAGGGACTTCGGATATTTTTTTCATATATAAAAATTAATTCATAAAGTGACCGAAAAAGAACGTTCATATTGCCGCATTGAAGAAAGACAGTCGAGTCTCCATAGCCGAATGGTCATGGCACTAGTCTCATGATCAAGAGACCTAGGTTCGAATCCCAGTAGAGACAATGCTATTAATAGTATATGTAAGTACTTAATTCATTGATTTTATGTTTTCCTTCATTTCATGTTCCAGAAGATACTGGACTTTTCTTACTGTCTCCAGAAGAGTATTCTGGAACTTTCTCTGCTTGTATAAAAACAGAAGATTTGTCAGTTACTGTATTCTCAGTTCAGAGTTCAGTTAATAAATTGGTTTAGCTCTACCTCTTGTGTGTGCCATTCAGTTCTGTACTATAGCATCTACGTGACAATATGTCATACTAAGTTGTTTTATGCAATTAGAGCTAGCAGTAAAACATATGGCTGCAAATGGATTCATTATCCGATTCTGGCAGCATATTATCATCACAAGATTTAGTGTTTGTAGTTAAAGCTTCTATAATAATAGTGAATTCACAACTATCTAATTGGGAAAATTTCACATGAGGAAAGGACAGAAGGGGGGGGGTACTATTTCCTTAAACGAGATATTGAATTTTATACAATTTGAGGAAATGAGGAATTTCATGGAATTATTGACACCCGAGACTTCAACGGAGAATAGCAGTGTTATTGAAGCTGTTAAAAAAGTATTAGATTCTGGTATCTTTCGATACGACATGTCCTGTATGGAAACTTGGATCCGTATCCGTAGAAGATACAAACACTTCACCAGTTACTACACCTAAATGTTATATTTTCAGAATTCTTGTATTTTCCAGAACTATTTTTATCGCTTACTCGCCAAACGATCTCTAGTGGCAGAAATCTTTGTCGGAAAATCCATTAAAAATATCTATAATTTTGTCTTTTTAGCGATGATATAATATTGCAGGAAAACAATGTTACAGACTCCAAACAACATAAAACAATATTTTTTTATAATGACGATTGATAAGAAGAATTTGCCCATCACTTATTTTAAGGAGTCTTTCTGAAATAATAGAAATCTGTAATTTTTGCTTTACTCATTAAAAGTTGCTTTAGTTAGCTTTTCCGATTATTCCTTTCTTCAGTTAAGGAATAAAATTGAACAAATATACTTAACCTGCAATATTTCTTTTACACAAGCCATTCCACTTTCAGCTTGCCTTAGAAACTTTGGAAAACAGCTGGGTTTTTTTTCCTAGGCTCTAGGCTCTAGCGCATTTCTATCGAGTTGGCGGCAAATAAATGTTCACCCTATCTCGGTGTGATGTACTTGAGGAGAGTTTCTGCGGCTGGAAACTTCTCCCTGAAGACTAGAAGAGACGCTTTCTGCTTTCTTTCAGCTTTTATAGCTTGCTTATGTGCTCACCAAAGAACAGTTGATCGGCAAACTGTCTGAACTTCACTGTCTTACTCAAGTTATGACCCAGCTAGAAGATACAGAGATTAAGCAATATTATTAAGTTGATTATAGAGTATTTTACATAGTTTTTCCTGAGAAATGTTAATACATAAATCAATAATATCAAATGTTATTTTTTAAAATTTAAATGTACTTAGTTTTATTATGTTTTTGTTTGATGGAAGGGTTTTTGAAAGTAACTTTTTTCAAATTTTCATTTAATTTCATTCTTCTCTTTTCGGCTTTCCATCATGTCTGTTGAAGACGTTTACCGATCTTAAAGAAGAGCAGAGTTTTGGCTTGTCACAGTGGCATCACGTCGGTGAAAGTGGCCATCAATTCTACGAAGCAAAATAATTTTGAATTTGTTTGACTTAAGTAATCTCATATAAAATAAATTGATTAACTGTGTATTTATTTGCTACTCTGTTTATATATTATTTTTATATAGAGAAAGACTATTGGAAATGAGCCGGTTTCTTTAAGTCGCTCCAAAAGTTATGCTAGTTTTACATGATAACGGATAAAAAGAGAATGAAGTGGCAAAGTTAAAGACAATAAAGGAAATTCTATTCAAAATATCTAAGATACACCATGGTAAATAATTATAAAATTTAGCAATAAATAAATGAATAGCAAGCAACTAGTGCAGACAGAAATTGATAAAAAAGAAAGCTAATTTTAATTTCAAGTGATAACTAAAAATTAAAATTACTTTCAACAAATGGGCTGAAGGGGGAAAAAATCCTATGTGCCATTTTTCTTTTATGTTTTTTACTGAATAAAAAAGCTTTATATAATGTTCTTAAATTACAATCAAATTATAGTAAAATAAGTGAATTCGTATTTGCTAACTAATGAAAATAAAATGCATTTATTTTAAACGAAAGCATGGTGAAACTAAATATCAAATATTTATCTAAATAAAGAAATTTTCAGCGTGTCCAAAAATTAAAGAAAGAAAAAAAAATATATGGCTTAGAAATATAGATAAAAATCTTTCTCTTATATTTCTTTACGCTTTATTATATCTCTTCCCAATGCTTAACGCAATTTCGAAAATGTTTTCCAAGTTTTTTTTACTAGTATCTTCCTTAAAAACTGAGAAGATGAACTGAACTAAATTATGTTGCATGATGGGAAATAGAAATTCGGTCAACCGGAATTTCAACAAATCAATTACCTTCAAAGAAACCGGCAAAACACAGACGATTTATAAATATTCAAAAATCATTTGTGCGTATACAAATTTCAAACCGTTATTTAAATATTCCAAAGAATGCATGCAAAGATATTTTCCTTGCGTTAAAGTTAGGATTCTTCAAAACAATTCGGATAATATCTAATTGATCTGCTTGGAACGGTCTTTTTTTATTTTTTCAATTCTTTAAATAGCTCTTTTGCGTATGTTAGATTCTTAATTAATCATTAAAAATGAATCGCTTATTCAAATCATTTTTTCCATCTTCGACAAAATAAATCATATGTTATTCTGCAACAAAGTAATTCAAGTGCTTTTTAAACTTTAAACATCTATTAGACTCCAATAACTATTAGTCATAGTATGCTGTGAATAATGGTGTTTATTCTAGAGTTTATTTAATTGCTTTATCAAACAAACTTTTAGAAAATTTTGAGTAACAATAAAATATGTTACTTATTTTACCTGAATTAATCAGATATGAAATTGTTTTAATTGAGTTCACCGAAGAGACGCAATACGATTTCAAAATATCTTTAAATATTTTAGGCTGATTTGTTATAGGTATGCCATCTGTTTCATAAGTTCTGTGATATGAGTTTCGGAAAAATTATTTATATCATTATCAATCATGATATAAATCATACCTCGTTAAAAATCCTTCATATTTCAGTCAGTTCTTATCGCCAATGAGTGGTTTTTCTTTATTTAAAAGTAGCAAGATTGCTTTATTAAATATCCCTAACAAGTCGGAGTAATTTATGAAAATATACACTTCGCCCTTTTTCAATTATACATTTATTAATTCAAACAATAAAAAATGCATTTCTTTAAAGCGTTTAAGTTCTTTTAAAACGTTTTTCTATCTCTAACTATCTATAATGATCTGAAAATTAGTCTTTGGGTTACAAATGTAGTGAAAATTACATTTTTATAACTTTATTATATTTTTATAACTTTAAGTAATCAGAATTGATAATTTAAATAAGGGTCATTTAATTAATTAATTCCACTCTGGGAACACAATTCTGTAATATTCAATCCTATGTCTTTTCGTACCAACTGTCAGAAAATGCAAATATATGCAGTGTAATAACTACGTGGTATAGTTGAAAGATTACTCCTTTTTTCAAGTAGGATGTAACTCTGATTTGACTATCCATTTCTCTTATTTTCAAAGCCAATATCAACTCGAACGTCTGCGTTAATTTATTTAGAGTGGATATGCGCCTATTAATAGATAATAAATGAAATTTTTTCGAATTAAAAATTATAAATCACAAATTGTGGATTATAATTACAATAAGCATTAAAACAAAGCAAAAAAAGTTCCCTTAAATATTTTTTAATAAATTTTTTTCTTTGAAGCGAAGAGAGAGAGAGAGAGGGACTTATGTAAAATTCTTTTAGCCGAACAATAAACTATAATTAATCATTTAAATAAGTGTGGAATATATTTTTCATTAATCCGTACATTAAAAACATTGTATCCGTACATTATTCTTTAAATAAGAAACCCTAAATAGAAGAAAAACATTATGCTATAATTGTCATGTATTGAAAATAAATTCTGAAAATTTCATTTGCATCTTATTTTCAATTCATATTAGTTTTATTCCATTTCAGTTTCATTATACACTTAATTTTTACTTTCTCGTACACGTAATATAGAAAAAGTATAGTAATCGTGAAAAAATTCGAAGAGATTTTGACGAATCTCCACGTTTGAGACCTACATGAGTTCGAAAAACACATTTTTGGAAAATATTCTTCTGTCTGTCTATCTGTGATAAAGATAGATAACTTAAAAATGCTTTGAGATAGGCGGTTGAAATTGGGTGTTTGGTTTTTGCACTAAATTTTCAGATATTTATCAAATTTTGTGTAAAATCTGTTCAGAGGGAAGTCCTACTGACAGGCTGTTCCAATATAAGTTAACTCATTAATTACAAAACGAAGAGAGCTAGATGGATAAAATTCGGTACACAGATTTAACATCTGTAGTGTAACAAATGTCACATTTTATGCAAAATCCAACAATGGGATGACTGTCCGTCGATCTGTAATTTCAGAAACATGTAAACGGGATAACACAAAAGCAAAATAATTTAAATATATCAAATTTGGTATGGCATTTTATAACTACAAGTGAGATTTGGCTTCAAATTTTTGTTTCCATTGGTCTAGAAAAAAGTGTCTACAACAAAAATTCGACTTTCGAATACTATTAACACATGCCGCATAATAATAACTAAGTAACTCGCCAAGGATGACACTATAGATTCAATAAAAATGCTAAATATACACCAAAAATTTATATTTCGTAATTATCGTAAGCCAGTGCCATGTAAAGCGTTTTCTGGCATGGCATGTGAGATTAGAGAGTACGCGGGAAAATTTTGGAAAGACCACTCCTGCTGTTTTATATAAGCCAATTTATCTCGAAAGACATTTTACAACCTATATCAAAGATAGCGCCTTGGATAAATCTGATTTACGAACAAAAGTTTCCTAAAATTCCCAAAGTTTCTGCACAAAAATTATGCACAAACTGAATTTTATCTAAATTTTGCAAGAACATGAACTGTTATAAAATGTTCTTAGAGCTTAGAAGAAATTATGAAAATTATTTATGAGCTAAAATTCGATTACTTCATTTCAGCCGCGTCACATAAATATGATAATGACCCGAACGTGCTCTCATAAATATGCCAAAACTGAAATAATTTACGAAGAAATAAAGCCGTGCCGGCTTTTCCGTTCTTATTAATTTAAATAAATTCTGAAGAATCTTTCCATTGTGAAAACCTATCTGAATTGGGCATCTTAAAGCATCTCGAATTTTCTAAACAACAACAAATAATTTGGCAAAACTCCAACAGGATGATACAGAATATTTTGGAATTTAAAAAATTTATTATGAGTTTTTCTAAAGAAACCAGTTTTAAACTTTTGTGGTGTATCTTAAGATTTGAAAAGATCGTAGAACTTAGTAGAATGTCTTTAAGGGAAATAGATTTGTCTAAATTACAAAATAAGGTTAGAATCTGTTATTCAGATGACAGACTTGGAAATATGTTACTATTCAATTTATATCAGCTATTTTAAAAGTTGTCTTTCATCTTTAGACAATCCACATTTGATTTAATATTACTGATTTGTTAACAAAATACCTTTGGGAGCTCTAATCAATATAAAAATATTTTACTTAAAAAAAAGCTAAAATAAATGCATAAAATTTACAATTCCATACAAAAATGGCAAACATATCATTAACCTCAAAAATATTATATGGAGTCTTAAGTGAATAAATGCGCTAGTAAATTTCCAAAATACAAAGGATAATCTAATAAGATAGCAAAGAAAACATCATAGTTAAAAGGTTAATTGTATCAAGCAAAATGGCTTTAAATTATTATATTAAGAATTGAAAAATGAAATTGTACTTAAATATTTTATGAGAAATTGGAGAGAAAGAAAATTATATTAAAAGTCTATAAAAAATAAAGTCGGCATTTTAATTTTTTTTGAATTAAAAATATGATATGATAAAAAGTAAGTAAATACGATAAAAAACGAGTTATAGTTAATTGTTGTTTTTACTATTAGTGATTGAAATCATCTTGATATACAAATTGATGCAAGCATGTTATTTAAATTCGGTATCTTTATAATAAAACTTTTATACATTTTTTTTAATTTTTTAAACGCAAATGTTAGGAAGGACAGATTTCAAATAAATGCTTCAGAGAAAATTAATATAGGAAATTTTGAAAACTGCAAAAGAACTGTCATTCAAAGAAGATCGCATTAAAACATAGAGAGTGCACTCAGAATTGTTATTCTTCCAAAATAAGAAAAATATATATTTTTAAAATTCTTGACGTTGTAAATTTTCTTTTGTGCGCCTAAAATAATTTCATTTTGATATAATGAAAAAGCGAATCAGTAGCGTTTGATCGATCAGCAAAACAGATTAAAAATTCATGAATTATAGATGTAATGTTTAAACAATGAAAATAAATCCTGGAACAAACAGCTATCATTGAATATTTTACTGAAATGTATCGGTAATGAGATATTTAAATATACATTAAAATCATTTATGTATCAAAATAATAATTGCATTTTTTTTCACTAAATAAAACTTAAACCATACAAAACCTGTCAAATCGACTCTTCGATTCAATTAATTTTCTTTAATATATGCTGTATCCACGAATGAATTAGAATTTAAGTATTGATGCAGAATTTAATATAAATGAAAAAAAGATGATACGTAGATTATTCAAATGAAAATTTATTTGCATTTCAAACAATCTATCAAAAGTATCAGATATTTTTTTTAAATCTGAAATTGAACTTTAACATTTGAAGAAGTACTATAATCGCATTACTGTTTCAATAGCTGTTTGCATAATGTCTATATACTCAAGAGAGCTTTGACTGTTTCTAAACTGTATTTCTTTCTTTCTTAGAAAATAACTGAATCGCTACTTTGAATTATTTCAATTCCTAAAATACGAGTTGCTAGTTACAACTCAACTCAACTCGTTGATTTCGAATAAAAAAAATAATTCCAAAAAAACCTTAACATTATCGGAATCGTACTGAACATCTGGAAAGGATCCGACAAGGCGTGAAGAAGAACAAGAAAAGGATTTTAAGGGAACATGTTTTTTCGTTATTCTAATTTTCTCCGGGCTTTGGAAATCGTTCCATTTGAATGAATATGAGTGTAGTTGCTCCCACCAAACTTTTGTATATTAAAGAATAAATACATTAGTCCCTTTTACTTTTCTCACATACTTAGTATACTTTTGATTTCCCACGTTTTAAATCTCTCTGAGTTCGAAACACACATTTTTGGAAAATACCCGTCTGTCTGTGACATAGATAATTCACAAAACGCTTTGATCTAGATGGTTGAAATTTGGTATATGAGTTTTACACCAAATTTGCAGATTTCTATCAAATTTTGTGCAAAATCTCTTCAGAGGAAGTCCGTCTGTCCCTTTGTTTGAATGTAAATTAACACAACTACAAAATGAGGAGAACTAGATAAGTAAGATTCGGTATACAGATTTAACATTTATAGTGTAGACACTTGTCAAAGTTTGCGCCAAATCTAACTAATGGTCAACTGTTTGCATAATGTCTATTGCATTGCATTAGACATTATGTCTAATGCGATGCGTAATAATGATAAAATATGTGTTGCATAATAAATGATAAAAATAAACGTATGATAATGAATGAACATTAATGTTGGGATACAGATTATGGATATTTGGTATGTTGCTAAATTTTCAATTATTGTATAAATGTTCTTGTTTGTAAATAATGCAAATAAGGATATGGTCAATAAAAATGTATGAAATAATTGCTGGCACCACATTGCATTTCAGATGCAAAATATGTCTCATCCTTTTTTTAACTTAATCTCCAAAATGGCTAAGAGCGCAGAGCACTGTGTTATAGGTTTATTGATAGTGATGTCGATGTTTTTTACCATCTCTTGGTGACTTTTTTTTTACTTCGACGTTTTAAGAGATAATCGTCTCTGATAAGCGTTCTTGATGCAATTTGGTTTCAACGGTAACTAAAATGCGTCAAGAAAAAAATTTCGCCAAACTGTATAAATATACTAAGTGCATTATTATTTGTTATTAAAAAGTTTTGAACGTGCTAATCACATGCTATATAGTTTAACGATTGAATACGCCAAATGGGCGAAATTTTTTTTCTTGGCTCTTTTTGGTCGCCGTTACAACCGATAAGTACCGTACTCTTTCATTTTTGATAAAGTAGTAGTAATAACTGTGAATTAAATTCAGACTATATTAGTGATGGTACCTCCCATATGGAACTTTGCGTCTATTTTCGAGTTTGGGCTTAATATGCAGACTAATAAAAACGTCTGCATGACCGATTCACAAGAGAAATATTATGTCATGATATCCTATCTACCTATTGCCTCTTCATTCAAAATTTAAATGATATCACTATGAATTTTTCACGTAAAAGCATTATTAGCCCATAAAAAAGGAATTTTGCGCTTTGCTGTTTAGCAATAGATTTCCCATTCAGTCTCGAATTCCAGTTTCTATAACTTGCCTGAAGTTCATTGAATTTTGCTAACAGCTAAAACGTAGGATTAGAACCATTTATTGCCAATGCGAAGAGAAAAATATATTGTAGAACGGTTAATTTTGGATTAATAATGCCTTCTGTAGTATTTCATAGTAAGTAACTTCATAGTAATGAATGAATACCCCGCCCTAATTGTAAAGCTGGAATAGGACTTTGTTCCGCAAGGCATCTCTAAGGCATTGTGGCTGATTTTCTGTATTGCAAAAGCAACATTATTAAAGTAATGCATATTTTTGAATGATGATCGGGATAAATGCTAACGATTCGTTAAATTTACTATGGAAGACATTTATCGGAATAAAAAGCCGAGAAAGATTAATATTAGAAAGCCCTAGGCACTCCTTTTGGCATTTCAGCTAACTTGTGTGCAACAAATTGCTTAAATGAGCGTGAATTTCGAAATAACGATGCTGCAATCAAAAATTTGCTCCATCGAAGACATTTCTCGGAATAAAAGGACGATAAAGTTTAATATTAGAAAGCCCTAGGCACTCATGTCATCATGTAAAACACCTAATCCTGAAATGTATGTTTGTTCCCATATTCATAGCTTTACATCTCGTTGTCTTTCTGTAGAACTCTAATATGTATATACACACCTATTCAATTAAATTTTAATTATATTAATCGATTGATAGATAATTCTTAAAATAATTTAAAATATCAAAATAATATGCTATAATCGTACACTAATAAGTATATGAAATTTCAAAACTCCAATACTTCAGGAAGAAAGTGAAAAATCTATAGCAAACTTTACAAACAAGTAGTCTTCATGTTAATTAGAAGTGTTTAAAAAGTAATTTTGTAAGCCGGAATGGCAACGAATTTCAGACATTGTGCCAATCAAAGTTTTCTTTGCATAAAATAAATAAACGATATGAAAGCAGAGAAGTAACAGGCGTCTTTCCATTATTTGGGGGATATTTTCCGATTGTGGAAACTTTCATTAAATGCACCTCTAAAGAATTTTTGAAACGTTTACTTGCCACCGTGTTGATAGAAATCCATTCGATTCTTAATCGGAAAAACGACAGGGAAAAGAAAAAAGGCAAAGCCCAGCTGTTTCCAAAGGAAGAATGAATTTAGGAAGAGTCCTTGAAATGAAATATGTAGCACAAGTTTAAGAATGTTTTTCCAAATATTATTTTTAAATTAAAGAATGAATTTCGTTGGAAAATAATTAATTGCATGACCTGTATTATCAATTATCAATTCTTATTATTAAAGTTACAAAAATATAATAAAATGTTATATATTTTGTTTATTGAAAGAAACAACACAATATGTCAACGCTTCATTATCGGGTTTAGTATTAATTTTCTTAAAATGAATTGCATAAATTTGATTTTGCGTAATCTTCAATGTGGTTTTCTTAACAATATTCTCAGAGAATATGTGTTTTTTTTTGTTAATATATATCTAAATCGAGTCACATAACTTTAGCATTTAGTGGTAAAATAAATAAAAAAAAATCAAGTGTGTACTTTGCAAAGGATTTTGTAACAAGACTAAATCTTTTGATACAGAATATAATTATGTTAATCAATAAATTTTGTTATAACAACTAAATATATGTCCATAAATGTACCTATCTCCACACACATATATATATATATATATATATATATATATATATATATATATATATATATATATATATAGTAATAAAAACCAAGTTAATAGGAAAAAAACAAAATTAAACCAAAAAAAAAGAATCCGGATTTCTCAAGAGTCACCCTCAGGCAGGGATTTTTTTTCTGTGAAGGAATGCAGACTAAACAGCCTAATATCGATTCCTCGTGACCCGAAAATCCCCTAAAATTAGGCCTAAGAGATATACCATTTTAACAGAAAGGAAAATACAGAACAATAAATTAGATGAATACGTCCACTAATAATTAAAAATGCAATAACAAAAATAAAATAAAACAACCATATAATAACACTCAAACCAGTGATGAAACAAAAAGGAAAGCCCATACCATCAGCAGGCAAAGAAGTTTTAAGCTTTCTGTTGTGTTTCCCGTGCTTTACAACTCCAAGTTAACGTATTCAAGGTAAAAAAGAATTGGAGGGTCTCAGCGCCATCTATTGACTTATCTAATATGCAACGAAAGATTTTAACACGGTTTTAAAATATAAGCAGTGAGCGTAATCTTCCCAAAAGTTTTTCGCATACTCTTTAACAAAGGCATTATCGCAGATTTGGCGTACAATAGCCAATTAATCTTTGGCTTGAATTAAGCATTTTTATTGGATTCTATCATGCCATCCTTGGCGAGTTTTTTGGTGATTAATCCATGGCATGCGATGAGTAGTATCTGAAAATCGAGTTTTTTTTTAACTCGTTTTTTCAACCGATTAAAACAAAAATTTGATGTAGAACTACACTTGTAATCACAAAATCCCAAACTAAATTTGATGCATTTAAGTCATTCCATTCTTGAGCTATCGTGTTTACATGTTTCTGAAAGCACAGACTGACACACGATCAACTCCTTGTTGGATTTGTTTCCAAATTTAATAATTGTCTGTACTGTAGATGTTAAATACGTGTAACCAATATTATCCATCTAACTCTCCTGGTTTTGTAGTTATCGTGTTAACTTATATACGGACAGCCAGACAGAGACAAACTTCCTCTTAACACATTTAGTTCAAACTTTGATAGAAATCCACAAATTTGGTGTAAAGGGCTGTATACCAAATTGCATACATCTAGATCAACGATTTTTTTAATTATCTTTATCACAGTAAGGCAGATAGTTTTAAAAAATGTGTTTTTTGAGCTCAAGGAGTTCTAAAACATGTGGAGATTCGTAAAAATCTGGAGTTCGAAAGTTTTGAAGATCACCATACTTTCTCTGTACTACGTATACGATAAAGTAAAAATTATCTTTGTTAACAGTATTAAATTAACAGTGCATATTGTTCCTGCATTTTCGCGATTTCATAAAAATGTGTTTTTTGCGAGGTTTTTAATAAAATTTTTCATTGCGGAACTGAAATTCAAATCACTTTCATTGTTCGATGAAATATAAAATTGCATGATTTCATTCTATTGTTGAATGCTAAGGTAGAAGTAACGCTTTTAATACTTTGCAGTTTAAATGAAAAATAAAAAAAAATGAAGTTACGGTACTGAAAATTTTAGAAAATAGATTATCCGGAAAATTACATTTTTAACATAACTATTATGTTATTCGGCTTGACTTTATTTGGTTAATTCATATACAAAATGAAAAGCTGTTAAAATAATGCTACTTTAAAGTTTGCAACAGTTTGATGCTTGAAAATATTTTATAAAGGATTCATGATTATTAAATTATGTATAAGATATTTAACGGAAATTAAAGAGATACAAATAGTCGTTATAAAAAATTGTTAAAGGTAAAACATTAAAATGATGGTATCTTGTATAATGATTGAAACTCGAACAGAGAAGAGTGAAATTAATTAAAAACTTGGAAAAAAAGTTACTCTCACAACCCTCCCAGCAAACAGAAACATAATAAATCTAAGCATATTTAAATTTATAAAAAATGGCATTTGATATCATTGATTCCTGCATTAACAATTCTCAATAAAAAATATGTAAAATATTTCATAATCAACTTATCCGTATTGCTCAGACTATGTAATTTCTAGCTGAGTCATAATTTGAGTAAGACAATCTAACTCAGACAGTTTGCCGATCAAGCTTTCTTTTTTTAGTGGCACATAAGTACGCATAAGAGCTGAAAGGAAGCAGAAAGCGTCTCTTCTAGTCTTCAGGGAAAAGTTTTCAGCCGCAGAAACTCTCATCAAGTACATCACACCGAGACATAGTGAACATTTATTTGCCGCCAACTCGATAGAAATGTGCTAGAGCCTTGATCGGAAAAACGATACGGTAAGGGGGAAAAAAGGACAAAGCACAGCTGTTTTCCTAGTGTATAGGAAATATTGCAGGTTAAGTATACTTGTTCAGTATTATTCCTAAACTAAAGAAATGAATTTTTGCAGAAATAAAAATAATTTTTCATCAGCAGAGCAAAAATTGCAGATTCCGATTATTTGAGTATGACTCATAAGATTACAAATGGACAAATACATATATCACCAATCATCATTGTAAAAACTTATTGATATATGTTATTTGTAGTACTTAATATTGCTTTCTTGCAATATTATAACATTGCTAAACTGGTACTCTGAATTTATAGATATTTTGCAAGCTAAATTTATAGATAACGTCGTTAAATTTGCTCCCTGGAAGCCATCTCGGGATAAAAGGCCGAGGAAGATAAATATTAGAAAGCCCTAGGCACCCATTTTGGCATTTCAGGTAACTCGTGAGCAACAAATTGCTTAAATGAGCGTGAATTTCGAAATAACTGCTTTCAAATTTCATTCGTCTAACTCAAAGCAAGAAGGATATTTTTTCAAAAATGTATTTTTGGAACTCGGTGAGCTGTAAAACGAAGAGATTTGTCAAATACCAAAATACTTATGATGAGAATACAGTGGCCAATTTGATTTCATTTGACGTCACCCAGATATGAATTTTTTCACATTGATATAACCATGCAATGAAGAACGAGTTTCATCTGACCACGTGACATTCAGCAACCATTGTGGGTCGTATTCCATTTGTGCCAGATTCCATGTGGAAGAATATAATATTTCTTATATATCTGCCGGTAGTAACTGGTGATGTGCGTATATCTCATACGGATAAGGATCCAAGATTCCATGTAGGGTACGTAGAATCGAAGGTTTTAGAAATCCCAGATTCTCTCCTGCTTCAAGAACACTAGTATTCACCGTTGAAATCTCCGGTGCGAATTAATCCATGATATTTTTTAAGGTGTATGTACACACTTGAAACATCGAAAATCGTTCAAAATATCGAATATTTTTTTATTGCTTAATAATGTCCTCTGATCCTTTATCTTTCAAACGATACCAAGATGTTGTCAATATTCGAAATATTTCTCCAGTTATAATTATTTTTCTTGAAATGCTTTCATTAAAAACTCTAGTTACGGTGTTTTTAAAACTCATTTTATGAAGAATAATATTTTTCAAGTATGTTCCTTCATTCAAACAATCATAACTCAACACGAAATTAACCAAATACAGTTATTTATATATCAAAATAATCTGTATGAAATAGCGGATGTTTTGTGCCTCAATCAAAGTTATATTTATAGAAATAAATTTTTAAAAGCTGTTTAAAAGTTAAAATTATAGAAAAAATCTCGCTTTTTCTATTCATCGTTGATGAAAAAATTGTTTAAAAAAACTATAAATTTTTATAACTTGTTTGAGGCAGACAACATGAAGACTAATATTAGGCGTCATTTCCAATTAGAATTGTGTGTCTGTACAAATTAGAATTTAAGATATCATGTTTCAAAAAATAGGCTAATTAGCTCATTAAACACTCTTTAATTAATTAATAATTAGTGTAATATGGTTTTTTTCTCACTGAAATGAGTTTAAACATATATTAATAACCTACTGTGAAAAAACTGGATTTTTAAAGTTAAAATTTTTAAAAAAATCATCAAGTGTGTATGTACACCTTAAAGCATGTTCCCGTCCTCATTTAAATTGGCTGTAGAAGATCGTCCAAAATCCCTATTTCCTTAAATTGTCGTATTCAATTCCGTATCTCATTAAAGGAAATCTTTTGCCTTTCAGTCCTTTCTCCATATGAATCTTTCACAATAAAATAGTTGGTGTTTACTATTATTATAGAAAATTTAGCTAAATTTGGTAACGATAATATGCTGCCGCCGATATCGGAAAATGAATCCTTTCCAGCCATGCTTTTTAATGCTATACCTAGTTACACAAAACCTCTCAGTATGACGTATAAACGTTCAGTTTTGGTCACTTTTTGAATCATTTTTACATTCCTTTATTTGAGTCCCTTCGATCATATTTTACAAGCCTTATTTGTTTTATTATGAATTTATGGAGTTTGCATGTATTTCTTATTCTTTTTAAAATAGCGGAAAATTAAAAAAAAAAAAACTTTTCCAATATACTAGACCGTACCTATCATACTGTTCGCAGGAACGAAATAAAATGTGGAACGAAAAAAAAAAACAACAGTTAAACTCGAACAATTAGGGTTAAAGTGACAAAACTTCAAAATTTTCAAATGGCAACAACAAGTTTTTTTTTAACAGGAATATGTTCTCCATAACAAAAACAAATAAATTACATTAGAACAGTACCGTTTGCACGAAAATCACTAGAGTTAGACAGATTCTGAAGAAAAGAGAAAACAACTAATCACAGCAGAGAAGCAACAGAAAGCAAAACATTTTATTGTATTTCACAAATTTTCTACTTCACCTTCTTCAACGACGATGACACTTTGCATGCAGCAGATGGTGCTTAGTACCAAAGCACGCACCATGTCGAAAAGAATCTATCTAGGGGCACGGCAGTGCCCCCGCCAAGTCGAGCAAAACCAAGCGGCACGGCCGTACTATCCTTTTCTCGAAGCAGTTCAGGCCATTTTCGACCCCCTATAGCTTCGTTGTGGATAAAACTAGAAGTCAGAATTTTCAGTAACCAAGCAGGCATTATATAAACACGATATATTTCAAATTTCATTTAATTTTAACCAGTAGTTTAAGAATTATAACTGGTCAAAGTTTGTGAATTTTGTCACTGACTGACTGACTGACCGATCATCAAAACTCTAAGGCACTTCTACCAGACATAGAAGCTTCAAATTTAGAATACAATTAGTGTTTAGTGTATAAATCAAGGAAAAACTAAATTATGCGTGTAATAATGGACGGATCGATAAATTTCTCGAAGTTTCGAGCATTATCCATTTTGTCGACAAATTCATCGCCAAGTCGCCAAATGGTCGCCAAGCTCTGGGATCACTGGCTCGGCATCCGACAGCATCCATTACAGATTACTGTAAAACGGTCTTTCTTATGATGGCAGCGTTGGAAGCAAAATTACAGGTTTGTAACAATATCTAATTTGAAATAATTCAATTTGAAGCTGTGGAAGCTGCAAACGTAATGGATGAATTTCAGAGAATCAGTCTGGCAGACGAATATAAATATAACTTGTAATATAAATATATATTACAAAATATGTAATATAAATATGTATACAAGTTATAATATATATTGTAGAAGAATATAAATATAAAGTCTGGACGGCTTACATCGAATAAATGTCGATTTTGGAAGTATTAAGCGCAGGAATCCTCAATTTGTGAATACAACAGACTAAGAAGCATTTACCGTCCAGACTTGTCAGAAATTGTAACATCAAAGCTTACGAGAAAAACCCATAGAGACAGGGAGTGGGCTTTGAGAAAAACTGTAGATTAAGCTCAAGAAGTAGTACCGGAAAAGAAAAAGAGGAAGACTACGTAAAAAAATAAGAAAATGACTATCTACAAAAAGAAATGAGATGCCATCAAAAATTTCGTCACGTGTCTGTAGGAAATAAAACAAATATGAAATATTATTTTTTTTCTAAAAAATAAATTCAAGAAAAATTATTTTATGATCTTTTACACTATCTGTATTATTAAGCCAATAAATCAGTTTTATTTTAAGGCAAGTTTTGCTTAATATGAACAGGATATCCATTCAAATCAGGGCCACACTGATAATTTGTAAACCTTTAGTAATAGACACAGATCTGCTAAAATGGTCTAAATGGAAAATGATTATATTTTATGTAACTTGATACAATAAATACTCTAATATATAACGAATTTTTGATTTTACATACAGCTTCTGCTGTGGAAATCACGTTTAACAAAATGTTCTTGAAACACTAATATTTTAAATAAATAATTAATTTCCAATCAACAAAATCAATCACTTAAACTGACTGATTTATAAAAATTTGAATATCACTATTCAAAAAAAAAAAAAAAAAAGGATAATTTTAGATTTTCCATCGATCGTTTTAAAGAAAATACGCCAATCAGCACGCAGGTTTCTCAAGATTAACTGGCCTAAGATTATGAAAATGTTGAGTTTTTCTAAATTTTTAACATTCAAAACTTTATAAATTAGTCTTAGTTAATCATGGAAAATAGAAACATTCATTCATTTATTTAAAATTTGGTGTGTCCAGAATATTTCTCAGAATCTGATACCTTACTGCATAAAATTTAGACTTCATAATTTTTGAAATATATTTATAGGCCGGAACAAAATATTATTATTGATTTCATTTCAATACTTTTGAAAGCAAAACTAAAAACTGAATTTTATGGTGAATCTGAGAAATTTTTGTTGAATTATTCTTTGAGATATTACGCAAATTATGAAAAATATTTTGTAGTTCACATAAGACTTAAATACCGAACGATTCTGTTTGCAGTACTCATATTCAATAATAATAATAATAAATAAATAACAACAAAAATGATAAATAAAATAAAACGCTTGGTTTAATTAAAAAATATCTTTACATTAATTGCAATTTCAACATTTCCACTTTAAATTAAAGTTGAAGTTTTACCGGAAATGACAACAAATTAGCAAAATATATATAGTAAATTGAACGAAACGATCTAAACAACAGTATAAGTTTGGTATGACTATCAAAATTTGAAGATTAAAAATGTTTTGTTTGAGAAGCTATTAAGAGACAAGTTACTTAAAATATTTAATTGAAAATTGTAGCGAGCGGTAATACTGGTGAACCGGCTGGTCGCCACAGGCGGCTAGAATTTAATACAATGATAATCAGTCCACAAAGCCAAATATTGCACAAGCATTCTTAAATAATTTACTTTCTACATTAAAGTAATGTAACAGTTAACTACAGTAAACTATATTTAGCTTAATATGTCATTGCAATAAGTGATATTATTAAATTAAGGATTAGTATAGTTATAAATATATTATAAAACAATTCCTGAGTGGTTAAGAGTTAAAATTAAAGGTTTATGTCTCTCAAAATTATTTTTCACAAGTGATAAACGTCAATATATTTAAATAAATTTCACTTTTTTATTCCCTTTTTTTTCGAATAAAAAACGTGTATTTTATTTTAAACTTTAAAAAATTCAACTGTCTTACTAAACAAACACACTTATTTTTCCTTTTTTTTTTTTTTTTTTTTTTTTTTTTGTATTTTCAACTGCTTGACTTCCAGGGTTCCTCCTAAATCTTTCTTTTCGTTTTCTCCAAGGAAATCGATCATTCACCCCTACATATGAATGAATCCTTTCAAAACATCTGACTATTTTAAAAGAATTCTCTTTTTTAGAAGTAAGGAAGTATTCCGAGGGGGCAGCAAAAGCTTTGTCTATTTCTTCCTGACATGGGATCGTCAAATCCATATCTTATTCGTAAGAGTCTGATGCTTCAGTGTTCACTGTGATCCTCGGGGAATTGATTCTATTGCGTTTCCTGATTTTCGGACCGGAACATTGACACAGAGGTTTTTGTTCTGCCGGCATTAGTTATGATATTTTTTTAGCTTTATCGAAAATAATTTATGATAAAAGGATATGTTCTTTATTGCCATGGTCGGAGGAATATATAGATGTTGGAGTTTTCTTTTAGATTAGATAATTAAATGCAGTTATTAAGAATTATCATTAAATAAACAGGGAAAAACTGAGAATGCCGTTGAAGATTTATGTATCATAAAAGCATTATGACAAAAGATATTATTCAGAAATTAATAATTATTGCATGAATTCTTTGTTTATGATTTGCTGATATTTGAAAGAATTTACGAAATACACACATATTCCTTTTACTTATTTTGTCAAATAGTAAAAAATTCTAAACTAATTTGTATTTAAATGTGAATTTGCATAATATTTAAAAAGTATGAATTTAATTGCAAAATAAATTAAGTTTGCAATTTGAAAACAATTTTTCACATAATTTAACTTGTTGATATACATGTTATATACAGGGATTTTATTCGAAACAAAAAATTTTTATATATTTCAGTTTCAAGAAATTAAGTTAATTAAGATTGGGATTTGTAAAAATTTTTTCAAACAATTTAATTTACAGATATTCATTTTATATATACACATAGGTTTTAATTTGAAAAATTTGTTTTATAGGCTCTAGATTGATGGAAACCTTCGAAAAATATTATTAATTCCTTTTCAAGCAGTGAATGCATTCGCATTATGCTATTTAGTTGCACGATCAACAAATAGCATATACTCTTTATAGCTGAATGTTGAATTTGAGAGATTTAGTACTTAATATATTGTTTTATCTTTTATCAATTAAATCATCTAAGAAAAATGTAAAAGTGGGCAAAAGAGTCCAAATTATAAAAAAAATCATTTTGTAATGTGTTGAGGTGGTAAGTATAAATGCCTGCATATAAGGAGAGTCAAGACAAATAAACATAAATATATATTTATTTCTGAAATGGCGTACGTGATCGCATGTTAGTAATACCTATTGAGTAATATTTTTTAATATTTCATTTCTAATTTCTCTCACCTTAAAATATTATCAGACCAATAGTGCAAGTTCCAACTTTGATAAATTCGAATTTTATTTTAATACCTCACTGATTGCATTAAAAGCATAATTGCAAACATTTTATTTGTTACACGTTTCGAAATAGATGAGATCACAGAGGAGAGTATTTGTCCCAGGGTTATATACAGATTTAAAAAAAATATACGCATATATTTACATGAAAGACTTGACATTTTTTCTACGATCCGGATAAGTTATGATAAGAACAGTTCTATGAAGCTCTGCTTCTCTTTCTGTCTAAAAATGTGAAATATCAAAATGCAGAATGAATCTTCTGCTTATTTAAAATTGTATTCTTTTATTTACATCTGTCATTAAGCGCATCGGATAATTAAAATAAAACTCCACCATCACGGTTTGTTAAAAACTCATCAGAAATTGAATAATTTGAGGTGTATTTTGGTAGTTTTTTCATATGAGCCATGAAATCCTGAATTATTCGAAAAGTCTAATGTTGGAATATTATTTTCATCTTCATAAGGTTTTATAAGGAAAAAAATTATCAAATTAAAATAATTTATTTTTTGCATTACATTTCTTTACAAAACTAAACAAAAGTTCATCCATTTTCAGAAATAGAATTCAAACCCAATTGTGTATTTTCTATCTAAATTTCATTTTACATTTTGAAAAAATAAAGATTTTTCCTTTTTTTTAACTTGAAAGTTAGAAATTACTTTCGTTCATCGAAAAATATCTTTCAGTACAATGTTTCGAGATATTCAATGGATGAAAATATTTGGGAAGTTTAATTTTGAATCATAAAAGAAAATTATTATTTCTGATCTATTATCGATAAAGCATTCATTTGATGCTTTAATATTTAAAGTTATTGACGTCTGATTTGAATTTTATGTTACTCAAAATTTATACTTATAAAAAGATTGAAACTATTTAATAGAAATTATTTGTAAATCTACAAAATTTATTTTTAACATTCTTTTTCTTAACATACTTTTATTTTTATTAATATATTTTCTGTACTTATATGTATGTGTTTCTACATAGTGATAGTTTTATATATCTACTTATTATATAAAAAAAACCCGAATATGCACTATAGACGCTTTTTTTCGGTCGATTGAAGAGGCACTTTGACATACTACTTCAATTTTAGAAGCTACGTCACACACCAAATATCATTTATGTAGGTAGTGGTGTTTTTCAGTTAAAATGCATATATGCATGTCAATGCGTAGAACGACAGGAAGTAAAATATATGAGAATTTATCTTTCAAATTTGAAAAAAACCTCTAACTTGCATATTAACTGTGTATGAATTTTTTTGACTAAACCATTGTATTGGGAAAATAGAGACGGAAAATACAGAGTAAATGAAAAGCCTTCGTTCAAAACTTGATAATGTTTCACTTTAAATGTTAAACGTGTTTACTAAATTTCATCGCTATAGCTTTTGAAGTGTTGCTTTTACTCGAAATGGCAAAACGGACGGAAATCCTTTGAACGCATTAAATTATTAACATTTTGCTACAAAGATCAGAATTTACATTTACATGGAGGTAATAGGATATTAAAGACATGATTCAAACCTCTACTTAAGCACGTTCAATCTGATATCGACCATCGAATATCCTACAGTAGCGGATAGTTGGAATCTGAAGCATGGAATGTACGTCAAAAATTTAAATAATATTCAATAAATTTCTTTTGTTTTTATAAATATTTATTTAATCTTTTTCTTTATTTCTTTTTCACTTAGCTGATTACTTTTTTTTGATGTTTCTGATCGAATTTTGAACCCCTGCTAAATGTAAAATTTATTTTTAACATCTCGTATAGGATATATACTAAGTGGAGAATTGATAATCGTTAAAAATTTTAACTCAGGATTTAATAGATTTTTCCAAGTTTCACATCTTCTTAATTTCGTAGAAACATATTACACGAATAATGCCCATCTACTGGAATAGCTCTCTGTCTATGAACATGGCTACTGAAAAATGCTTTCAGAATGAAATAAAACTTTTGTTAATTGAAATCTGGTAAGTAACGTTTGCACAAAAAATTAGTGATTTTTATGAAATTTTATACGATATCCTTACACAAAATATCTGTCAGTTGTATGTGGGCTTGTTAAGAGCAAAACATACAGAACCTGACAAATAAAATTTGATACATAGATTTAATATACGCAGTGCAGTCTTATGAAATTCTGTACCAAATCAGTTCAGTTATTTTTTTCATTTTTCAGTACTTTTCCCTGCATGTAACAGCGATAATAAACAAACGGAACCACTTAAGAATGAAATTCGATATGATTTAATCTCCACCGAATGCTTTATTTCAATCAGCAAGTAAAAGCATAATAAAATATATATAAAATTTCCTTTAATTTCTTCTAAGAAGCATAAAATTCCGTGTGGTTTTGAAAACAAAGCTTTGAGTACTTGCGGTATTTACGGCCTTATCAAAGTTTTACTTCTATGCGTCGGAGAGAGAAATGATAACAAATTCTATAGGAAATATGCGAAAACTTTTCGAGGAGACCAGTGCAAATGATTTTGTGCTGATGTATGTTACAGACGATTTAGGAATATTCTAAAATTTAATGAATTTAATTATAATTATGTGTATAATTCATTAAGATATCAATATCACAAAAATTGTATTAGGTTTCAGAAAATTCATTTCAATAATACGTTATATTTCAACTTATAATAGAATGAACTATATTATTGAAGATTATTAATTATAATATTAACGATTAAATAAAACATAAAAAATACACATTCGTTGTAAGAAATGAATCTAATAGTACACTAAGAAGTAAAAATAATCTTTAATTTAGAAATATGGACAATCGGACCAAAACATGAAAGCATGGTTTGAAATCTAATTTATAAAATCTGAGTCCGAATAAAAATCAAAGAAAGTTTCTAATCCTTCATTAAAATTAAAATGCATTATTACTGCGATTAAAGTAACTCTCCGTATATTAATTTCTACCAAAAACGTTTCCACAATAGATCTTTGCTATTGATTTTAATACTTTTTGTATAATTTCATATTTTCAGTTCAAAGTTAACGAATTTACTTTATTATTAGAGTTTAAATCAAACCATACAGACGAATATAAAATCATCAAAATTATGCTAAAAATAATTATTATTTGATTATCTTCGGCGAGTAGTTATTTATGTAATTGTACGATATATTTGTCCAGATTTTCATCTAAATAAATAAAATATTGAATTATCAAAAGATTTGAAGCGTTATTATAATTTTTATATTACTCCGAATTACAGTGGTTTCTGTCAATTAGATTGAATTAGGGTAGTTAATAATATTTAAAAATAATGCATTTAATTTTTTTACATGAATAAATAAAAAAAATTATTTTTCTATATCGTAAATAAACAGTTAGAAAAAAGCGAGTGATATTGTATGGAACAATGCAATTAATTATTGTTGCAACAATTCATACTTAAAATGAAACAAACAGTTAACTATAATAATGATGATAACTGTTACCATAACAATGAAATGATATTCTTTGGCCGAAATCAACAATGTTTCTTCCCATTTGGTGAAAAAACACTGACGCTAAAGCATCTTGTGAATTTCACTGCGATTATTTTGATATTTCGTTATTTTATTGCGATATTTGTACTGAAAAAGACTTTGGATTATAATGGCACCGAAACTGCTGAAGCGAATTCGGAGAGCATTGTAAGTAAACAAAATCTTTCTTTACGTTTCGTAAAACTTTTATGTTTAAAAGTATTACAGTATTCAAATGATATTATTTACATAAAGTTTTAATTTCTGTGTTGGAAATTACAAAAATTAAAATTCTTGTACAAAGATATACTAATTTAAGTAATTATATTAACGAGTTAATAACCTAATATGACTGTTTATTAATCTATCTTCTGTGTTTTGATTTCAGTAAACAAACAATATACTGCTTGTGATTGAAAATTCAACTTTAAATTTGCAGATATACTAATTTTTAGCATAAATGACACAGCATAATAAAAGCTTTCATTGTAATAGGTACATAATAGCAATAATTACTTTCTAAATAAACGATTCCATTGACTGCTGTCTTATTTCTGGACGTTGTATTGACGAAATATAATAGTGTCTAAATTAGATAATAATAGTTTTAGACTGTAATAGTTTAATTAGATAATAATAAAATTAAAGAGAACTAGAATGCACTCATTTTCTGTTTATTTCATTTCAGTGCTTCCGTTTTCAAGTCTGCTAAAGCAGATAAACCATCTGAAACCTTTGACTTTGGCGATGATATTGAAAAGCCTAACGAGGAAGACTTCGACCTTGCAACTGCAAAACAGTATCTGATCATGCTGTATTACTCCATGGAACGGGAGAGGCTCGACCGCGAAAATGAAATTCGCATTGCTTTCGGTGAGCCTCCAATTCCCCGTTCCAAGTATGCTATCTAAATTACATATTTCAAGGCAGAAAATGAATGAGACTCCAGCAAACGAATCGCAATATCTTGTCTAACATCTTAAAACTGAAACATAGCATTGAAGACAATAAAACACTCACGCCTGCATTCAGATTTTAAGTCTTGATTATATAGTAATTTTTTTAAAAAAAAGCTTCATTTCTTCATTCAAACAATTTGAAAGATTCCTCTTGCCAATATCTGCTGCGTGCTGAACACTCTTTGGATCAATATTTTGAAATAGCATTTTTTTCAATAAAATAACCAATCAATTATATTTAAAAAAATGAAGAAATATCTCAAGTATGCACATTGCTTTTTGTTATATATCTAATGAACTAAGGATATTAGAAGAATACCTTTGAATAGCATGAAAAAAAATCTCAATACAGAAATGAAGACGAGAATTCTGCAATTTCATAATATCTTTACATTATTTTAAACAGAAATACCAATTCCTATTACTAATAACTGTGGATCAAAACTCAAAATGGAACCTGAATCAAAATGTATTTTGGACTAAAGAAAACCCAGAAAATTCACCAAAAAAGAATTTATACACTTGTTGAAGGTAGAGACATATCAAATTGCTTTGAATCGGAAGTAATTTTGATGCAGATATTGGTTTTGAAAATGCTCCAATAAAGAAAGAATAATTAAAAAATTAAAAAAAAATAGTGCCCTGAAATATAAGAAATTATAGATCATTTTTGATAAGCAATTCTTTGTCCACTTTACAGTCTGTAACAATTCTATTTCAATGTCTAATGATCCCAATGATTCGGAATTATAAGAAAGAGAATAAAGGATTCATGATAATAATATCATCGTAGAGAGTATTATTTAATGAACTTATCGATAAAATGAAAATTCCAGCAACCTATAGATGATTTGAAGAAAATATATGTTGCCTCGATTTTAATACAGAAAGAAAACTCTGCTGAATCATTCTACGAAGATAATATGAACCATTAGAGAAAAATTCAACTGATCAAAAGGATTCTGTATCTGGCAATCACGTAACTGCTATGAAGAAAAATTTAATAGGAAGCAATGTAAAATAAAATCAATTGCGTTTTTCAGAATTCCAAAGATAGTTTTTACATAAGAACTGAAGATCAATCCATTTCCACGCCACATCTTCACCACACATCCAAGCTTTGGGATTCAATCTAATTATCTAATTGTTTTCACAAGTGACAATTGTACAATCTAATTAATATTCAATATTCAAAATGAATATAACTACTGCATTTCTTATTCCAAAAAACATTTTATCTGTCACTAAAAAATACTTAAAAAAAGAATCCTATAAAAGCTGTCAAATCAAGTAGTGTATATCAATGAACTGCAACCGTATTTACAAATAGTCCTAATTCATGATCAGCAGATGGAATGTATAACTTAGGCATGAGCAAGGGTGGTCCTATTGACCTCCCGGGGCTGTCCCAGAATGTAGTCATCGGGGTGTTTGGGGACAGCCCTCGAGGAATTCTGGTAGCCGACCTCCAAGTGGTGTTCCTCGGGCAACGCTGTTATTTTAATTTTAACAGCGGCTGACGGGCTACCGATATTTAAAAAAAAATTATTAGATCGTAACCGATAAAAATAAAAATTAATAGAGAAATTGAATAAATTACTATATATAATCCAATAGGAGTTTTCCCTCGAAACTCTCTTCCATGCTCTCTAGTGAAGGTGTTTATCCCAAAGAACCCCTTGCATAGCATTGGCGAACAATAGTTATGAGGCTTAAATTTAGCATTTAAATCGAATATCTCTTTTCTTTGACGAGTTATTTGGCGATTAAACCCTGACATGTGGGTAATACTATCCGAAAACTAATTTGTGTTTTAGATGTGTTTTATCCTATCGATTGAAACAAAACAAAACAAAATAAAAATATACTCAAAAACTATACTTGTAATCTCAAAATTACATGCCAAATTTGATACATTTAAGTCATTGTGTCCTTGAGTTATATGTCTCTAAAATTACAATCAATAAAGGGGCAAATCCTAATTTTATTTCGCTCAAAATTTGATAAGTGTCTAGACTATGGATTTTAATACTGTGTATCGAATTTTGTCTGTAATGTTTTTCTCATTTTGCAGTTATCACATTAAATTCTATTTGAATAGCCAGGCAGGCAGATTTCCTCTGAGGAGATTTTGCAAAGAATTTGATAGAAGTCTACAAATTCGGTATGGAAATCATGTATCAAATTTCCTCCAACTAGATCATATTGTTTTTGATTTGTCTGTATTATAGATAGATAGACAGACGTACATTTTTCAGAAATGTGTTTTTCGAACTCTGGAAAGTCTTAAACGTGGAGAATTGTCAAAATCTCCATTTCGATTTTTTTGATGCTTATTACACTTCATCTATACTACTTATATTCTATTATATAAAAGTTTAGACACTTAATCAGAGGTTAATTTAGTAACTTAAACAACATAACATATGTTGTTGTTGTTTGTAATAGCACTTTTGATAGACAAGCCCACTGACTTTAGATGTCAGTGATTTTTAGCGAATGCTGCGTGTCTTGTTTTTTCAGTAGTGCTATCTAGGGCCAAGAGTACGACTTAGTTACACAAAAGGTACAACACTTTTTATGGGGCAGACTTTATTTATGCATTTCATTCACTCATCCACAGATCGTAAATTAGATCTAAATCAGAGAACGATTGCCCCTGATCCAATACTCCCAGTGATATTACTCTCGAAACGGAGGACTTTGTGACCACGACAGATTTATACATGCGCAAGCCACCACTCACGGAGAATCTTCGAGAGGGGTTCAAGCTCGCAACCCAAGGGACGCGAACTCAATGCCCTAACAACCAGGCAATCCCGACCCTCATATAACATGTAATTCGTTTCGTTATTTTAATATTTTTCATCTGGCAATATCTAATGGTTTTGGAATTAGCCATTAGTCTATTTCACCAACATACGTCAAGTCCTCAAATCCATCGTTTCTTATTGCATTTGGACTTCCAGATGATAAGCGTGTATAAAATAATAAGCGTTTTCAGATGATAAGCGTGTATAAAATAATAAGCGTTTTCAGATGATAAGCGTGTATAAAATAATAAGCGTTTTCAGATGATAAGCGTGTATAAAATAATAAGCGTTTTCAGATGATAAGTGTGTGTTCAAAATTTAAACCAATAAATATTTTCTTTCTTAATATTTTTCTAAATAGCAGTGCAAAAAAAGAAATTGAAGTGGTCAAAGGAAATTAGTGATCACCTAAATAAGAGAAAATATTTGCAATAATCAAAGCTGTTGTTATCTATAGGCGGCTTGCAGAAGATACGCATAAGTTTGTGATCCACTGGCAATATGTTATGGCGAAAAGAAACATAAAACGAGTTCGTCTGGATGAAGAATCAAGTCCAGACTGTCTGCTGGATAAGTTTCCTTTACCACGGAATAAAATAAACGAAGAGAGGAAGAGGAGACGCTAAGAGGTCTTTGGGGAGAAGTTTTCATCCATAGAATCTTTCCTCAAGTGCAACACAGGCGTCATATGAACGTTTTTTCGCCGTGAAGTTAGTGCAAAAACAGCTAGCGGTTTATTAGGAATAGTATATAGGATAATATATATATGCAGCTGTTTTATTTTTGAGGAAAAGGGTGACTTTAAATAGAGTTGCTTAGTTTAAATATATAGATAGACTACATTGGCAGCTATACCAGTAAAATATTTAATTCTATAGCTTCAAGAATTCAACATTTATGAAGAAACGTTATTAAAGCACCATTTGTCAAATATTTCGAAAATTATACTAACAATGGTTATTTATAATCGTTTTTATAAAAATATACAGAGGCTTCTTATTATCAAAATTGCTATTAAATAATTTATTTGATTTCTTTCCGTGCTTGGTTATTATTTTCGTTCCTTAAAAATATTTTAAAATCTAAATTATATAATTGACCCACATTTTCGTCTGTCTCAATTTTGTTTAGTGTTAGATTTAATTTTGAATAAAAAAAAAATTGATACATTACAAAACTATCATTGTATCTGTTGTGATTTTTTTAAGTTTTATGCATTTATTTTCATTGCCCTTAGAGTGTTATATTTATGCTGAATCTTACTTTCCACCTTCATTGATATATATTTGCTTTCATCCCTGTGAGTTAGTTTTAGATTTTTGTTTGTGGTTTTTGCATAGCGTTTTCCATTTGTTTTTATTATGCAAAAAATTATTCACTATATACCTTTTCAAAAATGAATACTCTGCTCCAGGTAGTATAGGGGACTCGTTTTTTTTCATTATACAAAAATTATTTACTATATAGCTTTTCGAAAATGAATACTCTGCTCCAGGTAGTATAGGGGACTCGTTTTTTTTCATTATACAAAAATTATTTACTATATAGCTTTTCGAAAATGAATACTCTGCTCCAGGTAGTATAGGGAACTCGTTTTTTTTCATTATACAAAAATTATTTACTATATAACTTTTCGAAAATGAATACTCTGCTCCAGGTAGTATAGGGGACTCGTTTTTTTTTTCATTATACAAAAATTATTTACTATATAGCTTTTCGAAAATGAATACTCTGTTCCGGGTAGTATAGGGGACTCGTTTTTTTTCATTATATAAAATTATTTACTATATAGCTTTTCGAAAATGAATACTCTGCTCCAGGTAGTATAGGGAACTCGTTTTTTTTTCATTATACAAAAATTATTTACTATATAGCTTTTCGAAAATGAATACTCTGCTCCAGGTAGTATAGGGGACTCGTTTTTTTTCATTATACAAAAATTATTTACTATATAGCTTTTCGAAAATGAATACTCTGCTCCAGGTAGTATAGGGGACTCGTTTTTTTCATTATACAAAAATTATTTACTATATTGCTTTTCGAAAATCAATAAGCTCTACTGCAGTTACGAATGAAGATGTGCCTTATGGGTTCATAGTTGCTTTGTGCATTTTTCCCTATCTACTATTTTTTCCTAATTCACTGTATTATACTTTGCGTCATTTTCTTGGTCGGAAAGAATTAATTCAGATTAATTTGAATTTTATCTTTAAAAAATGTTTTTTTATACATAGAAAATAGTTGCACAACTCTCTGCCCAAGATCAAAGAAATACGGCGCCTGCAACCTATTTTCAGTTCAGTTCCAATTACCAGAATAAAGCATTTTTGCTTGCATTATTTATATTAATACCTAACTAATATCGATTCCGCTTGAATACCCAATCATTAGGGAGATCCATACGACACATTCCGAATTTCACTTGGAGCTGCATTTATTAACTTCTCTAAAGATACATAACAGATAATTTTTTCATAATGGAAGTAAATGCACCACGAAAAAATTTTTTAACTAAGCCACAGCGAATCAAAAAATAAGATTCACATTCAATTTAAGCGTTCTTAAGGATACCTGAACTTGAATGTTAAAAAAAGCGTTCTTCCAAAACCATTTCTATTTCGTTGTAATCCCTGTCTGTGACAAAATTTATGACTTCAGTCTATTTAGATTCGAAAAAAGTGTCTTTCTGTAAGAGAAACTCAATAATATGACCTTAGTTCGAATCCTGTTTATCCTATGGTCTCGGTGTTATGTTTGGTTCTAGAAAGAAGATAACATTTCTTTGGTTAGAAAATGTTACGTAAGATGTCTGAATTGCATTTTAAATAATTAAAAAATGTAGAATTTTTTTTAAAAAATTCACTGGCAGAAATCTGAGGGTTTATAGAAATATTTTGCATTAGATATTCATTAAGGCGTTAAAAGAAAATCTCAAAATAACTGTAAGTAATATTTTCGACTCTCAGCAATGGTATCAAGGCTTTCGACAATGATAGAAATATTCAGTTTATTTCATTATTTATCAGGAGTTGTGATGCGATATTTTTTCTATATATTAAGTAAATTTACAAAAGAAAAGAATTAGAAATTAATTATTTTGAAAACAATAAAATGGTGTCTAGAAGCAATGCTATCCATTCATCGATAAACTTTATAAGAGGCTATCACTACAATGATATTAATATATGAAATAACAGCATTCAAAACTTGTTTCCTAACTGTTCATTTTAGTCAGAGAAGTGTGGAACTTACTTTGTTTAAAATGGTCTGTGTCAAATGTATTTCATTAAATATGAGTAAATAGTACTGTATGGCTGTTTAAAAATGAAGGCACCATAATTTTGTCACCAATACCTTTATTCATACAAAACACATGAAATATAATTTTTTTAACCTCATTTGGATCAATTTATAATTTAAAACTATATATTTAAATCTAAGTGTGTAGAAATATTAGACTACGGTCAGAGTCTACATTTTGTATATTTATTTTATGATAAATTTGCAAGTCTTTCTTTGTATTCTTTGTTTCAATCATAATTTTTTGCTTCCTTAAGTGTAAATTGTTTGTTTCTTTTTAATGCGCCATCCAAGTGATTTGTAAGTTGGTACATGTTGCCCTTTTAAATTCTATTTTATATTTGAACAGGAAACTATAATAAAGCTAAAAGAAATTTTTATTATTCAGTGAAACGTTATACACACAAGACACATTCGAATTTATTTGAAAACAAAAAACGCTGTATTAAAACTTTGTCAATACAAAGCAGTATTTAAATTTTTTAGAAAAGAATTAATTTCTAATGCTATGAATTATTATAAATTGCAGAAAATTATTTTTTAGAATTTGAACATTTACGTTTGAAGAAATATTACGTAAGACATAAAATCGGCTTATAAATTTTATACGCAAAAGATTTTTGAATATTTACAAATCGTTAGGCTTCTTTTTTTGAAGATATCTGATTCAATGCGAAGCTGCGCAAACTAAATTTTGGAATTTAACTTCATGGAATTTAGATTTGACGCTTTAGATATAAAGATTAAGTCGAAAAGAAAGTTTATACTTTTGGAATTGTATAGGACATCTGGAAAAAATGCACTAAAGCGCGAGGAAAACTAGGGTGAGTATTTTAATGAAACATCTTTTTTTCTTGTCCTAGTTTTTTGTATACGTAAGAAAATCTTCTGTTTCATTAAATATTTATGTAGTTTTTTTCTATACTAATCTTTAATTATTCATTCAAAATAAGTATATTAGCTCCATTTTAATTAAATGAATTTGAAAATTAAATGAAAGATCTGAGAGCTTAAAACTTTACTATAGTTTGATTACAATAAAAAATATTTTTTATACAAGTTTTATTTAAAACAAAATGGAGCAAAAACTATTATTTGATGAAAAAGGAGAAAAGTTTAATTTCCTTGTAAACTGTTTTTTCAAAATCTTTCCTTTTCTTTTATTTTAATGGCGGCAACTGGAAACAGATTTTTGGTATTTATTTAGAGAAAAATTTAGTTTTTCTTTTTCTCTTTGTAAATTTCAAGAAAAGGCGACAATAGCAATTTTCGTTAATTTATTTCCTTTTAAGTGCTTCAATTTTATTACATTATAATTATTGATATTTCTTAACTGAAATTAGCTTTTTTAATGTAGGAAAAGAAATAATTTAATTTTAATAGAAATATTTCATTGTGAAATTATTGTTCTCTGTTTTTTTTAGTAGATTGAGATATCAATGTCAACTTACAAAATCTCTTTTACCGTCAAAGTCAAATACAGTTTGCATGTTTTAAAGTTTAAGTTAAGATAAAAGTTTAATTCACGTTGTGATCATAAATGCATTAAACTATTTTATAAATGATTAAATTGATTTTATCTGTAAAGCGGAAGAAATTTTCATCGAATTTTAAAATTTATTTAAGTAGTTTTGTCGAATCCATTTCATAAATTAACCATTGGAAATCTTTTAAAGATTTTAATACTGTAACTATTATTTTTCAAACCAAATAACTTAAAACTTTTCACATTAGAGTCTAAAAATCAAAATGCTAAATTGCTTGATTTCGTAAATTATAATACTAAATTTAGTTCCTATCTTCAGCAGGGAAGACATTAATTATGAAAGTAAAGTTACATGATGACTAAGCAGGTTTTCTCTTTCCTGGTGGGCACAAAAATGGTAAGGCTTCGATCACCAATAATAGCTCATATTTCCTATGGGAAGGCGTGGTGCATGGATCCTGCAATGGACATTTCGTTATTGATTTTGTCACCTATGCTACTGTTAGCTGATCAAGCCTGCTGATTAACAGGGTAAAAGGATTTTTTTTATAGAGGAAAGATGAATAGTGTCGATGTATTAGTTATCAGTATAACATCATGGAGGATATTATGACATTTAGAAATATTTATACAATTAAACTGCATTTGAATATCAGGCTGATAATTTGTGGTAACTTGGTAAGTTTTCACTTTTTTAAAAAATTATTCTATTACTTCTTTTTGGATAACTTCAATTTAATTTTTTTTCCGTCTAAGACAGGTTTTTAAGGCGTATTTCACAAATCTTTCTATAAAAATATTAGTTTTAAATAAAAAATGTTAGAGAATTCTATAAATTAAAAAAATATCGGAACAGAAAAATGTGTATGAGCGACCAAATATTTAAAAATAAATCAAAATATTCGCAAAAAATTAAAAAAAAACGCCTAGAACAGCATTAGAAACACAACGAAATTAAAGCAGATATAGAATTAAATAGTTTTCAGAAAATTTAAAAATTATCCAATTCTGGATTAAACGCTAAAGAAAATATTTGGCTAAATAAAGTAATGGGCGATTTAAAAAAATTAAAGATATTTTATTATGGATATATAATATTTCCATATTAGATAATTAGTGTTTTTGATAATAAAGAAAAAAGATACACAATTTGCAATTTTATATATTTTTTCACAAGCATTTCTGTTTTTACTATTTAAAAAAAAAATAATTAAACAATAATTTTGATTGGGCGAAAAATTTCATGAATCCTTTAAGATTACGAGAATGCATTCGTCTTTTCCGCGAGGATTTTTTTAAATGCAAATGCAAAGATATGCAGTTATATTTCATATGATTTATTTTTTATCATAATTAATCTATTCCACGGAGGGGGGGGGCACCTAAAAATGAGAACGAGAAACTTCCCGTACGGTGGTTGTTTCTCGACACTCTGGTGAGTACATAAAAGGTGAGGGTTGGCTACCTCCCATCAATGACGGTACGACTTCCTACTGGAATTGTTATACCGTGGCCTGTGATTGCCCTTATGACTGAACCACATTTCCCACCAGTTGTTGAGTCAGTCCGGTCATTCAGTTTTTTTCCGTGTGCTTCAGGGAGGATCGGAGTAGTCAATTTGTTATTATAATTATCATAATTTATCTTTCTTCTACAAGTTGAATATTTCATTTTTGCGCCATTAAATGCAAGATAAATTAATTTAGTTTAGTGAATTCAAATGCTTAAAAATTACAACTATCAAATAATGTCTGTTTTAGTACTTCTTTTCTAAGCGAGAACAACTTTACTTGTTTTTTCTCCGAATTCAGAACATATCTTATCACATTAACAAATGAATGTAAAGATATTTAATCTTTCTATTTGTTTCCATACTATAAATCAATTCGGGGTTTAACAATATAATTGTACTGCTAAGTGTGAAAGCACTATCATTAACAATTTCCGATATTTAAAATAAATTACCTCGATTAATGTAAATTTAAATATTGAGAACAAAAGCTGTTCTATAATAATCTTTTTAATATAAATTTAATTTTTAATATAATCTTTAAATTTAATTTTTCTATTATAAACATGTTTTAACTTTATAGTGCCTCGTGTAGCCATTTGGTACACGTTTTTATTCCCGTTTCTAAGCTTTACATGTCAATTCCAAAGGGCAACATATAAGTGTTTGGAAATCCTTTTTTAAATGTTTTTTGATAAACACTTGTAGAAAAGACCAATATATTCCAATGGCGGTACAAAATTAGATCTAAATTGGAAGCTTGAAATGAAACCAAGATGGCTATTGCATGAATAGTTTTATCATTAAAAATATTGTCAAAACATTTTTTGCTTTGTAAAAAATACATTTTTATTTTTGTTGCAAAATTGTTATAATATGATTTTTGTCACTGAGATATTGTTTAGTTGATAATGTAGTTAGTCAATGACGCACTTTATTATTATTATTATTTTTTTAATTTCAAGAAAAAAGTGTTTAGAATTTTTTTAAATTAATTTTCTGGTACTGTATCCAACTTTTCAAATACATGTACTTTTTTTGTAAAAACAATAAAAAGTCATTCGTTTTAGGGTTAAATTTCAACGAGTAATGAAGGGCAAACTTGAAAGTTAATTATCAAAAACTAAAAATTGTTTAAAACTGTTCTTCTACTGTTTAGTACTGTTCTTCATCTTATGAATTGAATATAACTTCTCTTATTTGGCATCACTCCCAATGATGTGACGTCACAGTGACGCTGACCTACTTGTAAGGTCGGGATAGACCTCATGTTCCGAGCGTCGCCCTCAAGAGACATAGCGGCTCATTTTCTGTTCTGCAAAAGTACATCATTAGTAACGCGATACATCGTTTTGAGCGATGATGGTGACAATTGTTAACGATGCGTGAAGTTTGCTTCTTGGAAGGGCACGTTTGGGATTAAAGAGGCAGAAGATAATATTAGAATGCTCGGGATGTTACTTATTCTGGCAGATAACTTCTGGTTTCATTCCTCATGTGAGCGCGAATTCCTAAATCGTTTGAGAGCAATCAATTTTATATTGACCATATCATTGATTCACCTTCGATTTTTAATTCTCAGTGGTGCAGTTTTGATGGTCATTTAATTTATACATGAGAGGACCAGGGTTAGATGCACAGAAATATTTTATTAGAGGATTAGATTTATAATTATGTATTTTTTACCATTAATCATTTCGCTAATGGATTTGACAATCTTTTAGTCTTTACTAACGATAAAGGGAATTGTTTAAGTGTCAGTGTTTTGTCGCTCTATAGGCATAATTGACCTGAAAATATTAAATTTAATGCAATATACTTTGGAGGGTAGGAATGTGCAACTCGGAAAGTTTTTTAAAATTTTAGTTAATTAAAAATATATTCGGATTTATGAGTTTTTCAGTTATAACTTCCTAGAGCGCATGTGTACACCTATTATTTTTTTTAAATAGGTAGGTAGTAAAAAAATAAGTATTTGACAAAGAATTAATACGTAATAAATCCTAACAATTTCATTAAGTTAACAATGAAGTGAAATGTGATACTAAATTTATTATTTTATTGAAACAGAGATCTCGCAATGTCCAATGCTTAGAGCCGCAAAATGCCTAAATTTGCTACTGATAAGATATAGAAAATGGTTCCCAAATGAAAAAATGTATTAAATTACCTAAAGACTTATATTTAATGTTGCCTTGAACAACAAATGTATGCAGAAAAAAATTACGAAATCCAAATTTTTTATATTCTTCCCTGGTCTTTTTTTTAAGAAAGCATTCTTAACATCCTAACATTTTAAATTTCATTAATATTTTTAAATTAAAATTTGATTTTTTAATGAAATTTGTTAACAAAAATTACTTCCAAGATGTAATGAATTTGTAAATTTCATTATACTAAATTGAAGAGAAAATCTATTAAAACAAATCAACATTTCTATCAAATTGTTAAAACTTGTATAGTTCATGTTTATATTTATTTGATGCATGAATATAATTCAGTTGTAGAGCATATTTAAGATCTTCAGTTTTTATACAAATGCTCAAAATATGTTTTTCCATAAAATCGAGGGCACAATATGATAAAAAGAATAGATTATTTTAAAACAATAATAAATACAGCTAATGAAACAGTTTTAAAACAGACAAAAAATTTATATCAAAGAGGAGCTAATTGTCTAACTATTTTTTCTATATTTTTAAGCGCATAAATAAAAAAATTGAAAGGTACGAGAAACAAATAAAAGTTTCTGACATCGGTAAAACTACACGATAATAACCAAAACATTTGTCATAAGTTCCCTGATCAGCAAATACCAAATCTAATTACTAATTCCAACGTTTTCAGAAATGAAGCAGGTGTAATTTAAGTGGTGATAGCTCAATAGAGTTAACAAGAATATTTAAATCTCGTTTATAAATTGCAATAAGAGCATAGCATCAAGCCATAAATAGCATTTGACTAAATGATCTAAAGTTGCTAAAGAATGCAAATTCAAACTCTTTTCAGAGAATTTAAATATTAAGTATGGGTGAAAAATGGCTTTAGTATTGATGTAATTTATGAATTATTAATTCATGAAATAAATGGATGTGCTATTGATGACATAATATATCAAACGGCTTAGAACAATTACTTTTATTAAGCCTTTTTTTATTTAACAATTGTTGTCCTCTTTTTGAAAAAAAACTATTAAATTTAAAAGAAATTAAAAATATAATTAAATTATTACCATAAGTGAAATTCAGTTTTGTGAAGTATTAGTTCTGCATGCCAAAAATAAAAAAAAAATTAAAAAAAAAAGAAGAAGAAAAAGTAAAGAAATTGACTTTTCTTTTTTCAAATCCCATTTTTATGAGCGATGGTAAATTGAAGTTCTATTTCTTTTCATATATTTATATTCTATTTTTTATCAAATGCGAGTCAATAAATCATAAATGAAAAAAAGCAACTACAACAAAATTTCCAAAGGAATGTTTAATATTAAGGAAAAATGCATCAAATTGAATATTAAAATATTTTGTGACCATCAGCATTATCTGGAAAATTATGAATTATAAAGCATCAATTAACCTTTTAAATATGTAATCATCTTTTGTGAAATTGAATAACTTGGAATGTGTTGAAATAAAGAATTTCAAAACTAAAAAAATATGATATAAAATTTAGGAATAAGATTATTTTGGGCCCAAAACGCTGTAAACGAGTTACCCAACGTAACGTTTACACATCGATTTTCTATAAAATTATTTTCATTGCTTCGTTGCTGGTCTCATAATTTTCTCCTTAATTCAGTTTAACGTTTTATTTCATAATTAAATATGTCAAAAATATAAAATAGAATATTTTCCAAATGGATTCCTTAGATGCATCATCTTATTTCATAAATCTTTAAAATTTCATTCTAAATATAACTATGATGATTTTGAATTTGCGACATTTTTGGCGCCATACACTTGCATTTTAGAGAAAAGCTAGATCTTGAGACTTCGCGAAGCTAGGATTTTCACATACAAGGAAATTTCTAGAAAGCTCGATTTCTTACATTTCTAGACTAAAAGGGAGACATTTTAGTCTAGAAATGTAAGAAATCGAGCAGTGAATCAGATGAAATGAAATAAGTTTCACTATATCCACGACTCATGCTATAATGATGTAAGTTTAAGTTTAGTTTAGTTATATTAGCGTCCCATTTTTGATCAACACAAGGGCTATATTTGGATGGACCTAGTAATTTTAAACCGCGGTCGAATGACAAGGATGACAACTGAATATATAGTCATAGAACATGCTCTATTGTGATGAAGTTTAGAAAAACATAATCATGCTTCTTATCACATAGATATATTAATAGAAGGAAACTGCGACATATTTTGAATTTCTTTTTACAAATGGATACATAACCACGTGGGGGCACCTCAAAAAGCAGATGAGATGCTTCCGGTATGGTGGTTGGATGTCGCCACCCTGGGGGGTACACAAATAGGTGGGGGATCTGGCTTCTCTCATCGATGACGGGACGTACTTCCTTCTGAGAGGGTTGTGCCGTGGCCGATGAGGGCCCTTAGGACTCAACCACAGTTACCACCAGTGTTGCTGTTGCGGCGGTCCGGTCATTCAGTTTTCTTTATCCGTGTGCCTTCGGGCGGGTCGGTAGAGTCAGTGATATTTACAAGTGGAAACGCGACATGGTATATCAATATGAAATTTTATAGTGTTTTTTATGGACTGTATTTAAAGCATATTGTTACAAAAAAAATTTCTACAAATACTGCCAATTAATCGTAATAATCCAACGCATTTAATCGCTAGTTCAGCAGCTTGCTTGTCGTCTAATCCTCCAATTTTTTACTTGTCGGCGGCTCCGACTCCTCTCTCACGCAACTTCCCTGCAGCTTCAGAGTGCCTGTCTTTTATAGTTCCGGGATGCAGAGCTAGAATCTTCCAGTCTAGACGTCTCTGGGTATATCTCGGTATACTGGATGTACTGGATGGATCGTGAAACTTCTCGAACTTTCCAATATGTTCCATTTTGTCGCCAAAGTCGCCAAATTCATCGATAGTCGCCAAACGTTTACCAAGTTAGTTGCCAAGCTCTGAGTTCATTGACGCGGCACACGCTCAGCACGCACAGGACAGATCGTACAACGGTCTTTCTTACAATGAACCTATTCGTACTGGGAAGCAAAATTACAGATTTGTAACAATAGGAAACAAATATTTCTTTGATTAAAATGTCGTATCAAAAATTTTTTCTAGTTATATTTAGACATTTTCATTGAGTTAGAAATGAAATATAATTCGATAAAAATGAATTGAATATAACGAAAGATTTATAAGCAGCAGAATCAGGTTACAATTTGGTTGTTTTAATGATGACATAACTAAAATATTTCTGATTACTCTAGGCCTTGAATGAGGGGAAACCATTTCGGCTTGGATGTTTGCCTTTATAAAAGAAATATTCCACTTTAAAATTAATAAGTTGACGTCTTTTATTGCATTGCATAAATAACTTACATATATTATAAAAAATATAACAATTAATTTTTATGACAATTTAACTGTGTGGAAGGATAAAATATTTTTCTATTTACTAGTATCTCAGTTTAGATATTACTTGCTTTTTTGCGTCAATTAATTATTAAAGAGTCTTAAAAGTAAATAAAGTTGAGAAAAGTTATTTAAAATAGCAATGTTTAATAGTTTTCTCCTCTGAGTTTTACTGCCAAAATTTAATGGCATGAAGCCACTTTGCATTTTTATGCTTAGCTTAGATAGTTATTTAGATAACTACTGAATCAAGGAAGAAAATCCCAACTTATGTAGAATAAATATGAAGCATATAAATAAATAATACTGATCTTTTAAGAGGCTGATATTTTATTTCATACATTTTTAGCATGTTTTTATTCCTCTAGGAAAGTAATAAAATCCAATCTATAATAGCAAAACACACATTATAAATATTTGAATAAGAAATTGAATATTTCATACTTTTATTACTAAATACATCAAGTTTTTTTTTCCTTTTCGTTACTAAAATATTTTTAAGTGTTTCATTAGGGATAATTTAATACCTTTATACTAACAAAACTTGTAAATTTCAAGAAAAGGAAAAATGTTCCGAAATGGAGAATTGATATTTTTGTGAGAAAATGATCCATGTTCTCATGTTTTAAATAGTCTGAAAGGAATTATTTGTTGCATATGAATGCTTGCTCAAGATAAATTATAAAGAATTTTGAAATGCACTGCTTTATTATTACTTATTTCTTTTTAAATAAAGTGCTTGACCTAACATGACTTAAGGCAACTTAAGCCGTTTGTGATTTCACAATTGTTTGTAATATTCAATGAAATTTAGATATAAATTTAGGTCTTAGTATAAATTTAACCTTCCAGGACTACAGATATCAGAATGTTTCAACACATTTTAACAAAATAACCCTCCATCATATCCCATACAAATAATTCCTCAATAAGTTTTTGCCAGGAAGTTCCTATTTAATGTTTAATTTATGGTTTTTAAATAATATCTGGCATTTTACAGTTAAATTAGGAAAATAAATGTTATTTAAATAGAGGTTCAAAGAACCTCTACTTCATAAAAGTTCAAACAGGTGAAAAAAATAAAAATTTAGGAAATATGAAAGTGCAATTGGATAACAACTGTCTCTGAAAATGCGTTTTCATCGATGAAATTTCAAAATTTTTTAATTTGTATTTCATATATATTTTTAATCTATTTCTTCAATAGTAAGCTATTTATTAAATTTAATAGATAAAAAAATCGTGCTTATTGATCATTATGATGATATGTTTTATATGCATAAATAAGATTATACTGAAACTAGCAAAAAGTTAGTATAATCAAAAGTATTTATATACATCGTTTTTCAAAAAGAAGGATAAAAAATTCAATATTCTATCGTTAGGCTGAAAAGTATTTGAAATTTGAAACTAGAAATAACTCATTAAACTGAACATAGATTTTTTTGTAAAATTCAATAATTATAGTTAAAAAAAAGTCACCAATTTGATTTCACCAAAATTCTTACTTGGAGAAAATGAAATTTAAAATGCCAATATTAGGAACTCATTAATCTGTTTTTGACTGACAGCAATTTATGATCCACCGCACTTTTAGACCAACATGAGATCTAATGAATATTCTTTTAATTTCAAAATAATTTATTAAAATCTCACACATTTGTTTAACGTGCTTTTTCTCCTCTGTCGATTCTTTCCCATTGCCGTTTTTTTTCTCCCCTGGAGATTCTTATTTCCTGCAAGGGAAGTTTACGAATTGGTTGTTCCAGCAGAGCCGCAAAAACGGAAGCGGAAATTGCGCTTGGCGAGAAAATTGGCTTCCAGGATTTATTTATACATAGAATCTTCATTACTTTTTCTCTCTTTAAAGGGAAAGTTAGAGATAGAAAAGTTCGATGTCGATGCTAACATATTATTAAGGTCTAGTTTAGATAAAGGAAAACATTACTACAATGTAAAATTCATGATATGCTTCCATTTAAATGATTTAATGCTCCATGAATGTTCTTTAGAAGTTACAGTTTTATAGTATCTTTTGATTATACAATAAAACAATTTTTAAAACTTTTTTTTGTATTCATACAATGAGAATTAAAAGTAAATTTACACTAAAGACAAAAAACATAAATAAATAAAAAGTGTCGAATTTAAAATTGTAGTTCCTTAAATTGACAATAATATAGATTTATTATTTTCTTGAAGATTAAGACTGCAGATATTACAATTAATCTTTGAGCAATATCTTTTCTTTCATTTTCTCTTTTCATATTGAATCTAATTTTTTAAAAAAACTGTTGTAATGAAATTTTCTAGAAATTTAATGTTTAGCTTTATTAATAAACTTCATTCTTGAACATAATTATTTAAATAATTTTGTAAACAAGAAATTAATTAAAAATTTCTCAAAACATTTTAGCTTTACAATAAATTATCCCAGCTAGTAACAATCAATGTTCCAGGTTGTGTTTAAACTATAAGTAAATATTTGCAATACTACAACTGATTGCAAATAGGCCTTTAGTATCATAATATTTTTCAAATATCAGGCAGCTTTACTTGTGACTGTTTGTTTGTTTAGATATTGCATCAATAAATGCGTGTTTTAGTAAACTTTAGAATAAACCAATGAAGATATCGAGAAGCTTACTCTAATATTCGCTATTAAAGGGGGTATTGACACCCATCAGCATTAAATCTTGGCCAAAGACATAAACAGAAGTGCTCAAATTTTTATTTTCAAAGACATTTGTGTTCCGTAGTATAGTGAAGAAAATTACGTATTTCAACAAAGTGAAATCATAATTTAACAAAGAATTACAATTTTAGTAAAAAACATTAATGCATTTCAATCACTATATTCATGAGTGCCGGCGTCCTGGCATAGGGGTAGCTCATCTTCCCCGTGATCTGGGCGTCCCGGTTTGGGCATGGTTGTTCTTCCTGTTCTATGTGTGAATGTGCCCTCCTGTAAAAAGGGGTTGTGCAAGCGAATGAGTGATGCGTGAGTAGTCAAGTCGTACTCTTGGCCCAAGTTGGTTCTACGATAAAAACAAGAGGCGCTCCCCTTTAGGCTTAAATCGGCTGTCTTTGAACAGCGGGCTTGCCCGTGGCAAGTGCCATAAGAAACAACAACATATTCCTTAATTATCGCGTTTAATTGCATGCGAATGCGCTGTAAAGGTGCAATCAACCCCTTGATGGCTACGGCAACCCTTTGATGGCAAAATTTACTAAAGAACTACATTTTAGACGCTGAATCCATCGCATACCAAATAATGGGCGTCCTAAAACTGAAGATTTGAATTTTCCACTATTCGTATAGTAAAGTGTTGGCAGCTCTATTAAAAAAACCATTTGCTTAGCTGATAGTCAAGGGTTAGTAAAAATAGATCGTTACATGATAGAACAAAGTGTTTTCATTGTTGAACAATATTTCAAAAATACCGAAAGACTGGCGAACACAGTTCGAAAATTTGAGAATTGGTCCCTTAGATCGTATGATTTAACACCATTGGATTTCTTTTTATGGGGTTATTTGAAGTCAAAGGTCTACTCCAACAAGCCCACAAGTACGCGCGCATTGAAGAAGGAAATTCGACGCTGCATCATAGAATACAGTCACATGGCCATGGAAAATTTTGACAAAAAAGTGCGTATGTTCCAGCAAAGCCATGGAGGCCATTTTCCCTATGTGTTATTCCATACATAATCCTATCCCGTGTACCTTATGATTCAGTAACAATATAAAAATTTAAAGAAAAAACTATTTTTTATTTAATCCAAATCTTGCATTGACACGTTTTTTATCGTGTAACGTTCCATTTTAACTAACCCTAAATTATCAACTGTCATATGCTTTTTAATAAGATTGCCAGCACTTACTACACGAATGGTGGCAAATTCAAATCTTGCGTTGATTTTGGGACAATAGTTCCTTACATTATATAGCTGCCCTGTTTACCTGAACTCGGACAGCTCGGCAAATAGATTTCCAGAGAATGGATTTTCGTTCGAAGTGTGATAGAAATGCACAGATTTAGTGTAAAAACTAAATACCGAATTTCATCCATCTCAAAGATGTTTGGACTATTGTTCTCACATAAAGACAGAATTCCATAAATGCGTTTTCTTTTCGAATCGCGGAGATCTGTAACGGCGAGAGTTTTGAAAATTTCGAATTCGAATTTTTTTTATGATTATAATAGTTTCCCTTTCTATACTTCGCTTACGAGCATTCATAAATGAGTAAATACAATGTCCAAAGAAAAATTGGTGTATATAGTTCTCTGAATGTTTAACTATTCACAAAGAATATGCAAAGAAAGACACAATGAAGTTCTAAAGATGCTTCCTTGAATCCAATATAGGATTAAGTCAAACAAGGAAGTTTTGGAAGCTATTCATAACTGAAGCTTAATGAAGTGTACATTTGAAATTGACACTGGGGAGTTGGCATGTCCCACGACCCTTGGGGCTAGAAGAGATTCGAAGGCGATGGCCAAAAATAGATTTTATTCTTATATACAAAGGATATTCTGCTTCAGAAAACTACCTCAATGAATAGGCTACATTTTTTTTATAGATCATTGGCTATGTTTAGTATATCTCTTAAACTACATGATAAGATGTTATGTAATGTAAATTACTTTTAAGGGATTGAAACTGTTTACCATTTAAGATCGTCGGTGATAAAATTAGATATGAACGGAAGATATTAACCGGATCCATATTTTTATTCGAAAAGGGAAAAGAAAACACTTTTATGAAAAAATTTCGGGATGCCATCCCCACTGAACTTTATATGTTTTTTTTTTTTTAAATTTATGTCCAAAGAGCAAGCATTTGAAATTCGGCATACAATGTGACAATGTGATTCATAATTAAGCCTAAAATTACATTCAGGTTATAACCTTTCCAAATATAAGAAATTTTCGATATGATTATGGATTTCATCTTATTCAGAATGTCCTAAAATACATAATACACAATGTATGCTATTTTTTTAGAAAGGACTTTTTCATGGACAATCTTATTTTATGTATATCATATTCTTAATTACTAAAATTTGATGGATATAATGTTATCAATATTCAAATTTTTTATTCGAATATTTAAAATTAAAATGACGACTCACAAATTTATGAAACGATAAATCTATAATAATTAGTTTGGCAAAAAACAACACTATATCCATTCAGAATATTAGTAATTTCAGAAATAGTAATAATTTGAAGTTATTTAAAATGCGATAAGGAAAAGTAATAAAAAGTAATTTAAGGAGAAGTAATTAAGGAAACTAATTTAAGAAAAAGTAATAATTTAGGAATTTTTATATAAATATTAAAGATTTGCTGCATGTGAAAGGATAATCAGGCTAGGGTTTGATTGCATAATCAAATAATGAAGGATTAAATGAAAATAATTTTAAAGAGACAATAGATAAATATTCTAAACTTGACACCAGAATTTTACTATAAAGAAATTCACCATTTATTAATGAATATTAGAGCACGAAATTTGCTAGACATATGGTTTGATGCCTGCAAAAGTAATTTATTTAAAATTGCAAAGAAAAATAAATTTAAAAAATTAGAAACAGTGGTTGTTTTGAGTGATAATTTTGGAAACTATTATTGCACACAAATAATTTTTGTATTACTTCAACATTTAAAAATGAGTTTTTGAATGTGTTCAATTTAATTAACTTTCATTGTTTTTTTTTAATTTTAATAAATTTTTATGCCCAATTTGCAATAATAATTTCCATTGTTACAGTAGAATTCTAATCATTTTGATTGTTTATACAGAATATTCAATTACTTTTTTTTTCTTTTATGGTTGAAAACTAAGGATTGAAGATTCTGCTTATATTTATATTGTTTGACATATATTACTAATAAAACAGAATGCATATGATGGTGCATTTCTATACATAATTTGTGAAAAAAAATGAAATTATAGGAAATAAACAAATGAGCTTTAAATAAATAAATATTTTTGAAATAAAACTATCTATAACAATATAAATGAAAATGCATATAGGTATTCTGTAAAGTAAATTGCTTGACTTAAATCTTCTGAATTTAGTGTAGATATGTACTTAAGCAAGAGGAAAGTCAACCATCTAACTCTCCGACCCGCCCTAAGGCACACGGATTTAAACCATACAACTGAATGACCGGACCGCCGCAACAGCAATTGGCGGGAACTGTGGTTGAGTCCTAAGGGCCGTCACCGGCCACGGTACAACCCTTCCCGAAGGAAGTACGTCCCGTCATCGATGGGAGGAGCCATATCCCCCACCTATTAGTGTACCCTCCAGGGTGGCGAGATCCAACCACCATGCCGGAAGCATCTCATCCTCATTTCGAGGTGCCTCCCCCCGAGGGTCTAAGCAAGAGGAAATGTTCACTTTCAAGCTAGTTTTTGAAATTATAATTAATTCAACTTTAAACTAAATGTTGGCGTTTCATTGACATAAAATATTATCGCAAAACATTTTGCAGATGGATAATATTTATAGCATTTTAAAATTTAAGAAAATTTTTTAATGATATAAGTTTAATTGTTGAGGCAATTTTTTAAAATTTTTTGCAATGTTTATTTTTTTTTACATAATTTTTCGGATTGTGATAGAATACAGTCATGCACTAAATTCAGTTAAAAATTAAGAAAAACCAGAAGGAAACATAGTCTATAATATAAGTGTCATTCCAGAGACTGCCTCCCAATGACAATGGCACAACAATTATGAAATAATTACTTTTGGAGGGAATTTCGCCTTTTTACTGAATCTAATGACAAGTTTTTTTGGGTGTTTAATCCTTGGTATGCAGTTAATAGTGCCTAATTTGCGCTTTACACGCATTTTTCTTAACAGAATGGAAAAAAAAATTGGCCCTTAACTACAATTGCAGTCACTAAATCACAAACCAAATTTGATATATTGAAGCTTTCCTGTTTTTGATTTATCGCATTTACATGCTTCTGAAAGTACAGACAGACAGGCGGCCAACCTCAAAATCTGATAAATGTCTAAACTACAACTGATCAATCTGTGTCAAATTTTATTCATCTAGCTTACTTCGTTTTGATATTGTATAAATTATATTTGAATAGACGGATAGACAGACTACCTTTGTACAAATTTTGCTCAAAATTTGATCGAAATATACAAATTTGGAATATATACCAAATTTCATCCGTCTAGCTCAAAGCTTTTTTGAGTTAACATTGTCACAAACAGAAAGACAGGCATTTTCAAAAAATTTGTTTTTTCTACTGAAAGTGGTCTAACTCGTGGACAGTAGTCTAAACCTCGAGTTCCAATTTTTTAGTTATTATAATACTCTCTATATTTTGTATATGTGAATTTAAAAAAGGCGTATCTTAAAAGAAACGTAAATCACAAAGTATCACTGTCGACAGTGCCTAGGTAAATATTTCAAGAATGCATAAATAGAATATTTTTGGAAACGCCTAACACCCACTGCTTCAAGTATGCGCAATTTAGATGCAAGCAATAGCAAATATGTACACCTTAATTAAATTGCAAAAATTAATATAAAATTATGTTAATATGAAACATCTGTTCTTTCTTTGGGGTATTTCATATAATAAAAGTATTTACATTTCTTAAATATGTTTTTAAAATATTTACATTTGAATCTGGTTATTTTGTCATGGCTATTTAAGTCTTGGCCTATTTTTTCAGGGTTCTTATTGTTTATTTTATTTTGTTTTGCTCATAGAGATGACCATTAAAATAATGATTATATGGTTCAAAGAAGAATTGCTTAGGATGTCGACAAATTTTGAAATCTGAAGTGTATTACGAGTACATTAAAAAACAACGCACAAAAATTAAAGCATAACTGAATAATCAGATTGCTCGTGTTTCATCTTCCACTACCCCAGAAGTACGGCATCACTCTGTCATCTTCTCATGAAATTGTAAGTACATTTTTTCCCCGTAGCACTGTAACCTCTCATGGATTGTTGCTCAACCATTAATGCAATCAAAAATGCATTATCTTATATTTTATAATTTATAAATCATATTATTGTTTTTATTTTGGATTCTAGAAAAATGGATATAAAGCGGTCGATGGCAAGTAAAAATCTCAAAGCGCAATTGAAATGAACTGAATAAGGGATTCACTGTGAAATAGAAATTAGTTTGATATCCATTCTGGTCATTGTGAGGTTGAAGTTTGTAGTCGAGAACTGTCTTCTTGGATATGACAATAGACAGAGCTGCATTTATACTTATTGAACTGCTATCGTATAGTAAGATATCCCTTGTACGTCTCTACTTGAAGAACTGGAGGTCGAAATATACGTTAAAAAACCGCAGTTAAAGGAATCGAATGAGTTTCAATTCATGGAAAAGAATTATATCAAATGACAAAGAATTCCTATCGTTCATACTCATTCGGTTGATAATACAGCATCTGCTCGTTAGCTGTTGTTCAACCGCCTACGAAAAGAAAATATGCGCCATTAATATTTGGCAATTTACATGTCATACTTTATAAAATAATGCAGTATGTTGCCTATTCAAGTTCTTGTGAAGTTACTCCAACTACTTTAATACAGTGAATTTTTAAATTTGTACTGAAAACTGATCTTGGAAACTGGATCCGAACTGGATAAACTCTTATTTCTATATGCTGAACTGCCTACTCAGAAACAAAGTCTTCCATATTTATATCTACATAATGAACTGAAGGTTAAGGTGTATGCTAGAAAGCAGCAGTTAAAAGATAAAATTTAATTGACAGTCATAGGAAAATACTACGAAGAATGGCTCTTGAAGAAAGTGCATACGCTTTCAACTTCCATTCCGATCCAGTGCAAGATATGCTTCTGAAAGGTAAGTCTTTATGGAAAAAAAATTACAACATGTACTGTATGCTTGTCTTAAATTTCATTATATTTCTATTTGATATATTGTCACCTATGAAAGTTCTGTTTGAATTTTCCTTTATTCTAAAGGATGCCTTGCGGAAAATAGTGAAAAGAAATTTACTGTTTGCGTAAAATACATATTAAGATAACTTTTTGTTCACGAATTTTCTTAATTTATAATTTCTTTCAGACTGTATATCCGCTTTTTGGCCGCCTATATCGTAAAATATTCTCACCTTGTATATGGATAGCAAAAATATTAATGAAGTATTTTTTAAGTTTGAATTTTTTGCTACAGCCAAGTTGTAAATTTTTACGTAAAGATTCTGCGTCAACTAAGAATTTCGTAAAAACTAATTACGCTTTCATTATTTTATAACTTTTTAAAATCCGAATATTCTGAAATATACCTCATTGAAAATTTATTTTAAACCGTATATTTTATTCAAAATGTAAATCCTCAAACGCCTTGTTGAAATAAAATTTCAGTGAGTTTGATTTCTGGAAATCAACTCAAAAGATTTTCCTCAACAATAGGGCTCAACCAAATATTTGCAAAAGTTATCTAAATTTAGTAAATGCTGGGAAGTGTATACTTCTAAACTTATCAGATTCAACTGATATTCCAAACAAAAAATTTTAGTTTTCTTTTTTCTACATGCGGATGAAGTTTGTCTTGATTAGGCTACTTTTATATTCCTTATTTTACTTACTACCATTTTTTATATTTAAATGTAAGTTTCTCACACTTCTCTAATTAAATTTAATGTGGTCTTATTACATCAATATTTATGGTGCATAATTTTGCTGCTAATAGAAATGAACGAATAATTTCTACATGAATACTTGGTAAAAGTGAATTTTAGTGTGCACCCAGCTGCGCCAACAATGCCAAGTCGCCAATAAAGATGGCGGACAAAATAAACAAATACTTCCGCGGAACAGTTACGGTTACCATTTTCCGCCATCTAATTAGGGCTTTTTACTGATAAGTATTGTTTTTTTTTCTTTCTTTTTTTTTCATACTGTCCGGTGCTTTCTACAGATGCCTTCGGCATCTGTAGAAGGCACCGGGCAGAATTTTTTAACGTAAAAAAAACATCCTACGGCTTCGCTAGCAGCGGGAGCGGGAACCTAGTAGCTTTGTTATCACATTGAACATAAAAACTGTGTGGATAACAGAAACAGTACATAACCAAAAGAAAAGAAAAAACGGAGAAATAAGCAATCGGAACATTCTCCATACAGAATTTCAAACAGACATACTTTCCCAACAACATCAATTCGGAAAAAAATGTATTCCACTCACCCTTCATCCATTCTGCCAGTTCGATATTAAACTATTCTCAATACAAAATTTCAAACAAGCATCCTTTCCTAACTTCATCAACTCGTAATATATATATATATATATATATATATTCCCTTCATAATTTGTTATGTCGGGAGTATTTCGAACCTGTAGAATGGATGAAGGGTGAGTTAAATATGCATATTATATTATATATAATATAATATGCATATTATATATAATATAATACTCCGAAATACTCCCGACATAACAAATTATGAAGGGAACCAACCATTATAACACCAAAAGAATTACGAGAACTGCGAAGAATTCCATTGCAGCTGTCTTTTAAAGTGAGAATGCAGACGATTTTTTTAAAGCGCATACTGACAATTAAAAATTGCAAAAGAATAAATATTATCTGTTCGTGTTCACATTAAAAAAAAAGAAAGAAGAAAATAACTTTTAATTATAAGCTTAACTTTATTTAATAAATTTTAATTATATTAAATAACAAAATTAAAATCTTGAATCGATATTTTTTTAATATTTTTAATTTAACATTTTTTATAATGTAATTATGTACAACTCAACCATTGCAAAAAGTAGTAAACAAAACAGCGGTACGGTTGCTATAAAAGGAATCCGATGGATTGCAATATTGGCGACAAATAGCTGGCGCACACTAATCTTCACTTAGGCCGAATACTTTTTGTTAAAAATTTTGACTTGGGGGAGACCTACAGATTTCTAGACTGAAGACAGTAAATAATACTAGTTCTACATTGTTTGTAACTTCATTAAGGAATATTGGAAACCGTGTGTTTATAAATTATGTGTCCCTATCTCCTGGCGATGGCAGAAGTTCATTACTTTGAAATGTAGCATCTAATTTCGCTAAATAGGTTTTTTATGTTAAAATTTTAGAGGAGCAAAGCAAAAGAATAAATATCTATTCAATTTAATATAAAACTATTTCTTATTTTATTTCTCATTTTTCAATAGCTTTTTAAATTGGATTTTTACATAAAAAAGTTTCAACTCTTTTCATATAAAAACTTGTAAATTATATTCAAATGTTATAATACTGTATTTTATTTGGTATGGAAATTTTATCAAACATTGCACTGATTTGGTTTACGTTTTTAATCACGTGATCCGAATGTACTTGTGTTATTTGTGTTACATTGTTTTATTTTGCGCGTTATGTATTTTTGAAGTTCGTAATTCGACTTTGGCCAATGGAAAATAAAATTATATAATTGCGATAGTATAGCATTAACTAGTAAATGATACATTGGTTATTCGATAAGAAATGGAATTTGAAAATAAAATAAATTGCGAGAGAAGCATTATTTTGACTATTATAAATTATCCGTATAAAGATTTTATCGAGATATGTGATTTTGATTAAATATGTAAATTTTAATTGAAAATTCTAGGCATTCTATTCTAGGCATTGAAAATTATTGTATGTAAAGCTACGTATTTTTATTGCAATCCTAATGCTTTGTTAGTATTACGTGATATCTCCTAATGGATTGCATAAGAATTAACTTATTGAAAAATTTTATAATTTACTCTATATTTTTAAATGCTTTTCGAAAGACTATGTATATGTATATGTTTTCCAAAAGTAAGATAATGTAGGGCTCTAATGGGTCAAATAAAGTATAAATATCTATTTTTTGCTGAAATAAAAACTAAGTGCAATTTCAGAAATGACACATATGTCTCAGTGGTCTTTTTAAATGGAACACGTGCCCCATTGGGGTTGAGGTGACCATATAAAATACAGTGGATACGGAAAAAAATTATACTAACATATGAATACAATCGTCGATAATCATTGGCACATGTACTTTAATAAATTCCCCATTTACTCATCCCTTTAAGTGATTTAAAAATATCATCGGAGCATATATATCTCTGTGGGGTCCAAAGAATTAAGTATTTAATATATACCAATATGTATTTTGTTTCAAATGATCAATTCATTCAGAAAGCTTCCAAAGTATCGAATTGAAGTACCATAATGTATGTGAAGAGACAACAGTTATTGCAGAAATTTAGTGTTATTAATTTTATATTGTGACTTTGTAAAATATTTAATTTTTGGTAGTTAATTTCAGAAATGAAATATATCATTAAATTGCGTTGTCCTTCTAAAAAATTTCAATGTTATTTTTAAAAACTTATTCATTACTTATTTAAAACAAGCTATTTATTTGGTGGTTTTAAATACCATATTAAGTAAATATGGCAGAACTAAAAAAGGCAACATATATTAAGCTTTTGAGTGACATTTACTCCATATTATTGCGGCAAGTTGTTTTTTCCTCCCCTCCCTCCTAAAACAAACACAATATCTTAAAATGAAATACAGAAACTGCTGTTTATTGCACTTGAAAACGAATATTTGATCTTTTAAGTTGTGAAAGGTTTCGCACCCGAAGTGTCGTTTATTTATATTAAATTTTTTTCAATATACTTTTTTTCACTTTTCTATTTCCAAGTTAATATCTCTGTAGTCTCAGTTTTGTAATATGTGATATTACAAAAAGATTGTCAGAGTTGTAATAAAAGGGACATTACTTTTCTATGAAATTTATACATGTCGGCGTACTTTAAAAGATATTAACCAGAATTTTTTTAAAGATAGGCCATTACAATGAAAAGTTGACTTTTGGTAAAAATATTTATTCAATATTCTTAATTTTTGAATGATTTTCGTTTGAATTTTGCATGTTCATTCTTTAATTGTTCATTTATATATGGAACACGTGCCCCATATATAAATATGGGTTTATGGGTTTTAATAATATTTTACATTTTTAAATAGTATTTACTCAATTTTTAAATTTTGGCAAAATGTCTAGAAAAACTTTAAATTTAATTGGGCCGCAATTTTGTTCAATTTCATATAAATCCCTTATCATCCGATTGCAGTTATTGAACCAAATAACAATGAATCTGTACATTTTATAATTCATCTTTTAAAGAGTTTATAATTGGTTTAACGGCTTCGAATATGAAAAAAAATACATTTCATGTTTATGATTCGAACCCCATTATTTAAATACAAAATAGATATACAACTTATTTCTTAATTCAGAACCTGGGAAATATAATAAAGTCTTCATCAAAATTTTAAACAATTAATTTGATCAATTTTTAAACTGAAAGGGTTTTGGTTTGTATTACTTTTTAGTTCCCCCTTCTAAAAAATCATTTTATAAATATTTTTGGCTTTTAACATATTTGCAGTGTTTTTCAATTTATATTATACAAAAATTCAAAAATGTTTTTTTTTTTCATTTTTGAAAATAATGGTCCTTAATGTATTCGAATTTACTATTTACAATATGTAAGTTAATAAATTAAAATTTTGAGCTCTAGGATAAAATTGTTTTCTATAGTAATAACTTGCAAATTAACAGCGTATAATAAATATTAGAATAGTTTATTGTTTACATAATTATTGAAATCTTTACAAATATTATCAATCATTATGTATTAGTCATTTATAGTGTAAAAAATTCTTATTATATGCAGTACAGCAATTATCTTCCATGAGAAAATAGCAGTTTTGAAAAAAACAAATGAACTACTTTATAGTTTCTGGGCAAAATTAAATTAGAAATAGTTCTAATGATATTAATACGTTTGCTGCTAGGTTTCAAGCCTATGATTCGAATCACTATCTAATAAGATGCTTGTTTCTTAGCCGTCTTTGAAATGCAACAGAATCGAATATCTAATTGGTTAATAGGTGTAAATAACATACGATACACACTATGAAATAAATTATAAGATTAAAATAATAAGATAGGCATATCCTACTCGCATCAAATTCTATATTGAATGAGAACTTTTACAGTCACCCGAATATGAGTGACATGTTAGTCAATGTCATTAGTATTTTTCATTTTCTTCTCATTTGAAAAGTGAAGATACAAATTTTGATATCAGAACTTACTATCGTATTTCAATTTTGAAATGAGTAATTTTTCAATAATTGATATTCAGTTTTAAACTTTATTTCCTTTCTTAAAATAATTCTCATTTATTTCTGTAATAGAATTTTTTAAATGTCATTCCTTTAGAGCTCCATATTGTTTTATCCTTCTCAAGACTGGTAATTGAGAAGGAAAATCTGTATTTTTTTATATTTTTCATTAATTTTTATTTGCTTAAAATATATAACGTTTCCATTCGGTAATAATCCTTTTGTGATTAAGCATATTTCAATAACACCGTGAAAAGTAAAAATTCTACAATTTTAAAGAAATTTTGCGAAATTGTTGATATTGTATTAGTTTCATCAACATTTTCATGGGTATCTGTTTGAAGACTTTTGAAATAGAAATCTCTTCAAACTATTTTTTAAGAATTTTCTTATTTCAGTTTAAGGCGTCCCTATAGCTGTTCCTCTATTTTATCTTACTGCTTACATTTATTAATCCTATTAAGCATTTTAATTTGGTAATATATTTTCTTAAATTTCTGCATATTTGTATTTATAATGTATCTTGTAGAAAGAAAAGGTTTAAGAAAATAAATTTTCTGACGAACCTTTGAATTGTGCTTTTAAGAAAAAGGGATCTTATAAATGATTATAAAATGCCTATCTGTTTTTTCTAAACATTTGTCAGAAAATTCATGTTAAATGTGACCTATTTCATTCTCTAATAATACAGAGTTATGAGAATAGTCTATCGGAACAGTATTGTAATATTTCACCAGTTCATAGACGGGGGAAAATGTGACATTTTAAAAAATCGATGGCATTCAGATGAATAAAGAGGCCTTTGGGATTCATGGATGGAAGAGAATCTTTGCATTTTTGTTATGAAACCTCAATTTTAATTACATTGTTTGCATTTTAAATTAATGGATAGTTTCTCCGATAGTGGAGAAATGAACTATACAGGATAAGATAGGCTTACTTATGTTCACGTTACGGGATTGGTTTATTTATTTACAAATTTGACGAAAAATTACTCTCATCATCCATATAAAAATAAAGAATTTGAGATTATTAAATATGTCGAAGGAACTTATCTTTTAAACTTATTGCTACTTTAAATATTGTTTTAAATATCAAATATTCTGTATTTCGATGCATGTTATTTCATAGGTAGAGGTTGATGCAACAGGTCGTTAATGGTTAATTTTTTTGGTTAGTAAATCCTTTATTAGACCTTAACTGCTGGGTAATATATGATCTGTATAATGTAAAATTTATAAATGTCTTAAAAAATGATTTGCAATACAGTGATACCCCACCATACTTGAAATTAGGTCCTTATTTCTTATACATTTTAAATATTTCCTGCTTTAAAACAAAATAGCAATAAAGAGAATTTTTGTATTTTATAAAAAGAGCGAGAAACTGATCTGATAATTCATGCAATGGAAGGCGGCTGTGGTGACAATCTCTAAAATTTGGAAGTCGAAAATAGTCTATTTTGACAGTTTTTTTGGAATTGGAAATTTTAAATATCTATTTTTTATATCTGGAAGCTGAAAGTAATGCCAATCTTAACACTTGAATCTGGAGTAGATTTTAGCGAAAAGCGTATTTTAGCTGCAAAACAATGAATAAAAATATATTATCTTGATATAAAGAACTATAGGTATATTAAAAATGTTGAATTTACCAGAGAGGAATATTAAATTTTATGAAACATCCCCATTAAAATGAAACCATAATTTGTACCACTGTTATTTATATATCCATTTTGTTTCGCTTTATATGAAAACTTTATTTTATATTCTTTTCCCTAATAGTTTTTATCTCCAATTAAAATTCGTTTGTTTATATGCGAAGTTGGAACCTGACATAAGTGAATTAACTTGTACACGTTTCGGAGTCTTACTATGTTTTTCTGTGTTACTAAATTGCATGGACTTCTAAATAATATTCAAACATATTTACCAAACACTCCTCAAGGATGAAATTGCAAAAAAATTCTCTGTTCTCCTTGCCGACAGATTGTTTCACAGACATTGCAGTTTTGATCACCATTTGTTATCAGACGTGATCCCTTTCCCCGTTTCAACAGACATCTCTAGAGCATGATACATCATTTATCAGATTTAGATAGCTGTATGCATTATGTGTAAAATTAGTCGTGTTTTTGGATGCTGAATCTGTGTAATGGATGTTATAAAAAGACAATTGAGGAATAGTATTATATATATTCATCTTAAAATTATGAATAGAATTATACCCAAAATATGCTTAAACAAAATTATCAGAATTGTAATAAATGAATTTTGACGTTTTCGCATTAGTTCTTTAGTTTCGCATTAGCCAATTTGAATTGTCTCGATAAAAAAAGTTTCTTTTGAGGTGGAAATTTGCGTATAGCAGTAATTCATTTTAATTTGGATATTAATTAAAAGACAATTTGGCATTGTTTCATAACTTCAAAAAATATGTTAACAAGAAAATGAATTTATAACATAAAATTCTGAAAACGATCTTTTCAGGGTTAAAAATTTTTTACAGTAGATTTTTTTTCTATTTAAAAAATATTTTAAGAGCATTTTGAAACAATATAATTTCATTCTTGTTATCGAATTGAGATAGTTTTCGTTGTTGCTGCTTATATTTTATCCTGACTTTTTCACTATTATTGTCGAAGATATGAAAATTCGGCTCATTTTTTCAGTTCGAGTATTGCTATCAATGAGTATTTCATGTTGAGTATAAGTTGTCAAAATTTATCAAATATTTTATTGCACTTATAATGAAGGTTTACTTCATTTATACGCAAGAAAATTTTCAAAATGGTCAGATTTTTAAGTCATTCTGTTCGTTACGTAACATAATTGGATGCATAAATATATAAATTGTTGCTTTGTCTAAAAGATAATTGTAGAGTATGTTTGTTGTTTCTTATGGCACTTGCCATGAACAAGCCCGATATTACGAAGACAGCGATTTTAAGTCGGTGGGGGAGCGTCTCTTGTTTTTATAGTAGCGCCATCTAGGGCCAAGAGAACGACTTAGCTACACACGCGTCACAACCCTTTTTACGTGGTGGACTTCATTCACGCATTTCATTCACTCATCCACAGATCGTAATTTAGACCTGAATCAGAGAACAATCACCCCTGATCCAGTACCCCCCCCCCAGTGGTATTACTCTCGACATGGAGGACTTTGTGACTAGGACAGATTTATACGCGCGTCAGCCACCAAGCACGCGCGGTATCTTCAGTGGGGTTCGCGCTTCCAATGCTCTACCAACCAGGCTATCCCGGCCCGGAGAGTATGTGGACATCTTGGATGGGAAAAAAGTATTTATTAATCGTGAATCTATAAAATTGTGTTAGATGAGAAGATAATCTACATGGTTGCTCTAAAGTAGCCATGATAAATTTAAACTCGAAACTGGATTGAGTTGAATGTTTGTGAATCATTGAGGGAAAAATGAGGTTCAAATTTCTGTGCCGTCTGTGAGTATTTTGTGTTAGCACTATGTTCGTTACCTAATTTGTATTTTCTTTTGCACATGAACCTTTTTCAAATATCTAGCAATGATTTGCTTTGCCTGTTTAATTATTTACTTCGTCGTCATTGCAGTTACTCAGGAGAGGTGAAATCCTCTTTATACGTCTACGTATCAGATCATTACCCAAAAAGCATAGCCTTTTCAAAGCTAGTCGGACATCTCCAATTTGCCACTAGTGATAAAATGAATTATATTTTACGAGCGCAGGAATAAACTCCGAATTTGGTTTGGACATCGGTGACCTGCAGTACAACTAGATATGTAGGTGCTTATTCATCATTCCTGCACGGTTAATTTGAATTTTCTCCTAAGCTCCAATTTATTTTAAACTAATTATTTGTTCGAAGGATCACTGGTAAAGACGGTATTATCATGCAACGCAAGGTAGTAAGAACATTCTTCAGCTGAGTCGCAATCTGTCAATGTTGATTATGCGAGGCAAAACGATGAAATCGCGATTTTCTAAATGAGATCTGGAATGCTGTTTTACTTGCGGCATATATATAATATAATATAAATTTTTAAGTCGTGAATTTTCCTTTGTGGTTCTGGTACTATAACAAGAATATCTTGTATGATTCAATGTGTGTGTGTGCTTTTTTTTCAGATTTACAATGATTTATTTAAAATGCATAGATTTCCAAGCAGAAATTGAAAATTGCGGCCAGCATTTTTCGGTTTACAAGTTTTTTCCATTTAATGAAATTAAATATCAATTCTTGATTGTATGTTCCCCGCATTAATATGGAGTGCTCTATCTTAATCTTTCATTTAAAAAAAAATGTAGTGTTTTTATTGCTTCTATTCGAATAACATAAATTTTAGCCCAATTTTCTAAAAGGTTTGAATTTATTTTGTAATTATAATATCATTGTTTAAAATTATCCGTATTAAAGATTGTTTATGATGTAAATCGTGAAACGAAATATTTTAAGTATTATAAATTAATTTTTGAAATAGGAAATTGCTGGTGTCTCATCTGAATTAACTTGGCAAAATTTTTGTCTTGATCGTGCCAAATTTAGGAAATTCAGATTGGCATTTATACTACCTGATATCATCTTGTTAATGATATAGTTAATTTCCAAGGAATTTTGAAATTAACTAAATTTTTGAGTTTTGTATAGCTTTATAATGAATTTTAGTTACTCTAAATTCAAAGCAATCATTATTTCGAATCCTTTGCAGTTTTCACTCTAATTGTTGCAATAAATTAGGCGAGGACCAAAAGTTATATGTTATACGCAAAGGATTAACAATTCAGTGATATGTTATACGCAAAGGATTAACAATTCCTTTGTTCAATACAAAATGTAATTTTTCAGTTTTTATAACTTTTCTTTGTAGTTTTTGTCTTAGTGCACATACAAAAGTATCTAAGATTCTGTATGAAAATGATAACACAGAAACAGTTTACCATGAGCTGTAATATAATCTGTCATATAGAAACTTTTTCAGATGTGAAAATATATCTGTTTCCACTGATACGTAAATGAATGCTTATTTGATATAATCCTGTGATAGTACTAAGAGTGCCTGGTATTTACTATTACCTTTTTAGTCAAGACAAAATAAGTATTTGATTTGTTTTTGAAACCTGAAATTTTAGAAAAATTAGATTCTTAAATAATTTTCTCAGAATTTTCATTCTTTCAATTATTTTTAATTTCTTGAATAAGAGGAATTGTGTAATTTTATATAAAAAAATATCGACTACTGAAATTAAAAAATAAACAAACTGATTCCCTACGAAATAAAAATGAACTGAAAGAGTTTCTATAGCAAAGCATTAATAATTTGAAAAATGCATAAAAAAACTTCATTGAATTATTTAAGTAAATTTTCCGTATAAATGTTATTTGAATATTAGGTAATAGATGCAAAAATGTTTCTATATTTGAAACGATTTAAACATTTACGTTTAAATTCTGAATGAAAAGAAAAATGAAATTAGTATGGAGAAATGTTACTTCAGAATCATTTGGTTTTAGCTGTAAATTAGCAATATGTCAAAAGAAATAAGCTATTTTTTATTTTTTTTATGTTCATTGAAATGCTAAACATTAGGTATTTTAATTTTGATGTTTATGTCATGACAGTGAGGTTTCGCTTCTAACACGTTAGTTACGTATTTCCGGTTAGTTCCATTTTTCTAGATTTAACATCTCTCTGCTTGGTATGAAATGTTAAATGAGTATCTATTGGTATCTGAGAGTGAAAACTGTTTCTCTGTCTCAATGGATAAAATATTATAAGTATGCAGTGGGATTGTGCATTTATTTTCAGGTAAAAATGTATCGTTTTCGAAGAGTATAATTTAAAATCCATACTCTTGTAGCATTAAAAAATAAGACCTCGCACGAAGATGCTTGAGTGTCATTTTTTCCTCGAAAGAAAATCTAAATAAACTGTAAGAAAAAAATATAAAATTGAATAAGCCGAAAATTGACTTTCTTGCAGTTCAATCAGCAATAACTGTGGAAAATACCTGTAAACTAGTACTAAAAGAAAAATCACCCAAAACTGCTTCTCTAAAGAAAATCGAATTTAAATTCCCAATCTTACCTTTGCACCCATTTTCATCTGACGGCAATTCGATGCCTGCCTTACTTTTAAGGACTTAGATCAGAACTAATGAAAATTCCCTTAATTTCGGAATAGTTTATTAAAAATCCCTTTCGCTCGTTTAACGCTATCTTTTTCTTCAGTTCAGCGAAAGCAACCATTTTTTTTCCCCTTCTGGAGTTTCTTATTTCCTGTAACGGGGAAAGTTTATGAATATATTTTTCTAACAGAGCCACAAAAACGGAAGCGGAAATTGCGCTTGCGAAGAAAATTTGCTTCGACGATTTAAATATAGATTTTTTTATTGCTTTTATTTTCTTTCGTTAAAGAAGTTGCGCTGAATAGAGATGGATGAGAGTATTAAATAAGATGTGGAGTCTAGTCAAAATTGCTAGTTTAGGTACCGACTTTTTAAATTTGTCATAAAATAATAAGAGTGGTGGAGCATTAAATTCGAATATTTGGTATTTTTACAATTTTGCTAAATTTCAGCTCAAATAACGATGTCAGTCTATCAGTAATATTCTCTGCTGCCATTTCAAATATTTAATATCTATCTCTACTATAAAAACAAAGATGAATGTATATGTGTCGACACTCTATAGACCATATCGTTTGACCTATAGCTGCCAGATTTGTAAAATACATCACTAAGTAGCTGGGAATGTTTGAAATGTTTTGTTTTTAGAATTGTAATTTAATTTTAATTTACAATTAAGCTGAATTTTATAATTTTTTAACGATAAATATTGGTATAAAATTTATTTTTATACACTATTTCAAAATTTCAATGTTTTTAATGATACTAATTTTGTCAACTTTTTAAGAATAACTTTTTTTGCCTCATTGCCAATTGGTCATTGCCCTGATATTCATATTTGTATTGTTTCATCAAATATTTAATAGCGTGATATTCTTGATTTTTGAAACGTAAGAAAAAATGATTTAAAATCTATTATATAAAGATGAATATGAAAAATAAAAATATCTCGAAGGTATATTCTTGGAATTTTTATTTTGTAGTTATTCATCTTTAATTTTTTTTCTTAAGGTGAAGGTTTGTAGGAAGAATCCTTGAGTAGTAACTTGACTAAGATAAACTATCTAGTTCCTCTTTAGTCTTTAACCCTTTTACCTCTAAAGGGTATAATTGTCACGAAGACCAGAATTCATTCCCTATTGCATAAATCTTATTTTTATTTGGGTTGTAGTAGGAAGGGTCATTTTTATATGGGATATAAATTTTTAATCAAGTAAAAGTCAAGCCAAAAGTGTTAAGTTTACTTTTCTTATAAACAAATAGAAATAGTATATCAAAATAAGTGTTTAAGAGAATAATTTCTGTATATCAATTTCTTTGTGTTTAAGAGTATCATGTCTTTTTTCAGAATTATTGCATTTTTTAATTATTGCCTTTACATCTATGTGAACGTGCAAATGGTCGAGTTTTTGTTGGATTTAGTTAAAAATTTAAAGCGGTTCTACACTTTAAATAATAAACCTACGTACTAAATTTTATTTTGCTCCTGGAGTTTTGTAGATATTCTGATAAATTCTACTAGATAGTCTTTCTCCAGAATTGGATTTCATTCAAGACTTGACAAAAACTTACTAATTTATAAAAGCAAAATTTATAAATTCCATACGTTTAATTTGAAACATTTTTGCTTTATTCTTTTCAGGTAGACATAATTTCAAAACTGTGTTTAGGATTCAAAAAGATCTGAAAAGTGAAGATTTGTCAAAATCTCAAATTAATAATTACAATGATTTATACTTATGAGTATGAATAAGTTGAAAGATGTCAATATTTTCTGAAAATAAATGATAAATGGTATGTTTTGAATGATAAAATATTTTATGGTGTATATATATGTAGGTTTGTCCCAAAATAAACATCGTTAAGACAGCAATATAGATCGATTTTCACTTGATTTACATAGCTCTTTCTTCTGTCACCTGATAAAATTTTCTGTTTGATTAATTCATGTAAGTACTTCTTATTTTCATTTTTTCAAGCAACAATTTATAAAGAATTTTTCCCCCAAATCTACAAAAAATAAAGGAAAAAAAAATCAACTCCAAACGCTGAATGGCTCAATTTTTCGTCAAATAGCGCCAAAAACATTGATAGAAGAGCAAAAAAGAGCCAGTGAAAGCGCATTAACCTGTTAATTGGGTATGACGAAATATTTCAATATAAAATTAACAGAATAATAAGTTAATTACTCGGTTAACAGGTTAAACTATCCCGAGCTTCTCATTTAGTGTTATGACCTAAACATTTCTGATATCCGGAGTTATTTCCGATGTAAAAACTCTGATAAAGAATTGGAGAAAACACAAATAAGGTTCCTCCGACTCAATTCTTATATGGGCATTTCTCCGGTATCTCTTGCCTACTCTGTCATGACGAAGCAAATGGATGTTATTGAGTAGATATGTCTGGTTGGTCTAGGGGACAGTTTATCCTGATACAGAATGGGCGTCTGCTCCGTTATTGTGGGATGAATGGATCTAATCTTGTCTGAGCGCTGTGCTAGCTTTAGATATGACAGAAAGGTGTCACAGAACTGATGAAGTGCATATCGAGGGACGTAGAAAAATGAGTACACGGACAAGGGGGAGGGGTCGTTCTTATCATATAAGATTTGAGGTCAACTTAAGGGCTAGAAGGCACAACGGAGTTCGGTGTTTATTTTTCTCCTTCTTGGAAATTGTATAGTTATATTTTCTAGTATTGGATTGGAACGAACGATTAGAATGAAAAGTTTGCCATTATTCATGCTAAGCTAACCTATTTAGATTCAGTTATTTTAAGTTCTTTTTAATAAATTAAGCTCTGTTTAGCATACTTCTCTTAAATATACACGATTTAAAATTATCGCTTATGTAATTTAGAGTGATGTTCAGTCAATTTAAATATTTTTTTTCTTTTGTATGAATTCGCATACGTCTTTCGAGTGTTGAAATTCCTAGTCATTTCTTCAACTGCAGGATTAGATATTGTTACACATCTGTAATACTTCTTCCCAGCATGGTTAGTTCAACCACTGGAAATACCATTTTACGGTGAGCTCTGTTAGATGCTAATCGGATGCCGAATCGGTGAACCCAGAACTTGGTGACGAATTTGGCATTAAAATAGACAATTCTGAAGAGTTCCAGAATTTTAGCGATTGAGCCAACAGGAACCGAGATATGCCTCATTGTTCCAGAATCTTTTCTGCCCGCCTGCGGGAATTATAAAAGGTCGGCAGTCTCAAACCGGTGTCACTTGTGAATCGAGTTGTGTATAGAATCGTTGAGAAGATAGCGCAGCAACGGCGGAATAGTTATCAGGCCAGCTAAGCACAAGAGTTGTGTAGAGCTCAAGTGATTGCTGAATTGAGCTGTGTACCGAGTCCCGGTGTTGATTGTAGAAGCAGCATCGAGTCCTATGTTGAGTAGTCAGCCGTGTTATAGTAAGTCGGCAGTTGGATACAACTACAGCGAGGGGACAGTATAGAATTGCAGACGTTTGGAGAGACTATAGAATGAAACTACGTAGGTTCTCTTCTCCTGATGAATTCTGTCTGCTCGCTTTGTTTGCTGTTTTACTACGGATTTACTACTTGTGGGCTACTGTTTTTTCTAGTGTATTGCCTGTGTTCATCTCGGCTATGTATTTGACATCTGTGTCTTCGTGTTTAATAAGTCATTTGTTTATCTCATCGACCAACAAATCTTGAAAGAACCCCGGAATATCAGTAACAATATATTTATCCTTTTTGCGACATATATTCAATCAGAGTAAATAGTAAATAGCCAATGGGAGAATCCCCCCCCCCCCTAATACGAAGGAATGCTTGTCGTTAGGTTCTGTCTTGTGTTGATTTTTGGAAGTTCATGCTTGTAATATTAAAAGTGAGTGATTCTTTTATCTTAAAGTAGTCTTTATGCACGTCTTCTCAGTGTCTTTAGTCGATTTTCTGTTTTTAAGTCTTGCATATACTAATATGAATGTGATGGATTTTAATGCATCAGTCCTCTTGAATTGCTGAATCGTTTTATTTCCTAATTGACAAAGATGATGACGATTTTTACAAGTGATAATTCAATGATAAAGGAATTTATATTACATGAAGGACATGTGATGTTGTTCAAAATGATCTTTTCCTCCTATACATGTGGTGTATCGGACATTAGTAGATGAATTCTACTCAAGAATTTTAGGTACGACTTTTTCAGAAGAAGATTGGAGATATTTCAGATTGGAGTATAATTTTTATTCGTTGTGCAATTTATTCTTTACCAGATAAAATTATTTTGGAAAAGAATTGCTGTTTTATAGATGTCATTTTGGTTTTAACTGATTTTGATGGTTTCCATAATTGAACTTATGTTTTCAGGTTTTTGAAGCATCTGTAGTGGTTACTATGAAGAGTTTTGTATTAAATAACGATTCAATTTCTGCTGGAGGAATTCATTGTGTTTGCGATCAGCTGATGAACGCTAGTAGAAACTTTTTAATAAGATTTCTCATTTGGCAATGTGCGATCATTTGTTGAATTCAAAGGTAGATGTCGTGCCAGTTTTTTGAGGTGTTGCGAGTAAAGGTTGGAAATGCCTCTGAACTTCAATTGATGAAAGGGTATTTGGCTAGGGTGAAATCTATTATGGTAATTCCCATGATGTCTGTTATTGAAGCCCCCATACCAAAACTGCTAAGATCTGCCTCAATGCAAATCTTACTGGAAAGAGAAATAATTTCATCTAATTGCTGCAGTATTTCTTCAATTTTTGAATATGAAGAGTTGTAAGTACAGTGAAGGGAATCAGTTGCTTTCGTTCACTTTATCTTTCAACGATATTAATTTTATGTGGAAGCCATTTTTCTTACACTTTTTTCATAGATTTTCAATTTAATCAATAATTGATTTCGTTCAAATCTTTTTGAATTAAGATTTATAGATACTCGGTTGCAAGGCAACTTTGTGGTTGGAATTTAAACAACTTTAACTTTTTTCCCTATAAGTTTAGATATTTTGGAGACATTTTTATTGGCTTTGAAAGAATTCTGAAAATGTAGTTTATTTTAACTACAGCCATTAGAAATACTTCGAACACTCTAAAACTTTGTATAAAATAAACTGTTATAATTAAAATAAGTTAACTGAGCAACTGTATGAATAATATGTATTTATGTTAAAACGTGCGTCGAGATTTGTGTATTAATAATAAGCAGTCTTACTTTTTCACATGCAAATAATTAAAATTTTGCTCATAGATACTGAAGTACAAACAAAGGTTTAAGAAAATTTTGTGATAACTAATTAAACCATATGTTAAAAAATAAAAAATAAAATTTTATTTCGAGCATTGACAGGTGTTACAGTTGCTATTTTAAAATTCTTTCTGCTATTAATCCTATTTCTTTCAACTTCATGGCATCCAACTTCAATCATTCGAATGTTTTGCTTCATTTCTCCTAGGAAATAGTCCCCCTCAGCATTTCACGAAAGAATTCTTTCAAAATAACTCTTGAATATTTCAAATAAAATTCTTCTTTTTTTGAAAAAGAAAGCAATGGGGAGGTATCGAATCGACAGATTTGTGACTTTATTTCTTTAACGGCAGTGACTAATTCATGTCTTATTCACAAGAGTCCAATGATTTGTAGCTAAGCGTGGTCTTAGGAGAATTTTTTCCGTTACGCTTTCCGATTTTTTGGATGGGAATGTTAACGCAACCCTTTTTAATCTGCTGATATTGGTTGTCTTATTCTTTGTCTATTGTTTGCTTTTGTTACTAAATATTTGATTTAGAAATATATTGTTGCTAAATACTAATCGACTATTAAGAACTGCCCTGAAATACATGGAAAAATCTGATTAACCAGAGAACTGCGAGTGAATTGGCTGAAACTATGGTTGAATCCTAAGGATAATAATAGTCCACGGTATAATCCTTCCCTGAGGAGGCACGTTCCGTCATAGTTAAGGAGGATGTCAGCCTGACACCATTTCTGTACCTTAAAGGGCAGTAAGAATGAACCACCATGTCGGAAGCTTTTAGCCGCCATTTATGAAGTGCCTCCATGGGGATTTGTTATTGAATATGGTGTTGAGAATAAATTTAACCCATTGCAGTCGGAAAAAGTAATTCAGTGCATATTCACCTATTACGAAGATTTGGGTTTTGCTCTGAAAAATATACATAATTGTTTTAAATCGAATTTTTTTGAAAAATTAATCTATATCCTCTTACCATTCTACCTTACCTTACCATAAAAATTGAAAAATAAACGTCAAAACAATGCACCATCTTGAATGGTGAGCTAGAGTCACCATACGAGTGCAAAGGCTAAAATGTCTGTTGCCTATTACATAAAACAAATGAATTGATATACATTGACTATATATTAAGATACCAATAAAAATTATAAATCGAAAGCTGCAAAAGTTAACTTTGCTTTGAATTAAATAGTTATCATTAAATGTGAACATCTTTTAATTTTAAAATTGTAGGAACATTTGTTTCTTATGCAATAAGTATTTTTGAGTTATTGCTCAAAAGTGATTTCTGATTATTGAGAAATACTTGAATTCTTCGTTTAATTGTCAGTTAAAATTCGAAATAAAATATCGAATATCTACCAAAAATGCACGCAAATTCATTTTTCATTATTTTTAGGAGCGATATATAAACGCGCAGTTTGCAATGATTTGTAAATCGAATAAATGTGATTTCTATGCTGTTCAGGAAAACTTTGGCACACAGCTCAATTCAGCAAACGCTTGCGCTTCGCCGGACTAATCCAACTAATTCGCTGTTGATTCGCTTTGCTACCCTAAACCTCTCGATGACTCTGTATGCGACTCTCTTCAGCATGAGACTGCCAGCCATTTATAGTCCCCGGAGAGAAGGTTCTGGAAGAATCAGGCATATCTCGGCTCCTATTGGCTCTATTACCAAAATTATGTAAGATTCCAGTATTATCTGCATTGTCGCTAATGTCGCCAAATTCGTTGCCAAATGGTTGCTAAGTTTGTCGTCAAGCCCTGAGATCACTGATTCGGCATCCGATCAGCATCCAACAGTCCAATGGTCTTTCCAGTGATTAAACTAAACATGTTGGGAAGCAACATTGCAGATTAGTAATATTTTTATTACATTATCTTTTTCGTGCTAAAATTTCTTGTAGTTCTAAAGTTGGCATGCCCTTAACCCTCTACATTGTTGTTCCGCCCCCAAGGGTGAAAATAGATGAAGTGAAGAAAGGAATAGTTGCTCTAGAGTGGGGCTGATACTGGTAAGAGTGTGTTGGTAGGAGCTCTGGTGGGGAACTCCACGAAAAGAGTTCAAATTTAAAGTTAAAATTATGCGGCGGTTCATCCATACTCTGCATACGAGAAAGTTAAAAAAAAAAAAAATGGAATATTTTGGGATAAGGAAATTTTATTTCATTGCAAAATATTGTTTTTTTTTTTCTGAAAGAGATTGTTTTGCATTCGTTTGAGAAAATAATCGATAATTTAAAAAAGAATAGGCAGCTCTTTTAAATAAAGTTTGAATGTTAGAAAACGAAACAAGAGAATATAATTTGCTATTATTCATTTGTTTCTCTAAAAAGATATTTTTTATCCTCTTATGGAAAAGCATCCTGTAGTACCTTTTTTGCTTTTTATGGCTGAATAAAGATCACTCCATGAAGTCCGCATTCCGCAGCGGATATGTGGGTAATTGACCAATGAAAAAACAGCAATGAAAGTATCATAGGATGCCATGTGAGCTCTAGCTTAGTATAATTTAGAAATTTTTCCCTTTAGATGTCAAAAACAAAATATTCAAACGCTGAAAAAAGTTTCCGCCTCTTGAAAAGGGGTCACGTTTGTTATAACTTTGCATTATTAATTTACATGGAACATTAAGTCCGAAAGCGTTTCCTGTGTATTTAAATTTAGTTCATGGAAAATGTATGTAGCTTGAATTAGTAAGAAAATTGAATTCTTTGACATGAAACGATTTTTTTTTGCAACTAATTTAATAACTTTTTATTTCTGAATAGAATCAGTTTCAGGGCGGACAGTATTTGAAAAAAATATTATAAAATTCACATAAGAAGCTTGCAACAACCACATAAAAAAAAAAAATCAAAATGGCACTTATTCGAATAACAACGAGACACCTCACATTTCACGAAAGCATTTTCTGTTTAACATTTTAAGCATGGTGCTCGTAATATGAAAAATAAGCTCAAAGAATAATATCAAAGGCGTTAAGTTTAAATACTAATTTCACTCAAAAAATCTTATGGAAGATTAAACAAACAACTTTATGGGCTGATGGTAAGGTTACGGCTTCGGAACCGGAAGGTTTCAGACTCGAGACCCGATTCCACCGAAGAACTATCGTGTAAACGTGTCTGTTGCACGCTAAATCCAGCGGGGCCAAACGTCCTACCGTTGGTGTGGTGTGGAAGTTTGAGGAGGGAGTGTAAGTTCAGATGTGAGGTCATCTGACTGCAGTTCAAACGTACGAGGTCCGTCCCAAAATAGCCCTAGTGCTACTTTAAAACCGGACGTTAATATAACTAAACTAAAGCCAAATAACTTTGAGAATGAATTACGTAAGCTGGGAGAGAGTTTAGTGTGAACGGCTGAAGATGAAGACAGTGACATTACGCATACGAAGTACTTTCCAAACTATGATACAGTATCAATTAAACTTGGTACTGAAAATCAAATGAAATCGTTACTGTTATAAGGAGAAAATTCATTGGGAAATCTGAAGCATTTCGATTTATAACTTATTGTTTACAAGTATCTTCAAAATAGTAGTCTATTCAATCTTAATGTCGAAAGACATGTAATTGATGCCGGTTTGCTATCGCCCTATTTACGATGTAAAAAATATTCAAAAGGTAATGAATACAAGTCCTTTTTTTATTATTTAGTAATGACATGTAATGGGAAAAGACCACAGGAAGATTTTATCTACTAGTACTATTTAAGACCATTACTATTTACAAAATCGTATTTAAAAGATCTGCAGTTGATGGCGGCATTCCTGCAGTGTAGTTTAACTTCTATCTTCCGTGCCCTCCTAGTGCGGGCTCTCAAGTATTTATACCAGCGACAGAAGACTTGGGAAGTCTTCTTCGTGGAGAAACTCAGAAATTTGTATTTGCCCTGCGAGAATTTGCATACGGGAAACCATGGTGGATGTGCAAAAAACTGGTTATGCTTGCCGTTCGGTGAGTGACTCCAACGAATATTCGTTTGTATTATGGAACAAGTATTATTTATATAAATTTTTAAGTCATATCCTACTTTCGCAAGAATTGAGCTCGCATTCTTCACGTGAAAAATATTGAAATCCTTGCATTTTACCGATTGAGCTGCTGTCTGCTGATTTCAATTTTCATTACAAACTGCTAAAACTCTATTTAAAGTATTAAAAATTAATTAAATTTAATTAATATTTGAAAAAAATTGTATTAACATCAAGTGTCATTCACTACAAGTTTAAAAAAAAATGTATTTGAACTTGAGTGGATGAATAAAAAGTATTTCATTAACGATTGAAAATTTGAACAATATATATTTATATATATATATAGGGAGAGTGTGAATTAATAGTAGGAATTGAAAAAAGAAAACACGAATAATCTCGGTAGTTAGATGTTTGCTAGAACTTCAGTTTTATGCTTATTTTCCATCCTTCGATGGCAAGAGAGGACGCTTTCTATGTTGAAGATACTATCAATCTGTTTGCTTCTCAGACACAGTCAGAATACACATGTATCAGTCTTACATGATGATCTATTAGAAGGGTGGTTCGGTGTCGCGCTTTGGTGTATCAATTCTGTTGGAATTTAGTCGTTTAAGTGGCTAATCTGCTAGGATCAAAGAAAAGTTCATCCTTTGGGGCTTGGCGCTAAGGGTCTTTACTCTCTTCGGGGGTGACTCCTACTTTACAGGTTTCGATTAGCACTAAGGTAAGCTCCGGGGTTGGAAATTACCAGAACCAGTGGGTGTATTCCCTTGTTTGTTTCCGTGGTGAGTGGTGTTATTGGCCCTCCCCCTCAGGGGCTCACTTTTTATAGATGAACATTGGTATCCCGATCACAAGGGTACCAAGGATCTATACTCATGTCCAGTTTACATTCACATTGACTTGTTATCTGCTTAATATTTTCAGCCCTCGACGGCAAGCGAGGAAGTTCTCTATGAAAGGATTTTGCCGTTCTGTTTACTTCCTGTTTCTCTTCTATATATGGCCACGGTGAAACCGTGGGTATCTATATACCTCAAATGCTCACTGTGTGTGACATTCCATTGGATGGGTGACACGTACTGCGCCCCTTGTCTGTCCAGTGTGGTTAGACTGCAAGGGATCGAACAAAGGAGCCACATCCTGATCTTGGATTAAGAGAGAAGCTCCGGGCGTACAGGTTGTGGTTATAAATATGGTAAGAATCGAGTGTGAGAATTCCGAGAGCCATGACGACCTTCACAAGATGGTTTCCATGCTGTGTAGTGACAGCCTGAATTTATATAAATATCGGATGGACAAATTAAAATTTGTTCACTACATTGGCAAAGGAAAACATTTTGCCACATTTTAAGTTGTAAAAAGAAATTTGAGGCTACTTTTCATACAGTTCCACCATTATTAGTAGTAAACGCTTTATCAAGTACTTTTTGTGATACTTTTTCAATAGGAAAATTGTGGGGGGGGACTGTATGGGGGGACTTCCTAGTTTAAGTAAAGTTCCACATTAAAGTTAAACAACTCCCTTGTGACCACTCTTATAAATGTGCTTGCATATAGAGCGTTTAATTCATCGAAAGGTAGCCTGCAAAGAATTGCTTAATGTTTCATTGGAGAAAATATCCGAGAAACTGCGCTCGTCAGGATTAATGCATGGTCCTGATATAAAGCATCTAGTTCTCACATTTAATTACTCTAAATCACCAGAATCAGTAAGAACAACAGGTATTAAATTATCTGTTAAGTCTTTTATCTCTACTCCATTAAGAGTTCAAAGCGCCAACATTTCACCCATTTAAAGACCAATGCCAAGGAATATCTACATGTACTCGCTACTGCGCAATAGTTGGTCATGTGAGTACTGATAATACATAAAAAAATTCACAAATTGCAAGAAATATCATTCTTGTGGGGGAGCAAAGCCGGTCGTGCCACTAAAGACTTGCTTACCTTACTTGGAGATCCATCTATTGCGAGCAGCTAACAACTGTACTTACTGGTATTGATAAGTCGTCATTCCACTATTTAATGATTCCATTCATTTCCTGAAATATTAGGGTATCTTCTGGTGGGGTTCGGTTTTTATTTCCAATGTTTATATATGTTCCTTCTGTAACTTTTACACTTTGCAGATTGTGGTTGTGATATTTCATGCGAAAGTCTTAGTAACGGTCTGTTAAATTTATCTACTACCTAACGATATCCCCTCCCAAAATGATTTTTAATGTATTGGTTGATCATTTGCTAGTACCTTTCGTATTGCTAGGTGAATTTCAACGGTTATATTATTTTGAGGGATTATGATAGTACAAATCATATGATAGTTGAGGGATTATGATAGTTGTTGAGCAGACAGGCATTTCTGAATGTGTCTGCTCAACAACGACGAGAAAACGTACTTCTATAAACCCACAAATACATTTCAATTCTGTGATGGATGAAATGATAAGGCAAATATTTTTATACCATTTCGGTACTGACACTTCGGAATTGACACTGAAATTTATTAGAAATATGGATCTTATAAGGCCCAGATACAAATTTGCGGTTACAGCTAATATATAGGTATTTACATATGATAAAGTTAATTGAAATGTTAGTGGAGAAACACGGATGAGATTTAAATCAGAGGTTCAAACCTGCAGTGCTGTTCTGTTGATTTGGTTATTTTATTCCAGCATTCCTTCCTCTTGCTGAACTTTTCAGAAGCAAAGGATTTCTATAATAGCACTTTCCCACTGATTCGTTTCCAACGTAAATTATAGCAATGTGACACAATATCCACTGATTTGTGTATTCCAGTTGGAAGCCTGGAATTATAGGAACAATGATTTTTTCTAGTATCACAAATGAGGTCCAAAGCATTGACTGTTTCATTGGTATTGAGCTTGCTACTATTCCAAAATGTTCATTACTGCCTCAATCATCAAAAACCTTGTTGGAACGACACTTGTCGTAATGCGTATTGGGGTCTAGAGATCATGGGGAATCGTTCACAAAGTGCCTCATGGAATTTAAAAAGAAAACAAAGCAAATGTATGTCATTCGTACTCGCAGACAAAGAGCATCATGGATTAAATAAGTTTCCTCAATCATTTAAATAACACCGAGTGCCCAAGTTCACAGAAAGTTAAGGTGCTCAGAGGTGGAAATAACAGGGTTTGCGTCCCCTATGTTAAATATTAGCATGTATTCTTATACTTTTAGATATTGCGATTATCATAGGTCAAACTTTTGCTGATGTTTCCAGTTTTGCCTTTAGTAATCCATTGTTTCTCTTTCGAAAAAGAAATGGATTGAACAGTTCAAATTCTAGATTCCCAATAGCTCCTTAGTCAAATAATTCCAGATGGATGAACTCAAGAAGGCTAACCCAGATGTTGATGGAGTAACATACAACATTTGACGAATTTGGATGAACCTTTTTATTTTGCATTTAATTTGCTTATTTAACTGAATTTGGAGTGATTTTTTTTTGTCCCAGCGTCTAGAAATCCTATCCTCAAATTCAGAATTTATCTAAGAGAACCTCTTAGTTATAGAAAGAACGCATCGACCAGTTGCTTGTGTAAAACTTTCGAGCGTATAGTCATTTTATGAAGTAATTAATAATCTTATCCGCTTTGAATATATTACATAATGCTTTAGTCCACCAAACTCTTGTTTCGATATGTTTTGAAATTGTAAGTCTACGATTTCACAGCGCAATTTGCATTTTCAATTTTTACGTAGGTTTATGCAACTTTTTATACATTTTTTTTTACGAATTCTCATTTTTTATCTTCTGTTTATCAAAATGTTATCTTCTCATTTTATCCATTCAACATGTTCCTCAAGGAAGTGTATTGACTGCCACTATTTTTATTTTTCATTTAAGTCAAATACTTCATGTTTATCTGTTTCTGGCTCATGATCTGCAAATATGTTGTAGGGAATCTAATGCAGCCTTAACAGAACAGCATGAGAAACTATTAAGTTTACAGACTGGTGGGACAAAAAAATATGTGTACACTCTCCTGAAAATAGCTGATATCTAGTAATGCAATGCCACTAAGACAGTACACAGAATTTGTAATTCATATCCAGGGCATTAGCCTTAAAGTTGATAAGGTAAAATTTGTAAGAGTGTTATTTGATTGGAAACGCGCTTTATTTCCTTTACCTGCAGCAGGGTGTGAGAAATGGCTGACTATTTGGAGTCTTTTTAATTGCATCATGGGAAGCAAATCGAAAATCATATTTATGAATCCCCTGTTACTCTCGTGTTTTATTTCTGAATGTGAAATGTATGGTTCCATTCGTACTAACGTTCTAAAGTAACTGCATATTGTATATCATACTGTCTTCGGGATCTGTTCTGAATCTTTTCGAATTTCACCAGTGTACGTTTATTTATCACCACCTATACCAAGTAGGATAATATGGGGCTATCTCCTTTTCGGCTGTGAAAGAGTTTCTTTAATATTTTCAAAATAAGCTAAATCTACCTCCAGAGCCTGCAAATAGGCATCCGATGGTGTCTCAATTATAAGATTTCCTCGACTAATTTTAATTATTCTGGTGATCCTAGTGGTGGAATTTCTCTTTATTAAAGCATCCATCAATTTTATTTTCCTCTGAAGTAGATTCTTTTTTTTTTGGGTCTTAGAAGCACGGCATTAGATTCACAAGGGTGCGCCCGTGAACCTTTGGTAATGGCAGCCTTCAAGACAGCAGTATATGAAGGTCTATTTCCTTTAGTGGCCTTCTTAATTCCCTGGCGAAATCTAGTAACATATTGGTGGAATACCTAATTTCATTCTTTAGGGCATTAAAGTATACGTTTTTAGTTGTCAATTTTCCAGTCAGGAAAGTGAAGTGATTCTCAAATTTTCACAATGTATTTTCGTTCATCTAACCCCATAGGTTTAAATTCATACAGCCTAGTATTAAATTTTGAATCACACTCATGTATCTTCTTTACCAATAGATAAATGAATTTCACTAATATTTCGTCCCGAGACTCCTTTAACAGGAGTTCTATCGGCCAGAATTCCTTAAAATTAGTAAGATTCTGTATTAGGAACTCTGATAAACTTGACTCCAGTTATGCTTCCTTCTAGTTAGCAATCAAAACAGATCTAGACGGCGGAGTAGATTGAGTAATTGGAGCGTTTTCTCTCATTGCATCAATTCTCTGTGGACCAAAGATTGTGTAAATTAATAAGAAACACTCAGCAGACGCTCCAGAAGAATTTGGTTTAGGCATATTGAATTCCAAATTTATAATTTCTACCAAAGAATTAGAAAAGGACCCTTTTATGAATAAAAAATAATCCACTGTATTTATAGAAATCGTCACAAAATTCTTCAAGGTAGGCTTAATGATGAAAGAATCTCGAGCAAAATAGTTCAGCGACAAAACTCCGATTCGAATCCAATACAAGAAATTCTAAGCTCAAAGATCTGTCTCGTATCAAATTCCAGCAAATCTTTAAAAACAGCACACAAATTTCGCACGAGATTAAAAAACTAGCAAACAATAAATCAGAAATTCAGCTGTACTTATGGCCGCACGTGTCGATCTTCTGCCAATGACGACTGGTTGATTAGCAACTAGGGAGTTGATTTTCTGTGTTTTCACTAATATTATTTTGAAAGCCCAAAATTTTCCAAAAAAAATGATAAATTTTTTAAAAATATGTGCAGATTTCGCTAGCTCTGCATGAATGCTACGCGTAACAATAAGCCATTTCATTAAGAAAACGAAATTAGCAAAGATCAATTCAGCTTATAAAGAGTTCCAATAAATTCAACCACGCACCATGAAAGCCGGATTGGTTCTGATTATCGTTCTAAATAGATTTAAAATATTAGTAAAGTACTTATATTAAGGTATCCGAACACGTTCGGAGTACTTTTTTTAGAAAAACATGGTATAGATATACTTTAACCATATGCCTGCGTTTAAGACTATTAAAGATTAGCAATAGAATGTCGATATTTAAAATATCCATTAATTTTTTTAATTTATGGTTATAATAATAAAAATTTTAGAGCCAGTCGAAGATTTATAATGAAATGTTTAGTACATTTTTGACGTTAAACTATAGACTGGGAATTAAAGTATTCACTCAATCTAAATTATTTTAGATCATTCCGTAGAAATAGTACAAAGTCCACCAAATTTCATAGTAATATGATACTTATATTTTGAGTTATCTGATTTGAAGTGAGCAAAAATTTAAGTAAAAATCAATTTTGAGAAAAATGCATTTAAGGAAAATAATAGCCAAGTACTATAATAAATCTAAATTAAGGCTGAGAACACAAATGTATAAAAAGATTATCTATGCACGGTGAATTTTTTTAGAAAGTTCGCATAAAGATTACAAAACAAAGGAATTCTTTCCCAAAGTTAAATGAGGAAATTTGTATTTTAAATCAAATAGGCTGAGGTGTACATAAAAGTTACCAACCTAGATGCTTGGGAAATGAATTATTTTGTCAGTGTGGAATTTCAGAAGGAATTGAGGACCATATAATTAGACTACTCTACTTGGAATCATTTAATGAATGACGAGTCTTAAGGCTGACAACAACATTTAAACAATCTTCTTGGCATCCAGTGGCAAGAGAATCGTATCAATATTATTTAATTTTTATCAATAATAAATTAAGCAATAATTAAAATAGACATTATTCCATAATTTTGTTTTTGTATAACATTAATGTCTAATTAGTGTTATAAATGGACATTATTACTATTACTGTTATATTTAAGTATTTCCAAGAGGAGAGCAGGGTTTGCTTTCGATGTGGTTTGGTGAAATATTTAGTGCATTTTCCTAGAGGGCTTTGGAATTTATCGTTTTCCAATTTCTGGTATCGGCAAGCGTTGTTAGCGTCTCGCACCTGGATGGGATTGCTTCGTAACCACGCCATTTAGTGTTTCCGTTTGGTGTTTGGCTTTTTCGGGATTTGTTTATCTATAACTACTTTCTGCGGTTACGATTAATTGGAATGTATTAAAGCAGGGTATATGCATATATTTTTATTCGTGCAAGAGCAAATATGTTCGAAGAGCAGCAAATTTTAGACTAAGCACTCTAAATTGTCAACTGTCTTTCTTCATAACCACCGAGTTGAGTGTTCATGTAGAGGAGCTGTAAGTGCCTTCTAAGAAAAATAATTTTTTATAGAGAGCCTTCATTAGAAAAATAGTAATTGAGATGGAATGTGAAGCATTTATGTAAAAATATTTCTAAACTTCGTTTTGAAATTGCCAAAATAAAAATGCTTTTATACCAGACAAGTGTTATACAATTTCAGAATAAATAAAAGCATGAATGCTACCATTACAGGAAATCCTGCAGAATTCGTAAACTTTTATTCACGAAAGAGCAAATATACAAAGGAGATCAATTTTTATTCGACTCAAAACATGCTAAGATTACCAATGAAGAATTTTTTTTTTCTTTCTATAGAGCCTTAGTTGGAGACAGTTCATCAAGCTGGGATGTAATTTAGAGCAACATATGAAATTATATAGATATTTGTATTAAAAAAATGTATTTATGTGCATTTTTGAGTAGTCAGATACTAAATCTTTTTGAAGAACTATTCGTTGAATTGAGATTACCTGTTTGAAATCCATTTTGAATATAGTGAAAGCATTGCATCATTAATAAAACAAAATAAATATATATATTCTTATATATTCTGTAAATATATATTCTTTATATATTTAGTATAATATATATTCTTTAATATTCTGTAAAGACAAATAATTATTCTTCCGTAGAGATCAACTGAACTGAATTTTTTTATATTGGAAAAAAAATTTATTACTGGAGCAACAGCCCCCCCCCTACAATGAACAATGATCTCTCTGAATTGAGAATATAAAAAAAATTAAGCTGATGAAGTTCAAAGCATTTTGGAAATAATGAATTCTTCAAAATATAGACCTTTTATTGACGCATTTACATTTAACGGCAATTTAACTTTAATAACTTCTTAAATTTTTATAAATATTGCAGAATTTCTTTAGAATGAATCTTTTTCCTTCTGGTAATGTAGCATTTTTTCGAATGTGATCAAGGCAGCAAATTTCTTTATCTCGAAAATTTTTGTATAATATAGAATCGATTTTTATCGTTAATATTTTAATGTACCAATTCTTGCAATGCCAGATTTTGACTTTACCCAGTACTGTTATTCTGATTTAAAAGGTTGCTAGTCTCTGCATGTTTAAAAAAAGTATATATATTTTTTATATTGATGTTTTATGCCTTTAATTCTGGGTTTCCAGTTCATGCAGGTTTCTATATGAAATTCTGTTAACGTTCGATCCCCTAAATTGTGCTACAATTCTTCTTAACGTTGCCACCGAGATCTTGTGTATCCCTGTGTTTCTTAGTGGAAGAAACTAGTTTTTGAGCGATTTTAAAATTGTATATATACATAAGCACACACGCTTATGTCTGTTGTGTTCATGTAACGGAGGTGGAAGCTCCTTTCATAAAGGTTTTTAATGAAGGGCATTCATTGAAATTAAAGCGAATAAGTGATATATAATTTAAAGAAATCTACTTCATTCGTTACATTATGTAAAAAGATATTTATAATTTTCATTTCGCTCTCCTGTGACGGAACAGGTTTGGATTCCATTTGAAGTTCTCTTCAAAGTAATAGGGTCCAATTATAAAGGTAGCTGTAAAACCACACCGTACTGTCACTTTTTCAGGATACAAGGATTGCTCCTGGATAACGTGAGGGTTTTCCTCTGTCCAAATTCGACTGTTGTGGGTGTTAACTTCCCGATTGAGGCAAAAGTGGGCCTCATCAGTCCACAGACTGTTCCATGACCAACTTGTGTCAACCACCATTCGAGCAAGGAACTAAAGTGCAAAAGATTTACGGACCTCTAAATCCCCATCCTGCAACAGGTGCGCAGACATGATTTTGTATGGACAAAAATGCAAAATCTGCCGAACAATTTTTCTTGCAGTTGAATATAGCGTATCCACAATACGGTAAACAACTGGCAAGCTCACACTATTATGCGGCGACTGACTGCTGGCTTCAACGAGCGCGATCGCAACATTTTCGCGCTGAAAGACGGGATTTTTGTTCGTCCTCTACTTGGAAGAATGCCAAGTTGCCCAGTTTTTTCAAATTTAGGCATCTTGCGTAGGGCACTTGGAGACATTGAACCTCTTCGTATCTGCTTCATACGACAAAATTCCTTTAGAGGTGCAGCGGAGTTCTGTTGGTTCTGGTAGAACAATTTCACTTGTAGCGCTTTTTCTTGAAATGTAGGCATGACAAACTGAGAAGAAACTAATGTTCGTGCAGAATCCGCCTTTTTATAGAAAAAAAAAATGGTAATAGACATGCGCTGTAACGTAAATTGTTTCACGTTTTCAGTATATGGAAATAAATGCTATTTGTTACAGCGCCATCTGTTGGTGAATTTTTGTACTATTTTTTATTTAATAAATGTAAAGCGCATCATCTCAATCTTTTCAAATTTTATCGTGTTTGGACCTCTAAAACGCATTTTAGAGCTCTCTGAAGTGGGTAACTTATTTCTGGCTAATCCTGTACAAATTCTCGTAACAACAATAAAAAATCCTGCGAAATTTATTATGAGGTCTACCGATGCGAATGTTTATACAGAGGATTACTTGCATTCAAGAAATTCTTTTTTATATCGAGCAATTGAAGACAGTTTAATGAAGTTAAACCAATTATTTAAAAAAAAATTGCAATGTAAATTTTTATTTTTGAGTAGACGGATTCAAAATGTTATTTGAAAAGGAATTAATATTTACAATAACATTGCCAAGTTCTTGCGTATTTTGAAGTTCATAGGAGCATGTGCATGAAATAAAAGAATCCTTGCAGAATACTTGACATTTTGCATAGACTAATTTAGGGGAAGAAATGAATTAAAACTTAGTCATGCGGGAAAGAATTCTGATATACGCCATTGCTATTTTTTTTTTTTTTTTTGCAATGACCTCACAAAACTGAGAATCCAAAATTATGAACTCCTTGAAATGGAGTATATTTTGATAATACTTAACACAATATAAGACATCTGTTTGAGATATTTATATATATTTATTTTTCTTTGGAGCAAGCAAGGCAATTACGCTCTTAAGCAATTCAGAGTTTCTTTTGCATGAATGCTTCTTTTTTTCTATGAAACTAAATATATTTTTTGAATGTGATGACGGGCAATAAATATTTTTGCGAAAAAATTTTGAGCAACCTAAATTGAATTTTGTATTTTATAGTCTACTGTATAAATAACTGCATGACAAATTTTATATCCTTATCCATTATTGATATTCTTCCTTGAAAGGCCTCTAGTCTCTATGCTTGTTAGATGATATCGATATTGTGGTCCTTTAATTGTGACCTTGAAAGCTTGTGCTTCTCTTGATTTGAATTTCTTTTAGAGATCTTACTATGCAATTTATCTCTATTAAATAAAAAAAAATATTATGTAGGGAATTTTATTGGTGGCATTGTATGAAAATATTACATTTCCATTATTCGTAGAACCTTCGAAGCCACCCTCTCCATTCTTCACAAAGATTTCTTGTTTGGCAGAAAAAAAATGGTGGTTAGAATTCAAGTCAGTCAAATGCGTTTTCTTGCATTTGCTCGTTAAGGGAACAAGATACTTCTATATCAAAATCCACAGTGACTGGCAAGCAACAGGAAAGTTCCCTCTTTTAGACAGAAATTCAAAGTCCTGAGGTCTCATGACTGACATTATGAAATTTCTTTGATTGTGGAGGACTTTGCCAAATTTTACCACCGCAATGGACTCCATTTTGTAGCAGAAACATTCGCAAAATAAGTTTGAATACGAAGTACGCTTACATCTTTTTGCGACTTATAATACTTGGGAATTATGAAAAACAGTACAATATTAAGGTATAATACACATCTCAGTTGTACATATTAATAATTATTATTACCTATGTGTTTGGAAATTAAATTCTTGATGGTCTCAAGTATCTTTCATAAAGATTTTTTTACTTTTTTCTGTCAAACTTGATATATATTTTTAAAAGGGATCATAGGTAATAAAGTTTTAAAGGTAAACTGAGGTACTCATAGTGTCGAGGCTGGGGTAGACACAATGCGCGCAGCAAGGGCGGTTACAGAAACTGGGTCACCAATATCGTTGGTTGACTAATTATTCAGCTACAACAAGCAAGTCTGAGATAACTAACTATATTTACAATCGGCATATATATAACATGAATAATTAAAAATTGTGGTAATACTCTAGGTACGAGTTCTAATACGAGTTTGATACAAATAGTGGTAGGAATGTTGTGCACCACACATTCATTTATTCACTCGAAGCACCTTCTCTCATGTTACCGTTTCCTCAGTCCCTTTTGGTTTAAATGATTTTAAAGAAATTTCAAGTACGGCTGGGAAATTTTCCATGAGAAGCTGTATATCTTCCGTTTGCCTTCTACTTCTTAATGACAGCAAATATCGCCCTGTGTTAATTGTGCATGGCGACTCATTAGGCACTTTATTTTTAGGATTCTGCGCACTGTATTGCAGTAATGTTGCAAAGACCGAGGTTACACAGTTGAATAACATTTATCAATAGCTTGGCAGTAGAAGTCGTAAACATCTTTAATTTCATCTGATGCGAGTCCGATCTTTTCGTAAGCCACCGTTATTCCATCAATACTGAAAGATATGTCAGGGGCAGAGTGCCACATCAATCGTACACCGTCCAATGAAGCGGATGGATCTCGCCAGTTTTGGTCATGAAACCAAAGCAATAGTACCAGCATGATGTGTCGCATTCCAAATTTAAAGACGGAAACTGATTATAACCTCTAAGAAGGCTAAAAGAAAAAAAAAGCCACATTATAAGAACATACATGGAAGTTTTCGCATCAATTCGGTATACGTTTGAGTGAAATTTTGTTTCATACTGGATTTTCATTTTAAATAGCGCTGTTATCTGCAATTAATAATTGTTTCATTTTTTAATATGAGTTCAAGAAACTCCTCAAACAAAATGAAAGAGAAATAGATTATTAAAGTTAGATCAGGAATTCTTGTATGCATCTTGTTTTGGGAAAAACCATAGCAAATCGTATGTTTATCATATAATCAAAATCAGTCAATAAAAGACTGTTAAAAATTATCACTAAAAATAACAGAATGGAAGAGGTTAATGATCTAGTGGATGTTAATCTTATTACTCTGGGTTAAATCAGAAAATGGCCTCAAATATAATGAATTGCCTACTAATCTTTATTCAATTTTGTTCCCAAAGGCATGTTGGTGTCATGCCGTTTCTGACCGTAGGGGAGACTGGGGCTAGTTGGCACCCGGGACAAGTAGGCACTTTGATAATAGCGCAGGTAAAAAAATACTAGATGTCAGTAGAAACAGGAACAGAGTAAACAATAAGTATGATTTCTTACGCTCAGAAGTTTTCAGTCAGTTTCATTCGGATCTACAGACACTAGAGATCAAATTGCTTTTTTTTTTGCTTCGAAAAGTATTACTACTCGATTTTCTTCTAAAATGTACAATATTAGCAAAGAAAATTCTCGCATGTTACATTTAGTATTTTGATATTCATGAACGTATTTGTGAGAAAGCATCTTTTAATTAATTTAATATTTCTGAAACAAAAATGGAATCAAAATCAAAATGGCGTGACGGGGCACGTTGGCACCGGCGGAGCAGGTTGGCCTTGCGCTTTTAATGATGCCAATGATTTATTTGTCTAATATTTTTTCAGTGATGGTTAGAAACAGAAAGAGGACTACAAATTGAGCTTAGACCCCCCCCCCCCCCGCCCCCTCCCCGGGTCGTTATTGTGGAAGCAGTAAAAGCGATATTGCATAAAGAATTGTCGTATTCACAGGTTGCTGAAAAGTATGGGATGCCTTTGCGGTCCCTAAAACGCTACTGCCAAAAAGCTTCAAAAGCAGGGGGTGATTATTCTTTGACTTTCAGCTACCTGCAAGCACGAAAAAGTTTTAGCTGTCAGGAGGAAGCAGATCTCTAAGAATATGTAAAACGAGCCTAAGATGTTTATTTTGGTCTTAGTCCGAAAAAAGTACGGAAATTCGCGTACCAGTTTGCTATTTAATTAAAACAGAAAGTGCCTGGTTCATGGGAAGAAAGTCAATAAGTAGGCGAGGACTGGTTCAGCTTATTTTTAAAAAAAGAACTCTTTTTTTATCCATCAGAAGGCCAGAAGCAACGAGCTCCAGCCGGGCGACCTCCTTTAATAAGGCAAACATTGCCGAATTTTCTAAACTTTTGACGCAGTGTTAGGACAAGTACAATTTCGGACCTGCGAATATATGGAATAGGGATGAAACAGTTCTCAACTTTTCAAACCCGACCGGTGGTAGCTCGGAGTGGATTTAAATAGATTGGCAAGATGACATCTGCAGAAAGAGGAACTTTTGTCACATTGGCTGTTGCTGTATCTTCTATAAATAGAAACAAGATTCCTCCTCTCAATTTTTCCACGTGTAAATTTCAGAGATCACTTTCTCATTCGGCACCTACAGACAGCACTGGAAGTTGCAATCCATCAGGATAGATGGATGAAGGAAGAGAATTTTAGGCACTTTGCATTTCGTCCTGTACACGAAGTCGACAAAGAAAATACCTACACTTCTACTGGACAATCGTGACTCTCATCTTTCGATTTCAGCACTCAATTATTTGAATGCGAATGTTGTGGTGCTGAGTTTTCCACCTCACTGCAGCCATAAGCTACAACCCCTGGATTTCAGTGTGTATGGCCCACTAAAAAAATACGTGAACAGTACATGTAATTCATGGCATAGAAACAATCCTGGAAAAACAATGAAGATTTATATTCCAGGTATCATAGCGACTGCTCTCCCACTGGCTACCACTGAGAGCAATATAACAGCCGGCTTTGCAGCTACTGGTCCACTGAATCGAGGCATATTTCCCTATTCAGAATTTCTTCCCAGTTACATTTACAGACCTTCCTCAAGCCACATCTAATATATCTCAGAGTGATTCTTCAGCTTTAGGTTGAATTTGTTCTAATCTGATGCCTACTGATCCCGGTGAAATTTCTGAAGCAGAGCATGAAATAAATTGCGCTCCACAACGGTTTTATACCCAGATCCCGAAGCTTTGATCCCACATTCTGTGTCACCATTGGAAGAACTATGGCTATTTTGACCGATACCCCGATGAAGGGGCAGAAAAACTAGGCGTTAAGATAAAAAAAAATAATTAAATACAAGTGTGAATATCAAGACTAATGTCCTACACAATAAAAATGAAGAAAGAACAAAAACAGGAAATTGGCCAGAGACAAAATGCAGAGAAAGAAAACTAATGAAAACATTGGAGTGGCAAAGAGTCAAACATTTTTGCAACGTTAAATCCATCTGAGTTAGTTGTACCTTGGCTAAATGTTCCTAAATATAAAATAAATAAAAATAGTTTAGTTATTTAAACTTTAATTCAATAAAAGTTCCTTGTTAAAATATATATTTTCATTTTCTTTTTAAATAAATACCTACAATATAATAAGGAAAAATATAAATATATAATGCTAACTTGCCCCACGTATGGTGCCAACGTATCCCGGCTCCAGGGCAAGTTGACATCGATGGAGTTCGCTCACAACCCGACATTGCTCGTTTATTTTTTAATCAAACTGTTATTAATTCCGTTTTATAGTAGCCAAAGGATGCAAGAAGGTTTTGGTACACATGTCAGCTATTTAATCATTACCAAACAAAATTAGAAAAATTCGTAAACAAATATGGGGTCAACCTGCCCCGGTCTTCCCTACTATATTATTTTAATTCAAATCTTCGGATTGATTGCATGTAAAGTTACTTCAAGCGGCAAGAAAACTTTCAGGAGTTTCATTACGAATATTTCGTATAATACACTTTAATGCGACTGAAATTATTTTGACTTTAAACATTTCTGATCTGAAAATGTTATAAAAAATTTAATTAGAAATAATTAAAGTATTTTGATATAAAAATATTATATGTAAAAAAAGTGAAGATCAAATTTCAAGAAAAGGGGTTCATCACAATTAAATGTGATCTAGATCCAAAGTTAGGATTAAAATGTTGGATGAATCCCCGCACACGAGCCATAACAAATGCCACCTCTTAGAAACATGTAAAAAGGATAACATACGGTATTTATTATTAGGAGCGTCACTTATTGAATAGTTTGAAACAATTTATGGTTGCCTAACTGCTCCTGGGATGACAAATACAACACAGTGATACATTTAAGAAAACAATTTATATCATATGTGGGGTTTTATATATAATTATTAATCTTTTATTTGTTTCCTTGACTTCGACTTGGCCTCAAAATATTTTAATATCTTGAAATTTATGAATATGTTTGAAGTTTTACTAAAATTGTAATTCAAACTACAAATTGCCATTACTCCGGACGAATAAACTCGCCATAATGCAAAATGCTGTACTTTTTCCATGACGAGAATACTCGTTACAAACAGTTAAATGGTTAAGGCACGAATAACGCCAATTAATAAAAAAAAATCCTACAAAATTTATAATTTTTCATTAAAGAACAAGCAAATATGTTCGGAGATCAATTTTTAGATTCAGTTCAAAACATTTTATGACCATCAAAGGGGGGAAGGGTCATGTAATGGAGCATCAATGGCACTCCACAAAGAAAACTGGAATCCTTTTCTTTATGAGGAGCTTTTATTGAAGACAGGCTATTGTACTAGGGGGTAATTGAAGCAATATTCATTGCAGTATTTACTTCTTTTTTAATTGTCAGATTCGAAAGCGTTTTAAAGAACCATTTATTGAATTGATATTGCCGACTTGAAATTCAATTTGAATACTATAAGACTTTTCTGTCGATTTTAAAGTAAATTATATAGAATGTATATTCTTCAATATTCTGCTGAGGCTAATTGTTCAATATTGGAACTGAAATTTTCTATTTTCAAGAATTTTGCTAACCATCGACACGTGTTTTTCTGCATTTTTTTCTCGTTCAATGACCACGGTCCTCTCCAGAGTGAGAATACAAAAAGTAAGGAAATCGAAGGTGCTTTGACCTTAATTAATCTCGCACGCAATATAAAACAATCACACAATATAAGCGTCATTACATTATAAAACCTCTTTTTGACGCATTTATATTTCCTTCAGTAGCATTTTTAACCCATTAACTATTTCGATCTCTTCGGAAAATGCTTGTCTAAATTCTGTTAAACATATACATTATATAAATACAATAATTAAACAATCCTAATGATATATTAATTATAATTGAATAAACTAGTCAAAATGTAAAATGTTGCACTTTTGCCATGAAGAAATGCTCGTCAAAAGCAGTTAACTGTTTAATTTCTTTTTGTAAATTTTATCATTACTGCAGAATCTTTTTATATGCATTATTTTCTTTAATTTCTGGGAAATGTAATATATTTTTTCAAGTGATCAGAAAGTATATTTCCTTATCTCGAAACATTTCTGGTGCTGTACAGATACCAATTTTTAGCATTCATATTTTAATGTACTGATGTTTGCATGACAAATTTTGATGCATTTGTCCATGATTGTTATTCTTCTTTCAAAAGCCGCTGATCTCTGTACGATTTAAAAAGTTTTTACAGTATTGATGTTCTGGTCATTTAGTTTTGAGCTGCAAGGAATTTCCTTTCTTAAATTTCTACAATGATTAATGACCTCTTCAAACCGATATTACAAAAACCAAAGAACTCCTTGAAATAGAATATATCTTGATTACACTTATCACAATATAAGACCTCTTTTTGACACTATATTTTTTTTCCTACTCTAAAGCTGGCAGTTATACTCTTAATGATATGCAGAATTTCTTGTACATAATTGCTTTTCTCATTTTTCAAACAAATCAATATATTTTTCGAATGTGATGACAGGACGTACGTTGCGAGTTTTTGAGAACAGCATTGATTAAATTTATAAATTGGAGTATCAAAATTTGTATAATGAATTTTATATCCTTGTCCATTATCGTCATTCTTACTTGAAAAGCCTCTAGGATCTATGCATGTTAAATGACATCGATTTTACAATATCTATATTGTTGTAATTTATTTGTGGACTTTCAAGTTTGCTGCAGGTTTCTTTCGATTTCAACTTCTGTTTGCGATCTTACGAAATTTATCTCTAATGAGTCGAGAAAAACGATACAGAGAATTTTGATTAATGACATTGTATGAAAAGTTTACATAGCGGTGACTCAGAGAAGAACATTCGAAGCTTTCTTCCCTATTTTTCACAAAGATCTCTGTACGGCAGAATAAAACATGATGTTAGAATTCAAACCAGTCCAATGTTTTATTTTACATTTGCCTTTATTATTAGCGTATTCTTATACAACCTTAAAACAATTAAAGGTTTCATATTTCAACAAATATTAAGAGGCTTTGAAAGAGGAATTAATTTTTCTATCAATAATAAAAATGCATTACATGAATACATTTTTTAACAGCTTGAAGAAAATCAAAATATCAATAAAAGTTTAATTCCTTTCAGGGTCTCGCCTTCTTTAGGTGAGTTCGGGTTTCCCAATCCCGAGGTACACAGGGATCTTTACTCCCTTCGTGCTTACTCTCCTCTACGTCTTCTGCTATTTATTTGATCCTTCCATCCCTCGACGGCAAGCGAGGAAGCTCTCCATGAGAAGCTGTCGCCGCTCTGCTTGCTTCTTGCTTCTCATGGACAGCCAAAACCCCAGGTGTTGGTCGTGCGTGGCGACCCATTAGAAAGACGGGTGGTGCACTGTGGTCCCCAGTGTATCAATCGGCTGGTACCTAGACACCTGAGTGGCTAGTCTGCTAGGGATCAAGCGAAGGGGTTACTCTTTGACCTTGGCGTTAAGGGTGGTCACTGTCCCCGGGGGTAACTCCCAGCGTATAGGTACCGATTAGCACTAGGGTGGATGCCGAGGCTGGGAATGACCAGAGCCGGTAATTGCATTCCCTTGTTGGGCTCCGTGGTGGGCGGTGCCGTCGGACCCGAATCTCTTATCATATCGTATGGGCTCCTTCAAACGTGGTCCCTTTAGTGGGCATCGAAACAATCCTTCAACTTAATGAATCATTTTGACTCATTTTACACCGTAAAGCGAGTTTCTGACAGTAACGAAACATTTCAAACTGTCTCTCCCTTTCTTGTGCAAAAGGCTATATCGACAACAGTTGGCGATGTTAAATCTATTCGTAAAAGGCGCTCTGGTAACTTGCTTGTTGAGGTGAATTCTCGTAAGCAAGCCCAGCATATTCAAAAATTAAAAGCACTGGGAAATGTACCAATTACTGTAAGTCCTCACCAGTCTTTGAATACCTCAAAAGGTGTCATTACATGCGGGGAACTCTTAAATGTCCCCATAGATATAATAAAATCAGATGTGAAACCACAAGGAGTTATAGATGTCCGCCTCATTATTATACGGCTTAATGGACAACTCCTCGAAAGAAAACATCACATCTTAACGTTTCAGACACCGAAACTACCAGAATTTGCTTACGCAGGTTACATACGACGTCCAGTGAGGCAGTACATTCCGAACCCACTCAGATGCTTTCAGTGCCAGCGCTTTGCCATTCTAAATTAAATCGCCGAGGGTCTTTAACATGTGCCCGCTGTGCAGAAAAAGGGCATGATAGCCAGGAATGTTCCGCACCGGAAAAGTGTGTGAACTGTAAAGGCGATCACCCTTCCTTTTCTCGATCATGCCCGAACTGGCAGCTTGAAACAGAAATAATCACGATAAAAATCAAAGATCTGTCATACCCCGAAGCCAGGCTTAGAGTTCAAGCACAAACTCCTATTCCTGGTAAGAGTTACGCTTCTGTTGTCCAGAACACCTTTTGTGTGAACTGTTCTTGCAGTAATTATGCAAATTTCACACTAATTCAAAGCCACCTGAAAATATAATGAATTCTGACTCTGAACATTCCAGCAATAGTATACTTGAAGGAAATAAGAAACCAAAAAAGAAGCCGAAGAAAAAAATTGCAAAACTCGCTGACGCTGAAGTTAGCAAAACGCGGTATTTCAAAACAGGAACTGCCTTTAAAATTGAAAAAGTCAATTTCAAAAGCAGCTAAAAATTCCGTCGCTTTAGGACTTGCGACACCCGTCCAGATCGCCTTTCTCTCTATCCATCAGATGAGGATATGCACATGAGTTGTGAAGTTTCCGCAACTCTACCACATGCACCTATTAACTTACCTGCAATATCGAATTCTTAATAGGTACCTTCATTTCTTCGAATTGTCGTGGCCTTCGGTCCAACATCAAGACCATTATGAAAACCTTTCATCCTGTTTGTTTTGGTCTTCAAGAGACCTTCTTGAAGTCCAATATTCCAATTAAATTACGCGGTTATAATTGTGCTCGGAACGATGCAGATACTGAATCTCATAGGGGTCTGTATCTTCACATCTAATATATATCCGAGCACACATCTCACTTTACAAACTTCTCTACAGGCTGTGGCTGTGCAAGTTCAGACACGAATTTTGGTCACAGTCTGCTGTATATATTTACAGCCTCATGATATCATACGTCAGCAAGACCTTGACCAGTTAGTGGACCAGTTTCCAAAGCCTTTTATTTTATGTGGCGATTTCAATGGACATCGTACTTTGTGGGGTTCAGATAGTACAAACTCTCGAGGGCGGCAGATCGAACAGTTAATAACAAATAACTGTATCTGTCTGCTCAATAATGATAAGAAGACGTACTTTCATGAACCCACATTTAGCTTCCATAGCCTTGATCGAGCCCTGTGCTCTCCTGAACTCTTGCCGTTGTTGACCTTTACAATCAGCAACGATCGACATAATAGTGATCATTTTCCTATTAATGTCTCCCATGCTGATAGCGGCTGTGTGACTCCCTGTCCTCCGCGGTTTCTATTCCAGCGGGCAGACTGGGATAATTTAAAGCAGTTTGCAAATATCACCGAGAACATGGTCAGTACTTACGACATCACGGAAGCAGTACAACATGTCATAAACTGCATAATAAGCATCCCGAATGTCACTATTCCGAAGATCTCCCCACGTCTAAGAAAATTTCGTAGACCGTGGTGGAATAAAGTTTTTCGTGACAGTCATAAAAACCAAAAACACTTTGGAACATTTTTCGAAGGTATCCGACAACAGAAAATCTGATTGCATTTAAGCGTGCCAAAGCACTTGCTTGTCGCATTCGTCGTCGAAATCAGAGAGAATCTTGGATAAAATTCGTATCCTCAATCACATACTACACTTCCAGTAAACATATGTGGAAAAAAGTAAAGGCCGCTAATGGAATATATAGTGAAACCTCCATTCCTGTCTTAAATACCGGAAGTATGGTGCACTCAATCCCATTAGATGTCGCCAATATTCTTGGTCAAGCATTCGCACAAGTGTCCGCAGTTGATTCTTACAGTTCTACGTTTATGGCTATTAAGAATCGCGCGGAACGGTTGCATCTGCACTTTAATGACCGACGCCGTTTTCCATATAACTGCGAATTCAGGATGTTTGAACTGGAAATGGCCTTATCTAAAGCCAATGATATAAGTACTGGCCTAGATGGGATCACATATAATATGCTCCGCCATTTGAATGCAACTTCCCTTTCGAATCTGTTAATATTATTTAACAGAATGTGGATTGAACAGAAGTACCCTTCCCAATGGTGCGAGGCTATTGTGATCCCAATCTTAAAACCTTGTAAGGAACCATCAAATCCTCTGAACTACAGACCAATTGCTCTGACGAGTTGTCTTTGTAAGACCTTTGAGCGCATGGTCAATGCCCGTCTAATATTCGAATTGGAGGAAAACGGATGCATATCTTCGTTGCAGAGTGGTTTCCGTAGAGGTCGCTCTACTATTGACAACCTAATACTACTGGAAACTCGGATACGCAACGCATTTGTTAGGAGGAACCACCTTATCTCCATATTCTTTGATATTGAGAAGGCATACGATCGTGCTTGGCACTTTGGCATACTTTCTACAATTTTTAACTTAGGTTTTAGGGGAAATCTCCCCATATTTTTACAAAATTTTTTATCACATCGTACCTTTAGAGTTCGCGTTGGCAACACTTATTCATCTAATTTTATCCAAGCTGAGGGAGTTCCTCAGGGAAGTGTCCTCAGTGTCACTCTTTTCATTGTTCATCTTAATCAAATCTAAACTCTTTTACCTTTATCTGTTCATGGATCACTTTATGTTGATGACCTCTAGATCTCATGCCAAGGTAGTAATATGAATTTAATAGAGCAGCAATTGCAAAATGCCGTTAATAAAGTGGTATATTGGTGTGACAACAAAGGGCATATTATCTCTCCGGAGAAGAGCCGATGCGTCCATTTTTGCAGGAAAAGGAATGTTCACCTTGATCCGAATATTCATATTCGGATTATTTCAATTCCAGTGGTGAATGAAATTCGGTTTTTGGGAGCGATTTTTGATCGAAAGCTTACTTTCCTTCCTCACATCTTACACCTACGGAAGAAATGTGAAAAATCTTTGAATATTCTAAAAGTTCTGTCTAAAACATATTGGGGTGCCGATCGAACCTCCATACTACGAATTTATCAAGCAGTCGTACTTTCTCGTATTGATTATGCTTGCTTGGTGTACGGTTCTGCACTCTCTACGGCTTTGCGGCAATTGGATACCGTACACCACACCGCTCTAAGAATCTGTTCTGGAGCATTTAGCACTTATCCAGTAGAGAGCCTGTATGTTATTTGACCTTAACCCTCTCTCCCTTTAAGGCGTTTAAAGTTATCTATTTTATACTATTACCGTACAAGATCTGTCCCTAATCACCCTATTTGTCATATGAATCTTCTTGTTGGTCTTCGCAGACTATATGATGCTCGCCCCTCACATGTTCTTCCATTCAATGAGAGAGCAAAATTGCTCATGCGTGATTCGGACCTTTCAAATGTCACCATCACGACTGTTGATTCTTTTTGCTTTCCGCCTTGGGATGTCCCATGCTTTTCATTTCTGAATAGATTTGCAGGTTTTGATAAGTCCTCCACTGCTTCTGTTGTTTATCAGCAACTTTTTCTTTATCATCGCTGTCAGTATTCTTCTTTCGTACCAATTTTTACGGATGGTTCCCGATCAGATAGGAATGGCGATTGCGGCATCATAATTCCATCTGATACTCTGAGCTATCGCTTACACAACTGTTGCTCCGTTTTTGCGGCTGAGTTAATGGCAATTTTCTGTGCCACTAACTTCGGAAAATCTTGCCACTTTCTGAGCTTAATGATATAATTTATACTGACAGTCTGAGTGCTTTGGAGACTCTCCCATTATCACTTTCAGATGCATCCAGTTGCCTTACAAATTTTGTGCACACTAAGACTCCTAGAAAACAAGGGTTTCAAAATACTTATTTGTTTGATCCCAGGGCATGAAGGTATTTCCGGTAATGAAAGGGCAGATTTTGCATCTAAATCTGCAACATTATTTCTAACGCAATCTCTTCCATATTGTGATGCTAAGCGGTCCTTTGTACGACATATCTTTTCTAAATGGCGGGTGGCATGGGATCAGCAGATCCACAATAAGTTACATTTTATCAAGCCCACAGTTGGTTTATGGCCTACTCTACGACAACGTGAGGATGATGTCAAAATGACTCGCCTCCGTATAGGGTATACTCGATATACTCACCGCCATCTCCTTTTTGGTGAAAGGGCACCAATATGCTCCAAATGTCATATTGATATTAGTGTTCAACATGTTTTGATTGAATGTCCTAATTTTGAAGTTCATCGTCGTTACTTCTTCCACTCGTCAAATCTTAACATGCAAGACTTGGTGGGTGAAACATACTATCGAAATATTTTTAAATTTTTAAAATCTATCGGGTTATTTACTTGTATCTGACATTTATTGCCATATTCCTCTGTATACTACTGAGCTTTTAAAACATTTCCTTTTTTCTCTAATTTTTTATTCTTTTATAATAATTTTATTGTACATTAGTAATCATTGTTACATTTGAATTTCATGCATTCATTGCTACTTTAAAAAAATGTTCGTTTTTTACTAGATTCGACCGTTTTTTAAATTTTAATCACATATTATGTGGGATGAAATTCAATCATACGCTTGGCGCAGTATGGCCCAGAATGGCCAATAAACCCAACAACAACATCAAAAGTTTTAAATATTTTATTAATATCGCAAAATTTTATATTGGCTAAGTTAAAATTTTGAACCTTTATTTTGTCTCATTTTGACACAGAAACTCCATTACAAGAATTTTTTTTTACTTCAGTAACATATTATTTACGATAAAATTTGAAAAAGCAATAACGTATATTATTAAATTTTTGAGAGACTGACATTTACTGCAACTCATTGTGAATTTTTATTTTGTCTACCCTTTAAAGCGGAAAGATCTATTATTAGGGGAGGTACAAGTTCTGGCTTATAGAATTCTAAAGTAAATATTTGTAAGATGCCATATATTTGTTTTGTTATTAAAATGTTTTTCTTGACTTCCATTTTGATAAATTTTCGTTTTCATGTTTGTAATATGGATTTTACCGTATCAATCACAGCTATAATAGAATGTATTTATTATTTGACTCTCACTAGTGACTATCTTTTATATAAAAACATAATCGTGATTGGGGGAATTAAGCACGCTTAAGGCTGCAGTTATTTGTTGCTCATGAATCTTTGTTTTAGATGAAACATCGAGTGATCTCCCTGAAACTTTCTCGCTGACTTTGACTCACAATGCGCTTGTGTATTATTACCCATTTACTAATTACAACCAATAATTACGAAAGAGCCTATTCAAGTGCAACAATACTTTATCAATTGCTACCAATAGTACGATATCCGATTATATTTTCTGGAGATCGAATATTCGCTGGAATGTGGTTAATAAACAAGAACCGGGAAACCGATTTATCTATTTTAGACGCCTTTTTTCAAACCGATTAAAATCACAATTTGAGACTCAACTCCAAAATAAATTGCATAAGAAATTTCATATATTTCAGTCAGTGCGTTTCTGAATTTTTACATTTACTTATTTCTGTAAATAAAGGCTGACACAGTCAAACACTTGTACATATTTAGTTCCAAATTTGATACGGTTTTATTTTTGGATGGTAAATCTGTATGCCAAATTTTTTTCTATCTAGATCTTTTTGTTTTGTAGTTATGTTAATTTATATTCGAACAGACAGACTTTCTCTAAATGGAGGATTTCATAGGGAAAAATTTGAAAAAAAAATCTCCAAATTTGCAGTAGTTTAGCTATATTAACGTGAAGCAATACTAGGGCTATTTTTGGGACGGACCTCTAAATTTTGAATCACGGACAGATGATGAGGACGACACCTGATCTGGCACTCCCCTCTCCCGACAAAATTTCAGCAGTCTGGATCAAAGCGTTTTAGAGTCATCACAGACAAAGGAAGGATATAATTTCAGAAACGTTTTTCTCATCCATGGAGGTTTAAAAGGGAAAAAGTCGTCATATTGGATGACAAATAAAGGAATGACTCACCTCATCCAAGTCTCGATATTTATTTGGCAGCGATTCATGGGCATCCAAAATAAGAATGAATTACATATTTAAATACAGCGACTAGATTTTTTGTACACAGCTTTCAAACTACACATTTTCGAGCGCGTGTACAGAAAGCACCCGTTTCATCCAAGCATCCCCTAAGAATGTCAGTCTGTAAAAAAAAAAAAAAAAAAAAAAAAAAAGTTCAAAGCTTAGTTTTTTTCATTGCGCCATCTGTTGGTGTTCAAGTGAATCACCAATTACAGTTCTTTCTCTTTGTATACATAATGTGTATAAAGTGAACAAGAGTTTTGATATCCTAGTCATAGCGTTTAATCACGATTAATAAACTTCCTTTGTCACTTTTATATTGCATAAATTCATAATATTTTTAATGAAGTACGTCATCGGAATATTTTTTTAGTGCGAAAACGTTTTTATTTTATGCGAGAAAGAAATTTTCTCCCTGCATAAAAATTAAGGTTTGGAAACGCATTTCCTTTATTCGGCCTTAAACAAGAAATTTTGCTGTTGTCATATTTATTATCCAAATTAAATTCTCGGAGAGAATAAAAATTATCCTAATATAATTTAAGATTTTTAGCTCTTTAATTTATTCCTAAAAATAAATCTTTCTTTGAATATAAATACTTCCATTGCAATATCTTTTTCTAATATTTTTTGCTGTTTGAAATGGTTTTTAAAATTTCCTCTCTGTTATACTCTTTTCTGTAATTACAGAATGAAAGAAAACTGCCTTTTTTACATTCTTTTAAAGCTCATAATGCTTATTTGAGGTCTTTCACTAGTAATGTTTTAAGTATTTTCACAAATTACTTATTTTCTGGCTTTACAATTGATGTCTTTTCACTAAAGTGGGGATTTTGAACATGTAAAACGCGTTTTATTCGATTGAATAAAACTTCAGAAAGAGGCAAATTGCTCAAACTGATTTGTGAAATAAAAAATAAACAATTTTCTGTTATTACAGAAATGGAACATCGATTCTCGGATTGTATAAATATCCACAAATAGAGCAAAAACAATTACATTAGTAAATTACTTTCGTTCATGATTGCTGAAATAAAGAAATATAAAACCTTTTTTTATAATTATTAAAACAATCGTTAGTTCTTCTGTTGTTGCTTATGGCTCTTGTCATAGACAGCGATTTTAAGACGAGTTTTAGCGTCTCTTGTTTTAGTAGCGCCATCTAGGGTCAAGAGTACATCTTAGTTACTCATGCTACGTGCTCATTATGGAGCGGATTTCATTCTTACATTTCATTCACTCATCTACTGATCATAATTAAGATCTGAATCGGAGAACGATCACCTTTAATCCAGTTCCTCCTATGGTATTGTCTCAAATTGGTGGAATGCGTGGTTACGGCATGTACCAAGGCATGTTACCGGCATTACCAGCCACCATGTACACGGAGTCTTCGGCCGGAGGGGATCGAACTCATAACCCACTGGATGCGCCCTATACAACGCCCTACCAAACAGACAGGCTATCGAGGCCACGCTAGCTCTGCTACAGATGTTAACACAATAATCTTCAACTGAACAACGGATACATAGCATCTGATAGCACAAGATAGACTTCAGCCGAAAGTTACCAAATTTAGCACAAATATACATAGGCATGTGTGCCTAACAGAAATTTTATTAAATGTTGATTAATTTGTTAAAATTTGAATTTGTTGATAGTTTGGTGCAACTTGGCCAGTACTAATGTGTCATAAAAAGAAACTGTCAGAAAAGAACTGTGCCAACTGCAATAGTTAGTGAAACAACAGGTTAGTTATACCTTTTGTATTTAATGCAAACTTCATAGATATATTCCGACTGATGAATGAATAATTCATCTCCCATTTATTGAAATTGAACTCCAAGAAAAATACGTGTTTTGCTCAAGATTTTGAGATTAAAATTAGTACTTAAATGACTTATTACCTCTTCGATTAAGATTCATTTTTGCAAAAATGACAATGTCATCGACATAAAGTAGCAAAACAACTTTATCCTGACATACATAAACACAATTTATCCAATCCAATTTCTTAAAGTTTAAATTTTTTAGTACAGAGTGAATTTCTAAAAACCATTCCCTCCCAGATTGGTGCAGACCATATAATGCTTTATTTAAATGATAAACGCTATCAGGTTTATTAGGGTCAACAAATCATTGTGGTTGTCATAATACCTTCCTCTATTGTGACATACAAATGTGCATACTTATTATCAAGTTGAGAATGTTGCCGTTTTTGTTTACATACCAGTACAGACGACTTACAAATCCTAAAAATTTATTGAAAACTTCTTCATAGTCAATATCTTGTTCTAAAACCCTGAGCCACTAGTCTTGCTTTATATCGCAGTATAACACCCTTTTTGTTACGTTTTATGGTATAAATCCATCGACAACCTATAACTTTGCCATTTGCAGTTTTTGGAACACGATCGCAAACTTTAAGTTCATTTAAAACATTAATTTCTTCTTCCACAGCTTTATTCCATTTATAAGCCGGAGGGGTTTCTCAAAGCTCTATTAAAATTAACTGTGATTTAAACCTCTATCCGATAAATTGGCCTTTTCCATGTATACAATTCTTGAATATTTATTTTTTCCTGAAAAGTTAAATAATGATTTTTCATGCGTTAAATGTGTGCCTTACAGTATTTCTCAACATTTTTATGACAATGTAGGTGTACTTTCGAACCTTGAATGTAACAATAACTGCCAGTTATAGATTTATCTTTACGTGGAACAACGTGTCTTTCCCAAATAACCTTATCGGAAGTTTGATTGCTATTCGATGTTCCCACCCGTTCATAGATATCTGGTTTTGGGTCCTAGGGATAGCCAATTGTTCGAATTCTTTTTCAGATTCGGTATTGGATTCAGAACTTGATTCGATTGATTTTCTGTTAGGGCCCAACTTAGTTCCATTGCTTTTTGGTTCTTACACCCTATCATCATCATCATCATCATCATCAAAAGATACATTAATAGTTTGTATTATTTTTCTCTCATCTCTCATTTCAACCATATACGATATCCATGGTTTTTTAATGCATAACCCAACATTATTCCTTTCTTAGCTCTCATATCGGACTTTTTCCTTAGTTGTTTAGGCACACCTAAATAAGCTGTGCATCCAAAAGTCTTTAGATGGTTTACAGATGGTTTACGACCACCATAAAGTTCAAAAGGAGTTAAAATCTGGTTACCATGACATACACGGTTCCAAACATATGAATGGCATAACAATGCTTCAGCCCCAAAACCCTTAGTCAAACCACTAGTATTAAGCAGAACTTTTATTCCATCTACAGCAGTGTAGTTTTAACGTTCACCTACTCCACTTTTTGTGTGGAGAATATGCGTTTGTTCTTTCAGCCTTAGTAACCAAATCATCTAATTAGGATTCAAATTTTGCATAGCAGAACTCAATACTGTTATCGATTCTTATATTTATGATTTTTGAATTTAGAAACCTTTCTGCTCTTTTCTGATAGAGAAATGCTCAAATACTTTAGTTTTCTCCTTAATTGGGTAGACAGTTACTTTTCTAGAAAAATCGTCAATGATATTCAAAAAATATCGGTACCCGCCAATTGCAACATCAGGAAAAGGACCACATAAATCCATATGTAACAACACAAGTGATTTACTGGATCCAATTTTACCAATGTTTTCGAAAGATTTATGACGCGATTTGGAAATCTTGCAGGGCTCACATTTTAAATCCATGTTCTTTAATTCGGGCATTCTATTTACACTTTTGTTCTTGCTAGTTCGTATAATGTAGTTTTTATTAATATGACGCATTCTATTATGCCAAACACTTAAATTATTTCCAGTGGAATAGTTTTGGCCTTTTGATTTAATCTTGCATACAACATTATATTGGGAATATACCTTTACATTTTTATGATCTGGATTCACTTCAATTTGGGGATTTACACAAAGACTAATAACTTTTATGGCTACAAATTGTTTGCGACCATCTTTAGCAAATACAGTGATCTGATCATTTATGCAGGCAAAAGTCGATCCTGTTTTACCAATGTGTGATCCGGAGATTAGATCATGTCTTAATTTGCAATACATTCAAAAGATTTACAATTTCCAACTCATCCATATCTCGGAAAATCATCTTTACAGTTCCTTCTGTATCACATTATACGGTGATGGTGTTTTTTTTTCACTAGTCGATAGTTCTGGAGAAGACTTCGGTTTCCACAGAAGTGTGTTGTAGCAGCTGTGACCAAAATTCAAGACGTGTCTTCACCTCCTTGACTTACAATAAGTTCTATTCTGCTATGAAGCTGCTTCTAAGAACGTTTGATTTTCTTGCCTTTTTCCTTGTTTGCTGGAAATTTCTTTTGTAGGTAGAATTTCGCTTGCCTTTTGTAGATTTCAAAATGATGATACTTGTATCAGACTGGAAACACAGGATTCCTGGTCTCTCATGGCTTGCTTCAGTCTTGATTCTTCTGCAAAGTGCTCTTGTAGAATCTTGTCGAACTTAAATTCCATGTCATCCCATCTATAGATGTTTTGAATGATACCGTTGAATTCAGGTGGCAGGAAACAGATCAGCTGATAAGCTTGATATCAATCACTTATTGGTTTACCAGCATCTTTTAGTTGGTCAATTATTCTTATAATTCGTGCTGCATAAATTCCAATTTCTTCATGCGGGTTGATTAGGCAGAGAAAAAAAAACTTCTCAAGTCTTATTATTCGAGCACGCGAATCCGGTTGAAAATGGTCTTCAATGCGTTTCCAGGCTACGACTGGATCCTCTATATCGGCAATTATACACTTGTAATTCTTTGATATGTTCAGGTATATAGCACGGTATGCTTTATCCTTTCTGGAGTTGAAGGTTTTTAATTCCTTACATTTTGTTTCTTTGGGTTTAATTTCGGATCCAATGACGATCCGCTAACAGTTCCTTTCCATCAACAACACCTTGATATCACCTCGCCATGATGAGTAGTTGTTGGCATCGAGTGGTTCTATAATTGACTCCATCTTTTATAAAGGAAAGAGGGCCCACCGTCACAAAAGTCGGCTCTTAGTTTCCTCTATAAATTCCTTTAATATATCTGTCACCATAAGCCTCTTCTTGGTTAGGGACTGGGCCCATAACCTTGTAAAAGAGAGATGTAAAAAGATAATTTACAGATATATATAAAGGCTAGAGATTCTAAAATATTTAGAATCAGTCGTTTGACATTAGAGTAGCTGCAGTGGAATGATGACAAATAAGTCTCCAAATATTGGGTCCGACAAATGAAAGGTTTAAATTAAACACAATTTATTAAGAGGAAATAAAAACGAAACACATGATGAAATATTTACAGTTATGATGAACAAATTGTTAATACATGGACGGTCATTACAGGACCTGAGACAGGCATTTAACCTCTGTCACCTGAACAGAATAGGAAATCTGAACACGACTCTCAAAAACTAAAAACAATTACAAACATAATGACACATATTTATACCATGTCTAAAATCTTGTATTTACATATTAGCTACGTTTATCGGGTTGACTAAGTGATTTACCCAAATTAATGATGTACAATAACAGATACAAAATGCTTTTCATCATTTTAGAATAAAGTACGAGAAACGCAAGAATTTGGTTTAGTTTAGTTATATTACCGTCCCGTTTTAAAGCAACACTAGGGCTATTTTGGGACAGACCTCGTAATTTTGAACCGTTGTCAGATTACGAGGACGACACCTGAGCTGGCACCCCCTCTCCACACCACAACAGCGGGAGGACGTTTGATCATGACGGTTTTAACGTGCAACAGACCCCCTTACACGATGGTTCTTCGGTGGAATCGGGTCACGAACCTGAAACCCTCTTGTGAGGGCCACCGCGGCCCTCACAAGAATTTGGAAATTAAAATGATGAAATAACCTTAATGTCGAAATTTCCTAATATATGTTATATGAACTTTAAAAAAATATGATATAATAAAAATATGATATAGCAAAAGTAAAGATATATCATTAGTAAATGCCCCTGATACCGCATACAACTTTCATTCTATGTGTAGTCGTTCAATTAGCAACTTTTACAAACATAGCCGTACAACTAACCTATACAGCACTATTGCAGCAGACCATTTTACTAATATATGTATCAAAAGCATTTTCATTTACATTTGTGTTGCATATGTTTCAACATAATAATGCATCCATTCTAAAGCTTTTAGCAAGTAATAGATAACTACAATAAATTATAGACAAATCTATAATTACCTTAACAAAATCTATTAAATTCTTATCTTTGAGATCGATTTATTCTTATCAAAGAAATTTCATCAGATTCAAGATTCAATAAACCGTTTCTCCCAATTTTGTGAAATAATCATATTTAAAGTTAAAATCGTCTTAAAATCTCATTGATCTTAGTAACCGAGAGATTTGACAGATTGTTGATCAGTCGCTAGTTACAGATTATCTTGGCCATTAAGCAGCAGCTATGTTTACTGTCAGCACCTCATTTGAGTAGAATCTGATTCATTTATCAATATGTGATAACTGCATGCACAATGTGTGACATTTCAAATATTTGTGGAAGCTTGAATCCGAACTGCAAATGTTGGAATAATTTACGCGAATCCCGATGATTGTCGGAATTCTATGAATGTGTTCCGGTCCCACAGACGATCAGTAAAAATGAAGTTACAGAGCAGAATACGAAATAATTTATCTAATTTGTTATAATTGCTGTAAAAATGAATAAATTTTCATTTTCTGGATAATGTATATGGAGGGAGCAATGGATTAAAGCAATCTGTCTCACTCTAAAGTACAGGGTATTCGAGAAAAGTGGAAAAACGTTTAATTCCTTAAAAAAGTAGCCTACGCCTATACTCCCTGTTACAAAACTTGATTAAATATGGTGCACAATTACACGAAAGCTTTTTCACTCTTATAGATGTTGAAAATAGTTAAAATTATTAATTTTTTATGAAGTTGTCATTAGTAAAATAGTTAAATTTTAGTAGTTGTCTATTGGCAAGTTTCTTTAACAGTCGCCTATTGGCAAGTTTCTTTAACAGTCGCCTATTAGCAAGTTTCTTTAAATAGTCGCCTATTAGCAAGTTTCTTTAAATAGTCGCCTATTAGCAAGTTTCTTTAAATAGTCGCCTATTAGCAAGTTTCTTTAAATAGTCGCCTATTAGCAAGTTTCTTTAAATAGTCGCCTATTAGCAAGTTTCTTTAAATAGTCGCCTATTAGCAAGTTTCTTTAAATAGTCGCCTATTAGCAAGTTTCTTTAAATAGTCGCCTATTAGCAAGTTTCTTTAAATAGTCGTCTATAAATAAAATTGCCTATTAGTAATATAAGCTTGTTACTTTCATCGATGCACGCAAAATTTCTCGTCTCTGTCGACAAAATTTGCAGATATCTCTTTAAGTTAAGAGCGGAGTTATCACAGATTTATATGGAATTTTTTATAGAAATGCAAGCATATGCAATGCAATGAAATTGGCGTATACAAATATTTGTCTGTTGATACATCATCATAATCATGCGTCATTTTGATGTTTAGTAGTTGTAGTGCGATTAAAAACAAGAAAACAATTTTCTCTTCTGTGTAAGCGTAATATTCAGCTTTCCTAAAAAATGTCTTTTAGCAGCGACTTTTGGAAAACTGATGACTTGTATAAACTTAATTTAGCCGAACTTGTATTCATTTGGAGATGCCTACGATTGTTCAGTTTTGCAATTTTTCAAATTCCTGTTCTCAGCATTCCCGTTATAGTTCACTTTCGATAGATGGATACGGTTTCCCAATCGCGAGTTTCCCAGGGATCTTTACACCCTTTAAGTTCATTCTCCTTTATGCCTTTTAATTAATCCTTCCATCCATCGTTGCAAGAAAGGGATGTGTCCATGCGAAGCTGTTGCAGCTCTGTTTGCTTCTAGCTTTTTATAGACAGCCAGTAACACCCATGTTAGTCGTGCCAAGCGTTATTTTAGACAAATGTTGCATTGGTCATGTCCCTTATATCAATCGGCGGACAGCTGGCTGCTTGAATTGTCAGGATTAAAGCAATGGGTCACTGCCTTGGGCTTATCATTTAGAGTAGAACTGCCTTCGTATATGATACCAAGCTTATATGGTTGGGCTAGTACCATGGTAAGAGCCGAGGCTCTGAATTCCCAGAGCAGGCTGCCGTGCATGATGAGCTGTAGGACCTATAATTCCAAGGAACTCAAGAACTTGTGCCATGAAACCCAACATAACAAGCGCTGCCACTTTCTTTTGTAAAAATGATTTTTATATGTCCGACATAACTCTATTTTTTTTAATTTTGATTTCCATGTGTAAAATTACATTAATCAATACTTATTAAAGAAAACGCAAATGAATTCCACGAAATGCTTATTTAACTACAGTAAATTCTAGATAATATATAACAGAAGAACAAAGTAGACTTTATTTGAACATCAATTCATTAAAATTTTCTTTATGAATTCATAATTGCCTTATTCGTTTGCTATACTCGCTTCAAATGACTGTCTTTTTAAGTTCATAAATGTTGAAATTAAATTACGCAAAAATACTGTATTCCGACACAAACATGAAACATAATCTACAAACACCAAGTATTCTATGGATTCTTAATTCAATCATTAAGACAGTACATTAACAAACGAAAAGTGTTTCCTGATTATATTATAAAAAAAAGTTACCAAAAACTATTTGGTTAACCTTTGTGGCTGTAAACAATATAATTAGAAAAACCATCTTTCTATTTCAGTTTTTTTTTCTCATTTGTTCTTATAATATTTAAATTTCAAAAATATTTATTAATTTGTAGTTACTTATAATTTACCATCAAATATAATCTCAAAGTATTCATCGTGTTTTATATTAGTTCAGATACAAACTTTTGTATTTTTAAAATTATAAACTAATTGAATATGTAAACTGATATTGCTGAGCAAGTTTATTTCATTCAGTTTCATTACATTATTTCTTCATTTGAATCGTATCCTTGAATGAGGTCAAATTTTCCAGTTATTCAGAGTTTTTTAGTTGCTACAATTATATAAAATAATATTCATTCAGTTCAATTTTAGTAATTATTTCGACGAATGATAATTAAGTTATTTTTCCCAAAAGAAAATATAAAATCAAATATCCCCATTTTAACGAAAAATCAGGAAAGGAAATATAATTTAATAAATAGAAAATTGACTTTCTTATAATTCAATAAACGATTACTGTGCCAAAAGCTGCAAAGCCAGAGAAAAAAAATCACTTCATCGCCAAATCTGCTTCTCTGGCAGTGATCAACTTTAAATTGCCAATCTCAGACATGCACCAATTTTTAGCTGGCGGCAATTTGATTCACGCTTTACTTTTTAACTTGTATGGGAGTTCATGAAATTCCTTTAATTTTGAAATATGTTATTAAAATACATTATATACTTTCATTATTATTTTTTCTGCGCATTCAGTTAATTCTTCAATATCGCCATTTTTCCCCCTTCTTAGAGATTCTTGCTTCTAGCGGGGTAAAAGTTTACAAAGAGGTTGGGCTTTCATAGCAACAAATACGGAGACGGAAAGTACACTGAGGATGAATATTGGTTTTAAGGATTTTAAGTATTAACCTTTTCTGCTTTTTCTTCTTTTGTTAAAGAAAATGTACTGAACTATTTTGGTAAGGGAAAATTCGAGACCGAGTTTTAGCAAATTTATTTTTAAAAAATTAAAACTTTTATTCGTTGGTAAAAAATACTTAATTTTGATTTTGTTTTAACATCAATATTAGCCCCTTTCGAAATCAAATAGTTATGCATGGATATTGGATGCTTTTAATTTCAGTTATATTTTATACATATCTTTGATCATGATTCTCTCCAAAAAGAATTTTTAAACATCAAATTATGAAATATTTTATGATTAAATTATGCTAATTATTGATTAAAGACTTCTTAGTTTTAATAACCTTACTCTTGTTCTATTTACAGTGGTGATGAACTAAAGTTCGGTGATACCATAATGCTGTTAAAAATACAGCAATATGATTTGTCTATTAATTTTCTGGTAATATACGTTCACTTACTTAATCTTTTTGTCTTTGCTTTTAACAATGAAGAAAATTTCGCATTTAAATATCTAATGAAACAATAAAAACTTTTTTTAATTGAATGGAGGATTGAAATCTAATAAAACATTATTGTAAAAAATAAACTTAAAAATTATCAAAACTTGGAGAAAATAACATGACAAATGGATTACTATCATGAAATTTTTTTCTAAATTTTAAGCGCAAAAATAATTTTATATAACATTTTTGTGTAATTACAGGAAATATTTATACAAAGGGAAAGGTTGAAAATCAATATGGGACTTCACTTTTAATTAATATAATTTCTAATTAAAGTTTCAATCAAATTGCTCCTAGATGCGTGTTTTCAACCTCTTGAGTATACTTGATCAAGATTTAGTCATCACAGTTTAATCTGTAGGGCACGAACATACGCATATATCTTTTGACTAAAATTAGAGTGGATTCTGGTGAAGCACGGTGATCATTTCCTTGGCTGTACCAGAGGATAATAGGGTAATAGGAAGTTGGGTTAAACTGGATTACCATTATTAGACGAATTTATGCAAGTTCAAACGCGCCTGCATTTTGTAACTACGTATATTATTACAGAAGTTGCTTTTTAAAAAGAAATGTGAACGTTACTCTTCATATTAGAAAGAATAAGAAATTTCAAACAATTGTTTTTTCAAACAAAACGAAAGAATGGGCCATTTTAAGTTTAATGTATAATTTGTAATTAATTTTTTATCCCGACTTAAATAAAACCTATTTTTTTTATCAAATCATGCGAATTTATTCGTACAGAAAATAGTTAAACGAAAGCCCACTGTATTAAGATATCTTGAAATCAATTTTTTATGGATTTTTTTATCTTGTAGAATATTTTATAGTAACAAAATTCATTATAATTAATTCTTTGCAGTGTGTTTGGCAAAGAATGATCAAACATGATGCCATTAAAAGCTAATAAATAAAATAAATATCTCCTGCATAACTTGCATATTATAAAAAAGTATAATAAACATACGAAAACTAATTAAATATCAATCAGTCGATTTTGAAACCAGATGTTTATTTTGCAAAAATTCATAATCAGACGATTAAATATATTAAAATGTTAAATTTTAATGCAACAATAAAATTCGTCTTTTGAAAATTAAGCAAAAATAAATATAAAATTTCCAAAATTCAGTAAACATTTGCTCGACAAATAAATTCGTATCATTAAAAAGAAATATTTCGAATTTTATTTTGGTATAAAAATTACTTTTCGGCAACGATGTTTTCGAAATTTATCGTGGAAGCACATCAGAATCTTGTTCGATTTTTAAATAATTAGGATTATAGATAGATGTTTTAATACTCATCTCGTAGCGAATTTTTATAGCTGTCAGCATTTCATAAATCAAGGAGACATTTTAATAAAATATTTTAAATCTAGGCCAACCGATCTTTCTTGTTGAAGGCATTTAAACCCTTTCGCTTTTATTATTATTAAAAATTTTATTAGCCTTTCTTTTTGAAATTTCAATGCTTATATCATTTTAAATAAAAGTTCTTAAAAAATAAAGACATTCCACGGTTCGTGATAGATACTTCATTTTCTATCATGACGTTCAGTGTTAATACGAACACATTAGAAATGAAAGTGCAGCACGTCTTTTATGAGCGAAACGTGTCTTCTTCCTGAGTTCATATATAATTCACTGACCTGTCACACAGAAAAGCTGTGCATTTATAGCACGCGCAATAGATTAAGCTTCCCACCGAATCAGGCTGTATTGTATGAAGAATGTACATTGAATCTTAACATCTCTACTGCAGTTAAAGCAGATCACAGAATATCTTGATGGTGTTACATTTGAAAAGATTGGTGCTGTTTAGGACAGGCTATTTATTCTAGAGTCTCAAAATTTACTTCAGATATACTTAATATACAAATAGATGTAATTTAGAGAAGAAATTTATGAAATAGACCTATTTTCTTCAACTGTTTTATTTCAATAGAAATTAGCAACATTTTTATGCTTTCCTACCCTAACTGTCAAAATATCAATACAGATACGATCAGTCCTTTGAAGGATAATAAAAGCAATATTGTTTTGCATAAAAATTTCAGATGATAAATTTTATGTATTGAATTTTATTTATTTTGCTTTTCATATTTATTAGATATTGTGCTTACTTTCACATGAACATGCAGATAGAGAAATTCTTAAGATGGATTTCGTCAAAATGTAGCTGTAATATACAAACTGAGTATATTTCTCTCTCAAAAATTCACATACCAAATTTGATCTATCTAGCTCAAGGTTTTTTTTTTCTTTTTGAGATATTGTGTTCACACAAAGATACATAATTTCGATAATGCCTTTTCGAAATCAGGGAAATGTAGAGATTTATCAAAATATCCTTAAAATTTTTTTTCGACAATTACTCTATATATAAAGTACAGTTTAGTAAAAAATCCATGCATTGCTGTTTGTTTCAAGAACTAGCACTTTGCTAAGGGAAAACAAAAAAGATGTGCAGTTATTATGCCTACTAAATTCGTAAATAATCCGAGTTAACCCTATTGCTAAATGTTAACATCTCTTCCTTTCAACTTTTTACTCAATCATTTTTTTTGTCGAAATAGTCTTCCTGACGCGTTCTCAAAACCTCGGAGGATTTCATAATACGTGGAAGAGTCGTAGATGAAAAGAACCACATAATTTATTGAAATATACTATAGCTCTATATCCAAATCACTAGAATAATAAAAATACCAGTTGTAAATAGTCCGATAGATAAGATATTGAAAGTGACATAAAATATCATTAATACAATTTATGTATTGAGCACCCAGAGGATTATTTGAAGCTATACGCACTTTGTACATTGCTGTCAGGGAAACTGGGTGGTTACGCTGTTGTAAATTTTTGTTTCTCTTTTTGTATTTAAAATAACATATTGAAGTTCTGCCTTTTGGAATTAATAAAACACAAATATAAGTGGATGGAAAAGATATAACAATAAATATAAATAGTTATATATAACTAATACAGGATTGCACATATGTAAAACTGCTTTCTTATATTCTTAATTCTTCTGTAAAATACAAATCTTGAATGTAATTGCTATATTAAGTATTCATTAATATTTTTTGCTTAGTTTCTGAACTAAGCGATAATGAAATAGCTCCCCTCGGACATCTAAAAGGAAAATGAATTTGAAAATAGGTATGGTCTTATTAAATAAAACAATAATTTACAAAAATTTTACTTTTAATTTACAAAACTTCCATAGTTTTTAAGGAATGTATTGAGATATCCTTTTAACTTTGCAAGTCCAAACAAATAAATAAAATGCTCAGCGCCTATTCTGAATAGTGATGAGTTTTATTCAGATAAATTAAAAGAATTTAGGACAATTAGACTACATTTTTGACATTGTTTTTCACATCGAAACAAATGTTTATACTTTCGGAAGGCTATTATCATTTTTTGAAATGTTTCATAATCTTGCCTTTACTTAAACACATTTATTGTATGAGAATATTTATGGAAGTGTGAAAAGTAGGGCAAGTTTTTATTTCTCTAAATAATGAAACTATTCATACTTTTTAATTAAAAAGTATCATTTAATAAAACGAGAAATTGTAAGAAAATGGCTTCATGTTTGTGGGGTTTGGATAGTAAAGTTTCAAAAATGAAATTTTTAGGTGTAACACAGAGAAAAGTATGCGCGAGTAAAAATATTATTTTACATTCATCTGGTCACACACAACGAACCTTATTTTTAAACTTAGAGGGACTAGTCTGACATTTCGATGGGAACATAGATTTCAAAATTCTAAGTTCCTTCTATACAAAAGAATTGTCACATGCAAATATTTGTCTAGAAATGGATCATCCAATCAGAACAACTTGAAAAGTTTTCCTAATAGCGCATATTATTGTTCATTATAATTAGTTGATAGTTACAACTTCGACTTTCTTAAGCTTTCATTCCCTTCCTTATAACTTTGTAAAAAAAATCTGAGATGTTGTTCATGTAATTTTGCTATTTGTAATAATTTTTGTGTGATTATTCATATACTAAATAGACTAATTAATATTGTTGATAGATGGCGTTCTTGTGTTTTGTCGCTTAATGTTTGTTCTGGAATGAACTGGTGGAACAAGGCATTGCTCGCCTGTTATTAGTGGAAATGTTAACTGTGAAATGCTATGTGTTATTCTAAATGTTTGGTGATTTTTGTCTGTTTTGTCTATGTGAGATGTCGAATTGTAAGAATAAATAAGCAAAAGTCAAACAAGAATTGATTATTGGATGAAAACACCACACGCCCAGCTACAGATGTACTGAATAAGAAAATAAGATTTTTGAAGTTCGCTTCTTGACACTTGCTATAAACGAATGACGTATGTCTTAACAAGTAGATTTAATGATTTACTCTGTAGGTAATCATAATGCCTGCTTTGATGTAAAAGAATGCAAACATCGTATCCTGAATCTTCAGTATAGTTTTAGAAAATGAGCTTACAGATTGATTTCGCGATTACGAATTCAGGGTCCTTGCATCCTCAAGGACGAACCGGAAAGTTGAGAAGTCATATAAATGATACAGAAATTGTCATTAAGGGTCATTTTTTCAAGTTACCTTCAGGCTACAATATGGAAGTCATTTCAGTAGTACAAAAAAAAAAAAAAAAACAGTGTAGAGAATATTTCGACTTAATAACCGGCATCCATACAGCATTCGTGAATTTCATGGGCTGCATAGCATTTAAATGGACTACATGATTGATTACCAGTGTTTTACAAATGGACCCTAATTCTGATAAAATCAATCTTTTATGAGAATTGTCATTTGGACATAAGGATGTCGCTTTAATCCAATCTTGATTAAAGCAAGATTGTTGAAGAAACATGAATCTTCAAACACGATTACTTTTGGAACATTAGAATCTTTCATTATCTTCTTACAAGAAGCTCATCATCAGTGACAGTATTCTGTGTGGTTTGAAATTTTGGAAGCTTGTTGGTTAATTTTTAGACCCAATCCTTAAGATTCAGAACTTAGTAATTTTTCTATTAAGATGGTTGATTTGTTTTATCCGCTTCCCCGGGTACTCTACAAATTCCCTTTTTGAATCCCTTTTCTGGATTTGATAAATCCACAACTGCTCCTGTTATTTCCAGAAGCTGTTCCACTATCATCGCAAACAATATCCTTCGTTCATCCCAATTTTTATTGAGGGCTTGAAATCGATTGAACATGTCGGTTGTGACATTATAATTCCATTGAAGACACTGAGCTGTGGATTGCACAATTGTTACTTATTGTCACCAATTCAGCAGTAAACACTATCTTGTGCTCCTTTGGAGATGTCGCCTTCCACTCAGTGCTATTTCATCATATACACTGATAGCATGAGTTCTTTGGAGGTATTGTCCTGTTATGATAATCGAATGCATCTATTTGCTTTGGAAAAACCTACTGCTCTTCAGCATCTTCAGAATAGGGGATTTAATATATATTTTTTATTCAGAGTCATGGGGGAATTTATGGTAATGATTATGCAATAAAATCTGCTTCTTTTACCGCAAAAAATACCATATGGCGATGCCAATAAAGCATTAATTAGACATTTTTCTACTTGGCAGGAAAATCAAGTAATACTTTTCATTCTGTAAATCCTTCAAATGGATTGGGGTCAATCCTTCCTATATGAGAGTTCGACGTCAAATTGAATAACCTCTGTATAAGGTATACACAGTTTGCTCATAAGCGTCTTATTTTTTGGAGTGCGCATGTACGTCCCACTTATCCTACTAATTTTACCGTTTACCTGATTTTGACCGAATGTCTTACTTTTAATTCCTGAGATCCGGGATAGCCAGGATGGTAGGGCGTTGGATTCGCGTCCCTTGGGTTGCGAGTTTGAACCCCTCCGGCCGAAGACTCTCCGTGCATGTGGTGGCTGGCGCATGTATAAATCTGTCGTGGTCACAAAGTACTTCATGTTGAGAGTAATACCACTGCGGATATTGGAACAGGGGTGATCATTCTCTGGTCTAAATTACGATGTGTAAATGAGTGAATGAAATGTATGAATGAAGTCCGCCCCGTAAAAAGGGTTGTGACGTCTGTAGCTAAGTCGTACTCTTGACCTCAGATGGCGTTACTGACAAAACAAGACACACCCTTGGCTAAAAATCACTGACTTCTAAAGTCAGTGGGCTTTTCTGTGACAGGTGCCATTAGAAAAAACATGTTTAAGTTACTAAATGAACCTCTGATTAAGTGTCTAAACGTTTATAAAGTAGGTATATAAGGTAGTATAGATAAAGTATAATAATCATCAAATAAATTCGAATTGGAGATTTTGACGAATCTCCAGGTTAAAAACTTTCCTGACTTTGAAAAACACGTTTTTGAAAAATGTATGTTTGTCTATCGGTAACAAAGGTAAATCAAAAAACAATATGATCTATTAGGAGGAAATTTGATATATAATTTTTATACCGAATTTGTAGATTTCTATCAAATTCTCTGCAAAATCTCCTCGGAGGAAATCTTCTGCCTGGCTTTTCAAATACAATTTAATGTGATAACTATAAAATGAGGAAAGCTGTATGGATAAAATTCGATAAACTGTATTAAAATCCATAGACTAGACACTTAACAAATTTTGAGCGAAAGCCAACTAGGATTTGTCCCTCTATTGATTGTAATTTTAATGACATATAACTCAAGGACACAATACTCAAATGTATCAAATTTGGTATGTAATTTTGTGACTATAGGTATAGTTTTTGTTTTGTTTCAATCGATTGAATAAAATTTGTCTAAAACACAAATTTTTCGGATAGTATTAACCGCATGTTAGCTAATTAATTGCCAAATAAATCGCCAAAGAAAAGAGATATTCGATTTAAATGCTAAATTTAAGCCAAAGGTTAATATTTCATAACTATTGTTCGCCAATGCTATGCAAGAGGTTCTTTGGGATAAACACCTTCACTAGAGAGCATGGGAGAAAAATTTTGGGGGGAGAACTCCTATTGGTTTATACATAGTAATTTATTCAATTTCTCTATTAATTTTCATTATTTATCGATTAATATCTATTAATTTTTATTCTGAAATATCGGTAGCCTCTTAGCCGCTGTTAAAATTAAAATAACAGCGTTGCCCGAGGAACACCACGTGGAGGTGGGCTACCAGAGTTCCTCGAGGGCTGTCCCCTAACACCCCGGTGACTACATTCTGGGACAGCCCCTGGAGGTCAATATGACCACCCTCGCTCATGCCTAAGTTATACATTCCATCTGCTGATCATGAATTAGGACTATTTGTAAATAGGGTTGCAGTTCATTGATATACACTATTTGATTTGACAGCATTAGAGGATTCTTTTTTTTAGTATTTTTTAGTGACAGATAAAATTTTTTATGCAGTAGTTATATTATAGTAAGAAATGCAGTAGTTGTATTGTTCCTTTTGAAGATTAATTAAATTGTACAACTGTCTCGACTCAAAACAGATAGTTATACTGAGTAACAAAGCTTGGATGTGTGGAGAAGTTGAGACGTGGAAATGGATTGATGTTCAGTTCTTAATAAAAAAAACATCTTTTGAATTATGAAAAACGCAATTCATTTCATTTTACATTGCTTCCAACTAAATTTATCTTCATTGAGGTTAATTGATTCCAGATAAAGAGTCCTTTTAATCAATTTAACGTTCATCTAATGGTTCATATCTATGTAGTATTCATAAAGTAGACATAAAATTGCTCATATAAAATGCTCTATAATTTTGTATGTTTCAGTGCACTATTTTTTTTTTAAATTCTTCTTTCTCCATTGAAGCATTTTTAAAACCAATGTCTGCATCAAAATTTCTTCCGATTCGAAGCACTGCGATATGTCTCTACGTTCAACAAGTATATAATTTTTTTATTGGTGAATTTTCTGGGTTTTCTTTAGTCCAAAATCCATTTTGATTTACATTCCATTTTGAGCACAGTTTATAGCAATAGGAATTGGTATTTCTGTTTAAAATAAAGTAAAGATATTATAAAACTGCAGAATTCTCCTCTTCATTTCTGTATTGTGATTCTTTTCCATGCTATTCAAAGGTATTCTTCTAATACCCTTAGTTCATTAGATATTTAACAAAAAACAATGTGTATCTTGAGATTTCATTTTTTAGAAATAATGGATTTTTTATTTTATTGAGAAAAAATGTTATTTCAAAATATTGATCCAGAGATTGTTCAACACACAGCAAGAGGAATTGGCAAGATGAATCTTTTTAAATTATTTGAATGACGAAAAGAGCTTTTAAAAAAATTTACGATATAATCAAGACTTCAAATCTGAATGCAGGCGTGTTTTATTGTCTTCAGGGCTATGATTCAGTTTTAAGATGTTAGGAAAAATATTACTATTCGTTTGCTGGAGTCTGTCTTCTGCCTTGAAATATGTAAATTAGATTGCATATTTGGAACGGGGAATTGGAAGCTCACCGAAAGCAATGCGAATTTCATTCTCGCGGTCGAGCCTCCCCCGTTCCATGGAGTAATACATCATGATCAGATACTGTTTTGCAGTTGCAAGGTCGAAGTCTGCCTCGTTAGGCTTTTCAAAATCATCGCCAAAGTCAAATGTTGCAGTTGGTTTTTCTGCTTTAGCAGACTTGAAAACGGAAGCGCTGAAATGAAACAAACAGAAAATGAGTGCATTCTAGTTCTCTTAAATTTTATTATAATCTAATGAAACTATTACAATTTAAACAGTATTAAAACTATTATAATCTAATTTAGACACTATTTTAAAATTCGTCAATACAACGTCCAGAAATAATACAGCAGTTAATAGATTCCTTTATTTAGACAATAATTATTGTTATTATGTAGTAGTGAATGCAATTAAAGTTTTTATTTTGGGTCATTTGTGCTAAAAATCAGTATATCTGCAAAGTTAAAGTTGAATTTTAAATCGCAAGCAGTATAATGTTTTATTGAAATTAAAGCACATAATATGGATTAATAATCAGTCAAATTAATTATTAACTCGCTAACATAATTACTTAAATTAGTATATCTTAGTACAATTATTTTAATTTTTGCAATTTTCAAAGCAGAAATTAAAACTTTATGCAAATAATATTGTTTGAATACCATAATATTTTTAAACATAAATTTTATCCTAAACATAAAGATTTTGTGTACTTACAATGCTTTCCGAATTCGCTTCAGTAGTTTAGGTGCCATCACAATCCAAAGTGGCTTTTCGGTTCAAATATCGCAATAAAATAACGAAATATCAAAATAATCGCAGTGAAATTCACAAGATGCTTTAGCGTCAGTGTTTTTTCACCAAATAGGCAGAAACATTGTTGATTTCGGCCAAAGAATATCATTCCATTGTTATGGTAACAGTTAGCATCATCATTATTTTAGTTAGTTGTTTGTTGCAACAATTATTTCTTAACATGAAACAATGATTAATTGCATTGTTTCATACAATACCACTCGCTTCTTTCTATCTGTTTGTTTATAATATAGCAAAATATTTTTTTTATTTATACATGGGGAAAAAAACTAAATGCAGTATTTTTAAATATTTATAACTATTATAATTCAATCTAATTGACAGAAACCACTATAAATCGCAGTAAATCATATGAAATTATAATAACGCTTCAAATTTTTACTAATTCAATATTTTATTTATTCAAATGAAGATCTGTACAAATATATCGTATAGTTGCATAAATAATTATTTGATTATCGTCGGCGATTAGTTATTATTTTAAGCATAGTTTTACTGATTTTCCTTCCGTCTGTATGATTTGACTCTAACTCTAATAACAAAGTAAACTTGTTCACATTGAACTGAAAATATGAAATTATACAAAAAGTATTAAAATCAATAGCAAATCTCGATTGTTGTAACTTTTTTGGTAGAAATGAATGTACGGACAGTTACTTTGATCGCAGTAATAATGCATTTTAATTTGAATCAAGGTTTAGAAGCTTTCTTTGATTTTCATTCTGACACAGATTCTATAGAGTATAAATTATAGTACAAACCATGCTTTCATGTTTTGGTCCGATTGTCCGTATTTCTAAATTAGAGATTATTTTATACTTCTTATTGTACTATTAGATTCATTTCTTACAACGAATGTTTTTTTTTAAATTTTTTTATTTAATCGTTAGTACTATAAGTAAAAATCCTCAATAATATAGTTTATTCTAAGTTGAAGTATTACGTATCATTGAAATGAATTTTCTGAAATTTATTACAATGTTTATTGATATCTTAATGAATTATACACATAATTATACTTTAATATATTACATTTTAGAATATTCATGAATCGTCTGTAACATACAGCAGCACAAAGTCATTGGGACAGTTCTCCTCGAAAGTTTTTCACATATTTCCTATAGAATATGTTTTCCTTTTTCTCTCCTACGCATAGAAGTAAAACTTTGATAACTCCGTAGATAGCAGTATTCAAAGCTTTGTTTTCAAATTCACACGCATAAGAAATTTATGCTTCTTAGAAGAAAGTAAAGCAAATTTAATATAAATTTTATTCTCCTTTTATTTGCCTGATTGAAATAAAACATTCGATGGAGATTACATAGTATCGAATTTCATTCTTAAGCCGTTACGTTTCTTTATTATCGTTGTTACATGCAGGAAAAAGTACCGAAAAATTAAAAAAAAAAACTGAACTGATTTGGTACATAATTTTGTAAGACTGCACTGAGTATATTAAATATGTGTCAAATTTTATTTGTCAGGCTCTGTAAGTTTTGTTCTTAACAAGCTCACCTACAGCAGACAGACATTTTGTGCAAGGATATCATTCAAAATTTAATAAAAATCTCCAAATTTTGGTGCAAACGTTACTTACCAGATTTCAATTAACAAATGTTTCATTTCATTCTCAAAGCATTTTTCAGTCATTATTCGTGTAATATGTTTCTACGAATTTAAGAAGATGTGAAACTTGGGAAAAATCTATTAAATCCTGAGTTAAAATTTTTAACGATTATCAATTCTCCACTTAATATATATCCTATACGAGGTGTTAAAAATACCTTTTACATTTAGCAGAGATTCAAAATTCGATCAGAAACATCAAAAAAAAGTAATCAGCTAAGTGAAAAAGAAATAAAGAAAAATATTAAATAAATATTTATAAAAACGAAAGAAATGTATTGAATATTATTTAAATTTTTGACATACATTCCTTGCTTCAAATTCCAGCAACCGGCTAGTGTAGGATATTTAATGGTCGATATCAGATTGAACGTGTTTAAATAGAAGTTTGAATTGTGTCTTTAATATCCTATTACCTCCATGTAAATGCACATACTGATCTTTGTAGCAAAATGTTAATCATTTAATGCGTTCAAAGGATTTTGCCATTTCGAGTAAAAGCAACACTTCAAAAGCTATATCGATGAAATTTAGTAGACACGTTTAACATTTAAAGGGAAACATTATCAAATTTTGAACCAAAGCTTTTCAGTTACTCTGTATTTTCCGTCTCTATTTTCTCAACACAATGGTTTAGGCAAAAAAATTCATACACATTTAATATGCAAGTTGGAGATTTTCTTCAAATTTGGAAGATAAATTCTCATGCGTTTCTCTTTCTGTCGGTCTGTGCATTGACATGCATATAGACATGATAAACACCACCACCTACATAACTGATATTTTGTGTGTGACCTAGCTTCTACAATTGTAGAAGTCTTTGTATGTGCATCTTATATCGGTCAAAAAAAAAGCGTCTAAAGTGCATATTCGGTTTTCTTGATATAATAAGTAGATATATAAAGCTATCACTATGTAGAAACATATACATATAAGTACATAAAATATATTAATAAAAATAAAAATATGTTAAGAAAAATTATGTTAAAATAATATTTGTAAATTTACAATAAATTTCTATTAAATAGTTTCAATCTTTTTATAAGTATAAATTTTGCGTAACATAAAATTCAAATCAGACTTCTTAATAACTTTAAATATTAAAGCATCAAATGAGTGCTTTATCGATAATAGATCATAGTTAATAATTCTTTTATCATTCAAAATGAAACTTCACAAATGTTTTCATCCATTGAATATCTCGAAACATTGTACTGAAAGAGATTTTTCGATGAACGAAAGTAGTTTCTAACTTTCAAGATAAAAAAAAAAGGAAAAAGCTTTATTTTTTTCAAAATGTAAAATGAAATTTAGATAGAAAATAAACAATTGGGTTTGAATTGTATTTCTGAAATATTAATGAGCTTCGTTTAGTATATAAAAGAAATGCAATCCGAAAAATAAATTATTTTAATTTGATATTTTTTTTTCCTTATAAAACATTAAGAAGATGAAAATATTATTTCAACATTACAATTTTCGAATAATTCAAGATTTTATGGCTCATGTGAAATAACTACCAAAATGCAGCTCAAACGATTCAATTTCTAATGAGTTTTTAACAAACCTTGATTGTGGAGTTTTATTGAATTTTCCGGTGTGCTTGATGACGGATGTAAATCAAAGGATACAGGTTTCAGTATTGTGAGGATTCATTATGCATTTTGATATTTCAGAATTTTAGACAGGAAGAGAAGCAGAGCTGTATACAATTATTTTTAGCATAACCTATCCGGATCGTTGATAAAATGTCAGTTCTTCCACGTAAATATACTCGTATAATTTTTTTAAGTCTATGTATAATCCTGTGATAAATACTCTTCTATGTGATCGCATCTATTTGGAAACGTGTAACAAATATAATTTTTGTAATGTTGCTTTTAATGCAATCATTGAGGTATTAAAATAAAATTCGAATTTCCCAAAGTTGTAAAATGCACTATTTGTTTCATAATATTTTAAGCTTGAGAGAAATTAGAAATGAAATAGTAAAAAATATTACACAATAGGTACTACTAACATGCGATCACGTATGCCATTTCAGAAATAAATATATATTTATGTTTATTTGTCTTGACGCTCCTTATATGCAGGCATTTATACTTACCACTTCAACACATTACAAAATGATTTTTTTTTTATAATTTGGACTCTTTTGCCCACTTTTACATTTTTCTTAGATGATTTAATTGATAAAAGATAAAAGCAATATATTAATTACTAAATCTCTCAAATTCAACATTCAGCTATAAAGAGTATATGCTATTTGTTGATCGTGCAACTAAATAGCATAATGCGAATAAATTCACTGCTTGAAAAGAAATTAATAATGTTTTTCAAAGACTTCCATCAAGCTAGAGCCTATAAAACAATTTTTTTCAAATTAAAATCTGTGTATATATAAAATGAATATCTGTAAGTTAAATTATTCAAAAAAATTCTTTTCAAATCACAATCATAATTAATTTCTTGAAACTGAAGTCTACAAAATAATTTGCTTCGAATTAAATCCCTGTGTATCTATAAAATTGTATATCTACAAGTAAAATTATGTGAAAAATCGTTTGCAAATCGCAAACTTAATTAATTTTTCAATTAAATTCATACTTTTTAAATATTATGCAAATTCACATTTAAATACAAATTAGTTTCGAATTTTTTACTATTTGACAAAATAAGTAAAAGAAATATGTGTGTATTTCGTAAATTCTTTCAAATATCAGCAAATCATAAACAAAGAATTCATGCAATAATTATTAATTTCTGAATAATATCTTTTGTCATAATGCTTTTATGATACATAAATCTTCCACGGCATTCTCAGTTTTTCCCTGTTTATTTAATGATAATTCTTAATAACTGCATTTAATTATCTTATCTAAAAGAAAGCCCCAACAACTCTATATCCTTCCGACCATAGTAATAAAGAACGTATCCCTCTATCATAAATACTTATCGATAAAACTAGAAAAATATCATAACTAATGCCGGCAGCACAAAAGCTTCTGTGTCAATGTTCCGATCGGAAAATCAGGAAACGCAATAGAATCAATTCCCCGAGGACCACAGTGAAGACTGAAGCATCAGACTCTTACGAATAAGATATGGATTTGACGATCCCATGTCAGGAAGAAGGAGACAAAACTTTTGTTTCCTCCTCGGAATGCTTTCTTACTTCTAAAAAAGACAATTCGTTTAAAATATTCAGGAGATGTTTTGAAAGGATTCGTTCATAAATAGAGGGTGAATGATCGATTTCCTGGGAGAAAATGAAAAAGATTTGGGAGGAAGCCCTGGAAGTCAAGCAGTTGAAAATACAAGAAAAAGAAAAAAGAAAAATAAGTGTTCTTGTTTAGTAAAATAGTTAGATTTTTTAAAGTTTAAAATAATATAAACATATTTTATTTAAAAAAAAAGGTAATAAAAGAAGTGAAATTTACTTAAATATGTTGACTTTATTACGTGTGAAAAATAATTTTGAGAGACAAAAACCTTTATTATTAACTTTTAACCACTCAGGAATTGTTTTATAAGATATTTGTAATTATACTAATCTTTTATTTAATAATATCAGTGATTGCAATGACATACTTAGCTAAACATATTATTTTACTGTACAAAGGAAATTATTTAAGAATGTTTGTGCAATATTTAGCTTTATAGACTGATTATCATTATATTAAAGATTTTCTTAAGTACTAGATATTTTAATTTTTCGTTTCGTTTTTTTAAAATAAAATATGTACAATTTTTATATTCATAATGTTTAAAAAATTTTTATGATCGAATACATTCAGCTTTAAGTTATTAATGTATTTCTTAATTTTCCTATTATTATAGTAGTTTCTTGAAATTTTCAATTTTTTAAAGATTTTTTATATTGCCTCTTAAGTTCGTATTGTTTTGAAATATTTTGAATATTGTTTTATTCAGCTTTAAATTCATATAGTTTTTTTTTTTTCAAATTTTTAGGATTTTTTTCTTATTTACCTTTACATTCATATTGTTTCTTTCTTTCATATTTTCAAGATTGTTTATATTTAGTTTTTAAACTCAAATTGTTTTTTAATATCTTTAAGATTAAATAAACATACTTGTTAAATATCTGGTACATTTTCAATGCTCTTAGATTTTGGATTTCTTAACTTCTTTCTTTTTGGAGAGTATTTTAATACTTTTAGATCGGTTGTATAACACTCATTAAATATCTTGTTTCATACGCGTTTTTCCTGTACTAGTTATATGCATTATATATATGTACATGTGTAGCTTATATGAGTGTGTGTTTTGTAATACATTCTGTAACTATAGTTTTTCTGTATCGAAAGGATTTTTCACAATAAAAGAATAAACTTCATATACGAAATGTATGCATTTGAATCATACATGAATATCTGATGCAGTACTATCAACACTCAGTTTCATACTGTACGTATACTCATATAAAAAATCAATAATGCTGTTTAAATAATTACTTGTAATCATTTTAGAACTATGAAGATTTTTACATTCAATAAATGCTTTATCAATATTCGTAATTACCATGAAATCAAAGGCTTCTACGAAAGTTTTTGATGCTATCAGTCGAATGAATGATTCTATTTACAATCCTATTCTGAAATTTTATTTCCCTTTTAGGCACCGCATTGAATTTCTTAAAATAAAGTGCTAAAAATATGCATGTACGGTATCGTCATTTGTGATTTAATGATTGATATTCTCTCGCAATGGTACTTCCTTTACCAATAAAACAATTTTACGACGAGAAAGGTTTTAATAAAATTGTCAATCCATTTCAAACATACTTAAATAAGGTATTTTGTATCGTAAGTAAAACCTATATTTTAGAAAATCAACAAATAAAACGTCACCAAAAAATTATGCCGCAAAAGTCAATCGATTCTTCAATAAAAGTGTTTATAAATTGGTAAATGTAGTAATATTTGGCTGTTTTAAGCAACAATTGTGGATTTTTTAACTCCTTGTCATTAATTATAACTTTTAGCATTGCATGTCGCAGTATAGGCAAAGATGGCTTTTGCGCTAAAAAATTAAAATAAATAAATAAATAAATAAAATTTAAATCTTAGTACCATATTGTACATCAATATAATTTCGCCACAGAATATCTCCGAACTTGGAATCTCTAGGATTCCCTGTAGGTTGAAAGGATATACGTGGGAGTATTTATTAAGATGAAAAAATACACATAAAAAGACATAAAATATCAATATACACATAAAAGGACATAAAATATCATCAATACACATAAAAAGTAACTATATAGAGTATTATAATAATGATGAAGGAGGTGTTCGGTGGGGAGTACGAGTAGATGAAATCTATTGAAGATAATATATTCTGGAGCAGAGCTTGGTTGAGAAATGAAACGAAAATTTATACTGGGCTTGGGTCTGGAGAAATCAATTCCTCGTTCTCTTGTAGGAACCGCACAAGATTTCTAATTTTAACCTTGGACATCTTGTTTCTCATAACGTTGGTCCACCAGATATTTTCTAGTTCGTGGGTGAGGTTTTTGAGATGAAAAGATGTGGTGAGAGGGCAGCTAGTGGTTTAATGAAGGGGATCGCCTACTTCGCCGCTGCCACATTGATCCGATCATTTAATATTGATTCTGCATTGATATATACTGAATAGTAGTTGATATTTTTCAGTTTTGATTGAAATTATGTCTCGACTAAGAGATGAATTGTTCCTGGCTGAATATGCTCCATAGATCTTTCATGGTAATTTAAAAACAAACCTGCCTTTACATTACAACTAATGAAATTGCATCTCATATATACAGCTATTTTTTAAAGAATAAAACTTTATGTAATTTTAGAAGAATGAGTTATTTATAATGATGCATTCTTCTTTTGCTAGTTTTGCCAGCGAGTAATCCTTTGTAATAAGTATTATTACGAACCCTTGATGCGGCTTCCCAGCATAGTGGGTTCCATAGGAGATCCCAGATCTTGGCGACAAACTTGGTGACTTGGTGACTAATTTGGCGACTTTGGCGCCAAAATAGATTATACCCGAAACGTCGAGAATTTTCCGTTCCGTCCAGTAGGGACGGAGATACGCCTAGAACGTTCCTGATTGGTTGAGAGGCTTCTAGCCCCGCCTCCTGGGACCTCTAAAAGGAAGCACCCGCAGCTGCCGGGCAGTGGTGAATTAAGTCGTGGCCCAGTGGAGTCGTCGTAGACGGAACCGTCGATAAAGGACTGGCCTTCCAGACATAAGCGGAACAGTGACGGAGTGAAGCTATTGCTGAACTAAGCTGTGTGCTACTGTCTACAGTAGAATCTGTTGTATGCTGCTTTTTATGCTGTTTTGTATGCTGCTGTGTATGCTGTTGTATGCTGTACGTCTCGGCTGAAGATAATCGTCTTCTGTGCTGTATATAGTTGTCGTCTTTGTGCTGTCCTGTGTGTCTTCGTGTAAATAAACGTCGTTGTTTTATTTTCTACTGCCGCCTGGTGATTGAGCGTTCTTCACACCATATAGCTTCCACTATCCAAACGAACCCCATGAAATTTCGTAACAGTATATTAACCTTGAAAGATTTGCTCCAACACCAATCAAGGGTATGGAAAAATGGTCTAAATCAATAAATTTGTATTTAAATATTTCTGAAAATTTTAAAGATACAAGCATAAAACTTTGTGTCTTTATAAATGAACATGAAAATATTTCATTCCTTGGGTTTTTTGTATTGGGCGTCGGCATATATTTAATTTTTGTAACTTTTTATTTTCACTCTTTTCAAATGGCAAAGTATTTCCATGCCTTTGAACACCTGATTAAGAAAATAAAAACTTGTTCCACTTTTTTCGAATATCCTATATACCTATGTATATAATCTGAATTATCAGATGGAGTTATGTATGTTGAGTTGACATACTTAAATATATAAGAAGTTTTTCATTTTCATGTAATTAATTATTAGTTGACTCCTTATTTTATCAGAATAAAACTACAAATTGAATTACTCTCTGCTGTTCCATGTTATATAGATGATACTCAGTTCCAATTGCCTTAGAAAGTATTACTAAATCAATCTATGAATAAGATAAAGTAATATACTTCAGTTAGTAATTTATGGAAGATGTATGAGTTATATTTTATATCCAAAGTTAATATCTTAGCGAAAAAGCCTTAGCTTGAAGATCTGGGATTTGTAAAGCTGTTTTAATACAAAAAAAAAAATTGTATTTGTTCTTAGTAATGTTAAGTAATTTCTAGGATGAGATTTTCTCATTTAAGTATGACATAGTTAACAATGAAATTTAAAATGTTACACTATTAGATTTGTTGATAAAGAATTGATAAAGCTGTTTTGTTTATTTGAAATTAATAATTAAATTTCGACAGTTAATTATCTATTATAATAACTAACGAACATTTTCTTCAAATACACAATAAAAGAAAAAAAAAAGCATAGAAATTTTTCTTTTGTAATGTAAAAACAAAACGAAATAAAACAGTGCATTTTTCTCTGGACAAAAATGTAGACTCGTGCCTAGCTGATGTCGTAAAAGTTTAATCTTTTCTGGAAACAAATTCTGAAGAATTTAATATACAATATGTATAACTTCCAAATAAAAATAAAACGAAGTTAAATGTTGAAACGATGCCTTTTTTCCGAAAAATAAACTTTTCAAAATAACAATTTAAAAGAATAAAAAGAATCGGTATAGACACATGAAGAATTTATCTTCAGCATATGTCTTCCCATTCAATGATACGAACCCATTTCGGATAATCACACTAGGGGCTGCCTTCAGAAACTCGAATAAGGAACTGTAGAAGACACAAATAAGGTTCCTCCACCTCAATCGCGATATGCTCATAGCTCCGATATCGCATGCATTTCTGCCATGACGAAGCCAATGGAGGTTATCGAACGACATACCGGGTCGGTCCAAAGGGCAGCTTTACTTATAGATGAAATCATCTGCTTCATTATTGTGGGTTGAATGGATCTTATCTTGTCTGGGTTTCATGTTAGTGTCGTAAATGACCGAAGAGCGTCAGGAACTGAAAAAACACATATCAAGAGACGGAGAAAAATAGAATCATAAAACTTAAAGACGTTTTTGTGGACGAGTCGTAATAAGCTATATTGTTCCCAATGAACCATAAAAATAATGAGCAGATAAAAAATGTATTGATTAAAATATAAAAAAGAAAATCGATATACAAAATAAAGCTTAAAACATAATAATACAAAGAAAACAATGGATTTGGCTTAAATTGTTAACATATTAAAATCATACTTGTATCTCGAAAAGACAACGATTCATTATTATTGATGTTTAAACACAAACAAGGGTTAACACGTTCTAAATACAAGATTTATTTGATTTGATTTGATTTGTGTCATTTATTGGCTGTTGTTCTCGACAAGTATATGACAGTATCAGCTTATGTTGGTAAGGGTTTGTTATACGAAAGAGGACTTGGCAAATATATGGCACTAAACAAATATATATGCTAGGTCTTATATGACAGTTCTCGGACTTATCTGGTTAAGCGCTTTTAATGAACCAAGCACCATCATGTATTCAATCAATCAGGCTTAATTCTTTCAACACTACCGACGAGATATCTCGTGTTTCAGATACTTCCATTGATATTTGTCTTTTTATGGAGTTTTTATTTAATTCATCCTTAGTGATGAATGTGCTAAGATTCAAAAAATAATCTTTACAATGGTGCCAATTTAATTTCTAATTTTTTCCAATTTTATAAGAAGTATCTGAAAGACGAGATACCACGTCAGTAGCGTTGAAAGTGTTAAATAAAAAGCGAAAAATTTCGCAGTGAATATCCCAATGTCTCGGCAGACCGTTGTAATTTCGTTGGAAGAGCATTTAGAATCTTTTAGTATTGATCAAGTTGATTCTAACAAAATATGCTGGCATATATAAAATTTATGTCTGAAAATAATAATGTTTAATCGAATATTTTAAAATGATCTTTTAAATGTCTTGAATCTCAATTTTGAAATTAATGTATCAAAGGTTTTATTCCAAAAATATCACCTTTTTTTTGTTCTAATAGCAAAATATATATTAACCTTAACAATATTAAATTAGCATAATTATATGAATATGTTATAACAAGTGTATTTTATGCTGTTTAGATATTATTCGAAGAATAACTTCCTTGGAATACAAAAAAATATTTGCTTATCATTTAAAATTAAGACATAATAATTCTCAAAATAAATATACAATTATGTGCATTTTTAAATCGAGCATTAAGAATGGATTGATTATTTTTTTAAATGAAACAAACTTTGCTCGAATGGCAACTTTTTTGATCAATTTTATGTAATGGAACATATTCTCCTTCATTTTACTTGGATACTGAAGCATACGGAAAAATGCTCAATTTTCGCGATTTATTTTATAGCTATAATATTAAATGAGAATGCTTGAAAGCAATAAGTATCTACGGTATGTTAAATTTTTGAAATATATACAATGAGTATTAACCAATGATAAAAACAAATAACGGACGTGAAATCCCATGAGCGCTATTGAGGCATGAAAGTTTATTCCTTTATGTTCTTAAAATTTCTGAAGAAATTTTGATAGCAATAAGAAAACGTTTAATGATGCATGCATAAAATTTCTTTAGTATCCAATGAAGTGTAAATTCAAAGAAAAGAATTTTATGAGAGCGTTGTCGTAATGTAAACTCAATGAAATATAATACTGAAGAGGATACTTGAGTATACATGTTTGAAAAACGAAAAGATTAAAGTTTACTGCACAAATTTAACAATGTACTGCAACGGATTTTCCACTCGAAAGAAATTCTGAACCAAAAACAAAATATTTTACTGATCTATGGATGTATTTTATGACACACAAACATCATTAATTTGATAGATGATTTTCAATTGATAACAATGAAAGAAAGTGTCTGTGCGTGATATCTAGAGGAATCTTTCATGTTTACTGCTATGGAATTGGACACATAATCAATTATATTGGTTAAGTTTAAGATTAAATGTAGAAAAACTATTATTTGAAGTTTTGCATTGTTTTACAGGATTTACGCTCACGTTTCCTGTTAATATTATTTCTGATTATTGTAATAATACCTATACATTGTCAGATAGAATAAGAAATTAAATAATGATATTGAGGTTTGATTTAAAAATTAAAATTGTAATGAAAATGTAAAAAAAAAATCATTTTGAAGGTTGAGAATATGCATATCGAAGTATATTTTAGCTAAATTTAATAGTTCTCAAGAGGTCTGTATAACAACATATGTAAATATATTTGTATATTATCCTGTAATATTAATAGATTAACTTATCCACGCGTCATGAATTATCGTGTATATTTATTACGGAAAATAATCAATGAGGATTTAATCAATTGTTCAGGATTCATTTTAAAATCGATACTGTTTCTCATCTAAGCAATTTCTGTTTCTTTTGGGATTTCTGTGTTTGCTTTGTAAAAGAGCTAAACATTACTCACAAATCTTTATTTCAAATTATTCCAATCAGTTTTGAGTACAAACATAATCAATGTTTATAATGAGTTTCAGAACTGTATTTCAACAAAACCATGGCATTTAGAATTTTACTTTTATAGATGCTACTTTGGTCTCATAGAAAATTCTAGTCAACACTTAATACGGTGTGTGAAATAATCTGTCTTTTACCTGGAATGGGTTTTGCTGCACATTATTTTCTCTAATTCCAAATCGAGTCTGGTAGATCTTTTGGTGCAATTTCATTTGAAAAGAAGGACGTGATCGCAAAACTATATTGAGTCTTTCAGATACCATATTTGGCATCTCATCTTGGAGCATTCATTGATTTAAACATATAATGTTTCTCCTTTAAGTTTATTTCAAATTCTTCAATCAAGAATGCACTATTTCTTACTATATCAATTGACGATATACTTATATCAAGAATGAGCTATTTTTTACTATTGATAATCAATATCTTATTGGTAATGTAGAAACTGAAAAATCGTTTCGTAACTATTGTGTATTCTACGTAAAAACCGCTTCCGATAACAAGCTGTTTCACCTACTATATTAACATTAATACAACAATGCAAAATAACTTTGATGAACTGCAATTTATCACAGTAAATAAAATTTCCATATTAAATTCTTTGGCATAATAAACATTGGTTTGATAAATAAAAACTTTTTGATTGTTCAGCTATTACACAAAATGGCGCATGGAATGGGAGAAATCGGTCCACTTGCTAATGCTGGAAGCTCTGTTAAAGTCACATTTTGGATTTGTCTTGAAAATGAAAGGTGCTGAAGAAAAAATGAGTATTGAGGTTATATCTATATACGTGTGATGAACTTCTTTATTAAATGGAGAAATGGATACAATGGTTGAAGCAAAAGCATTTTGTCATGTTTTTCCGATAGGCAATGCATTATGACGAGTTTTATCGATTTGTCTCAAAAGGAAAAAAAGGGGTAAGTAACTGCAAGTGATGCTTGTAAAAGTTTCCAACTTTCATTTAAAAATGGCGAAATAATACTTGAAGTTGAGGCTGGAGAATTAGTTTCATGATTTATTTTTAAAATGTAGATATTAATTTAATAAATGGGCTTACATATGTAAAATTAGATAAGTTACTAGATTAGATAATTGTACTAACAACGATTGTTTATTACGAACTAAACTTTTTATTTTCGACTTTATTTAATCCAAATTAAATGGTACATTCTATTTATGTTTCTTCAGTAATTGTTTCTAACAGTCATTAGAAGTCTCTATTTGTAAATTCATCAGACTTTATTGAAAATTCTTTGATAATTTTGGTAGGTAGGTAGTTTCTTTTTGCTCATTAAAAAGTTTTTTTAAAAAAATTTTTGATCATAATTTAATTCAGAATTAAAGAAAATTTGTTTTAATTCAATAATTCCACTTGGTCGGACTTTATCGATTAAACCTTCCCCCATCCAAAAAATTAGCTTTTTCGTAATTTAGTATTCATTTATATGCAGTTACACAAATTTTAATAACATTTTCAGAATATACTTTACTATATTTTATAGCAAATACTTTTCTCTGGACTCATTGCGTCTTAAGTATTTTAATACAGTTGTTCCTTGTCTCCCGCTTTTAATAGGACATAAACCGCATTTTAATATTTTTCTGTATTTAAAAGAGGCGGGTTTTATCAAAGAAATTTGAATTTTTTTTTCCTTGTCGTTGTTCTTAATTTGTAGTTGTATTTAAAAAAAAAAAAACAACAGATTATAAACATTTTAAATAAAGTTTTAAGACGTAGCACCAAAATTTTCATCTGGTTGCGGCGCAGTTTATCCAGAGAATGGATCTTGTGCTAGTATAATATTCACTCACTCACTCATTTTAGTAACTTAGTTTATGCACAATGAAATTCAGTAATAAATAATAAATTTTTTAGTGTGTGGGCATTATCACTGAAATTAACACTAAAATTTTAAAAGTAATATAAAAATGGATAAAAGAATCCTAAAACATATGATATTTAGTTATTTGATTAGATATAGACTCGTTATGGACGACGAAGAGGTTAAAATTGTTGTATAAGTCATTTGTACCCTGTGATATTTTTGGAAGTTAAAACAGGAAAAGCACCTAATACTTTTTTTTATTTAATAAAAAATACAGTTAAAATTTTGAAGAAAATCATTCTTAGTATACACTAACATTTAATATATAATATACTATTTGGCATACTAATTATAATAATTATAATACGCCAAGTTTAGTAGCTCTAACTCAAACGGTCTCTAATGTCGGGGTTTAAGACAGACACGTACACTTCTACCTTTTATTACTAGTAGAGATTAGTATAATTAAACTCGAGGGATGCATTAAAGTAAATTTCAACCAATTTTTCTTTAGAATGGCTTTGTCTTAGTTACCGATTTCAAAATCGGAAATTTAGCAATTTAATGCATACGTCATTGAGATTAAATGTTGCCTCACCAAACAAACTAGCACATAAACTAACAAAAGATTAAGTGGTGGAGATAACTGATTTTTTTAGAGGCAGTTTAGTTGTTACCTCATTTTCTTAAACTGCCATTAAATACATCTGATCATCATTAGCAGTATCATTTATTAGTCTGGAAAAGACTTGCCTATTTTTATTCAAATGTTTGCATAATCCATTATTCAAATCTATTGAATCGATGAAGACTTTAAAGTGTGCCAGGAAACCGATTATTGATTAGTTATTTTTAGGGCTTCGGTAAAACTAATTCAAAGAAGCATGATGTGTTTCGGTATTCATACACTAACAAATTTAATATGAACTTCAGACATTGCTGTGACATCCATTTCTCTTTTACATTTTTTGGTTGCGAAATATTGTATTTTTATCAAAAAATAAGATCTAACGAGTTTAATGAATTCAATTTTTTCACACTTCCTTGAATCTGAGAAGCATATTTTTGGATTTATGAATCTGTAATTCATATACGTCTTTTCCTAGACTTGAGAAATTCGGCCTGTTGCTTTTACACCAAATCTGTAGATTCCTATCAAAATGTTGTCATTGTTTGGCGCAACTTATCGAATTTTGGCCCTTGTGCCACACAAAGAAAAAAATATCTACCCATCAATCTTATCAAATTTTGAACGAAATCTATTTACAGGAAATATGTTTGTATTCGAATACAATGAACACGATAATTGTGTGCTCAATTCAACCACCAGTCCTCACAAGATTATTTTAAAGCCTTTACAAATTTACGATTTTATTTTAAACTTCATATTTATGATAGTAAATTATCGTTTTAAATTAGCCGAATAAAATAGCTCCAATAAAAATTTATTTTCAAGAATTTTTTTTTCCATTTTTGCTTTTAACTCATTTCACTATTTATTCTTACAAATATGCTAAACATTAAAATCCATTATTTCTCAAATTTAATACTAGATGGCGCTTCTCATATGGAATCAAAATTTAAGTCGCAGTTACCTGATTAATTTAAAAGTTAATAGTGTATTGCCAAATAATTGTAAAGAAATTCAGTATTCTTCACATAAAAAAAATGAGATGGTTCTAAAATTCAACCTTTACATACACTAAATAAGCTAAAGTAAAAAAACAAAATTACAAAATTTGTGCATGGGTTTTAAATTAACAAAGATAAGTCCCTTAATTCATTGCATTAATTTAAATTTTGCCATAAGAATTTTGAAGTTTTCGTAGATTGCAAACTTATTTAAGATTAGATTTTTCATTATTATATAAGAAAATTACATTATTAAATAACTTAAAAGAATTCCAATAAGTTTTAAATATTAAATGTCTTAGCACCTTTAAGCATTATAAGTATTTTGAATAAAATGTCTCTTCTTGGAATATCTTTTTCAAAAAATTATATTGTAAATATAAATACGAATTTATCGTCTGCTGTTAAAGCAGAATCGATTATGAAGATTGCTTTATTAAGTATCCCAGGACAATTTCAAGAATGATAAATCGAATAAATGCAAATCCTTTGATCTGCTTTTTTTAAAAGGAAGCGTTAACGTTTCCGGGCTATTTAAGGACAAAGCGTCTAAAGATCGATGACGTAATTGGTCTTCGGCATCAATTATTCAGTTCTCTTCATTTTTCCAAGCATAATGACATAATTCGGACAAAAATAAACTTCATTACATGGTTGGAATAATACATCGTTTCTAAAAGATTGAATCCCGAATCGATCTCTTTTATTGAAATGAATAATTATTCAGGAGAATCACTGTAAATTGTTACCTCTTAGATTGATTGTTACCTTTCAGGTATCGCGTTGTTCGTCTTGAAGTAAGAATTGTACTGTTTCATCTTTGCTAGTAGTCAAGATCTGGAATGTGTAATTTATTCTAAAATAAATAATTCTCATCATGTGAATGATTAAAATGCAAATAAATTATATTAAAATGCAATTGGTAAATGATCATTTCATTATTTTGTGTATATTCAATGTTAAAAAGGTTTTCATCGCTTCTTTAATTTCGGTAAAGGGTCAGAACATACGTAGTATATATTTTACGTTGCATTTGAGAATTTTTGTATAGTTTATAAAACTTAGCAAATGACTTCTGATCAAACTTCAGAGTTCAATGCGAAATCCTGCTCAGAACTCTGAAGAAGACGATATCTACAAGCGAAGTTGTTTTAAAGCCTATTCAGAATGAATTTCAAATGTTTCTATTGCTTTCCTGCCTTTTACACTTCTCATATTGAATCTGCTGCAGATTTCCACACTGGACATCAAAGAGAAATGAGGCTTAGTTTAATTTATGTAAATAAACTTTCTAGATGGCTTCAAAATTTCTCATGCAAATGGTCAGCCGTTAGAACAATATGTTGATGATTTAGTTTTAAAAAATTGAACAATTTTATTTCCCAAGTACTTTTTAACAAGCAATTTATAACAGATACTGCTGAAATCTGGCTGCTTAAAAAGGGTATACCACATAGCAAATATTTTTTATATGAAATAAAATCGTAATTATCTTGATTTCTAGTTCAATGCAATATACAAATCCTAATATCGTTACAAAATTCAGACAACAGTTTCCAAAATTTGAATCGATTAAATTTAACAAATGGACGCTTATTTTATTGATAGACATGTGAATGCTTTAAAATATGGATACTTTTTTTTATATCCTATTATTTAATATAAATTCTGGAGTTTTATTTAAAGCAAAAATTAATGTTTGATATTCCTTAAAAAGCATTTCTTTGAAAAAATTGTGATACCATAAACTATTTGCGCTTGAATGGAGTTCTTTAAAGAATTCTTTTTTGACTTAACTTTAAGAATTTTTTAATAAAACTTTTACCATTATTCTATTTTCTTTAAATTATCTTTTAATTTCTTATATATATTCTTTAGCCTCTTATTTCACAATTTTTTGATGTGCAAATTTTTTTTCTATATTCTTGTAAGAACTTTTAAAGAATATTATTCTCACTTCAGAATAGTTTTACTTTCTTAATTTACAGAATCATCTTAAGAGGATTAAAGTATTTTCGACTGAAAATTACCTCAAAGGGATTTATTTCTCAATATACCAGTATGAAATTTCAATTTTTATTACTTATTTCATATAATCCCTTTTTCAAAACTCTGGAGAAACGAGGTATTCAATAACACTTCAACAAGATTTTGAAAACAGTTTTAAGCTTTTTTTATGTATGTGGAATTTAAAATGGGTATTAAAATTACTTTAAGAAAAATTGGCATTAATGCTGTTTTTCAATTAGCATACCTTTTTATCGTAAATAGCTAAAAGCATTTGTGGCGTAGCTTAAGAGATTTTCCCGAACCATAAGTGAATTTCAATGTAATGCACGAAATATTTTATAATTATCAGCAATCGAACTTTTAAAAATTCAGAGTAACTATAAGTGGATTAGATTGAATAACTAATTGTTTGAATTTCTATTATGATGAAACCAAGCTAAAGTTATAAAAAAGTAAATAGGGTCTTAATGCACAAGAACAACAATTTATATGCATAACAATTTGTTATTTCAGTTTCTGTGCAGTCTATATAAATAAATAGGGGATATTTGTCATATTCCACCTTTTGAAATATCCTTTTGAGCTTTATTCGTAAGTCTTTTCATTTGTGACAGTACAATTACGAGTATGTAATTTTTTTTTATATAAATGTATAAAGTATGAGGATTAAACTATTCTTATAACATTCTCCAATAAAATCAAATGTAATGAAATATTTTATTTTTATATTATGTATGCGGTATTAGCTTTCATGTTTTCAAGTTTTAATAACAATACTTTTTTTCCATAGTTAAAAGAAATAAAAACAGGCATACGAAGCGATTGATTTTAGAAGACAAATTTAAATCTTGTTTAGACCTTTAAATCTTTAGAGCTAAAGGTTTTGTTTAATGTTTTTAGAGTTAATTTTAATACTTCTGTTTGATTTCAAAGATAACATTAGAAACCTTTGCAATAGAGTATAAACTTTTAATATTGCAATCCATATTCTAGAAACAAAATCTATAATAGCATTTTTCAACTTCGGTTTCATTCAATTTTTTTCAGAGATTAACAGCGCACACTGCTCTGAAAATGTTTTGAGCTATAACGGTATTTTTGGGAAATAATAATAAAAAAAAACATTATTAAATATTGTTACAAATCTGAATAGTGTCATTGTGGAAAAAAACCCGGTAAAACCGTTGTAAGATTTGTCCTGTGCGAGCTGAGCTTGGCGATCATTTGACGACTTGGCGACAAAATGGATCATACTGGAAAGTTCGAGAAGTTTCACGATCCATCCACTAGGAACCAAGATACACCCAGGTACGTCCTGATTGTTCTGGAAATTCTAGCGCCGCCTCTTGGAGCTATATAAAAAGACAGGTACTCTGAAGCTGCGAAGAAGTTGTGTGGATGGTTAGAAGTTGTGTGTGAGAGTAGTCGGAGTCACCGACAAGCAACGGAAACTAGAGGATTAGACAGCAAGCAAGCTGTTGAACTAGCTATAAAATGCTCTGTGTTATTACAATTGATTGGCGGTATTTGTAGAGAAAATTTTTTATAACAATATAGTAAAGGTTTGCACAAATGTTAACAAACGCAAATGATGCATCTGCTTGGAAATTTATGAATATGCAAATTGAAATGAATGCATATGCAATTTCATAGAGAAAAGATGTTTCTGGTTAGATGAACAGAGTCAGATATTTTGCATAGAAAAGCAATCTTAAGTAAAACCTCAAACTATAGCAATAGGTGACTCGATGATTATATCGAGAATAAAAATAAGTTCTTTATGTATGTCATTCACGTATTGAAAGAATACTAGATTCATTTTTAGTCATTAGATTGAATGTCACGTTGGCGAGACTTCACCTTAGTCATACATATATGTATCTGGCTTTCAAATTGCTATTGAAATGATTTTAACTATTTGTCTGGCGCAGCGTTGCTAACACTTGGCTCTTGCGCCAGTAAAATATAACAAACCAAACCAAACTAATCGTATATATCTCATCCATAGATATCTACTACAACAGGAACAGCCATAACATGTTCCTGCATATAGTTCTATTTCCCAGAATATTTTACACGAATGCTCTAAATAACATTTTCTAAAAATATATCGGGAAGGTTTATTCTAATTTGGAAGAAGTGATAGAACCTTATCCATATTACAGCTTCCTCATTTGTTCATGAACTTTATGAAAGTCAGATTTTAGGAAAAACAGTTGACAGATATATATATTCATGGTTTTGTTGTGGTCCGTCAAAAATTAATTCACTGCATACAGTTTGGGATCTCCTTCCCTAAATAAACAATGTTTTTACGAGCCCTTACGAACCGAAGGAAAAAAAAAAGGAGAAATTACTTAGTCAAGCTGAGGTGCAAAATTTTATGGTAAATTTCAAGATCATTTTTTTTTAAGTATCAGCAGAATTTTGCACTATTTCGAGGAATAAATAAATAATTTTAATATTTGAAATCGATCTTTCACTATCCTTTCAAACATAATCTTAAGGGGTGTGTCATTTCGACTTTCTTTGTGTCCGATAATTCAAATCAAACGTGCAAGAAATAGCAGTTTGAAAAATAATATCAACATATATATCTACTATTAACATGGCCCAATAACTAATTTCTAAATCGTTAGAGATGTACACATAGTTCTTAAAGTCAAACAAAAATAATTTCAATCACAAAAAGAATCAAATTTTATGTTGTTTGAATAAAAAAAATATAATTCTCAAAAAATCGTGCAGCCCAATTTTACATGCAATCCTCTATCGTATCAATCATATTTAGAAGAAATTCTTCATACAGTAACATTTGAAGCAAAACAATTCCTTTATTCTGCAACTAAATTTTTCCGATTTATAAAAAATTGGAAATGACTGTTTTTGATAAATTGCGCAAATAAAGTCAATGCCTCAATAAATATTAAGGGATATTTTGCTAATGGAAATAAATATCTGATATGCAACGTTTTCAAACTGTTCTTTAAACTAAATTTGGCTATAGCAATAACAATGGCTATAATATATGATGGCAATATGTATATAATATAATGGCCGGCTCAATTTTAGTCATAAAAGATAGAACTTTTCTGTCGTATGTTTACGTGTGTCAATATTTTTTACTATAAGTGATATGGGCTCTTGCGCCAATAAAATCCAATAAACCAAACCAATGCTTTGAATTATGGGATTGGGGGATCGTATATAAAATTAAAATTCATTAATTTTCAGAAATGCATTTATTTATTAAAACAATGCGTCTTCTCGTCATTTAAATTATTTGTTCCACTTGGAAATATGTCTCTAGCAGTTTAGAAAGTAGCTTTTAGGCCACTATAAAAGAGTATATTTCTTTATGAATGAATTTCTTTATGAATTTGATATTTTTCCACTTCAATTTTTAAAAACTTTTCATAAAATAAAATAACACATTTTATTCAATAACAATTTTTCCGGGTGCACAGTTGTAAGGAATCTTCAACTTGATATCATCCAAATTATTTAATTTCTTGTTCTACTCATTGTTTCATATGCTAATGAATTTCAAAATTTTGACTTAAAAGAATTTTATCCAATCTGGCGTAGCATGGCCAAATCTATGGCCCTTGTGCTAAAAACCTAAACCAAACCAAATCTTGGCACTAATGAATATAAAGACTCCTTCTGCTTAATAACGAAAGAGTAATGATACTACAAAAAAAACTCTGTGAAGTCGGAAAGAAACGCAAGTATCATAATTATAACATAATTAAGTAGCATAATCCAGTGATTTCGAAAACAACTAGTACAGTGCAGCAGTATATCATACTTCAACTTCTCTTCTAAACGACGATCGTAAATATCTATCGTAAGATTTCTGCATATTAAAATAGGTACTTTGGAATACCTCCGTGCGATTCGAAGTAATTACTCACAAAAATAGTTGTTACTTCTAAATGCCTGATATTTTTCGTTACCAAAGTAGTGTTCACAGAAATAGCAAACTCTGCCATGATAAAATTAGCCTAAATGGCAAATCAATATCATTATTGCAGTCTATTTCCAGCTATTACTGTTAATACTTTTGCTACCTTAAATCAATTTAGAAACGGAAAGAAACTGGAGGTATTAGCCGAGTTCACATAATTCATGCAATGGACAATAATGATCAACTTAGAAGAGATTTGATTAAAACAGAATATTTCTTACCTTTGGTAAAATATTTAATTTACATTTAATGGTGCATTAGAAAACTCTACTCACCGTAATCGAAAGAAATTTTATTTTTAATCTTGTTACAATCAGTAATGATGAGCTTTTCGGTTATTTTCAGCAAATAAAACTGAACAATTTTATATCCATCTGATCAAAATCTATTATAATTAATGGCTTAATTTTTTTACCTTTATGTCTTTTATACTTTTCCTGTTTCACTCAATGGATTTTGAATCATCCTGTAGATTTTAATGCATTAAGATGCATACAATTCACCAAGCAAATAGCAGTATTTTTAGTAGGTCAAGTAGGAATATTTTTAGTAGGATATATTTAGTAGGCCAAGTACAAATAATAAGTACAAGAAGTATTATTGTTAATAAAAAATTTCATTTTCGTTATTTATGTATTTGTATCTTAAGAACTGTACTTTAAACGTAAAATATTCGCAGACATAACTTTTTACAGTAAATGAGACATGATAAATATTTTTCACTACAAACGAGACGAAAATAATTAAAATCGATTTATTTAAGAATATCTTGACACTAAAATTTGTAATGATAGTTCTAATCCTAAACTAATATCTTGAACAAATATTAAAAACAGCCAGTGAAGCAATAATATCTAATTCCAAAACTTAAAACGTATTCAAATATTTAAATTAAAAAAGTGAAACGATTTGAAAGGATAAACTTCGAAATAAAGATAATTGCTTAATTTTTTTTTCTTTTTCTTTAATAGAAACACATCTCACTTATCTATAGATTTCAGCTTTCCAAATAAAGCTCATTTCAGTTTTTTTCACAGATTGTTCATTTTGATTTTTACGATACTGGAATTACAAGAATCAATTTAAATACATTTAATTATCGGCTTTTATTAATTCTGAATAGAATGGTTTATTTTAATTACGAATATATCTGAAAAGTAGAAATGGAATTTAAATCAAATTTTAGAAGAAATTCTTATCTTCGATTGATTCATTTTTAAATAAAATTCTGAATGATAAAGTATTAATCGAATATCCAATTTTTTGTATGAAAACAATTTTCTAGATATTATTCGGGTAATTAAACGTATTTGATTGAAGAAATCCATTAGAAGTAACAAAATTACCCATTTTTATCAGACTGAGTAACTTGATATTCATATCTTCATTTTACATAAAAATTATTTCTTCTTTTATTGGCTATTGCAATTAATTATTCGTAAATGAAAATTGCTTTTATTAATGTAAATTCTTTCTTTTTCAAAATCATTTTCGTTTAAATTTTCCGAACATTTAAATTTATATCATGCTTCAGTTATCATCAAAATAAATTTGATGGCAGAAACTCATTGATATTTAGTCAGTTTATCTGGGGTAAAAAAAAAATTAAGGAATACCCATTCAAATATCTGTCAAATATATTTTAAGCGATATAGTTTTTAAAAAGAATGATTTTCTAAGTGGTATTTTGAAATTTTCTATATAAATTTCACTTTACTTTTAATTGAAATATCTAACTTATACGATTTATAAAATCTTTTAATCAAGATATATTTAAACTAAATCTTTTTGTCTGTATTTAATTTATACTAGCCAGCTTTGACTAACAACCTAGGGATTATTCACTGGGATTATTCCTCGCTAAATCTTTGAATTAGTTATTTTTAAATAACTTTTGGTCTCTGAATAGCTTCTTCAACAAAATATTTTTAAGCTTCAAATTTTGATAATCATTAACTCTCACACTATAATGGAAGATTTAAACAGTTCTGTTCATTGTTTAATGTATTTATTTTCCTGTTTCTTTTTTCTCTATTTTCTTGTCAGCTCTCTTAAAATTTTCCTTTTTAATTAATAATAAAGTGATTCAACTTCAAGTAATGAAAATTTTTTGTTGAAACCAAGCATTTTTTTTAAAAATACGACTAAGAAAACAGAATTATTTGCATTTGATAAAACTTTCATCCTATGTGCATTATAGAATAATTTTCATAATTTATGCGATATCTCCAAAATTATTCAATAAAACTTTCTCTGATTGATCAACAAACACTGATTTAGATTTATTTTAAAAGTATTTAAATGACTTAAATATTTTTGTCTCAATCTATAAACATACTTGAAAACTTTGAAGTCTAAATTTTATACAGCGTTTTGGTAAAAAGAAATCATATCCTACGGAATAATTCTTGATACTTAAAATCATTTTTAAAATCTAAAAATTTATCTTTTGCAATAAAATATGATCAAATTATGTGGTTTTAAATATTACAACTTTAGAAGAATCAACAATTTCAAAATCTTAGGCCAATCAGCCCGTAAAAATCTAGGGCACTGATTGGCGGTGTTTTTAAGACGATCGAGGAAGTATTCTAAAATCGCGCGTTCATATAAGGTTATAATATTCAAATTTTTATAATTTACTTAATTTGAGTAAGAGTAAATATTTTTTTATTAAGAACTATAGGCTTTGGGATGGTTTGCTAGGAATATTGGTTATATTAATGTTTTTTAAAGTCCGTGATTCCGTCAAATTATCAGACATTAAAGTCATATTATTTTAATTTTTCTTACATATGCTCTGTTTATTGCGTACGTGAACCTTTCCAATACAGATCAGTCCCATGACATCATAGCGACTGCTGCTGCGTGCCATAAAAAGACAAACCTTGCAAAGTTTATAAGAGGGAAAATGGCAAAAGAACTTTAGAGGTAAAGAAAAAACGCTACTATAAAGATGTGCAACTTTTTCAAAACAACAATTGCTTGAAATAGGAAATAAGTTTAATTTATGTGTTTTATGAAATAATAAAATGTCAAAATTTCGTGATTTTTAATTGTTTTTCTTTCAAATATGCAGTCACTTTGTAAAAAAAAATCTTGCATTATAGAAATAAATAGACTTAATATTTAGAATCGAAACTAAAAATAATATAAATATCAACCATCAAAATAGACACGGTTTTAAAAAAATATTATTTTTTTTTCACTGCGTTAATTTTTACAAAAATTAATTTTTTTGAAATATTTTTTGTACAGTTTTAGGCAATTGATTTACTATTGCAATTTTATTCTTTAATGAGTTATTTAACCGCAGGACTTTTTCCATAGTTACAAAAGCAAATGATGAAAAATTCTATTTAATATCTTTTTAATTTGTATTGGGAAGAAGGGAGCAAAATCACAATACAATTAAAATCAGCAAGTGGATGTAATAAAAAAACTGACTATAGTGGCATTATAATATCAAAGAACTCGACTCCATTTGAAAGGTTAATGAATACAATAAACAGAACAGGTGTTAGATAATACACATTACCTTAGAACATTACCTTAAAACATGACATCAATATCCATTACAATTTGATGTTTAAAAACAGTTTACTAAAGGAATCATGAACGTCAAAATATGATTGAGATATTTAAATGAAATTAAAACAGCTAATAAATCGCTGCCGATACATAATACATATTTTAAATAAGCTGAAACCTGTGTACCTAAGCATATTGTCGTGAAATATCTTTAAAACTGGATACTTGAGAAGGAAGAATCTTAAATATTTACTGTAATATCTTGAAGAATATACGAAGGGATAAAAAGCATTAAAACTGAAGGATTTAAATTTCTGAAGGACGAAGTTTGTATCTATAACGTATAAAAGGAGAATAAAATAGTTTTATCTCTTAAATCTGGGACTCGACCCATCTGTTATTTAATGCCAAAAATCTGAAACCTGTATTTGGGAGGAAATCTGAAAATATCACATAAGGGCTATTTACGTATAGAAGAAGATTCGTGATTTTGGGAGATTTTTCAGTCTATTGAGAATTTCAGCTTAGATAAGTATTATGAATGCCTCTTTATATGAAATAAGGGGATTCATATTGCTTTTTATTCTTGGGTACGTGCTTCCATTTATTTTATAAGTTTGTAAAATTTTGTTTCAATATACTTTTCGAATATTTATTTTTTATTCTAGATAACGACTGATTTTTTTTTTCTACCCTCTAATTTCTTTTAGTTATATTGTTGTCAGTACAAAATTTTGTATTTTTTTTTTTTTTAAAGTTCATTTAATTAAGGACCATTAAAAACTGAAAATAAAATGTTTATCTGGATCTAATAATTTCTGTAACTGCAGTCCCGCGCAGACACACGCACGCTATATTGTGCTTATGTATCGTATGTATTAATAATGTAGCAAAAAAGTAGAAACAAACTAATAGAATTTTGTGATCAGCTTGTTGGATTTAGTAGGTGACAAAAATGTCTGTTTAATATCCAGCAGGTATTAAGTTTTCCTTATAAAATTATTTTTGTATTTAAATTATGATGAACTTTTAATGTTAAATTTTAGAAATTTTATGTCTGTTCTTTGCATTGAACTAACCGCTTTTCTATTCCTATGTTATATATAATATTTGAATAATGAAAGAAAACGAAAGCTCATTCATTATTAAAAAAATGTTTTGCTTATTGAATGGATACTCGAAATAAATTCTAGGTAGAATCATTAGCCATGTTTTATGACATATGGAATACGTTTAATATTTAACATATTTTATGGAATTCTTTTATATACTGATTCACCAAAAAATTTAATGCGCTACTGTAAAAAAGTAAACTTCAAGTAAAAAGTGGATAAAATGTTTTTACATTCTTGTTTCTATTAACAAAAAAAGCAGTAGTGCTGAAAAACAATATAGTATAAAAGTTAAATATAATATGTTTTGTAAAATGAAATTTTCAAAAACTAAGAAAAAATACAATATTATAATATAAAGAAATATTCAATATAATATAACGAAAAATTAAAAATTTCTATTATAAACATGCATTAAGATGAAATTATTTAATAGAAAATTAAGCAGAATCTCCAATACTTTGGTAATCAAAAAACGGAAAAGAAAGCCATAGTAAAATTTTGTTGTTATAATGAAATTCATTAAAAAAAATGAAGATTGTCACCTTAAAATATATTTAAAATTAGCCATCTTTGGCGACGAGTTAAATACAAAATTACAAATCAATATAAAAAATCTTACCGATTGAATTGATACTCTAATAAATTGTAAATAGAAACATTAAGTTGCCATGTTTTTTATTCTACGGAATACATTTAATAATTGACTTATTTTAAGGAGATTTTTGTATACTGATACACCAAAAATTTTGATATGAACTATAGATGAAGATATATAAACAAACTATAAATAAATTCTTCGTTTGGCCATATTTTACACTTGTATTTCGAATGTGTATGTACACGTCAAATTTTGCAGCTGCTCTAAGCTAGTGCTGATGTTCTCATTTATCCATCCCAGCTGCAGCAAACCTATCGGAATCGGAATAGTTATCGGAATCGGAATTTCACCTGCTCAGTATTCATTAACTGTGTCATACTGTACGTACGCTTGGCGGACAAGCAGGCACATGATACCCAATGCTGCAATCACCAATTGTGCTTTAGAAATAAATCCTCTAACTGATCTAATTGACATTTGAAATCATCTTTTCTTATTGAATTAGGGCTCTACTTTTCTTATTATATTGCATGTTACGTTTTGAAACACTCTGTAGATTTTGATATATCGCGTCCAGCAAGAAGTAAGGATGGTCTCTTCAGAAGATGGAGTATAAAGTTTTAAAATTGTTATTAATAGTTTTAATATCATTACTTCTTCGCATATGTTTGTTTCCATCTAAAGAATTATATTTTAAAAATGAAATATTCTCAGACATAGGTTTTTGAATTAGATAAGACGTAGTAAAACATTTAACTTTCTCGTATATGAAGCATAAAGAAAATTCTGTAATCATCAAAAGATTCGTACTCAAAATTTTGACGAGTTTTCCAGTTTCAGATTTATCGGAGTCCGAAGAATACATTTTTGTCATTACTTCAAAATTTAAGATAAAGATTTAATTTTATTCAAAAATATTTTCAGTCTTTCAGTAATAGAAAGATGTCTGGTTTATCTACAAATTTTGACCCCCGGGGTGGCACCTCGAAAAGAGGATGAGATGCTTTCGGTATGGTGGGTGGATCTCGCCACCCTGGTAGGTACACAAAAAGGGGGGGGGGATCTGGCTCTTTCCATCGATGACGGGACATACTTCCTTCGGGAAGGGTTGTACCGTGGGTGGTGTAGTCCCTTAGGACTCAACCACAGTTCCCACTAGTGTTGCTGTTGCGGCGGTCAGGTCATTCAGTATTTTTAAACGTGCTTCTTCGAGCGGGTCGGAGAGTCAGTGATATGATTTATCTACATATTTTATCTTTCTAAAAAAGCAGATTTCATTTTTTTTCAGAGTTTTTCATTTCCATTTTTATAAACCTTGAATTTCAGGAATCTTTTCAAATGCAAATTTTAAATATATGTAATTATCTGTTTTTGTTAATTTTTAATGGAACAATTTATTTTAATTGCCAATATGTTTGAAAATTAGAAATGGCAATTAAATCAAATTTAATTCAAATTTCTTACTTTCGATTAACTCGTTTGTAAGTAAAATTGGGAATGAAATTGCATTCTTTTTTTTCTGAACATTGGATTTGATCCTAGTACATTCAGATGCAGCAAACAAGTAAAAGTGCTGTTATATTTGGAAGTACAAAAAATTATACGAGGGGTGATCCAAAAGAAAATTTTACAAGTATAAGGATAAATGCTTTATTAACAATAGACACAGGATACAAATGGAAATTAAGATACATGTGTGACGGCTACTTCTCTACATAATCACCAAACCTGTTGAGGCATTTGTCACAAAGCTGGACCAATTTGTTTAGCACGTCTTGGTAACAAATGGCTATTGGGCCAGTTCTCAGCACCTTTTTGAACATCACCATCTGATATAAACCTTATTTCGGATAAGTTCTCCTTCAATGCTGGGAAAAGGAAATAGTCACTGGGAGCCAAATCGAGACTGTATGGGGGGGAGGAGTTGGCTCCAGATCCCCCACCTAAACATTTCCAGCAATCTCTCTGCCCGCTTCAAAAGAACGACACCATTTCACCATCTGTGGTCTACTCATTGCTTCACCCCCGGACACTTCAGCGATTTGTCTGATGGTGGCACATTCTTGTCCCATACAAATCGTATCGCTGCTCGTACCTTCTCTGTGCGACACCCCTTCTCTAGACATCTTGCCATTACTGTCGTTGTTTCAGGTCTCAGTACTAACACTATCTGCTCGAAAGACCGGTCTAATACAACTAGCGCCATCTGTCTCCACTCTGGGTAACAATATTCCCATCCACAATTTCTACTTTCCAAATACTGCTGCTTGAAAACCTTTTTTTTTTTTTTGGATCACCCCTCGTACTTAATAACAAATTTTATTTTAGGTATTTATTAATATATATTTTTTTACATCAAGGTCTATATTTTAAACATAAAATAATCCCCAAACATAACATTTTAGAGTAAATGGGACACAATACATCTTCTTTACTCTTGTAACAAAGCAAAAATAATTGAAAATATCGATTTACTTAAGAATATCTTGACATCAATATATGCAATAACAGATCTAAATCTAAAATAATCTGTTATATAAATAATAAAAACAGTTTGTTAAGCCATAATATATTACTTTAAATTCTGTGAAGATATTCAGATGAGATAATAAAATGAAACGATTAGAAAGTATAAGCTCAGAAATGAAAATAATTGCTGGAATATTTTTTTTCTCTATATAATATAGGGATTTCAATCTATAAAAAAGATCTTTAAAAAAAGATCAATTCATTTTTTCAGAGATTCTTCATTTCGATTTTTATGAGCCTGTTGTAGGAATTATTTGAAGAAATATACGAAATTATCTGCTTTTGGTAATTGTTAATAGGATTATTTATTTTAGTTGCGAGGATGTTTGAAAAGTAGAAATAACAATCAAATCAAATCTTGTCTTCGATTGACTCCTTTTCAGTAAAATTGGAAATGGTATAGCATTTTTCGAAAAAAAAAATATATTGAGAAAGCAGTTTTCTAGATATTATTGAGAAAATTAAAAGCAATTGGAGGAAGAAATCCATTAGAAGGAACAACATTTCCTGTTTGTATCGGGTATACAATATAACTTTAAAAAATATGGGGGGAAAGCAGTTTTGACTGAAGAACTTATTCATTTTTTCTTTTAACTTTGCATTCCAATGAAGATATAAATGTTATTTCTTTGTTTATTTACTAGCACACTTGATTCGTAAATGAGTTTACATAACTGCACTTGTTAAGGTAAATAATTATTTCAAACCATTTACATTTAAATATTCTAAATTATTTGATTTTATGCAATGCTTGCAGTCATCATTGTATTTGATGAAAAAAAATCATTTTTATTTTGGTATTTTATCTTGATAAAAATTAAAAATAATTAAAGAATTTTTGAAGAGTTTTTAAACAATTATTTTCTAGATGATATTTTAAAATTCTCTGCAATAATTTACATTTTTTCCTAGGTAAATAAATAAATCTAACTTAAAAGATTAAATATTTTCCTGTTCTAACATTTATATAAACTAAATCATTTTGTCAGCTTTAATTTTAAAGCTATCCGTCTGCGTCGACCAACTCTTTCGCCAGGGATATTGATTGTGTTAAATTTCTGTTAAAAACTTTAGATATAACTTCCAAATTGTCAGTTCAAAACGTATTGCGAAAATTAAGGTTAAAAATAAATCACTTCTGATTTACCTTTCATTGGCAACCCCGCGGGGGTGGGCACCTATTAATTGAGGATGAGAAGCTTCCAGTATGGTGGTTAATTCTCGCCACCCTGGTTAGTATAGAAAACTGTGGGGGTACGGCTCCTCACATGGATGAAAGGATGTATTTTCCAAGGAAATGGATGAAAGGATGTATTTTCCAAGGAAGGGGTTGTATCGTGGCCGGTGATGGTCCTTAGAACTTGACCACATTTCCCACCAGTGTTGCTTTTACCGGTCATTCAGATTTTTCCGTGTGCCTTCCGGTGGGGCGGAGTAACTGGCTTAAGGTTACTTTATATTGGTGAATCATGTGCTAAACATTTAAATTTAAAATTTCAAGTGCTATCATATCGAAATTCTAGAAGTTCATTTATTTAAATTTAAAATTAAACTTCTTCCCGATCAACTGGTTTGTCGGGTATACAAATTGATCTTAGTTGCAAATGAATCCCTTTTACACAGCTGAATGCTCGTATGTATATTTGTAACAGAATAATTTCGGAAATTTTCACGAAATACGTCCTTTTATAGATTAATTTTTAATGAAAATTTCAAATAAATTATCAAAGATACACATTCTTAATCTTCAAAGTACATATAAGTGAAAATTTCTAACTGTAGCTCAAATGGTCATAGTATGCAGATATGCCATTAAAGGTAGCTTCCACCTCTGAAACGGCCCGCGGTCGCCTGGTGGTAAGGTCTCGGTTCCAGAACCGGAGGGACTCATTTTCGAGACCCCATTTCCCCGAAGATCCGTCGTGTGAGCAGGTCTGGTACACGTTAAATTCGTCCAGGTCAAACGTCCTCCCACTGCTGTGTTGTAGAAGTTTGAAGAGGGAGTGCCAGCTCATGAGTCGTCCTCGTCATCTAGCCGCGGTTCAAAATTACGAGGTCCGTCCTAAAATAGCGCTAGTGTTGCTTTAAAACAGAACGTTAATAATAACTAAACTAGATTAAAACTAAATGCCATTAAGGGTCATTTTCACCTCTGAAATATGAAGATATATCACACAGCACTTTTGGTCTAACATGATAATTCATGGGCTGTAGATTTGTCACTGTCTAATATTTAAGACATATCACACAGTAAAACTTAAATATTAATATCATTTCAGAAGTATTCAAATGATGTACTTAATCTTGTATATAAAATAATAATAGGAAAGAATAGATATGGTTTAAAGCTAATGGGGTATATAAAAAATCCTGCAGAATGAAACATTAATTTATAGATCTGAGAAATGTTTTGCGTTGGCCCCTATCAAGTCATAAAGTCCTGTTAAAATATGTGTTGGAATATGTCAAACGATTAGAGGGGAAAATAAAACACCTGAATAAACACTCCTACAAAATAAAAGCAAACGTTTGACCAAATCGAATCACCAGCATTTTGGAGCTCATTCCCGAATCAACATAAATTTTTGTATTTATTGTTTACAATACGCCAAAGGGTTAATCTAAAATCTAGAAAATTGACTCGGCAATAATAGAAACTGTGTTAAAGATACTTTCAGTTTTTCTAATAAGAAAATTTTTAAAAAAAATTAGAGCAAATTGTCTCAGAATAATTTAAATCACAGAAGATCTTAATAAAGGAAGACAAACACTGTTTTTTGTAATTCGGCATGAAAACTCAAGAAAGATACATCTATTTTAAGAATCCATTTTCAATTTAATTAAATATAATGTTCTCTTATACTCACTTATTTATTTAGTGAATGCTGAATGTTATAGTTAAAAGTTAACTTTCCATGGTTCATTAATCATTTTTGATTTAAATCTTATAGATAAATACTTTTATTTACAGATATCGCAGAAATTCTCCAGATATATAACTTTGCAAAAAATTCAACAAAAAATTAATCTTTCAAGATAAATATGAAAGCGATTATTTATTACGATTTAGAACAACATAAATTTGTTGATTCTTCAAAACCAAATTGAATGACATTATAAAAAATGATATATATTATGGTATGCACATCATAAATTACAAATAAAAAATATTTCAAGTTTTTACAAATTATTCTGTCCGAACTGGCTTAATTCCAAAGTTGAGTTCGTTCCAGATTTATCTTTGCAAATCTCTCTGTATATTCCATAATGCCACTTTATCTAAAGTAAACAAATGGGAATCATTGTCTCATGCAACCAATACCATAATAATAAGCTTCAATGACTCATTTTTTTTTATTTTACAATTCGCAATTATATATCAAAGCAATTTTAATCGTTTGAAATATCTATCGTAGTAAATTTTAATTTGAGAAATTTAGAAAGAAACTTTTTATTTTTTTTAAATTAACACCAAAAGTAAAATTGGCATTTTTATCATTAGAATACTTTTTAATTAAACTCATCCAATTTTTATACAAAGAAATGTATGTTAACTATGAGAAATGAAATAAAATGTATTGTATTCCACCTATACATTAAATCTGAAATACAGTGTTCAACAAGCTATTCAATCCGAAACTCTCCAGTACGCGAGCTGACTCTGTTGTGTATATATAAGCTTCTGAATCTTCCCTGCGGATTTATGCTTATATAGTGGAGTCCAATAATGTGCCGTTTTCGGCAGTTCCATTGCAAATAAATCATAACGACTGACTCAGATAAGCAACCCCTCCAAGCATGTGTTTAGTTACGGGGTATCTTCCGCTGATGATGACCAAAATGAATGACGCACCTCATGAGAACTATTCCGATACAATTACTATTCGGTTGTCAACTTTTTCCTATTACATGGTACCTAATGTTCAGTTCTGTAAAATTAAATAGACTAATCATTGAAAATCCATACTGTGATATTAGATGGAAAATTCGTTTGTTGAATTTGGATAACATGCATTCTATCCAAATTATCTAGGCTCACTAAACTGCCCAGTTGTCAGTTTATTAAAAGCTATTACATATGTTTGCATGTTTAATGTCTTTAAAATGAAATTTTGTAATAATTTTCATCGGTTATCTTACTTGCTTACTTACTAGTGAAATGTTTGTGATTTATTTTCCTTCTGACATCAGTATAATTTTAAAATTTTGGATCGATTAATTATCTATATAAATAAAACACTAATGTATGTGACACAGAATTCGAGCTTATTATTAAATGTCGAATGGCAACAGTTAAATATAAGCAAATGTAAGAAAACGTTGACTTGGATAAACATAAGACTTAGGAACTGTGGAACTTAGGACTTTTAGACTGTGGAACGGACTTTTGCACTTAGCTAATCAATGAAGCTGCAAGATATTATTAGAAATGTTCTGAAGATACTTCGTCATGTCACCAAAGAGGACATTCAGTCAGAGAAAAGATATAAAAGAAATCAAGAAATTGGTTTAAAACAAAAAGTTCTATCAAGCGCCAAAATAGGCTTAACCTCTGCCAGATAAGTAATCTTTATAAGAATTCAGATTAATGTACTGTTTCTTATCAGTCATTTCCAAATCGTTCTGATTATACAAAAACTCTCTAAAAGACCGCAATCTTGGGTATAAATTTTAATGTTGTAATAAAGTATTTGCACGATTATATTTGGCGTGAAATCGCTCCATAATGTTTCAATTTTAGCTCCCGTGTATTAATCTCAAATCTAGCCGTAATCGTTACGATTTGCTTACAGAAATTGATACTCATATCTTTTAAAACAATTATCTTATAAAAATGTTTTATTATCTTAAGACTAAAAAAATTATATTAATTTATTTTTGTACAATTTTTCATTTAACCTTAATAATATTTTAAATTCAATTTGATACACTCTCAGAAACAATGTTTTTATGTCATTCAAACTCTCCTTCAAAACATTCAAGCACGTACTTTAGCCAATCCTTCAATCCGTAATAGAATTTTCACTTGCGCTTTTATTTATTATTACATTTTGTTATCTGCAATAAACTGTTTTAATCGAATTCATATGTTTTAGTCGTATTTAATTACAAAGTGAAATGTTTTTTTAAGGAAATGCATCCATATTAATAATTTAACAGCCTGAAGAGTCAATCTAGGTGAACAAACTAGTCGCCAAAGGCGGATATGTGCAATACTGTAGCTAAAAGTTAGTTTTACAGAATTGTAGATACCATTCATGAAAAATTAATAAGATAAATATAATTTAAACAGCGAAGGTTAATGTTTAAAGTATTTACTTAATAAACTATTGAATATTATATATATATATATATATATATATATATATATATATAATATATATATATATATACTATTAAGGCTTAATTCCAAGTAAAAAAATTTTTTACTAAGTTTTTCCATTTATAGACAGATTTAATGAAAAGTTTTTATTAGATGAAGCTTCAGTTCAGTTTCGAATTCAAAATTTATGCTAGATAACATAAGAGAGCTTGCATAGCGCTATGGACAGTACCGTTTAATACTTATAAATAAATTGAAGTTGCATGTTAATCAAAATGTTAGGTTGTTTTTTTTGAAGGAACCATTAAAAAATATGCACAAACTATTTAATTAAAACTTTGAACAATCATAACACTTGATGAACCAGCTGTTCGACAAATGTAAGATTTTTAGAATTTTTTTTTTGCGAATTAATCGCATGCGTGCTGTTAACTATCTTACCAAATAACGGAAAATGTATTTTGATCGCTATATTTCGATCAATTGAAATAAAATTTGACAGAGTATAACAATTATAGCCACAAGACAGCATACCAAATTTCATTTAAGTTTTTGAGGTTTTGTCCTTATGCGCAAGTGAATGCACAGTTATGGCTTATAAATGATAAAATAATTATTTATGCGAAAATATAAAGGTTTAATACGATCATAACAACCTCATAGCCCAAAATAATTTCACAATAATAATAATAATAAAGTCCATTAAGCAATTCTCTTGAATCCCGATTGAAAACTATAGACTCAGTTTAATATTTTCTTTCTTGTTCTACGGTTATGACAAGCAATATTTTATAAAAATTTCATTTAAAAATTGTTTTTTATTATGAATAATTTATGGTTTATGTGTAAATGCCTATTATTAAAATGTATTAAAGGCTTTTCAGGTTTCAACTATTTGTTAACTTAAATTTTTTATAAATTATTAACAAAGGAATGAAAAATTTGCTGTTAATATTCAAAGTTCAGTCTAAAATTAATATTGCGGAGTTTTCAACGTCCAAGGTATGTGAGTACGTTCAAAAGTGATTTTCTTGCAAAATTCTGATTTTTTTCAAATTTATTCTCTTTTTTTTATAAAAATGAAATTTGATTTATAAATCTATTCTTTTGGGAAGTTACACGAAATTTCATATTTCAACTTACCTATATTTAAAATGCTGTGTACTCAAATTTTAAATTTTGATAGAATTTTTTTTTTTTGAAAAACCACATAAATTAAACTCGAATGCATGTTTTTTTGTTCAAATTTGGTATAATAATTTAATATGCTCTGTAGTTCTTGCACGAGAGAATAAATAATCTGTTCATATAGAAATATTCAATAGTTGTTTTAATTCTTCATAATGAGGAAAAAATTGAAAATTTCATATATCGAAACTCGTATTATATTGATTTTACATATATCATTCATCATATTATTAATTCATATTTCATCGAACGTTAGTATATAAAGATTAGATAAAAATACAGCTTATATTTTAGATCAGAATCCAAGTAATATCCTTTATAATGAAGCTATTTGCAAAATTTTAAACAAATCATTTGTTAAACCTCTAAACTGGAGGATCTCTTTTGAGCGACTCTCCCTTTCAATTTTCATTTTTTAAATATTGTGGTCCTTCAACTGTTATAATTCGTTTTCATAGATGTTTTTAAGATTTTTTTTCATGCAAAAATTCGAAAATATAATTATTTTAAGGCGTCTGTCAAAAAAAAAAATTCCACCCAAACGTAGCCATTTAATATAATACTTCAGATTCAGCCAACGAATTAAGATCTTTGAAACAGTAAAATGTAACTTCTCGAAAGTTAAAGAATAATGAAAATAATTGTTTCAATAAAAGCGATTATTTCCATCTGTGATAGAACATTGTCTTTTATCTCCGTAATTATCTTTTCAAATAAACATTTAATTTTTTCCCAGACTTTTCGATTTCATTTTTACGAGCCAAGATTTATAGAAATCGCTTCAGATACATGTAATGATCTGCTTTTGTTAACTCTTAATAGAATGATTTATTTTAATTACGGATATGTTTGAAAGAAAGAACCGTCGTTTAAAGTAAATTTAAGAGGGGCTTCTTATCTTTGATCGGCTCATTTTTCAGAAAATCGGGAACGCGATGGTACTTTTCGAACATAAGTTATTCTAAGAAAACGATTTTTCGCTTATAATCAAGGTAATTAAATGTAATTGGTTAAGGCACCCATTAGAATAAAAAAATTGTATTTTATCAATTGGACATCAAAAATTAAACAACTAGCGATGAATAGCAATTTCAGCTGAAGAGCTTAATAGGTTTTTTTTCCCTTAACTTTATGAATAGAATAAAGATTTGAATGATATTTCTTTTGTTGTTGTTAAGAGCTAATAATTCGTAAATGAAATTACTAAATTATACTTTTAATGAAAATTTAAAATAAATTCTTAATTCAATTTATTTCTTCTTGATTAAGTTTTATATCTTCTGTAGCATTTGATTTAATAGAAACTGAAATAACGATTACTGTAAATTTAGAGAGCAAAATTCATTTATATTAGCATAAATTTATAAGTATTCAAAATTTAATGAATACATATAAATGAATAATTCTTTTTTAAATGATTGCTGTTAAGTAAAACCCTTTTCTTCAGGTGATTTTTTTTTCCTTGTGTAATAATTTACCCTTCCATCTGAATAAATAAATCGATTGAAAAAAACTGATAGAAATCTACTGATCGAGAAATATTTAGTCCATTCTATTTTGACTGTGCTTTTCTATAATATAAAGTCCCAACGTAATCTATAATGCAAAAACAAATTGAAAATATACCCGTCATTTTGAGCTTGGTGTTTTTTTTTTTTTTTTTTTTTTTTAGATACGCAAATCCTGCTTTGGCATTAACAAACCCAAACATTTGGCGGCTATTTGGCCATTGTACAGGGTGTTCATTAATTATTGTCGGGGTTTCCGTACCTCATAACTTTCGAATAAAAAATATTACGCAAAAACCGATTACGTATTCGTAAATTACAACTCAAAGAATTTTATCAATGATATTAAAGTGTAAAGCTTGCACAATTTGCACTTTGTAGGCATTCAGCTGAAGGCGATTATGTATTCGTAAATTCGCTGAACAAATTTTGACTCGAATTGAGGATGATGAAAATTACCTTCGGAAAGGGTTCTTCAGTGACGAATCCACTTTTCATGTGTCAGAAAAAGTGAATAAACATAACTGTAGAATATGGGGCTCGGAGAACCCGCACGATTATCAAAAGTCAAAATTTATTCAGCGAATTTACGAATACATAATCGCCTTCAGCTGAATGCCTACAAAGTGCAAATTGTGCAAGCTTTACACTTTAATATCATTAATAAAATTCTTTGAGTTGTAATTTACGAATACGTAATCGGTTTTTGCGTAATATTTTTTATTCGAAAGTTATGAGGTACAGAAACCCCGACAATAATTAATGAACAGCCTATATTAGTTTTAATAATTTGTAATAAAACTATCTTAATAAAACCATATACGTATATCTCTTGTCTCCATTATATACAATACATAACAAATAAAATCTTAAAATAAGTCACATGAAAAGAAAAATATCTAACTTATGTAAGATATACCATTACAGAAAATCTAGACAAGCAAGTACATTTTCAAGTTTTAAAATAATTAATCAAACAATTGTTTCAAAAATTAGTTTATAATTATATTTTTCAAGTAGAAGCCGATATTATGTTTAAATAATAATTTATAAAAAGAAATATAGGTTTGGGAAGTATAAAATTACTGCAAAATATAAAATGATTTAAAATTTAACTTGCCAGTTATATAGACGTGAATAAAAACTCAAAATAAATCAAAATATGACCGAAAATGCCAACCGAAAGTGCTAAAAAACGCTGTTCAGCAAAGCTGTTGTTGTTGTTGTTGCGTATGGAGAATATGTGTTGGAATACCACTACTGAGATGATAAATAGTCTATCATACCTCATGATTACTTAACCAAAAGTTCGTCAGTTCCGAGTATTTTCTATAGACCCATGGTCCTCCAATATGAAATACATCAGCTTTGAGCAGTTAATGCGAAAGTGGATTTGAACAAATACCGCAGAAGCATAGAAAGCATAGCCCATGTTAAAGTTTTCACACATTATTGGCTTGTTTTCTGTGTCTTGGTGCAATATTCACATGGTGTTGCAGTTTATATATTAATTATCGATTCCGACGTGTTTCTGTATTTCAATTTTTCAATAATTTAGTATATTAGATTTTAATTAGTATTTATATACGATGGAATTAAGCAGTAAAATTCAAAAATGAGATGAACTATATTATACATTTTCAATTAATGTCTTTTGACTTCTTTAAAAAGTTCCTGGTAATTTTTCTGCATTTTAAATTCCTTGAGAAAAGCAGAATCCTAATTTCATTTAATCAATTCTAACAAAGCAAGTAGAGAAAAGTAAGTTTAAATATTTAAATGTAAATATTTTTTTTCTCAATAATTGATTTACTAAAAGAAATGAATTAAATATGCTATTAGCAAAGAAGAATTAGAATTTCAACTAGTTAGAAAATGCTAAAGCACCTCTTAATTTTTGCCAAATATTCTTGCAATACTTCAAATATTCTTACACAAAGCTGATTTTTATGTAATTTAAAATTCAAAGATTATGTCTTTAATGACACCAAATTAATCACAATGCAAAATTTTCCTAAATTTTTATCATTTTTAAAAGATTTTTTGCATAAATTTTATTATTGAATAACATGCAAGCCATTTTAAAACCCCAAGATGTTTTCGAAAATTCTCTAACAAATGTCTCATCTCCTTACCCCACATAAAATTGTGTACCATGACATTGGCAAACAATAGCTACGGATTATAGAATTATAGATCGTTGGCGTTAATCTTAGAATTTTTATAGAATCCATTGTGTAATTTTTCACGATTTTTTTAAGATTAATTCCTGGAACAAATATGCGAATTTTTATTTCCCCCTCCTTTTTCTTTTCAGCCAGTGGAAACCACACTTTTATATGAACTACAAATGCAGGCACAAGATCGCATACCATACTTTTTTAACTCATTGCTTTTACACGTATGCGGAATTACTGACCAGTATAGTGTCTGCCCATTCATGTATTCGGTTCAAAATTTGATCATCTACAGTTTACATGCTAAACTTATGTCCCACTTTTTATTTATTTAGCTATAGGTGTTTTGTGGTTATGTTGAGTTGTACACGAATACCTGGATCGACCGATTTCTCTGAATGGATTGCGTTCAAAATTAGTTAGACATCTGCAAATGTAATGTAAAGTCCATATAACAAGTTTCATTCGCCTAGCTGTAGACATTTTTGAGTTATTCTGTTTTGTGTATGTAATCTTAAATAGTTTTATATGTGATGGAATAACACAATAAAAATTCGGAGTGTGAAATAATGTATTATACTTTTGACTTCTTTTAAAAACATTTCCAGACAATTTTTTTCTGCATTTAAATTCCCTGAGAATCCCAATTATAATTTTAAAATATATTTTTTTGGAATAATATCTTGTAATTAATGTTGGTCTGTTGAAATTAGTCTTGGTCTTGGAATTAATCTAAGCTGTAATCTCATTAATTATAACTATACAATTATAATTAAAACGGATATAATTTCAAAAATGTTTTTTCGAACTGAAAGAAATCCGTACTTTGGAGATTCCTCTAAATCTATATTTTGAATGCTTTGATTTTGATCCAGTACTCCAGTTGCATTACTCTCGACATGGAGGGCTTTGTGGCCACGACATATTTATACGTGCGCCAGCCACCATGCACACGAGGAGTTTTCGCAACCCAAGAGAGGCGAATCCAACACCCTACCAACCAGGTTATCCCGGCTCTTTCTTAAGAATTAACAATATAAACTTATTATTACTTTAACTGCATATTATATTCAAAATATATTTAGTTGCTATAATTTCTTTTTTTTTCTGATATTGGAACTGTACGGAGATTAAAGGAATTTTTTAATGGTAGTTGTTTTTAATCTATTGTATCTTGTTAATTTTCTTAATTATTGAAATGGAATAGAAGCATTTTTTAAAAATTGACTCTTATGCTGTCCAGAAATTACAAATTACAGAGTCTTGTAGCCTTATTTCAATTGAAAGATAAGTTATTCTAATTTGGAGAAAATTTGAGAAAAAAAAACGATAATAGCTATTGGCATTCCATATTTTTCCGAATACAAATATCTACTCGTAACTACAAACAATTTTTTAGTTTCCTATACAATGTTGACCGTTCATTCCAATTTTCAGAGCTGATCCTGTTTCATATATAACCTTCCATATCCTTTTATTTGTCCTTTAGTTACATCTCGGTGTCCACTATTCTCCCATTCCTGGGCAGGCTTAATGCAAACAAACGATTAGAGTTGTCTCGCATAAACAATTACTAATAGCATGTATTTGATCATAGGGCGTCTTCCAAGCGAGCAGTCCCCGTACAATGAACTATTCAGCTATCAACTTTTTCCTAGTGAATGGAAATGTTCCCTTCTTCGAAAATATTCTGACTGCATTACAATTTGAGAAGGGGAATTCATTTGTGGTGTTCGGTTAGCATATAAACGATTGTATGGTGTTCATTTTAGTTATATTAATACCTTACTCTAAAGCAACATTGGGGCTATTTTGGGACAAATCTCGTAATTTTAAGCCACTATCAGACGACGCGGGCAACACCTGAGTCTGTAACATCTTTTCAAATCACCGATAAATAGCAGAACAAAGATGGTTGATTACTTGTTTGGAAAAAATGAATGATCGAATTAAAAAAAAAAATATATTACATATATTATAAATACTGATATATGAAAATAAAGAAAAAAGGTACCAATTCTTTTTTTTTCTTTAGTATAACTTAACGAATACCTATCATCTGGATATGTAGAAAATATATTATTTCCGCAACAATGGAACGATGGTACGAATTTTGTCTTTTCCATCCCGTCCCATTACGATTTGACTCTCCCATTATGACTATCGAAATGAGCGGCTTTCATAACACTGAATTTAACTTCCAGGTAGTGTCCCAATTCTACTTCTAATAGTTTGACTCGCATTCACTCATTTATTTTTTAACAGTAAGACTCCGGGTGTGAGAAATCTCACCCAAAACTTTCTATTTTTTTAAACTCATCAACTTTTTTCGAAGCATTTAAATTTTATTTACAACGAGGATAAAATAATATAGTGTTAAATTAATTGCCTTTCTGATATTTGATGTTTTACAACTGTACTTCTCAGATGCATTTATTCTTATTCTTAACACGGAATTTTAAGGAAAAGTAAAACCCCTTGTGAATGGCATAACTTGTCCTAAATTCAGTCTTGTACCAAAAACCCGTACCATATCTCGCACTAATTTACCCTTTTTCACATGGCTACAAAATCCCGGTATCTTAATTAATGTGATATCCTCTTGTTTAGTTTCACAAGACCATGTTTATAAACTTTTAACTATCGATAAAAGTCAATGAACGTAAAGAAAGCACCATATTGCATCAAGATGCATTGACAATGAAGAATTTCAAAATGCTCTGAACGAATTTAACAAGAAATTAAATATTTGTCATATCCCGATAGGTTCACACATCGAACAGTTGTAACTTTAAAGAAAAATGGAATATTTATTCTTTGTTGTCAAGTAGTACTGACTTGAAAAGTAACAATTGACGAGTTTTGAAAAATATAAATATTTAATATCTTATCCTTCATCCATGGTAATTCTGTAGACAATTTCAAAAGCATATTAGGGGTCGATGAGGGGAAAAAATCATATAGATGTAATGCAATGAAAGGAATAATATCACAAAAATAAAATTTTAATTGAAACTATAAACTTTTTATTTGTGAATGCGCATTCTACCAAAATGCACAATTGAAATAAACAGAAAATCGTTTTAAAAATTAATAAAATACAATAATAATAATAATGCTCACCTTTGAAAGTAAATAAAAACAATATTTCTTCCATTCCAGTTATTTTCTACTTTTTTTTATTTGCAGTTCAGTATTATAAATAATGGAATATGGGAATCAATATTTTTCTAAAATCATTCATTACTTTATAACACTACTTGCACGGAATCATATTTAATGAAATTAATCGATTAATTCATATTAGATAGCTGAAAATATAGATGGCTTTTAATATCTTTTAGAATATATAAATAGAAAAAATAAAAACGTTAACACATCAAAAATTAAATTCTAAGAGGGAAGCTTTGTATCTTGTTGATACAGAACTAGATGTAATGCTTAAAAGAATGTTAACTATTTGAGACTCTGAAAAGTAGTTTCATTTTATGTCTTAACATGATGAAATTAACAGCTCTTTGGAAAACAGTGTATTACCGAACAAAAAATATTTATTAATTTGTTAGGTACACAGGAATATAAAGCCATTAAGCTCACTTAAAATTTGCTTCTATATTTCACATGTATGCACTCTAAGACCCAGAGGGGAAAAATTTCTTTTAATAAATAGCCATAAAATCTTTTCTATTTCGACTTACATCATATTCATTCATTATGGCAAGAATCGTGGGACCTCCAAATATCTAATAAATTGCATTTCATTAAATCACGCATTACATTATGGCCAATTGTCCCAGTGAGAGAACTTGATGTCAAACTGACACTACTTCGCATTGGGCACACCCGTTTCACCCATAAACACCTTTTGTTTGGTGAACGGTGTCCAACTTGCACATCATGTCAAGTCGATTTTACCATCGTTCATTTTTTAACCGAATGTCCTGTTTTTAATAGCCACCGGCTGCATCATTTCGTAACATTGCACTTGAACATCCGTGACTTGGTAGGAGAATATCGTCACAAGAACATTTTTAAATTTTTAAAAGAAATTGGGGTTTTACATCTTTTCAAATTTTATAGTTCTTTAGTATACTTTCTGAAGATTTATATTTTTATAATTGATATTTCTTTTGACAAAAATTTTAACATCTAGATTAAAATTTTTAAAGCTTTTTATCTCATTTTACCATATGCTTGGCGCAGTATAGCCAAACCTGGCTCTTGCGCCATAAACATCAAACTCAAACTCAAACTATTTCGACTTAACAAAGGATGTTAAATCTAAGGTAATGAATACATAGAAAATGCCCAATCAACTATTCAGTGTATTCCCACATATCGCTTCCCACCTTCAAGTACATGGAAATGGGCTGGAAAAAAGAAGCTACCGGCAGGTGTAATTAGACCCCCTACGGTGTTTAACAATGTAGACAATTGTGTAGACCGACCAGTTCTCCAAAGAACCTTAACACTCGAAACCGACAATTTCAGGTTTTAAGTCGATGCCCTAAACCGCTGGATGTCAGAGGATTACGCGCGCTGTATGTGGTCCTATTTAGCTTCTAATGAGAGAAATGCTTAGAGAAGTGGAGAATCAGAAATCCTCAGACAGTTAAAAAAATCAGTTTCAATTTTTTTCACGATTCTACTTTCTTTTTAGCTAGATGATGCAAAATTATGGATAAAGGTTCAGCAATCCTTTGTAAGAATTTGGAAAAAACACGCCAAAGAAATGTATGAGATGTCAAAGTTTGTTTCTGGAACTGCCATTTTCTATTTGATTAAGCATATCGGTAGTTCAACGAAGATTGTAGGAATAACAGACTGCCATGTGTTTGCCATAAGTGTCATACGTTTATGAAATTGATTGCCGGAAGTATGTGACCTTTTTTCCGGTGACCGAATCAGAATCTGGATGAATGCTAAGGAGCTGATTCTAAGTAATTGCTTTTTCTGTTGATCAGACTTAACTTTTGGGTACAGCAAATTGTGACCAATCAACCATCTTTGTTCAATTATGATTGTCTTAAAGTTCCTTACATTTTGATAATAATTATGCTAAATTATGCTCTCAAAATACCATAGTTTCTTATGACCTTTTTTTATTTTAATAATCCTAAATGATAAAAGTACATTTGCGCAAATTTTGCATTTGTACATAAGGCAGTATCATTTGTTGATTGTGCTGTCTTAATTACAATTGCAAATACACACACACACATAGAAACGTATATACACATTTATTTTTATTGTATTTATTATATTGTAATTGATCCTTTCACGAGTTAATTTTCATTATTATCCCTCGAAACCACATGTTTCCGCAATGCTCCCCCACAACTGGTTTTCTACCCTTTTAAACTTCAAATCTCATGCATACGTAACCATAAATTAGATTAAGGTGTACGTATACACTTGAAGATTTTTTTTTTAATTTTAACTTTAAAAATCCAGTTTTTTCACAGTAGGTTATTAATATATGTTTAAACTCATTTCAGTGAGAAAAAACCATATTACTCTAATTATTAATTAATTATATAATATTTAATGAGCTAATTAGCCTATTTTTTGAAACATGGTATCTACCATACCATATCATATTACTCTAATTTGTACAGACACACAATTCTAGTTGGAAATTATACCTAATATTAGTCTTCATGTTGTCTGCCTCAAACAAGTTACAAAAATGTATAGGTTTTTTAAACAATTTTTTCATCAACGATGAATAGAAAATACGAGATTTTTTCTGTCATTTTAACTTTTAAACAGCTATTAAAATTTTATTTCTATAAATATAAGTTTGATTGAGGCACAAAACATCCGCTATTTCATACAGATTATTTTGATATATAAATAACTGTATTTGGTTCATTTCTTGCTGAGTTATGATTGTTTGAATGAAGCAACATAGTGGAAAAATATCATTCTTCATAAAATGAGTTTTAAAAACACCGTAACTAGAGTTTTTACTGAAAGCACCTCAAGAAAAATAATTATAACTCGAGAAATATTTCGAATATTGCCAACATCTTGGTATCGTTTGAAAGCTAATGGATCAGAGAACATTATTAAGCAATAAAAAAAATATTCGATATTTTTGAATCATTTTTGAAGTTTCAAGTGTGTACATACACCTTAAAGGATGTTTTGGATTTCTGACACAGCAGTCTTTGCAACTAAAACCATTTTCCGGATGTTTCTTGAATCTTCAAAACATTTATCAAGTGTTTCTTCTCTCGAATTTCTGTAAACGGATACGCAGAAGCAGCTTAATTCGAATATAATTATCATCATATATGCGAATATAAATATCATCATGATGAATTTATTTTATATTGTTATTTAAGAAAGTAGTATTTTTTATCTAATTTCATTATAAATTTTTATACCTCTTTAGTTTATAAGCAACATTATTCTGTCTTTAAATAAGGGAAATATCAATTATCATGATAAATCGGAAACCATGAAAAGATTTTTTTCTTACCTACAATGTTAAAATACTATTTTTATTTACAAATTAAATATTCAGAGCTAATTAATTTTAAGAAAAGAAAGTGCTTTAACGTTTCAATAAAGTTCTCATTGAAATTAATTTTTGAAAATTAATCCATACTTTAAGCAAGTTAATAAATGCTTAATAAGAAAAGAATATACTTAGATAAAATGTTCCTAAATAATTATTCTGCAAAATTAGAATTTCAGATATAAATTGGGACTTCATTAAGTATCCGATAAAGTAAGAAAATATCTCTAACCAAATTGTAATTTTCAATTTTAAAAAGAATTTAAACACAAAATTAGGGTGACACTAGATTAAATTGCATAACTTATTTAAACCAAAATTACAAAGTCAAAAGCTAAAACAACATAACATGATTGTCTTCGAGACGAAACATCTAAATTAATCCAGTTTTACTCTAGATATTAATAATGTCTTCGAAATTAATTTTTCACTTTACATAAAATCAAAGTTTCTAAATTGCAAATGAAAAATGTAGTAAAAAATATAGTTAATACCATAACTAAAATGAAAGTTTCACAGAAATAAAGATAAGTCTTATATATTAATAAATACTAGAGGTTAATGTCAAGAATGTTTACAAATGTCTAAAATGTAAAACAAATGGAATTCGCCATTTCGGTTTTGTCGATAATTTTTAAAGATGATAAGAATATATATATATATATATATAAAATTTTATATAGCTGTTTAACTTTTGGCCTAAGGACCCTATAATTTGAATCGTTATGATTTTTGTATTTTTGCCATGTTTTGGTTTTTATTAATGAAACTGGACGATCATTGACGAATTAAATTCAAAACTTGATGCAGATCTGTAAATTTATTAAAGAAAACGTTTTCGAGGTGCACATTTCACCCCTTCAAAGTATGTATATAAATATGCAAAACATTTGCAGCTCTAGGTCAAACGGTCTGTAGAAGGCCAACACACGCACGCATTCATTTTTATTAGTGGTAGAATTGTTCTACTGTCCATTTCAGTCTGAACATTTTAGTTGCATCTACTTTTGCCTCAGCTTTCTACTATTTTTATACATATCATAGCATATATAATAATAAAACATTATTTTGAAATCTACATTTTTGTCATGACATAACAAAAATGATTTTTTTTTTAACATTCGATATCGGGCTATGCTGAATGTCGATGAGCGCCAAAGGCAGTCTGAATATGAAAAAAAATGTTCTACCTGTCTCTGAAGCATTTGGAATATGTAAATATTTACCAGAGAATATCTAAATTCTTCGATTTCGGATTTCCACGGAAAATGCAAATATATATATTATACTAAAACTTTTGTTGTTTTAAATATAATTCGCATAATTTAATATATGACAAATATTTTCATGTTTTATGCGTTTTTATTCATATTTTGCATGTAACAGAAAATGGCTTATTATAGAGAAATACCTTTCCAAATATATATAAATGCGGTTTAGATTTAGAAAAATATCCAAAATTATCAAAATTAGTCAGATTAAAGTTGATTATAGTTTTGCTCCATCCTCTCGTAATTTTTATATGCCTTGCATGTTCAACGGGTATTAAAATGAACCTTGTCTCAAACATATAATCCTTCGACTTCACATATGAAAACTTCTGTATTTATACAAAGCATTCTTTCCATACAGTCCAAAATATTGTCTATATCCTTAGGTCAGGAGATTTTTTAGAAACCATTATTGTTTATTTCAGTAGTATTTATTAACATGATTTAACCGCTCTATCCTTTTTTATATAACTATTTTACACACATATTAAAAAAACAATTACTATATTATATACATATTATTACAACAATCAATTACTGCCTTGGATACATATTGTTACAACAACAATCAGTTACTGTCTGAGATACATATTATTACAACAATCAATTACTATTCTGAGATACATATTATTACAACAATCAATTACTATTCTTAAATACATATTATTACAACAATTACTATCTAAGATGCATATTAATACAACAATCAATTACTGTCTTAGATACACATTATGACGAAAATGACATTTACATTTCAATGGATGATTTCTATTAATATTTCAAAGAAACGATTTCGCATATTGGTAAACTTTCAGCTAAAATTTTGATCAAGTAGTAAAGCTCTTAAACATTATCTTCACAATTCAGTTATCGAATTACGATAAAATTTAAATTTAGGATGCTCTCAATATCGCGATAAAAATACTAGCAAACTATTTCTAATTCTATTTGAAAATCAACAATTATATTGATATTCTGGTGCTGGCTTTAAATGCGGAATTATAGAAACAATCTCCTTTTTCTAAATTTGTAAGCAAAACTTAATATCACTACGAATTTCTAGCTAATTAGAAAGAGCTCTGTATATATTAATTAAAGGCAAATATAAAATAAGTATATTTTGAAGATGAGAACAATAATGATTAACTAATGCTATATTTGATGTGTTTCACTAGTAAACATTAATCCATCGCAGTCCTAGAGAACTTATATTTTTTTCATATCTAATTCGTAAATTAGAGTTTGATTTTGATTAAAACAGTTTTGACCGAAATTTAAATTAAGCATAAATAATTGACATTTCGACATTTCTAATAAAATTTGATACTATTTTTGAAATAAATGTGTTGAATTGCTTTTAATAAATTTAAGCTTGTTTTCGTAATTTGAAAGATTTGGCTGAATCCTTAGCTTAAACATTATTAAATCTTTCAAAAAATAGATTTAAAAATAATATCACAGTTTCTTATGGCTTAAGAATGGGGCCGACGTGGCCTGTGGTAAAGTCATGTCTTCGGAACCGGAGGGTTTCAGGTTCGAGACCTGATTCGACAGAAAAGCCGTAGTGTAAATGAATCTGGTGCATGTTACATCTGTCGGTGCCAAATGTCCTCTCTCTGGTGTGGTATGGCATCTTGGAGAAGGAGGGGGCCAACTCGGGTGCCATCCTCGTCATATGATCGCGATTCAAAATTACGAGGTCCGTCCCAAAATAGCCCTAGTGTTGCTTTAAAACGGGACGTTAATGTAACTAAACTACGGGTTAAGAATTCATTTAAGAAGTTTGGAAGAAAAAAGAGTTATTCACGCTAAGTACACTTTGAGTAATTGGTGCAAAAATTCCAAATGGAAGAAGAGGAAGGAAAAAAAAATTAAGATTACTATTTATTAGCTTATGGCTTAATGATTTATTCTTAAATATGGATAACATATGATGCATAAAAATTTATTTAAACTTGCAGCTTCCACGTTTTAAAAAATCTATTCTTAATATAAAATTTTAAAGAGTGATTTTGGTAAATAAAAAAGAAAATCTGTGTCATGATTGAAAGTTTTTAAAAATCGTTTGGAGCATTTTCTAACTTTACCTAATTTTAAAAGAACACTGAGACTTGTTTGTTAAATATGATGTAAAAATATGCAAATTTCTTTCCACTTAAAAAATAATCAGGGCAATTTCTGATCTAATTTTTCTCATTTATTATATTGTTAAATCATAGTACTAATATATCAAATGCCACTTTTCTGCGATTGAATCTAGTAATTCATTTTTTATATAAAAATAAGCAAAAAATATTATTTTCAAAGACTTTCATGCTCGCATTCCGATGTAGGCACATTACCAAATTCTTCAGCTGGTAGATTGTCTTCTATTTTGTTTACTAGTTCACCTTTGACTTGTTCAGTTTTGGTTCGAATGAGATACTGATTATATTTAATTTTAGTCCGATTGCGTACGCTTAATTTTAATTCATAGACTTGATCAAATTGTCAGACATTAAAGCCATGTTATATTAATTGCTTCACATATAATCATCACATTGTTGAATTACTAAAAGCGTAATTGTTCGACTCGCTTAACTTACAAATTTAGCGATTTTCAGACTATACTTTTTTATTCTTTCTATAAACTGCATGGATATTAAACAGAATCCTTATCTAGCTTTCAACAATGGAAAAAAGTCTCCTGATGAAAATGCTTGATGAAGCAATGAAAACTATTTAGATTTTATTCGCAGCAATAAATATATCTAAATACATGGTGATCTTTGAAGTCTAAATTCAAAACGGCGTATAGGAAAGCCAGGAAAGTAACGTGTAAAGTGAATGTGCTGAATTTTTTGAAACAGGTAATAGGGCTCCTAGAGGCAAATTTAGAAAGTTGCAAAAGTAACTCAAAAATAAAAGATATGTCAAAAAGGCAGATTAAAAAATGCTAAAATTATTTTAATACCATATTTTTAATTTTTAATTTAAATAAGATATAAAGAAACAGAAATAAATAGACATAAAAAAAAACCCTTTGTAAAAAAATATCAGTTAAAAGGCATAAATGTTTCGAAAATTTGAAAATAAAATAATTTCTTAGTTAAAAAAAAAATGTTATGAAGCAAAACCCCTCTACTTAAAAATTTTATCAAATGTTTTCTTCAAAATTTTGGAGATAAGGAATATATAATCTAGTTCTTGAACGAAGAAGCGAGTTGTAATTCTATATTGTTACAAACCTATAATATTGCTACCCGGCACGAATAGAGTCATCGTAAGAAAGACCGTTGTACGATCGGTCCTGTACGTGCTGAGATCAATAAACTTAGAGCTTGGCGACAGACTTGGCGAGCATTTGGCAGCTTGGCGATAAATTTGGCGAGTTTGGCGACTAAATGGATAATACCGGAAAGTTCGAGAACTTTCACGATCCATCTAGTAAGATCCGAGGTACAGCCAGGTACGCCCTGATTGATCTGGAAGACTCTAGCCCCGCCTCCCGGAACTATAAAAGACAGGCACTCGGGAGTCGTGGGTTTTCAGAAAAAGTTGAGTGTGTGAGAGTGGTCGGAGTCGCCGACGAGTAAAAAGAAACTGGAGGATTAGACAGCAAGCAAGCTGCTGAACTATTGTGATTAAATGTGCTGCGCTATTACAATTGATTAGCGGTATTTGTTGTAGAAGAAATATTTTGTAACAATATAATCTAATAACTGGAGTTTAATTAAGAAATAGTATGACATTTTTATTTTTTCCTATGTTAAGAAATTATAAAAGACATGTAAAATTAATTCAAGCAAACAAATATTTTCTTCTGTAGTGCTGTATTTGCAAAGAATACTGAGAAACTGTCATGTCAGATTTAAAAAAAAATAATTATGCATTTGATTCTAATTTATGATTTTTTTTGTAAAATAACGTAACATTGAAACGTATATGATACAAAACCCAAAAATGAAATGTAACTTTCCAAAACAAAAAAACGTAAAAACAAAATTCAAAAAGTTTTATATAGGAAATAGTTAAAAAAAGAAAATTGAATAAAAGATTGTTCTATATTTTAAACAAAGGCTCAAATTTTTAGCATCGATACAAATACATTATCCAAAAATGTATTTCCCTTATCTTAAATATCTCTCCATATCAAGTATGCTAAAGCAGAAATGAGAGCCACTGAAGTTTTCTATTTGAAAGAGACATCAATAAATTTTTTCCCTTAACATGTTCTCAAAGAATTCTTTCCAGATTCTAATAGAAGAATTCTGAAACTGGAAAGTAAATCATTGAACTATAAAATTTATCAAGTAATTTACGTAAGTACACGTAATAATAACAACCATACATTCATATAAAATTCTATTTCTATTCAATTATTCCAGCTCAATAATTCCTTCTATTAGTTTTTCTCTATTCCTTTCAAAGATTTATACTGATCAAATTACAGTATTTGATTTAAACATTTATCTCCCCATAATGCTTTACATTTGAACATCCAAATTTAATTGAAAAAGTCATGTTTTATCTATCTAAAAATAAATTCGATTATATAAATTAATTTTAAAAGGACCATAAGGCAACACAGATAAGTTAACATTGCAGTATCAAGATGCATATGTTTCGATTTCAGACTTATTAACTTTTTAAAATTAAACCACCAAATGGTTTCTATCTTCCTTGATTACAAAGGGAGTTGATAGTTATCGTTGACTTAAGAATCCACTGAAAGAGATATAACCTATAGAAGCATTTTAATAATGCATGCATTATCCAATTAATAGCAGAGACATTGCGCATTGCTCTATTTACTTTTCATGAGAATTGGTGTTCCCTCTTTCGAAACTGCCAAATAAGTAAAAGAATTTTGATCATTTCTTTTAATTATACCAAAGCATGTTGACGGCTTTTATTGTTCCAAAACTCCACTGAAAAAGATGTAATCTATATAGGAATTTCCATACTCCTTGTATTACCTGATTGATAACAGAAGCATAACATATTGATAATTGGCACTCATTATTTCGTGGTTGAAACGAAATATATAAAACATTAATCAAAATAATATCATATAATTTTGATCCTCACAAAATATGTATTTATTTCTTTTACGTGATATACATGCTTTTTTAAAGTACAAGGCACTTAGAAATACAAATTTCGTGTCATAAGTGACTTTAGATGGTTTGAATGTCTTATATGTATGTAGTTTGTTTAATGAATATGAAAAATAACCCATCAATGCGATCATTCAAACATCTGTTCAAATGTACATTCTTCTACAGACGTATCTGGTATATTAGCTGAATTTTCATTCGAATATCAGTAATTATCAGAAAATTCATCTAAATCTTCAAAGAAAGCAAGATCTTTTTTAGCTACTTTATATGCTGGAGCTTGATGACATGTGACCAAGATTCAAATTTGAGCTTAAGAGAAACCACGATTAAACTCACAAGAAATTTAGGAATCATTGACGATTCGGATGGTTATAGAGGCAACATACGCAGTGGAGGCAAGTCTCTTCGTGTTGATTAAGTATTTCGGTAATATTTATGAAGATTGCAAAAGTGGCGGCTCTATTGTTTGTTAAAAGAATGAATGGGGACGTTTTCTTGTGGACACTAATTGTTTTCAAGTATGCCGAGAACCAGAAATAATGATTTCTGTCTAAGACAAAACAAATATTAACCTTAAAATTAAAACCTAAAGAACTTAACCACTTAACTGTTTTATTTTCTTTACTATCTAATAAGACGACGTCTTCTATTTTGGGAATATTTTCTTATTTTGATTCAAATGGAAATCCATTGAATACTTGACTTATCTATGTATTCGAAGTGATTTTAATATTGAATTCTAATCGTTATGAATGGTTCCTTTTTTGCTTACAACTATCAAAATTAGATAATTTGATGCACGTATGGCGTACTGGAAAAACAGTGAAACGGTTAACTAGCTTTTTTTTTATTATAAACAGAAATTTAAAATCTTCCAGAAAAATTTCTATGGAAAATATATTTTTATAAACGCTTGTTTGTTTGTGGCATTTTGTGTATAAAAGTAACTTTAAAAATCTTTATTCATTTTTATTAGCAGATGCAAAGTAGAAAAATAATTTTTCCATTTCAATTTTATCTAAACCTATTGGCCATTAAAAATATCTTTAAAAACTAGCAGGAATGATTTCCCTGTAACTTTCTTGCACAGTCTCTAATAAAAGTTTTATATCTCTCCTCGTCCCCAATATAAATTATGGGTATTGAATGCCACGAGCAATCAAAACTTATTTTTAAAGTGACACAATTCAGAAGTTTATGCTTTTCTTTTGTATAGTAAATAAATCCGAATATGAATTTTGGATGCTTTTATCTCGACCAATTGAACTGGCATATGACACAGAACCACAATTTTAATAACAACATTATCTAACAGATTCTCTTTTAGTTATTGATCTTTTGAATTATTATAACCGTATATGAAAAACATACAAACTAAGACTATGTTTTACATAAAATATGAGTATTTTACATAAAATACAAACCGAGTGAGGTAAAAGTTTAAGAGATTTGGTTCAAAATTTGATAAGGATCTACATTTTAATGTTAAATATCTGTACTAAATTTTGTTCATCAAGTTCTAAACGTTTTGTAGATGTTGTTGTTCACTTGCCATTGAACGGTCCGACAATTGGGATAAAAATTTGATTCAAATCTATAGATCCGATGAAATGATTTTATATATGAAATTTTTTTAATTTAAATCAAAGGTTTTTTGAGTGATAGTTCAGTCGGGAAAAGCATAGAGAAAGATTATTTTTTGCGTTTTGGACACAAGGAAGAATGAAATATGGCGATCAATTATTATAATATTATAATAATAGATATATTTTATTAATTTCAAAATATTAATTTCTTATTTTTTCGATTACAATACCTTCGCTTTGTATGCTTATCAAAATAGAAAATAAACCACTCTTTTATCTAAAATTGAGAAAAAATTCGATCACAAAATCAGAATTGTAGTAAATCAGACTTGCTTCCTGTGAATCAGTTTCACTCAAAATTTGATTGGAAATTGCAGATTTGGAGATGCATCCATCCAGTTCATAGCGTTTATATATATATATATATATATATATATATCATGCTCATAGATATGTGTCCTGAAAATGAGTTTCTAGAACTGAAAAAGATATTGAATTCAAAAACATAGAAATTCCCCAAAATTTCAAGCTAAAAAATTTTGACGATTACAATAGTTTCTCGTTGTATATAGGGAAAAAAATTAAAACATTCAATATCATTTAGCCGTAACAGTAAAGTATCTTAGAATTTTCTTCACATCTCATTCATTTATTTGTGAGAAGGCATGAATTTATTTGAATTACAAAACAGCAGAGATCTGCTGGCGAAACATTTTCACTCATTTTGAAAAATCAGTCGTCATGTTTATGCTCTATCTTGGCTTTAAATTCGAAATTAATACAAAGGGTTCATTTTACAATATCTGCACACGAAGGTATGAATATAAATTTTGAACTATTTACAATTAAAGGCAAAACAAAGTTTTAATTAAAGAAGAATATACCTTAAGTGTTTGTTTTTATCAGAATAATGGGATATATCTCATTACTTTTAGATGATTGTATGGGAGTTAAATAATTTATTTTTTATTTAAATTTAATTCGTAAATTGGTGCTTAAATTTCTTTAAAAGGTAAAGTTCTTTTTTTTTATACGACTATTTGTCCCAGAATGTTTGCACTGAAATTTTATTTTTATTGTGATATAAAAAGTAAATAAATTTACAAAATAAATAAATAAATAAAGCTGAAAATATGATAGAACCTGATATTCGGCAATGGAAATCGAAATTAAATAAGCATGAGTTGTCTCTCCGAAATAATTTCGCATACTTTTGAATAAAATCGTTATCCATCAGATTTTTATTTTCGAGGCCCGTTTGCGGGAGAATTCAATGAAAAAAATTAAAAAGGATTAGAAGAAAAAAACATAATATTCCTTTTCTTTCGGTTAAAGGAATGATCACTTTTTGAATAACTAAAATCAAATTTTGACGTATAGTTACAATCGAAGTAATATAATCAGATAAAAGGTTTACTTTATTTCTAAATCATCTTTTTTGTAATGATAGATATACAAACGCAAAGTCAAACTATGGACGCATTAAATTAAAAATCTGAAGCTCATCTATACATATTTTAAAAATGTGAACCAGATTTAGTTTAATCTACTCATTATCTTTTCAATTATCATGCTTGTTTGTAGGTGAAAGTGCACATGACTGTTAATTGAATAAATTTTTCATTCATGTTAATATCGCCATCTCTCAATATATTTACAATAATAATAAGACTGTAAGGTGAAAAATGATGCATATAAAATGCATAATTCATACTGACATTCATCATCATATGCATAGCATCATTCATACATCATCATCATTCATCATCATATGCATAGTGAAATTTAGAACATAAGTTTTTGACAAATATGTAAAATCGTAACAGCAAGAGCAATTGGAAACTGCACTGGATAAACAACAACAAAAAAAAGAAGGCAAACGATCGGTAATACTTAAAAAAATATGTATTTAAAATATATATATATTAAAACATATTTTTTAAGTTTTACCGATATTAAAATATATATATTTTAAAACAGTAAATTACCTAGAATATTTATTTCAGCATATCCAAATGCCTCAATTTTATTAAGTTGTTTTACATATCTATTTTGATCTCTATTTATTTATTCTATTTCTATTTATTTATCTACTAATTTATTTAATAATTTTCATTCTAAAATGACAGTAGCCCGTCAGCCGCTGTTAAAATAACAGCGTTGCCCGAGGAACACCACGTGGAGGTCGGCTACCAGAGTTCCTCGAGGGCTGTCCCCATACACGCCGATGACTACCTTCTGGGACAGCCCCGGGAGGTCAATAGGACCCCCCTCGTTCATGCCTTAGAAATGGATCTCATGCTTTTCGTGAATTCGGATATTAGTTAACATCTTTACACTCTTATCTTTAGACAGCTTCTCAAGGCTTGAATCTATGGAGAAGATCAACTTTGGGAAACGGAGTAATATTCCTTTCTCATTTATAGGCTCTTATGAATTCTAAAAATATTAATTGGTTTTCCATTTTACATCTTCTTAAATATTATTATTATTATGGTAAGTCGATTGTCATTTGAATTTTATATGGAACATGATGCATTGATAAAGAAGTCTTGGCTGTAGTTTATTTCAGAAGAACGTATTAAATCATCTATATGCTTCTTTTCCTTTTAAGTCTCACTTTACTTGACATTAATCACAGTTTCAAATTATAAATGAAAGCTATTTTGCTTTGATATATGAAGTGCATTTGTAAAGAACAAGAAAACTGGCACTGTTGTTTGCTTAGTGATACTTCCTTTTTTAAAAGTATTGTTAAATATAGCATCAAATCCATATTTTAATCCACAATAATTGAAAAGCATTGAACATTACGCTTTCGAAACCGGAAAAAATTTCTGTTTAAATCAATCAATAGTGGCATCATTAAAAAAAATGTTCCTTTGAAATATTGATAGTTCGATATATTGCAGACATTATCAGAAGAAATCCGTTAAAATATTTAAAGGAAGTGAAGAATAGCTTACGCTTAGTGAGTTATGGCATGATTTAAAACGCAATATTTGAGTGCAGGTGTCAATGGTTTCTTGCTTTCAATGCTACTGTTCAGTTAAAAGATGCTGGGTTATTTGAGTTTCATTCCTTTTATCCTTAAAGATAATTATTAGACACAATACTTGGAACGGGGAATTGGAGGCTCACCGAAAGCTATACGAATTTCGTTCTCCCGGTCGAGCCTCTCCCGTTCCATTGAGTAATACAGCATGATCAGATACTGTTTTGCAGTTTGGAGGTCAAAATCTACCTCGTTAGGCTTTTCAATATCATCACCAAAGTCAAAGGTTGCAGTTGGTTTTTCTGCTTTAGCACACTTGAAAATGAAAGCACTGGAAGGAAATAAACAGGAAATTAGTGGATCCCAGTTCTTATAATTATTGCTTAATATTTTATAATCTAATCTAGATCTTGTTTTAAATTTTGTCACCACAATTTCAAAAAATATAATAGCTTTTAATTCAATCATGTATTAAGACATAATTTATTTAATCTACGCCATTAAAACTTTTTATTTAGTTTTTATGACACATGTGAATTTAACAGGATTTTTTAAGATGAATTTAATATCACAAACTTCTCAGTATTTGTATGGTGAAGTTAAAGCTTAAATTATTAAACATTTATAATGGGCTCTTAGAAGATAAGCATATTTATTTAAATTAATATATCTTGGTACAATAATTTTAAATTCTACTGTTTTCAACTCGGGAATTAATGTTTTATTTAAAATAATACCATTTGAATACAATAACAATTAAAAAAATTTTTTATGAACTATAGTAAAAGTTTTCCATATACTTACAATGCTTTCCGTATTCGTTTTAGAACTTTAGGTGCCATCACAAACCAGAAATGTTTTAAAAACAAAAAGAACTGTAGAAATCACGAAATATATAATCGCAATTTCAAAAATAATCGCAGTGAAATTCACAAGATGCTTCAGCGTCAGTTTCTTTTCACCAAATGAGCAGAAACATTTCTGTTTCGAACCAAACAATATGATTCCATTGTTATGGTAACAGTTATCATGATTGTTTTATATAACTATTAGATTTATTTTTCAGAATTGTTGAAACAAGGCTTAAATGTACTGTTGTATATAAAACATATGTTTTTATTGTAATATTTTGCACAATTTTTCTTTTCATTATTTATATAACGGATTTATATAATGCAATTTTGTTTTCTTGACATTTATAACTGTCTTAGCTACATATTAACTACCTGACAGTATTATATAATTCTGTATAAAACATGTAAGCCTCATTTTTAACGATATAAAATGGCATGATCCTCCCATGGAATGACGAGACACTATTCACGTGATACAGTAGCTAATGGTTTGGAAAAATATTTTTCAAGTTACCCTTATTCTTGAGTATGAATACCCAGTTCAATACTCAGCATTATGAAAGAAGAGTGTAGAAAACAATTCCACTTAATAAATGACATTCATAAAATATATGTGGATTTGATAAATATCCATAAACATCGAGAATTAAATAAAAATACTTATAAACTTATAGATATTTATCGTGGATTCGATAAATATCTGTTAATATCAGGCCATCATTTGGGCCGAACTTCATATAGAATATATCCTTCTTTTCTAAGAAATATAAAACAAATATATCGGCTGTATAACATTTTCAAATTCTGCTTAATTTTCAGATATAAGGAGATAAATCCTTATTAACACAAGATAGTGTAAGGCAGCCGATATATTTGTTATGGAAACGGCAGATAAATATCGTTTTAATCGAGATTGATGTATTACTTTTGAAACTATGTAAACCCAAACAAGTGTTAGGAGTAAGTTAGTGTAAAGAGTTTTTAGTCAATGACAATTTTCTTTTAATGTGTGATGCGGCATTTCCGAAAATTTATATTTTTGTACAGCAGTACACTGATTGGTGATCGATATACTATACTGAATACTGCTGAATATCAAACGAAAATACCGTACACTATCTTGTGTTAATAAGGATTTATCTCCTTATATCTGAAAATGAAGCAGAATTTGAAAATGTTATACAGCCGATATATTTGTTATGGAATCTATGGACTAAAATATTTTTCTCCAAAATGTCCTTTAAGTACATAAACTGCCAATCCCCTTAAGACAGTAAAGTACACAAAATGTCAAAGTGTGTGAAATCAAAGAGATCAAACTATTTGTTTTAGAACTACTAAATTTGGCATATATTTACTTTGAAGGGAGGAAATGAGCATTTAGGATAGTTTATTTTTGGAAAATATTTATTAATTATAAAGTAATAGAAAATTATAAATTTTTCTTCCATAATTTTCGAAAATGATTTTTCGGACGTTATGGAGGAATTATGAATTTGACACAAATGATTTTTATATCATCTTAAAATTAAAAAAAAATCTTTCCAATGACATATTTTCTACATTTTAGCGCTTTTCTATAAATTAATATTGCTGCCTAATATTCAACTATAGAATTCATTCTGTCACTGAGATTCAAACCGTTTCCATTGATTCATCAAGCATTTAATCTCGTGATGTCCTTATATTACTTATATTTAAGGAAGTTTACTATTTAATATCTGCATAGTTCACATGGTGAATTAAAAAAAAATTACAATACCACGTTACTTAGCAGATAGATGAGTTAGGCAATGACGTTATTAAAAGCACTGTGATGTCATGGAATTGGTTTCCATTAGAAAGTTTCTAGTACTTAATGAAAAAAAGGCAATTAGTAGGCAAAATAGAAAAATAGTTTATTAACGCAATCGTGGAAATTATGCATAAAAGATTAAATTTCCTTGGCAAATTAGCCCCTCAGGGGCTCACCTACTGTAGGTGAGTACGGGTGTCCCAATCCCGAGGTACCCAGAGATATTTACTCCCTTCATGTTCAAACTCCCCTACGCCTTCTTATTTCTGCTTTTTTTTCCTTCCCTCGACGCCAGGCGAGGGAGCTCTCCATGAGAAGCTGTCGCCGCTCTGTTTGCTTCTTGCTTCTCATGGACAGCCAAAACCCCACGTGTTTGCCGTGCGTGGCGACCCATTAGAAAGACGGGTGGTGCACTGTGGTCCCCGGTGCATCAATCGGCTGGTACCTAGTCATCTGAGTGGCTAGTCTGCTAGGGATCAAGCGAAGGGGTTACTCCTTGGGCTTGGCGTTAAGGGTGGTCACTGTCCCCGGGGGTAACTCCAAGCGTATAGGTACTGGTCAGCACTATGGTAAGTACCGAGGCTGGTGAAATCAGAGCCGGTGGCTGCCATCCCTTGTTGGGCTCCGTGGTGGGTGGTGCCGCCGGACCCGAATTGCCTGCAATGTCATATGGGCAAAAAAAACTTTTCTCCCTTCAGTGGGCAACGAATGAACATCGCAAAATCATGTGAAATTCTTTACGACTCATTTTTTGTCATTCACCGTATTTCAGAAAAAAATGAAACTTTCCATACAGTATCTCCTTTTCTTGTCGAAAAGGCTATCTCTGGTTCTCTTGGCGAAGTAAATTCTATTCGTAAGCTGCGTTCAGGTGACTTGCTTGTAGAGGTAAAATCTCTGAAGCAGTCCCATCAAATACTTAAGCTTAAAAGTTTATCAACTATACCTTTTTCTGTTAAGGCTCATTCTTCCCTTAATAACAGTAAAGGCGTGATAACATGTGGCGAATTATTTAATGAAACAGTGGAAAAAATTACCGAGGATTTCCGGTCTGAAGGAGTAACTCATGTACGCCGTATTAATATTCGACGGGATGGACAACTCCTTCCTACAAAACACTTAATTCTTACGTTTCATAAACCTAAACTACCCGAAACTGTCAGAGCTGGTTACATGAAATTGCCTGTTAGGCCTTATATCCCCAACCCTCTGAGATGTTATCAATGTCAACGCTTTGGTCACGCTAAGACAGCCTACCGCGGGACACCTGTCTGTGCTCGTTGTGCAGAGAAAGGGCATGATAGTCAGGAGTGCAATGCCCCTGAAAAGTGCGTTAATTGCAACGGCAACCATGCCTCTTATTCTCGTTTATGCCCCAAATGGCAATTAGAGAAAAAAATTGTTGCTGTGAAATTTAAGGAAAATATACCTTACCCTGAAGCCAGGCGCAAAGTTATGGCTGAGACACCTACACCAGGTATCACTGCTGCTCAAGGATCTAATGTAAAAACAACTGTTGAAACCAAAACTCATGAAAATTCCCCCACTTCTGATTCAGAGAAATCATCAAATAATGTTACAGAAACCTCCAGACCACATAAAAACAAACTTAAATCGAAATCTCAGAAATCATTAATGTTAAAACTGTCTAAACGTGGCCTATCTTCACAAGACGTGCCTTCTAAATTAAAAAAATCACTCTTTCGAAACTCCGTTGCTCTTGGACTGGCGAATAAAGGCACAGTCCACAAGGATTTGACATCCATTTTCGGCGGCGTTTCCAAAAGTACTGATTTAATTTCTCTCTATCCATCTGAAGAATAGGATGAAGATTTTAAAATGAGTTGTGATATTTCAACAACTCAATCAAATGTTCCCAATATCTTTGATGCAACCTAGATTTCTTAATGGGTACTTTCGTCTCCTGGAACTGTCGAGGCATCCGTTCCAAATTTCAAGACATCAAGACCATTTGTAACACTTTTCATCCAGTCTGTATTGGTATACAAGAAACCTTCTTAAAATCAAATATTCCACTTAAATTAAGGGGCTATAACTGTGTTCGGAAGGATGCAGACACTGGAGTGAATAATTCTGGAGGTGTCTGTGTTTTAACATCTAATCTATATCCGAGCACCCCTCTTATTCTACATACCTCCCTTCAAGCATCGGCTGTGCAGGTTCATACTCGGATTTTATTTACAGTCTGCTCTATCTACCTGCCACCTAATGATGTCATTAGCCAACAGGAACTTAACAATTTAGTGGACCAACTTCCTAAGCCTTGTTTATTATTAGGTGATTTCAATGCGCATAACATTTTGTGGGGTTCGGAACGTACGAATTCTCGCGGGAGACAGATTGAGCAGTTTATTGCCAATAACTATCGCTGTTTGCTGAACAATGAAGAGAAAACACACTTCCATGAACCCACGCGCTCATTTCATAGCATTGATCTGGCCATTTGTTCTCCTGAGTTATTGCCTTTACTGAATTTTAAAGTCGGAGATGATCTCCATGGTAGTGATCATTTCCCGTTAATTATTTCATATGCTGATAGACACAACGGAATACATCTTCCACAGCGTTTTCTATTCCAGCGGGCCGATTGGGCCGGTTTCACGCAACTAGCAAATATTACTCAGACTATGGTCAGTGTGGCAGACATTTCGGAGGCAGTGCAACATGTTATTGATGTCTTAATAAAGGCTGCAAACAAAACCATTCCTAAAAGTTCACCAAGACTACGTAAATACCGGAGACCATGGTGGAATGGGGACTGCCGTGACAGTCATAAACAACAGAAGAAATTATGGAATATCTTTAGAAGGTATCCCACGTCAGAAAATCTTGTCGCATTCAAACAAGCCAAAGCTATTGCTCGTCGCATTCGTCGTCGTAGTGAGAGGGAATCATGGGTTAAATATATTTCATCAATTATATCTCGCACTTCAAGCAAGCAATTATGGAAAAAAGTAAAGGCGGCTAATGGAATTTATCAGGAGTTTACTTTTCCTGTTCTGAAAATCAGGAATACGACATACTCCTCCCCATTAGATATCGCCAATACTCTCGGGCGTACGTTTGCACAAGTTTCTGCTGTTGAATCCTATAGTTCTGAATTTATAGCAACTAAAAATCGCGCAGAACAACTCACTCTGAATTTTCAAGCTCGTAAAGCCCATCCATATAACTGTGAATTTAAGATGTTCGAATTGGAAAAAGCTATATCCCTAGCTCATGATACCAGCCCTGGCCCAGACGGAATTACATACAGTATGCTTCGCCATTTGAGTGCCGTTTCGCTCTCAAATCTGTTACTTTTGTTTAACAGAATATGGAAGGAAGAAATATTTCCAAACCAGTGGCAAGAAGCTCTGATAATTCCAATTCTGAAACCGGGTAAAGATCCCTCTAATCCTCTGCACTACAGACCGATTGCATTAACCAGTGTCATTTGCAAGACACTCGAGCGTATGGTCAATGCCCGACTAGTTTTTGAATTAGAGAAACTAGCATGTATTCCGCTTATGCAAAGTGGCTTCCGTAAAGGACGATCCACTATTGATAATATAATCCATATGGAGACTCAAATTCGCAACGCTTTTGTGCGACGAAATCACCTCGTCTCCATTTTCTTTGACGTAGAAAGGGCATATGATCGTACTTGGCGTTTTGGAATTCTTCAGAAACTTTTAAACTTGGGTTTTAGGGGAAAGCTCCCAATTTTTATAAAAAACTTTTTATCATCTCGTACGTTTAGGGTACGCATGGGGAAATTTTATTCTGATCCTTTTATTCAAGCTGAGGGCGTTCCACAAGGGAGCGTTCTCAGTGTCACACTTTTTATCATGCATTTTAGCGACATATTAAATCAGTTACCACCATCTGTTCAAGGAAATTTGTACGTTGACGACCTTCAGATTTCTTGTCAAGGCTGTAATATGCATTTGATTGAGCGGCAGTTGCAAAATGCTATTACGAAATTGGTTACTTGGTGTGATAAAAATGGACACACTCTTTCAGCTAAAAAGAGTCGATGTGTCCATTTTTGCAGAAAGCGAATTATTCACCCTGATCCGTCAATCTTCATTCGTAATGAGCCAATTCCTGTTGTCGATCAAGTGAAGTTTCTGGGAGTGGTTTTCGATCGGAAGCTCACATTTCTTCCGCATATCTCACAATTGCGAAAGAGATGCGAGAAATCTCTGAATATACTCAAGGTACTCTCTCGTACGTCTTGGGGTGCCGATCGTACATCCTTACTACGCATATACCAAGCCATAATATTGTCTAGGATTGATTATGGATGTTTAATATATGGCTCTACCAATTCTGCTACGCTACGCCTGCTAGATACAGTGCATCATTCTGCCTTACGAATTTTTTCAGGCTCTTTTCGGACGTCGCCAATAGAGAGCCTTTACGTCATGTGCCACCAAATGCCTTTGCATTTGCGGCGAAAAAAACTTTCATTGCAGTATTATTTCCGAGCGAAACCTCTTCTCAATCATCCTATTACTCATATGGCCAATCCTGTTACTCTTCAAAGATTATATAATGCTCGACCTTCTCATGTACTTCCTTTTTGTGAGAGAGTCGAAAGCGTAATCCAAAACTCCAGATTCGAAGTTCCTGATATCTTGTCAATTGATTTTAACGCATTTTCTCCTTGGGAGACTCCTCAGTTTTCTTTTCTGAATACTTTCTTGGGTTTTAATAAAACTACGACTGCTCCAGTAATCTTCCAACAACTTTTTAGTTCTCATCGTTCCCATTATGCCTCGCATTTTACAATATTTACCGATGCTTCAAAGTCAGACGGACATGTTGGTTGTGGCGTCATCTTTGGCGACGAGATTCACAGCTTCTGTCTGCATACATCATTCTCAATTCTCTCTGCTGAACTGATGGCGATTTTCTTTGCATTACAGAAGATTTCGCTCTCATCTCACTATCAATGCTGTATATATACCGACAGCATGAGTTCTTTAGAGGCACTTCATCATTTTAACTTTCATACGCATCCCATCGCTATTAAAATTTTGGAACTCTTGCAGACTCTCCATCTTCGGGGTTTTAGCATTTTACTCTGCTGGATCCCTGGTCATGTTGGAATTGCAGGGAATGAAAAAGCTGATTACACTGCTAAAACTGCTTCTTCCTTATTACATTATGAAATCCCTTATAGGGATATTCAGATATCTGTCACAAAATATATTTTTTCAGGTGACATGGGCAGGTGACATGGGACCAACAGATCCAAAATAAATTGCATCTTATTAAACCATTAATTGGCTTGTGGCCAGTTTTGCCTATACGAGGGGCAGATGTCATACTGACTCGCCTCCGTATAGGGCACACTCGGTTTAGTCATAAACATTTACTCTTTGGAGAGAATGCGCCAAAGTGTCCTACATGCTGTACTGAATTAAATGTTTATCACATTTTAATAGAATGTCCGAACTATAATCATCATCGCTCTCGCTACTTTCATTCATCTCATGTAACTCTTTCAGAATTGCTGGGAGAGAAACACCATCCAGATATTTTTAACTTTCTGAAAAGTATCGGCTTTTTAACGAGCATTTAACTTTTTAACTGATGTTTGGAATTTATCATTTATTTTTTTACATTTTAACTCCTTTTTCTTAATGCTTTAAGTGCTGTTACTTAAATAGATTTGAAACTTTTTTTATCGCACGTATGGCGCAGTTTGGCCGAGATTGGCCCTTGCGCCAAAAAACTCCAAACCAAACCAAACCTTGGCAAATTAGCTGGTTGCCGGTGTTGCCAAATTAAATACTATATTCATCAAATCTATACCTTCGTTCCTTTCGTATCTTCGATTTATCTATGGAATATTATAGACAGCTGGAATTCCATAAAAATTGCATAATTTCTTTGAATGCAAAATTTCTCATTAATCAGAGCCTTACTTTTAGAAAATTTTTAATAGATCTAAGAAAGTATTTTGTTATAAAATCGAATTGCGATATTAGATGTCTTTTTAATGAAGGTACAAACTAAAAGAAATTTTTCAGTCCTCTACTGTTATTTCTTTCTTCAATTTCATATGCGTTAGAGCTATAAAGAAGAAAGAAGATAGGGGGAAGTGGAACTAATGTGAGCTCTCCTATAAAGTGTCACAAGCATAAAATAAAAAAGAAATCGAAGTTGAGATTAAAACTCTTATTTTAGGAATTTAATTTCTGAGCAAAATCAGTTACCGAAAAAATTTCCTGAGTCTAAGTAGAGGAAAAACGCAATTTCCTATCTTAACCATTTATTTTCCCTTTGATCTAGTTGGCTTGTGAAAAGCATCTGCCAAAACTTTCTCCTTTTTTGTAGTTCCAAAATTACACAGATTTCCATATTTATAAAATGACATGTACACATCATTATATCTGAAAACACATTATGCATTTAAAAATATCATAATTTTTTTAATAAAATGATAAAAAGGCTTCAATTTTCAAAGAAATATTATACTGAAATCGTTGGTTGCAAACAACTGCCCAAGTAATAGCAGAAATATTAGATAAAATGTTGCACAGAACTATATTAATTGCATTTAAAAAAATATTTTTTCTTCGAATTATTTTGAACTTATGCAATTTTCTGTAATTTTTATTTTGCTAAGTTATATTTTGGATTAGAGATAAAATTTTATTTATAACTAGTCGCCCTTGACGATCATCTGGTCGCAAAGAATATTGGTAATATTTAATTTCAGTTAAATCGTTTTTATATAATCTCATGGTTCTATAAAACTATCAGACATTAAAGCTTTAATTGTCTTACTTATGTTCTGTTTATTTTGTACATTAAACATTTTAATGGAGACCAGTGGCATTACAGCGTTATTAAAAATATGAAGGTCCTGTTCACCTGTCTTTTAAATTTCATGGAATTTTAGCTTCACGTTTTTTATTTACTTTCTAAATTACACATATATTAAATAGAATACTTTTTCCATTGTTGAAAGCCAAAAAAGAAAATCCCGCTATTAAACAATTGATGGAATAATGATAATGGATCGAATTTCAGGAACACAATGTAAGATATTGTTCGAAATTAGGCAAAGCATATTTTTTTAAAATTTCCAACATTCAAAAAAATTACCGGACTATTAAATTGAGAAAGTAAAATAGAAAATATCTTGAATTTTAAATCCGCGTAAAAATAATGTTTAGCAATATTATTTTTGGAATTAATAGTCATATTCCAAAATTCGTTTTAATTAATTAAAATTCTAAGAAATTTTTTAAAAAAATAGCATGATGCAACAGATTTAGTTTGAGTAGGACAAACGGTCCGCTTGTAGAGCGCCAACACGCAAGCACACATTAATATTTGTTATTAATAGAGATTTCTTTATAGTTGGTGCATAGTTTATTTATTCTATGTTTTATTTTTTACTATAGATGGCAGCACATGCATTTCTTCAGTGTAATCATTATACTAATTACATTAGTATATAATTATATTGATTAATTTACATTAATAAATATTTTTTCTTTGATTTACGACTTTATGGTGGACTTAGTCACTTGTAAGTTTTTTCATCTAAATAACATTTTCCGAATCTGCTTTTGGATAGGTGCGATTTAAATACAAGCTTTATAAGAAAAAAAGTATTCAAAATTGTTTTGTCACACGTAAGTTCACGCTCGAATTAAGTTTAGGATTTTTTTTTATTATTAATTTTTTACTTTATCGAAATTTAATTTAACGTAGAGACTTTTTTACATTTATAACAACTGCATTTGCAATTAAAAGAATTTCCAAATTTTGGTTTATTGATTTGTGTTTAAAGGCATCTTGAAACATTTGGGAATGTTACAGGAGCAAGTTGAATTAATATATTCATTTGTATCTTACGCATTCAACGTTGCACAAAAGCGCATTCAGTACCTAAATGATATTTTATATTCCATAAGGCGAGTTAAAGTGTTTTCATGCCTTTTCAGTCAAACTTTCTAAGAGACAAGAAAGGAAACAATGCTACATAAATAACGTAGTTTTTATAAATATTAATTTATGGACGGGGTATTGCTAAGATTCTAATAAAATGATTCATGAAATAAATTCTATTACTACTTTAATGAACCAATTTCTACTTTTTCGAATGCGAAATATATAAAGAAAAAATATTGTAATCGTCAAAAAATTCGTACTCGAGATTTCAACGAACCTTCGTTTCAGAACGTCAAAGAAAAGGAACAATGTCTGTTTGTCCGCGAATACGATAGTTCAGAATTGCTTAAAGGTAGACGTATGAAATTTGGTATGTGGACAGAAAACTGTTATGTTCTGAACACTGAATGTAAAAATCTAAGCCTTCGTAGCGTTCATACTTTGCCCTAATATTCAGAATTTTATGTAAGGGGGGGAGGTTGAAAATGCAATCCTAAGTATACAAGAATATAGGAAATATCATTGAGTAAAAATTTAAAAGTCAAAATACATAGTCTGGAACTCAAAAAATTAAAAAAAAAGACTAATATAAAAAAATAACACTCATGGTGTTCACACATATAGTGACCTGACCAGAATCCACAATTTTTATCCAGAAAGAAGTAGGATATAATCTTTATTTGAGAGGAAGTGAGAACGGTTTTGGAAGACCCTCTCCCGTTAGTTAGGAATTGTAATTGTAAATACGACGTGTATGTCTTCAAATTTTTTCTTCAAATCGATTGTAGCATTGTTTTTCAAGCAAAACACTAAGAATGAACAAAGAATACAGAAATTTGTTCTGCATAGTAATAATTACTTTTTATAACAATTTACCAATTGTTGTAGAATTAGTTTGTTCAAAGCTGCAAAATTTTTTCCTTCTGAATATTTATTCAGTATCCGGTCTAGGAAACTCACGCCAGCTGTGTGGGGGAGGGGGTCTTCCTTCCAGAACACTGAACTTCTTATTTGTGGACTAATTAATAAGAAAGAGAATATATAGTTTCCGCTGACACAACAGTCCGGAAAAATGTGTGCAAGTAGTCATAATATTTTTTTTTACCTTTTATTTTAACTTGCCGCTTTTGGCGACTAGTTAATTCGCCAGGAAATCTTATTCTGATTCATTTCAATTTCATCTTTTATATACGTATATATAATTTGATACTATGACTTCCTCAACAAGGTGTTCTGCTACGGCTTTTTGTAGCCAGATATTAAAGTCAAGCTATTTGAAAAATTTTATGTTAATTTCGTTTATTATATATATGAACCTTCCTAACATTGTTCTATGATATCGCAATGCTTTTAAAATTTAAGCATTCAATTATCTTTTTTAATTTTACGCGTTGTCTTTAGAGGCAATGTAATTTTACTAATGTTACTTTCTAGTTCCCCTTCGTAAATAATAATTAGAAATTTCTTCTTCAGTTTTAATAGTGAAAAAAAATAACGCAATCAGATATTAAATGAAACAATAAAATTCATTTGATTTGATTTTAATTGAAATACCGAATGTATTTTTGAAATAATCTAAAAACTGTTTTTAAAGTAAGCTAAGATCCATGAATATTTTGCATGACAAATATATTGGTATAGTTTAAAATTCAAATCTTCAAATAGGGTAAAATTGGTTTTGAGCAATTAGTCTTGTTATACGATCAAAAAATTAAAATGTTACGAACATGAGCACATTTGAAAACGGTATATGTGTTATAATTCGGTGTTGATTGGACACCGGAGCCTGTTTAGTTTGTTCTCTTTTCCGCATTTTAGCAGGGAATTTGAAAAAATTTCGTGATTTTTAATCATTTTCATTTGTGAATACACAGAAAAAGTATTGTGGTTCTAAGTTAATTAGGAAAGATTTGCAACTAAATATACCCAGAACATCCGCTGATGTCGTTTCGATACCAATGAAATTTATCATTAAAATTAGCAGTTGTTCAACAAACGAAAGTAAAACAAAATTCTCAAAGTACTAACGCACATTTTTTTGATCTTGAATGCAGCGTTATTGAATTCACAGCTGAAATCAATCATTTATACTAAAATTGTTGTGTCTAAGTGTTTCGCTACACAGCATTTGCTTATCTGTTCATTAAAAAAATCCATTCGATTTTCGAACCTCGAGCAGAACAGACACCCTGAAACGATGGCTCGTAGAAAAGGTCTATGCCCTGATGAAATTTGTTGCGAGAGCTTTTTGAGATGGTGGTGAGCTGTCTTGTTCAAATTTAGATTCCGATGGAGAAATAACAGAAGACTGAGAAGAATCGGAAGAAGTAATTTGTTTTGTCACATTTTTTTATTATAAAAAGGATCATAATATATGATAATTACATGAAATAATATTAAGACTTAAAACTAAACCCTACTGAACAGTAGTACTGCAATTATTTGGTTATTACAATTATTTTATATATTTTATATTGCGGTGTTGAAACGACATTGGCAAGCGTTTAAGGATATTCGAAATCTCGTACGTTCTAGTGTTAAGATTACTTATTACTTAGTATTAAGTTTTGTGGTTAATTTATATACTTTATATGACTTTCTAATGAATATTCATTTTTTTTAACAAATTTCTTGAGGAATTATAATTGATGTGGGAGGAATTTTTACTTCCTCGTATACAAGGTACAGAGAATGTATTATAATCGTGATAAAATTCTATCTTTAGATTTTGACAAATCTGCACTTTTCATATCACCCGAAGTTCAAAAAACACATTTTGAACATTATGTGAATCGGAGTTAAAAAAACCCAAACTGCCCTTTTTTAATAGAAGAATTCTATAATTTTAAAGGAAACCACTCAACTATGAGATTTATCGAGTCATTTCCGTAAGAGCATGTAATAATAATAACCATGTCTTCATATAAAATTCTTTTGCAATTTTCCATTATTCCGGTTCATTTGTTTCATCTATTAGCTTTTCTCTATGCCTTTCAAATACTTCTAGTGAGTAAATTATGCTATTTGATTTTAAAAATAAATATATATTTCTATCAAATTTGGTTTTAAAAAAATATATCATCTCTTTAAAAATAAATTCTCCATTATAAATCAATTTCATTAAGGACGGTAGCAGCATCAAGGTGTATTGATTGTAAATTAGAATTTAAGATTTATTAAATTTTTGAAATTAAATCACCAAATGGGTATTGTGTTGGTTTTTGAAAAGGAGTTAGCGTGGTACTCATCGTACCTTCAAAGTTTATGTAATGACTGATTACGATCACATGATCAAGTGATCAAATGTCCTTAATATCGTTCTAGATGTTCTGATGCTGAGTTGCTCTAAAAGTTGTCATGATTATATTTGACAAGAATTCGATACAAAATCCTTCCACTTTTCTAATGGTACATTAATCTTAAACTTACCTCCATCAATATTTACTAATGCACATTTATTAATGCTTTACAATGCACCACCAATTTATATTTTATAAAAACCATCTCTTTCCACATTGTTCAGTTTAAGAATAAATAGAATCCACTAACTGGCACTTTTCTTCACTGGACAGTATTTTGAATTATTAAATTGTTGTTTATGAATTCTTTTTATGTGTGTATGAATTTTAATAATTTTTTTTATTGTTATTTTCTACGTTTTTGAGTTATTATGGGACAGAAAGCACTGACCAAATGATGTAAAAGTAAATATTGAAAATGATGTAAATATTTTATAAAAACCATCTCTTTCCACATTGTTCAGTTTAAGAATAAATAGAATCCACTAACTGGCACTTTTCTTCACTGGACAGTATTTTGAATTATTAAATTGTTGTTTATGAATTCTTTTTATGTGTGTATGAATTTTAATAATTTTTTTTATTGTTATTTTCTACGTTTTTGAGTTATTATGGGACAGAAAGCACTGACCAAATGATGTAAAAGTAAATATTGAAAATGATGTAAATATTTTATAAAAACCATCTCTTTCCACATTGTTCAGTTTAAGAATAAATAGAATCCACTAACTGGCACTTTTCTTCACTGGACAGTATTTTGAATTATTAAATTGTTGTTTATGAATTCTTTTTATGTGTGTATGAATTTTAATAATTTTTTTTATTGTTATTTTCTACGTTTTTGAGTTATTATGGGACAGAAAGCACTGACCAAATGATGTAAAAGTAAATATTGAAAATGATGTAAATATTTTATAAAAACCATCTCTTTCCACATTGTTCAGTTTAAGAATAAATAGAATCCACTAACTGGCACTTTTCTTCACTGGACAGTATTTTGAATTATTAAATTGTTGTTTATGAATTCTTTTTATGTGTGTATGAATTTTAATAATTTTTTTTATTGTTATTTTCTACGTTTTTGAGTTATTATGGGGCAGAAAGCACTGACCAAATGATGTAAAAGTAAATATTGAAAACGATGTAAATATTTTATAAAAACCATCTCTTTCCACATTGTTCAGTTTAAGAATAAATAGAATCCACTAACTGGCACTTTTCTTCACTGGACAGTATTTTGAATTATTAAATTGTTGTTTATGAATTCTTTTTATGTGTGTATGAATTTTAATAATTTTTTTTTATTATTATTTTCTACATTTTTGAGTTATTATGGGACAGAAAGCACTGACCAAATGATGTAAAAGTCTAAAAGATTTGGTTCAGAATTTGGTATGGATTTATATTTTAATGTTAAATGTTTGTATCAAATTTTATTAATGTAACACTTTAGAATTTATTGTTATCGCATTCATTTGTACAAATTTACATCTACAAATCTACGCATCTACAAATTTATTGATATTTCCTTGAATTGATTGGGAAATCGTCTGAGAAATTTCATTAATTTAAATCAAAGCATTTTTGAGTTTGAGCGACTGAGAAATATTATTTTTTGATTTTACGATGCAGGGAGATGGAGGAGAACATGGCGATCCTTCAAAATATCGCGTTCGAATTTTTTGATGATGACAAATACCTTCGCTTTGTATGCTTTGTAAACAAAAAAAGCAAAAATCACTCTTGTATCAAGAATGGAATGAAAATTCAATTACAACAACAAAATCCCAGGGATTTCACTCAAAATTTGATAGAAAACTACAGATTTGATAGAAGAATCCAAAATATATTGCATCCGTCCAGCTCATAATATTTTTTTATTTATCGTTTTCACGGATAGAGAGACATCATCACAAAAATGTGTTACGCGCTCTTAGGGTCATAGAAATTCGTCAAAATGTCCAGTTTAAATATTTGGACGATTGCAATACTTTATCGTTACATACAAAAAGGTAAAAAAAATATGCACATGCTAATATGCATTTCAATAGAATTTTGCCATACAGTAAAGAATATTAGTAGTTTCTTTACGTTTCATCACGTTCATTTATTTGTGAGAAGGCCTTAATTTGATTTAGAAAATAGCAGAGATCTGCTAGCGAAAGATTTTCGCTAATGTTGGAAAATAAATACATAATTATTCTCAGATCAGGGTTATAAATTCAAACTCACAGTAAAGTGTTTGTTTTTCGAGATTTCTAAGCAGAAATATGACCATGAATTTTTAACTAATTACACGGAGTGCCAAAGTAAAATTTTAATTGAAGGGGAATATAACTTGAGTGTCTTATCGATTAGAACAATGTGAATAAATAATGGTTATGTGTCTTTGGTTATAAATGATTGTATAGGAGTTTAAAATTTAAAAATAAAAAATTAAATTTGACTCGGAGATGTTTGTTTTTTAACCCCTTGCCTGCCGCAGGCGTATATATGTCTCCCTAAGTCAATGTGTTAACTGCCACTGGCGTATATATACGTCTCGCAACTATGTACGTGTATATATATATATATATATATATATACGTGGTACTGAGGACCGAATCTCGCAAGTTATCCTCGGCATTTAAGGGGTTAAATATGACTATTTGTGAAAAATTCTTGCTTGTAGATTGTTATTTTATTTGTAACATAAATAGTAATTTTTCTTACGAATCTGTTTGCATCTGTTTTCTAAAAAAAATGAAAGATATGACAAAATCTAAAATTAAACAAATGGGAAAAATAATTCAAACCAGGTGAGTTATGACCCCCGAATTTTTGAAATAAGTAACAAGAAATTTTCTTAAAATATATGGTAAAGCTTTTATATCACAAGTAACTAATCACAAATCGTTGATGTTAAGTACTATGCCGAAATTTGTTGTCTATTCTATGATAGCTTTCCAGAGGTATCCAAAATATATTGGTTTGAAATGCATAAAGTAAAAGAAAAGTTGCATTCTATGGTGATAGTAGATTTTGTCCGAACAGTTCAATGAATACTTTAATTAGCAAGCGATTTGTAAGGCAACTATAACGTACTTCCCGAATAATAAAATAAACTCCATTGATTTATTTTAAAAAATCATACATTACATAATAAAAATATCATGCTATTTAGTTCATTTCATAATTATATTTTAATGAATAGTTTATGTTAATTCAGAAGAGTGTTGTCAGGATTCGTTACTTCAAGCAATTTCAAACATTAGAGAGCATGCTTCCTATATTTCATCAGAATTGCTGAAATTATGGAGAATAAACATTAATTAAATATTAATTTAAAAGAGATCTTTAGAGAGAATTGAACCGCTTAACACTTTTGACTTGATTAATGGAACATTTGAATCAAATCCACGCCAATCGAGGGATAGGTTATATGTATTTAACGGAATAAACATCAATGTATTTAATCTAGAGATCCTCAATCTATATGAAACACGATATATTGCAGATAGATTTGTTTGGTAGTAGAACTATTTAGAAAAGAATTTAGTCCATTATGATTTCAAATTTGCCATTTTAAAAAACGAAAAAATATCATATTGATTAGTGCGCCTTCTTTTACATTCAGAATTGATAGCTTTACCATTCAAATTTAATTATCTGTCTCTTTAAAAATATTTGTTCCAGCTTTCATCCAAATCACTTATGATGTCCCAGTTCATCCATCGTCTCATTTGCCACAAGTATTTAAGGATAAACCAATACTCTAAGTCATTGATTTAGTTTGTGTCATCGTCCTATTTGCCACACGTATTTAAAGGATAAACCATCGATATAAATCGATTGATTTAGGGATGATATGCTCCTGTAAAATATATGATTGAATATTGAAGAATTGCCTACCGATTTCACCAAAATCGTCTCAACCGTATCCAATAGCATATAAATTGATCATTTGTAGTGTGCGATGAAACATCCCTTCCTCTCTCTATCTTGTAAGTCTTGTGTAAGGGTTGACGATGCATTTAGATGACTAATTAGGATCACGCGATCAAGGGTCATCAATATCGTTCCAGCTATTCCAATGCTGCGTTGTTATAAAAAAAATGTCACGACTATATACGACGAAAAATCGTGCCAAGAGAATTCCATTTTGGCGACGGTATATTAATCTTAAGCCTAACCTCCATCAACATATATTTTCTCATGCGCTTTAATGCGCCATTATTTTATATTTTATACCAACCATGTCTTGACACATTGTTAAATTTAAGGATTTATTTAAGAATAATTAGAGTCAATAACCGACATTTTGACTCACTAGATACAGTGCCCGAAAAAATTATAAGGACACGTGAAAAATCGCGAAATCTAGAAACCTTGTTTACAGAATCGTATGCAAATTTTTTCAGCAAAAATAGAAGTAAAACTAAAATATTTTATGCGTAAAGTAATTAAAATTTTCAATTTTAAATCTGCTAAAATTTAAATTTTAATTTTTAAACCTAAATGAAAACGGAAAAAAATATAAGGACATTGCTTTTTCTCCAGTAATTATTTAAAAATTTGCATATTTGAAAGCATAAAATGACAATTCCGAGTTAAAAGATTCATTTGCGAAGAGAATTTCCCACTCAGAGACTTTCAGTGTGAATTTTTAAACGATGCCCAAAGGAACTCAACTTTCTGACTCTGGAAAAGGAAAAATTGTTGCTTTTCGAGAATGTGGATTAAGTGGATGGGAAATTTCAAAAAGAATCAAGAGATCTAAAACGGTGGTTTATAATTTTCTAAAAAATCCTGAGGTGTATGGTATGAAAAAGCGAACTGGGAGACAAGAAATTCTCACTCGTCGACAAAAAAAGAATGATTGTAAGGAGAGATTGCGAGAAAAGAGAAACCGCGAATGAAGTTAGACAAAATTTGAGTTTACCATGCTCAACAAGGACTGTTCAAAATGTTTTGAGTAAACATCCTCAAGTTTCTTATGGGAAATTAGTGTCACGCCCCCTTCTTACAAATCATCATAAGAAAAGAAGAGTTTACTTTGCCAAAAAATACATTTCTCTTGGTTAAAAGTGGGCTGATGTAATTTTTTCGGACGAAAGAAAGTTCAATCTTGATGGACCTGATGGTTTTCGTTATTTTTGGTATGATCTGCGAAAGACAAAGGAAGTGTTTTCCAGTCGTCAATATGGTGGTGGCTCGGTTATGGTATGGGGCGCTTTTGCGGCAAATGGAACCACTCCAATTGTATTTATCAACCATAAAATGAATTCGGACAGGTATGTTGATATGTTAGGAGAAAGTTTGTCACCTGAAGCGCCACTAATTACTTCAGGGGACTATATTTTTCAGCAGGATAATGCTTCGATACACGTTTCTACGAGTGCAAAACTCTGGTTTGAAGCTAATTCTGTAAATTTACTTGATTGCCCGACGAGAAGTCCCGATCTTAATCCAATCGAATACTTATGGGGACTTCTAGCCCGAGTAGTTTATATAAACGGCACACAGTATCAATGTACACAAGATCTTGTCGTCGCTATCAAAGACGCTTGGGAAAAAATATCTGTGGACATTTTAAAAGATCTTTCAGGATCTATGACCTCTCGGCTTATTCAAGTGATTGAAAAAAAAGGTAGTTTTCTTGATTTTTGAAACATTTTTTAAGTATTTTACAACATGTCCTTATAATTTTTTCCGTATTTCCTTTAATGTTTAATTTTGTAAAATCAATATTTTGAAGCTAAATTATGTTTTTTATGTGGTATAAGTGTTATCACAAAATTATGCAGCAGAAGTAAGAAATATAAAAAGTTCATTTAGGTGAAATGGAAATAAAGCATATTTTCATGCAATTACATGTTGTCCTTATACTTTTTTCGCGTACTGTATTATTGTCAGTGATTGAACTCTTCTTCATGAATCCTTCATTTCATTTTTGTAATTTGCAGTAGGACCATTAAATATTACAACAAGCTTATCTAAATATTAGTGACTCTGTGGTAATCTAATGTATCTGTACAATTCTCTATACCGAGATCATTATCTTTCAAGTACTTCATTACATTCACTCATTAATAAGTTAATGAGTCATTTTTTTTTTTTTTTGCTTTCTCATAAACAATGAATACAAAGAGAAAGAATTGTAATAGTCAAAAAATACGAAATCGACGAATGTCCATATTTTAAACTTGTGTTTGTGAAAAAACACATGTTTGGAATTATGCATGTTTGTTTGTGAAAACGAAATCTCAAACCTGCTTTTCGTTGTGAGATGAAATTTGTTATCTGAACTTAACAACAGATTCGGAAATGCACAATTTGTCAAATTTTGAACGAAATCCATTGAGAGGATGTCTATATGCCATGTTGTCCTAGCACACGGGAATTTGATAACTACAAAACTTAAAGAAATAGGCAGATCACATTTCATACACATGCTTAGCAATTAAATGTAAATTCTTATCAAAATTTGAATTAAATGTATTAAAGGATTGACAGTCTCTATCTTTCAGTAATTCTGCACGCATATAAACATGTTTATGCATCATACATAAAACAATAGTGCAATGACTTAAATAAATGAAACTTTATTTATAATCTTGTGATCACATCTGCAGTTATATGTCAAATTTTGGTTTCAATCAGTCGAAAAAAGGCATCCACATAATATTCAATTTTGAAGTATTGTGTATTAATCAAGAATTAATCGCCAAAGGTCGTATCATAGATTTAGTAAAATGCTAGTTTCACGCCAAAACTCTGTATTTCGTAAAATTTGTTCGCCAATGCCACGTAAGACATTTACGGTCCTAATCAAGGTCTGTGATTTTAGTCGGAGCTTCAAATACCAAACTATGCGTGGAACTTTCGAGACCACTCCCGCTGGTTCTAATATACAGGGTGTTTATAAAGTCCCGGACCCATTTTGATGTTTAATAACTCATAAAATAATAAAGATAGATTTAAATTAATAACATAAATGGTTAAATAGACTCAAAAAGTTTCATGATCCTTGTCAATGAACTTCCACGTGTGCCCCCTTCGTCGCACGGAGAATATCAAGTCGATAGTCAATTTCACGCCATGTAGCGACAAGCATGTCGGCATCCACAGAGCCATTTGCGCACTTTATGGCGATTAACAATGCCAGAAACATGAAAGGATGCTTCATCGGAGAACATTATGCTCTTCAGAAAATCAGCAGCATCTTCTATCCTCCTTAGCATATCTGTTGCAAAGGCCATCCTCCTAGGTCTATCGTTCGGTTCCAAAACTTGAACAATTTGAACTTTGTATGCATTCAGTCTTAATTTTTTCTTAATAACCTTGTACACCGTCGAAATTGGCATATCCAATTCTGTTGCCGCTGATCTCACAGATATTCTAGGATTGTGTAAAAATGTCTCTCTGACACGCTCAACATCAAAATCACTTGTGCAAGGACGTCTGGAACGTTTCTTATCTTCGATACTTCCAATTTCTAGAAAATTCTTTTTCCACCCCAAGATGCTGTTTTTGGATGGAGGATCTTTTTGGTAAATTCTTCTGAAATTTCTCTGTGCTTGCACTATCGATTTCATTTCTATGAACCACCATAAAATCTGTGCTTTCTCTTGTGGTGTATGCATTCTCCTTAATATCCGCTCGAATAAAACATCACATACAAAAGTACTACATAGAACAAACACATCAAAAGTAAACATAACATTGCAATAGTTGACAAAAACAAAAGAGAGAAAAATGCAATTAATAAGCAGACAATATTTAAAAAAGCACAGATATTTAGACTGGAAAATGAAATTATCTGAAATTAACCACACACGCAGACGATATTTACAAAAGTAAAAACATTCAAACCTGAAAAGGAAATATATGAGTTATTCCATCAATAAATGTCATAAGTGTATTTATATCTTTATTATTTTATGAGTTATTAAACATCAAAATGGGTCCGGGACTTTATAAACACCCTGTATATTAGTTTCAGTGAGTCTTTAATGGTTTTCTAGTAGATTTTATTTAGCGAATAAGTGTACAGATTTTTAGTATTTATTAAAACTTTTTAAGAAAGTTATTTTTATATGTGGATCAATTAATGGTTGATTGTATTCTTGAATGATATATCATATTAATATATAATGTTTTATTAGATGTTATTTACAAAATATTGAAGTTACCAAACATGTAAGTGTATTTTTAAAAATTTATCTGTATTTATAATATTTAATCTCTTTTCTATATATATAGTGATATATTCTTAAGATTTTTTGAGTTAATTATATATTTTGCTGCAAAATTAATTGCTGTGATATGGAAAATTGGACATATTTGATTTATTTTTTGTCTTTCCTCGAAATAACAAATGCTCAGAATTTGTCTGTGACGCAAATTTATAAAAAAGGTTATTATAAATCTTTGATATATAATATCATCTTCATTTTATATAAGACAGGATTATTTAAAATAAATAAACTTGTCTGAATGCATTGCATCGATTGCGAAAATCAGTTTTAAATGACCCTCTCAGTGACATACTTTTTAGATTAATTCCCAAAGGTTTCAAATTATAGATTTGTCCTATAAAGTTTTTGATGGGTGCTATGTATTTCAGAATGATCAGAAAACGGCAATGCATATATTTAAGCCAATAGCTTGAATATACTTCTATTCAAGTATCATAAAATTTTTCAGATATCGCATCAGTATTGCGGGAAATGCAGAAAATCTAGAGGTATATAAGATAGCTTCAAAATATTTCTATATGCATCGGTCTTTAGTATTTCCCTTAAAAATATTATTTCTAAAATTTGATATTATTTACTAGATAGCTCAGTATATAACACATATAAGCAGGAGAAATTGTTTAAAATCTTATTTAACTTCAATCTGAAATTGAATAAATTAAAATGTGGAATTTGATGGAGGCGTAGATACTGTTCGTTTCAGTATCCCGAGACTTCCACTTTTCGATGGTTCTACTCCGCTAAGAGGTGAGAGGCGGAAGGATGACCCATTTCCAGTTTTCTTCGACTTTGATTTCCATCCGATTAGATACTTTTATGCTCAGTATTTTTTCCTACACGCACGTCATTTATGATCATGCTATTTTAATTCAAAATTGTGGCTTTATTGTTTTTGTGGTTAGTTCAAAAGGCAAAAAAACTTTCAGGAATAGAACTAAAAATATTTTATATAATACGAGTCATATCATTAAATGCGACAGAGATTATCTACCATTGTTAATCCCAAAGTTTTATCAAAAAATTCAATAACAAATCAAAAAAGGAGTATTAACATAAAAGCTATAATTTTGTAAAGAGTGAACTACCAAATTTTAAGAAAAGTAATCATCCATTATTTATTCATAATTAAATGTTTAGCCCTCTTGCAATAAATAAAAATTGCTCTAAAGTGTTTTAATGTGAATTTGTACCTCTTCTTCAGAATGTACTATGTCATTCGCAATTTTGATTCTTCCAAAGTTCGTGAATAATTCGAGTTCGCCTTATTGCTAAATGTAAACATTTCCTCCCATCCTTATTTTTGATTAAATAAACTCCTCCTGAGGCATGCGTAAAAGTGCGGAAGATTTTCGGATCTGAGAACAAGCAAAGTTTTAATGGTATAAGGCTTTTCCATGAAAGATAAATAGTTAGACAGCTCGCTCAAAGCTGGGAATCAAAGATATGCCGAAATCTGAAGGAATTTCATTCCCTTGGTCGAAAACATCTTCTTCCATAAAGTAATGCAACATTATCGGATACCAGTAAGCAGATTCAAATTCATTGTTTACTTTATTTGGCTCTTGTACGCCACAAACAACAAACAAACAGTATGTGCCCTTTTTACTTAATTCAAGCGTTACAAACGATTGCTTAAACAAATCTGAAAATGGAAGCATTTGAAATGAAATAATTTAAAATTAGCGAATTCTGTTATTCTGGTTAATATTCACAAGTTTATATAAATAAATTTAGAGTCCTCTGCCTCAGCATTCCCAAGGCATGCCAAGTCACTGCCAATGCAATGCCAAGAAACAAGATCACAGCTAACATAATTAGGTTTTCTATTTGGCAATCTGTTTTACGTTGGCGAAATTCGTAAAGAGAATTAGACTGAAAGAGTACCATATTTGAATCTATGTTGTGCATTTATTTAAACATTCATCATGATACGCTTCTATTATCGATGTTAGATTATATTATTCCTCATTTTAAAGCATGTAATATGTACTGACTTTTCTGACAAATATGAATTTATATGGCGACTACCATATAATGTACCAGTTACTACGGTATAAATAAATTTCAATTAAGGAAGATAAGGAATTATTCCTTAAACGTGCGCATAATGTTATAGTTACATTTTGCATGAAAGTCAATCCAAAAGCATTTATTTTGATTAAAGATTTAATGAAACCTAATAATATCTGTAGTTAATATTTCAGAATTTATTGATTTTTTTTTCTTGATGCAAAAAGTATAAAAACTCATGGAATTAAATCAGATTCAGAAATGATTGTAGAACGTAATGCCACGCTAACGTACCGATATTTGTTCGTCAAATGAGCAAAAGCTTTGTATTGGACCAAACAATATCACACCATTATTGTGAATAACAATACAAATTGTTTTTTCATATAGGCTTCACTTTAGAAAGTTGATTATTGCAACACAATTTGATTACATTATTGGCCATGTTTTTGGTTTACTTTGTTTTGCTGATCTGTATAAAGAATCATTTCTTAATTTATATACCTGGTATTTTCCATTCTGCAATTTATTTACCTCCAAACCAAATGCTACAAAGTCTTGTAACCGGATGTAAAAAAAAAAATATGAAACTGTATATTAATCTTCAGAATGTGACTATTATTTTGTAAGTTAATTTTAAAATAATTTGCGAAACAAATATTTTATACTATGTTATATTTATTCAATCACGAATAATCTCCTATTTATATCTTTATAATATGCTTTGCTATCTATAAAATGGAGTTGAAATTATCTTTAGTGTCTCTCTTTACATTTTCGTTCTCAAGTTGGCAAAGTCAAAAATCAAGGTGGTTAGCAAAGAAAATAATACTGTGCATAGGTACAAGAGGTACTACTCCGCTTGGTTACTATATTGGGTATGATATGTATACACTTACTTTTTTTGTATATATTGGTATATATATAACTTTCAAAGACTTCTTTCACCGACTGCTCTTCACTTTGATTTTCCGACTTAAATTCGAAAAATCAAACCCTCTGGTAAAGGATTTTATAATGAGTTTTCAAAAAGTAATTTATATTTTAACGAAACTTCCAGACTACTTGTTCTTTTCCCTCATTTTTATATGCGAATTATCTACCGAAATTTTGATTATTAATAGATGTTATTTCCATATATGTACTTTTTATATGAAAACTAAAAAATCATAAACCAAAATACATCAAAGATGTAAAAACATCACAATAAATCACCAAAAATTATTGTAATTTGTTTACAGGATGTATTTTATATATATCAAATACACTCAAAGCTTTTAAATGCTTATCTATTTTGCTTTTAAGGTTCGTAATCAAAAGACAAAGCAATTTTTATTAGTTGAACTATCGCGATACATACGCGTATGTCTAGCGTTATAGAGAATTAAAACAAGTTTTTATCTTCCCGAATTAAAAAATATCAGCTACGTATTTTGAATTATCTTAATATATATTTAAAAGAATATACACACGCACACATTCTGTACGAAAGATTTGTGAATTCTATGTAGAATAAAATAAAACATTTACTGCATACATCCCATCACAACACCCTAAAACGCTGCAAGGCTTCACAATCTATTCTATTCGAACTTCACAATTTTCAGAGCTGACTGCGTTCCAAAAATAACTTTCCAAATCCACCCTGCTGTTCTGTAGTTATATCGTAGCGACCACTACTATCCTATTTCCGGGCAAGCCTAATGTAAACAAATGGGGACCACTGTCTCATATAAACAACCTTTTCTAGCATGTGTTTGGTCACGGGGCGTCTTCCGCTGGTGATGATCCAGAATGAATGACGCGCCCAAGGGAGAAGCCCTGGTACAACGAACTGTTCGACTATCAGTTTTTTCCATTACATGAAACTTTGTTGTGAGAAGTGAAATAACGAAAATAGAGAAACTGTGTAGGCGTGTTTTATGAGAAAGTGGCTAGAATTTTTTGAAATAGTAAACATTTGTAGGCCCATGATTAGTTCTGATGTCTGTGATATCTGTAGTCTGAAGATTTCGTATATTTGTTTATAAAATTAATATATTTTTACTTTAAGCCAAAATATTCGTCCCTACAATTTTATGAAGATTACAATATTTTATCTCTAAATTTTAATTGATATTTTCATATAGAAACTTTCTTGAATTGGGAAAATTCAGTTTTGAAAATACACTGGCGTGCAAAACTTAAGCAACAGGTGCTTTTTTTTGCCATAACTCCACGATAAATAATCTGAGACATGAAATTCAGAAGTGAGAGAAAGCATTTTGTACTTAAACGATGACGAAAGCATAGTTGCGCAAAACTGAATTTAATGCATATTGTATAGAATCAAACAAAAAAGGATTTATTGAACTCACAGTATCACTACACATGATTGTCTGTCCAAGAGGAAGAACATAAAGCAGATGTTCCTTAGTATGAAATATGTCCTCCCCTTATTGCAATAGTTGCTTCGCACCGTCTTTCCATACTCAGCATAAAATTGTCCAACAGTTCTTGAGGTAAGAGTGTCCATTCATCAATCAGCGTCTGTTTCAGTGGTTGGGTGTTCCCCGGAGGATGTAATAGTTCACCAAGACGTCTCCACAAAGCATCCCACACATGTTCTGTGAGATTTAATTCAGGTAAGAATGCTGGCCAATCCATTCGTGTGGTATCTTCCCTTTCCAGTAGCTGCTGAACATAAGCAGTTCGGTGTGGCTGTGCATTGTCATCCATAAAAACGAAGTCTGGTCCAATAGCACCTCAGAACATACGCACATGGGAAGAATCACCTCCTTATAATAACGATATCCGGTTACAGAACTTCTGTCGAAAACATGGAGTTCACTCCGCCCGTTCAGCATAATGCCTCCCCGACGACAACTCCAGGACCACCATAGTGGTTACATCTTTCCGTGACGTTACGGAGATGAAACCATGTCCTGACCTCTCTCTAAATCAACTGGCGTTGAAAATAACTTGTGTCACTGAAACGACTCTCATACGTAAAGAGGACACGACTCCATTGATGAGATGCCCAGTTTTTGAGCTCCTTACAGCACTATAAATGGTGCCACCGCTGGATAACTTTCAAAGGGATGCAGCGTTCAGGATGATCGATGAATACGCCTCATTTGTGAAGGCATCTGGCCACATTAAACCACGACACTTGTCGCCCTGATGCTGTACACAATTGCTGAGCATTGGCGCTTGCTGAGTGATATCGGGCTCTTTTCGCCTGCAGGACGATATATCAGTCATCCACTGCAGTTACTTTCCTAGGGTGGCCACCACCAACCTTCCTAACAATTGTACCTATGGTTTGGAAGGCTTTCTAAGCACACGAAACGACACTTTTGTTGATTCCGAACTCTTCAGCTACTGCGCCTCTCCTCCTGCTTTCCGATCATTCTTACACGTGTGAAGTCATCCAGGTGATTTCTTTTAGCCATATTTCACGAAATAACTCACTTGCACTTGCAGATAATGTCTATAATTGCGTCTCCATTCTTCCTTTCCTTGTAGTCTTGAACTGTGCGCGTTTTGCGTATACTCACGTTGCCTATGATATTTTGTTCCTGACATTTGCATACGAATCACCTTTCTACTGAATTGTGTGCTGATTGTACTGATCGCAATAACCCCTTTTCTAAAATTTCATAGTTACCTGCTTAAAATTTACATTGTTGCTTAAGTTTTGCACATCAGTATATATCATTCTGTCTATGCACACGATAGCTCTGAGTATCATTCAGATGAGATACTATGAAACATACTTTAAATTAAAATTGTAAATATGTATGGCATTTTGAACCAAAATCGGCAACATGCTTATTGCTTATATGTGAACACGACCATTCGATGGCTCAAAAATATTGTTGGAATTACAAAACAATTATAAAGTAAATGCCAGCTCGTCCAATACTGATAATAATATTTTGGAGCAATTCATAATAAATTAAATCTATTTAAATTACTGGCTTTAGTGTGGTATTTCCAGAGTTACTCTTCTGCAATATAAATTTCCTCAAACGTGCAATTTATTCAAAATCATTCGCGGCCAGCTAGTTCATTGGAAAATGGGTTATATTAAAATCCAGATAATTCGTTTAGATGTAAATTCATGTTCATGATTCGGTTAAACTATCCGACATTAAAGTCGCATTATTTTGTCTTACATAAATTCTGTTTTTGTATATGAATAATGGTCGCCAGTCCCGTAACATTATAGTTCTATTAAAAACGTAAATGCTCAGTTCATCCATTTTCTAAATTTTACGATATTGTAGCTATATTTCTTTGTTTTCGAAACTATTCAAATATTAAAAAGAAGCTTTTTTTAATTTTATAAAATAGAAGAATATCGCGCTATTAAATATTAGTTGCTTCTAGAGACCTAGAGATATAACTTCATGTAGAAGATTCCGTCAAATCGGCAGACATTCAAGTCGAGTTTACATTTGTTCTTTTCACTGTGCACATTGAATTTTTTGCCATTAAAATGGTTAATGACGTCATAGCATTATTAAAAACGAAAATAATTGAAAGGGGTTAAAACAAACGGTCCATCTGTCTTCTAAGTTTTACGATATTGTAATTTTACTTCTTTATTCGTCTTGAAAACTACATAAATATTACACAGAATACTTCTTTAGCATTCAGCAATGGAAAAAAATTACTCCATTAAATATTTGCTGAAATAAGGAAAATAGTTGCAATTTCAAGGCAACAATGTAATATTGTTAGAAACTAGACAAAAAAAGTTTTTTTTCGTTAAATGACCAACATTTTGGAAAATTTTTCTTTGCTTTTAATCTGGTATCATCAAGAAGATTTTTTTAATTTAAAAACAGCGTAATATCCATCTTTTTTTAATATGCGTTTGGCGCAGCATGGCCAAATATGGCTTTTGTGCCACTAAAACAAACCAAAACATCTTTGTTTAATAATTTTTTCAGAAATTATCACTGGAAAACCTCAATTCAGCTTAATTTTTAATTTAAAAAAATGTACGGTCACGCCGTTTAAAATATATATGTGCCAACTTTGATAGCTATAGGGCAAACGTTCTGGCCTGTAAAGAGCTAGATTACAGGTCATTAATGTTTGCCCATTTTTACAAAGATACCACACAAATTCAACTTTATTTGCATCTTATAACATGAAGAATAGTAACCGAACTTACTTTCATATCAAATTCGAAAAACTAGAACCCAATGAACTAAAGAATAAGCAAGGAAATAACTAGAAAAAATGAATATTGATTTTGTTCCTTTGTCATCCAGTTCGAAAAAAATGTTTGACAGCGAAATGATTGATTTATGAATTTTAGAATCTATTATTTTTATTATAAATTGAAATGACCATAATTAACTATTCTAACATAATGGAACAGTACCATAAGTTGCATGATATTAAAGTATATAGCATGCTATACAATACTAATAATCAGTTTTGTTATTGTTTTAAAATTGTGTAAGAAAAATATTTTGCATTACCGTTAGATTACTAAAAAAATTAATGTAGTTAAATATTTATAACGCTTCAAGGTTTCATATTTATAACGCTACAAGGTTTTATATTTATAACGCTTCAAGGCTTCATATTTATAACGCTTTTAACATACAAAATTATACTTTTTATTAATATAGAATTCATGCTGAAATTATTTTGTAAATTGTATTTAATTCTGTATAATATTTAAAACAAAATGAGACCAAATAATTTCCAAGAAACTAAAAGCCAGAAGAAAATACAGAGGAATAGAGCATCACCACAGAAGGGGAAAATAATAGATAAGGTTAGGAGCTCACTTAATATTGATGATACTAATGATTCAGCGTCTATATACTCAATAAGATGGACATCATGTAATCTAGAGAGTAAAATTGCAAGGAATCGCTAACATCTCATTAAAACCCCATGCATGTCTCGAACGAGTGATTTTCAAGGAGTTAACAACTTGTCTTCCATCGCTAAAAGTAGATGAAAAGATTAATAGTCTAGAAGGAGATTAATAAAACCTCTTGCAGTGTTCGGTGTAGTGGATACGAGGAAAGGAAAGAAAGGCTTTTGTAGTTGGCAACGAAAAATAATTCCTTTTTCCATTACATTAATTGAATTCTGTATTTTAAATACAGCTTTTACTAACTATAAGGAAAACAATTCAAAATATTAATATGAAAAGGTGAGCTTTTAAATTGTTTATTAAAATTGTACATTTACAATGAAGAAAATTTAAAATCGTTTGAACAAATATTTTCTACGAAGTAAAAGATAATTCAGTATTTTAATTTATGCAGTAGAACTTGGTTAATCCGTAGCAATAAGAATTATCGATTTATCCATAATTTGAACCAAGAAAATTACATGTTACAATTAGTACAACCAGGCAAAAACAGGAGAAGTCTTAACTATTTTTTTTACACATATTCATTAATAATATACCTTACGCACAACATGGCATTAATGACCTTGAATCTTGGTCAAGGTCATAAACACCGTGACTACTTACATTTTTACTATAATATAATAATTTACATTTTTAATTACGTAATTGCATTTATAATTAATTTATAATTATTTAATTTATATATTTAATTACATTTATAATATAATAATTTATACATTATAATTTTTATTATAATGTAATAATAATATACCTTACCCACAGCATGAGATTCATGACCTTGAATCTTGATCAAGGTCATAAACGCCGTGACTACTTTCACCATGACTGTTTTCAAGGTCCCGCATTTGAGCAATTTGTACTTCGTAGCATGACAAAAAATTATTAGAATTCATTTTGGAAGCAGTTTTGTAGTCTGTATTAAATCGAAAATCGGCAAAGAACAACAATTTTAATAACAAAATCATATACCAAATTTATCTATTAAGTCATTGCTTTTTGACGTTATCATGTTTTACATGCATAGAAATAGACTAACAGACGATTACCTTGTTGACGGTATTGGTTTAAAATTTGAAGCAAATCTGCACTTTAATTGTTAAACCATTTTATGACATTTCCTTTATCTAGATTTTTGTTTTTGTAATTATCTTGTTTATTTGCACTTAAACAGACCGATAGACGCATTTTATCTAAATGGATTTCGTAGACAGAGCTATAAAACTGTCAAACTTAATTTCGAAAATGTGTTTTCCGAATTCATGTGATCAGAAAATTTTATTACATATTTGGGCGAATATATCTTAGAGCATTGTATTCGCCCACATATTTTATCTCTCTGCTACATCATATTCGAAAAAGTAATGATGATATTGATCTAATATGATCTTCCTCGAACAGATTATTACTAACATCAAAGAATTGAAATACAAACTGAAAATACATTCAGTTTCTTTTAACGTTTTTCTATTAGTTAATCTGACTGTCTAATTAGACAATCTGTCAAAAACAATTTTGTTATGAACTTCCATTTCAAATCGTTTTAAAAATTTTGTTTTTGATATAAACTTGAAAGATTTATTCTTTTACAATTTTTTTTTTATCTGGTTTTATCGCACACTTTCTGATAAATGTGTTATTACCATCTCTTCCACGCAGTACATTTTGGAACTTCCGTTTAGGCAGTGAAGGTTTTAAACGGATTTAGTAAAAAATGATAACGGAATATTGTTTTATAGTATAAATCTAGCATTTTTATTGAATGTAATATGTGTTCTTTGGCGATTCATCCTCGGCATATTACAGCCATTAAATTAAATTTGTGTTTTTGACACTTCTTTTCAAATAGATTAAAAACAAATCTAAAAAAAAGAATTTTAGATCTCGACTGCAGTCACTAGATCACATACTAAATTTCATTTAATACATAGCATCATTGAATTTATATGCATGAAAAAGTATAGACAGATAGATGGTCAATCCTTCGACATATTTGTTCAAAATTTGATTTTTTAGAACCTGAACCTAAGTATCAATTTTATCGATCCAAGGTCGTTACGTTTTGTAGATATCATGTTCTTTTGTACTCGAACAGCTGGACAATTTGGCTTCCTCCGAATGAATCTCGTTCAAAATTTGATAGATGTCTATAAACTGTATAAAATTCATGTACCAAATTTCATCCGTCCAGCCGAAATTTTTTGAGTTATCTTTTACACAGAAAAACGGACATAATTTTAAAAATTTGCTTTTACGGAGGTCTGAATTGTAGAGATCCATTAATCTTTTCTAGGGCCGTGGGAAGTATGCTTCCCAACAAATTTTTCAATCTTTGTATGAAATTATGTAGGTTGGCATAAGTTCTGACACATTTTTTTTAGTAAGTCAGAAACTTAGATGCTTCAGTTCTTTATCTCAGACAAAATGATGTGTCTTGATTTGTTACTTACTTGTTAATTAACCAAATTAATTAATGAATCAAATTAAATTTATCTAATAAGCTAAATGAGTCCCTTTTCTTATTCTAATTTCAAACCTAAAAAATATTTTAACATATGACTAGAAAAAAAATGGCCCTTTAAAGGGTTAAGATCTTGAATTCGAATTTTTTTTATTATTGTAATAATGCTTTCTCTTTGTGTATTTTATAAATAGAGAAATTTAAATAGAAAATTTTGTTTCAAATTTTTATTTCGAAAACCAAGGTCTTCTTAACGATGTATCTCCTTTTATTACCGAATAATCGGTTTAGAATTTTGTTTTGACTATATATTTGGACATTTTATTCTTTTACAAATTGTATTCTAAAAAATCTTCATATTTCCATGATCTATATATATAGCTAAAAAAATAATTCCTATAGAGATGAGAGTAATTTTTTTTTTTTTTTGTCTAAAAATGTATCTTTTCTCGAAATGAATTTTAAAAGTTTTATTCCAATAATATTTCGAGAAAAATAGTTATGTTGGTATAAAAAGTTTTAAGTAGTGAGTTATAAAAATATGAAAAGCAGAATAACTTTCACTCTATGGATAAACAAATGTACACCTAACTAGAAAATTGATTTTCAGCTGCTGCTAATTAAACAGTTAATACAATAAATATTTATTATTGAAGAAATTTCTAAAAAAAGGTAAAAAATATGTGGTAAAAATTTAAAAGAGAGAACGTTGTTGATTTATCTTTTCATGTTCAATGCAGCACACGAAAACAACTAGAATCTGATATCTTATTTGTGAAATTCTCCTTATAAACTGCTTCACTGTTTTGCCCGTATGTCATACGTGCATCGAATTATCGAATTTTGGTAGTTGTAAGCAAAAAAAATATATATATATATCATAAATTTAATATTGAATTATAATCGTTATTTCGAATACATATATAAGTCAAGTATTCAATGTATTTCCATTTGAATCAAAATAAAAAAAAATATTCCCAAAATAGAAGATGTTATCTTATTAGATAGCAAAGAAAATAAAACAGTTAAGTGGTTAAACGAGAATTCCACATGAACATGAATTTTACTCGGTGAATTTAAATTAATATGAATAGTGTGGACGAAACCAGAGTGATAAGTATAAAATTTTATTTTTAAAAAATTCCTATGTATCGAAGCTTTCAATTAGAAAAAAAAAGAACAAAATGCAATAAAACAAATATCATCATTGTAATTCTACAAATAATAGTTTCATTAATTTTTACTCTTATATACGAAGAGAATAAAGAGAATATATTTTATTCTGTAAAATATTCTTAATATGAAAAACAGAATTCTGGAAAACTCGCAGTTTTAGCTATAATATATAAATTTGGTATATCGTCTTAACATAAAATCTGTGGATCAAATTTTGAAAGAAATCCATTCAGAGGCAGTCTGTCTGTCCGACAGTCCAATTGCAAATGAATAAAAGAATTAGAATTGAGAACTAGATTGGTCATAGATGATGCACAGCTTTTCTGTTTGTGATATAGATCCGAATTAAACAGGGTGGTTGTAATTAAACTTTCCCTATAAATAGCATTTCTACAACGCAAACGGTGAAGTTTAATTAACCATCCTGTATTGTGAACGAAATCTGTCAAAGTGTTGACTGTTTGTCATCTGTCTAAACCTTCTGATGCACGTAAATACAATATTTCGAAAATCCAGTGACTTAAATAAAAGAAATTTAGTATGTGATTTTGTCTGCCATTTCAGTTCTATGTGAAATTTTGATTTAAGTCAGTAAGTAAAAGGAAGTCCACAATACATATTCGATATTTGGCGCTTGTGTATTAACCATACATCAGCAATTAAACATTGAAAAAGGACGAGATTCTTTATAACTTCATTATGAGGTAAATGAAAATAATGGACGCATTTCAGGAACAGTTATTTAATTATTTTCTAAGTTCCACATTTCACAAGACAAAACAAACACTAACACAAAAATACACGACACTCGCAACACAATCTAATAATGACCCCCAAGAAAGATCATGGGAAATAAATCTTGAGGTTAATAAGGTAACGCCATCTGTTGTTTCAAAAGAGAAATAATAAAGTTAAATAACCGCTACAACATAAAAAAAAATCTCCAAGTCCGTACATCAGATCGATCTTCCGTAACTATTGTTTGCCAATAGCATATACGAGTAGTTCATAAAGATTCCGGATTTTAGTATAAGATTTTACTATGCTAAAATACCTACGATTCTGTGTGAAAGTAAAAATATGAACCTTTTGTATCTTTCATGATCTTGTTCGATTTGTACTCGTATTTTCATGAGAGATAATAAAGGGCGTCAAATTTACGTTAGAGAATACATCAGAAAATTTTATGGGGATCATTATCACTGGTTACTTAACCTATCCTTAGAAATTCATAATCAACATCGAACCACAAGGGAAATTTAATACTTGAAAGGAAGCCCTCTGTGATTTCCTTAATCTCGGCCTTTGCAGTGCTCTTAAATGTTCGATATCGGCTTCTCTCATCTTTAACCCCTTAATCGTTGAACATCAGCATTATACTTACCTCTAATTATCGCCTCTTAAACTCATAAGCTGAAATTAAATTAATCAGTGAAGCTGTAATTTGTTGTGAAAATTATACATAATGCATAAATACCAAGTATCTTTTGAATTCTTAATTGAATCAGTAGATACACATTTCCGAAACAGGTGATTTAATTTAATCTCTATTTATAAAAATGTCTGCTTGTTTGTTTGCCTGAAACTTAAATAATTCCTCATTCCTTGAAAGTTTCAAGTAAAATTTTGGCACACATGTTTCTTAGCATGTACTAGGATTAAATATGCCATTAAAATATTTCTATTCCTGTCTAAAGAGATTAAAATGGAAGTTTAAATTCTTAAAGTTCTCATGCCATAACTGTTGAACAAATCACTATTTAAAATGATTCTTAAATTTTCTTGAAATTTAAACATTAACTTTATAATGTCTAATTACTCTAATTTTTAGATAATTTTTCGATGTTAATATTTACACAGTTGTTTTATCAATTCCAATTTTTTTTTGACGAAATATTAACCCTTTACACTCGGATAGTGAATCTCACTCACCATTCAAGACGGTGAATCATTTTGAAGTTTTATTTATTTTTCATTTTGTTTATTGTTAAAAACGCCTAGAGACGGGTATGAAGACGTACATTAATTTTTCAAAGAAATTCGAATTAAAACAATGGTGTATTTATTCTTCAAATAAAGAAATATTTGTATTAGATGAATAATTATGTGTCGAATCACTTTTCCGAGTGTAATGGGTCAAGCTTAATTTGCTGTTTAATTACATAGATAAGTTCTGTTGAAGTTATGTTACTTTATTAGAAAATTTTTAATTTTGCTATTGTTACATATTTTTTTAGTTGAATTTTGATTGAATTTGTTACTTAACTTTTGATGCGTATTTTAAAGTCTGTTTTATAAAATTGTTGCAATTTCTTAAACAGTTTAACCTATTTAATCTAATCTTCTAGTACTATTAAAATTCTAATCATTCTAATATAAGAATCAACATAATATCTGCGTTCTTTACTACGTTTTAGCTTGAGTGTATTGATTAGAATTTTATTTCACTTGATAATTTTGTTTACAAGTCCAAACTCCAACTACCGGACTCTGTTTGGATATTTGATTGTATATTTCTGAAAATTCGAAAATCCAGGATTTTTTTACATACATAAAGAACAAATAGACGCAGATAGAGCAGCAGGTATACATCGGCTAGTTATATAATAGAGAAAATAACTGTTGAAGAATCTGGGTTTTCAACTGAGCTACAACTAACTTTGTCATTCATTTCGATTTCCGAACTATACGTATACATCTCTCCCTTCACTTTACGTGGAATCGTAACTTGAATGTAAAGATCACAAAAAGCTATCTCCTAATTACTAAAAGGTTTCAATTAATGGATGCCAAAATAATTTAGAACTTAAATGAAGGCGGTTAAAGGATTTTTATTGGCAAGAGCGTGAGACCAAATAAATGTTTGATTAAGCAAGTTTAAGTTCCCCATCCCAGAGCGTATATAAGATAATTATTTTGTGAATTTCAATAAGATGCTCTAAGTGTTGCTGACTACTTTGCAATTGATGCACAAAGGATTGTAAGAAAGTTTGAATTTGTAAGAGGCCTACTATTATAGTCACTTTAGTAATCACGCAATAAATCTATCTTGGGCTGTAATTCGTGTTCATTTAATCTGGTAATAATGACTGGGAGAGTTTAGAGTTCAGGTATATGTTCCCTATGAAAGCAATACTCAACAATCGTTTGCTGAGAAGTGGTCGATCCGTCTGTCTAGTTACAAGCAGTCGATTGAAAAATGATTTTCTTTTATCAGATAAAGAATTTTTAACTAAAGAATCGCAGATCTGCTTATGCATCATCAACACATTCTAATGACAATAATGCAAAAGCTGTTGTCACTTCTAATATTCACTATTTACTACATATTCCAGAGAAGAGAATTAACATTCACAAATGCAACATGAGCGACAGATAGGTGAGAATCTCTCTGGATTCGAATATCAAGATTCAAAGTTTCACGGCTGTCCAGTAACATAATAAATCCTCAAAAAACATTCGAATAACAGCATGTTAATTTTTTAAAGCTTGCATAGATCTTGTATAATAACTACTGGTATGTGATGGCAGAAAATGTTCACATTTTATTGCAATATTATAATAAAATCAGAGGAGTACCTGCATAAAATGCCTCCCAGGGCAAATGTTAAAATAGCGCCCCCGTTAAGCCAGCACAAGTGGCTTTCCAGAAGCATATACCGAATACTCTGAAATTGAGATTTTATACTTCCCCCTCCACATAAAATTATAGATCTTGGGTAAGGCCACAATGATTTACATGTCATTTTAGTGAACAAATGACATACAATTCTTTGCTATGATATATAGAACTCTAACATGATTCTAACATTTTTATTGTATCTATAAGGCAAATATGTATTTTGTCGACCTTTTTGCCCACAGAAATAAACCAAAATTTGACATGGAACTACAATTTTAGTCACAATATAACATACCGAATTTCGTCGATTTAATCATTGGGTTTATGAGTTATTGTAATTATATGCATGCAAAATTACAAACCAAAAGATAATGAGACTTTTGAAAAATTTGGCTTAAATTTTGATAAGATTTTAAATTTTAGATGTTAAACCTATGCACCAGATTTCATCTACCTAGTTATTTGAATTTTGTTGCTATGAAACTCAATTGCAATCGATTAGGCAGGCAGATAGACTTCTTGTGAATTGATTTTTTTCTAAACATTATAGAAATCTAAAAATTTAGTTTTCAGTCCATATACCAAATTTTATTCGTCTAGTTCAAAAACATTTTTGAATTATCGTGTTCACAAGAAAGATTGACAGACATAATTTTAAAAGTGCCTTTTTGGAACTCAGGAGAGATTGGAACGTAGAATTCTGTAAAATTTCGGGTTGAACTATACTTTGTATATGAGAAATTAAAAAAAAAGTTGTACGAATGTAATAAGTTGGAAAATGAATCATTTACACACAGTATGGGACCATTGCAACATTTTCTCCTTAAATCTATTAAAAATGTTAAAAGCCTTTAGAAATATTTCACCTGAATTTTAATTAGAAAAATTTGATATAAGGATATTTGATATTTATACCCAAAAATCTTCCTGATAATTGATAATTAAATTTTTCTACAAATATGGTTACTAAAAAGGATTTTAAAATCTTTTTTAGTATATCCTTTCTAACAATGTTGCGTTTCGCTTACTTGGCTGAATTGGACATTGTGCGACCGAATTGCGAGGATTTTTATAATAATTTTTTATAGATTGTGTCAAAATATCTCTTTAAAGACTTTAAATAACTTATTAAAAACTAATGTAAGTAATGTGTTAAAATATTGCAAAAACTTATTTTTGATATAATTTTCTTACTATGCAAAAATAGTGAAAATTATCGACTTATTCAAATATTCTTAGTGTATTGCGTACAATCCATTCTGTAAGACTTAAAAAAGTGATTTAATTTGCTTCATAAGAAATTGATTAGTTTTAAGAAAAACATTTTTTAAATGTTGCGATGTATTTCTGCCAAAAAGAACTTTGGAACTGAACAAACTTTAGCCGAGTTTACTGATTCTAACGAAAATAAAATATATTTACTTATATTTAAACTTAGCTCAATACAAATTCAATTCCCCTAAATGAAAAAAATGTTAATTTCAGAATTATTTTTCATTTACACAATTTCAAAAGATTTTAAAAGACTTTAAGCTTTCAATTTATCTAAACTTCCCGAAACTGTATAAACACGTATTTAATTAAATGAATTGGTCCTAAAATTCTATAACACAACAACGCGAAACAATTAAATCAACAATACACCAAATAATTTTTCGAATAACCTTTTCTCTATTCCAGTGCCGCTAAACCGCTAACATTTTAAATGGAATTTTTCCTTGAAGTCGTATTTGTTCTGTGGAAGGAGGGTTTTCTAAAACTGTAGGCGACACCAGCGCCTCGTTCTCTTGCTCCGCCTAGTAAATGTGGAGGCTCTTTCGAACACTCTTGGAACAGTCTCAATGGAAGGCGGCCGTTCGAAAAACACTCTCTCTTTGCGTCCCGTGCGTAGGGCTCGCGGTGATAACAGAAGGACCCTTGTCATCAAAGACGGATGGACATCGTACCACGTGCAAGGTAGGTGCGATTTTATTATCGTTGATTCGATAGACCACTTGCTTTCTTTCCCGCGCAGATGGTTTTCTATTTCATGAAAACAAATTGCTAACAAATGATTTTCTGTGAAGAAACGTGATAAATGTATTTTATAGTTGAAGTAAATTAGCAGAATAAATATTTCGTGTCTTCAATCGCTATGGTGGAATTTTTATATAGTTTCTATGAACTTTGTAAAAGTTTTTATTGATTTTATGAACATTTTAGGATATTTCGAAAGTGCTAAAAGGTAAGAATAAAATTGCCTTCAAATTAATTAGATAATAATATGATTAGGGATCTAACAATATATCCATTTGATATTCATTTCATAAACTTTATAAATTTGGTAGAAAAAATGTAATTGCAGAAATTTCCTTTTGTTTGGGAAAAATTTTAATTGCTACATTATTTCAAAATTATTTCTAGATAATTCAAAACAAAATTTTTGCAGTGTTTTAATTTAATTCTGAAAGTTTTTGAATTGAGGGAAAAGGAACGCTGTGTTTAATCCTTCTTCCGTATTTTATGTCCACGAAGAATTTTTCAAATTATATAATCTTAAAATCTAAGCAAACGTAAAAATTAGACCAAACGATAAGTGCACTGAAATGTTTGCTATTCGCTAGAAGTGCAGATGTATTTGAATCCTTTTTATGCTCAACCATTTTCACAATATAAATTAATTTTACAAACATCACTGACAGATAGCAGTTTAGGTTTGGTTATTGAAATTTATAATTAGTTTATTATTCTTGTAAATAATCGCTTAGCTATTTGAATAGCGTCTGATAAATTAAGTTATTCTTTTAAGCGAAATTTGGTGTTTAGGGACTAAATTATTATATTTAACGAAATTAACGAATATTTTTTTATAAATTAACGAAATTCTTCATAAACAAATAAAATTATAACTGTATTTTTAACTTATTACTAGATAATTTCATGAAAGAAATGATGAATAAAAAATGAATGAATGAAAGATAAATGAATAAAAGTTGAGAAACTTTAATTTATTTCACCTGAAAACTTTTGAATCGCATGAATACACAGTTTCGTTAAATTTAGATTTCTGTACTATATAGTCCGTAATATTAAATACATGTTACATCTAAAACACATTTCCCAGATAGGGTTCAAATCGAATAAATACCTTCTTTAGAATTAATTTTTATTCTACAAAGGCTTACTGATGTTTTTAAATTGTATGCATAAATAAGTAAAAATATTTTGTTGAATGTGGAGGCGATTCATCAAAGATTACAAATATTTTATTTGCATATAATTCTTAGATTAAACTGCAGTATGTATGATATTAACAAAAAACGAACAGTAAGTTTTTTGCAAATATCAACAAAAGAGCAAAATTAAAGTATATGAATTCTGTAGCATTTTATTGAAAACAAACATCTATAACACTATTTTAAAATTCAAAATCTTCAAAGGCTTCATCATAAAAAAAAACCTTAGAAGCAAATTGCAATCAATTCTTTATAAAGGCAATTTGCAGAACACGGTAATGTTATGATGTTTAAAAGGCAAAACCTAGTTTGTAATTTATTGTATTTAACATTTGTGTTCAACCAGTTTTTTTTCGATATGGTCTAATGTTTATTTTTAGGAAATTAAAATACAATGCTGAAAGTAATTAATTAGAAAACCTTTTTTTATCGCATTCTCTTCCTTTTATTCTTTGATCTTCAAAGACGGAAAAAACGGTTCTGCTTAATTTTGAAGTTAGTATTTCGTATCTAAATAGCATTTGAAAAAAATGTTTTCCTTTGGATTTAAACATGCATTGTCTTCTTAAAAGCGTAATGATAAAAGGACAATATCTTGACATTTGAATAAGGAACTTTCAAAGGCTTGAAAAAAAGTTTTAAATGAAAAGTTTAGTATTTACCAGCAGCCAAAACTCTTTTTATAATGGTCATAACAGGTCTAACTGATCAATTAACGGATTTCGAAACATTTATACTTACACACATCTGCAGTGTAAAAATGTAATTAATAAAACAACAACAAAAAAATATTTTGCCTCATAGGGTGATAAACGCTTATAACTATTTCTTAAAATGTAAAATTTTTCATAATAAAATTAGAGATTATAAATTAAAATAAATTGAATAATAACTAAAAATACGTCAAATTTATCGTCCGAAAAAGATTAGAGAAATAGAAATATTTTTAGAAAATTAAAAACGCATCGGATTTACTATCGGAAATGTCTGATTTTTGTGTACTCGAGACAAATAAAAATTCGAAAATTGAATTTAAAATGAAAAAAAACAAAACTGAAAGATTAGATTATTAATCGCATTTAGATTAATGTCGCTTTTTGAAGTCATCATTTCTGGTTGTTTAAAAAAAAATTATATTTCCACCCTCAAGTGAATCATCATGTGTGAAATTCAGTTTCGGCAAATATGGGTTCATAAACTTATCGTCATCGCATTTTTATGTCGTTAACTTCCATAGAATCCTGCCTCGTTTTTTTTTTTTTTTTTCTGCACTAAGAATAATTTTGCCAATAGATTTGAATATTAAGCTAAAATTATTCCAAAATCGATATTAAATATTTTTACTGTACATTTCAATAATAAATAACAAAATAGAAGCAACTTAAAAAAAATATTTATCCATAAAAATTTAAAACTCATTTATCTGCTCGTTTAAACCTTATGTTTAAATAAAACCAAAACCAAGACCAAGTGGCCATTAATATATCAATCCAAAAGTTTAAAGCTCGATCGTTCATAAGTACAAAACTTGCATATATCTCTATTATAATATTTTTTTGAATAGCATTTATAAATATTGTTCCAAGTCTCTTTTTTTAGTTCCATACAAAGCAAAAACATCAGATCCACTTTTTTTTTACTAATAAAGAAATGAATTATTTGAATGTTAAAATATTATCGCGCGAGGGCAAAATTTTATTTTTATTCGGTTGTAAAACTTTTGGTATGAAATCGACATTTGCTTTCCACTGATGCCACCATTTATAACATATTCTTATGATAAAATTTTGAGGCTTTCGATATTTTATTTTAAAGCCTTTAAATCAGTATTCCGCGAGGGAATATGATATTTTATTTTTGAACTTCTAATTTGATTTTTCTGCTATGTGCTCTCAGAAAAATTTAAATAGAAGAAAATGAATATAAAGAACTAAAATCATGTAAAAATTATTTTTATTTCTTCTACATAAAACATAGAAAATGATAATTGAAAAATTCAAGGAGAGAACAAATATTTTGACGTAATTATTGAATTTAATGTTTAAAGAATTTTAATAACTAAGCAATAAAATATTTTTGCTGTTTCATGAAACTCAACATGACTGTTTAAAATAGTATTTACATTTCCAAGAAAAAGGCAAAATTATCAAAAGTTTCGCAATTAGTTTTGAAATAGTTTAATGATTTTTAAAAGATTAGTTTTGATATTTAATGGTAATCAAATATTCGATATTTCAGATAATTTAAACAATTTTGTCAGATAAAAGACAGTTTTGTCGGAAAAAATTCTATTTTTTAACGTATTATTTACTCCGGGATTCTATTCTTAGTGTAGACTTAATGAAAACATTTATATTAAATAGGATTGCAAAATTTTGTAAAATAGCACAATACAAATGCTTTTTATAGCAAAGTTATTATGGATAGCTAAGATCCTTACTCATTAGGGTTTCTATTGACTTATATTTAATAAATCTATTGTGGTGTAAACGGATATTAATTATTTGTTTCGCACCACGTCTTGCACAATTGGTATACGCTTGCTATTTTCTTCTTTACTTGGAAATAAAATAATAAAAACTCTTCATATTTTTATATGCGTTATAAACAAATTTAAAATATTTGTATTGTTTAGTAGAATTTATAGATTTTATATAGCATTTAAAATATGTAATTCAGTGAATAGGTAAATGCGGATTAAGGAAGCGATAAAATGGCAAATTTTTAAAAAATGATAAATGTGAATTCATTTTGAAAAAATTAAATATTGAGTTATTAAAAAACATTAAATATTGATTTAATAATCCCACCATTATCGTTTTCTGAAGAAAACATCAAATCTTGAATTATTAAAATACGACAAATGGTGAATTATTAAGAAAACATTAAATATCGAATTATTAAGAAAACGATAAATATGAAATACGTAAGGAACGATTAAGTAAAATTATTAAGAAAGCGATAAATGTGAAATTATTAAGAAAGCGATAAATGTGAAATTATTAAGAAAGCGATAAATGTGAAATTATTAAAAATCAATTTTTTTTTTGTTGTTGTTATAAATTCTAAAGTTGAATGAAGCATGTCCTGGACTGAAAAGGTGAATTTGGAATATGTCTTCAGTTTAAAATATTTTCAGAATAAACAAATGTGTGCACCCCAACCAAAAATGGCATATTTTTTGTATCTACTTTTATTAAAAAAATAAATTTTTATAAACTTATATAGAAAAAAAATATAAATAATAAACATTAATGCAAAAGTTAACAATACGATATGGATATAATTCTTATTTTTACTTCTAAAATTATCTTTTCTGATTGCATCTTACTTTTGATCTATTCTTTATCATCTGTTTTATCCTGAAGTTCCAATCATTCATATTATATCATTTAGCATCAGGAACTTGAGAGGAATTTACTTTGACTTTTATAAAAATCTTTCAATTTATCCTTTGCCCCCCTAGGTGAAACAAAATATTTCAACAACTTGATCAGAATATCTTTGAACCGTAAAACTTCCCTCATATTTAAAAAAAACGCCATTCTTTTGGAGTTTTTCTGGTCGTAAAACCAATTTAGAAACCATCTAGTACTATTCCAAAATTTGAGGAAAAATTTTCCTTTATAATTTTGGAAGAAATCAAAATCCATAACTGATTAGTTGATAAAATACTGAATTATTTAATGAATTATTTCATTTGTAGTGTCTTTATTTTTTCCAAGCTCTAAGGAAATACAAAATAGAACTACCTGTGGAATATCAGTATTCTACTTTTACTCATTAAAACTTTGGAAGCATATTTTTAAATGAGTTCTAATTTGCATGCATCAAACTGATACTCCTTTTTACATTTTAAACATTGTTATATTTCTGGCGCTAATTTTCAAATTGTTTAGTTATTAAATTCAGTCAGAAAATTGTAACTCTATCTATCAATCCATCTTGTTCCTTTTGAGATTCTCCAATTTTGCTTAATAATCCAACAATATATTTAGTTAAATTTTCAGCCTTTCTAGTTAACTCTGCAGCATTGTTCAATTAGAATTTTCAACAGAATTTCAATTTTATGAGTGCCAGAAAAGTAACAAGAAGTTACTTTAAACTTAGAGGCAATTTAAATTTTGGGATAATTTTTAATTAGTTTCTGTTACAACGGTTCCCAAGTTTGGAAGTCCGAGCTAATAAGAATTTAGTTTAAGGTACCTTGGTAGGGATTCTGTTTAATAGAAATGTAGTTTCTCATGATTAAGACGTATCCAAGATGCCTTGTGTTCAGACGTGACTGCGAATTGTGAGGAAGCGTTGTACAAGTGTATAAATTCATGAAAAGGGAAAGATATTTCGTTTATATGGATTAAAAAAGGGTAAAAAAGACCTCAACTGATATGAAAACTAAATATTTAAATATGAATGCTAGTTGTTTTGAGCCTGCCTTAATAAGTACGTAAACAACAGCTTTTTGCTTTCTTATTCTAAATATACAAAAAAAAGAATAACAAATGTCAAAAATATCAATATTTAAATTTTAAGAAATTTGTGTAATTCATATTTCCCAGAGTCAAGAAATATTTGTAAAATAGTTTTTATTTTTTATCTGCAGATCTTTAAATAGGATTGCCTGACACAGGAAAAGGACAGTGATGATAAAAATATGATACTTTGGTGGGCTGTGTTTACATAAAGACTCCAGATTTCTAAATTTAATATATAATGCTCAGCACAAAGAGAATCGAGGATTCAGGAATCAAGTTTATAAAATTCGGCAACTACAAGGCAACTCCTGCTACTTTTAATCTTTCAATTTTAGTGATTTTTATTTTATGCCACGATTTTATTTCACCAATTTTCTAAACATTAATCATTTTTTTTATGCTAGCACTGTAAAATGATTGAATAAATGTCGCATTTCTTATGTCACTTTTCCCACCGAATTGTTCTGTTCTAGAAAGGTTTGAGCGAAAAATAAGAACATTACCAAAGTTCTGTTCTGAGACATTGCATATATAGATTTTTTATTTATCAATATAGTTTAAATCAATACAATATTTGCCGTATGTAAGATTTATTTTTATAGTCACGGCACTTTAAAAAGTCATTATTATCCAAAAATGTTTAACTGTTTTACAATAAAATTTAAAATTGCATAGAAAACCTTGGACCAGTCTTTGAATTGTAATAAAAATGGAGCGTTTAAGATGGATAGGAGTTAAAACCATAGAGTGGACAATTTCTTTTTCTAAACAGAATTATGGATTCTGAGCCCAGTAAGGAAATTGAATTTTGAACTTATTTTCAAATTACAATTATTTTTTCAAGATCACAGACCGACTTTTAATTCTCTTTCTGAAGTCTTGTATTATCAGATTTGTGTATATATGGATAGATAAATCAACAATTTACCCAATGACGATTTAATTCAGATTATCTGCTGTACAAGTGATAAAAGTGCATGCCTGATTCACCTAGTCCAGCTCCTTATATCTTTATGTTATCAAGTTCAATGGTCAAAAACTTTAACGGATTTCATCCAGTTTGATATAAAGGCGGTCATTCCAAATTTCATCTTGTAACTCGACTCATTTTCGGGCCATGGTGGCCTGGTCGCGGCTTACGAACCATAGGGTTGCAGGTTCGAGACCCGATTCCACCGAAGAACTGTCGTGCAAGCGAGTCTGGTTGACTTTAAATCCGGCCGGGCTTAACGTCCTTCCGCAGGTGTGGTGTGGGAGTTTGGAGAGGGGATGTCAGCTCAGGTGTCGTCCTTGTCATCTGACAGCGATTCAAAATTAAGAGGTCAGTCCCAAAATAGTCCTAGTGTTGCTTTACAACATGGAGATTAATCAACTTTTTAATTCAAATGTTTGAAAATTAAATTAACACCTTTTTGTATATTACAAAAACGAAAAGGAAGAAAGAAAGAAAAGGAAGGTTAAATTTAAAAATACATCACATTTACTGTCGTTTTTTAAAAAGCAAGAAAATGAATACTATTAATGATAAATGCTTGATTTTTATTTAGAGTTCAATTTTGTAAATGCATTATTTCATAAATGTGTAGGATTCTGTAGTATTTTTAATTTTCATAATTTTGTAGGATTTTTGTAGGAATAATTTGTAGGATTTATCACCCTGTATCAAGACATGAAGCGTCATGCAACAGATTTCCTGATTTATTCTTCAAATATTATATTGCATTTTCCTTGGAAACATGGAATTTCTTCTTGGGCTAAGAATTCTGAATATTTGTTTAGTCTTTAAGATTAAGAATAGTATTCATCGGAACCCATTTCTAAAGATTCATATCTGGCACAAATCTTTCGTCAGAAACTTCAATGCTAATAACTTTAGGATGTTTATGTTGATTTTAGGATGTTATGTATTGTTTAGTTTAGACATGAAACTTAGTTTCAGAAAACAAATGTCATATTCAAATTTCGAAAAAGTTGGAAAATCTTAACTAAAAAGCCATTTATTACCTTTTTGTCTATTGTAATTCATATTTTATATTAATATGCGTGTTGATCATTGATTTATTCTCAAGCAACATCCGTTTGAAAGAAGTTAGGACTTAATTCTTGAATGCCTGATTTTTTAAAAATGGATTAATTTTTTTTTTACTTCTGTTTCTTGAATAAGTCAATGGACAAATGCTACAAAACTCATATCTTGTATTAATTATGGTTTACATCTAAGAAACAGCTTGTTGCCAAATGGTAGTATTTGGGTTTAGTTAGAAAAAAAATTGTTAAACATTGACAAATAAATAGACTTAATTATCTTGTATTAAAAATTACAATTTTTAATTCAATGTTGCAAAATAGAATATAGAATTCTCAATGAAATAATAAAACAAAAGAGCATGCAGTTTCAAGTGAAAATTTTTATTATCGTGTTGCAAGCGTTTTAATCTTACTTTCAAAGCATTTTAGAAGAAAAAACTGGGTATGTTAAAATATACACTCAGATTTGTGAAATTAAGTATGTAACGGGATGTAGACAGATAAGAATTTCTTATATAATCCTATTATGTAATATGATAGAATAGGACGGCAGTTATAGCTTTCCGTTGGTTCCAAGAAACATTGGACAATCCCTCTTATCTAAAATAAAAGAATAAACTTCAAAACATTTCACCAGATGATATTTTGAAATTCATCTGTTAAGAACTTATTAGTGTTTTTAAGATCATGTAATTGATTAACAGTTGAAGCTTATTGCATTGCAAATTAAAAAAAATAATTCAAATGATTACTTTTAAAAGCATTGAATAAATTTCTCTCATTTTTCATTTTTTTTAAAAAATTATATTTAGAGAATTTTTTAATGGCATTTTTCGAACTGATGGATGATAAAGTCAATGTTAAATTAAATGAAATTAAGGAATTTGAATCAGAATAAAGACAACGCAAAGCGGTAATACTATTTATTCGAAATTTATAGATAATTTAAAAATATTTTTGTTCATAGTTACCATAGAAGCGTTTTAGCTATTTTTACAAAATAATATGACGAAAATAATTATCTTATTTTCGGGATAAATTACTTCCTCAAAATTGAAATCTTAAATTCTTTTCTAATGGATTTCTAACGTCAGTTCCGATTTCTTCTGATGCACGTAAATAACTAAATTGATTTCTCAATGGAACAATTATTATTTTAAATTAGCAAACAAATAAAAAGCATTCCACTGTTTAGTTTGATGTTATTATCGGATCGGGATTGCAATTTTCGTGCAATTTGGAAAACGAAGAAGTTTATTTAAAAGATATGTTTTGATCAAAAATATTTTTTGTTTCCCAAGAAGTTATTATTTCGATGAATTTCTTATCGCAATCTGCACTACGTTTTATTCTTTTTTATATATATATATATAATTTCCTCTTTTCTTTATAGTAAAAATTATTTTTATTTTCATAAAAAATCTATTTTTGCAAATATTAAGCAATATCTCTTTCCTTGAAGATAATTAAATTTGTTTTATTTAGTTTGAAGAGTTGCAAACGTGATATGTCATAAAAACTGAATTATTCTTTAATTATGAACTATTACTCTTTTAATGTTTTTTTAAAGGGAGCTGAGTTTTAAGAACTGCTGCTCTATTCTATGACATGAGTGGGTGTAAAAGGTTATACATAGAAAATTACGGTAATACGTAGCAAATTAAACAGAGTGGTATGGATTTTAAATAGTACGAGTTATGAAGCTGTCAAAATTTGATGTTTAACAATATTTTGCTGAGGAAGCCATTTTGATAAAGTTACACAGAATATTTAAGTTTTTACCAGACAGCCATTATCCCAGCCAATCAAATGGTCGCCATGGCATCTAAAGCATTAAAAATTATTTATTTTAGACAATTCTGTTCATTAAAAATGAATAAACTAGAGCAGTTTTTTGTATTTAAACATATTGAAAAATTTAAATTTTGCAGAACTGTCGTTGACGTAAAATTCACAAGTGAAAGCAGCGAGTTTTCATGTTAGAATTTTCTTTAAATACGATCCCCATTGTAGTTTTCCAAATAGAATTAAAGTAAATTAAAAAATAAAATCATAATTATTTAATATTTTTTTATGATTTATGGCATTTTATGGTGTAAGATTATGGCTTCCTTTCAATAATTATTCACAAATTTTACTATGAATTGATATTTTGATTAGGAATTCGAGACCTTAAAACTAAATCAATAACTTAAATATTTATCTCATATAAGCACATTCGGCAGATTGATTTGGTTTTGGAAATAATTTCTAGCTGAAGTTCAAATAAATTTTATAATCTTTCAATATATCTTCTGTCACATTTGATAAAATGAACCTATTTTCTTTTCTGCCTAATATAATACAGAAATGACATCGATTGCTTTATGTAAAGTTAAACTCGCATATCAGTTTCAATATAAAGAATTTTCATCATTTTCGCCGAGGAGAAAATTTGATTTTCCATTTGGTATTTATTACAAACGAATTGCTTTTCAACAACTTGCCTAGACAACTCACTCATATTAAAGATTCTTTTTAATGCTGCAGTGTTTGATATTGTTTTAAATACAGTACTTAATAATTTTTTGCTTTTTAGAATTAAAAATGATATTAAGCAAAAATGTAGCAAAACTTCTTCATTTTTGAGCAATTATGCCACTGAAATGATATAATTTGTGCATTCAGGTTTACCTGTTTTGAATTATCTGTAAGATATTGATATGATTTCAGTATATGCAATTATGTTTACTAAATTATTCAACATAGATATTATAGAAAAAAATCAGCGCCAAGCAGGTTTTCCATATTTGTCTGTGATTTTCAGCGGTTGATTTTTTAGTAAATATGGGATAATTAGGAAGTATTAATATTTGTCCAAAATAATTTTTCAGAAAGATTTATTACAGTTCTTAAATGCTAATCGAATGCAAAGCAGATGTTAATTTAAATTCGAAACAGATGTTCATTTTTTCATTACGTAATTGTGTAAACTAATGCATCGCAAATTCATTCTCTACCTAAGAAGTGAAAGGACAGAAAATGTTTATTTTCCAAGTTGAATATCCCACTTTCGCAATCAACAAGTAAACAATATTTTGTGTTTCGAAATGTGCATTTTAATTTGTTTCAGTGCGTAGAAGCTTAAAACATTTTTAATAAGAAAATTTAGCTACCACAGAATTCTACGTTAATTTCACCAATTTTAGGACATATCTTATAAGTAAAAACAGAAGTTGATATAATTATATTACATAAATTGGACACCGTTTTGTTCATAGTTCACAAAAAATCAAGAATTGAGTATTTCACTATCAACTGTTTGAAATATCAACTGATAAGGTGCGTGACTGTACCGAATTTCTTAAGACAAATTCTTTCTTTGGCAATGATATACTTCGAAATTTAGAAGAATTAGATTACCATACTGATGCGAGTAGCACAAACAAGGGAAAACATACAGAACATCTATGTATAATAATTAAAAAAATTTAAATGCTTCCTCTTTTAATAAAGACATTATTTATATTCATAATTTTGAGGCATGGTTTCTTAAGCTAAAGGATTATTGTTTAATTATCTTGCATTGTTGTACAAAGTTTTACATTTATAGTATTTCATTAGAAATTTTAGTAATAATAGATTTGAAATAATAGATTTAAAACTATTTCATAACTGAAAATTATTTTTATAATTAATCGCATTATTTTATATATAATTGCATTTTCCAATGCAACTGCTATTTCAGGATGAATAAATTGTAAAATATAAATTTTGAATAAATTGGAGCGGTGCCTCAGCGAATGGAATAGGACTGTATTACATAAATTTCAAATTATGTTTGGGATTCTACCTCAGCAGTTTTGGTTTGTTGCTTTGGAAATATATAATATAAAGTATTGTAATCGTGAAAAATGTGTCAAAGAAATGTTTATGCATAGAGTCTTTGTTAAATTTGCCCAATATTTTATTGGAACAAAACATTCGTTTAAGTTATCTAGATCTTCTTCAAATTGTTATGATTATCTTATATTGTTACAAACTCCATTACGTCACTATTGGTTCATATTTGTAACATTATAAGACTAGCTTAAGTGTCACCCAAAAACTTTCTCGCATACACTATAATAAGCTTATCATGCCAGAGAACACCTCATATAGCATTGGCTTACAATTACTACGAAACATTAACTTTTGGCTTGAATTTAGCATTTTTACTGAATCTATCCTTTCATCCTTGGCGATTTATTTGGCAATTAATCCTTGGCATGCGTTAATGGTATCTGGAAATCGAGTGTATTTTAGACACATATTTCTTAACCGATTGAAACATAAATTTGACACAAAATTACACTTGTAGTCGCAAAATCCCATACCAAATTTGGTACGCTTAAGATATTGCTTTTTTTCAATTATCGCGTTTACATGTTTCTGAAGGGACAAAATGATACAGTCAGCCTATAATTTGATTTGGTATCAACATTTGATCAAATGTTGATTTGGCTCAACATTTGATAGGAATTTACGCTATAGATGTTAAATCTGCATACCGAATTTTATCTATCTAGCTCTCTTTGTTTTGTAGTTATTTTGTCATCTTGTATTTGAATGGCTGACAAATGAATAATATCGGATTTTGTTCAAAATTTGATAGAAATCTAAAAATTTGGTGTAAAGACCGTATACCAAATTTCAACCGTCTACTTAAAGCGTTTTTGTGTTATCTTTATTATAGGCAAATAGACGGACATTATCCAAAAAAGTGTTTATAGAACACAGGGAGGTTTAAAATGTGGAGATTCGTCAAAATCTCGAATCGAAATTTTTTGACAATCGAGAAAATAATAACAGCGATGATAATTATAACAATATTTTTTAAATTCGATTTTAACGATACTTTTATTATTGAATGATTGGTTGTCCCTCGGGATAAAACATTTACTTGGAACAGATTTTCTCGATTTTAATTTAAAATTAATGATGGAAAACAAATGGAAATAGATTTTGAGTAATTTTAAAAATAGACACACATAATTTTTAATTTAAAAATAGAGTTAAATTATATTTCATGAATTATCTCTAAAATTGCTGGAAAAAATCAAAGTTTACTTACCCTAGTTTTTACTGGGTTCATTTTTGGAATGCGGTTTCCACGGACAATTTCGTATTTGCACAAAACACCCAACAAATATTGTTGCAATATCTTTGCGATATTGGCCTGCATTCAGAATATCGGACAACATATTGTGAATATCGTACAATATCTTGTGTTAATAAGTACAATATCTATTTTAATACTACAATATCTATTTTAATATTACAATATCTATTTTAATAAACAATTTCTATATCTATTTTATCGTACAATATCTATTTTAATACTTAAATCCTTAAGAACTCTCACGTTTGATAGTAGATTGCATTAAGATCCAGTAAATGGAGAGAAAAATTCTCCCCATATTTCTAATAATCTGGATATTTCTGAGTGCATTTTGATTGAATTGAGAACCAAAGAAAAAAAGAGAGCATTCCAAACAATTCGCCCGGAATTCAATTTGTGTTGATAACAATGGTTTTTGCCTCGAAAGTTTTCAAAGTGTGTCATCCGCTCAAGTGTGAAATAAATAACCCGGAAGAGGCATTTACTCGTCGCTTATCTCTGTTATGTGGAACTTTCCGTGTGTCAAGCGAGCACTTAAGATATTATAAGATAAGCTGGCGATTTCAGTATTTAAAAGTTATTTGATGCAAATGGCCTAATCTGATATTTTATTTTTGAATGGGTACTGAAACCAATAAAGGTACTTTTAAAATAAGGCATTACATATGAGATTTTTTTTTTTAAATCAGTGCTTTGAAATTTCTTCGAATGTAATTTTACACTATTTCAGTTTAGTATTTTTTACTATTTCAATATTTCAAAAGATCGCATTTTTGTTTTTGTTGGCTGAAAATAAACTCCTATTTTCATTTAATGCATTTTTTTTTTTTTTTTTTGTATTCATATATTTGAGCAAATTGAGTCCCAAATACCAACACTTGATAAAGAAACTCTGTTTAAAATCTAAAATATTTTAATTCATTGATGATTTTTCACGGGCTTTATAATATGATTTGAATCATTGTATGATTTGATTTGATTACTGTAAGACTGATTATATGTATGTCCAAATGATAATGTAATTTCTTTGAATATAATTTTCTACTATTTCAGTTTAATATTGTTTTACTATTTCAATATTATTTTAAAAGAGCATTGCTAAAGATCGCATTTTTGTTGTTGTTGTTGGCTGGCATTAAACTCCTATTTTCATTTAATGCATTTTTCTTTCTTTCTTTTTTTTTTGTACTGACGTTTTTGAACAAATTGAGTATTTAATACCAGTACTTGATGAAGAAACGATGTTTAAAATGGAAAAAATTTTAATTCATTGATGATTTTTCACGGGCTTTATAATATATGATTTGAATCATTGTATGATTTAATTTGATTACTGTAAGACTGATTATATGTATGTCCAAATGATAATGTAATTTCTTTGAATATAATTTTCTACTATTTCAGTTTAATATTGTTTTACTATTTCAATATTATTTTAAAAGAGCATTGCTAAAGATCGCATTTTTGTTGTTGTTGTTGGCTGGCATTAAACTCCTATTTTCATTTAATGCATTTTTTTTTTTTTTTTTTTTTTGTACTGATGTTTTTGAACAAATTGAGTATTTAATACCAGTACTTGATGAAGAAACGATGTTTAAAATGGAAAATTTTTTAATTCATTGATGATTTTTCACGGGCTTTATAATATATGATTTGAATCATTGTATGATTTGATTTGATTACTGTAAGACTGATTATATGTATGTCCAAATGATAATGTAATTTCTTTGAATATAATTTTCTACTATTTCAGTTTAATATTGTTTTACTATTTCAATATTATTTTAAAAGAGCATTGCTAAAGATCGCATTTTTGTTGTTGTTGTTGGCTGGCATTAAACTCCTATTTTCATTTAATGCATTTTTCTTTCTTTCTTTTTTTTTTGTACTGATGTTTTTGAACAAATTGAGTATTTAATACCAGTACTTGATGAAGAAACGATGTTTAAAATGGAAAAAATTTTAATTCATTGATGATTTTTTCCCAATCTCTTTAATATATTATTTCAGCCATTATTTTATGAAATTGATTTTGGTTATGACAAGGCTGATCATATTATTGATAAGCTCTCATCTTTGAGAGTAGAAGATTCTAGATCTTAAACCCTATTATACTTCTGTGCAAGAAAGTCTAGCACACGCTTAATTCGTTGGTTCCGAATGACCTTTAATTGGTGTGGCGAGAAATTTCGATACGAGATGCCTGTGCAGGATAACACCCTCGTCATCTGACAATGGTTCAAACGCCAGAGGTCTATCCTTGAATAGCGTTTGTGATTCTTCACAACTGGACATTAATGCAACTAAACTTTAGTATTATGATTTATCGATCGCACAATCATTTGTAGCTTTTTAAATGCTTCCAATTTGAAATTTTGCTGATTTTAATAATTTTTACTCTTATAATAATAACTGAAGAGCATGTTTATGTGTGATAGCACCCTAATGTTTTTAGTTTAATTAGAATGGTATATTTGATTTAATTTAGTTTAATAAGAATGACGGATTTAATTTAATTAATAAATGTCTAATCTCTTACCTCATGGCAAGTTTGGAGCAAGATTCATAATTTTAAACTTCTATCATAAGTCATTTGGGCTGCCACCATTCTTCAAACTTCCGAGCCGCTACCTGAGGATGTTTAACTCATAGTATTAGATATAATGTATATCGAGGTCACATACGTGGAGGATCATTTAGTAGAATCGGATATAAAACCTGAAATTCTCCGGCCCTGACGACAATATTTTACCATTAGAACATTCCTTCGGATTGTAAGAATATACATCCCAAATTAATTGTTTTGAAATTTTTCATATAATTTTAATTATTATGAAACCGTGATGAAAAGAAGAAAATAAACATTCTATGGAGCGTATTCCCAGCCCCCAAATGGATCATAGTGCTCTTTAATCATTTTAATTAAAATCTGTGCAATATTTTTGTTTTCCTGCTGATAATTTCTCGAAATATTATCAAAAATAAATTTTATATTATCTTAAAATTTAAACTGCTTTTTTATTAATAATTTTAATTAAGATATGGCGCAATTTTTATCAACTCTTTGAAAATATGTAAAAGTATTTTTATTCCAACATGAAACAATAACTTTTATTATTATAATGATATTTAAACCATTTTCGTCTTTATTTATTTATTATTATTATTTTTTTTTTTTGAATCGCGTAGTTTTCTTCGATTTTTGAAAACTAATCATTGATGCTTTTGCTAATGTTAGTCATATTCTTTAGTATTGGAATTATCAATGTTTTTATTTTCTAATTTTATTTCATAGAACAGTTTTTGAATTTGTTAACAAAACCTTCTAAAATATTAAGTAATATAAGGGATACGCTGACATATCTTGTTAGTTATTCTTTAATTAACATATTTTAATCCACCTAATATCTTATTAAGCTCCGTCAAAAATATTTAATAAGTTAAATATGCATTTCATTTATAGCGAAATGAAGACGCCATGTTAGAGAATGTATAATTTTTTAATTGTCTAATGAATAGAACAGTTAAATCAGCTTATAAATTTGACGCATACGATTTGACTCCTTTCACTCATAAATGTATTATATTGTTGCCAATTGTCTACATCTAGTTCCACTTAATTTTATTCTAAAATTTGAGTGTGTCCATTTCCCCATTTCCAAACGCACATTGATAACCACAGGCAATAAATTATGTGTGAAAGAAAATGATATTACTTTTGGCGGGTAAGTTAAATTGATTTTTTTTTTTTTTTTTTTTTTTTTTACATTTGAATGTGGCGGGTGATGAAACTCAGTGTCTTATCTGAAGAGAGAATTTCTGTTGTCAAGTTCACTGTAAAGTTGTGATTTAGCTAATCTGATTGATAAAAAATCCCTTCGCATGTGTTGACAAGTAATCTATCAATGTTTGATGTTGTATTTGCAAATTATATTAGATACAAGCTAGATTTTTTAAATAAATACTGTACGTGGCCAAAAGTCTGCATACAACTTTTTTTTCAAAATAAATATACCATATTATTACCTGGATTTTTTTTTTTTTTTACGCAACCTATGACTATTTTTCTATAATAAATTATTTATTTAAAAATCAAAATAAATCGTCACACATTCAAGAGTTAGAGGCTTTTACCTTCAATAAACAGAACAGATAAATAACGCGGCTTGATGATTTTTTTTAAATATTTATTTTGTTTCAAACTCGAATAGCAAATCATTATAAGAGATTTTTTTAACGTAATTAATATTCCTGGCTAATCAGCTGGCCTTCAAATGCAGCTGATTCATAAAGAAACATTAGTTTTGAAATGAACATAGCTAGAAATAATTATAAATAAAAACTGAAACAATTTTACAAATACCAGTCAAAAAAGGTTTTAAAAATAAAACCAAAAGAAGTGGGTTTTAAAATTTGAAACGATATTCCATTTCATCATTTTTGGAGACAATAGAACTCTTTTTTTCCTTGTCTGTTGGCTTTCTAAATTTAAACTAAATTGCAAGCAAACATAACAGAAGTCTTAGAAATAGCCAATATTTGGATTATGACACATGTTTTAAACAATGGCAAGTTACCTTGAAAACTTTGTTTCTCTTAACATATTCTACTTTAAAAAATAAATTTCAGATGAATATAGCATTTTTTTGGCATGCGTTTAATGATGAAATCTGGGAAATTTCCAAGTTTGTTGGCAAACAAATCGGCGGAAATAGATAATGGTTTCCTTATTTAATAATATATATATATATAATACTTCGACCGTTACTATTTGATTTTAATTCGTTTTGAATATTTTTCAATAAAAATTAGCGCGTTATTAAAAAATATGAATATATAAATATTCACTTATTGCTGTTCAAACTATTCAGAATTTTCATTATTAAAATGAAAAACAGCCACATTATATGTGAAGCATGTTCTTAACAATTGTAATTAATCTTATAATTTAATCTTTTAAATGTTTATTATTTACTACATTATCAACTTTCATATAATTTTGAAGAACTATTCTTTTTTGACATAATAAAAACCTTTCTAAGAATCAGAAAAGCTTTTATTAATTTCCTATTTTATCAAGTATACTAAAATTAATATAAATTATTTCAATCGTAATAAATAAGTCGTTGCGCTAAAGTTGTATAATAGTAATAAATACGCAAGTCATTGCTCGAAATTTGTTATACAATTATAATAAATATGCAAATCATTGCTGAATTCAATTAATATTTAATACTTGATTAAAAATTAAATATTTAAAAAAATTGGTTTATAAGGACTATTTGCCTTAAATATGTTTAACATTTACCAATTTTAATCGTTATTTCCTTAAATTTTGAATATTTAAAATCTAAATAAATAGGTACTTATTAATTAACGATAAAGGATTGGCGATAATTTCGCTGGCGAAATTACCATTTTCTTCCTGTAAACTCTGTTTAAATAGCGAAAGGAGATACTTATTTTCTTCTCGTAAGTTGGAAGTGCGTTCATAAGTTGGCGAGTTTTGTTGCTAAATTAGCGAGTTTTGACTCATTTACTATTAATAAGTACCAATAAATATTATCTGTTTTAAAGCATAAATAATATTTCGTATGTTAGTAGTAGAAATACAATAAAATAATGTTCATTTAATGAAAAATAAATGCATATCGTTTGGCTAAAAGAAAATAATACTTAAAATGAAATTATGAATATATTTACGACTATTTTCAGCATAAGAATTATCACTTTTATTTCTTTGAACTAAGTCGAAAATTGTTCCTAATGTCATACTCTGAACTTGTCATATAACTTGCATAACTAATGTATGTAACATACATAAATAATGTCATATAACTTGCCAAAGTAGATTCTTTGTCACATTCTGTAGCATTTTTGTAAACGAATGAGCAATTCATCCTTCTTTTTGAGTGACATTTTATCTTTTGGCCCCCGCCATATTAATTTATCTTCGGGTAATCGTTCCTAAATCAGTTTGGCAAGCATTCAATTTTTTGGCTTCTTTGGTTGTCTTTCCCTTATTACTCGTCAGTCTACTCAAATTTAGGAAGAATACAGCGCTAAGTTGGGAAGATTACAGGGAATTGCTGCATTGCCAAAGTTTTCATTTTTTTCGGAGCTATTTCGTCTCATAACAAAGATGAAATTTAATTTTTTATTAACGTCATATTAAAATAATGCATAATTTTAAATTTCAAATTTGTGAAAAAATAAATTTAAAATACCTTCAGTTGCTCTTGGCTTGTCAGCTAATTTTCTACTATGTGCTTTCAGAATAATATATTTATTAATATATGCTAATGGAAAGGAATTTATATTAGCACCATAAAATACAGCACCATGAAAATAAAAACAATGGGATACTAATCAATGAAAGTAAAAGAAAGAACAAAAATTCTATCGTATATATATAAAAGGCAAAAAAGTTTCATGAGAATACTTGTAACTTCATTGCCTTTCTTTGCATGTTGATGAAAATTCCCATCATAACATTTAATGAACAAAAAATTGCAGTCTAAACAGGTATACTGTAAATTGGTTGTTACTGGCAGCTTTTTTCACGACTTTGTGTAATAAGCAATGTAGCTATCAAACAAAATCAAATGTCACTATCATTAGAGCTGGTTTGAACTTGTCATTCCGCTGTTTGTTGTGGTTGGAAGAAGCACGCGATTTATTGAGTATTTTTTGACAACTAATCTGAGATTTTTTTGCTAATAAAAGCGATAATGAGTGGATAAATTTAGAAGAGAGGGAAATTGAAGATTTTGTACTGAGCTTAAATGTAAATTTGAATAATGATGGATATCTTCATCATACTGGTTTTTTTTTATTATTTTATATTACATATTTATACTGGAATTTTTAAAACATTTTTCATTTAATCTAGAGTATGAATTATTTTATAAAAAAATCTTGCAAAGAAGAGTTGCAGGTGATAGTTTTGATTAGCCTAAAAACGCAGATAAAGAAAAAAGGTATTACTAGGTACAGTAACTATATTCCTGTAATAGAAAGCACAATTGGGTATATCTTCTAATATAATATCGCACGAAGATTTTCTCGGTGATCTGATGGCCGGTGCTTATACTTCTGACTGTCTTCTATGCACAAGATGCTTAATGATACAAAAAAAAATCGATTTTTCTGATCCTAGAGATAAAAAGCAGGAAAATACTCTAAGTACACTATTTAAAGAATCACTAAAGCGCAGCACAACTATATATGTCATCTAACACCCTACTTGACGTTGACTTAAACTATGATAATAAAATATGTTCTTTTGGGTCCATTTTTTTTTCTATGCACAAGAGCAGCACAACTATCATCTACATCCTATTCACATTGTCTTACTTTGTGGTATGATGATCTGTACTTCTCTGTACATTCTTTTCTACGCACAAGATGCTTAATAGTATAGAAGTTGGACAATTTTGAATCCAGAGATAAAACAGGAAGGTAGAGTGGATATATTTTTTTCTTATAACCAGTATTTGTTATTTAACGCCCTACTTCACATGATTATCTGTACTTCTCTATTCCTTTTTTTCTATACACAAAATGCTTAATCGTACACTATTAAGCATTGATTAATAATATACTATTAATGGAATATTTTGAATCCAGAGATAAAACCGGACGGTATTATGGATATATTAAAACAATTATATTAAACATGTAGCATCTCATTTGAATTTTCTGTGTTGTGAGGCCCAGAGCTTCTACCTTTCCAAAGGATGTAATGATGTCTTTTAAAATTAATTCCATAGTGCACATTTTCTGCTTATCACAGGATATAAAAGAATTCACTCATTCATGATTCTGATGATCTAAAAAAATGCTTTATTTCACATGGAAATAAAATTATTGTAATCTCAGAGCTTAAAAGTCAGAATTTGGACTCAATAATGAATTTTATCGACACAAAAATAAATTTTATCGACTTTATTTTTTATTTAAAAAAATATTCATTGGAAACGAATGCGAAGCCGCTCATATTTTACAATCAGATTCAGAAAATTAATTACGGATAATTTATTTCTTCCTCTGACAAACAATTCTCACTTATTGGACTTTTCTTTCCGGCGAATGACGAATTGATCGAAAAATTCATTGTTCCATCTACAAAGCTTGCAAATTATTTATTAACGAAGTCCTTAATGCGGCGGCCCGTTTCATTCTTTATCATGAAAAAGCCGACAGACGAAATGCATTTATTCATTAAGTGTTCGCTTCTACTTAGAATGATTTATAATACGAAATTGCTCATCTAAAAAAAATGGCTTTTTTTGCTCTGATGAAGGGGAAGATCTGAAGTACCAGAACGTGATGGGAACAGAAAAATTAATGAAAGAATCTTCAGAGGTTAATGTTCCAAGTGGTTGTAATTGACTTGCAAGAAACAACGAGATTGAGAAAGGAGATATTTCATCGAAAAACGTTTTATATTGCATCGATTAAAGATATCAGAAGATAAACTCGGAACTATGTACAATGTAAAATAAGTTTTAAGTTTTAATCATTTAATCACCATTCGATTCAGATATATATTTTTTGTAGTTCCTTTAAAGAAAATTTGCATTTTTCTATTTCTAATTATATTTTGTGCATTTCACATGGAAAGACAATAAAATTTCTATCGAAAATGATAATTTACTGTCGTGCTTGGATGCATGATAATGTGGTTCTAAAAATCGACAATAATATTGGAAAAATTTGAATGATGAAAAGATAAAATCATCTACTTATTTCCATCTATATTAGCTGGTTGTAATTATCCTCTTCAGAAATATTTTATCTGTTGCCAGTCTATTTTATCTAACTAATTTTTTTTAATTATTCATTTAAATAATCGTTTGCTGATTTTTCAAAGAATGTGCATGGTAATATCTCTAAAATCGTCTGAATTCTTGGAATTGTTTGTGCTTTCAGAAACAAGAATCTGCAGATAATAAATTCATATTTTTATCTATATAAATGATATTTTTCTTGAATTCAATTTAACATCACAGCTATGAACGGGTAATGACATTATTGGAGTAAACAAAAAAAAATATTTTCTTCAAGAACAATCCTGCATTAAAAATAAAAAAGACGCAAATATAAATAAATAAGCAATTTTTTGTCTTATCTTTTTTTTCCCTTTTCTTTTCTTTTTCTCTGCTTTCTTGGATAAATAAATTGGCAAAATTCTATAATATCGGAATAATATATTTTTTATGCTTGAAAAACGAATAATGAGAAAATAAATTCAGTTACGAATTATTTAATTTAGGTGAATTGTATGATTTTCTTTCTGTAAGGTAATGCAATTCATTTTGCGTAATTATTTCGTAAATAAGAAAATGTGTATTTTTTTCTTTCTTTTATTCTTATGTTATTCCACATTTATTGTTGCTGTTCCACATATAATCAGTTCTTTCTTCACATATAATTTCGTTCTTTCGTCACACTTTTTTTTTGGGGGGGAGGGAATTTTTTGCCTCACATTGCCGAAAACTCGGATTTGGCCGGATTCCAACTAAGAAGAAAATTATACCTAATACTATTTCAAAACATGTTTGAAGTCTGTTACTCTTCGTTAACATGATCTGGGCCGACTTTTTGCTCATAAAGGGAAAAAAATGATTAATTGCAAGTAATTTTAATTTCGAATTTCTGCAACGTTTAATTTTAAAGCCTCTACATTTGATAGTCAGGAACAGAGTATCAAAATAAACTTCCATTTCAGAACCAACGTAGATACCCAAAACTTTTTCGAATACTCTTTAATAAAAGTGTTATCTCAGAAAACACAGAGATAATGAAAAAATAATCTTTGGCTTGAATATATCATTTTCAGTGAATCTAGTGTCATTCTTGGTGAGTTATTTGGCGATCAATCCCTTGCGTGCGGTGAATAGTATAAGAAAATCGAATTTGTGTTTTGGACGCGTTTTCACCAACCGGTTGAAGCAAAAGATTTTGTGACTACACTTGTAGTCACAAAATCCCATACCAAATTCGATACGTTTAAATTATTGCATCTTTGAGTTATCACTCTTAGTGTTTCTGAAAATACAGACAGGCAGACGATCATCAGTTATTGCATTTGGCTTAAAATTAAAAGTTGTCTAAATTACAGATGCTAATTCTGTGCATCGAAATTTATCAATTTAGCTTTCTTCGTTTTGCAGTTATCGTGTTAAATTACATTCGAAGAGCTGGATAGAAAGACTTGCTCTGAGCAGATTTTGTTCAAAATTTTGATAGAAATTTGCGAATTTGGTGTAAATAACGCATACCAAATTTCATTCGATCTAGATCAAAACGTTTTGAATTGTCTTTGCCACAAACAGACAGACGGACGTTTTCCAAAAATGAATTTTTCGAACTCAGTGGAATCTAAAACGTGGAAATTAACCAAATCCTGCGTACGAATTTTTTGGCGATTATTGTACTTTCTATACTACGTATACCAGAAAGTAAAAATGCTGTAACTATGACATAGCTTTGTTACCGTATAAATTTATGTAATAAAAACTGTCAAATGAACAGGTTTAACAGTTTACTGCTTATCTTAAATGTCTAGCATTTGGAAAAACACTTTTTCGTCTCTGAAACCATATTCAAATCAGAATAAAAGATTTTTTTTTGTTGAATATGAATGAGACGAACAAAAAAAGTGACATTAAATGACCACTAAAATAGTAAGTGCACGCGTCTATAAATTTTCCCTCATGAATCGAAGAAAAAAAGTTAGTTAAATGGAAAACAATAAAAGAACTGTGTCTGAAGAATATGGAAAGTTTATGATTCACATGGAGACTGTATAAAAAATGCGAAACTTGGCCATAAATTAATCAAATGCAGAGAACAAGAGGGAAAGCGTTTAATTTCAGGTTGATAGCCCACGGCAATAAAGAAATTACCAAAATAGTTTTGCATATTTTTTCTCTGTAAGATGTGTCATAGTAATGGCGAAATCTAATATGTGCAAGTGATATTTATAATAAATGCGAAACAGAATTATGATTAATATGCAGCTACGTTGGATGAATGACATCTGAAAAGGAAATATTTTTTGTCAAGCATTCATATAAAAAATATAGGAATTCTTTTTCTCCCTTTTTCTTTAAATGCGTTGTTAAGATTAAAAAAAGTTATGATACAGAAAAATGTGGCTTTATGAACATAAAAAGTAAATTAATTTAATTGGTTTCGCAGCATTTCAAACTATTTCGGGACACTTACTTCTATAAAAAATATTCTTTTATTAGAATTTCTGTTATACGATGCGCATTCTTTTTTTATTAGTTATAATTTTAGTTGAAGCTTAAAATAGTTCCATTTTAGATGTAACTACTATTCTAGTTTATTCAGAAATACAAATGTAAATATCTCAATTTATGACATATAAAGAAGCTCATGATTTATCTTCAACTGACAGTTTAAAATTGCTATCCATATAACCATGATTTATTTTTATGCATTTAATAAAGCGATATTTCAGTGTGATATCGCGACGTTCGAATGCCAAAAATTATGTAATAAAAACACAATTTCGGGAAGAAATTGTCATAAAAAAACACATTTCCAAAACTTTGAGAATGAAAGAATGAAACGTAATTTTTTTTTATTTAATTATATTTATAGTATATTTCTGAGAATCGTTTTATGTTTATTAATTACATCAATAAATGCCCTCTCCAATATTTACTAACCACTAAAGAATGTCATATATTTTGTGATATATAAGTTTTATTGTTAGTAACTAAGCAAAATTATTTCACGTGTTATGCGAAAATTTGTCATCTCATACATATTAAATCGTCTGATTGTTGGATCTAATTTCTATATGATGGAATATAATATTTTATACACAAGAAAATCATTTTTTATAGTAACAAGATTTACAGTTGACTTATTACTAATACAAAATATATTGTATAATACTAATATAATTAACCAGTCTGTTATATTGCATTGCATCCAGCGTTGTTGGAGCTATTATATCTATCTAAGTAAGTATATATATTTGGCTCTTTACATATGTTTTATTTTCAAATCGTTCTAAATTAGAAACAGGCAAAAACAAAACGATTTTTCATAGAAATAAATAACAATATATCAATTCCCAGAAAAATTTTGAAAACAGCAGTCCATTCAAAATTAATAATTGCAGTAATTCAAAATTTTTATACTATGCATTAATTAAAATTTTATTAGACACTAGCCATAGTGGGTGACTAGCTAGTTTTCCCCGAGGCTGTTTAGTTAAATATTTTATATAGCTTACTCTTTATTGCTTTCTAAGTAAAGTATTTTTAAAACTTATTAATATTTTTTATTTTACGAGTATAAAGCTTAATAATAGAAAATAAAAATTTCAGAATTTTATGTGAATTCAGATATGTGTGCAAATTTATTGTCTTAATGATTTTGTAACAGGAAAAAAAAATTAAAATATAAAGTTTTGAGGTAATACAGTTTAAATGCAGTTAAAATTTTAAGAAATTTAGTTACCATATAACGAAATTAACTGCCGAATCGTTAAGAGGTCACTCAAAATTATGCTTTATATGACAAATTAGCTGTAAGAAAAATATTTTTAATCGCGATATATAGATAATCGATATGTGTTTAATCGCGTATTGTAGTCATCGTTTCTTTTACGTCTTCTGCGTTTGATATATCTCAATTGTGTAGTGTACAATTTTAAGCCATTCTTCTATTTAACAACAGGAAATTTAGTATATACTTATATTGCCCAAAAGTAGACAAATTGATTGTTTTGTGAAAGAATATTTTTTTATAACTTACTTACTTTACACTTACTTTTTAATAGAAAGACTTTTTATTTATTATGCAACTTATATTTCGTATCGATTTTTTCCATCACCGCTGAAAGTAAGTGTACAGGCATCACGTGATGCACGATGTTTGCACGCATAACGATGGACAGTCATAAAGGGAAATGGAATGCAAAAATAAAGGTATATTCTTTCGAAAATATAAATGCTGCACTCTGTGATTTCTAAATAATATTAACGAAATTCAACATTAAAATTCATTTAATTAAGTTAAATTTCTCAAATAGTCAAAATGCTTGTTTTTGAACAATATAAGTATAGGTATACATGTCTCAGAAACAAAAAGGGAGGGGGTGTGGAGTTAAGTACAATTATGAAAAAAAATTCATTTGTATTTTATATAAAGAGTTGTATCTAAGTAATCATTATAATTTTTCTAAAAATTGAAAAGCAGTCAAAATGATTGATTTCGGCGATCTAGTGCTAAAATAATTATCGTATTTTCCATTTGTTTTTGTTTGTTTGTTACCTTTACATTAAAAGTACATGATATTTTAGTATATTTCTAACTTCTATGTTGATTTAATGCACTTTATTCAAAAGAGTTAATATATAAACTATGTATTCTAATACATGTTTCCTGATTGTTAAAATAGTGAAAATAAAATTGAAAATTCAATAAAACACGTGCTTAAATTTGAATCGTAAAAGAATTGCTGAAGCTTTATAACTTTAGCAACTTTTTGTGATGCTAGAAAAACCACTTAGAAGTTTTAATAAATTATATCAAAGAAAGTAAATGCAGCGTTAATATTTTATCGAATCAATAAAACATTTATTTTATAGATAAGTAATTAAATTTCATCAAAAAATAAATAAAAGAAACATTGAATAATGTAATTGCTTCAAATAATAGAAACTGAATATTGGACCAACATTATAAAAGAAAAATTTAATATTAAATCAAGGGTTATAGAATAATAACTGTTTTATAAAAAAAATTTAATATTACCATAATTAACATAATAGTTAGCATTAGAGTTCTATCAAAATTTCATATAAAAATATAGAGTTATGGTAGAACAGTAATTGCTGCAAATTACAAATAAATAGTTGTTGAATAATTGTTCGAAAATAAATTAGATAATAGATATAAGATTTTAAAAATTATTATAATTTAATACTACTAGAGTTAAATTATTATGGAATTATATTAGAGTAGCTAATAATAACAGAAAACGAGGAAGATGCATCGAATACACTGAATAAACAAAATGATACAAGGTTTTCTAAAATAATACCAATCACATGCCTATCAATTTAATATTTAGAAATACTTCTGAAAAATTCCATTAAGAGAAAATTATATAAAGCGTAAAGATGAAATTTTAACAGCCCCTACTTCCTGTGATTCAACTCTTCCCCAAAGGAGGTTATAAAAATTAAATTAAGAATTTAAACAAAATTCGTCATATTATAAAAATGCCACACAATCTTATTTTTCATGAATTTTAATATTTTATGTAGTCAATTGTTAACCATTCTTTGCATGATTTTTTTTGAAAAATAAATCAGTGTGATATAATTCATACTTTAGATTAATTGAAATTTTTTAAAAAAAATCCTAGTATAAATATATAATTTAAAAACAGTATGATGGAGATATTCATCGTTAGGCAAATTTACATGTTAATCTCAGTACAAAATTTTCAGTGTTCCTCTCTCTTGAATTTCTCCACTAGCAAAAAAATCTTATTTTCTCTCTATTTTACTATTATAAAAAAATCTTTTATTAGAAAAAAAAATCTTTGATTAGTTATGAAAAATTATTCAAGAAATCGCATGTTTCTTCCAACCACAACAAACAGCGGAATGACAAGTTCAAATTCATTTTTTTATAGCTAAGTTCCTTATTATTCAATAATTGTGAAAAAAGTTGCCAGCAACAACAAATTTACAGTATATCTGTTTTGAGTATAATTTTTTGTTCACTAAATGTTATGATAGCAATTTCCATCATGCAAAACAAGGGTAAAACGCAAAAAAATAAAGCAACTGAGTCAAGAGTATTTTACCTTAATTATATATTATTTATTTACAAGTACATTAATAATTAGAAAATACTGAAAATGAATTGTAATCAGATTTATGTCAAGATTCGCTGGATGTATAAAGTACAAAAGCTCTCTTAAATTAGATACCATGTATGAGCTTTATCATATCTTTAAATTTAATCATTTAAATTCAAAGATTAACTCCAATAAGTGTCACACATACGCACGCCAACTTTCCCTAAAAAAATCCGCATTTTCCCAAACGGGCATTCAATGAATTCTTCACAGCGTGAGGTTTGCCTTTCACTTGACTGATGTGAAAAGACTGACATCGCAATGCGTGTTCACAATCAACCCGTTGTTTCAACCCTCTGGAGTGGTGAAAGTTGATATTGTTCGTTTTTTACGCTGAGTGCTCTCGAATAGAATCGTGCTATAGCTGATTGCCCCACATCAGACATCGTCTGATAATAGTTGGAAATGTTTTTTCCCTCGACAATTATCGTTTGACGTTGTTTGATTTTCCTTTGTCATCGTATTCCACTACGTCAACATGTAGATTACAGAATTTGTTCGATTTGATTATGGAATGCACCTGTTAGAGTGTTGAGTGTTTGGATTAAATTTATTTTATGCAAATTTGTATAGTTGATACAGAGTTTTGAGTATAAAATTAAACAGAATGAAAAAAAAATGATTTTTTTTAGTTCGCGTCTTTGTTGTATGAATAAACAACTTTTTTTTTATATAAATTAACTATCGTCTGAAATAAGTTTTGCGCATGAATAGATTTCTTGTGTTTTAAAGTTTTTTTTCTGTCAAATTAGGCATTAAATAATAAATGAAAAACCTATTTTCTGAAAAGAATTTTAATAGAAATGTGCATTGATAAAATTTATTCAATCTGATAAATACAAATGCATAAATTTTCTGAAATGTGCATTGATAGAATTTCTTTTTTCTGATAATTGCAAATGTATAAATTTTCAGAAATGCATACTGATAGAATTTCTGCAATGTAACAAATGATTTATTTCAAAGATTTTTTACTTTGATTTGGACAAATGTTTGAAATATTTTTTGTCTAGCACTGATTCAAAATGTTTTCATCTACTAAAGAAAAATTCGTTCTTAAATTTGAATTTTTTTTAAGTCTTTCTTATTTGAAGTATTAATTTAAATAATTTATTATAGTTACTAATTTCATTGAAAAGTTACATTATCTGTTAAGGAATAATGAAGCAATTATTTCACACAAGCAATAAAATTTATTTTTCGAAATTCAATTTAAAATTGTAAGAATATTTATATTTGAAATAAATATTTACTTCAAATTTCAAGATAAAATTGTAAGAATATTTATAATTGTATTGAATTTCAATAATTATTTCATATGGTTCTTTTCACCTTAAAATTGATTTTAAAAATTTTAATAATTTAATTATCTTGCATAAAAATCAGATGAAAATATTTTTCAACTATTTATTATCTTTAAATAAAAAACAATCGAATCTCAAAGTTAATATGATTAAAAGGATATTAATGAAATATTCTTTCATTAAATGTATTTTAGGATCAACAACAAAAATGTTGAAAATGAAGGTTATCGTATTTCCCTGTGATATAAACGATTACGATTCAAACTCAAATGCATGTTTTACGATATTATTTTAAGATAAGAGATATTTACCCAAAACTTCGAAGGTAATCCAGATAATTACCAATTACAACCTATTCCGAAATGTCTATTTATTGAGTTTCTTAAATATCCTGGTAATATTCTATTTCTAGTAATTCGGATACTTATAATTTAAAACCTATTTTTAAATGTCTATTTATTCCATGTTCTAAAACATCTTGGTAATATTCTGTTTCTACTTCTTAACAATGAAAAAGACATCATATATATTCCTTCATTAAATATATATTATGGAACACATCAAAAAGAGGAAAATGAATGTTACTGTATTTCTCTGTGATTAAACGATTGATTCAAACTCAAATGCATGTTTTATGACAATATTTGAAGATAAAAGAAATATTTACGCACAACGCCAATAATTATAATTTCCAACCTATTTCGAAATGTCTATTTATTCCGTGTCTCAAAGATCCTGGTGATACTCTATTTCTAGTTCTGAATAATGAAAAAAAAACATATATTCTTCCAATAATTGTATTTTATAGCACAACAAAATGTTGAAAATGAAGGTCATTATATTTCTCTATGGTATAAACGCTTACAATGCAAATTCACATGCTTGTAATCGACATTAATGCATGTTTTACCACATTATTTCAAGATTAAAGATATTTTCGCGCAACTTCTAGGGCGATTCCGATAATTACAATTTCCAACCTATTTCGAAATGTCTATTTATTCCGTGTCTCAAATATCCTAGTAATACTCTATTTCCAGTCAAAAACAAGACGATCGATCGATTGATCTGTGGGACATCAACTTGCTTTTAAATAATGTGACTTGAGCACGAACCTTTAAATGCGGATTTATATTCTCCCTTTACTCCTTCATGCTGAGATAGGGATTTCATAGATTTGTCTAGCGAAGTTGATTCTGCTTTCTGAATATTTTCAACCTTATGTATATGCAGAGGGTGACAACAACTCTACTTAATGAAAACACAGCAAGGAATCAGGAAATGTGCTTATTTAGTGATGAATATTATCTTATGTTTAGAATTGTCATTAATTTTGAGGCAATTCTCGTTTTATTACTATAAATATTAAAATTCCATGTACCATCTTTCAAACTTCAGGCATGGCTACAATTATATAAAAAAAAGGTCTTCTATAGAATTGTTGAGCAGATTTAAAACACTTCATATCATAAAACCAGTACTTGGGTGACCAAGCTTTGGTCGGCATATGTTTAAAGCAAATAAAATCCTATCCTATGGCTCGTTTAAAGTTATAAGAGAAATTGAATTGAATTGCAAACATGGTATGGAACATGAGAAAAAGGCATGGGAATCCGAAGCCCATGCTTTATTTCATCTCTAATAAGTTTATGCAGATCATGTATAGCCATATGTTAATATTTAGTTATAAAAAAAGAATATTTTTTTAATGTTTGTGTGTGTAAAATCGCGTTTTTTCAAGAAAGGCACATATAGATAGATAAACTTAAAAAGCAAAACCTTATCCTAATATGAAATTTGGTCCAAATCGTTAGAGCCGTTTCCGAAATACACGCAATAAATAAATTATGCATCCAATAATTAAAGTTATAAGCTATCAAATTTATTTATCAGAATCATTGCTTTTTTAATAATTGTGTTTATATACATATAAATATACAAACTGACAGACGGTCGGACTTCTGGCAGAGTTTTTCAATATTTGATATGGATTTGCTCTTTAGATGTATCTGTTATTCATCTATTTATCTCTCAGCGATTTGACATAATCCTGTTCAAAAGAAATACACATTTTCTCTGTTCAGATTTCAATCATTAATTAAAAGCAGTCTTGTTAAGACTACATGTCAAATTTCACCAATGTATCAGAAAGAGTTTTGGCTTTCAAGTATATGCCGAAATTGCAAGGGTGAGCCAAAAAAACAACAACCTTTATCCACGTTTTGAATTTTAATTAATAACAAATAATTTAGTACTCGCTGTAAATGCTTTATGGAGAAAAAAATAACTGGTGAAAAAAAACTGAGCAAACATGAACAAAAAGATTGAAGACATGAAAGAAGAAAAGACATGACAGAAAGAAAAGAAAGAGATCATTTAAAGGGAAAAAATAGATGATGTAAATGGAATCTGATGGCATCATTATTTTACCAATAATTAAAAACAATAATTGATTGCAAATCCTTATTTTAAGTATCTCTAAGTATTCTATACTTGTATCAAACGATTTCAATATTTAAAATTGTATTTTTTTATTATAACAATTTTTAATCTGTAAATTATATTGCCAAAGAATTGTAGTCTATAACATTATGACATCATATTTAATTCATACATGAGTATTATATGCTTTGTGGTATAGTAAAGAAAGCCTAATATTAAAAATTTGACAGAATTTAAATTCAAGTAACAAACAAACTCAATTTCATTTATTTAAGTCATCGAGTTTACAGACGTATGAATATATAGACCGACATACGATCAACAGCTCGACGAATTTGGTTTTAAATTTAATACATATCTGTATTTTAGAGGCAGAATATGTGTACTAAACTTGATTGATCCAGCTCTTTATGTTTTAATAGATATTATATTCACTTCCAATCGGACACTCAGACAGATTTCCAGTCAATGGATTCTATTCAAAATTTGAGAAATTGAGTAAACAATCGCAAATTAATTTGATGACAATTTCTAAATTTTATAAGTATTTTTAAAACTGAAAACTTTATCATATAATATATTTGAACAGGAAAAATTGCTATGTTAGTATTCATTGATTTTTTGAGTGTCAGAAAATTTGATGATTTCTTAATAATTTTATCTATTTCACTTAAAATTCATAATTACTATGCATGTCTGGAATTATAAGGTTATGTATAGATTCAGAACTTGTCATGTGTCTTCATTTTTTAATCTTTATTTCTTTTTTCTTATCTAATATTTTAAATGTATGAAACAAATTTTAGTTTTAACCACTTATCTTTCATATCTTACGTAATTTAAAGAAATTTTTTTTAAAAATAAGTAATGATAAGCATAAAATAACTGTATTTATAAAAGCATTTATATTTGTTGCACATTTCTTCCCTTAATGCTATTATCTGTAAAATCGTCTTAATCATCAAATTCTTTAGGTCAAAATATTATTATGGATTTGAACCCATAATAATGATATCAGCTGAACTTTTCAAAATTACAGAAAATACTCAAAAGTTTATCTATTTCGAAATTAATAATTCTTAGAATTGGATATCTGTCAAATAAAATAAATGATGTCGAATTATCTGTCTGGGAATGTGGATCAATTGAACATTCTTGCGATTGGATTCCAAATTATTTTCAAAGTTCAAAATCAGTATTAAACTTTATAATGACTCATTTTCTCACTTAAACTTTATGAATTGTTTGTTAAAAGGAATAATTTATTTTCAATAAAATAAATTATTCCTTTTAACAAAAAAGAAGAAATTGTTTTTGAAACAGACATGTTTATTTATAGTAAAATTACTGTAATGTTGATTTTATTATTTTTAGATAAAATTGACGATCTTACAATTTATACTTTGAAGTGACATTATTTAATTTTTTTAAAATATTTAGTTATAAATATTTTAGCCATAATGGTTTTTTTTTCTTTCCACATATTTCTTCTATATAAACATAAATGCCAAACATAAATTCCTTTTTCTCTTATATAAAGTAATGTTTTGCAAAGGTTATTCTTTTTATTTTAATCACACTAATTATATAACTAAAAATTAATTAATAATCTTAATTAATTTTTATAGTTATTAGTACTTTAATACATATGACATTGGCATTTTTATTTTACATAATAGATAGCCATTTTGTGAATATTATATTAGGTTATATTATCTGCATAATAATATGCAAATTACCGTTACATATTTATGGAGTTTTAATTTATCAGAATTATAATAGAGGGAACGGAAATTATGGATGGCAAATTTCTTTTACGATTTTTTTAGTTAACCGAATCATCATATAAAATTGACATAGTTTATTTTAATTCGCAGTATTTTTAATTAGTTTCTCTTTTCATAATAATGATTAAATATAAAATAATCCTTGGATTTTCATTTCACTTTTATTAGTACAGAAAAGTAAGTACAGAAAAAGTACAGTACTTAGAACAGATTGTAAAGTTTTTAAGTACAGAAAAAACTCTACAGTCTTACAAAAATATAAAATTTCGCAATAAGACAAGACTTCCTTTTTTGATTATTTAAAAAGTAAATTTAACTAAATATTTTTTTTAAATATGCCAATTTTAAATATTTTTTTGAATGACAAAATGTCATTAATAAAAAAATATGTGAATATATCCTTTTTCTTCATAATATTTTATAGACTTTTTTCATTTATATTTCTCTGTTTTTCTAATAAATTTCTAAAATTTTGCAATATTAAAGAATACATTATAAAAGCTCTCTAAATTTGTAGAAAAAAAAAAAAAAAGCTAAATTATCAGAAAGAAGATTCATTGCTGTATAAAATTACAAAAATTAATTGGAGAAAAAAAAATAAGATTACTTGCTAATAAAAAGTTTTTAATTAAAAAGAATGTATTTTATAGCCATTAAGATAAATAAATTTAATATTTAATATATTTTCCTATGATAAGAGCTATTTTGGTGACATCTCCATTAAAAATTTCCCAAAGACATAGTGGCTCCACTTTTTAATTAAGCTGTTAATTACATTTTTGATTAAAGGTTGTCAAAATAACTAAGTAAATAGCAAACGATATTTTTCTTTTTTTTAATAATTGATTTGTTTTTTACCTTCTCATCATCCTTCAGAAATGGAATATTTATTGTCATATCTACAATTCAATGAGCAAACATAAGCATAATTTATTTTTAAGAAAAAGAAAAAAAAATGAACTCCGTAATTATTATCTTTTCTTTCCTTAGCATATTGGACAGCCAAATAAACATCTCCATCCATTTAGGGTCCACTCCCTAGTACGTGACATATATATTTTTTTTCATTTCGCAAGAGCTGACAAATTTAATAATAAATTAAAATTAAAATTCCTTGTTATCTTTAAGGATAAGCATTCTCTGTATTGAACAAAGAGAGGCTTTGAAATATTCTTCGAAAAATAAAAATTAAAATTAAAACAACAAAATATTATCAAGTTGGTGTGGTATGTCAGCATAGATGATTAAAACTGGGCTATCTGTTTGTGGATGGAAGAATTAAAGTCAATTAAAAAGGGAAGTGGAGCTTTTAATTTTATTTTTTAATTCTACTGCATAACCGTGAAAATAATTTAATGAATGATTATGTAAATCTAAGACATATATCAGTAAGTTAATATTGCTGTCGCTCGCTCTCTGTCTTATTAAAATAATATGAACATGTGTGTGTGTACGACTCATATTTGCGTGGTGTAAGTTTGACGCAGAATTACCATGACTTTATTTATTATGAACTCATGGGTTTGATAATGAAAGTAAAAAAAGGACCAGATTACTTGTCCCATTAACTTCTTACAGGACTGATTAACAGTTCTTTAAACTGTTTAAAAATTAAAAATGAAATTTAAGGCTTTCTTTTTTTTTTCTTAAAGTGTATAAATAATATTAGCATTTAATTCTACTACACATCTAAAATCAGATTTCGTTTAATATGATTATTTAAAATTCATAAGATTTTAGCTACGTCTTTGCATTTTTGATGTATCGCATTTACATCCATATAAAAGTTCATATGGATGACCCTTAACATATTTTGTTTAAATGGTGATAATGACCCACTCTTTAGGTACTAAATCAGTGCACTAAAGTTTATTTTTTTAATTTATCGTTTTTCGTTTTGTAATTATCATATGTTATATTGTATTCGAACAGCCAGACTGATTTACCGTGAAGGAATTTCGTTGAAATTTTGATAGTTATCTGCAAGCTTTCTGTTAAGATTATGTTATAAATTTTATCTGTCTAGCTCAGCATCTTTGAGTTATGACATTTACAAACAAAATTCCAAAAATTTGTTTTTGTGAATCATGTGGATCTGAAACGTGGAGTTAGAATTTTTTTGGCAATTACAATATATTCCTTTTCTATACTTCATAAACGACAAAATAAAAATAGAACAAATAGAACACATTGTATGTTCTATCTATGAAGAAAAGGAATATACGAGGATACGTTAATAAGAAAGAAAGAAATGAAATAATTTCTGCCATACGATCAGTGAAATCGAACAAAAATTAACCAGAATATTAAATAAAAAAAATTATTTTAATAGTGTCTTTATGATCTCTAAAGAACAATTTCAATTAATTTTTAGTCACCACCTTATACATTTGGATTTTGAAATTTTACTTTCTTTTCTATTCGGAGAAGCGTGTACAATACTGATATTTTCAGAGTTTTGTTGCCATTTAAAGGTTTCGTTAAATTGGATTTTGATTCAATGAATTCAATTCTGAAAAAAATTGATTCCATAATATTTATTATAAGAATATTATAAATAAACTTTTAAAAAGTTAAAATTTGAAGAATATATTTTTTGTTCATTTATTAAAAATTTGCTTTTAATAGATATTTTTATTCTGTTTATTTTTCCACATCACAAATTTCAAGAGTCAACAAATAACATTCTTTTCTTTCGACATTATTTAAGAAAAAAAATCCACAAAACATGTGTAGATTTCTTCTATCAGTGTAATTCTAGTTCAAATTTATTTTAAGAAATCAATATTCTCTAAATATATCTTCTTTTAAAAGAGAATTGATTTTCTTAAATTCAGTTAAACCAGATTTTCTTTTCACAATTGTAAAAGAAAATGAAGAAAAGAATTTGATTTCGAAGTTATATGTTAGGGAATTGAAGAGGAAAACGCAAAAAAAAAAAAAAAAATCGAATTGTTTGACCTCAAATGTAATCTCTACTTAAAGAAAATAATATTTTTGGTGGAAGAAGATATTAAACCAGCGATTTTAAAGCAGCTGTCAAGCGATATTTGTCAACTTCTCTTTCATTTTTAGCAATTTTTTTAGAAATATTTATTACTATCCGCACATTTATTTCTTACAAAAGTGATAGTTAAAATAAATAACTGGGATATTTATTGTTTTATTATTATAAATGGAACAATGCTATAATTTTAAGTTGTTGAAATTGTAGTGACTTTGTGATGGCAAATAGTAAATATAAATCTGGAATATTAACAGCAATTGCTATACAGTATGATTTGATGCTCCAAAGATGTATACGAGATAAACAAATTATTGATAGTTATATCAATCATATTATGCAAACATTTCTGATTTGTTTCATTTTTGATATAAATGATTTCATTGCTTTCGTTTTTAATCCATCAACTGCCATTTTGTTTTTGTACTTTTTAGGCTGGATAAGTGCTGGTTATATTTAATATAATTTTTTTAAAATTGTTTTATTTTGAAAATATTTGATATTTTTGAAAAAAGGTGATCTCTATAAAATGATCAATAAATTCATTTCAATAAAAAACAAAAGACTGAGTAAATAACATAACGTTGCTATAACTCTTAAATTACATATTTATGTACGGTACTTCATCGTAATATATATATATATATATATATATATATATATATATATATATATATATATATATATATATATAACCAAAACAAAGATAAAGTATTCCAAATCTGACAATTCCGTTCCGTTCAACTTACAGACGATTTCAAATTTGTTCGCTTGTTGCAAAAATAATACAGAGCTGAATGCACATTTTCTGCGACATTCTATATTGGCTGATCTATAAAGAATGAAATTAACCATTTAACTGTCTTTGACGAGTATACTCATCATGAAAAAAGTACAATATTTTGCGTCATGACAAGTTTATTCATCAGGTCTAATAATTAGTAAATATAGCTAAATTTTTGCAACAAAATTTCCACACACATTTCCGAAGAAGTCGAAATAGTGAACTGATTAAACTGTCAGGCGTACTAAATACATTTTTGGCGCCGAGTGGTGTATGCAAAATTCCAAAATCCCCAAATGGAGATTGTGGCAGCTGATGGGTTAAGAAATTTTTCCATGGCTCCAAATTTATTTCATCTGAATTTGAAACATTTGATTGAACATCATAGAAGAAAGAATTCGAATAACTAGAAGCATCATTTAAAATATTGATAATAATTGATGAAAAATTTATAACAATAAATATTAGAAAAAATAATTTACTTTTGCTTTGCATTCAAATTTTACATAATTTAGAAAATACTGATAAACAAAAAAATCACTAAAGACTATTTTTAAACCCTCTCTTCGTCGGAAGTTTTTTCAGTTAATGATGCTAAAATAAGAAATAAAACGAGGATCCATTTGAAATGATTTCGGAACAATCTATCTTTAAAAATCAGAATGGAACTAAAAGAAAATCAGAAAGTTCCTTTCTAAATCGCAATCATTCATAATACAGCTCAAAATTTTTGAATTTGGTTTATTTATTATAAATCCTTTCGCGAAATGTGCCGCCTTTCAGAAATCGCTTTTCCCGTAATGTATTCACTATAGTGGTTTTATCTCAAACTGTCCATAATAAATATTTGATTTTTAAATCGCCCTTGGATAGGTGGATATTTATTTTTGAATTTTCTTTCGTACTTTTAACAAACGATTTCTATTTCTTAGTATTGTGTTTAACTTTAGAGCATTTGGTAATACGGCATGTAAATAATTCAATATTGGTATCCAAATATAAAATAAACTTTATCGGAATTGCTAAAGAGAATTCATAGACCGAAATAAATGGCGAAAATATAATGAGGGAACATATTTGAAATAGTTGCTTTAGCTTTGAGGAATAGTGAAACTATGCAAACTTTAGATAGAATTTATGTGATAAAAACTGAAATAAGTAAAGAGACGTAACATTTTCTTCTAATTAACCTTTATCTTAATGTAAAAACTTTTATCTTAATTTCTTTAAAGCATTTAGAAACCCTTTATTTATTTATTTTTGTGGATTTCAGCGAGAAGTTTGTTGAACTTTCCAATTTTATTATTAAGACGGCATACCAAAATTAATTCGTCTACCTCGAATAGGTTTAGTGTAATAATGATTAGAATGATACACTTATACATAATTCCAACAATGATTTTATTAGTGTAGAGTCTAGAAAACAATTATAAAGATACGTCCATTTTTGGTTTATGTTAGCAGAATATTTCATCACAAAATATTCTTTTAAATTGGAAGAGATTGTGGAAAAGAAGCGTGATAGCTCTTTCCTGTCTACATATTCTGTTGCCTTATTACCTTTATTACCTTTATTATTATTACTGTTTTATTATTACCTGTATCTTTTACCTTTTATCAGCAGCATTTAATATAGTTTTCAGTCATAGTGGAGAACTATAAGATACGATAATGTCTTAAATATTTTGAGGTTTTTACAGGGTCATTAAATAACAGATAGATAGTTTCTTTAAATTGTAATGGCTTGTAACAGGTATTTATATGTGTATCAAAAGGTGACAATAAATTTTTAAATTAAATAAAATACGGTAGTTTATTAGTCATTAGATAATAAATAAATTAGTACCGATTCTGATAATCATATCAAAGTGCTCTTGTGTAGTATATGTATAATTCAGTTACATTAACATCACGTTTTTTTAAAGCAACGCTATTTTTGACAGACTTCATAATTTTGAACCACGGTCAAATGATGATGACGACACCTCAACTGGCACACTCCTCTCTTAACTGTTTTAATTGCAAGTAATGAAAAATATTACTAAAAAATTTTATTCTTTTGATACCTGACAAATATAATTGCTTTTAAAAAATTATAAGTGCCCCAATGTTCTTCAAAGTTCCACAAAATTCATCGATGTTATGCTCCGACTTATAATAATTCAGATTGGAAATCCTTGAAAACATGAGTTTCTGAAGATTTTTGTTGCAGATAATACTATTTTGATATGTTATATTTTGTTACAAATATAATATTATAAATAGTCAATTTCATCCTTATCCAAATGGTTCTTTTAGTCTTTATTGATTGCTCTCTGTTTCGTTCTCTATTCCATGCTGTTGACATTAGATTTTTAGACAACAGTGAAAAACAGCATATCAGAAAACGCTTTCAGAATAACTGTAAAAATAATAAAAGAAACGCATTCGTAAATGTAAAATCAAGTGCTTTGCTGGAATAATTCTTCACTTTATACTCTGATTTTTATTTTGAGAAGTAGAACAGTTCTGGGACACTTACTGATGCATATTTTTACAACCGCTGCCATGTGGCCTGTTAACATCAGAGGATTTAAAGAAGGCTCTGACTCGACATTTTATTCCGATATAATGCACATATTATATATAAACTGAAAAATGTAACTTTCATTTGTCTCATTCATTATTTCTAGGTATATGTAATTTTGTTTCCATGCAGAATTAATTACATCGTTAGAAAGAATTTAACAGATATACTTAAACGATGCTTAATAATGACATAATTTCCTATTTTGGCGAGAAACTTGGCGATCATTTTACAATTTGGAGATGAATTTAAATATTTATGTGACGAAAATGGATTTTCTGGAAAATATAGGAATTTTAGCAATATCTCTCTATTAGATTCTGAGATTCATGGATACTTCTGAAAATTATGTGTCCACTGGGAATATTTATATAAATGCAAGGGGCTGTAATAACGTATCCGTTAAATGAATCATCCTCTTGCAAGAGACATTTCTTGGTTTAAGCTGAACTCTACTAACTCTGGTGTTCCTGTTATTTAAGTACAGATTTCCTGTTTGCTTGAGCATTGTTGAGTTATGTAATTGACGTTTTTTCTGTACACATCAGCTAAGTTTTTGTCTCCTCTCTTTCATAAGTATAAAAGAATGAAACTTCATGTAGAATAAAGCTTCTTTAACTAATGAGTTTAAAACAGGAATAAATGTTTATTTCTGATAAATTCGTAAATTAACGTTTTAAACCCTTTTTTGTCAAATGATTATTCCTTAAATATTCTTAATTGGTTGTAAATAGTTTAAGAATTCTTCTGATGTTAGAAAACTATGTGCAATATTACACCCTAACATCACAAAACTAATTTCCTTTCTATAATTTTATAACTGTAGCTGAATGGATAGATTTACTGATATTCTGAATGATTTCTGAATAGACGTCAGATTAATGATCCTAGATTTTTTTGCAACTTAGCAAACATGGTGGTAAAAATTAAGTTTCTTGTAAAATTAAGAACGTTGGCTCTCTCTTTATTATGGCACGAGATGAGGAGATTCTTTTAGAAAATTCCATATCCACTGGAAGATGAATTCTTTATTTGGAATGTTGATTGCGTTGCGAGTTGATGCGTCAAACACATTGAATTGTTACTGTGAATTAAGTAGCGATTTGCAGTCAGAATATGCAATAGTAATTGATATAAATTTTATCTGTTTACACTTAGGCAGTATTTTACTAACTGTACTTTATGTTTCCTTATGGAATGAGCCGTTGTTTTCCATTATCCAGTATGTTGGACTTTTTTCGTTGTAGAATCGCCGAACGATTTCCGAAATACTAAGGTATATTTGTTGTTGTTGTTGTTTCTTATGGCACTTGCCATGGACAAGCCCGCTGTTCGAAGACAGACGATTTAAGCCTGAGGGGGGAGCGCCTCTTGTTTCTAAAGTAGTGCCAACTAGTGCCAAGAGAACGACTTAGCCTACACACACGTCACAACCCTTTTTACGCGGCGGACTTCATTCACTCAACCACAGATCGTAATTTAGACCTGAATCAGAGAACGATCACCCCTGATCCAGTACTCCCAGTGGTATTACTCTCGAAATGGAGGACTTTGTGACCACGACAGATTTAACGCGCGTCAGCCACCAAGCACGCGGGGATTCTTCGGCCGGCGGGGTTCGAACTCGCAACCTAAGGGACGCGAATCCAACGCTCTACCAACCAGGCCTTGGTATATTTCTTTTCCAATACAAATTTTCATTTTGATTGCCAATGTTAGTGTACTAGACCAATCATTTGAATCAAATAAAATATCGAAGAAATGGTCATGAAAAATTAATAAAAATGCTAAATAAGTCTTTTTTTTAAATTTCTTTCTCAGATTTCCTTGGAACTAATTCTGGTTCTGATTGTTCAATCACATTTTTAAGACTTCTTTTAATTGTTGGTGCAATTAAATCCTATTCAAAAGATGACACTGTACCTTTAAGAGGCATAGAGAGTCAGAAACGTGTCTACCAGAGTTCGAACATCCTACCTTCTAGGCTGATATTAATCTGCTTAGAATAAGTGGTAAAGGTCTCGATTTCTGGGTCAGAGGAGTGCAAGGCCTTATTTTACCACTGAATCGTCAGGGGGATTCAACGACTGACGCTCCTTAAAGTGCTCTTTACATCATCAAGAATAAATGTCTTCCCGATTGAGCAGTGTGATTTTGGAGATTAGTGAGGCTCTCATCTGACAAATGCTACAAATGGCGAGATCTTTCCCAAAATAGTCTTCACGACGTTTCAATACGGGCCAAATTGTAGTGAATTTCAATCAAGATTTCTTGAGGGTTCTTTTATCAAGGAATATCCATTATTAATCCATGGTTAACAATGGATACTGCCTAAACTAATAAATATTAATTAATTCAAAACTACGTGTTCGTGTTATTAGACGTAGTAATTATCCCAAAATCACATAGAAAGGCCTTAATTCGTTTATATGTTGTAAATGTCATTTGGATGAGTAGTGCAGAGCTGTGCTGTTCATCATGACTGTAATTAGATTTCAGAGCTACTGATTTAAAGTAGCAACTGTACAAGCCAAATTCATCACAAAAGTACCCATCACCAATGAAGATGTCCTCGAAGTGCTTGGAAATTACGAAAAGATGTGTTGTGAGTTCTGTAGAATAGAAAATAATAAGCACTTTGAGCAGCTCTATTCGAACTGGATTTGTGCTGTGCCAAACATTTGTAAAATATTCCTAATTGAACAGTTGTTGCGTGTTACTAATTCATCATTTCTGATTCTTAGCTCATTTGTGTAGGGTTTGTTTTATAACTTTCTCTTTTGTTTATCAATTTGTAAACCTTCGAATTGGTTTTGATCACATATATAAAATATTATAATTCTCAAAAAAATTCGAAAAAAAATTTCAACAAATATCCACGTTTCAGTCCTCTGTTTAATGAAATTTCGTCAATCCGAATACACATGAATGATAATTATAAAATGTATAGGGCTAGATGAATAAAATTTGGTATACAAGTTTTGCATCTCAAATGTAGATCAGCATTAAATTTGAAATAAAATCCATTAAGGGGTTGAACATCTGAGGGTCTGCTCTCCGTAATAATTCAAATACTTAACAACAGTGGTAAGTCATATCACTGACTCTCCGACGCACCCGGAGGCACACGGATAAAGAATACTGAATGACCGGACCGCCGCAACAGCAACTTTGGCGGGAACTATGGGTGAGTCTTAAGGGCCATCACCGGCCACGGTACAACCCTTCCCGAAGAAAGTGCGTCCCGTCATCGATAGGAGGAGCCAGATCCCCCACTTATTTATGTACCCACTAGGGTGATGAGATCCAACCACCATACCGTAAGCATCGCATCATCATTCCGAGATGCCCCCCGGAGGTTTAAAAACAGTGGTAATTGAAATTAATTCACAGTTTCTGCATCTAGAGTGTAAATTCTTATGAAATTTTGAGCTAAAACCGTTTATTGATCGACCGTCTGCCAGTCTCTACTTCAGAATGCAATGAACGTTAATATTCGAATTCGCATCGGTATATAAATGCATTCTGATTTGTTGTCGTTATTATGATAGCAGTTTGTTATTAAATTTTGGTTTAATAAATCAAGAAACGGCCTCCAAAATGTAGGCAATATTTTCTAATGCTCCTTTATTGCCCACATAGTGATTAATCCTGAAAGTTTTGCATTAATTGTATTTGCAATGAATTTTTTATGCGTTCTTGCCTGCACACGTTATCTCCACCTATAGATTCTTAAACAAAAAGTATTATTATAATAACTGGTATCACCTTAAATTTTACAGCCACTCACCTACGTAGTTGTTGTACCCAGCTAAACAATCACGCTTTACACTAATCCAAGTTGTTAACTTTATTTCATGCATTTTAGTTCGTATACAGGCTATTGGCTTCGGCTAGCGTTTCGAAACAGATAATAAAAACGTGCTATGTATTTGGCTTGGTGCCCGTTAAATCTGATGTCGTAAGCAAAAAAATCTCCCACTGGTGGGTGAAATACAATTATTGCATGCTGCTGCATATAAAACGTATAATAATTTCTGATAATCATATACAACACATACTAAGACGTAGCGTAGAACGACTCCATGTTTATTTACAACGCAATTTTTGTTGCAATCGTCGTGTTGCCATGCAAGTAATAACATAGTTTTGATCTATATGAAGTCATTCTCGGATATCTCGGACGCGACACCCGTTGCGGGACTTTGATAATTTGGTGAGCTAACTCAGGTGTCGTCATCTTCATCTGGCAGACGTTCAAAATTGCGAAACGAAAATATAAGTAAAAACATAAACATAAGTCTAAATTAAATTAAACTCCCTGTAGCGACCGCCTTTTGCTTTAGTATTTCCAATCAAAAAATGAATTGCTTCTATAGGCCTGGCATACTATTTGTTTTTGTTGTATGATTTTAGAGTCCCTTGCATACAAACATAAATACTTTTTATAATAAATTTTGTGCTCTTATGCATTTCATATGCATCAAATAAAACCTTTTATGCTGAAATATTTTAAAGTTTTGATTTGTTTCTTGAACTAAAAAAGGAAAGAAAAAAAATATCTCATTTTCCCCTCCAAATTTTAAAGAAAAATAAATTTCAATTTACAAATTCTCATGATTTTATCTTTAAAAAAGGAAGAGAAAATCCAAATCCGATTTTAAAATTTTCAAACTTTGAATGTTTACTTGCCATTAAAATTCAAAACACATTTACCTCGAATGTTTCACAAAGCTTCTTTGCAAAATGTAGATTCTTTTTTATATTATCACTCTATATGAAATAACTATTTAAAGTTAACAATGATTTTATTTTCAAACAAAAAATGTATGTTGGAGATGTTATATTTCTTTGATGCTTTGAATTTCTCTTCTAAGGTTTGAATTTCTATATTAAAATAGAAAAAAAAATTGAAATATTTGATCTAATACTTTGAAAGATAAATATTTTATCAGGTCTAAAAAAATTGCGAAAAGATTTCTAATGGCGATTATTTTACACATATTTTAACATAAAAATAGAGAGGATTTTTCAAGTATCAGTTCAAATTTCGAAAAAAATTCTGACACTTTCAATCAACGGGTTTAATGGTTTGAAATTTTTATAGAAAAGAATCTATTTACAAACAATTGCATTACACTGCATATATGGAGAATCATATATAAAACAAAAACTTCAGATACAAAATTTTTTTGGAAAGTATGTTAAATTTGTTATATTTTCGAGCGGCATGTCGTTTAACTTCTCCTAAAAATATAAAATATTTTTAAAACCAATTTTCATTTTATTCGATCGAAAACTCCTGTAACGGGAAAGAATTAATGGCGCAATTTAAAAATCGGGGATTCAGAACACTCTAATCATTATTAGGCGCATTTGGCGACCATCTTGCTCGCCAAGAATATTATTTGTTTTATTTCAAGTTAATTATATTATATATATATCTTAATGTTCAAAGTTCACTCAAAAAATCTTTCCAACTATCGAAATTTAACATACATTAAAGTTGCTTTTATTTTAATAGCCTTACACTTGTTCTATACATTATGAATATGAACCATCGTGATAAAATGAAACGTCACCTTACTGTTAGGTTATCAGAAAAGCTACATATTTACTATCTCCTTAAAATTTTGCAACTTTTCTTTTTGTTTCTAGTAAATTACGTAAATACCAAACAGAATCCTAATTCCTATCTTTCAAAGATGTAAAAAAATCTTGAGATTAAATATTTGATGAAATATTGGAAATAAATTTGATTTCAACAAATAAATAAATTGTTAAAACATTATATTAAATATTGCTTCAAAAAATGCAGAAATTCAGAAAAAATTTGCCTTATTATTAAATCGATATCATTAAAAATGTTTTTTTTTAAATTTTTAAATGGTGTAAAAATGAATTTCGAATGCCTATAAATGTATTGTAGGCTATGAATGTATTGTAAGCAATGACTCAAGGAAAAATACTTAAATTTAAAATCGAAGGAACTTTAAAGATTTTTTTGTGGGAGGGGGGGGGTTGTAATAATAGTACGATAACTGTATATAAGCTTTCTATATGGTAAACTAAACTACTTCTTTTCAAACTGATCTATATTTCGTCAGAGTATGCCTTAGAATGTCTTAATGTCGCCTTTGCATGAAACAATTAATGAAATGAATATGTATCAAAGAATAATTGGTATAATTGTGAAATGGAGCAGTCACATTGATTGTGATTTCTTTTCGTAATGATTTCTTTATATGACACCTTTTCGCTATAATATTGCTTTTCGTCTCAATGACTTTTCTATATGACTTCATTTCATCATAATATTGCTTAGTGTGATCAAAAGAACTCGCATAGAAGAATTATTACGGACAAATTTCAAATTCCTTTTCTATATCGTTCCAATTTTTCCTACTCATCTTTGCCATCTGGAAATTATAGCTATTTCATCATTTGTAATCTCATCTGGTCCCGTGGTATTCAATATTCTTTTCTTCCTCGTGTTTAGAAACGGATAGGTTTTCATCAGTTTTCGAACCGAAACCCATAATGATTTTTAATTCTTTTCCGCAATTGTTAATCTGTGAATTAACTGCCTTTATTAAGTTTCATGAAAAATTTGTTTATCATAATTTCGTATGAAATGAAAATTGGTTTTTAATGCTGAAAAAGTGCCTTTAAATAGAGCGCAAATGCTTTAAATAATACTGTTTAGAAGCATCTTGAACATCTCAAAAAATTGAGAATGTGGCCATTTCATAGATTCAGCTTACGTCGTAAGTATATATACTTTCGAAAATTAATTTATCCAACGAATTTGGCTTGAAATCATTAGTCATTTTCTCTTACGATTATAGAATATTAAAAAAATTTAGCTTTTGATATTTCTTAAATTAAAGTTAAAAAAGAAAATAGAGATCTGACTTTTGATTAAAATTGCAGGCAGTTCAATAATCAAATAATACTTGATGTAATGATTAAAACAAGATGTTCATAATTTTAACATTCTTTAATTTAAAAAATTTGATTTTTTTTTATTTCGAAGAATTTAATTTATCTAAAGAATTAACTTATTAAGTATTAAGTGCTATTTAAAAATGTTCTTTACTTCAAATTTAATTAAAGTAATGGGATAACACTCATTTATTATTAATGCCTCTTGCATGATTAAAATATTATTATTAAACATTTTCCTTACTCTCTTTGCCTTTCAGTGTTTCTGCAATTGGATAAATAATGTTTTTCCCCGATATAGGAAAAATTAATTTTTGTATGAGCATTTCAAAAAAAAATTTGAAACAGGAAAAATAGTGCGAGATTAAAATCTTTTTTTTTGAATTTTTTTTAATTAATCGTTTTCTTTAGTTAACAAAAACATTTTATAAGTTTTTCAAGTTCAGAAAAGAACTTCAGCAAAATAAATAAATAAAAAAATTAAAAGAATAAATAGTACTTATTATTTCAATTTATTCTCTGAAACTATAAAATTTGCTTGCTTCATGATAAATATCGTATAATCTAATTGATAATGGTAAACATTAATATAAATCTTTTCATTACAGTTTAACTAGTTAATTGTTTCGACCTCTTCGGAAAAGGCGCATACAAATTTTGTCTCAAAAGTTTTGCGTTGACGAGTAGACTCGTCAAACACAGTTAATGTGTATTATGAAATTATGTTGAAATGCAATGGCTTTTATTTTTTATTTAATAATCACATTTATTTATTTACTTAAACTAACATACTTTTTTTGCATATGGACCATAAAAAAGGCCACCTCCTGAAAACATGTAAAAAGCACACAGAAAGGTCTTCTTCCTGGTTTTTATTATCAGGAGCGTCACCTATTGAATGGTATTAAACAATTTATGGTTGCCTAATTTTTTCTGGGAGACTAATGTAACACAGCCACAGATTGAAGGAAAACAATTCATATGCTGTTTTTTATAATAATTATTAATATCTTTTATTTATTTTTTGATTTAGACTTGGCCTCAAAATATTTTAAATATCTTGAAATCTACGAATATGTTTGAGTTTTTATTAAAATTGTACTTTAAACTGCAAATTGTCACTACTTATTACATCTGACGCGAAAACGTTATAAAGCAAAATGTTGTACCTTTTCCATGTCGAGTATACTCGTCGAAAATCGTTAACTGGTTAACATATAATTTTTAATGCAACTGCAACCGTAACAAAAACTATAATAAGTATTGTTTTAAAAGTTAATTTGGTATCAAAGATCGTGGAATAAAGTTTATTAATTCATTAAAAAAATCATACTCTAATCATATCTAAATTAGCATATCAAAGCTTAGTATTTTTTTACTATTAATTGAAAATTCCCGGCCTTTATTTCTTTTTTAAAATCAATTTTTGTTTATTCTTTATTGAGTTTCTTTTGAGATTCAAATGAATATTCTAAACATTTTGGTGAAAGAAATAAGTACATACACTGTCGCAAGTATAAAAAGTGTCGGCGTTAAATAAATGATGTGAATGAATCCGTTAAATTTCCTTAATTATGATATATTAGCTTAGTAGATGATGTCAACAAGAGACTAAATTGCCAATTACTCTCAGCATGTCTGCATTTAACAAAGATTTCCGTGAGAAACGAACGAATGCATTATGATTACTTCTTATTTCTTGAAATAAATATTTCATATATGCTTAAAAGCTTTTGTTGGAAAAGTAAAGTATTTTTTCTATTTCCGTAATTTTGTGAGACTTTTTAAATATTCAATTTCTTCAAATTCTTGAAGTATTTTAGTCCACCTTTGCTTTTTGATTTATTTTGAAATTCTATAGAAATGATAGCGAATAAACTTTCTAACTAGATTTTATCATATTTCTATATCTCGTCCTTTAATGAAAAAATACTTTAAATAACGGCAATTCAATAGATATAATTCAAATGTTCCTTTACATGTACGAAAACAGTAAAATTAACATAGTTTACACATTATAAAACTGACCCAACACCAAATTATATGTTAAATCTAGCTTGATATGATTAATGGTTTGAGGATGTCTGCTGTTGAAAGAAAACAAAAACGAATCTGAAGATGATACAGAGTTGCGCCCACAAAGTGAATTTCCGCCCTTTCCTTAAGAAGTTATGTAATTTACACGGATATGTTTCTTGTTCTAAATTTAGTCTCTGATGCGTCTGAGTTAGTCATTCTTTAATTGGAATTTTTGTTTTGTTTGTACTTTCGGTTTGTCCTAAGTATTAAATTGCAATCATAAACCAATTATGCAGATATAATGCTGCAATAAATTAGCTGATTATCAAAATTATCCTCAAAATTTAGTCGAATTATAGTGTATTTTAACATTCCTTTTTTTTCAACTACTTAGATTCAATTTTCCGTTTCGAAAATATGCCATTTTACATATATAGTTGGAAATCCATAGAATACTTGAAATGCTATTGTATTGTGCATGATTTTTGTATCGTATAATAGCATTTAATATTTGTAAGTTTCAGAAACGATCATTGGGGGCCCGTATGACGTAAAAGCGGGGTGGTTAAGGATTTGATTTTTGTATCGATCCCTATATTTTTTTTATTTACTTAATAATGGATAAAACATACAAAGAGGAAAATGTCCTTATTGTTTGATGGTTATTCTGTAATTATATTGTCCTTTTTAGTATTTTCTAGTCTCCTTAAGAAACCAGTTGGTTCTCTGGGAATAGTGATTATATTTGATTTCAGTTAAAACATTTTTTATAACTTCATGTTCATGAATCTGCCAATTAGTCTGGAATTACAGCTATTTTCTTCTAATTGACTAAGTTAAGTTCTGTTTATCGTATATAAATGAATGTTTCTAATGGCGAAATCCCCATAGTATCCTAGCTTTGACGAAAATGTAAATTCTGTTTCATTTGTCCTATAAATTTCCTGGTATTGTAACTTCACCTTTTTCGTTATTTTTGCAAACTGCACATATATTATTCGGAATCTTTCTTACTGGTACTTTCAGTAATAGAGGAAAATCAAATGATCAAATATTTGTTGAAACAATGAAAACGATATGAATTTCAAAGCAACAATGTAATATATTGTTGAAAATTAATACAAAAAAAAAAGTACTTCGAAGGAATTGCCGAAATTCGGACAACTTTTGTACAACTTTTAAATTGGCTTTATTAAAAATATGTTTTAAATTTTAAAATAGTGTAAAATTTATTTTTATCGTGGGTTTTATTGGAGGTTATCGTGGGGTAACACAAAATTTGTGTTTCATTTTAATTAATTAAAATTTTAAAAAAATCGCTTTTACGTGCACATTCTTTTTTTCCAAAGTATTTATATATGAAATTTGCTTAAGTTAAAAAAATGCTTTAAGTCAAAAAAATGTATAGCTTGTAGAAACAAGCGAAAATTTGACTTTTTCCCGTCATATCTTTCGAAAATATAATCCAAAAATTATGCTTACGTCACCTTAAATTTAAAAAAAAAAAAATTCTTTTTAATGATGCTAATTTGGTTATTAAGCGACTTTTTATTGAATTTTAGCAATATTAAAAGATTTTTTTTGCTTAATTTTTAATGGCCGATTGAATCGTTGCTCTGAAATTCAATCCATTTTTATTGTCACATTAGATATTGAATCGTATGATTTTTTTTTTATTTTTGAAAGCTAAAATAGAAGGATTCTCTTAATCATCTGTATAATTTGCAATAGGAATAAAAAAGTGAAGTTACAGTAGTTCTAAAATTAGAAAATGGATTAACTGGTCGTTTATATTTTTAACAGAACTATGATGTCATAGAATTGGTTTCCAATAAATTGGTTCATGTGCTTAATGAAAAGAGCATATGTAAAATAATTAAAATACTGTTTTAATGTCAGATAATTTCATGGCATCGGGGACATGAATTTACATCTAAATTATTTAACTGAAATTAAATATAACCAATATCCCCATCGAACCAAATAGTCTCTAAAGGCGACTAGTGATAAAATAATATTTAACGCTTGTACAAGAATATATCACAAATAGTTTGAAATATTAATATTTTCTTACTATCTATCTTTTTTCTGTGTTTGGAAGTGGCATAGTTGCTATCAATTTATATTGTTGGAATACTTTCAAGTCGTAGTTTTTTTGTATGGTATATTGTTTAATATGTTCCAAGTAATATTTTACGTCAGGATTACTAATTCAATAAAATGAACAATTACTCTAGAATTTAGATTTAAATATTATGTCCGAAGCATGAATGACTTCTAAATTTAGTTCTTTTATATAGCAACGAAATTAGCTAAAAATCAACCTTTTTACAGTTTATCTCAAGAACAAAATAAACATCACACCATCTAAAGGTCACTATTTTAGGGACTCTAAAATAAAAATGAGGCTTTTAGACACAAGTGTACCTCAAAATACCTCAAAGTTTCTAAAATGATGGCACTTTTGCGAAGGGAATTACATTCTGACATCTTGTAAAAGTAAATAGCTTCTAATAAAGTTGGCGGACATAAGATCCGGTGGAAATTACTGGAAAAGAAAGCAGGCCCAATGAAAGCAGGGCAAGTGCCTTTTTTAGATTAGTGCTTCGCTTCCAAAATAGGATTTAGCTTTTAAATTTGCTTTCATTTTGGATAGTTTGGACTTAAAATAAGCTTATGTTAAACTCAACTGAGATTTCTTGAAAATGTTTCTTGAAAAATATATAAATATTTTTATATATTTTAAAACAGATGTTTATTCCTAAGTTTTATTATAAAATCACTTATGTGCTTATCCGGTTTTGATAAAATTATTCATTCGAGCTCTTCAAAAGGAAGATCAGTATCAACTTTTCTATAAATTAAAAATACAAAAAAAGAAGTTTTTTACGCTCTATCTGTTGTTAATAATGGCACTTGCAATGGACAAGCTCGCTGATTAAGTCAGCGATTTTAAGCCAAGGGAGCGTCTCTTGTTTTTAGTAGCGCCAACTAAGGCCAAGAGTACGTCTTAGCTACTCACGCATTACAGGAAGGCACACACACACATCTCACAGATAGAACAGATGAAGAACAATCATGCCCGAACCGGGACTCGACCACAAGACGTCCAGCTCACGGGGAAGACGCGCTACCCCTATGCCAGAACGCCGGCACGCTATATCTGTAGAAAATATTAATTCATAAAAATTATTTTTACTCTATTACTATTTTAAAATCATAAATTTCCTCTCTAATGTTTAAAGACTTTTACAATTGAATATGTTACACAATTTGCAGCAATAATTTTATTCTGATGAAATTCAAACCTGTTTCCTTGTTGCCTCGAACCTTTTCGATAGCGTACTTTTTCCAGTGTTGAAATTAAGGAAAATGTTACTTTCATTGGATTTTTGAATTCGAGGTAGGATACCTGATTTCACTTTTATTTCGCAGTGTTTTGACGAATCTGCGTTATACTACTCATATATTTCTGTGCTCGGAAAACAGATTTTTGGAATTTATCTGTTTATAAACACGATAGCTCAAGAACGCTTTGACCTAGACTCAAGAAATTTGACGTATGAACACAAATTCTTTGATTTCTATCAAATTCTAAAAGATATCTTTTCGCAAGAAGTTTATTCGAGTGTCAGAGAAGATGCATTTTACAAAACATAAGGTTAAATTCGAATAAGTTTTAATGTGCAGATTTAGCCTCTAAATAGTTGATCCAATTTTTAAAGCGTCTGAAATTATGAACTAAATCTTTTAAAGGGAAGAAAATGTGTCAGCTTGCATTTCCACATGCATGTAAATGTTAGATTCAAAAACGTGTGGAATGATATAAATGAAATTTGGCATGTAATCTCGAGTCTATAATTTTAATTCTATATCAAATTTTTTCAATTGGTTTAAAAAAAGACGTCGAAACTACATATTCGATTTTGTGTCACATGTGTATTAACTGCTTGCGAGTGGTTAATCACAAATAAAGAAAAAAAGAAAACGCCATCATTAATTGCATATTAGATTTTTAAAAAATTCCCAAAATATAGACAAGACTATTCTTATTTCATGCAATTCATTCAAGAGAACAGACTTTTAACTATAATACGAAATGCTCAACTGTAGTATGTGAACATCGCAGGTCTTGTGGCTTCCATAGGCTTGCCAAAAGTTCACCATTTCATGAGGGGAGGAGATAATACCTTTATTTGAGAGTATACAAGAAAATTTCGAAAAGACTACCTTTACTGATTAAAAAAAAACACGTTCTTTAAAAGTTAAATATATACTTAATAAAAAAAATAAAATAAAACAACTTTTTTATTATAAAATGGTTCTCAAATTCTCAGAGCGATGCATTTTTCACACCTGTTAGACACCCGTCAATTCAAAAGGATTTCAATAAATAAAAATTCTTATCGAACAAAATGTAATATTATTGTGTTGTAATATTTGTTTCTTTGGTGATCTTATGGTTCGACAGGAATATTAATTGTGTTTAATTTTTAATAAATCCCTTATGTATAAAATGGATATAACTCATTCAAAAAGTGTTTTAATGTATCAAATGTTTATATATATTAAAGCCATAATATTTTAATTGTATTACATTTGCTTTTTTACTGCGTAAATTAGCTAGCCTAATGTGGTCCAGGACTATGATTTATATTCCAGTTGGGCCATATCATCACTTTCTTATTTCTCACATAAACGGCAGAAATAAAAAAAAACGACTTCTTTGTTTGATTAAAGAAAAATGTCGTGATAAAATATCTGATGGAAAAAAAAACCTTTTCTTTGTTATAATGAAATGTATAGTTGAAAACTATGCAAAAAATCTTTTTAAAAAATAATTGGAAAAAGAACAGAAAAAATTACGCGATAATTGTTGATTTTATTAATAAGAAAATGTTTTCAATTTTCAGTTGTTATAGATATTAGTTACACACAATAATATTTTTTGGTGCTTATTGCTGAGCCACTTCGAAATTTCGGTTAATTTTTAATTCAATATAATTTCAAAAAAAATAGTTTCTATACAAAATGTTTACCCTCCAAAATATATTTGCAGCAAATTTAATAACTTCAGCGTAAAAGAGTATTTTGTAAATTACCGACAGAAACATTAATATGGAGAGATAAAAAAAAAATTGTGATTTTGGAGGATTTTTATATAGATGTTCACATTAGAACTCGCATTGTTTTACATTTATTTGTATTTCATTTTCTTATATTTTTATACTAAAAAATTCACGATAAAATCAAGCAACATAAAAATAATTTTAATTTAGATTGACGGAAACATTATTTTCATTTGAAAACTAATATTTAATGATGTTTTTAATATAACCGTCGGGAATGTGTTTAAAATTATATACGAAATAAATAGAATGTTTTTCTATTTATTTTCTATCTGAATTTTCTTAATGAAGATCTTTTTTTATTAAACTGACATCTTAGAGCTTTGCGAAATGAAAAATTGCTTTACATTTCATATTACTCAATTTTTCTATAACTTAAAAGGACCAGATCAGCTTTGAAACTAATCTTTTACCAATGGAATTCGTTATGTTTTGTTCTTCATTTTAAAAATTAATCATATGGTAAATGATATTACGCGAATTTCTTAAATGAAAAAAATCGGTGCAAATTGTTAAATAATTTAAAGAGAAAATTAAAAAGTGCTTAATTTAAGCTTTGATACTCAACTTGTATCTTTTTATGTTTAAAATAACCGAGTTAAACTTTCTACCAAGACTGCACTTTCTTCAAACTCTACAATATTTTTATAAACATAACGTTCTATCTTATACCAACGTATGCCACTATAGTACATTATCTGTAATATTAATATTATGCAATTTATTTATTACATTCTTTTACCTTTTATTAAATAAATCTAAAACCAAGTTAATTTTGACTATATGTTTGGAAATCTGCGGAAAAAACTCAAATATTATAACTTATTCACATTTATATTTTCTTAGAGATTCTGTGCTAAGAAATTCATTAAATTAAATTAATAACTAAGCAAAATTAATTTAAGTTTATATATGTAAAAACATTATCTTTTAAAGAGTAGTAAAATCTTAATCTGATGACATTTGATATTTCTCCTAATATATTCAATAGAAGTAAGTTAAAAATATTATATGGGATTCTTAAAATATCTTTTATTCAATTATCATTTAAATTTTATTTAAATTAGAAGCTTTTAAATAACATTTCCCATTTAGAAATTATGTGGAATGAAAAATTTTGTAAAGCTTGTTTTATTCAATTTTTTTCTGAAACATAATAGTAATAAATAAATTCTGAAACCAACCCTAATTACCAACAAAATTTCTTACTCTTTTGTAATTTATCTTCTGAGAAATATCATTTACGCGAGTTTCTCAAACGAAAAATCTGTGAAGATCGTTAATTAATGAAAATAACAGATTAATGAGCATTTAACCGGGGCGAATAATTGAAGAAATTGCTCAAAGATTCCGAATAATATTCTTAATTTATTCACGAGTGTGATTTTTTGAAAAAACTTCGTGTGCGACTTTTAAAGCAGTTTAAGAAAAGCAAAGTGTAAGAAGTAAAGTTAATGATCGAATCATTGGGGACTTGTTATTGAGTGCAAGAGTCCATTAAGAAAAGTAATTAGTTGTCATCCTAAATAAATGGCTGGTGATTATTGAATGTCCCAAAGTGCTCCAAGTTTTATTTACGTTGCGTGTGGTATAAATATTAATGTAGAAAGAAGATAATTTTTTTATATTTAAGAATACTTAATATTAAAAATTTTACTTTGTAAATAGGAAACGAATTTTTGAAATTCAATTATAATTCGAAATGATGTAAAGAAGCAATCTTAAATCAAACTGGCACTAGAGAATTCAAAGTTAGGAAACAAGCAAATAATTTTTCAGAAGATTTCTTTAATTGGAGATATGTCTCTGACGTTCTGGATAAATCTTATGAGAATAATGTAAAATATTTACGATTTGAATTTTTACATAAAAGGAATTGAAAAAAATATCTATAAAATATCAAAATATATATATTAAAATCCAAATGTGTTTTAAAAATAAAAAGTTTGTGTGGGTGTGGGTGTGTGGGTGTGGGTGTGGGTGTGTGTGTGTGTGACTTTCTAATTGATCTAGGTCTTAAAAAATTTTCCAATTACTCAAAACTCCAGCTACACTGTAACTTTAATTACTAAGCTACTCATTTCCAAAGAATCAAAATGTATCGGAAACATTTTTTCTACAGCAATATAAGTTCCAAACATTTTCTCAATATCGCTTCTTTCCTGTTTTCTGTCTTTTTATTCTGTTCTCTGTGCTGCTCTTATCTTGGCATTGAAAAGGGAACCTTGATATCAGATAAAAATTGGACTACTTCGTTAAATAAAAATTAATTGATAAAAATTGTTAAAGTACGCAACTTGTTTCTTACAAGAATATTATGTAATATCGGAAAGTTTATAGATAATTTAAAAAATACATTACCTACGTTCTAAATTATAAAGTAAACTATATTTTTGTCCATTCTTTAAATTTTGAACCAGGTCATATATTCGATGGTTTTTTTTTTTTTTTTGTTATGCATTTGATCATGAATGTATAACATGAAATGTTCATTTATTTTCAGATTTTAAAATATTTATACTAAAAAGAAAATTCTATTTTTTCGATAAGGAGCACTTAACCTTATATAAAACTTATTTTTCCAAGCTTGAACAAAATGTATACGTTAGATTTTTAATTATATTTCCCGTTAAGAAAGTTTATTCAAAACTTAGAGTTGAGAAAACTATCCAATTTTAAAATGTAATTTCTTTATAATGAAACGTAGAAACAAATTCTCAAATTCATGATTTTATATAGAAAACGTTTTAACAATTAAAATTATTGAATTAAAAGTTATCGATATCCTGGCTCTAAAAAAATGATTTTCAACGTAGTCCTCTGCTTTGAAACCTTTACCATATTTATAGGATTGCTTATACAAATATTGCAATACATTTTAAAATGTATAATTCCCAACTGTTTGATAATGCAAATACAGCGTTTTCACAGAAAGGATAAAAACATATTTACAATTTTTTTGTTGTAGTTGTCAAGAAAGCCTTTATTGTCCGTGAAATGACAATATAAACCATCAAACTGTCTTGAAATTGACGAAGAAATGCATTATATGATCTAAAAATTAGTCGTGAGTATCTTAAAAATGTCTAATATTATGCCTTACCTTCAATAGATCGGATATCTTTTGTTCATTTTCTGTCAGATTATCAAGAATAATCAAGCAAAAAAAAAAAATCATTTTGCGATATGTCGTCTGATACCTTAGCGTCAAACTGGACTACCATACACAGTAACCTTTTACATTTATCAGCGGCTCGTTCTTTCATACTCAACTCTCTTTCCTGCAAAACATTTCATAAATTAAATTGTAAACTATACTTCTTAATTGTAGTTTAGTGAAAAAAATCCAGTTCATTTCTATCCATTATGTATAATTTTCCTTTTCATATCTTCATTAAATTACGAATTATAGTTTGTACTATGGATTTCTGGATTTCTAAATCATCTATATATTATAATATACCAGGGAATACAAAAGTCTACTGAAATTATTTACTAAAACGGTAACCATATTTCATGCATGTAGAAATAAGAGTAAATCTTTGTAATATAACCTTTCCTTAAAGTTTAATCTAGATTTTTAAAAATTATATATAGACTTCTTATTTTTATGAAAATCAGATAAACTTGTTTAACAAGAATATTTTATTGGAAACCAAGGTAAAAAATTAAATGTTTGAATTATACAGGGTGGCCATGAAATAACTTTTCCTGTTTGGCGGCATCTACAACTTAAACGAATCATATTTCATATACAGACTGTGGTGGACACAGGAAAAAGAATTCCGCCTAAAAAAATTAGTTATAAAAGTTTCCAATAGGAGAAATATTGGCACAACTGTCACGTACGAACGAAGAAATTTGCATTTTGGGATGGATTATGTAAAATACCTAGTGACCACAGGACCATGCATTCCTTGTGAAAAGTGAACGGCAAACGACCTGTTAGTAGTTCGTTCGTGACTATTGATGTGTTCTTGATTATTATTAGTGATTGAATGTCAACGTATGATCAACATTACCTCAACACGCTTTACTGGTAAGACTGTTGTATTACTAGACATGTAATGCCGTGGCTGCTATTAAGCAAACCTGCGTATCTTGAAACAGAACATAAGACGGGCTATTATGAACATTGAAACTGACAGTTTACAAGCAACAGTAGAGAACGTCATATACTGTATAGAATATGTTGTACATAGAGAAAGTCAGAATACTGAAATTGCTGCACGGCGTCCAGAGGACCTTAATATTGGTGAATAAAAAATTATTTTCTGCGAGTTTAATGAATTCATTTATAACTGTACTATCACAGTGCCAGTATTTATCCTATCGGCAACTTTTGGTACTATTTTTTTTCTGCGAAATTCATCTTCCCATGCATTTCATAGTGTGTATATGAAATATGTTTTCATTTCTTTCATTCATTTTAGTTGCAGATGCCGCCAAACAGGGAAAGTTATTTTATGACCACCTTGTATAACATGATAAAGCATTTTGCGACTTATGTGACACTTTTATCGTTACGATCTATATTTCAAAAAGCTTTGTTATAAAGAAAGTCTTGAACTTTCTTCTACTATACATACCTGAATTTACAATTTTTGTTATTGTTTAAAAAGTTGTCGTCCAAAAGCTCGAAACTGAAAAGAAAAAGTAAGAACCTTTCTAAATGCCAGTACACTAAATATGAGCAACTCATTTTTAGCTTAACTCTTTAACTTTTCGCATTATTTCCAGTAGGCAGAACATCATCGCCTAAGTGAAAGAACAAATCCCGAACCTCGGCAGTTATTCCACAGTTTTCTTTTAACAAAAAGAACGCATTGTTCAAAAGTTACCTGTCTTATGACTTCTAATAACGGCTGACATACAGTTGAGGAACAACCATAATTTCGGAAACGGCCGCTTTGGAAAGGCGCCAAAAGGCAAAGATAGGAGCTAAGTGTTCTTCTTAGAAATGTACAAAATGGACTGGGTTTACTTTTTTTCGTTTAAATTCGTCATCGCTTCTGTAACATTTCACATTTATCTTCTTATCAAGATGGGCGAGACGGAACTTGATAACAATTTTCAAGTAATAAATCTTTTGAATTCATTTTCCAATTGAGTGCAGTCAACCAGCAAGAAAAGACATTAGAATTTGAATCGAAGAAAAATGTGTCTTTTAATAATAATAAATCATGTGGATTTTCACTTGGAAATCTTTCTTTTTGAGATGTATACTAAAAGAACTAAACTTTGGCAAGATAATTTATAGATGATGGAGTACATTTCATGTTGTAAAGATAATTTTAAGCTTAAAGATTTTCTAAAATACTTATTTTATAAGAGCTATTATTGTTTTAAATGTATATGTACGTCGTCAAATGTTCACTTAACAAATGAATTAGATTTCTATGAGTTATTTGAAAGAAAGAAAATAATAATAAAAATTATTTGTGTAGTATTTATATATATATAATATGTAATGATATTTTAAAAATTAATTTAATTCTAATTAATTTCGTAATTTTTTTGCTTAATTCAGCCCATGTCAAAATCATTCTAAAATATTCCCTTATTTCCTAATCCTATTCCACTTTTTCTTTCTAATTAATTCAACTGCAGCTTTGTAAAAGTGATTGCGTCTGCAGTCCCCAGGTGCCGAGTGAAGGGATATAAAATCGCTGATGTAAACAAATTCTTCTAAAGGATCCTGCTGTTTCCCTTGCCGAGGTCGACACGTGTGAGAAATTCCACTCAGTATCGACACGTGTCAGAAATATTATGTTATATAAGACCAGGTATAAAATGTTCATCAGCTTGCACTCATTTTTTTTTCTTTTCGCTCTGTATCGTTCTGTGTTGTGTGTGCTCGTCGCTCCTACTTGTAAATAATTATGCCTTCCCGGGATGGATTAAAGACAATAAAACGAACTTAAAAATACAAAGTTCCTTCACTATTGTCGAAGTTCGATCTACTTTCAAAAAATTATGCCTATATATATATATAGAGAGAGAGAGAGAAATTAAATTCAAGTGCTTTAAAATAGAAGTTCTGAAGCTATATTTCTTTTTGCCGAATAACCAAAGATGAAGTAGCCAAGCCATAAACAAGATATACTTCAAATAATTGATAATAAGAATGGATTAAGTCTCAACGTTATTAAACTGAGCTAGGCATCATATTTTATAAAAAAATTAATATAAATAAAATTTTAAATGATTCCATTTGTATAGAATATCTTTTTGAACCAAACTGATCAAGGCCGATCTATGAATTTAGGAAATATAGAGGACCAATCCTTCCTCTTAGAGGACTTCGCTTGGCAATGAACTGAAATGACTCGAAAGAAACTAGTATGAAAAAGGAAAGAGCAGTTATTGCATTCGCAGACAAATATTTCAACTTCTTTCTGTATTGTATAGAAATTAATTATTCCTATCAATCATTACAAAATAATGCAATCATTTTTAATTGCAGCAATACATTGTATGATAATTTTATAAATGTATAAGCAAACTGTATATATATATATATATATATATAAACAAATTTTTGCAATTGAGATAATTTAATTTCTAAATTCATTTTTTCTTAATTTGATTTATATGTTATTTGGTGTATTTATTATAATTATTATGACTAAAACTAGAATAATGTTAACTTGTAATAATAACCTGATTGGGCATATTCTAGGGATGGAATCTGCACTTATGGCGAAATTAATAGAATTTTAAAAAAAGGAACGAGACTTTTCTCTTTCATTTTTCCCCTTGATAAGATTTTATAGCATAATTTTCCTTTTTAATTTTCATGATTGAATACTGAATGTGTTTATCTCTGTTTAATGCGATTGTGTACCCAATTCGAGATTAAATAGACTTGAGTCAAAGAATCATAATTCTGAATTCTGGATTCTTTTTTACATTCTCATATACGAAGTATAGAAATAGTAATGTATCATCAAGAGATTAGTATTTATGATTCCCTCGTTTCGGATCTTCTTGAATTCGAGAAAACACATTCTTGGAATAGTATCTATCTGTGAGTACAATAACTTAAAAACGCTTTGAACTAAACAGATGAAATTTGATCTGTGAATTTAACACATTGACCGCCGGATCGCGCGCTTGTATGATGCAGATAAGATGCAATTGTTCCAAAACATCTATGTTATTAGATGACCCCTTCTTTGCTATCTCCTAACTAGTTAGATGGCCCGAATATCAATCGTGTGCTGTGGTAGCGAATGCATTAAGACTAGTAGATTTTTCTAGATTTGTAGATTTCTACTAGTAGATTTTTGTAGAATTGTAGATTTCTACTAGTAGATTTTTGTAGAATTGTAGATTTCTACTAGTAGATTTTTGTAGAATTGTAGATTTCTACAAGTAGGATTATGTAGAATTGTAGATTTCTACAAGTAGGATTTTGTAGAATTGTAGATTTCTACAAGTAGGATTATGTAGAATTGTAGATTTCTACAAGTAGGATTATGTAGAATTGTAGATTTCTACAAGTAGGATTTTGTAGAATTGTAGATTTCTACAAGTAGGATTTTGTAGAATTGTAGATTTCTACAAGTAGGATTTTGTAGATTTTCGTAGATTTGTAGAATTGTTGATTTCTATCAAATTAAGAATGAAATCCATTCATAGGAAATCTGTCTGTTTGTCTGTCTGTTCATATGCGAGTTATATACAAATTTACTGACTGTATACAACTTTTAAACTCTTAATGCAAGCTTTTTACTTTTTAAAAATTGATCATAAGTAGCTTTTAAATTCCTAATGCCATTTTTTTAATGTGTTAAAATTGACTAAATACAACTTTCTAATTCTTATTTTGATTGTTTGATATTTTTCTAGATTGTTTGTATACAGCTTTTAATTCCTAATGCCATTGTTTAATATTTTTGGGAGATTGTAAGCAAATTTTAATTTCATAATGTGATTTTTTTTATGATTATTTGTACGTAACTGAAATTCCTAGTATATCTTTTAACGTTATCAAGGTTCTACTCTGTTTTTAACCATTGACTGATTGATATTCGTTTTACATCATGTATTCTGCAATGAAGTTTTTCCGCATCGAGCATTAAATGAAGTAAACAAATATTTCTCAAACTTTTCTTGCTGAAGATTTTATCGATACCTAGAAGCGAAAAGCTGAACTTTTTGTTGAGATTAAATGGGTGAATTTGTGGTTTTAACAAAAGTTGAGATCAAATTTTTATCTGAATGAACTTTTATGAAAAATAGGAAAAGTTATGTCTTCTCCTTCCACTAGTTTCATATCCTGGCATTTTAGTAGCACTTTTACTTCTTCTCATTCGACTCATTGACAAGCTAAATTTTATGACAACTAAGCCACAGCAAAATATTGTGCTCTTGAGAATAGAACATTTTCTTTTATGAAACCTTTATGAAGTATTGAGACTATAACTTTCATTTTAAATCGAAAATGCTTTGTTTCAACACAAATTTCGAAAGCTATAACATTTTTTTTCTTTAATGCTTTTACCTATAATAAACACTAGTGGAAGATAATATCACAAATCCAGAGTTATAATACGTCGGCTTTCATCCAGTCTATTATAACATTAATAAGAGCTCTTTAAAAATTCATAATTTTATACAAGCCGGTCTATTAAGTATACTCTGTGCACGTATTTTTAAACGGACGTATTTTTTTAATATAAATAATACATATTCATAAATGCAGGTAAATTTCAAAAATTTTAAAAAAATCAGTAATTAAATTTTATGTTTTCTTTATATATACATTGTTGTAATTAGGTGAATTTGAAATCGATATTTTGATCAATTTGTCAAGATTTCTTCTTTCTTTGTTTCAATCGATGGGAGATGGTTTCTCTAAAGCTTTCTCGTATACTTTCTAATAAACTTGACATGCCAGAGGGCGCCCTGCATTACCTTGCCTACAACAGTTACGAAATATTAACTTTTGAATTTCGTATTTTTACGGAGTCTATTTTGTGATCCGACGCCAGTATTTGGCGATTAATCCCTGGAATCCATTAATAGTATCCAAAAATCGAATTTGTGCCGTAGACGCATTTTTCTCAATCGATTGAAACAAAAATTTGCCACAAAAATACACTTGCAGTCACAAAATCGCTTACATGTGTCTGAAAGTACAGACCGACAGATAGTCAACCATTTGTTGTATTTGGCTGAAAGTTTGATATTTTTCTGCATTGTAGATATTAACTCTGTGTAAGAAATCGTATCTATCTATCTCTCTTCGTTTTGTATCATGATTTTTTATATTCGAACAGCAAGACAGACAGGCTTCCTCTGAACAGATTTTACTATAAATTTGATAGAAATCTGCATATTTATTGCAATTATCGTGATCTGGGCGTCTTCATCGTGATCTGGGCGTCCCGGGTTCCAGTCCCGGTCCGGACATGGTCGTTCTTTTTCTATGAGATGTGTGAATGTGTCCCCTTGTAAAAGGCGTTGTGCAGGCGAATGTGACGCATGAACTAGCTAAGTCGTACTCTTGGCCCTAGTTAGTGCTACTGAAAGAACAAGAGATGCTCACTCGGCTTAAATTGCTAACAGAAACTGTCAGGGGGCTTGTAAAGCGCCCTAAGTACAACACAATCATATACGAAATTTCAACCGTCTAACTGACAGTCTTTTATAGTTATCTTTGTCACAGATAGGCAAAAAGTCGAACATTTTTCAAACTCAGTTTATGTCTAAAACGTGTAAATACGTCAAAATCTCGAGTTCGAATTTTTTGACGATTACTATATTTTCTCTATTATATATACAAGAAAGTATAAAACCCATTTATGTTTATTGATTGCTTTTAAAACTCAAAATTGGAGCAAAGACACGTTGGTCATATGCTCCATGCACGATACTCGAGTTCTGCTTCAAATTTTAAGCGGCATCCATTATTGGATCCGTGTGCCTTTTCTCTTTTGGTGTACAAATGTACAAGATAGCTAAAAAAAAACAGGCAGATGCTTGCGATTTTTTATACGAATTTTTGACAGAATTATAATTTTATACATAATTTTGTATCAAATCCTTCCAAATCTTGACAGTGTATCAGTCTTTCTATTTGTATGTATGAGTCTGTATTATCTAACTCCTCAAGGTAGATGACGATATTAATATACATCAAAAATTTGATTTTTGTAAAATTGTGTACCTATTTGGTCAATCAGGAAAGATTCAAGAATCATGTTCTCTTATCTTGTACGTGCACTTATGAGTATGCACTTTGAAGTGAATAACGATTGTGCTATTTCATCAATTTCAGCATTACAAAATTTGTTGATAATATGCCAATCTATAAATATTAGCTTGTTTAAAAATGATCAAAATGTGTCAATTAAATATGAAAATATTTTTTTTTTCAGGAAAACGACGAATTGGTATTTAAAATTAATTAATTTTCTAAAGAATTAATTTCAATAAATAGTTGAATAATATTGCATTCTGTGCATAATTATATAATTTTAGAAGAATGTGAATAGTTTAAAATTATATAATTCTTATAATTCTTAATTATATAGAATTATATAATTTTAAAAGAATGTGAATAGTTAGAATTATATTATTTTATAATTCTTAATTATATAGAATTATTTAATTTTAAAAGAATGTGAATAGTTTAGAATTATATAATTTTATAATTCTTAATTATATAGAATTATTTAATTTTAAAAGAATGTGAATAGTTTAGAATTATATAATTTTATAATTCTTAATTATATAGAATTATTTAATTTTAAAAGAATGTGAATAGTTTAGAATTATATAATTTTATAATTCTTAATTATATAGAATTATTTAATTTTAAAAGAATGTGAATAGTTTAGAATTATATAATTTTATAATTCTTAATTATATAGAATTATATAATTTTAGAAGAATGTGAATAGTTTAGAATTATATAATTTTATAATTCTTAATTATATAGAATTATTTAATTTTAAAAGAATGTGAATAGTTTAGAATTATATAATTTTATAATTCTTAATTATATAGAATTATATAATTTTAGAAGAATGTGAATAGTTTAGAATTATATAATTTTATAATTCTTAATTATATAGAATTATTTAATTTTAAAAGAATGTGAATAGTTTAGAATTATATAATTTTATAATTCTTAATTATATAGAATTATATAATTTTAGAAGAATGTGAATAGTTTAGAATTATATAATTTTATAATTCTTAATTATATAGAATTATTTAATTTTAAAAGAATGTGAATAGTTTAGAATTATATAATTTTATAATTCTTAATTATATAGAATTATATAATTTTAGAAGAATGTGAATAGTTTAGAATTATATAATTTTATAATTCTTAATTATATAGAATTATTTAATTTTAAAAGAATGTGAATAGTTTAGAATTATATAATTTTATAATTCTTAATTATATAGAATTATATAATTTTAGAAGAATGTGAATAGTTTAGAATTATATAATTTTATAATTCTTAATTATATAGAATTATTTAATTTTAAAAGAATGTGAATAGTTTAGAATTATATAATTTTATAATTCTTAATTATATAGAATTATATAATTTTAGAAGAATGTGAATAGTTTAGAATTATATAATTTTATAATTCTTAATTATATAGAATTATATAATTTTAGAAGAATGTGAATAGTTTAGAATTATATAATTTTATAATTCTTAATTATATAGAATTATTTAATTTTAAAAGAATGTGAATAGTTTAGAATTATATAATTTTATAATTCTTAATTATATAGAATTATATAATTTTAGAAGAATGTGAATAGTTTAGAATTATATAATTTTATAATTCTTAATTATATAGAATTATTTAATTTTAAAAGAATGTGAATAGTTTAGAATTATATAATTTTATAATTCTTAATTATATAGAATTATATAATTTTAGAAGAATGTGAATAGTTTAGAAGACCAAAAGCACTTTCCGCAATAAACTACAACATTCGGAAGCCGAGCTTAGAAGATTCGAAGATATTAATTCCGGCTAATTATAGAAGTGTTTACCAATAAACACATTGATTGATATATATCTTTTGCACTAGAATGTCTGCACTCAGGCATCATTCAAGACGGCTCATCATCTTGAAGTTTTATTTAATTATTTATTTGGATACTTAAAAATACTTAGAGTGTTAAGAGTATGTTGATTTATTTTTCGTGGTAATTCAACTTAAAACAATTATATATATTTATTTTTCGGAGCGATAAACAAGTAGTTGCATTAGATGAATAATTATGCATCGAATTGCTTATCCGAATGGATTGTTCTCCATTCTGAATGTGAAAACTAAAATATTCAAATATTTATTTGAATTCAATTCTGAGTCCTGTAACTTAATTTACTCCTTTTTCTGAATCTACAGGAAAAGCATTTTCTTTTGCACTTTAGATGGGAAATTTTTCTTTATTCATATAAGAAAAGGCTCGAAGAAGGTTTAGCCTAAAATAGACAGGCGCGGAAGCTTGCAAAACTCTAAAAGTTCACGTTTCCTTGTACCCCAAATCTCCCCCGCGAAAAAAATAAGCTCATGAATAGGCAAGAAGAGTTGACCTTTTCGTCCGAAAATTACTTTTTAAAGTTTTTTTTTCTACTTTTTTCTTTTTGGAGCAGTTTATAAACCTCAGCAGTAAAAGTTTTTACAACATTCTGACTTGAAAAGTTATGGAAAAGCGAAGGAGAAAAAAATGGCTAGATAGGATTTTTTTATTGAGCTCGTAAAAAATTCATTTTATTGGTCAAGGAATTTAAAGAGATAGTTTATGAATTGGGCAGTCGAGAAACTGGATACAGAAAAAGCATTTTAAATGCCCACAGAAGGATTTGTATTATAAAATATGAATATTGTCTATTTTATGAACATATGAAGGAGTTTTTAGAAATTTTATATACTATTTATTTGCTTTTACTATACAGTGAAGCTTTTAATGAAGAATATACTTGATAGAACCGCACATTGTTCATGGGAAAATATGTTTTTTTAGTAAAAATGGTAATTTGTTATAATCGCATATTGTTTAAGGTAGAATCTATTTGTTTTTAGTAAAGCAGGTAGTTTGTTATACTTGGTAGAACCGCAAGTGACTCATAGTGGAATCTAATTATGTTTTTGGTAAAACTGGTAATTTGTTAAACTTGGTAGAACCGTAGAGGCTCATGACAATCTATTTATGTTGTTAATAAAACTGGCAGTGTGTTACACTTGGTAGAACCGCACATGATTCATGGTAGAATCAATAAAACTGGTTTGTTACATTTGATAGAAATGCACGTGGTTCATGTTAGAATCTATTTACGTTTTTAGTAAAACAGGTAGCTTGTCATACTTGGTAGAACACACCGTGGCTCATGATAGAATATATTTATGTTGTTAGTAAATCTAGTAGTTTGTTATACTTGGTAGAATCATTGCAATGTAATTCTTCCATAAGGAATACAACAAATTTAAATTGTTCTAATGAACAAGACTACTAAAATTTACGAATAAATGCTAGGAGGTATCAATAAGTAACGCATATAATTTTGAGCACAATAATAAAAATTGTAGTGAATGACAATAAGAAACCGAAATGGAAATATTATAACTTATTGCATTTCGAAATAACTGCCATTTATATTGAGGTATTTGCCCCAGTTCTAGATAAGTTGAAAATCCCTTTCATAGAATGCCCGAAATCGTAGAATATCACCAGGCTGTTTGAAGTCATTATCAGAATCAAACTTCTCACCGTCGAGGAACTTCCTCATGATGAAACTCTTTGGGTTCTATGTCCAGGCTGAATGATGGGTGCTTCAAAAATTTCCCAAGTGAATCTTAGCAGTTTTTTCATGAAAGGTTCACGACAAATGTAGTAGAGGGTTGTCGTACTGAAAACGATTGGCTCTTTATGTCGCCTTTCTCTCATCGTGAAAAACAGTAACAACTTCATCAGCGTTGCACAGTAAATTTGAATGTTCATAATACTCACACAAGGTAGCACCTTTCATGATCCAAGCGACAGCCAGCTTTAATTTCCCTTTAAATTGAGAAACTTTTAGCTTTTTCCTGGCAGGCAGAGATGCATGTTTCCACATTATACTGGCAGCTTTTTATTCCTATGTGGAGTGCGGCATCAAGGTTTCCTCTCAAGTGACTATACCAGCCATAAAATCAATAGTCTCGTTGTTGTAGCCGTTATGCACTCACTCTACTGTTCAATTGCTTCGGAAACCATCGTAAACCTACTTTTTTGTGTCATGGTTTCCCATGAACGATATTCTATATAGTCCCGTAAGAAGTGCTAAATTGTTCCTTTATTTCATTCAACATCATTCAATACTTCTTTCGTAGGATTATGCTTATTGCATCAACAATTCCACAGGTTTGAGAATTATGCTGGTCTCCTATATCTGGTTTTGCCGACCACAGTCGTTCGCCATTTTCTGTTACTGGTACAGTCAGTATAGTCTTTCTGGTCCATAGTTTCCGGACGTATTTCATAAACGTTTTTCTCTTTTGCAAACGAAACTCTTATCACTACTCTTTGTTTCTTCCACATTTGATGATATAATCGCATACTCCTTTTAATGACGACTAATCGCATACGATATCGGGCCGGAATCAATGAAATATTTTTAGTATTGGTGAAAGTAGTTGCGATACCTATTGTAAAAATTAGCAGTTTTACCAAATAATTTTTTACTGCAAAGGGAATTTATGTGTCTATTAGTTATTTATAATTCTTCCTATGTTATGTATGATTTAATATTTCGTTTGTTAAAATTACAACTAGAATTTTCCATGGGATTCGAATGGGGGTGGAAAGGATGCAGAGGGTAATAATTTTTCGAGAATGTCTTAAGTTTCATAGACATGTCCCTGGTTCTAAATTCGATATACCATTCTACCAAAAAATCGTCACATAATCTGGTCTGGTATACGTTAAAGCTATCGCATTCAAAGGTTTTCCCGTTGGTGTGGCACAGAAATTTATAGAAAAGAGTGCAGGTCTATGTGTCGATTTCATCACCTAAACATGATTCAAAATGTTTTGGGATTGTCCCAAAATACCATTTATAAGATTCAAAGATGGAATTTAAATATAACAAAAAAGAACGCAATTTATGCTTGCACAAAAAATATGCAAAAGCAGTTAAATTTGGAATTATTTACATATTTAGAAGAAACTAACAAGGCGGGACATCATTGCATAGCTTCAGATGTTAATTAGATGACATTATGTTTGTTGTTTAATTGTATTGTCACAAGAATCCATTCCATTATCTTCACCAATTATAAAACAAAATCTCTCTCTGTGTGTATGTGTGTGAAAAAGAGATAGAGACAGATACGGCTCTGTAAGACAAATAATTTGACTCCTACAGATACCGAATTTGGCACAAATGTAATTTGGAGGACTAGAATAGGCATTTCGCAGCGAGTCTTAAAATCTTACTTAGAAATATAATTAATTAAAAATCAAGTGATATTTTGGTTTTTGCGCAACTATTACCGAAAATAATTTTTTTTATAAAACTGATTTTTGCATAACTTTAAAATTTCTTTTTAGTAACACCACTTTAATTATGCTTCAATTGTTCCGTGAATTTTGACAAATCTTTAAAGAATGAAAGCTTGCATAAATTTTTATAATTAAATCCAAAAAATGTTTTATTAATTCATCAAATATTTAATAGTGTTAATTTCATGCAATGATGAAAATTAAAATAAGAAGATTGCGTTTAATATCAGTACTGCTTACATGAGGGAACCGAAAGAGAAATTACAATACTTTGGAGAAAACATTCGCTCCGAAATAGATTGCTCAGGTATTTCAGTTTGTAATGAAACTTAATAACATTGGATTATATCCCCCCCCAGAAAATTTCACGTACACTTTAAAAACGCAAGGCTTAGGCTATTAAAATTACTCGAGTTTAGTATCTATCGAAATTCTATGTTAAAAATACTTTACTGATCGAATCATGGACATCAAGCATCATTTGAAATTTAATACACGCTACACTTATAGCTATTCTGCTGGTCGCCAATGAAGGCTGTTGTTAAATAAAGCATAAAAAATATAATTTTAATAATTCGTAACAAACTGATGACAATTTTTAAATAATTTTAAAAATTCAAAAATTCTTTTTATATGTGCTATAACTTAAAAAATAAGAATTTTCGTTTAGAAATAAATACTGAATTTCCAGAATATTTGTTTTTATTCAAAAATAAAAATAATTTATATACAAAGTTTGTAATATTCAACATATCTCAAAAATAAAATGAAGCGTCCGTCACCTTAAGAATATTCGGTAAATTTACACATTTTTATCTTCATTTCTTACAAAATATTGATCAACAAAGGCTCGACCAAATTTGTGCTTTTAGAGACAAAAATAAATAAATAAAATAAAAGTTCTCTTTCAAAATACCGGATGTCACATTTTCACATTTTTTTCCACCACACGTTTTCTGAAATATGGACAACGCTGCCATTCTTCGATAGACAAAAGAGCTTTTCAGCTTCCATTTGGTGCTTAAGTAGGTGCGTGCTTAATCGCAATGATCAAGAACATAATTATTACCAGTTATATACCCATACTTGAGATATTAGTGCTAAAGGAAGAATTCTGAAATACATCGCTCTTTAATTATGAATTTATTGGAGTGTTAAAATAATGCAAAGTACTTTTCAATTGTAAAGATAGGTTAAATAAATTTTAAATTTTTCTGTTAGTATAATTTTGAATTTATTAGATGTTTCTATGAAGCGTAAATAATTTTTATGCAGCTGATAATTTGTGGACAAAAATATTTAGTTAGGAAAATATGTATTTTTAACACATTGATTTAAAGGGAAGATATAAAATGTCCTGAGTTAGATAAACTATGAGTTTCGAATTCTCATACAGTTATTTAAGTGAAAGACAAGAAAAAAGGGCTAACTTGTGCATATATCGTATTTGATCACATTTTGAGTTAAAAACTGATGCAAATGGTCACCCTAAAACTTTCTCGCCTATTTTGTTATAAGATTGTCACGCCAGAAAATGCCTTACATGGTGTTGCCTTACACCGTTGCCGTTGATACTTCTGGCGTAGATTTAACATTGGTATTGAATCGATCGTGTCTAGGGATTGCTATACCGAATACCGGTATTTTGAGCCATTTGTACAATTTTGTAATACCGGTATTCACAAGTTTAAATACCGGTTTTTCGGTATTTACTAGAAATTTTTAAAATTGTCTCCACTATATATTCAGGAATTGCCAACATAGCAAAATAGTAAACGTTTTTGTTTTTATGTCTCCCTAACGGGCGAAATTAATTAACTAATTAATAGCTTAATTGCTTAAATATAAATTAGCGAAACATGGATTATCCCTGAAAGAAGAAATTGTATCCATAATGACTGATGGAGCAACAGTTATGAAAAAAGTTGGAAAGTTGATTGGTGCAAGTCAGCAATTGTGCTATGGTCATGGAATTCAGTTAGGGGCAATAGATGTGTTATACCAAAAAAATAAAGAACAGAAGAATCCAAATACTGCTTATATAGAAACTTTGGATTCCAACTTTGAAGAGAGTAAGAGTGAGAGTGATATTGACAATGAAGATAATTACAATGTAATTGTCGAAGAAGATATTGCTAATGAGGATGAAATATTAACCCATCAAGAATTGCTTCCTATAATTTATAAAGTTCGAATAATTGTTAAGATATTTAAACGTTCCCTTATAAAAGATGGCATATTACTAAAATATGTATTAACTGAAAATAAAACAGAATATATGTTAATAATATATTTTAAAACATGTTGGAACCGTTTACTCCTAACAGCACACATCACTATCTGAAGATTATATATTACATTGAAAAATCGCACAGAAGAAAGGCATATCGAAATAGAAAATGTCTTATGGTATTTACATAATTATAATGATTTAAAAAATGAAAATGAAAACGAAGAAAAGAAAATAACTAATTCAAATCTGATTAAGTTTATAGTAAATTTTCTTAAAATTTTTTACCCACAAACGTATCCACATTCAAAAGAATTCGGTTCAGTTATCTAAGATTATGATGACAGTAATGTTGATAGTGAAAAGGAATTGTCTCTTGATCAAAAATTAGAATTAGCGATAAATAAGAAAATTTCAAAGAACCAAAATACAATACAGAAATCAGCTTTATCCAAAACCATCCGACGAGAAATTTATTTATTTGAAGATGAGGGATTTAGAGGTAAATTCTTGGAAAAAGTATATCGTGCATTGCTAATAGTACCACTAACTATTATAGATGCCGAAAGAGCGTTTTCAACAGCTAGTAATTTTTGCACAAAATTACTTTTCAGGCTTAATGACAGTACAATGGATGCATTATGTTTTTTAAGATCACATTTCAAAAATTTGTATTAGTACCACAAACTGAATAGTGATATTTACAATTTTTTGTGATTTAAATAAATAAGTTGTTCCTTTACTTTTTGGGGATTCTTTATATACTGTTATAATTTATAAATTACAAATTATTTTTTGTGATATTTATCCTTTCTAATAAAACTGGCATATAAAACAAAAAACACCTGTGTTTTCTTTCTTTTTCTGAAATTTCTAATACCGGTATTAAAACCGGTATCATGGTATTAAGATCTAAAAAATACCGAATACTGGTATTGAAATTTTGGTCCGGTATTGCAATCCCTAATCGTGTCATCTTGGGTGAGTTATTTGGTAATTAATCCTTGGCATGACTCAATAGCAGCCAGAAATCGAGTTTGTGTTTTAGATACACATTTATCAACCGTTTGAAACCAAAATTTGGCACAAAATTTCCCTTTAATCACAAAATCCATTACCAAATTTGATATATTCAAATCACTGCGTTTTTGAACTCAGTATTTTCGTTTTTTCTTATTTCAGACCAACAGACAATTAACCCATAATTGTATTTGACTCAAAATTTGAAAGTTACCTACGCTACAGGTGTTAAAAAAAATGTATATCGAATTTTATCTGTCGAGCTCTCTTTGATCTGTAATAATCGTTTTAACGTATATTCGAACAACCGTATAAATGGACTTCCACTGAACAGATTTGATTTGAAATTTTGCTAGAAATCTGCAAATTTGGTGCAAAAACCGTATATAAATTTTATCCGTCCAGCTTAAAGAATTTTTGAGTTATCTTTGTCATAGATAAGCTTTCTGACCTATGAAGCTGGACAAAAACAGAGGTCACTCTATTCTAAAAATAACTATGTAGATATTATTTTAAATTGCAAACTAAAACTTTAAGAATGGGAGGTTTTTTTTTCCTTTAGGCAAATTTAGATACATTAAAAACCAAGTAACTTTTCATTTTTCGACAAATAATTTTTTTTTTCGAAAAAATGAGTTGTTCCTATTGCATTGCAGATATCTGCATGAGATGTTTACCAGATATATTCTACTATGTAGCAAGTGTTTCAACGAAATTACAAAAAAATTCCTCATTCTTTAGAAAATATCAAATATTTTTGAAACTTCAATTTCGGAGAAATTTCCATACACCAATAGATTTATATTCTTAAATTAAAAACCTTTTTTTTTCTTTCTTTTTTTTTTAATGAGGGAAAAGATGTTTCTGTCCTTCTCGAAGAATAAATAATACAGCAATATTTCTACTACAAGAAAAAAGAAAATAATACTTGCAAAATTTATTAAACATAAAAAGCAGCAAATGCAAATTTTGTGGTAAAAAAAAAATTGTTTCCACACGAATACACTTCTTGAAACTACAAAAATATGACAAAACCCTTGTCATATCGTTGATCATATTATTGTCTAAACTGTGAATCTTTATTTCACTTTTTTCATAGGTCTTGTAAGACAAAACGATGGGGAAAAAAAGACTCATGGTTGGTTTTGTTCAAGATCTTCTTTTTTTATTTTTCAAAATTCGGGATGCTTTAAAAATAATTCCGAATGTTGTTGCAGTCAAAGATCAAGATTCCAAGTCAATGTTACAAAGAACGGAAATTTTATACTGGTGTTTCGTATTAGATTATTTTTATTAACAATAAAAAAAATAGAAAGGACAAAGTCAGGACTTACTCGTCTCACGATTGCAGAACCTGAAATCTGAATTTCAAAAGGAGGGAAAAAATATCAATGACTAAATTCTTACAAAGAGAACTACGTGTTTCTGAAATCCTACAAAAGTAAATCCACTCAACATTAAACAAATATTTATCAATTTTTTACATATTTTCTCGGTAATGAACATTAAGAGTACGATCGAATAAATGTCGCAATATCAATATTTTATCATGTTGTATTAGTATATATGAAGTTAAAATCTATGTCATGGAATAATAAATGTAGGATTAAATAAGAATTCATGCGTTCCACATAAAAGAAAATGCAGCGTTTCATCTAGGTTAGTTTAAGTGCTAAATTTAGGTTAAGTACTTCATTTAGTTAGGTTTTCGGTTAATTGCTAAACCTAACCTAAAGTTTTTTGGTTAAGTTCATTTATGCTAAGAGCTTCATTTAGCTTAGGTTAATTGTTATATTTACGTATTAATATTCATAACTTCTGATGTTTTTGATACATATTTGTATACTGCATTATTACACTCCTGAATTTCCGAAAAAGAATGACAACTATGCAAAGGAAAGGTACCGCCCTCAAAAAAAAAAAAAAAAAAAAATGACAAATAAAATTTCTGGGCATGTCAGAAAAGTTTTACTCTTGTGTAAAGTTATAATCTAATCGATATTCGATAGTCGTCTCTTTGAAACTGTCTCGCATAATCTCTAATAAAAGTGCTATGTCATTCCCTTCCCTCCCCCTATAAAAATGTGGAAATTGGGCAGTGCTCTAAATTTCAGCGCTTTTATGATGCTATGATATTGTTTTTACTAATAATGCCATCTGATCTTAGGTGATTTTTTTTTCAAGATTAATAGTTCACAGGCAATTAATATATAAGAACTAAAAAACTGAATATATATATTTTAATGTCTTTTTTCCGAACGATCGAGACCAACATTTAGTATAGTGCTACAATTTGTAGTAAATTGATAACATCCGAAACTTTATTCAAAGTGTTGCATTTTTGAAATATCGCACTTATATGCATTTAAAAATATAAAAAGACAATTATCAAATGGTCGACCTCTGGATTGAATTGCGCCAAATTTAATACAGAACCACATTTTATACATTAAATTTACCCAAAATGTATCTGTTTAGCTCTTAACATTTTATAGTATCACATTCAATCGCATTAAATAAGTGGACGAGCCTGGATAGGCGGTTGGTAGGGCGTTGAATTAGCGTCCCTTGGGTTACGAGATCGAACCTCGCCGGCCGAAGACTCTCTTTGTGTGTGGTGGCTGGCGCACGTATAAATCTATCGTGGTCACAAAGTCCTCCATGTCGAAGTTATACCACTGGGGTACTGGTGATCGTTCTCTGATTCAGGTCTAAATGACGGTCTGTGGATGAGTGAATGAAATGCATGAATGAAGTCCGCCCCGTAAAAAGGATTGTGTTGTGTACGTGTAGTTAAGTCGTTCTTTTGGCCCTAGGTGGCACAACTGTAAAAACAAGAGACGCACCCTTGGCTTAAAATCACTGACTTCTAAAGTCAGTGGGCTTGTCCTTGACAAGTACCATTAGAAACAACAACAAATAAGTGGACAGACAGACTTCTGAATTCGTTTCATTCAAAATTTGAAAGAAATTTACATATTCGGTGAAAATGTAAATTACTAAATTTGAGCCACCTAATTTAAACCGTTTTTGAGTTATCTTGTTCACATATAAACAGAGTGACAAACAACAATTCCAAACAATTGTTTTTGTAATTTAGAGAGTTATGAAACGTTCGTCATAATATCGAGTGTTAATATTTGACGATTAAAATATACAAAGTAAAATATACAAATATACGATTAAAATATACAAATATCATATACAAAGTACTTTTTCGAGTATTTTGTATTCGAAAAAACACGGAATAATTTCCTTAAAAAGCTACTTTCACTAGTAATATAAAATATAAAAAAATTAATATATTATCAAAATTATAACAGTAAATAGTTAGCTATAAAAAGGCAATTCTGAAATATAATTCAAATTTCAATAGATTCAATCGATCAACTAATGATCTGATTTTTAAAATATTGAAAAATTATACTGAAGCTAAAAATACAAAATTGCACAAAATATGAAAACTCGGGTGTAAACTTTATTTATAACTTCTAATTTTTAAAAAATCTCTGTCTAAAAATACTTCACGATTTAACTCCTTTCTTTTCGTTTTACATATTCACTTTACCTGTTATATTAATTTAAATGATAAAGAACATGTAATATTCGAAGTAGACTTCAGGATCTCTATAAGAAGTTTCAAATTTAAAAATATTAATAAAATTCGTTTTAAAGAATTATATAAATTTATTTCAAATTCGTCGAATGATGTTATAATAAAGCCTGATTTTATATCTTGAATTATAAATCCAGTCTATTGATCTGTAAATAGTAAAGTAACCATAAATAATAAAGTAATAGTAAATAGTAAAAATTATAGAGGTAGATGTGTGGAGGTATTACACTTTCAAATATAAGTTTTAAAAAGTTAGCTTAAATATTCTCTTTGCAGTAGATTATTCAAACTTTTGAATGGTGTGTATTTACTTGACTAAGGAAAATGTGGCTTCTCGTACTTGTATTCACGTTTAGAAACTTGGTTGTGGATTTCAGCGAATGAATTTTCATGAGTCTGAGAATTTATAATGACGCAGCAGTGAATTATTCTTAAAATTCACAAGCTTTATTTGTATAAACTTCTACACTTTTTCATTAATATTTAAAAGATTTTAACATAAAGCTTAAAGTATGAGGAATTTTTTAAAAAAAAGTTCCTCATATTTAAAATTAAAATTAAATTCATTAGTTGGAATTTTTAATATTTTTTTAATAAATATATTTTGTATTAATATCTTAATGACTGGAATAGTCGCTATTCCGGCTCCGGTAATCAAAGGCAGCTAATAAGTAAGTAAAATATATTTCCTATTTCTGAATTCTCGAAAGTTCTAGAAATATTATATGCATGTTAGATAGAAATACCTATCGAAAAATTATCAGACTCAGGACATCTGAATTGAAACTAGAAATTTAAGCCTAAAGTACGTGTTTAACACATTAAACGCCATGCGTGTCAAATGTGTCTCATAAGTAATGAATGTGCTGAATGTAATTTCTAATGCATGAATGAAAGTGATGATGATAATTTCTGATGTATGAATGTAATTTCTGATGCATGAATGAAAGTAATGAATGTAATTTCTGATGCATGAATGAAAGTAATGAATGTCATTTCTGATGCATGAATGAAAGTAATGAATGTCATTTCTGATGCATGAATGAAAGTAATGAATGTCATTTCTGATGCATGAATGAAAGTAATGAATGTCATTTCTGATGCATGAATGAAAGTAATGAATGTCATTTCTGATGTATGAATGAAAGTAATGAATGTCATTTCTGATGCATGAATGAAAGTAATGAATGTCATTTCTGATATATGAATGAAATGTTTCATGGGTTATCTTTGTTTTTTTATCCATAGATCAGCGATGATTCACACTACCCATATAAATGTAAAATAACTGGCATAACGTGGTCTATCTAACAAAATAAGTTGGTTGACTCGTTTTCATCTTTAGCTCAGGATAATTCACATTGCCTATGCAATTGTATAACTGATAAGGTATTGCAAACAAATGAAGATGATTGAGAGTATATATATATATATATATATTACATTCTCATATCTGTTGTACACAGAAAGAGTATTCGTCAAAAAAATACAAAATCCAGTTTTGACGAATCTACCGTTTTAGACCTCACTGAGTTAAATATATATATATTTAGAAAATGTCCATCTATTTGTGACAAAGATAACTCAGAAACGCTTTGAGCTAGACACATGAAATTTGGTACACGTTTTTAAAATCATATTTGCATATTTCTGTCAAATTTTGAGCTTATAAAATCTGAACGGAGGATGTCGGTCAGTCTGTCTGTTCGAATGTAAATCAAAAAGATAAATACTACACGAAGGGAGCTAGATAGATAAAATTAGGTGCACAGATTTAACGTCTATAGTAGAGACACCTATCAAATTCTGAGCCAAATCCAGCAAAGAATTGATTGTCTGTCGGTCTGTACTTTAAGAAACATGTAGATGCGATAATTTAAAAATGCAATGGCCTAAATATATCGAATCTGGTACAGCATTTTGTGACTACAAGAGCAGTTTCGCTTCAAACTTTGGTTTCAATAGTCTGAGAAAAACGCGCTTAATACCTGTTTTCAGTTTTTGGATACTATTAACCGCATTCCAGGGATTAATCGCCAAACATCTCGCCAAGGATGACACGATAGTGTCAATAAAACTGCTAAATTCACGTCAAGATTAATATTTCGTAACTATTGGATTCCAATGTCAAGGCGGTTTCTGGCATAACAAGTTTATTAGAAAGTATGCGAGAAAGTTTTGGGGAGACCAATCCCGCTGGTTAATGTTAGTTAATGGTTTAGTTTAGCACTATTTGATGGCGATTTGCTTAATTGAAGCATACATAGAAATATGGAATTTTTATCAGCTTCATCGGATAGTATATTTTCCTTTAATTTCTGAAAACGCTTTTATTTCTTCTATTAAATATTCAGATTTTTTTTAAATATACTTAAATAAAATTGTTTATTCAACAAGTTGTAGTTCAACCTATAATATATATATATATATATATATATATATATATATATATATATATATATATATATATATATATATATATATATATATAATATGAACTACAATTTGTGGTATGAACTATTTTATTTTGTTTTATATTACGCTCTAAAAGAATGCAACTGCGAATAAATTACAAGAACAGACACGTTCATATTTTGAATCACGCTCTTCCAAATCGGCTTAATGCTTTTCGTTTCGAAGACCACGTGAAACATATTCGTTTCTCGTTCAAAAATATCATTTTTGACAGCTTTTGTCAAAACTAATTTTCTTAATATTTTTATTATTTTGCATGTATAATGAATCACTTGTTCCTCAAGTCCCAGCAGTTACAAACGACGCTTTGTGTCTTGACATTTAACTAGTCAAGAAATATTAAAGAACAGTTTTACCTCCCATTTCTGATATTAAATTAAGTAATCTCAAAAGTTAACGCATATGTCTTAGAAAATGGTTTTCTTCAGTTAACAAAATTAGGAACCCATATGCTTTAGAGCATTTTGTTTTAAAAATTTCACTACTATTAAAATTCTTGTTATCGTGTTTAGAATTTTTGTACCATTTCTGATACTAAATTGAATAAACTCAAAAGATAAAGCATATGACTTTTGAAAAAAAAAAAGAAAGAAAAAGCGGACTCTTGCTACCACATAAAAGCACCATTCTAACGTGTCTTTCTTTTCTATCTTTCGTCTTTTGAATACATCTTTGTTATTTGAATGCGCTTCCTAGAAAATATTTCATGTTTTGCCAGTGAACAGGTTTTCATTTGCATATTTTTTTCTATGGGGAGCCAATTAGAGTTTTTATTCCAGAAGCATTCTTCCTATTGTTTTCTTTCGTTTCCTGTCAAATCAGATTCCAAAAACTCAGAAATTCTCTTATTGTCTATTTTTATGCTTTATCTCAGCTTGGGTTTCTTTCTCCCTGTAGTCTTATTTTTTTATTTCTATTTTTAAGACTTCTTTCATTGTCAGCGATTTGTTTATAAAGTTTTGCTTCGACAATCAATTGGATTTGTTTTGACATTTGACATTTTTTTTATTTATGAAGTATTCAAAAATAAATGATTATATATAGAAAATATTATCATTGTCAAAATTAGAACTAGATTTTTCAACGAATTCCAGACTGATTTAGATTTAAAAGGAATCTCTACGTTTCTTACAGACCCTGAATCTGAAAAATACATTTGCTGAAAAATACATTTCTTACAGACCCTGAATCTGAAAAATACATTTGTATTTTGCTGTAGGTCGCTCCGTTTTACTTTAAGTATATCCATGAACGTAACAAATACGCATTCAGATAACCAATATAAATTTAGAATCGGATCTTAACATCGAGCATGTAGATTTCGATCAAATTTTGAACAAAATTCGTTCAAGGGAACTCTGTCTGTTTGATTTACAATGCATAAAGGAATAGACAAACTTTAAAATATGAACAGCAATATAAATAAAATTTGCTTCATAGATTTGTATATCATTTTGTACCAAATCTGTCTGTACTTTCTCAAACCTGTAAACGCGATGTATCAAAAATGAATCAATTTGAATAAATGGAATATGTTGTATAGTTTTATCCTCTAAAGTGTAGATTTTCATTAAATATTAAACCAAATCTATTAAGAGTTGACATCTGTCGATCTGAAGATTCAAATGCATGTAAATTCTAAACCTAAAAAAATCAATTTGGTAAATGAAATTTAATACATGATCATTTTATTGCAGTTGTGGTTCTTTGCCAAATTTTAGCTTCATGCAGTTAAAAAAAAAAGCCAAAATTGCTTCATGTCGTTAAACATTTGTTTCTACTGAGTTCCAACGCACATAGGCACACGCATTCTGCTTTATTATTAGAAGAAATAGAGATAAAAATTTAATAAATTAATATAACAGTTAAAATTAATTTAAAAACAATTACACATTCATTTCTCAATAAATTAAAAATGATGCAATTAGGGATAAAAATTAAAATTTTTAGATGTCCACCTAACAACACCATCGAGAGTGGTTTCATACACTCGAATAAAGATGTTATCCCCGAGAGAGCTTTCTTTGCATGGCATTGACGTGCAATATTTACAAAATATCAACCTTTGGCACGAATTTAACATTTTTACTGAATCTATCGTGTCATCTTTGGCGATTAATACCTGCATGCATTAATAGTATCCCAAAATTGAATTTCTGTTTCAGACGCGTTTTTCGAAGAATTAGAATAAAAATTTGATACAAAACTATACTTGTAATCAAAAACTCTCATACTAAATATGATAATTTGAGTAATCGCATTTACATATTTCTAAAATTACAGATCAACAGATGGTCAATTCCTTGTCGGATTTGAGTCAAACTTTGACTGTTGTCAACACAGTAAATGCTAAATCGGTGCACCGAATTTTATCCATCTAGTCACGCTTGTTTTGTAGTTATAGCATGAATTTGTATTCAAAAAGCCAGACAAACAGACTTTCTCAGAATTGATTTTACACCAAGTTTGATAGAAATTTGGAAATTTTGTTTAAAAACTGTATATACCAAATTTTGTCCATCTAGCTAAAAGCGTATTCGAGTTATCATTGTCACATATACACTACATATACGATAGACAGACGGACATTCTCCAAAAATGTCTTTATCGAACCCAGGAAGGTCTGAAACGTGGATTCATGGATTCGTCAAAATCTCGACTTCGAAGTTTTATCGATGACTGTACTGTCTCTGTACTACATATACGATAAAGTTAAAAAGTATAATATATAACTCACTATATCATTTATGAATATATATCTAAATTCCAGGTAGCCCAGCCTCTTGTACAATATTGTTCGATATTATACGATGTCAAGCAATATTCCACAATATTATACACTATAGCGAATATTGATCAATATCATACAATATTGTACACTATAGCGAATATTGATCAATATCATACAATATTGTACACTATAGCGAATATTGATCAATATCATACAATATTGTACACTATAGCGAATATCGATCTATATCATACAATATTGTACACTATAGCGAATATTGATCTATACCATACAATATTGTACACTATAGCAAATATTGATCTATACCATGCAATATTGTACACTATAGCGAATATTGATCAATATCGTACAATATTGTACAATATCTGTGTGCTACTAGGGGATAAGGGACATGTATTAATATTTGTATATAGAGTTCGACCATTTCAATTGTTGTAAAAATACCCTAATATATATTCCTTAAACACAAAAGATCCTTGCAAGGTTAACAGAATATCCTATATCCTTTTCACCAGATGTCCTTGTTTCTGTCCAGCTGGCCAATTTAAGCGACTTTTAGTGTCTCTTAAGCCGTCAGGTCATCCCGAAAACACATACCCCGACGCGAAATAAATCTCCTCCAGATTTATTGCAAACTCGGTCAAACTGTAGACAGGTCTCCTCTCGGGATTGGGCTTAGTTTAAGTCGAACGCACCGAGAATAGAGATTGATTTCTGCGAGAGAAGACTCCGCGAAGTTCAGGACTGCCAGTTAGAGGGGGGAGAGGAACACATTTGGATTAAAGTTTTTCTGAAGAGAAATGCTTTTTATTTTAGTGAAAACTCGTTCTGAATTTGATGTATGAGAGTTATGACTTATTTGAAGGATGGGAAGATTTGATAAATATTTTCTTTTGGATTCTGTTTAATGCATTTATAAAGTATCTAGATAGTATTATAAATAATATATACTTGCCACGTTCTAAGAGTTCAAAAGTGTAGTGAGAAACTTTGGGTTTAGGAAATAAGGAAGGTAATGTTTAGATAATGGAAAGTGGTACATAGACACACACACACGCATATTGATATCTCTTACTTTAAATTCCAATTAATTTCCTAATTTTTTAAATTAGTTCATGTTAATTTCTTTCTAAAATGGTCTCTTATTCCCCACATGGTCTTAATCCATACCCCACATTTTATTTAATTAATTCTTTTCGTACTCTAGAAAGCTGAGGACTTAGCAATTTCTTGCTCTCAAATCCTTAATACTTACAACATTCTTTTTAAACATACCTAAGATTCTCTTTTCTAGGACTATACGTGTCAAAGAAATCCCTATCAAATTTCCATAGTAAAATCATGGGAGGGAAAAATTTGTCTCCCTTGCTCTTGTGTCACGATGTAGACTGATGCATCGCTAATCACTGTATAAATCATGCCTTCCGGGATGATATAAATCGAAGTTAAAATTCAAAAACTTCTTATTGGCTAAACATCTCTAATATATATATAATAACTGATGTGCGTGGCACAAAATTCGGTTACATTACTTATTATCGGATGGCAACAATCAAACCTAAACATATCCTTTATGAAAGTTTCAAACTATTTTATTGAATGTTTTTTCAGCTGCATTTATTTCAAAACTTCACTTAATCAATTAACGAAAAAAATAAATTATTATTAGAAAGAAAAGATTTCGTTTTGTCTATGAAACTTTCATTCAATCAGAGGAAAAAAAATAAAGCGAAATCAAAATTTTGGAGATAAACAACAAGACTAATAGAGTACGAAATGAGATTAACTATCGCGAAACGGAAAATGACTAGAACTTGTTGCCTTTAAAACATGAAATCTGTTATTTTATGCAGTAACAAAATATTTCATGATATGATTAGAAATTTTATGAAGTGACTGAGTTATACACTTTAACATACAGATTTTCACTTAACTATACAGGTTTTAATTCCTTCAAGCAATAATATTTTGTAGACACCTTCCATTTGATTCATATATTTCAATCTTGTTAAAAAATAAAGTGATATTTTTATAAATTTATTCCTTATTAATAGTTTAACATCCCGAGAATACAATATTCTGGGAGAACAATTTGTTTGCCGAAGGTGTCTAGTTTTAATTAATATTTTTGTAAGATTTTATGCTCTGTTTGACGTACTGAGAAGATAAATTAAGAGCCAAAGTTTTTAACGAAATGATTTAATTTAAGTTTGGTGTCATAAAGTTGGAATACGTTTTTTTTTTTTTTTTTTTTTTGCATCGCTTTTATTTTTCAAATTTTCTAGTCATGTAACTTTTATATAAAAAATTTACGTTTTAAAAATCAGTTAATTGAATGGTAAAGATGAAAAATACTGATTTTTTTTGTAAACCAAACGAAGAATATCACATTTCGATTTAGCACTTTATAATTATTTGATGCTTTTTTTTTCTTAATGTCCTTAATTTCTTTTCATCCAGCTTAATTATTGCATCCCCAATCTTTTGCATTCCACCCATTTTGCAGTAATGCATTCATTTATTAATATAGATACATTCAATGATTTATTTTATTTATTTGAATTCCAGTAGTAATTCTCTTATAGTGTATCGGACCGTGGCGGCCTGGTGGTAAGCTTTCGCCTTTGGAAGCGGAGGTTTTAGGTTAGAGACCCGATTCCACCGAAAAATCGTCTTGTAAGCGGGTCTGGTGCACGTTGTTGTTGTTCTTGTTTCGTATGGCACTTGCCATGGACAAGCCCGCTGTAACGAGGACAGTGATTTAAGCCGGTGGGGGAGTGTCTCTTGTTTTTATAGTAGCGCCAAATAGGACCAAGAGTACGACTTTGCTACTCAGGCATCACTCATTCGCTTGCACAGCCCCTTTTTACAGGAGGGCACATTCACACATCTCACAGATAGAACAACCATGCCCAAACCGGGACTCGAACCCAGGACGCCCAGATCACGGGCAAGACGCGCTACCCCTATGCCAGGACGCCGGCCTGGTGCACGTTAAATCCGTTGGTGGCAAACGTCCTCCCGCTGGTGTGAAGTTTAGGGAAGGGGTGTGAAAAATTATCAACTAAAATAGGAAAGTGAATCCGCATTACAACATTTCCGAAGAATGTGAAAAAAAAGCAATATCTTCAGTCTTATTTTCAAAAAGTAGACGGAAAACAAGGAAAATTTTAAGTTATGTGACAACATTCTTGATTATTTTTTGAAAAACATTCGACAATAGTTGTTCTTTTTGGATATTTGCATCAAAAAGAACATCTAGGAAACCAAAATATACCAGTTAAGTGGCAAAAGTTTTTTTTTTATTTATTGGAAGGCAGGGCTATTTTTTTTATCACGCGAGAACATGATGTTGTTTTATTAGAGTGTCTTGAAGCTCGACATTGCGTAGGCAGTGAATAAAGCATAAATGGCAATTTTCATCGTCATCTTTTAATCGCATATATTTTTTTTACCTGCTTTTACCAGTACTGCTTTATTATTATGTAAGCTTCTTTAAAAGCAGATGAGTTTTTAAAAGGTTGACCTGCTTTTACCAGTATTGCTTTATTATTACGTATTCTTCTTTGACAGCAGATGCGTTTTTAAAAGGTTGACGTAGTACTAAAAATTATCATTATATATATATATATATATATATATAGAGAGAGAGAGAGAGAGAGAGAGAGAGAGAGAGACCAAGAGAGAAATCTTGTGATTGTCTCAAATCAGTTTAAACTGGTTACTGATTATAATTAATTAAGACACATAAAGAGTTAAAAATAATATTGTTCTCGCATGATAACTTGAAATTTGCAATCGTAGATTTAATTTTATTTATTTATTCATTTATTTTTTGGCTAAGTAGTAGTAAGAAGCAAAACTCTTCTAGTTTAGAGGTTTATCACATGATTTGCTTGCTTTTTTGCAGACGGCTTAAGGAATATTTTATCTATTTTCTGAACTAAAAACTAAGCCGTGTTTTTATACATTCTTTAAATATTGTGGTTCAATCGATAAATAACACGAAATTAATTTTGAATTTTTTTCACATTGTGAAGCAGTAAAAATACAATAAACAATTTCTAAATGCATAGATTACTTATGTTCTTGTTCAGAAACTTCAGAATATAATGAAAAATTATTATACCGTTTGAACAAAAAAATATGTAATATATTTAAATTTATGTAGGTTTTCGAAATCAAAAAAATTCTATCAAAGATTAGAAATGGGGGAAGTAGCATCTAAAAACGTAAAATATTATTAAGTCATATGTAAATGCAAATATAATATCAGTGTAACTAACAAAAAAAATAGAAACAAAATTCTAACAGTTTTATAAAGAAACCTGTTCAAACGATTAGAATATTACATTTTGTAAAATTCATAATTTTGCAGAAAAAAAATTGATTTTCAACATAGTCAACTACCTTAAATGTTATAGAAAAATAGGAAACATTTTTACAAATATTGCATAATTACATTTTTGCTAATATATTTTCAAAAGTTATCGCTAATTTTTTTTCATATCTAGCTATATTTTACTAACTAAAATTTTAATTGTAATTACTAATTGAAAACATTAACAGAGATAAATAAGCGTTCTTGCTTACTATAATTAGCTTTCGACTACTTCTTAGTCTGTCTACAATTCCTCTGAATAAAATACTAAAAACTGCATTTGATTTCTTCCTTTGTATATCGTAATCGAATGTAGTTAGTGAAATTATTAATTATAATAATTAATTATTATATATATCTCTCGATTATAACAGAATTAATCTGCCAATATTACAAACATAAGACTCGCATAATTATTAAAGAGAAACTATTTAATATAAATTAATTTAACTAACAATCGCAAGCCTTAAATGTTAAGTGTCTGTCTGCGCTGCAATGGATTATTGTAGTGCTCCTTAAGTATTTAAATGAAAATAAATCGACTTATCGAATCGGATTTCAAAGTCATATTTTCAGTCAAATTGAAAATATGAGAGTATGGAATATTCAATCTAGACTATATAGTCATTAATTAACATATTCGCACGAACTGGATGGCAATTAGATTGGCAACTAGATAGTAATTAGATGGATGGCGCAAGTTAGATAAAAATAATATCAATAATTAGGAAAATAGACATTTAATATCTGCCTCTGACAAATTATACTTGTCCATCAGAATTATTCTCGTTATTTTAGCGTGTTAAAGGCATATTGATATTCCTGATTTTATTCAAAACAGAGTGGGAATTCTAGCCTCCTGTTTTTTATATACTTTCACAAAATGAACCTTTTTTGTGTTTATCTAATCAAATTAATGGAAAAAGTCGAGCATGCAGCTTGCCATTATAGTTATCCCTTTTGGTAAATTTGGTTCAAAATTTGATAATAGTTTACAACTTTATATAAATTTTGTGTACTGAAAATCAAGTATCTAACTTGTTTCAGTTATCTTATTATAACATACATATCAGCAGACTTTAAAGAAAAGACATTAAATGATTAATGAATGTTACCAAAATTTGAAACGCATCTACAATTCTGATATTAAAGAAATTGTATGCAATATATCATGCATTTTGTGCATATGTTGTAATGCATCATATTATGAGTCATAATTACGTTTTTGAGTTATTCCGCTCATTGACAAATAGGCATGTAATTAATTTCTTGATAGATTTATCCTAAATTTGATGATGATGTAAAATCCTAAAGGGAAGGGGAAAAGATACGTCATTTTTTTAATTTGTAACGTATAGCTCGTAACGTATAGCTTTTTAATATATGAAGTATACAAAAAAATAAATGATTATATATAGAAAATATTATCATTGTCAAAATTCGAACTAGATTTTTCAACGAACTAAAGACTGATTTAGATTGAAAGGAATCTCTACGTTTCTTACACACCCTGAATCTGAAAAATACATTTTGGGAATTATATTTTGTTGTAGGTCGCTCCGTTTTACATTAAGTATATCCATGAACATAACAAATACGCATTCAAATAACCTATACAAATTTAGAATCAAATCTTAACATCAAGCATGTAGATTTCGATCAAATTTTGAACGAAATTCGTTCAAAGGAACTTTGTATGTTTGGTTTGCAATGCACAAAGGAACAGAGAAACTTTAAAATATAAACAGCAATACAAAATTCTGGCGATAAGCAACAAGGTACGAAATCAGATTAACTATCACGAAACAGATAAGTGCTAGAACTTGTTGCCTTTAAAGCATGAAATCTGTCATTTTATGCTGTAACAAGATATTTCATGTTATGATTACAAATTCAATGAAGTGATTAAGTTATACACTTTAACAATATCCTATGCAGATTTTAATTCATTCGATCAATAGTATTTTGTAAACACCTTCCATTTGATTCATATATTTCAATCTTGTCAAATAATAAAGTGATATTTTTTATAAATTTATACCTTATTAATAATTTAACATCCCGAGAATACAATATTCTGGGCGAACAATTTGTTTGCCGAAGGTGTCCAGTTTTAATTAATAATTTTGTAAGATTTTATGCTCTGTTTGACATGCTGAGAAGAAGAGAAGTTTTTAAAGTAAGGATTTAATTTAAGTTTGATGTCGTAAAGTTGGAATACGTTTTTTTTTTTTTTTTTTTTTTTTTTGCATCACTTTCATTTTTTAAATTTTTCTACTCATGTAACTTTTAAATTAAAAATTTACTTTTTAAAAATCAGTTAATTGAAGGATAAAGATGAAAAATACTGATTATTTGTACTGCTTACTATAATTAGCTTCTGATTGCTTCTTATTCTGTCTACTATTCACAGAATTCCCCTGAATAAAATACTAAAAACTGCATTTGATTTCTTCTTTTCTATATATTAATCGAATGTAGTTAGCGAAATTATTGATTACAATAATTAATTATTATATATATATGTCACGTTTATAACAAAATTTATCTGCCAATATTATAAACATGAGATTCGCATAATTATTAAACAGAAACTATTTAATATAGATTAATTTAACTAAGAATCGCGAGCCTTGAATGAAGTTAATTGTCTGTCTGCGCTGCAATGAAATATTGGAGTGCTCCTTATGTATTTAAATGAAAATAAATCTACTTATCGCATCGGATTTCCAGTCATATTTTCAATCGAATTGAAAATATGAGAGTATGGAATATTCAATCCAGACTATATGGTCATTAATTAACATGTTTGCACGAACTGAATGGCAATTAGATTAGCAACTAGATAGTAATTAGATAGAGGACACAAATTAGATAAAAATAATATCAATAATTAGGAAAATAGTCATTTAATATCTGCCTCTGATAAATTGTACTTTTCCCTCAGAATTATTCTCGTTATTTTAACGTGTTAAAGAATATTGATATTCCTGATTTTATCCAAAACAGAGTCAGTTTTCTTTCCACCTGTTTTTAATATACTTTCACAAAATGTCCTTTTTTGTGTTTAGTTTCTCAAATTAATGGAAAAGAGTCGAGTATGCAACTTGCCATTATATTTATCCCTTTTGGTAAATTTAGTTCAAACTTTGATAAAAGTTTACAACTTTGATATAAAATTTGTGTACTGAAAATCAAGTATCTAAGTTTTTTGAAGTCCGTTGATAATATGTCTATTGCTTAACAAAATATAGTGCTTGAAAAAATTCGATTGACATTTCATTTTTAGTTTTTTTATTTGCACAATTGTATTTTCTGTCTAGCAGCTCTTCTCTAAATGTCCTCCGTACGTGCCTCGAATCATCGTGTTTGCACAAAAGGACAAAGATATGACACACAAAACCTCTTGTGGTAAAACATTAGAGCAGAAGAAAATAAGGAAGAATGCTTAAGTGGAAAAAGTTCACTGACTCTCTATTTTGTTCTTATCTCTGTCAACAACGGAGTAAAAGTGATATGCTGAAAATGTTATTCAAACATTATGCATTGTGTCGATTCTAAAAGGACAGTTAAAACAGCAAAATAGGCGACTGATAGCAGAAAAATAGAAAATCTTCGTTTATTTAACGATTTAAAAATGTTAGTTTCATTTAATAAAGGCTTATATCATGTATATATAGGGTTAGTAAGAAATAAGCTACTCACTTCAGAGGGCTATAAAATGCGTTCTATTGATTGAAATGAGATAAAATTTGAACTACAGATTATTAAGATAATGCGCTTTACAGTTATTAAATTAAAAAAAAATACAAAAATTCACCATTAGGTGGCGTTGTAATACACATAAAACGATTTAATATGGTTTATAATTGTTAAATAAAGTAAAATTAAAATTGTTCAATTTGTCCCCCATTTTCAACAATATGCTCTAATAGGAGAACCATATTTTCTATAGATGATCGAAGTAAGTCTGCCGGAATATAAAGAATATGACGCCGAATGTTGTCCTTCAGATCTGGTAGAGATGATGGCCTTTGACGTTAGATATTGGCCTTCAAACAAACCCCACAACCAAAAGTCGAAAGGGGTGGTGATGTGTCGCGAGTGAGGTGGCCATGCTATTGGGAAATGACGGCTGATAACACATGCTTCTGTAAAATGCTGCATAAACAATCGCTTTACACGACGATCAATATGAGATGGTACACCAACCTTTGAAAATAATGTCTTGAAGGCATCCACGCTGCAAAATGGATTATGAAATCCCTCAGCATATTATGGTACCTTTGTCCTGTGGCGGAACAGGTTTGGATTCCATTTGAAGTTATATCTTCAAAGAAATACGGACCAATGGTAGCTGTAAAACCACACAATACTGTCACTTTTTCAGGATGCAAGGGTTGTTCCTGGATAACGTGAGGGTTTTCATGTGCCCAAATTCGGCAGTTGTGGGTGTTAACTTCAATGAAATTCGGTATTTGATCGTGAAATTACAACTATAACTCCATGTCAAATTTTCGTTTCAGTCGATCTAGAAAAAGGATTCTAAATTATATATTCTCCCACAGATTCAGTAAAAATGTTAGATTTATGCCAAAGATCTATATTATCGTTCCTCTTATCGTTACGTAATTTTCGTTCCGATCTATATTATCATTCCTCTTATCGTCATGTAATTATCGTTCAGATCTATATTAACGTTCCTCTTATCGTCACGTAATTATCGTTCAGATCTATATTACCGTTCATCTTATCGTCACGTAATTATCGTTCGGATCTATATTGTCGTTCCTCTTATCGTCCCGTAATTATCGTTCGGATCTATATTATCATTCCTCATATCGTCACGTAATTATCGTTCAGACCTATATTATCGTTCCTCTTATCGTCACGTAATTATCGTTCAGATCTATATTATCATTCCTTTTATCGTCACGTAATTTTGTTCAGATTTATATTATCGTTCCTCTTATCGTCACGCAATTATCGTTCAGATCTAGGTTATCGTTCCTCTTATCGTCACGTAATTATCGTTCAGATCTATATTATCGTTCCTCTTATCGTCACCTAATTATCGTTCGGATCTATATTATCATTCCTTATATCGTCACGTAATTATCGTTCAGATCTATATTATCATTCCTCATATCGTCACGTACTTATCGTTCCTCATATCGTCACGCAATTATCGTTCAGGTCTAGGTTATCGTTCCTCTTATCGTCACGTAATTATCGTTCAGATCTAGGTTATCGTTCCTCTTATCGTCACGTAATTATCGTTCAGATCTATATTATCATTCCTTTTATCGTCACGTAATTATCGTTCCTCTTATCGTCACGCAATTATCGTTCAAATCCATTTTTCGTAATTATCGCTCACAATTTTTTGCGGAAGGAAGAAGGATAAAAGCCTTATTGGAGAGTATACGAGAAAGTTTCGGGGGGACAACACCTGCTGGTTATTCAAATTATTTAGTAAGAGGAAATAGACTAGGAAAATTACATTCAAGCTGTTTACTTAATTGGGGGTTGGGGGTGAGTATGAAGATAAAAAAAAAATCTTATATAAGGAATACAGATTGTTTAACTCGAATAAAATAATCCAGTCATAAACAATTTCTAATGATCGAATGGCATTGATGTTTGTATTATTGAGACAGAAGTCTCTAGAGAGACTAAAAGTCCATCAGTGCAGAAAAGGGGATTGGTGGCTTAAGAATATTATCTTGCCGAATCGACGGAAAGAGGGATTTAGGGATTTCCTATCCGCCCCTATTCTTAGCGACGGAAGCAGTAGTCACGTGATCGTCGCACGCACGTGATGTAATTGCCACTATATCCCCAGACGTGTTAAGTCTGCATTAGATCGGAAATTATGCAATGCAACAAATCAAACATTTCGGAAGTTTTAGCGGTTGCAATAGTCAAAATTTGTTAATGTAGTTATCTAACATGGAAAACGCATATAGCTGCCAGACAGATGGATTTTGTACCTCAATTATTATTTTATTCAGGTATGCAAATGCATTACATATATAGCAATATAAGTTATAATCGTGAGCGAAATTGATGTTCTTTTAATAGTGACGCGTTTTCTGGTTATTAGAAACATCTTAAGACAAGTGACTACGATCAGGATGAATTTTTAGAAAAATGCTCTAAAATAACTATATATATATATATATATATATATATATATATATATATATATATATATATTTTTTAAATTTTGCCAATAAAAGATCGAAAAAAATATCTATGAAAACAAAACATATCAGTTAATTGACAAAAGTTTTTTAATCTGAAAACATTGTTAAACACTCTGAATGCTGTATCTTTATTATTCAAGTTTATTTTAATGATTTCTAACAAAAAAAATAATTTGGATAAAATATAATTCATTATTGTTGGTTGATATGTCTACATGTATAATGTTAATGTGGTCAGAGGATAGTTGTTGCTGAAGGTGGCTCGATAGTCATCAATTTGACTTTAATAAAAGCTAATCGGCTTTGGTGACCAATTAGTTCATTAGGAATATTGATTATTTCTAATTTCAATTAAATCGTGTAGATATAATTTCGTATTTGTGATTCACTCGTATTGTCAGATATTATTGCTGTGGTATTTTAAAATGTCTTTCATATGTTCCGTTCATTGTGTAGATAGATCATTCCACTGGAGACCAGGAACATGACATTATAACGCTATAAAAACTTAAATAGCCAACTTAATAACGCTATTAACCCCAGCTTAAAAATAAAACTTTCTAAATTTTGCGGTATGGTAAATTAAATAAATTGAAACAGAATCCTTCTTCCTTAGTTTTCAACAATAGAAAAAAATCACACGATGAAGCAACTGACGAAACAATGAAAAAAATTTGTATTTCAGGGCAATAGTGTAATCTATTGTAAGACAAATATATAGTTTTTTTTAATTAAATTCTTTTTGCCAGAATTCAGGAAAAGTTTGCATGACTATTAAATTAGTATAATTTAAAAAAGATTTTTTTTTTTTTTTTTGTAAATTTTGAAATCATGTGAAACTCAAGTTTGTACAATAATATTTCCGAAGCTAGCCCGAAGAGACGCCAAAAGATTCGATTGATTTTTTACCAATTAAAATTTCAAAAAAATATCTTCAAGGTTATCTTTTTTCACCCTCAAATGTGTAATAATATGTCAAATTTGGTATTCCCGGGTCAAACGAAACGAGTAGACCACAGGTACCCTTACACAATCATCTTTATTATTAGTAACGATCAAGATTTTTGTTTATTGATTCTTGAGCCAGATATTTATTGTTACAAATGGTGTTATCTAACTAAATCTCAATAAGCACGTTAATCTATAAAACCTAAATCTTAAACCTAAAAAGGAAGACCAAACAGTTTGAAAATATATGAAAATTGTTATTTTCGAGTATTTTTGCAAGAATTTCATATTAAACAATTCATATTTGGCAATATTTATTAACTATTCTGAAAGTAATACTGACAAAATATAATATTTCATTCTTTCTTTCGTTTTCAAAGTGACGGTTCTTTTCTTCTTTGTTCAAAATCTTACTGACACTCAAAATACAAATAGTCGACCTGCGTGGTTCGAACTTCTGTTTAAAAATTCTTTTTTTCTCTCTATCCATTCATTGGTATTTTTGTTCTGTTATCGGTGAACAAGGGCATGTCAGAAACTATTTTTTCCTCCATCCCCGTCAGCGATAACTGAGCCAATATTGACGCATGGAATCAAAAAAAATATTTCTGCATTAGAGAGTTGCTTTTTTATGTTTATGGCAAGTTTTTTAATGCTCTAAAAGAGTCAGAAATCACTTTCCCCAAGTTTTAACGACCAAACGATAATACGAGGTTTTAAACTTGAATGTCATTTTGTGCCATATATCGAATTTTTAGGGCGAGTGGGAATCTAAGGCCATAAAAGTTATTTTAATTTAATTATTAATTAATGCTAAATCGGCAGTGAAAAATCAATAATCATTTTTTTTCTCTGTCGTCTGTGTTACTAAATTTCTGAAAATATATGAATATCCATTCATGGAAAAAATATCGCAGTTTTAAAGTTTTAAAAACTTTGACTCGATATTTTCAACATTAATAATCAAGCCTTTTATGTTTTAATAAAGAAAGCATAATAGCTTAATAAAATATATTTAATTATAAAGAATTTTCTAAAACATATTTCATTAATATTCCAAACAACGGAACGTTTCTGTTATAGTTTATTCATATTTCTTAATTTTGAGATAATTTGTTTCAGAAACTCACTATCAGATGGCACCCCTGGAAAGGTATCAAAATTAAATTAAATTAAACTAAATTTATAATAAGATAATGATTTCTAAAAATATTAAGAGTGCAATGTTTTAAAGAACTAACAAATTTACAAAGTCTTTAACATCTTGCATCTGAAAAAATGAGTGAAGATTCTATTTCAGAATATAGAATTAAAAAAATGCTTAAAAATTTTAGACGTATTTTAATAATAATTAGTTGTTTAATTGAATTTCTCTTTGGAATGTAACTTATGAAATAAACTAATATTTTATTTTGAATAGAATAAAAATTCTCTTTGCTTAATTAGAATCTTGTGTACAGTTGTTGTGTCATAAAACGCAACATTTCATTCTATTCCATTACGTCGAAGACAACATTGACGACATTAAAGACATGTTTCAACATCTTAATTATGACATTAAAGATATTTTTCAAGTATATATATTACATATACAACGTTGTATATATTTTAAGAATATATACATCACGCATATGGGATTCTTTCGAATTATATTTAACTCGCCTTGAGTTAAAATATTCAAAACATAGATAAAAATAAAATGTCGCCAAATTAAAAAAACAAAAATCAAGGTATAATATGCTAAATGTGGTAATAAAATTTTTTTTTCGAATTAAATTGCAGAAGTAAAATTTAAATAAATAATAAGTCATTTAACAAATATTTAATAATTCAAAACAAAATTTTCCTTTAAAATAACTATTATATGGAATAATTGAACAATTATTGTTCCTTTAGAAACATTATAAGCATTTTTTTAAAAAATTCTAATGGGTTTTTTTAAACATAAAATATTTATTTTATTTTTACAAATGAATGTACCAACAATAATAAAATCCATTATTTTACTTTAAATGTCACATTTTAAAGTAAAATTATATGCTTTGCTTTTCTGAATTACAACAAAAACCATAAACTTAATTTAAAAATTCCTAACTAGAAAAAGAAACTTTTTCTGAAGTAAAGCATATAAAAAAGTTCATTTGCATATTTTGACTAAAATTTTTCTCACTTTTTTTAACCGAAAGAAAAAAAATTTTACGCATTATGAATTTATAAAACGTGAGCAGAATTTCGTAAACATAATGTCTTCTCATTAATAATGCAAAGATTGAGTGGATAAAGATTCACGTATTAACATACTTTTACAAAAATACCTGAAGTAAAATATTATTTTCTAAATTAAGCTTACTGCAAGCAAATTATGTAAATATTTTTAAAGCATAATTTCTGCTCTTTTCCTTTTTGAAATCGTTTGCTAAGTAATACTTTAAAGTAAATTAAATAATCGCATAGTAATGAGAATTTATAATTACTATTATCGTCAATGCACGAAATATATATCTGAGAATCTGCATATAATTAGTGAAATTTTCATTTAATTGATAAACTGAAATTAGTGCTTAACTAAATTTAATGATTAATATTTTTCGAATAATTTTTTTCTTTGCAATAAATTATTTTTTATCTCATTAACTATTATATTTTTATGGCAATTTAAAGTTATGAAATATTATATTGCAGTTTTTACGCTCTTAATTTTTTTTTAATATTTTAAGTCAAAGGTAGCATTATTAAAAACTAATTCCATAAAAAGTTTCTTATAAAAAACATAACACCATAAATTTGAGAATTCAATGATCTTGTGATAAATGATCTTAACTAAAATAAGTTATATTTCAGTTAAACTAATGGGAGCAAAATTTGAAATTATTATTTTGTACTTGTTAATATATTTTCGCCAGTATTACTTTGAATTATTTAGTAGTAAATATATGCTATTTATGTTTTATACTTTTTTGTTTCTTCTGAATAATGTGCACTGGCATTATGAATTTTATTCTAAATTCTATTTTTTTTTTGACGTTAATATTTTTTAAGTTACTTTAAAATATCTAATGTATTTAATAATGCATATAATAATAATAAATTTATGTAATAAATTATATTCAATGCATGTAATGCAATGATGCAATAAATTTTATTATGGTATCCTAAATCATTAAAGATTTTTTTTTCTTTTTAATTTCATAATGCTTCTTTTTATTCGGCTTTTATGCAGATTGCCAATTTGGATGAGTGTTGCCAGATAGTCTTAAATATTTAAATACTTTTATTTCATGAACTAAACGATATCTCCTACATTTCTTGAAATATAGATTTTGTTGAAGAAACAGAAAAATTCTTCCACCCTTCTTCCTCATTTATTTTATACACCATTGTTTAATTTAATTTTTATTGCGTCTCTGAAATGTGATCGATTTTTAATTTACTTCTTAATGTGCTAAAGATTCCAAATTTTGTAGAGTTACATTTTATCAATGATAATACAATATTTTAATATTGTAATTAATCGATTATTTTTGTTTAAGTTTTCAATCTATGTGCAAGTTAGTGAGACCATTCTTTGAGAGTGACTTTTTCTCATAATTTTGTTTGATTTTACGATAGAAAATAACTTAGAAAATACAATTTTTAAAACCAATAAAAAGGATTTTAAAAAGCACTTTTCATATTTTATTTTTAGTTTTGCTATTCTTGACTATATAATCAGTAAATATATTGTTGTCACATATACTGAGGTATGTGACAACAACGTAAGGGTATTTAAATATCTGAAATATTAACTTATCTCAGAGAAATGAAATAATCTAATACTGTGATTATAAATATATATGATATTCAGATATAATAATCCATTGATACAACACCAAATGCAGCATCGAAGATTCTGGGATGGTATCTTAATATTTGGTTTGTTAGGAGTTAATAGCTTAATATTGCCAACGGGAATGGTTTTCCAGAAACTTTCTCGCATATATTCTAATAAAGGCCTTAATATTCATCCCCCATACATAAAATTATGCACTTTGATTAAAACCTTGAATGGTATTGGAGTTGGGGAAATAATAATTACTAACTTCAGATCTTGCCGCGAATACTTTGCATGGTAATTATTAATGACAGTTAAGAAATATAGATATTTGATAAGAATACTAATAGAATTTTGCTAAATATATCTCGAGGATCTGTATTTTCTACAACTTTCTGCCGAACGATAGACACAAAAATCTGACAAGCATCGACAGTTAAATAAAGGTAATGAAAGAATAAGTTCAATAGTAAAGTAATCAAAGAATAATGATTGTAATTCAAATAAAAAAAAACAAAGAATAAACAGTCGTAAAAATTATTTTAACTGTAAATACTATAGAAGGAATAAATACATTTATTATGTGATATTTGTCGACATAAGAAATTAGATAATTTCTAGTGAGATTTTTATATCTTATTTAAATCATTTAGTCTATTTTAAATTATGCGCTTCAGAATTTTTTAAAATTCTTTTTTATAGTTAAATATACAATAAAAAATTCATATTTTAAAAGATATCTAATATCTGGTTTAGTTTCTTTTAAGATTCTTATAGTTTAATTATATATTTTTTATAATATTTCTTATTTATCATTTTATGAATGATAAAAATATTTTAAAGATATGTCAAATATCACTACAAAAATTTCTAACAAATTGCTTGAAAAAATTTAATTTCTAATGATTGCTGACTGCCTTGACATATTTCATTTCATTATTTGACAACATAAATTAATATCCTTGCGAAAGTAAAAACAGATCTCATAAATAAATTTTAAAAATAGTTTTAAAATACCACATAATAATAGGAATTGGCTTTTAATTTATATTATCATGAATAGATGACTCGGAATGTTGTTTATAAAAATTTTGACAGCTTTCTGTATATACTTTAAAAATGAAAACCTCATTAATGAGCATTTATTAGACAGCTCTTGTTATGGAACTTTACATCATTTATTTTTTCAAAAGTAAGAATTATATTAGAGAAAAAAAATATCCATTTGGACTAGATTGAGAAAGATAACTAAAAATGAAACGCTATGTAATAATCTGAGAATTATTTCTGCTTTTAGAAATTTCTTAAATTTCGATGAAAAAAAATGGCTTATTCAATTTTATCTCAGAAAAAAAGGATGTTAATCTTGATTATACATTTCATTGACAATATATTCAGCACTTTCTAGGAAATTTTAGACTGCATATTACGCTTTGTTCCAGCAAAAAGAGTGACATATTCCGTTTTGTCAAAGTACGTGTTAATTATGCTTTTAGTTCAAATTCATTAATCACACAAAATTTAAGAATGAACTATTCCTTGAAACACATTTTTAGTAGAGTTATATTAGAGCTGCTATAAAAGATATAAATAACTAGTTCATTATTATTTTATACTTATTAGGGTTTTTTTAAATTTTTAAATCATAAATCTGTTGTGAATTATATTTAGTTTGTAGTAAATCGGAGGTAATCTGTAATAAAGTGTAGAGAGTTTGTAGTAAATTGTAGGTAATCTATAGTAAATTGTAGGTAATTTGTAGTAAATTGTAGGTAATTTGTAGTAAATTGTAGGTAATCGGTAGTAAATTGTAGTTAGTTTGTAGTAAATTGTAGGTAATCTGTAATAAATTGTAGATAGTTTGTAGTAAATTGCACGCATTTTTAATTAGTTCTGATGTTGAATTTGCTACAGGGATGAAATTTGGTATATAGATTTATCATCAGAAATGTAGATATATATGTTGAATTTCGAACCATTTTATCAAAAGAGATGACCGTTTATCGGTTTATATATACGTGCATATTTGAACGTGATAAATGAAAATCACAACGAATTTGATAAACAAAATTCCGCATATAATCTTGTAGCAAAAATTAGAGATTGTATAAAATTTCGAATCTAATCGATGCAAAAGAAACCTTTAAAATGCATATTATTTTATACATTGCATTATGAAACACAAAACGAGCCAAATTGCGTCACCATGTGCTTTGGGATGAAGAGTAGGGGCACTCATATTTGTAAATTGCCGTGACCTTCGAGGTTTTGCCATATTCCCTCAACACCACTCCGCCCACCCAATATGTTCAGGAAAGGTCAAAAAGAATAAAAGAAGAGCAAAAAAATCATTATAGATAGAAATTCGAAGGGAGAACAATGCATCTGGTTTATTTCAATGAATTTCCATTTATTTATCAATAAAATTTCCTTTAGTTTTCTAAAGATCTTAAAATTGATAATGTGCTTATAGTTTTTCTAAAATGAATATACATAAAATATAGAACAACGTAATTTCATTACAAAACTAAAAAGAGCAAAGATAATATACATGTGAACATGTATTGTATAAAATTTATCATCACATACCAGAATGAATGTTACAGCGCAGTTAAAAAGGGACAGAATTTGAAAAGTAATGTGTTTGAAAACGAATATGAGCTCATAAATTTCAAAACCCGTAAACGTATTTGAACATATTTCTTAAGAAACAAAATTTTACAATCAATCATGGTTAAATATAAAAAGAACTTATTGCACTTAAGTAGTTTTATATGGAGTTATATCTGAAAACATGGCAGAAAATATATTGTTCCTTTTCCTTCTTTCCTCACTTGTAAACTAGTCAAGTAATGCTTTACAAAATATTTTGCAGCTAGTAAACAGAATAATAAATTTTTATCATTGTAAAAATGTATCGTAATATGACTCAAATTTCTAGACTGTGCTTTTGAGAAAATGATAAGTTCTTTTAGGCAACATAATAAATGTCTCTGTCTCTATGCAGTTGATAATGTTCCCATTTAAGTAAATAATTTATCAATCCTCTAATCAATCTTTAGATAGTTTTAATTCCTTCTTCTAATCAATTATTCAGTTAGAATTCTTAAATGTTTTTCCTTTCTAGAGAAAACAAAAATAGGTAATTCTATGAGAAATCGAATCTAAATTGCTTTATTATATCAGAAAAAAAGTTTATAATGCCAAAAAAATAATTTAATAACCACTGGCTTAAAATGCAGGGCACTAGAAAGATATCAATATAATAATGTTAGCCATCTGAAGCATTTACCAAATGGCAAAACATCTTGGTTGTCCCGACTTGCAGTTGTTATATAAATGCTTCTTTATCCACTACTTGGCATTTCTCTTTACTTTGATATTTGAAGGAAACTTTGTTTTGATCCATGCTGCTTCTGTTATGGAAAGGAAATATTTTAGGAATCATGAGCATGCTCATTCAGCTTCTTGGCATTTGTCTTGGTTTCTTCACCATTTGAAGGAAGCCTTCTTTTGAAAAAAGCTACTTCTATTGCAAAAAGAAAGAATGTTAAGAATCGTGAGCATGCTCATTTAGCTTCTTTTTTTGGCATCTGTCTTGACTTTTTTAACCATTTAAAGAGAAACATGCTATGACAAATGCTGCTTTTGTTGTGGAAAGGAAGTTTGGTAGGAATCATGGATATAACTCTTTTTGTTTTCATTTCTTGGTAAGTGGCTTTATTTTTTCACCGTTTGAATAGAACTATGTTTTGGCAAAAGTTTTTTTCTGTTGTAGAAAGAAAGAATGTTAGGAATCATAAGTATTCTTATTCATGCACTTCATGGCATTTAATTTCATTTCTTCACCATTCGAAGAAAAACATGTAATGTTGCTTTTGTTGAGGAAAGAAAGAGTAGTACGAATTATAAGTGTACTCATGTTTCTTTGACAGCTATCTTGATTTCTTCACCGTTTAGAAATAATCTTTTTTTTTTTTTTTTTTTTTTTTTTTTGACAAAATCCGCTCTTCTGTTGTAGAAATAAGGAATATTAGGAACTATGAGGATTCTCATTTAGCTTCTTTTTGGCATCTGTCTTGATTTTTTTTCACCTTTAAAGAAAGGCTTGCTATGACAAATACTACTTTTTTGAGGAAAGGAAGTTTGGTAACAACCATGAGTATATTAATTTTTGTTATTTCTAGGTAGCTGTCTTGATTTTTTTCAATGTTTGAAAAGAACCTTGTTTTGGCATATACTGCATCTATTATGGAAAGAAAGGGTGTTTGAAATTATGAGCATATTCATTTAACTTCTTCTTTGCATTTGTTTTGATTTTTTCACCGTTTGAAGAGCACCTTTTTTGGCATATGCTGCTTCTGCTGTGGAAATAAAATATGGTAGGAATCATGAGCATATTCATTTATCCATGTCTCATCTGTTCTTTTAATCTTTCCATCTGAAAATGAGCTTGTTTTAGAATATTCTGCTTCTATGAAGGATAAAGAAAGTACGAGAGCAATCATGAGTTTTATCCACTTCTTGTAAGCTGTGTTCATTTTCTCATTGTCTAAATAGAACTTATATGAAAAATGTTGTGGGACAAATCACTAGAAGCCAAATGTATATCACGACTCATTTGAGTCTTTACCAACAGTGAGGTCATTTCACAATATATTGTCGATGTATTGCAAACTCATAATATTTAATAGTTTGATAGAACTTTGCAGGCAAAATCATTCTTAAGCCATAAGAAGTTTATTGATCTTTGTGCCTCAAAGGGAAATAAATTTTCAACGTGTTTCAACATTCCAATTACTATAATTATTCTGAAATCAAACGAATTTCGTCAATTATTACATTGGAATAATTAGCCTCAACTACTTCTTCTCTGAGATGAAAGTGTTTTATGCCAAAACGACATGCTTTAGAATAATGCTTTTACTTTGATCGACCCTAATATATATCTAAATAAGACGTTTTATCACAAGGAACCTCAAAGAGAAACCAATTTTCAACGTGTTTCAACATTCCAATTACTATAATTATTCTGAAATCAAACGAATTTCGTCAATAATTACATTGGAATAATTAGCCTCAACTACTTCTTCTCTGAGATATAAGTGTTTTATGCCAGAACGATATGCTTTAGAATAAGGCGTTTACTTTGATCGACCCTAATATATATCTAAATAAGACGTTTTATCACAAGGAACCTCAAAGAGAAACCAATTTTCAACGTGTTTCAACATTCCAATTACTATAATTATTCTGAAATGAAACGAATTTCGTCAATTATTACATTGGAATAATTAGCCTCAACTACTTCTTCTCTGAGATGAAAGTGTTTTATGCCAAAACGACATGCTTTAGAATAATGCTTTTACTTTGATCGACCCTAATATATATCTAAATAAGACGTTTTATCACAAAGAACCTCAAAGAGAAACCAATTTTCAACGTGTTTCAACATTCCAATTACTATAATTATTCTGAAATCAAACGAATTTCGTCAATAATTACATTGGAATAATTAGCCTCAACTACTTCTTCTCTGAGATGAAAGTGTTTTATGCCAGAACGATATGCTTTAGAATAAGGCGTTTACTTTGATCGACCCTAATATATATCTAAATAAGATGTTTTATTACAAGGAACCTCAAAGAGAAACCAATTTTCAACGTGTTTCAACATTCCAATTACTATAATTATTCTGAAATCAAACGAATTTCGTCAATTATTACATTGGAATAATTAGCCTCAACTACTTCTTCTCTGAGATGAAAGTGTTTTATGCCAAAACGACATGCTTTAGAATAATGCTTTTACTTTGATCGACCCTAATATATATCTAAATAAGACGTTTTATCACAAGGAACCTCAAAGAGAAACCAATTTTCAACGTGTTTCAGCATTCCAATTACTATAATTATTCTGAAATGAAACGAATTTCGTCAATTATTACATTGAAATAATTAGCCTCAACTACTTCTTCTCTGAGATGAAAGTGTTTTATGCCAGAACGATATGCTTTAGAATAATGCTTTTACTTTGATCGACCCTAATATATATCTAAATAAGACGTTTTATCACAAGGAACCTCAAAGAGAAACCAATTTTCAACGTGTTTCAACATTCCAATTACTATAATTATTCTGAAATCAAACGAATTTCGTCAATAATTACATTGGAATAATTAGCCTTAACTACTTCTTCTCTGAGATGAAAGTGTTTTATGCCAGAACGATATGCTTTAGAATAAGGCGTTTACTTTGATAGACCCTAATATATATCTAAATAAGGCGTTTTATCACAAGGAAATATCTACTCATGTTACTGTAAATTCGTCTATATATTTCTCATTGGTGAGTACAGTTTTCACAAATATTATTTTTGATACGAAACATGTTAAGCTGTCATTTCTGGAGTAATACATTATTGCTGCCTGCTAGAGATCTAAATACTTTGAATACTATACATAGCTTTAAGATTGGAAACTTATTATAAACTTTTAATCTGATTCTACTGTAAGATAAATGTGCATTAAATCTGCCATTCAATTTAAATATCCCTTCCTTAGCCAGTTGCAAAAGAATGGAGATATCCCCTTGTTTAGATTCGTTTTAGTCATTCGTTTAGTCATTGACCAAGATAAAAAAATTACAATATTCGTCTCTAATAGTGAACTAGAACTTTATATTCGGAGGTATTTTTAAATTAAAGAAATAATATTCTCTTTCCAAGTTCTACTTATCTTTCTAATAATATGTAAATTATACCAATTAGAAATTATGGTGACACCGATGTCTAAACATGCTTTTGAAGATTCAGCAATTATGAAATATCAGATTTTTAGATTTTTGTTCAGTATTTTTGAAATATTAGTCGTTAAAACAGATCATTTGTGAAATATTACTTTTTCGTGTTTTAACAGGCTAAAGAAGACTATATAAAATTCTTGCCTAAAGAATTTTGAAATATAAGTTAGTGAAATACTCTTGAACTTAAGGCTCTTATAAGGCAAAATATGGATGGATTTTCAAATATTTTACAGATGAATAAATTCCGAATTTCTGATAATATATTTAACTAAAAATTACTTAACTCTTAGACGGTTGTGTAACTTAAAAAAATAACAATAAAAATGACTGAAGTATTCATTTTCCTTTGGAATTATATAAAATTCTCAAAAATTTAGTTATATATAATTATGATTCTTAGGATTTGTAGTTATTGTATCTACGTATTATAGAATTAAATTCACTCAAAAATGTGAAATGAATATATTAATATTTAATAAGAAGAAATAATGAAGATAAATTGATTTTTATGTAGTTATATATATTACTATGTAAAATTCGCTCAAAAATATGATTTGAATTTATTACTGTTGCATATGAAGAAGCAATACGGATAAAAACTAATTAAATATTAACTGGTTTCCGTTCATCCTTTTCGGAATTGTGACTCAATTTGGTATCAGCGTAGTAATGTTATTTTCTAAATATTTTATATTTGATTAAAGGGAGTTTATTGGGGGTAAGAATCTTATCTATATTAAGAAAAACTATTGGAAATAATATGATTTTATTTATTTCTTGAGTATTGAAGATAGTTTAAAACACATTTTTTGAGGTCTTTATAAGTTCTATAAAATTATATTGGACATTCAAAAAAAATTTTTTTTTGCTCATTACTTAAAATGTTTTTGCAAATTCCTAATCATGATGGATGGAATTTGATGAGTGATCTTTCTAAAAAAAATTAGAAATGCATGAACAACGTTTGAGTGAAATTCATTAAAAAGCTTCCTATATATTCTTCGATGTGCTTGTAAACGTTACTCAAAAGCGCATTAAACTAGACAAGAGAAATTTACGTATTGATTATAAAAATAAAATTTATATATCAGCATCAAATGTAGAAATTCAAAGTAGCGGGTATCAAATCATGTAGTAAGTAAACAATAGTAAAGAATATCAGCATCAAATATAGAAATTCAAATTAATAATCAGTATCAAATGTAATAAGTAATGAGTAGTAAAGAATATCGCACCTCAAATGTAGAAATTCAAAGTAGTAATCAGTATCAAATGTAGTAAGTAATCAGTAGTAACGAATATCAGCATCAAATGTAGAAATTGAAAGTAGTAATCGGTATCAAATCATGTAGTAAGTAAACAATAGTGAAGAATATCAGCATCAAATATAGAAATTCAAATTAATAATCAGTATCAAATGTAATAAGTAATCAGTAGTAAAGAATATCGCCCCTCAAATGTAGAAATTCAAAGTAGTAATCAGTATCAAATGTAGTAAGTAATCAGTAGTAACGAATATCAGCATCAAATGTAGAAATTTAAAGTAGTAATCGGTATCAAATCATGTAGTAAGTAATCAATAGTGAAGAGTATCAGCATCAAATATAGAAATTCAAATTAATAATCAGTATCAATTGTAATAAATAATCAGTGGTAAGGAAAATCAGCATCAAATGTAGAAATTCAAAGTACTATTCAGTATCAAATGTAATAAGTAATCAGTAGTAAAGAATATCAGCATCAAATGTAGAAATCGGTATCAAAATAATTTTCATCGGATTTACTGCATGTTGTATGTATATTGTAAACGAGATGTTTGTAACTGAGATGAAAACTCAGCATGTTGGATAAATAAAATTTTTTACATTGTTTTGATATCAAAATTGTTGATCTGTATGTCGTCAAATCGTCTATATAATTGGAAAAAAGGTATTCCAAATTACCTTAATTTACTTCGTATAGTCTACGGATTATCAGTTAAAAACATGAAAATATTGTCACTAATAATCTACCGCTGCGGATAATCGTTTATATAATCCACGCATTATACAGCAGTGAGAATTATCAGCTGATTTTGTCAGGGCTAAAAGTAGCACCTATGGATAATACGCCGAAGCAGGTAATAAGCAGGAAATTACGGTATTACTCAAATATCGACATAGAACAATGAAATAAAGACAAAAAGCATCACACTATCAAAACGTTTGGGAAAGTATAGAAGATATTTTCATCTAATTTTCAATGAACGAGTAATTCAAGGTTTTGCACAGTGAAAAGGGAAATCAACGTTCATACTTTATTGAATTTATCAATTGCATTGACATTTTCAATTTCGTTTTCACATTAAAAAATATTTTATCAAAATCTCTATAAAGAAATGCTGAATCAAAACACAAAACGCATCATATCATCAAACATGAGAAAAAATCCTGGAAATACAACTCCCACTGATTTTTAAGGATGAATGAATCAAGGATTTATACAGTAAAAAAGGAGGGAATCCACTTGAGTAATGTATTAAATTTATCAGTTTTGTTGAAACTTTCATTTTTGTTGTTACAGCAAAACATTATTTTATTTCGTTTTGTAACAAAAATATCTCAAGAAAAATTCATCATTTGTTATAAAGGCAATTACTTAAATCTTTCGTAAGTCATATAAAAAATGCAGCATACCAGAGCTTAAATTATACTTACGTTGGAATGAAAGAATGTAGAATTTAAAAATACATAAACGACAGTTATTTGAAACTAAATGCGTTAGTCGCGGCCGAGAAGACTGCATGTTTTTGCTGTGTCTGCATAAAAGATATATGATCCCATTCGCAAACTTCCTCAGACTTCTTTTTCCTTATCGGCTGGAAACATCCCAAGCATTTCAGTTTCCGCTCCTATCGAGCATTTAGTTGGAGTGAAATCCCAATAGACACAACTTTGTAAACTGACGAATGACAAAGATTTACTTTCATATTTCTAGAGTATATATTTTTGGCATGTGTGCAGTTTTATCTTTTATTTTGACTCAAATTGTTATTAAAATTAATAAATATTAAAATAAAGAAGAATCCCAATAGACACACTTTTTTTACACCAAAAAGGTTGACGATTGACAAAGATTTACTTTCATATTCCTAAAATATATATTTATGAATCGTATACAGTTTTATCTTTTTTTTTGATGTAAATTGTTATTAAAATAAATAAATATTAGAATAAAAATAACCCAATATACATAATTTTGTAGACCAAAAGGCTTGGCGAATGGCAAATATATTCCTAGAATTCCTTTTATATTCCTAGAATATTTATTAACGAGTCGTGAGCAGTTTTATCTTTCCTTTTGATGTAAATTGTTATTAAAATAAATAAATATTAGAATAAAGAAGAATCCCAATAGACATAATTTTGTTAACCGAAAAATTTAATGAATGGCAAAGATTTACTTTCATATACCTAGAATATTTATTTCAGTAAACAGTATTTATTCAGTTCGGAAAACAATATTATCTTTAATTTTGACGTAAATTCTCATTAAAATAAATAAATATTAGGATAAAGAAGAATCAATTTTGGTTTGTTAACTTCATTCTTTTGATATTGATCATCAAGTGTAAATTGATATACAGATAGGAAAATGATCAAAATTAACTTTAAAAATTAAGCCAAACTAAATTGAAAAAATAGGTAAAAATATTTAAAAACTAAAAAATTATATAAATTCTTTCACATTCAGTAATTCTATGATTGTAAAGATAGAATCTAAAAGTTGATTATTTTCTCATTTCTTTATATGCTAAAACTCTTTTTCTTTTCAATTTGTGTTTTCCTAATAAATAAGAAATATTTTAAAATTTTCTTTTTCTAAATTATCAAAGATACCGATTAATTTTGAATCCATTTTATAGACACCATCCGATAATAAATTTGGATTATAGCTGATGATATTTAATAATAATTCTAATAATGAATTATTAAACATGTTGAAGGTTAAAACGAAGAAATAATTATGAATATTTTATTAAGATATTTTTTCATTAATATAAAGATATCAAAACAAAAATATTAAAGGTGTGAGCTTCTCTAACCAATATGATAAATAAACTTTAATGGCAACAGATATTAAAAGAACGAACGTTCTTATTCATCAGTTGGAAATTAAACATTATGGTTATGATTTACATTCGCTTTCTTAAAATGTACTTAGATTATTTTTTACCTACAGTACAAGTTATTGCGATTTTTATTTTGATCTCCACATTTTTGTTAAAATATTTTCTTTGTTTCTTATAAAAAGGGCGTATGTATTAACCTCTTAATCGTCATGTTCATGCTTCGTAACTAGTGCCAAGTTATTTCTTTCTAACACTTATGAATGAAAATTATACGAGTGAAATCATACAGTGATGCTATCATTCGAAAAAAAAAAGATTTATTCACTGTCTACAAATGATTTAAGTATTTTATGGATTTTTAATTGAATCAATAAGATTGTACATTCTTGAAACGTATGGTGTCATATGATTAAATAATTTTAAAAAATGTCATGGCAATTAAAGGGTTAAAACAAATGTAAACTTTAATAATAATTCAATATGTATTATATAATACGATATTATATAATAATACTATATATATAATACTATATTTTTATTTGAAATATTGTATTAAACGTAATTAATTGGAATTTTAAATTGGTAAAAAGTAGTTTTATGGATGTAAAATTCATAAGGGAAGGTACGGGCATTTGAAATGATATATTAAAACTATATAAAAACTGCAAATATAATTCAAATTTTTTTCAAATTTTCAAAATGCAATATAATCAAATATATTTCAATATATATTATTCAAATATTTAATTCAAATATATATTATTTAATCTGAATAACAAAAGCGCAATAAAAGTATAGATGGACAAATAATCAACCCCTTGTTGGATTTGGCTCAATCTTTTGTAGGTATCTACATTATAGATGTTGATCTATGAACCAAATTTTATCCATCCAGCTTTCTTAATTTTGTAGTTATTGCGTTAATGTATATTCGAATAGCCGGGTAGACATATTTCCTCTGTATAGATTTTGTTCAAAATTTTACGGGAATCTACAAATTTACTATAAAGACTGTATACCAAATTTCATCCGCCTAGCTCAAAGCATTTTTTTTTTGTCTTTGTCAAAAGACAGGACATTTCATGTGAAGATTCGTCAAAATCTTTGGTTCAAATTTTCATTCTATAAATAATCTTATTTGGCATTACAATATCAAAACAGAGAGATAAGATAAATTTATATATTCTACCACTGAAATATATCTCAGCAGCCTCTTTAAACTGCAGAATTCCATTAATCTTTTAGAAAGGTGAAACCGTGTTATTCTCACTGCATTAAATCCTTAATATTCCATTGAATTCATTATCCCGAAATTCCAGTGCTCAAACTTCATGTACTTAGCTACACGTCTGGTCAGCTAGTAGGTATTATCCTGTTATTGAAGGTAAATAAACTTAAGCACCGGATTATTAATTAGGAAATGTTTTGAGATGAATAGATTCAAATCATTATAGTCAACGGTACATATGAAATTTAAGTATATCATCTTACAGATTGACAAAAGGGAATTGAATCAAATAAAGAATGATGGATCCCAAAGCCCGAGAAATCTTTTTTTTTTTTTTTCAGCTTTCATCTATAAAGAATTCTTGCTTTCAAATTTTATAACTGTTGCTTAAAAATTAGCGAAAGTATTCTTCAAGAAATTTTCTCTTATATTCCGTAATAAAAGTTGTCTAAGACGCTGAAGCTTTAAACAATTAATTCTAAGTGCAGTAGCATCTTTATAAATCTTTGATGTGGTTCAGGTTTTAATTATATATTTTACATCTAATACCTATTTTCTAATTCTCAAATATCAGAACAAATTTGATCGAATCAAAGTCCTTGAAAAATTGCGCATGCGCCGACACCACATGACACCACATGACATTCTATGACAACCACATCTGGAAAGGAGAAACAGCGTCCCTACGACGGAACAAATGTGTTATCTCCTTCTTATAGCGTAAAATTGTAGACACTCGGTATTACCGTGAATGTCAAAAGTGTTCAGATTTTTATTTTCACACTTAATGTTTGTGCGTACTTTGCAATGTATTGAAAAAAAGCCGGTAATTGTATGTTAACTCTGTCTTGATTAGCAATAATTGCCAAAGATCAATCTTTAATTCGCATGCGACGCTTGGTGATTATTTGTTGACATTTTGTTAACACAGAAATTCGAATATGCATTTTCTATATTATTTTGCCCAACGACATGAACTCAAAATTTGACATAGAAATATAATTGTAATCATAAAATAACATACTTAACATCATTTAAGGCCTTTAGCTTTGGAGTTATCAAGTTCATATTCATGCAAAACTACAGACTAATAAATAGGTAACCGTTAACACATTGGTTTCAAAATGTAAAGGTTTACAATTACGTCAGTTTAGTGATAATTTGTTATATTACGAAATATAAGCCGAAATGAAAATCTTAATTCGGATTTAATATTCAAAAAAATACATTTTTAAATTTTAGTTTTACATTGGCAAAAACTCGCAATTGGATTGTTCAATAGAACAAGAAATTAGTTCAAATTTCAATGTAACAGTAAAAGCATTACAGATTGCAAATGGACTTAAATTTATAAAAACTGATGAAAAGATTGTTGTGAAATAAAATTGATATAATTAAAAGGCTCTTTTTTTAGTTTTAATCCCCAGTAAGACATTATACTGTACAATATTAAACAATATCCGCAATATTAAATTTTATTATTGAATATTCAATAATATATCTTACAATAATGTATAATATTAAACAATATTCGTAATATTGTTGAATACTTAATAATATAATATCACACAATATTGTACAATATTAAACACTATTCGCAATATAATTACATAATATTACACAATATTGTACAATATTAAACACTATTCGCAATATAATTATATAATATTACACAATATTAAACAACATTCGCAATATAATAATATAATATCGCACAATATTAAACAATATTCGTGGTATAATAATATAATATCGTACAATATTGTACAATATTAAGCAATATTCGTGGTATAATAATATAATATCGCACAATATTGTACAATATTAAACAATATTCGTGGTATAATACAATATTGTACAATATTAAGCAATATTCGTAATGTTGTACAACATTGTTGAATAGTTAATAATATAATATCACGCAATATTGTGCAACATTCCGTTCTACCGGAGATATAATGTAATAGTTTTTTTTGTGAAATTATGTTTTCAAAAGATATAGCTAATAAAACGCAGAACATGCTTAAGTTTTGACTGCGATTTTAATTGAAATTTGAGAATTCTAATATTGCAAGTGATTTTTCAGATATCTTAAAGATTCCGTGATACTAAATTTTATCAAGATGAAAAAGTGCAGTTTTATATAACAGACATAAACAATTATCATTCTTAATATGTATATAGATATTTTATTGAAAGTGTATTCATATACGAGGAAATATATCGACAATTGTTTACAAACTAATGGATACAATATATGAAAATATGTTTTCGACAAAACATTCAGCAGTTTTTTTATTTCTTTAAAGAGCAATGATGAATATGCTTTTAAATGGCAGATATAAATTAATGTTAAAACCCAAATCCTCTGCATTTGGATTTTAGAAAGAAATGACGATCAGAAAATTCGAAGTTTAATATCTCAACACGTTCCATGAATAAAATACAGTTGTGCTTATTCTTATCTTTCAAGTAATTAAGAATTTGCTTTTAAATAACAAATATAAAGAAATGCTTAAAACTCGAATCCTCGGCATCTGGATTTCAGAAAGAAATCACGGTTACAAAATTCGACGTTTAACATGTCAACACATTCTATGAATAAAATACACAAATACGTTGTGTTTATTCTTATCTTGCATACCTAACATAAATAGCTTTCAACATCAATTTCGGCTGGGAGATAGCCGTTCTTTACTTAATACTATATCTACTGGTGCACAACAATATCTTTCCGGACCTATTAATGTCAAAACTGCCAAAAGATTGCCAGTAAATTCTTGCATAGAGAATTGAGTTCTTATATCTCAGAGCTTTGGTAACTCCTCCGGCCATATCTGGTAAGTGAGAAGAGGTCATTGCTTCTTGTTTCCGTGCCTAAAGGGTTGTTTTCAAAGATGGTATGGATCAGGGAATACATTTGTTTGGCCTTAATTTTAAGAAAATAAACTAGTGTTCTCGATAAAAATGGAGAAATTTCTTGTTTAAAGTAATATTTTTGAACAATCTGATTTTAAGTTTGAAACTTTCGAAGTTATCAGAGTTTACTTTCTGTTATTAAGCTTTCGTGAGGTGTAGCTATTATCTCCTCATATTGATCGAGGTGATCTTTCTAATCGCATTTTTAATTTTTTATCTACAATGTCTTCACAATCTTTTATTCATCTGTATACTGTCTATAAAGTATTTAATTATTATGATTAAATAATTAAAATGAATTTATTTTTTGCTTATCATTTTAATTCTGAAATGTTGTAAACGGATGCTTTTATTCCTTCTTAATTCAAAAATCATGTTATTTTAATGATATCATGAAATGATGGAAAAACAGTAATAGAAATTAATTTACCTATTCATTTACGATTTCTGAAAAAAATTCTCTCACGATGCTATAGCTATTTTGCATTTAAAATTACAATTATTTATGGTTGAAAACCACCTGCCTTTGAAGAATCAGAATGGTGATTTCTAGTTTTTGGAGGGGAGTGATAAAAATTGGAATGTGGTTGCATCCACACCTCCCGAAGGTTAGGGAAAATAGAGCGCAAAACCATTGCCAACTCATTTAAAAGAAATTTTAAACATTTATAGAATGTATTTTAATCAGCGACATCTATTGGTAAGTATGCGAAGTATCTATATAAATGAAAATGGTTTTGAGTTTTACCAATATGCTATTACTTTATTGTTATCATCTTGAAACAATAAGGAGTTAATCAGTGTTTATAGAACCCAAACATGGAACGATCCAAAATGCATTTCGGCATTCATTGCTTCATTTGTTTGATTTGAAGAAATCTGCATCCGAAGCCCATCAGACTTATGGTGAAGTTGCTCCGTCACATTTCAATTGTCGAGTTTGATTTCAACGATTTAAGAGTGGAGATTTCGATGTCAATGACAAAGAATGACTTGGAGGACCAAAAAAATTCGAAGACAATCAATTGCGAGACTTATTCGACGAAAATGGGGAAAAATTGTAGAAAATGATGGAAAATATTTTGATTAATATATATTATACCAATTTTTCTCAATAAATACTTTTTAAAGTGAAAAAGAATGATCAAAATACATGCAAGCACTTAATATCTTCATGAGCATGTCAATTTTGTTAACTCAAAAATTCTCTACAATTCTAATAATGTATTATAAATTGCATTACAGAATAAAAAATAAAAAAAGTAATAATGTTAAAAAAAAGTTTTTAAAATCGCGCTTTTATTCATGTACCCCAAGAGTAAAAATATTTTTATCAAACATACAGAAAACCAAATTAAAAAATATGAGGAAAATAAAAAAAATACAATAGATCAAATAAGTCCCCCCCCCCTAAAAAAAGAAAAATTCCTAACCCATCCATTAAAAAATAAACTATACAACGAAATATAAATAAAATTCCAATTTGTTTAGAATGCTTATTTCAGCGCTTCATGTTTGTTAGATTTTTGAATGGGTCTTTACAATATTGTTTACAGAATTTCTTTTCTATTTTCTGCATATTAATAAAAGTTTGACTTTAAAAATCTCTCAACATTTTCCATCAAAAATAGCTGATGAAAAGTTACTTTCATCACTCGTGTTATAAAATATCTGAAGCATGCGGACAGGTTGGTGATTGCGGTTGTTTTTCATTCGTCGGAAATCAGTTTACTGTTATATGGTGCCACAGGAAATTATCCAATAATCATAAAAATAGGCTATTCTCAAACTTTCATATTAATCAAAGGAAGTCAACCAAATTGAAAATGGCTGCGATCAATTTAGATTTAAGGTGCCTAAAAAAAAGTTTCTCCGCAGACCGTTTTAATAGTTAACCTTTATGGGAGTGACGTCTAACTATTATTATCCTAATCTTTGGCATTGTTAAAGTCTGAAAAGAGCCATTAAGCGACTTTCACTCTTCAAATTTAGAAAGTTTTTATCGACTAATCCTAGCTTTATATCAAGGATTGAATGGAGTGACAAAGGAAGGAAACTGGATTAAAAAATCAATTTATAACATTTTCTATTTTATAAAGCAATGAAATTCAAGAAAAGATAATAATTTTGCAGGCTGTTTTTTGATTTTGTTTTAAAAATATATTATTTTGCTAAAATAAGAGATACTATTATTACTTTTATTTTTATACTCACACTGTTTGGGTTATGATGATGTCGCGTCCGCGTTACCACGTAATAGTAATGCAGTAGCTTCTGAGGGTAAAGACCCCTGAGCAACCGAGGGCAGAAGTCTGACTTCTAGCTCAAATGAAGATGATACACACACATTCACTTGCACAATCCTTTTTACAAGGGGGCTCTTTCACACATCTCACAGATATAATACACGGAAGAACAACCATGCCAGAACCAGGACTCTAACCAGGTACACCCAGATCACGAGGAAGACGCGCTACCCCTAAGGAGGACGGTATCATACTGATTGGATTTTAAAATGTTATCCATGATCCTCCACGTTTTTTAAAAAAAAATTTATGAATGAAAATAATTTTGCAAATTATTACATTATTATAAATTGTTTGGTCGGGTCACAGTACTAACTTTCTTTTACCTTATGGTAGATGATTTATGGGTGTTACCAATGATTCTCATTTTGTTTTGAAAATGTAGTGCCACTACTACTTTTGTTTTCTTCTCACACTGGTTGGATTTTAAAATGTTATCCATAATCATTTCTATTTTATAAAGTAGTGAAATTTACGAAACGATAACAATTTTGCAGATTGTTACATTAACATAAACTATTTGATGGAATCACAATACTAACTTTCTGTTACCTCACGGTAGGTGATTTATGACATAGTACCAATGACTCTCATTTTGTTTTGAAATTATATTCTTTTGCTCGAAAAAGAGATACTGCTACTACTACTTTTGTTTTTTTCTCACACTGTTTGGATTTTAAAATGTTATTCATAATCATCTCTATTTTAGATAGCAGTGAGATTTACGAAAATATAACAATTTTGCAGTTGTTAAATTACTATAAATTATTTAGTGGGATCATAATATTACATTTCTGTTATCTCGTGGTAGGTAGCTTATTGTATAGTACTAATAATTCTCATTTTGTTTTGAAAAGTGTTTTTTGCTTGAATAATAAATACTATCACTACGTTTGTTTTCATCCTCACAATAATTGGACTTAAAACAATGAAATTTAAGAAGAAATAATTATTTTTCAGGTTGTTACATTGTTATAAAACATTGATGGCATCACGATTCTGCCTTGGTCTTACTTCATTTTATATTATTTATGGATATTACCAATGATTCACATTTTGTTTCGGAAATGCATTCATTTCTTCGAATAAGAAATAATACTGGTTTTGTTTATATCTGCACACTAGTTGTATGAAAAGAAATTAATTCATAATTCTATTTTTAAAATAATAAAATTTCAAATAAAAAATAAGTGTAATCTTGCAGGTTAACATATGGTATTGTATATTTTCAGCGTCACAATTCTGCTTTTTGTTATTCTATGGTAGTTAGTTTAATGTTTTCAATGCTTTTTTAAAAATATATTAATTTGCTCAAATTGGAAACAGTAATGCTACACTTATATATTTGAATGTAACATAGTTTTTGTGAATAATTCGGACGTTAATTGCCATTTTATACCGACGTTATTAGAGAAATTCTTTTGCACTTGTTATTTGTGTACTATCACTTATTTCGAGAAATTATCCCCAAATCTCCATTTGGAGCAAAAAGACAATTTTTAAATGCTACTTTGAAAAAAAATTAAGTTAATACATTATTTTGAACTTTCATAAAATATTGTCTGCTCTAAATTTCCAATAGCAAAAGATTTTTTTTTCTTTTTTACTTTTCTGTTGGAAATCATAGGCTATTTATAAGCAACCATTTTTGGATGAATGCTTGATAATGAGAGCAAATGTTAGCAAATAAAAAATATCCTTTAATTCATTCGACTAAATAAATTTTTCATTTATTATGTTTAAATACACAAAGTATATAATATTTATTTGTTTTTATGAATCAGAAATGTTTTAAACTTAGATATATATTAAAATCATTACATCGTATTTCGGCATTAAATCTTCCATCAATCCCTATTTGAAAACATCTGAATTCATTTTGCAAAAATTTTATATGCTTTTAATCAAAGTTACAAGGTGCCAAAAGAGTGAAATATAAATGCATTGGTTGTTTTTAGTAATATAAGATAATTACTTTAAATACGTAATCATTTAACTTTTAAAAAGAAAAGTACTCCTAGTATTAATTTACCAATAAAAGCATTTCTGCTTTAATCTATGAGTCGCGAGAATCTCCACTTTACCAGAACCGCAGAAAAATGGATAAATAAACAAAAATGATAATAATTATGGTTTCGAATGTATAAAACCTACGAGCAATCTTTTTCTACCATCTGACATTTTCTGTTACCAAATGACACCTTGGCGTTCGAAATCTTATTACCAGTTATCGCTATCATTACTTTCAAATGCCATCTAAAATGTTTAAAATCATCTTTAATTCCTTCTGGCTATGTCTATACATTCAGTTAACTTTATGTATTTCGGTATAAACTCATAAATCGATAATAAAGGTGAAAATATAAATGTCAAGGAAAGCAATCAGTGTACTAATGGCTCATTTACGGATAAAATCAGTGTGAACCTCGAAATAAATCAAAGCAATTTTTACAAACTGCATCGAACAATTAAGTAAAAGAAAATGCTTCGTTACCTCAAATTCTATTATAGACCAGTGAGGAAAGATAAAGACGATGCACAAATGAGATACAATATAAATAATTAAAAATATAATAAGCCTAAGATATAAAATATGAAAATATAACAGATATAAAATAAAGAAATTAAAAAAAAACATTCATCAAAGAAAAAAGAAGCAATGCGAAGAACATAATTCTCCCCGTGCTGCGCAAATTACCAAATGTTTACTGTGTATCAAGTTGCGAATATTTGGCGTTTTACTTCCGGTTTTCAGTTTTATTTTTGTTGTTGATTATATATGTATCGTTTTTCATTTCTCTCTCCCTGTTTGTGTGTGTCAGTGCGCGCGCGTGTGTTATACATTCTGGAATGTTGGGATTCTTTCAAACTCGTTCTTAACCCTTATCGTGGCAAGATTGCTTTTTTGAAGAAAAGCAAAAAAAAAAAAAAAAAATTTATATAGGTAGCTTCTTTACGCTATAAAAAACACCAAAGAATAAATAAAAAAATCGTGTAATAAAAATCGTTTAATAAAACTAAGTTAAAAATTATTTTATAGCGGTAGTATATTTTTATAAAGTTGTATGTATGGTATACTATACAAAATGAACATAAGGGTTAAAATTATTTTCTAACTACTTGCACAATATAAGTTTCACTTTTACTTCCGAGTTGTGTGGGTTTGGCTTACCTACACTTCTCGGAGTCAAATTTTTATAACTTAAAATGCTCCACATGAAAATCACCATAATTAAAATAAATATTTTATCTCCTTAATTTTTAGTAAAACTTCCATTTTGAAGCTATATAAGTTCTGAATGCGTTCTCATACATTATTCTTCCTGGATATCTATTTTAATGTTAAATTTTATGTCAAATTATTATCAAAAACGTTTTCAAACTAGTTGAAAAAAATTAATATTTTGTTTAACTATGACAAAGAAGGTTGACTTCTTCATAAACCAAAATTTTTATATCATATATATAAGGATTAATCGAATATTCTGAAATGTTGGGATTCTTTTACAACAAAGAACACCTTACATTAAATTATAAGTTCATGTAATTCGAACTTTTTTTCTTTCTCCTGTATGAAGTAGATAAAAAGAAAGTATTGTATTTGAAATATAATGTCTTTTTAACAATTCAGACAGAAACCATAATCTCTAATTGTTCAGAACACATTAACACAAAAAAAGCTTTGAGCTATGCAGATGAAACTTGGTATATATCCTTTAAATAAAATTTCCCTTCAGAAATTCATTGATAGGAAACATATTTATTTTTATGAGTGTTTATTGTAGTGATCATAATAAATACAGCACGAAAAGAACCGGGAATTTGATACTAAATTTCAGCATTTCAAATGTATATTAGTATGAACTTTTAAATCGAATTTGTGAATGGACTGACTTTATGTCAGTCTCTAAGCATCAGTGCATATTAATACGAAAACTGAAAAACTTATTTATTTAAATAGATAAAAGCTGGGATATAATCCTGTAACTAAAATTATTTTCATATGTTAAATTGTAGTCCAACTCAAATTTGAAATATGACTGCAATAACTATATGACACATGACTACAAGGTGCAATCTAAAATTTATCTCGGCTCTTTCCTAAGTTATACGCACAATGTAAAGTACTCATAGACTGTGCTCAAAAAATAAAAATTTGAGAATACGTAGGATTTGCACACTTACACAATGTCACTATTTTTTTATACGAAAGGATTACGGGATAATACTTATATTAATATTCAGTAAAGCCAGTCTTACTGATTTTTAAGGCACTAATAGTTAACAATATAAAAAACTGGGAAAAAAAGATGTGAAAATCTTAAAAAATCAAATCAAGTGTATATATTTTTTTTTGTTATAAACCGATTGGTTGCAATTCTGTTAAACTTTAGTTGAATTTATCATTAAACAAGAAAGTTAAGAACAAAAATATCTTCATTTTTAGAATTTATTCTTGTATAACCACTCTAAATTGATTGTTTTTTGCGAAACATTGGAGGAAATCCACTTCAACAATCCGTATTATAATCAACTAATACATCTGACACCAGTCAATATTGGAATTTTCCGGCGCAGCTCCCAAACTTGATGTTAAAAAAAATTAAACCGATTTAAAATAAAAGAATTCTTCAATATATAATAAGTTCGATTTGTCCAAAAATGTGCGGGTTTTTTTTTCAAACTGAAATACTTTTATTTCTAAAGATTTTTCATAATTGGAGTGGTTCCTTTTCTCTATATTTGACATCTCTTATCTGATTAGTACGTGCCAATGCTGCGAATTTGGAAAGACAAATAATTCTTTTAAAAAGAAAACCGGAGAGTGGATAATTTTTTACGTTTGTCATTTTTTCCCGTGAGAACAAATAGATTTCTGTGAAATAAAAGTCAAATTTAATTCCAGAAGATTCTGAATCTTTTCCAAATTTTTTTCTATTTTTTAATTAAATTTAAAAGACGTTTCATCACTCGATCGTTGACATTATCGTTAATTATTCTTCATTATAATTTACTTACAATACAAAAAAATATTCGAGTCTCAAATCCGATTTATATTCGAATGATAAAAATGTGTGCTAGATTTGTTTATTTTATTTGTAAAATTCATTTATAATTGAAATAAAATGGCATTCAGAAAAAAATCTTATTTAATATTATAGGAACGCATGTATAAATAATACATTAACTAAAGTCATGCGAAGTATTTTTATAAAATATACTTTTAAGCATATTTAAAAGTTTATTGAAATCATAGACATATTTAGGGTCTTGACAAACTAATTTTTTTGAATTTTAAATATATATTAAAATGCCTTTAATGCAATATTATGCTTCGAATTTATTGAGAGAAAATTTTGTACGATTTCTCATTGAAAATCTTCTTAAAGTTTTGAAAAGCCTTTATTTTAGTTTTTAGCTGCTATTCAAGTAGTAACTACGTGCCAAATTTGATAGCCTAGATTCAAAATTGTACACTCTAAAGCGTTTTGAATGATTTGTGCATCATGCCTGTCACACAAGGCAATTTTCATTTATACTCAGAATATAAAAATTATTATGTTAATAAGTATAATATATATTGAATTATTTTGCTATAAAGTTATTGAATTAATTTACCTAACTTTAACCGCTATACCCACGGTTCTGGCTGCAATTAATTGCTCTATATTTATGTAAGCAAAATCAAAATAATACTTTACATTATGCCGTGGAATTTGCAAATTCTTATATCCACCTATTTAAGAAAATTCAGAATTTAAGCCTTAATTAATACAAATTAATTACTTATTTCACTGCAACTTTCAGATAAAAGACCTTCTCGCCGTTACAACAGACTTGTTACGTAAGATTGCATGGAGTTCTTATTTTAGAATTTGGTAGCATATATTTGAACATGAGAGAATTATGAAGTTTCTAAATTAATATTTGTAATTTTATGAAGTTGAATTTTGACTAAGACATTAACAACTTTAAGAGAAGGCAACTTCAAAGGCTCTTTGATATCAAACGCTTAGTATTTCTTCGATTTAATACTTAATGTACTAATACATGTAGCAGTATGTGTAACACTAACTGTTACGAAAATTAGAATTCTAATAATTATAAAACTAATATGATGCTTAAGTATATAATTTCCATGGAGCAAGAGTCATTCATTGAAATATCAACGCGCATGAAAATGAACATATAATTTTGCAGAAATAGTTTTGGCTTCTTACGGATTTCGTAATCTGTATTTACACCCATATTATTTTGGAACTGTTATTTTCAAATTTTCTTTAGCGTTAATTAATTGTTCAAAGTCTAATGTTTAGATTTAAAACTATGGAACAAACGAAAACTGACAAACTTGTCAAGGGTAAATCTTATTCAATAAGCCCTCATTGAAACGCAATCGTTAAAAAGGCTTATGATACGCCAAATGAGAGCATTAAAATTTGAGTGTGCTGAGATATGTAACAAGATTAATAACGGAATACATGCAAAAATCCTTTCCTTTTCAATAAGATATTTAGAATATTGTATGAATGGATATGTTTCCTTTTGTACTTGCTCGTACAACTCTTGAACAACTAGTTCATTAGAGCTTAGAACATAACACATTGTATGAACAGATATGTTTCCTTTTGTACTTGCTTGTACAACTCTTGAATAACTAGTACATAGAGCTTAGAACATAACACATTGTATGAACAGATATGTTTCCTTTTGTACTTGCTCGTACAACTCTTGAACAACTAGTTCATTAGAGCTTAGAACATAATGCATATGTCGGGTCTTTTGGTCGTTCTGTAGCAAGTTTTATTCATTTCGCACGATGGTAAACAACAGCATCAGAAGATAGTTAGACTGCTAATGACGAATTTCAATAGTTGTGATCATACTGTAAGTAACCAATGGGAGTAGTCTCCTCAAAACTTTCTCGCTTATTATCAAATAAACTTCTCATGCCACAAAACGCATTGCATGGAATTGGTATACAACTGCTACGAAATATTAACTTCTGGCTTCTATTTAGCATTTTGACTGAATTTTTCGTGTCTTAATTGGCGAGTGTTTTTGGCGATTAATTTCTGTAATGTGGTTAATAGTATTCGAAAATTTGATTTCTGATTTAGACGTTTTTCTCTATCGATCAAAATAACATCCGCATCTTCTTATACACTCTCTGTGATTCTTCTTTCTCTAATTTTATGATACTTTAGTGAGTCTTTGATTTCAAAATGTATGATCACCTACCACCAATGGAAGAAGGTTACGTCTCACAACCCAACAATTAATTATATGTCAATATGGCATTTTCTCACATTTTAAGACAATATTTGTATCAAAACAGCATCCACACCTTCTAATTCTCTCTCTACAATTCTTCTACCTCTAATTCTCTAATTCTTTAGTGATTCTTTTATTCTATTGTGTGTGCCCACATACAACACATGGAAGATGATAATGTGTCACTGCCTTCCAGCTTAGTGTCAATAGAACATTTACTCACATTTCAAGAAAATTTTCATTTCAAAATAACATCCGCATCTTCTAACAAACTTTTTATGATTCTTTGCTCTCTATTTCTATGATTCTTTAATTCCATAGTGTATGATCACTTGCCACTCATGGAAGGGTTATGTTTCGCAACTTTCCAACTACGTGTCAATAAGACATTTACTCACATTTCAAGAAAATTTTCATTTCAAAATAACATCCGCATCTTCTAACACACTTTTTATGATTCTTTGCTCTCTATTTCTATGATTCTTTAATTCCATAGTGTATGATCACTTGCCACTCATGGAAGGGTTATGTTTCGCAACTTTCCAACTACGTGTCAATAAGACATTTACTCACATTTCAAGAAAATTTTCATTTCAAAATAACATCCGCATCTTCTAACACACTTTTTATGATTCTTTGCTCTCTATTTCTATGATTCTTTAATTCCATAGTGTATGATCACTTGCCACTCATGGAAGGGTTATGTTTCGCAACTCTCCAACTACGTGTCAATAAGACATTTACTCACATTTCAAGACAATTTTTCCATCAAAATTACATTCGCATCTTCTGATACACTCTCTGTGATTCTTCTCTCACTAATTCTATGATATTTTAGTGATTCTTTCATTCCCAATTATATGATCACCTACCGCACATGGAAGAGGTTATGTTCGGACATTTTCTCAGGTTTAAAAACAATTTTTCCATCAAAATAACATTCACAACTTCTAACACTCTTCTATGATTCTTCTGTCTTTAATTCTATGATTCTTTAGTAATTATTTTATCTCATAATATGTGATTACTTACCACACATGAAAGGGGGTTATGTTTCATAACTCCCCAACTACGTGTCAATAGGACATTTTCTCAAATTTCAAGACAATTTTTCCCTCAAATGAACCTCCGTATCTTCTAATACTTTCTCTCTGATACTTCTCTCTCTAAATTTATGATTCTTTAGTGATTTATTTATTCTATAATGTGTGATCACCTACCACACATGGGAAAGTGTTACATTTTACAACCCTCCAGAAATAGAATAGAATAGAAATGTGTCAATAGAAATTTTCTCACATTTCAAGGCAATTTTCATATCAAAACAACATCTATATCTTCTAATACTCTTCTAACATTCTTTTCTCTATATATTTATAATTCTTTATCTATTATAACTGAATAGAAAAATTATGAAACGTATATTTTCAGAAGTCGCATGTAAATCTAAATTTTTAAACTCATTAAGCCGGATAAATGAGTCCCAGCGAGCAGTCGCAAACACATAATAGCGACTTAACGAGAAAATGTGTTGGATTTCATTAGTTCCAAGTGGTTTTCAGCTCTCCTCTGGAAATATCTCAAACCTTTCTCCCGTCCGTGGGGAGTAATGATGCTTGTTGAATCATGCATAATTTAGTTGATAGATCGTCAAGGATTATTAGCCGAGTCGAAACGACTCTGAACAATGCATCGAAGGATTCAATTTTAATCAAATATACTGTGACCGTAGTGTATGCAGTTTGTACAAATCTGCTCGTGGAAGATACCTCTTTATTCGATGTGTCTCTAATTTGATTATTGTTTCCAAAAGCCTTACATTCTCTTCTAAATTGGATGCACGTATAAATCAAAACTCAATTTTAAAATATTGTTGCCAAAAGATAAAGCAAATGCGTATATAACGTTGAAATAACTAACATAGAATTTTTTTTCGTGCCTTAGATTTGTTATGTAAATTGTCAACATTGAGCGTTATTTCTCTTATATCTATCTATCTACTAATAATAAATTTTAATGTATTTGTGTTTTTGCATGCTTGAGGGTATTCTACGTGCAAGATCGTTTGCTTGACAAATCCAAATTTGGGCCAGATATACTTTGGAGGATGGGAATAGGTACTTCGGAGCTACTTTTTAAACTTTAATTATAATTTTAAATAATTAAAGTTTTAAGTCTTTTCGCATGATGTCCGGTACTTTTATAGCAAAAATTAAAAAAAAAAACGGTTTGTCATCATTTCAAAATTTAAAAAATTATCTTTCTAATGATACCAATTTCGTAGTTGTGCAAGTTTTCCTTGATTTTTGTTAATTTTTTTTTAAATATGCATACTTTCTAACAATAGAATTATTGAATTTATTTCGCTTTCAATCTTACATCAAATATTAAGCGCGGGGTTTTCTTCCATCGTTGAATACTAAGAAAGAAGGATTCCATTTAATAAATAACAGAGCACAAAATGAATTATTATACAATGAAAGTTAAAAGAGACCTGAACCACACAATTGCGTTTTTAATAGCTCTGTGACGTCATAGGACTGCTCTCCACTAAAAAGGTTCATAAACACAACGAACAGAACTTGTGTGAGATTATTCAAACGACATAAATTTAATATCTGGAAACATGATGGAATCATGAACATGAAATTATGTTTAAACGATTTAACTGAAATTAAATATGACAAGTATTTCTTGTGAACTAGCTGGTCACCAAAGGCAGCTAACCTAAAATATATTATTTCTGAGAGATTTTGACTTCCTTTTAGTCCCAGTTGTGATATAACGAACAGAATTAATCGACGTGAAACATTTAAAGCCTCATCACTGTTTCTTTCATAAACTGGAAGAGGCTTATACTGTTTCATGAATTTGAAACAGTGTATGAAATTTCATTTATCTTTGCCACTGTGTTTCTGAAATTTCGTATTTACATGGAAGAGGAAATACAGATTGACAAGTAGACAATCCATTTGTCGGATTCGGTTCAAATTCAATGCGGATCTATACTTTAGGTCTAAATCTGTATACCAAATTGTATTTATTTAAATCTTTGTGTTTTGTTGCTATGATTTTCACCTATAATCTGGCAATCAAACTTTTTATGAATGGAGTTAAATTGTAAACATCTGATTTGAAGGCCTGTTCTCGCATTTCATATTTTCAACTCCAAGTGTTTTTGAGTCAGAGTGGTCACAAATAGTCATAGACATACAGACAGACTTTAAAAAAATGTGTTTTTTAATCTCAGAGTGGTTTGAAACGTAAAGCTTCTTAAAAATCTGTCTCGAGTTTTTTGATGACTACAATGCTTTTTCTTTATATACTCCTCAGACAAGAAAGTAAAAAGTAGCAGAATTATAATTTTTTTGTAGTTTACTTGCTTTTAAAACCATTTAATTAACATTTTAAGAAATGTGCATTTCATAGAAGACAAAAAGCATATAAATTGCGCCTAAGGTCCAATTAAAGAAAATTGGTTTCTGCTGCTGTAAAATTAATTTCTCAAATTAGACGGCGAATTTCTTTAAACGCAATTAAAGGAAAAGTATTTTTTATTCATAAATCCACATTGGCAGACAATTTAAGTACCCAATTAGGACATTTCATGCACTGAACTATTTCTTCTTCTTCATTTGTTACCTAAAATAGGACAAAAAAAAATCGTAACCTTAAAGTTTTTTTTCTTTTTAAATCAAACATTTGATATCATTTTATTTATTGTTTTGGTTTAAACTATTCCTCTTCAAATTTTTGAAAATTATTGCAGATTTTAATTGCATTTCGAGTTATTTATTTTTGTCCAAGATAATGATTCCATTTATTTAAATAGTCATTTAGCCACTTCTGTCGGTCATAGGTCAAAACAACAACAACAACAAACGATGAGAGTGGTCTTTACGAAACTTTTTAGCATACATTTAATATGTGATCATACGATGACAATTGTAATGCTATGTCAAATTTCGGTTTAAAAAATGGCTGAAAATGCATATTGTATTTTCTTGTTACTATATATTATTCATATATCAGCAATTAATCACAGAAAAAATTATCAAATATTGCTCGCTGGCTTCAGTAAAATCGCTAGTATCAAATCGAGGAAGGGGTCACTAGTGAATGCCAATTCCACGCTATTAATACTGAAGTAGCAATTATTTTATACTATAGTACGAAGTACACCATTATCATGAGAAATTCTAAAAATACAACTTTGCTGATTTATTTGTAAATGGCATTTATTCAATAACCAGTTATTTTTTAACTCAATGAAAATTATTTTTCTTATTTGCGATAACCATCTAGACAACTTACTCAAGAGAATATTCATTCTGTTTATATATATAATATAATATAATAAAAAGAGAAGCGAAAAAAGAGGTGTGTCATGTCCTTTGAGTCGTCGAATTTCTCTTATAACAGAAAATATAAAGGAAATTTTAATTCGGGCGAAATCAATGTGACATCGTAAAAGTGTCACCAAAGAGAAATTGTAATGCAACAGAATTTGTGCATTAGACGAATTAAATTTTGTCCTTTGGGGTTTATTTTCTTTTGAGATATATAAGAGACTTTTTTTTATTTCTGTAAAAAAAATGACCACGTTGGATTGAGGTCAGTTCTTTAGGAAATATCAACCACTATTGCCAAAAATATTTATGTTGTTAAGGCAAGTTGCCAAACGGTTAAAAGGGGATACTTACTTGTAAACTTAATTCTTATTTGTTTCCACTCAAAGAATTTATCTTTTTTTTTTAGCTATCATCAATGCATTTTTTCCCTATATATCTCTAGTTTATTGAAGATAGAATAAATAATCAGAGTGGTGTTGAGAAGAAAAGCTTTGAAAACTTTATTCAAATTATGAAATAAAATTTATTTAAGTACTTTGCTTTTTAAGTTTTCCATATACTGTTTTATTTACGTTTTCCTTAAATGATCTTTTGTTAAAAGTGAATATAAATTAGCCCATTTTAAAATATTTTCTTCCTTTTTTTTTTTGCTCCCTATTTATAGAGCTGCAAATTTCAAGGTATAAGTAATAAAAAAAATACAATTTTAACTTTTTATTGATAAATGCTATGCATTATGAAATGCACAAGAAATTTTATTTTTTATATAAATTTAAAAAAATTATCGCACATTAAAATATAAGATATTAAACCTTCCAAATGAAGTGAGAAGTGCTATTCAATTGAGCCATAAAATTTTGCAAATTATCAATTTTCACACTGAAAAGGTAATTGTTTTTTATAAAATTTTCCAGGTACACCAAATAAATGACATCACTATATTTAAATAATACGACAGAAGAAATCAATTTCAAATAGGTCCTTTTAGATCAACCAAATAATTTTTATTTTAATTTTTCTGGACGATCCAGTTTTATGCTAAGCAGTGCAACCCGAGCCTCTACATATCGAATTGGGATTTTAAAACATCTATAGAAAAATGTATGTCGATTTCGTGTCTAATATAAAAAAGCAACGTGGTTCTTTTAGTTCGCAACTTTTTTTTCCCGTCGTTAGTGGTGGTTACTTTTGGTATCGTTAGATTTTAATAGACCATCAAAACCACAGCAAAATAAAATAAATATGTATTTTACTCATTGACTGAAGGACTTTGTTTGATCTTTGGTTATACTTTTGCAGGTGCTGAATTCAACAGATACCCATAATTGCTGTAAAATTAAAAAAAAAGTGTTGTACATGTCATGAGATACTTTGCTTCATCTTTGATAAATATTTTTGGTATTCTAGTAGATGCTGTAACTTGTAATGAACACTTTGGATCTCAAAGTGATCACCACTTCCGAATTATAAATATAACCAAAACGCCTGGAAAATAATAACAAGGAATACAAGAGTGTCACAAAAAATAGACCACACGACATCATTCGTTTCATTAGAAGAATTGAAATATTGTACAGGATTGAAAAATTCATCCATATTTAACTTTTTAAGTTTTCTCGCAAACTTTCAATTATATATTTGAATTTAAAATAATTCCAATCCTATTACTAATTCAGCTAAATACGATAAAATTGTAATTTACGTGAAAAACAATCAGCCTGAATTTTTTGATTAAACTTTCTTGAAAAAAATAGGTTTGACATAAATACCTTGATGCCTGATGATTCTCTAAAACAGTGTTCCACGATTGAGGATTTATCCTTGAAAAAGTAAAAACAAAAAGCCTAAAACTAGTCCCTATAAAGAGAAAAGAAGCTTATTTATAAATTATTTCAGATAATGAAGGGAATAAGATATTTTGCTCGTTATTCCATTTAATGAAGGTGATATAAAAAAATTCGTTAAATCTTCAGAAATAAAACGTGTTTTTCTTGTTAACGGATTTTGGAAGTTTTTTTCAGTAAATCCAAATGTAATTTTGAAAGGAAATAAAAAGTAGGAGAAAAAAAAACAAGAAAGTAAAACAAATTGTAAAAGTTAAAAAAATATATTTGAAAGATGCCTTTTCAATCGATTTAAAGTAAAATTTTATTAGCATTTGTGTCGCAATCATAATATCAGATCACTCATGGCAACAGAAAACTGCGTGGAGATGCGACAGGCTATAATTAAGGACCCTTGCAAGCGCAATCATATGAAACAGAATCAATTGGGAATGAATCTGGACTGGACAGCACATACGTCGTGCTTTTTTTTTTCCTTCATTCTGTGGGACTGTTCTAAAAATCAAATCATCAAATAGTGAAAAGATTCCGTTCCAATCACGTGTTCTTCTATTGTTGTCAACGATTGTCCATATGTATGCATTTTAGACTTTTCATTCTTGACTAATTGGACTCAAAATTTCAAATAGACTATAGTTCTTAACAGCCATAATCATTGTAACAATTTATCCAATGAGAGAAGTTTCAGCATGTTAGATAAAGAAAACAACACGAAACATTATTCCATAGGAAAACGCGTAGCACATGTAGCAAAATCATATTGGAAGCATGCGCAAACAACAGAGCTTGTTCTTTGCGCTCACAACTCAATCGACTAGAGACCTTCTATTGCATTTAAAGTGCTACTAGGCTGCTTGCTCTTATAATCAACACCAAAAGAGAGAATTCACTTGATTGATGTAAACACTTCCGCATATATAGTCTCCGTGCAAGGCTAGTGAAATTTCAAAAGGATAACTGGATATCACCTCCTAATAAGATATCTTCATAATTCTTGTATTTTCTGGAATCTTCATTTTTCCTTCAAAGTAAGAAAAAAAATTATTTACTTGCCATCCATTCATATTTAGCCATTAAGAATGTCTGGAAAATCCTTTTTTGTTCAATGAGATTAACATTTCAAGAAAATAATATTACAAACTAGTAACAATATAGATGAGAATAAACAGAAGAACAAAAAGACCTTGAAATGGGAAACGGAGTGTCAAAATGTAAAGTATACAGCCGAGCGGAAAAACAATTTTCAGGCAATTTTAGAGATCCCAAGTAATTGGCATTTGATTTTTCTTTTTACACCAAGATTCCCTTTATCGGTAATGATGAACTTCACCACATTTTACAGGACATAAATCGCGGTATCTAATTTACGACAAAGGTATTGGGGACACAAACCGACGAGTCTTTCAACTGTTAAGAGTTTGTTGGGTACTTTTGTTGTTTTACAGGTTGCTTAGTTAATTGTTGAATTTTAACATGTTTTTAATGCAATTTTATCGCATAAACAAAAAAATGCCATACATTCAAAAATAATTTATAAGTGATCTAGGTTTGTTTTGGTTTATGCTAATGAAATTCTGATATATGATTTTTTATGTAATAATAAATAAATTGAAATTGAGCATACGTTATTGAAACGCTTTGTGTTCGATTTATTTTCCTTAAACTTTTAATTTTTATTAAAAATTCACTTTAATCAAGCAGACAAATGAATATGCATTGTCTGAAACAAGAAGCAAGTTCTTGTTTAAAATTATTCTGTACTTGTCCTTTAGCTGAATTTCCTTAGAGATGTCGCAAATTAATTGATTAATTCCTTAATTTTGTGCACATTTATGCCTCTCTTTATTGACTTTCTTTACAATTTAAAATATTGAAATGATGAAAATTGTTTTCAGTAAGTACTGCGAAAATTACTTTATTTTGAAGTATCAGATAATGGTTTGGAAGTAATTAAAATTGCTATTATTTTCTTGATTTTTGATGATCTTGTTTACAAATATAGAGCACGATCGATCAATCCGAAATTTATTGAGATTTCTTATTTTCTTTAGAATTTAATTTGATCACCGCCTTTTATTAATAGGAAAGTTTCCTATTTTTGTAATAATAATATAGGTGTATACTAAATATATAGCGTTTATCAAATAGATAATTTGAACTGCTTTTCTTCAACTTATCTAATACAAAATTAATTAAAGAATTGAAAATACAGAATTTTTTTGAATTTAACCAATCAATTTAAAGGTGTATACTATTATACGAATATGCGGTAAGCGATTAATTGCTTGTTTATCAATGCTTGAAATTGAAAAATAAAGTATAACATTTTTTATGTAAACAATCATTTCTTAGATCATGTTTATTCGGATTTAAATTTTTTATCTTTATAAACTCCATTTAATTAAACATATTTTCATTAAATATAAAATGAAAAACTTTGAGAACTTAAAAAAACCGATTCACTAATCATCAACCGATTGGAACACTAAAAAATTGGCTTAATGAATTTTGGAATTAACGACTGAAACGTTGAAAATCGTTTCTATATGCCTTGGAAAATCGTCAATTTTTAAATCATTAAATTTATTTTTGAATTAATATTTTGTTATTACCAACAGATAATTCTGCATATAGTTAAGGAAATCGCATGATGAGTTACTGCGAAAAAAGTTCAACAAATTCGACTAAGGAGATAGGTGATTTTTTTCACGAAAAAACTGAAAATACAAACGGAAAAACACACCTGAAGCTTACCAAAGACAACGTTTGCAGAAATCGGCCGCACACACGCTACAGCAAATCGTTATTAAAGAACAGCAGCTACACAGTAACATTCAGAGCGTGTGTGCATTGTGCTAGTGTGCTCGCTTCGTGATTAACATTTTGTAGAGATAATTCCATCCTTGTTTGCATCTCTCTCTTTATATTTCAATGACAAGGTGTGAAATTTTTTAGAAGAATCTCCAGATCTCAGTTCTTAATAGAAATATCCTTAATTCTTGCATTCATCAGACTTCCATTAAAAATATTAGTAATTATTTCCTTATTAATGTAAAACTTGCTTCTCAGGTGAACAATTGCAATACAAATACAATTAGAATAATGCTATAAATTAATTATAAGTACAATAATACTATAAATACAGTTCTCTCACATAATGGTTAAAAATAGCATTTAAAAATGAATTTTCATTCTGTATTTAGACTATGTATATTTTTATCCCATTGATGCATATTTAAAAAGTCTACCACAATTTAAATTTAATTTATTTCTTCACTCTAAGCAGATTTGCCATAAAATAATTTTTTGTACATATATGTTTATTCTCGTTACAATTCTATTCAAAGACGGTAAATATTTCTCTCCGCGTTACCTAATAAAAAAAATATCTCTTTAAAAGCTGCATTGCCTTTTATACGAAATTCATAACTAAAAAAATATTTAATTACCTTTGAATGGGTTGTTGATCCCCATTCTATGCGTTTCAACAAGAGCCGTGTGAAGAATGCTTAAATGAAATACAATACAAGCTGATTAAACATAAATACCTGAATTAATTCCAGAATTCTTCTTTAAAGACACTGCACCTGCATTAAATCCCCAGACAATATGCTCTTAGGATGCCTAATAAATTATTTATTACGCAAATGAGTGTTGAAAAGCTACCTGAAACAAAGCTACGTATTCTTTTGAATATTCATTAATTGTGGCATATGCTGTAATTAAACAACCTAGCATATGATATTCATAAAATAGCATAAAATCAGGAGATGGAGTTATTTGTTCAAATCTTCGGAGAGAGAGGAAGAAAGGGTTTCGTTCAGTTTATTACGCTCTGACAAATGCGGTTCTATTAGGGCAATTAAGGGGTCATCCCTATATCGAGAGAAGCAAAATAGCGTCTGTTACCTGCATTTTTCTTGACGCTTTATTGTCTTCATTTTCTTATATATATATATATATATATATATATATATATATATATATATATATATATATATATATATATATATATATATATATATATATATATATATATATATATATATATATATAATCTTCTTAAAATGGAATAAATGTTCAAATGTTGGTATAACCTTGTCCCTTAAAGCTTTTTTACTTTCTCTTATACAAAGTATAGAATCGTTAAAAAATTCGAACTCGAGATTTCGTTGAATTTCCATGTTTTAAACCTCCTTAAAGTCGAAAAATACATTTGAAAAATGTTCATCTGTCCGTCTGGGACGAAGATAACTCAAAAATACTTTCATATAGACTGTTGAAATTTGGTATATGCATCAAATTTGGCAGATTTCTATCAAATTTTGAGTAAAATCTGTTCCAAAGAAGATCGTCTATCCGGTTGTTCCAATTTAAATTATTAAGAAAACTAAGAGAGCTAAATAGATAAAATTCAATGCACAGAATTAACATCTGTAGTCTAGACACCTATCAAATTTTGACCTAAATTCAATAAGTGGTTGACCGTCTGTCAGTCTGTAGTTTCAGAAGCATGTAAACGTGGTAACTCAAAAACACAATGCCTTAAATATATCAAATTTGGTATGTGATTTTGTGTGTAATTTTTTTTTTCGAATTATTGTTTCAATCAATATGGATGAACACGCCTGAAAAACAAATTCGATTTTCGGATACTTTTTACTACATGCCAGCTATTAATCGCCAAAACACTTGCCAAGGATGGCATGAAAGATTCAGTAAAAATGCTAAATTCGTGCCAAAGGTTTATATTTCGTAATTATTATACGCCAGTGATATAACATCTTTATTAGAGAGATTGTGAGAAAGCTTTGGGGAAACCGATCTCGCTGGTTGACCGAATGGATGATCATAAATTTCCTATTTCTAATGGAATGAAAATTATATTCATACCTAATATTGTAACGAAAAAATCACTCCGATGAGTGTGTAATGAAACAGGCTCAATAATCGATAATAATGCTTTATTCTACATGAAGTACTGGTAACAAAACACAAACAAAATGTACATAAAAACAACATTTGTAAGAATTACAATCGTTATTAAACTAGCGCAACAGCAGAAAGTTGTCAGAAAGAACTTTTGGAAATCCAGAAAGAACCTCAGTTGAACAAGTGTCTTAAGGTCAACTCAACCACGGGATAACTGACTTCTTTTAGCTTTTTAAAGCTGATGTGTACAAAGTATCGAATATTCTAGAATAAACACCGGAACTCGAGTACAAATGAAGATATAGCAAAGATTCCAAAATATCCTGGTTTCTACATTTTGTCACCAAAATCACCAAAATTCATCGTTAAAGTTGTGTGCCTAGAAATTTCGGTATTATGGATATGAAGTTATATCTAAACGATTTAACCGAATGTAAAGGTAACCAATATTCCTGGTGAACCAGTTGATCACCAAAGGCGGCTAGTAAAGAATAATTAAGGGATGTTACATTAACACGGCTCTTGTAACTGTCTCAATCTGATGCTAAAAATACAGGGTATCCCACAAAGTATTCAGTGTCTGATATTTACAAATTTGAATAGAACACGTCATCACGAGCATTTTGATATATAACATGTGGAGTCCCCGCATATAGCGTCATAGTCTAATTAAGGTGTGAAGCTTATGTCATGAAAACTTCAAAAAAATGAGGGGAAAAAAACGAAAAGCAATGAGAACTTTCAATTACAAAAAATTTCGAAATGATGGCCGTTGGAACAAATGACATGATGAAGTCTTAAATAGTTCGCAACTGCTTTCTGTAAAACATATGTTCCAATTTCCTTGACCTCGGTTTCAATTGCTGCTCACAAGTCGTCCAATGTTGAGGGCTGTGTGAGGTACACTGTATATTTCAGACGTCCCCCCCCAAAAAAAAAATTGCTCTGGTTAAGATCCAGCGAGTAAGGTGGCCACTCTATACCATTGCCTGTTGCTCATAACGGAATCCAACCCGATCAATCTATCTTGAAAATGCTCCGCTAAGAGATCGGAGTTTCGCAGAGTACGATGAGGTCTAGCATCTTTCTTAAAACAATAATCACTTATCTTGTTTATTCCATGCAAGAATGGGATGACACCGTCATTCAACACGCCAAAATAAGCTTCACCGGTGACATTCTTGATAAAAAAAAAACCTGGTCCAAGGATGCTTTCGGCAAATAACACATCAAGCTGTGAGCCTAAGTGGTTGTAGAAGCCGAACTATTTATTGCATGATAGAGATTTTCAGTGATTCAGATCTGCTTGTTAACATATCCTTGGAGATGTAAATGTGCCTCGTCACTGAACCAGATTCGATTAAAATCAGTTTCGCACCATTCAACCTTATTAATCATCGTACCTGCAAAATCAAATCTCCTTAAACCATCCAAATCGGTAAATGGTGACTGATTCGAATTTTGTAAGGGAACAGAGCCGCATAAGTATTTGCATATTTACTTACAGACCCGCTTTTCCTCTCATTGATTGCCACAAATTTCCATAGTCATCTAGTTAAGCTTCCATTTTGGGCAATCGTCGTATGCATCATAATTTGAAATACAAACTGTCGGATTCGTAATTAATATTCTACCTGTAATTAGACTGTGAGACTTTATTCGGGGACCCCACATGTTTATATCAAAATATTCGTCTTGACGTGTTCTATCCGAATATTAGAGCTGCCTACCTTGTGGGAAACTCTGTAATTTCTATTAAGAATCTTAAACATTATGTGTCAGAAATTTAATTGAAAGTAAACACAACAAGTATTTTCGGCGAAAAGTTGTTCACTAAAGGCGGCTAGTAAACTATAAAAAATGGAGTTTAATGTAAAAGCGAAAGGTTAGAATAATTGAATATATCTAAAAGAAAAATGCAACTGTGTATTACATTCTTAATAACCCCGAAATGCCATGAAATTTGATTAATAAATGCAATGATTAGAACAGACATAAGATTTTAAAATAGTACGATTTTCATATTTACTCCATTTAAATTAATAACAATTTTTTTCTAGAGGGAGTGATGGACATCAAGCTATGTCCACGAGATTTAATTGAAAGCAAATGCAATAATATCTCCAGTGAACCAGCGGCTAGTAAAAAATGAGATAGCTTTAAAACTAACAAATAATTTTTCAACTATACCAGCGCTATAGTTAAATCATCAATGGCAAGAATTTTTGAAATAAATGATAGTCCTAAAAGAATACGAAAGTGCATCATTAAAAATAACAAAACATTTATGAAGTAATATAAATTATATCATATGTGTAATAAGCTAGTACGACATAAATTATGTCATATTACTTTCATTCTAAACACTGCAACTGCACAGCATTAGCAAAATCATATTTAGCAAGGAAGAACGGCTTGCTTTATAAAACACTATTTAAGTCTGAAAATTATTCAAGCTATTATTTATCTCAACATCTCATTATACATTCCCAATAAAAATATCCTAGCGACCTGCATCCTCTTAATTTTTTTATAGGAACTGTAAAAAACAGTTTTAAGGAAGTAGCTCGTACCCTTTTCCTTTCTTAACTGTATCCGTGACTGTCCCACATATCGGAGGATCACTGATGCCATTAGCGTCCACTTGGGTGGAGTACGTTTCCATAGAAACGCGATGGGTCCGTCACACCCTGATGCCCCGAAATGTTGGGCTTTTCTTCCGCTGGTCATTTATGAGCAAAATCGTTTGAGTTTTCTTGTGTAAAAGAAGCGAAAAACGTCATGAATATGTAAATAGTCATAAAGCGAAGTCATGATTTTTTGTGTGAGGTTTAGAGCTTACAGGAATCTTAATTCAGTTTAATAAAATTCGCTGTTTAAATCTGTATCGCTAATCAGTTTTATTTCATTCTTTTCTTTGTGTGTATAATAATTGTAATTAGTAAAGTATTCTGATCAAAATTAAATAAATAAATATAAAAAATCCTTCTATTATTGGATTCCAGATCTGAAATCTTCTTTTCACTATAAAGAATAAATTTTTATAAACATTTTTAAATTTTGATGTTATGCAGTTTTAAGAGATGCTTTTCAACAATTATATATAACGAAACATTAAATATTTCTTTTAAAATCTCTTGATGTCAGTCTTATAATAAAAAAAATGAGTTAAAAATACAAATCTAGTTTTTTTTTTTTTTTCAAATAAAAAAGCAGACGATAAAAATAACAATGCTTTCTAATATGACAAATATATTTAGGCTGTCATTCTTTTTCTGAAAATTGCGTCATCATAAATTTGTTAAGCGGAGATGGCAAAAGCTGATTCGCACAAATCAAATGAAGACAATGCAAATTAATCAAGCTGAAAACATTATCATGCTGCCATATTTGCTTCAGATCTACCTATTTTCCTCTTAAAAATATTTTAGTTATAATTGACTGTTCAAGATTTATTAATGCGTGGAATTTAAATTTTCAGTTGAAAAGTTTTTTTTATTAAGAATAAATTTCATTAATACGTTCCAAAAGTCAACTGGAATATTTCACATTTATTAAATTGTAAAACCTTTAAAATCTTTTATTACTATATTTTCAAGGTATTATATCTTCGTTGAGAAAAAATGTAATGCTTTTAAATTCTAACGCAATCTTAAAGTATTTTAAATACTCTTTTAGTAATTAGTATCATTACAAAGAATTGAAACTTGTCAAAATAATGTCAACTTTAAGTATTTTTTAAACTAGCTTGGATTTTAGCTTTCCTTTCATTCTAGCTGTAATAATCATAGAATTAGAAAAATGTTAAATTATTTTTCTTATTATCAAAAGCATGCTTTAAAAAGTAACTTAAGTTATGTGTAAAAACAAACCAAATGATTATACTTCAGTTATTAAAATATATATACAATTCACATTAATTTATTTATAGCGATAATGAAAACGGATTAATTTTATTACAAAAATGGAAAGTAATACTGTAAAATGTACGTATTTTAATTTGTCAAAATTTGAGATAAACCTGTAAAGGAACCGAATTCGTATTACTGAAAATAACAAATCTTGTACTTCTATGCTACTATTTTTATGCCATGATAATTTCAGAGATTATCGGCGAAAAAATGTCAAAATTTCGTTTAACTTTTAATTAATTAATTTAAATAAAATGTTTAAAAACATCCCTCTAGTGTTCGTATTCCCAGCTCAAAAAATACATTTGTGTCCAATTTAATTTTTCGAAGTTCATTAGTCATACTATTACAAAACATATTAGTTTGTATTATTGTTAGAGATTGATATCTTTAATAATTTTTACTATACATGTGAATATCAATAAATAATAAAACATACTTTTATTTTAATATTTTCTCAAAATGTGAAGTTTATTATTAATACAATAAATAATGTTGCATTTCAATGGCAAATACGAAATTCGTGATGCCTCAAAATATAGTGGATATATTTTCTTGAACATTTCTTGTATACTCCTTATAAAAGATGTTATAGCTTGATCAAAAATGTGAATACACCGAATGCTCAGATTTTTATTTTCTGTATCCTGCAGGTGAACGTTTATTATTTCATAGTACAGTGAAGAAAATTGAATATGAATTTTGGATGCATTTTATCAATCCATTGAAATCAAAAACTGAATAAGAATTACAATTTTAGGAGCGCGATCCTATAACAAATTTTATTTATCTAAGTCATTTTGTTTTCGATTTATTGTGCTTATGTTTGATTTATTGTGCAAGAGATGATGACGGATTTGGTTCAAAATTTTATATGTATTATATTTTAGATGCTAAAACTGTATGCAATATTTCATCTGTCAGGCTGTTTAAGTGTTCAGTTACTATTAACCGCATAACAAATTTTATCTGTTCAAAACAGCATTTCTCAAACTTTTTTTACTTCTGTATCTTTTAACTTGTAGTCACGTATCCAATCATCCCTGATCCTTCCCTATTATGCGTAATTATAGATATCGGTATATATATTTATCATTATTATATCTTTTTCTTTTTCGTATATTAGCCATGAAACATTCATACGCGTATCCTGCGTTAAGAAATGCTGGTCCAGATCAAATAGCTTTTATATTGTCGTGATCACAGACAGACAGACATATTTTCAATAATTTGTTCACAATAATCTGAAAACACAAAGGCTGTAAAAAGTAGAAATTTCATTTGTATTTGCCTTACACGAGGATTAAAAATATACTTCATGAATTCAAAATAAGCTATTTAATTATTTGCAAAGAAACAAATTGCACTTCATTACAAATCGGTATCCATTATTGTTCTCTTTTTTTTGTCGATATACAATTGTGTTATATAAAAAATAATGCAGAAAGGAGCAATCTTATAAAATAAATCAAATATAATAATTTTATTATCGTTTTCACGAATTTTGTTCAAGAAATTTCCAGCAAACGACTATTAAAACAGAAGTAAATAGAAAAATAAATATCGCATAAAATGTTTAAAGGAAGTAATAACAAAGTTTTGAAGGAAATTATCAAGGAAATAGAAAAAAATAAAATAAGTACTCTTTCTTAGCTGTCTTTTGTTTCGAAAAACATCCATTAATTAAAAGAAACTGGCAAAGGAGATTATTCTTTTCATATATTTCTGTTACATCAGAATCTGTTATGACAAAGTTATGTAAAAGGGTATTCAATATCATGCAACAACACACCATTAACTTTTTATTACCAGCTAAATTTGGAAAATAGCATCGCTATTGTTTTCAAATGAATGTATTGAAGTCATGTAATAGAATGTGTAGTTCAGCTATTTTATATCTATTTCAGTATATACAGTGGCTCAAAAAATTGAGAGTACACCTTACGTTTACTTGATAAATCCGACTTTCAATATAAATAACACATTACCGTGAAGTGCAAACATGTTTTTATTTTTACACATAATAAAGAGATTAATTTAGAGTAAAAATAAAGAAAAATCGACGAAAAACTTCTAAACTGAAAAATTTCAGAAGCATTTTAAATAAACATACGCAGAATTTTGCCTCACAAAATTGAGAATACACCAATGACATTTTTGCAATATCACGCATAGAAATAAAGTGTCACTATTAAATTGCATGTCTTTTGGCTCTTATAATGACCTCTAAACGTCATGGTACCGATTTGACCCATTTTTGGTGGTATTTGAAGATATTTTACCCCATTCTTCTTGTACCACTTGTTTTAAATGGGTTTTGTTTCTAATTTTGTATTTTTGAATCACTTTTTCGAGTATGGCCCACGAATATTCAATGGCATTGATGTCAGTGTAATGTGGTGGTGTGTGTAACTGTTGTTTACAATGAAAAGACCTCATATTTTGACGTTACATGCATTCTGTTTGGGGTCGTTGTTCTGCTTGAAAATGGAATTTCCATCTAAACCCAAATTTTTAACACTTCAGCTTTTTTACGTTATAAAAATCAAAAAATAATAAATAAATCGTGTAATAAATTATTAATTATTAATAATTAAAAATTATTTTATAGTGGTAGTATATTTTTTATAAAGTTGTATGTATGGTATACTGTACAAAATGAACATAAGAGTTAATCAATACTAAATTAAATAAGAAAATTTTTAGAAAGAAAAATTGAAAAGAAAAATTAAAAATTAAAATTTGAAAAGTAAATCAATACTAAATACATTAATTTACTTTTCTTTATCAATAAAATAAAGAATAAGATTAAATTATTATCTCTAATATTTAAAATGGTGAGCATGTTATAGGAAATGAACAGAATATACCATTTAAGGTTACAAAGTTAAAATTTATAAATATATATGACAAAATAGCCACGATACATAATAAAAATAATTATATACTACCATAACTATGGCAATTTCAAGCTCAGAACTTTTTCTAAGATACCGTTTATATTTTAACGTTGTAGGATCTCTTTGGTGATTGAATTCTAACTAGCAGACCATGCAACCACCTAGAGCCGCTGGCCAAGATAGCCATGCTCAGGTCGATGAAAAAAATATCTTTCTAGTTACCAAATAAATGTGTAAAAAAAATACAAATTCTATGAATAATAAAATATTAGGTTAGAATTGACACTTTTATTGCCACATTGGTTATTTGAATCAGAGCTGCAAAATATTATTACAAGTGCTCTGCGAAGGGACCACCATGTCCCCAAAAATGTCATGGAAACAATGTGTTTTCCATAATCAAAAAACTGGCATTAAAATAGTAAATTTAATTGATCGCAAAAATAAACTTCACCGTCGCCAAATGGGTAATGGCTGTGATTTAACTGAGTGTTGGTGACCATATAACCCATATATACATATATATCATGTCATATATATTAACAGCACGATCATATAATAGCACTATTAACTCATAAAAAAATGGTTTCGTATTTCTTAAAAATTTAAAAAAATATATCAGTTTCATATCTGCTCAACTTTTCTTTGTTTTTAATAATTTTTTGAAATTATTTAATTAATAATTTATAGCAATATATATATACATGTATATATATAATAAAGCTCAATGTCTGTGTGTGTGTGTGTGTGTGTGTGTGTGTGTGTGTGTGTGTGTGTGTGTGTGTGTGTGTGTGTGTGTGTGTGTGTGTTGGCGCTCTACAGGCCAGACCATTCAACCTATAGCTACCAAATTTGGCACGTGTATACCTTGGAGGCCGGGAATGTGCACGTGTTTCTGCTATAACTTCCGAAAATATTATCGCCCAAAAAAGATTTTTACATGAAGTTAAAGATCAAAATTTTATCTTTTAAATGACACCAATGTTTTAACCTTAAAATTAAATTTATATTTTTAATGAATTTTTAAATAAAACTTTTAACTATATTTTTCAACAATTTTTTTTCGTGCAAAATAAAAATAAAATTTAAGCTGCACGAGCACGTTTCACATTCATGGGGAAAAATTAGCTTTTTTCAAAGTGTTGCCATCACATTGATTAAAGCTCCAATTAAAAATAAATTAAATCTTTTTGGAAATGAAATCTGCAAAAATATAATTTCCGGCACGTGTCTGTAGGAAATGAAACAAATATGAAATATTATTTTTTTCTAAAAAATAAATTTAAGAAAAATTATTTTATGATCTTTTACACTCTCCATATTATTAATCCAATAAATCCGTTTTATTTTAAGGCAAGTTTTGTTTAATATGAACAGGATATCCATTCAAATCAGGGCCACACAGCTAATTTGTAAACCTTTAGTAAGACACAGATCTGCTAAAATGGTCTAAATGGAAAATGATTATATTTTATGTAACTTGATTGAATAAATGCTCTAATAATTTTTGATTTTACATAAAGCTTCTGCTGTGGAAATCACGATTAACAAAATGTTCTTGAAACACTAATATTTTAAATAAAAAGAGTTAATTTCCAATCAACTAAATCAATCACTTAAACTGACTGATTTATGAAAATTTGAATATCACTATTCAATAAAAAAAGGATAATTTAAGATTTTCCATCGATCGTTTCAAAGAAAATAAGCCAATCAGAGCGCAGGTTTCTCAAGATTAATTGGCCTAAGATTATGAAAATGTTGAGTTTTTCTAAATTTTTAACATTCAAAACTTCATAAATAAGTCTTAGTTGATCGTGGAAAATAGAAATATTCATTCATTTATTTAAAATTTGGTGTGTCCAGAATATTTCTCAGAATATGATACCTTACTGCATTAAATTTAGACTTCATAATTTTTGAAATATATTTATAGGCCGGAACAAAATATTATTATTGATTTCACTTCAATCCTTTTGAAAGCAAAACTAAAAACTGAATTTTATGCTGAATCTGAGAAATTTTTGTTGAACTATTCTTTGAGATATTACATAAATTATGAAAAATATTTTGTAGTTCACATAAGACTTAAATACCGAGCGATTCTGTTTGCAATACTCATATTCAATAATAATAATAAATAAATAAATAACAATAAAGATGATAAATAATATAAAACGCTTGGTTTTATTAAAAAATATCTTTATATTAATTGCAATTTCATCATTTCCAATTTAAATTAAAGTTGAAGTTTTATCGGAAATGACAACAAATTAGCAAAATATATATAGTAAATTGAACGAAACGATCTAAACAACAGTATAAGTTTGGTATGAGTATCAAAATTTGAAGATTAAAAATGTTTTGTTTGAGAATCTATTAAGAGACCAGTTACTTAAAATATTTAATTGAAAATTATAGCGGGCGGTCATACTGGCGAACCGGCTGGTCGCCAAAGGCGGCTAGTATATACTAAGCAAATATATACTAAGCAAAATATATATATACTAAGTAATATATACTATATATATATAATATATACTATATAATATATAATATAATAATATATAATATATAATAAATAATAATAATATATAATATATAATATATACTATATAATATATACTAAGTAATATACTATAATATATACTAAGCAAAACTATAGCAATATATTTAATATTATGTTTAAATTCAAACTCATCCATCAAAACGTTCATTCGTTTGATTTTACCAATGTTAGAATTAAGATTTTTTTAAAATTTGGACTGATTTTAGACGATTGAGTATTATTTATTTGGAAATAGGAATATTACTGATGTTTTTATGTCATAGTAAATATACTTTTTAATTTACACATATAGTAATTTGTATCAGATTAATTCATTTAAAATCACATTTTTTAATCATGTTAAAAACAAGAAGAAATTTATAAAAATGCGTCCCAGATTAATGGTTTAACAGCCTAAAAAAAATCAATAATCTCGCTGAACAAGCTTGTCGCCAAAGGCGGCTAGTTAGTAAAATTTTATAAAAAAACTTTAAAAGCTGCTGATGAACAATTGGTATGAGGAATTGTTTGTTTGTTTTATTTCCAAGTGTTTTGATTAATGAAGAATTAACTATTTAATTATTTATCTCAAACTATTCTTTAAACGATTTGTAAAAAAAAAAAAAATTCAATAATTGCTAAGGATGTAATATGAGTAAAAGCTTTCATTGCGGATATTTACATAAAAAATTTTGAAATCATATTTACATCTACAGAAAAAAAAACCGGGGGGGGGACCTCGAAATGAGGATGAGATGCTTCCGGTGGTTGGATCTCGCCACCTTAGAGGGTACACTAATAGGTGGAGGATCTGACTCCTCCCATGACGGGACGTACTTCCTTCAGGGCGGGTTGTACCGTGGCCGGTGACGGCCCTTAGGACTCAATCACAGTTTCCAGCAATATTGCTGTTGCGACGGTCCGGTCATTCAGTATTATGGTTTATCTAGAAGATCACCAGATTTCACTTGACGACGGAGGCTTGAGATCGGACCCGAATGGAATTTACACAGATGGATCGAAGACGGACAAGGGAGTAGGAGCAGCGTACTGTGTCTTCAACAATGGAGTAACTACAACAACTTGGGCAACAAAACTGGCCCACCACAATACAGTATTTCAAGCTGAGATCCTGGCCCAATACAAGGCCGCAGAATTCCTGAAGTCCACATCAGCAACATCTACCATCTACGTCGACAATAGGGCCAGCATCTTAGCAGCAAAAAATCCAAAATCCAATAACAAATGTGGCAGGAAAATCTTTGCAATACTCTCTACAAATGCAAACATAAAGATATCCTGGATTAAAGCCCACGCCGGATATGCAGGTAATGAGAAAGCAGATAGACTTGCCAAACAAGCTGCTGATTCAGACAGCCCTATCCAACCCGGACCATACCCAATTTCATTCATAAAGTCCAGTCTAAGGCGAACCATGTTGGAAAAGTGGCAAACGGAATGGGACAATGGCGAAATTGGAAGACTCATCTACCAGCTTCTTCCAAAAGCCACTCAACAACTTACGCCCTGGAGAAGGGAAGAAATTCTCTTCTTCACAGGCCATGGCCCATTTCCCACCTACTTAAAAAGGTTCAATTTAGCAGACGAACCTTACTGCACCTGCGGCGAAGTGGGGTCACCACTCCACTACGCAACAGAATGCATTTTAACTACATCTTATCACCTAACGAAACCATCAGCTAACCTTCAACAGGCCTGGTTCTCCAGGGTAGCAGATAACTCTCTCAGCAGGGCCAAGATCAGAAAAATGGTTCAATTCCTGGATGAAGAGTCACAGCTGTTCAGATACTGACCGCCACTCCTATAACATCGGAAAACCCATTTCACCACCTCCACGACAAGACTTCCACCCAGGCCCGGAAACTCCAACCACCAACGCAGCGCATCCTCAAGCTCAGACAACTCCATTCAGTCCTGCATAGCCCATGACATCCCTGCTCCAACCCAACCTAAAACCAACCATTCCTGCTCTAACCCAGCCAAGTCAGCTCCTCACCAGTCTAACCGAATTCAGCTCGCCTACTCCAATGCAACCCGCTGAAGCCTAAAAATCTTTAACCCAGCCAACATCAGCTTCACATCATCAGCCCAATCACCATTACCTCCACATCATTAGCTTAGCCATCTGCAACTCTCACTCTCCATGTCCACCCCACTGTTTAAATAATCGTTAAGATTATAGTCGCAGGGGCATGGAGAGGTGTTAAGGTGTTAAGTATTACGGTTTAAATCCGTGTGCCTTCGTGGCGGGTCGGAGAATTAGTTGGTTGACTTTCATCTACAGAAACAAATCTGACTATAATTATTCCTTGTTGAGTTGAGTTGTAATTGGTATGACGCATCTAGCCTTCTTCTATTTTAGCATTTTTGGGCAAATTTTTGGAATAATATGTCAATAAAAATCATTAAATTATCAGGAAAATCAGCCATCAGTGATCTTTAAAACGCCTTTATTTAGATTGATATTCTAATTTTATTTAAAATATTTCAGACGATCAAACGATTTTGTAAATCATAACATTTTATACAAAAGTATTTTTACATTAAAATATTGCGTATAAAAGGTATTTAATCCCAAGGCACGCTGTGTATATCAACTATTTTGTAATATATTCATAGTAATTGAATTTGTATTTGTTTTGATTTCAGAAACATTGGTATCAAGTAGATTTAACTCTTTCAATCGAGGATGCAATCATCTGGTACTAAAATGCAAATCTGATACGATCCGTCCCTTATTAAGGATATTCCGAAATATGTCACACACTTTCTAAATAATGATAATCAATCCTCCTATAATAAGACATTCTGCTAACATGTAAATAACATGGTGCAAAAATTGGAACAAGCGCACTATGAAACGTCATTCTAATAACTAGGTTTCCATATAACAGAATGCAAAAATGACTATGCAATTCCAATAACACGGAACCTCACTTTCTGTTGACCTATAAATTGGCATTACGGCAAGAATCAGAGATTCAAGATGAAACTATTTATTTACAGATGTTTTTAAATTTTCTGTCTTTAGCTATGCATTTTTTTTTGTATGCATGTATCCATCAAATATTTGAACATTTTAGAACTCTGAATTGTAAAGTCAGCCATCTAACTCTCCGACCCGCCACGAAGGCACACGGATTTAAACCATAAAAACTGAATGACCGGACCGCCGCAACAGCAACATTGGCGGGAACTGTGGTTGAGTCCTAAGAGACGTCACCGGCCACGGTACAATCCTCCCCGAAGGAAGTATGTCCCGTCATCGATGGGAGGAGTCAGATCCCCCACCTATTAGTGTACCCTCCAGGGTGGCGTGATCCAACCACCATGCAGGAAGCATCTCATCCTCATTTCGAGGGGCCCCCCGGGGGGACTCTGAATTGTAAAGCGAAACTCATAAATATTTTTTGTAAAACAAATTTCTTGTATTATAAAAAGCTAAAACAGAGGAAAAACATATTTTCTTTGTTTGCAATGGTTGCACAAAACAAAATTCAAATGGTTGCATATAAACAAAACCCAAATAATTAATGAATGTTGCATAAAAGTTAAACGATACGTAAGTATGGATTTATGGCACACATCATAGTATTTGTTATGCTAATATTGCATAATAACTCCACTTAACGAAATAAATAGTCTTCAATGTCAAACATGGAGTTATATTCTTCTGTGCGAAGTATAGAAAGAGTATTGTAATCATTTAAATCTTCGAACGCGGGATTTTCACAAATTCAGATATAATACTTCCTCGAGTTAGAAAACCAGATTTTTAGAATTACATTTATCAGTCTAAAGGACCGAAAATTAATATTTTTGACAAATTAAAATCTTTTTAAGCTATACCTGATGAAATTTGGTATATCGCCAAATTTGGGTAGATTTCTATCAAGTTTTATATGCAATTCATTCAGAGGAAGTCTGCCTACCTTTCTGAACTCAGTCACTACTAGGGATTGCAATACCGGTATACCGGGATACCGAATACCGGTATTTTGAGCCATTTGCACAATTTTGTAATACCGGTATTCACAAATTTAAAAACCGGTTTTTCGGTATTTACTGGAAATTTTAAAAATTTCTCCACTATATGTTCAGGGATCGCGAACATAGCAAAATAGTATGCGTTTTTGCTTTTATGTCTCCATAACGGGGCAATTAATTAGCTAATTAATTATCAATTCGAATTCAATTATCGAAGATTATGATGTCACTACTGTCGATAGTGAAAAGGAATTGTCTCTTGAACAAAAATTAGAACTAGCGATAAATAAAAAAATTTCAAAGAACCAAAATACAATACAGAAATCAGCTATATCCAAAACCATCCGACGAGAAATCGATTTATTTGAAGATCAGGAATTTAGAGGTAAATACTTGGAAAAAAGTATATCGCGCATTGCTAACAGTACCACTAACTAGCGTAGATACCGAAAGAGCGTTTTCGACAGCTGGTCATTTTTACACAAAATTACTTTTCAGGCTTAATGACAGTACAATGGATTCATTATGTTTTTTTAAATCACATTTCAAAAAGTTGTAATAGTACCCCAGACTGAATAGTGATATTTACACTTTTTTGTGATTTAAATAAATAAAATGTTTCTTTACTTTTTTGTGATTATATACTGTTATAATTTATAAGTTACAAATTATTTTTTGTGATATTTACACTCTCTAATAAAACAGGCAAATAAAACAAAGAAACACCTGTGTTTTCTTTCTTTTTCAAAAATTTCTAATACCGTATTAAAACCGGTATCCCGGTATTAAGATTTAAAAAATACCGAATACCGGTATTGAACTTTTGGTCCGGTATTGCAATCCCTAGTCACTACTAGCCGCAGAAAGATAAATAAATAAAATTTGGTACACAGATTTAGCATTCAAGTATATCAAATTTTGAGCCAAATCTTTGGAGACGTCGGCTTTCTATATCGTTCTAACACGCATTTCCGCATGCGTGTTAGCACAATAACTCATAAACACGATGAATTAATTCATTGAAATTTCGTATGAGATGTTGTGATTGCAACTCTAGTTTCTCGTAAAATTTCAAATTTTTCAAAGTCGTGAAAAATACTTAGTCGTGAAATTGCTAGATTCATATCTATATTTTTTCGTATTTTAACGTGGATTTATTTCATATCGGGAGGCATAATTTATGCAGATAACAAGCTGTAAGAGATACGCCAGTCATTCTCTCGACACAGGAGCAGAAAAGACGGAAATTTTTCCCTTCAGTGATTTTACTAGGAGACTTTGATAGGGATTTCTTTAACAAAGGTCCATTTAGGAAAGGGAATCGTAGGTATCTTTAAAAAAATGTTATAAAAGTTGAAGATTTTTATACCTTCACTCAAAGCAGGTGAAAGAGCTGACATGATCAGCTTTCTAAAGCGAGTGTTAAAAGTAATGAAATAAAAAGTGGGAATTGGATCAGTAAATAAGAAAACATTTCAGAATGAAGTTAATATAGGCTAAATTAAGATAAAAAAAATAGGAAATTAATTAGGATTTTATTTAGATTAAGAGATATCATTACACACACACACACACATAGTAGTTAATCCCAAAGGTAGCAACCGATGGCTGGTTGACAATTGCTTGCAAGTAATCAATTGAATTAATGAGAAAAGCAAACATTAACATCATATTTAGAATTTACTTTTTGGTTATTTTGTTTAGGATATTAATATCACCATAATAAGAATGAAGGTAGCATTCAAAATAGCGTACCATTCAAAAAAATTATTCATTAGAAATCTGATTTATACAGAACAGCAATTAATTATTAAATATCTATGGAGTTTTTAAATGAAGGGTGTTGTTTTGGAAATCTTTAATTTTAAATCTTAAAGCGTTGTTTTGCATTTAGTTTTAAAGTTGTAAATCCTTGTGGGTTAAACTACAGATTATGAATGCATTAACATATTTGCGTATTGTAATTTTTATTTTAATCTCATCATTTAAATATCGTTCAAATATAAAATGTATTAATGAGTATGTATGCTTTTTTGCAAATCATTTTTTACTGTCCTCTGTAAGAAAGAAATGTAAAAAAAAAAAAGAAAATATTTATTTACAGATATATTTACTGAATTCATTAAAAAAAATATTCATCCCTATTGCAACTGAAGTGAAATAAATGAATAAAATATTCTTTGAAGTTTCAAAGCAATTATTTCAAGAATATTTCATTTCCCAGTTTTGTTATCCTCACAAGCAAGGTAGGAGTTAAAAGGGTATGAAATGCTGCTGTATTCATATTTATAGTTATTTAACAAGGGAATATTAATTCAGCAGTTGCATATAAAGACGCTTTCAACTTAAGATTAAAATATTCATTGAGAAAAATTTCTTTTACTAATATAATTTTTAGCAAAAAAAAAAAAGCTTTTATATTACTATAAATTATGTCTCAGTTGTGCCCCCTTAAAATAAATCAAATCCCGCTTGCCTTTTAGATAAAAATGAATTTCATCAACGAATAAACAACTACATTTAATTAAAATTATTAAAACTGCAATGGTCACAAATTTATTGAAAACTAGCCGCCTTTGGCGACCAACCGGTTCGCCAATCTTAATGTTCGTTAAAATTTAAATAATTAAATATTTTATGCAATTCCTACTTTAACAACTTCTTCATCAAAATATTTTCAAACTTCAAATTTTGATAGTCATATAATTCACTCATAATATTATAAAGGCCTTCAGTCATAACGTAATATGTATCTCTCTAATTTTCTGTTAGCACCCGTAGAATTTATGCTTTAAATTAAAGTGGAAAGGTCTGTAATTAATATAATAATATTTTTTACTGAAACAAAGCATTTTTTTATAATATGATTATTGAAAACAGAGTCACTGAGCGTTTAGACTTTATGGGTATTAAAGAATGTATTTCTTAATTTATGTAATATCTCAAGAATTTGTCAACAAAATTTTCTCAGGTTCATCATGAGCAGATCGATTAATTAACAATGTTTAATTTTAAATGCATCAAACATTAAGAAAATAAACAGAATCGTTTAAAATAATCGGTCAAAAACAGGTTAAAATAGAATGCTTAAAAAAAAACAATATATTTAAAACTATAAGAATATACAAAAAATATACAACTAACATAAATAAAATTTAATTACAAAAGCACACAACTAACCTAAAAATAATTTAAATCAAGTCCAAATCCGTTGAAAATCCGTTGAATCCGTTGTCAACAATCAGAACACAATGAGCATGCGTGAATTTTCAACGCCAGTTACGGTAACGCAAATGCGTGAATTTTTCTACGCCAGTTGGGGTAACGCTATGCAGATTATACATTTTTAATTTTCTTTATTCTGTGTTATTTTAATTCAAAAGTACTTCAGAATGAATCTGAAACATGGATTAATTAACAATGTTTAATTTTAAATGCATCAAACATTAAGAAAATAAACAGAATCGTTTGAAATAATGGGCCGAAAAATGTTAACCCTGGCCTCATTAATGTGGGGAGAAAAACTGAAGCCTTACTCATTTGGCGGTGGGGAAAATGAAAAGATTTTTTGGCGGGGAAGTTACTTTTTAATTAATAGTTAAAATTCTAATTAAAAATTCAAAAAAGGGACCCCAGGTGCACATTCCCGACCTCCAAGCTATGCATGTACCAAATTTGGTAGCTGTAGGTGAAACGGTCTTGCCTGTAGAGCTCCAACACACACACACAAACAAACAAACAAACATTGAGCTTTATATAAGTATAGATTAAGCATTTTATAAAGAGATTATTTTAATGCCTCGCTTCTATTGAAAATGGTTACTAATTAATATCTTCACGTACTTAAAATCTGCAAATAATGTATCATCCTAGTTTTAGATAAAACAAAGCCTTAAAGCATCATTACACTTTAAGATCCTAGCACCATAATCGATCACGGAAACGTCGAACTGAAAATCATTCAATTAGAAACATTGCTCTAACTTGATAATTTATGTGAACTAATTTAATTCCGTTGATGTTTACTTCTCTTTGGCGCTTCAAAGCAGGTGGTTTTATTTTTCTTTTCTCTACTATATGTTGTTGAAAACGATTTTTAGAATCAATACACACTTAGCACGTATAAAATAAACTGTAAAGGCCTAATATATAAATATATACGATAAATCCCACATTTAAAAGAGTTTACTGTTACGTTGTTGTTCAACCCGACTATTGTTAGCAGATGTTTTATTTGGATCCATTTAAAGATCGTCTGATTAGTTTTAAATTGGATGGAAATTAAATGTCCTTTTTTCTTTTTTTTTTCTTTCTTTGTCTTTAATGAAGTTTTCGGGAACTGATGCCAGATAATTTAAATAAATTCAGTGGTTCGAATTCCGTAATTTGCTTTTATTTTATTCCATTGGTCTGTAAATTCATTCTACGGCTTTGTTAGATGCTACATGAGGTTCATTTCTTCATTAGAATAAAGTAAACATTTATATAAACGTGGAATAGTATTTTTAACTTCATAAAATCATAAAAAAGGATTGTGAATGCAATCAAAGAATCTTTTCTAGTCTCATCACTTGAGAAAACTAGCAGGAGTAGTTTCCCCAAAACTTTCTCGTATATTCTGTAATAAACTTGTCATGCCAGAGAATGCCTTGTATGACATTGGCGTGCAATATTTGCGGAATATTAACTTTTGGCGTATATTTAGCATTTTTACTTAAAGTATCATCTTCGCCTAGTCGAGTCTTTTGGCGATTAATCCCCGGCATTAATAGCATCAGATGCTTTTTTCTCAATCAATTGGAACACAGATTTGACACAAGACTGCAATTGTAATTGCAAAATCCCTTACCTCATTGATACATTTATGTCATTGAGTTTTTGAATTATCGCGTTTATATGTTTCTGGTAGCACCGACAGACACACAAACAGTTAACCCGTTATTGGTTTGGGCCCAAAATGTGATAGGTGTCTACACTATAAATGTTAAATCTGTATACTGAATCTTATCTATCTAGCGCTATTCGTTTTGTAATCATTGTTTTAACCCTTTAAAAAGCCATTTTTTTCTAGTCATATTACGTTAAAATATTTTTTGGCTTGAAATTAGAATAAGAAAAGGGATTCATTTAGCTTATTAGATAAATTTAATTTCATTAATAAATTAATTTGGTTAATTAATAATTAAAATCAAGACACATCATTTTGTCTGCGATAAAGAACTGAAGCATCTAAGTTTCTGACTTACTAAAAAAATTTGTCAGAACTTATGCCAATCTACATAATTTCATACAAAAATTGGTAAATTTGGTGGGAAGCATACTTCCCACGGCCCTAGAAAGGGTTAACTTATATTAGACGGACTTCCTCTGAGCATATTTTACTCAAATTTGTTTAGAATTCTGAAAATTTAATGTAAAGGCTATATACCAAATTTCAGTAGTCTAGCTCAAAGCGGTTTTGAGTTATCTTTGTCACAAACGAATGGATATTTTCCAAAAATGTGTTTTTCGATTTCAGGGAGATATAAAACTTGGAGATTCTGCCAGATCCCGAGTTCGTATTTTTTTACGATTATTATTCTTTATGCTACGTATACTAGAAAGTAAAAACTATAAATTATCTTTATCAAATTTCATAAATAAAATTATGATAACAACATAAAAATGATAACAACATGACATCATATAACTTTGAATGGTATTAGAAATATTTTTAACTTTGAGTTATAGAAATATTTTTATCTTTTTGAGTTATATTGAATAGTATTATGCATATAGTACTGGTCTTTTGAGAGTGTGGTGAAAACTTATAAGCCAGTTAACAGTTACCCTACCCGAGCAATTGCTTTTGTATTGTGGTCATGTTACTGGACTGCGAACCACAAGGTCCCAGGTTCTATCCTCGCTTATCCCAATTCGCCACAAGAGTTAAATCTGTAAAAAGATAACGAAAAAGTCAGAAAGGTAGCAGATAACGGAGCTCATTCTCCAAAGATGACTGAAAAATTGACTCGTTTTCTTCCAAGAAAGAAGCGTTTGGGTATATTTAAACCTCTCCCCACAAGAATGAAAAGAATGTTGTAGTAGTTATGTTCTATTGTAACTGTTTTTTCACAAAGTTATTTTGATCATCCGCTAGATAATTCACCACACTAACATCGTAGTTTGTTAAAGTGACATACCCACTAGTTTGAACTTTATTTCCCATAAATCAGTTTTTTTCCAGATACGAAAAGACAGAGAATTTTTTCGCATATGACGAAAATGGCGGGAAAAGAAGAAAGAAAAGAACTCTCATCTGCGTCACGCCAGCTAGGAATGAAGCAATAATTTATTTCTTTTATGTTTCTTTTGAACGATGAGCAGAAAGAAAAAGGGTTCCCTTTATTATTATTTTTTTTATTCTTTTAAATCACTAGAAGGAAATGTTGACTCATTTATGGGTATTTATCGGCTTGAAAAGTTCGACTGAATGAATCTGGCTACAATCGAAGTGCGCCGAAAGAATCCTTGGCTATTTTGCCATTTCTTTCAAAAGTTTAGAAATAGAAACTGGCAGTAGAAAGCTGTCATCGAACAATGCTACACAATGCTATTTCCTTCTAGTTTCGGATACGTAAGGTCAAGTAAAAAGAAAATTAAACATGCCTTACACAATGCATTGCAGAAAATAGAATTGGCTTTATTTTTTATGAGTAGAGCATCTTGTTTCAACATCAAATTATTATTATTATTATTATTATTTTACAATTTCTACACGTCGTTTGAACTTGTTACGTCTCCTTTCAAAATGTGGGATAATTTAACTGTGTTTTAAGTGGAGTAAAATTTGTTTAGAAAGTCGTTATAAGGACATCTGATTTAAGTACAGTAAAACCTCTTTATTATGTTATTCAGCGGTTCTTTTAATAGTGACTAACTAAAAAAGACGACTTACTATCGAAGGTTTTAATAACTTAATGACTCTTGATTAATAGTATATTAGCCTATGTACATTTTATTTTTAAATTCGTAATCATTTTGGAATATTTTCATGCCTCTAGTAATAGATAATAGTATTAAATTTCAGTGTATGATCAACTTTTAAAAAAAATTCAAATTTTAAGTAATTAAACAGTTAATAATAATTTCAACTCTTTTATTTCAATAAAAAAATTTTGAAAAACCAAATATACATATTAATTTTACTTCGATTTTTATTAAAAAAACATGTATCATTAAAATTTAATTCTTATTAATAGACTTATAGTGACACTTAATGCAGCATTAATTATTTATTTCCTGTTACATTTATCTGTTATCGTCATTTAGTTGTTAATACTCTTCAAGACTAGAATCTTTAGATCTAGAATCGATCTTTTTGTTGGGACTTCAAATAAAACTCCAAATAGTAGTCAATGGGTTATATTATTGCAATAATCGGAGAATGGGACACTGTTGAAGGGTGACACTGAATTGGAATAATTTTTCACTCTTTTTCGGCCCTGACGCAAAATGACTCAGTCCCTACATGATCGGCGTCCTAGCCTAGGGGTAGCACGTCTTCTCCGTGATCTGAGCTTCCCGGGTTCGAGTCCTGGTTTGGGCATGGTTGTTCTTCTTCTGTGTTCTATCTGTGAGGTGTGTGAATGTGCCCCCTGAAAAAAGGGTTGTGCAAGCGAATGTGACGCATGAAGTAGCTAATTCGTACTCTTGGCCCTAGCTGCCGCTACTACAAAAAAAACAAGAGACGCTCACTCGGATTAAATCGCTGACAGATCTGTTAGCGGGATTGTAAAGGGTCATAAGTAACAACAACGTAGTATAGTGTAGCGGGAGTTTTCTCTTTTAAACATATTTCTAATGAATGTACTTGTGTATTATTATCTGTATGAATCTGATATTATTATCTGATGAAAACTAGTCATGGAAGACTTATATTGTAATCGGGAATTAATCGCTGGGATGTGGCTCATTTGCATGAACCAGAAAACCTAATGAGAATTTTGGACGACTTTTCTCCAATCGATTGAAACCAAGTATATTTCACGGAAATATAATATCTGTCATAAAAACGCATACCTTATTTCATATACACTCGCGCGTTTTTTCGTCAATGCGTTTACCTGCTTATGAAGGTACAGATGAACATTTCCGCATTTTTTCAAATTTGGGAAAAACGTGAAAACAATATATGTATTATGTAAATTTTATCTATCTAGTTCAACCCCCTGGAGGGACACCTCGAAATGAGGATGATATGCTTCCGGTATGGTGGTTGGATCTCGCTACCCTATTGGGTACATAAATAGGTGGGGGATCTGGCTCCTCCTATCGATAACGGGACGTGTTTCCTTAGGGAAGGTTTGTACTGTAGCCGGTGATGGCCCTTAGAACCCAACCTTAGTTCCCGCCAAGTCGCTATTGCGGCTGTCCGGCCATTCGTATTATTTATCCGTGTGCCTTCGGGAGGGTCTGAGAGTCAGTGATATGACTTATCTATCTAGCTCTTTACTTTTTTATGTTCACTAATAATCGGCAGCTTGACAAACATACTTCTTCAGAATGAATTATGTTCAAACTGTGATAGAAATCGACGGATTTATAATAGAGATCATATTCCGAATTTCGTCTACATAGAGTTTATATAAGCATTATTTTATAAACGTTTTTGATTTGAAAGGTTCACAGACAGGCAGACATAATTCCACTAATGATTTTTTTTTTCTTTCGAGGAGGTCTGAAAAAGAATATTCGTCACAGTCTCAAAGTAGACTTTTTTTTTGACGATTACAGTGATTTTATTTCGCTATTCTTCATATACAGGAAAAACTTTTAAATCTTTCAAAATGAAATAATTTTTTGTAGAATTGTGTGAAGAAATATTTTTGTTGTAGATATAATTAATTAAATTTTAAATTTTCCGTATTTTTTAAAAATATTTTACCAATCCTTTAAGGCTTTTATTAAAGAAACAACGATCTCTTGTAAATCTCTATTCATAAATTCCGCGTTGTATATTTACATTCACAAAACTTAACTAAATAAAAAAAAGTTCTTTTTTATAAATAAGTAATATAAGAAGTAATAAATGCATGTTGTTTGTAATATCTATCCAAAATATACCTTTCTTAACCATTCCGAGATGTTTTTACTTATCATTCACAAGATTTTTTTTTAACCTTTAACGCATTTTGTTTGTTTAGATTCCAGCTACTACTTCATAAAAAAATTCAGATCTTTCTAGAACTAATTCACTTTCTTGTATTATGCTCAAGGATTTTATTACTTCCATTCCAAACTGCAGGAAAGCGTAATTAACGTTTTGGAATTTCAAGAATTCTAGAATGCCATAGAATAAATTATCATAATGAGAATTCTGGCTGTTTAAAAGGAAACATTTGCTAATTTCATCTCAGAAACGCTGTGGCAAATATTTTTCTGGTAAAAGCTAAATTTAGAAACAAACATAAAACTTATTTTTACTTGATCTTAAAGACACCCTGAAGGTTAAATGTAGCTTTATTTGTACTTTATAAAAAAAGTATTTGATACAGAATTTAAAATGGTTGATTTCAGAAGCCAAACCAAGAAACCAAACCAAATACTCTACTGAGTAGTGTTTAGAAAAGAAAGATAGATATAAGTTAGAAGATTGCTTTAAAGAATTTATTTACTATGCTGATGGAAAAAGAAGTTCTTTTGATGCATTTCTCACAAAAAAATATTTCATCATGTTTGGACTTAATCATTATTTCTTGGAGCAGCCAAAAAACGATACATATCCCATTCCTCATGCGTATCTTGTGATATGCATTAGAACCTGTAAATTAACCTTGATCAGTTTTTGACTACACTAATTTTCTTTTTTAATTTCTGACTTCTGTTCGATGCAGTTTCTTATTTTGTCCTTGAAATGTGAAATTCAATTTTAATCTTTCTCTCCTCTTGTTTGACAACTAATCTTGATGAACTGTCACTGTGTCGTGATTTGCTGTCATTACAAGTCATATTATTTTTTTCCTGAATTGAGAACATACATTGACGCATTCAATAGATTTGTCATTCGTCAATCTGTATTAACTGATGCTTGTCAATTCGACAAGAAGTATTACTGATCTCATCATTATACAGAATTTCAGAGAGTATATATTTACTATCGCAACAATTGTTATTTGAATATTATCCGAGTTTCCAATGGTTTCGCCTTTGCCAACGAATATAAATATGGAGATGTTTTCGAACTACTATCTATAACAAATAAGCATTTTATGAAAAAAGTGAAAAGGTTCTAGAAAATTTTATAATTCCAATTTTCAAATAAACATCGAAGTTAAATGTTTGTTCTCATAAAGTTTATAATTGGATGAAGTTTATGGTTTGCAATTACATTTAATAACTACCACTCATTCGGCTTGATTGTTTCCTGTTGTTGTGCCAATCATGAGTATTAAAAATTCCGAATTATTGATTCATTATTATTTCAATCCTAATTAAAAGTATTCCTTTATCCAAATTATAAAAAAAAATCAGCTATTAATTTATCATCTTATTTCTGCAACACGATAATTGTCATTTGAGTTTTCTTTTAAAATTCCCAAAATAGTCATATTCTGGAATAATCTAAATTTCGATTACAAGTTTTGCTAGTATCACCTAATGTCTTCAATCGGTAAAACAGAAACTCAAATAAAAAATTATTAATGGCCGAAGTAAAATTCGTCACATATATATGTGCGAGTGGCTTATTTCAACGATTCTTTTCCTTTTTTGTACATGAAATGTAAAAAGATAAAGTAATTTAATTGTCAGAAACTCGATTTTTAAGAATCTGACTGATATTCTCCGTTGGGAATTGATTGAAACCGAAAAAATATATTTTCGGAATTATGGTTACCTGCATGTCTTTAAAAGACAATTCAAAAACGCTTTGAAGTGGACTTATTGAATGTGGTGTGTTTCTGCATTAATTTTTTATATTTCTATCGAATTTTGAATAAATCCATTTCCCTGACGTTTGTAATTGAAATTACAACTAGAAGTGGTAACTACAGAATTAAACATTCGTACACATTTTTAACATCTGAAGGGTAATTCCGTATTATACTTTGATCCGATCGGTCAAATGTGTTAAAAGTCTATCTTTGTATTTGTATGCACTTAAACAAGGTAACTAAAAAACGCAACGTGCAGATATGAAATTAGGTACTTGATAATTTGTCATTAAATTTGAACTTCTGCGTCAAAATTTGCTTTCAATTGCTCAAAAATTACATCCAGAACGTCCATTCGGTTTTGTTATGCATTATTATATTAAACAACATAAGTTTTTGAATGGGTTAAAGTCCACAATTTCAATTTTTATGCGAGAGTGGCTCGGCGGGGGATTATTGCCTGCATTCCTGGATATATATATAAGATGATTCAGCAACCTCCCCCTGGTTTCTCCACATTGTTCTGAAGATATCTATTACTCCCCTTCTTTCAAAAAGTGAGAAACATTTAATAAAGATGCATTAAAATCATACTATCATTGATTTCCTTTTGAGGATTCTTCGCCAAAAATCGTCCAGTATTTTTAATGATTCAATAAAATGAATTTGCTTAGTAAATAAATCAACACATTTTTGTCTCATATAAATATAAACTAAATTTTAGCATTCAATTTTTTCTTATATGTGAACATATTTATTTTTTTAAAACAAATAAATTAATCAAATGTTTAAAAGTTATCATTAAATATTTAGCATATTGAGAAAGAAATATCGATTGAAATTTCAACTCTTTGAAATAACAATAGTTCAAAATAGCATGTACTAAAAAATAGCATGTTTGAACATTATGAAATTGCTAATATTTCAAATTCTATGCATTACAATTTAAAGACTCATTTTTTGAATAAAATGAGCATGAAACATATGCCGATGAAGCATAAGTACTTATTTTTCAAACCATACTAAGTTTTGAGAAGTTTTAACCTCTAGAATTAAAATAAACAAAGAATATAACATAGAAAGTATAATCAAAAAATATACTAGCCAGATATAGAAAACCTCTACAATTTGAAACTAAGCAAATATCTCATAATATAAGCTTGCTACCAAATAATAAACAAAAATATGCTCCTAAAAAACTATTTTTTTTTATTATTATATGAAAATCGTCAAAATGGGCAGATGGCATCATCTACGAAAAAATATAAAATCGTCTGCAGATTATACGATCTGAAAGAATAAAAATGTTTAGAAAACATTTTATTTTCGATTTCAGAAACAAACATAAATTTTATAAATACATAATTGTTTTACTTTCGTGCATGTCGAGAGGATTACATTTATCAAGCATTGATAAAACTTTTAAATTTTAACCCAAACATGTGGAATGATTTTGAAAATCCACTTGAGGAAAAATCCATTTCCCAACGAATCTTAGCCCATAAGCTAAATAATGCATGAAATACGTAGATTCGTAGTCTCTTTATGAATTAAAATAATGGTGGTCTTATAGCCCTTTGCAAAATATATGGATACTCATTTATCACGGTGAATTAATTTTGAAGCATGCCAATTAAAAAGTACGCCGGTTCCTAAATCGTTGCGCAAAAAAGTGTTGCGCTACTCGTTTTAATCAACTGCGCCATTCCACTCCTCATTCAATTTATTTTGACCTTAGATAGCGGCGGGGAATCCGGGTAATTGGAAGAGAAAGTTCTACAGATATACGATTTATTCAATGTATTCTTAGAAACTTGTTTTATAAACAGTTGTGAAATTTATGGAATAAAATATTTGAGTCTTGCAATAGCACTTAGTGAATATATTTTAATTACCTAATCGACAAATCTTAGCATAAAGCAGTACAGATATAGCCTTTCTCAAAAATAATAAAGATTATTTTATGGATTACCATTTGCATTTTAGGGACAGGTGGTTTGTCAAGAATATTAGCTGTATTTAATTTTAATTAAATTTTCTTACGCGTAATTTGATATTCATAAATTAATTGACAAAACATTTTAAAGTATCAAACATAAAAACTCGTAATATTTTACTATTACTAACTTTTCTAGTACCTGGGAGGTACAGATTCGCTGTGCAGTTTTTTTCTCTTGTTTCCTTGTTTTTTTTAATCGTGTTTTTTCGGAGAAAGTATTTAGATACGAATCACATACTGATTACACATGAATATTTTTCAATCTTACCTACTGGTCATTAAATAATAAAATTGTCATTTATAAGTAGTGATTTAAATTTTAAAAAATCGTGAATGTACGTAGTTTAACATGTAATTCGAATTGGTTTACAAAGTTAGTTAACAAGTTATTCGAAATGGTTTACATTGTTGGTTAACATGTTATTTGAATTGGTTAACCCTGTTGGTTAACATGATATTCGAATTGGTTCACATTGTTTGTTAACATGATATTCGAATTGGTTTACACTGTTGGTTAACATGTTATTCGAATTGGTTAACACTTTTGGTTAACATGATGTTCGAATTGGTTAACACCATTGGTTAACATGGTTCGAACTGTTTAACACTGTTGGTTAACATGGTATTCGAATTATTTTACATTGTTGGTTAACATATTATTCGAATTGGTTTACAATGTTAGTTAACCAGTTATTCGAATTGGTTTACATTGTTGGTTAACATGTTATTCGAATTGGTTAGCATGATATTCGAATGGTTTACATTGTTTGTTTACATGATATTCGAATTGGTTTACACTGTTGGTTAACATGTTATTCGAATTGGTTAACATGATATACGAATGGTTCACATTGTTTGTTTACATGATATTCGAATTGGTTTACACTGTTGGTTAACATGTTATTCGAATTGGTTAACATGATATACGAATTGGTTAACACTGTTATTTAATGTGTTATTCGAATTGGTTAACACTGTTAGTTAATATCATTGATATTGGATGTGATTTTGAGGTACCAGTATCTTATGGTATCTTATGGTAACAATGCAAGTACCACAAAAAATTTACAAGATGGGACTATATGGCATTGTCAGCATGAGAGCAGATAGAAAAAAAGGCTCTAATAGTTAGTTATAATAAAATGGACTTTGTGTGTGTGTAAAATCATGTTTTCTTTTCAGAAAAGACACCTACATAGATAAACTTAAAAGACAAAATCTTATCTAAATATAAAATTTGATCCGAATCATTAGAGTCATTTCTGATATGCACGAAATAAATAAATTTATATATATACAAGAATTGCTCGTTTAAAATTATAACATGTACCCAATTAAACGCGTCCATGAAATCCGTTGATAATATTAAATGAGCATTCCCAATAGATTCAAGTCCAATGACATCCCAATGTCATTGGAAATATAGTTCTCCAATAGTTTATCTTCTAATAGCACTTTGTTTTCATTACTTACTCTTTGCTTACATTATTTTTCTAACTCATGTAAACTGCAAAAATAATGCATAGAAAGTGTTTCCTTTTTTTTTTTTTTTAAGTTTGAACAAAAACAGCTGAAACAATAGCTGATATTTTATTTGTGAAATAGAGGAAACAATTTAAATTTCTTTAGAACAATAAGACATTTCGTTTAAAATTGTATTCTGAAATTTTTCAATATATTTTTTTAATTGTCAAAAGCAATTAAAAGGCTATCATTCAAAAAAATTTTTTAATTTTAAAACAAATTTTTGCATTGTTTTAAGTTAAATTTTTTCAAACGTAATGGCAGAAGGAAAATTAATTTCAATTTTTAATTAGCTAAAATTCTAATTAAATTTTCAAAATAAAATTACTTTGAGGTGCACATGTTCAACTCCTAACTACATTTCTGTCACATGTTGTGCAATTGTCCAACGTACGTCACAGATGTTTGGTTGAATTAAGTCTAGAACTTGTGACCGTTTTGTACTGAAGCAAGACAATTATTGAAAGGCAGTTTTCAAATTAATTATTTAAGAACTCGCATAATTCTACTTACAAACGACAAGTTTAGAAAAAGAATATCATTAATATTAATTCATCCTTAAGAACAAAAAACATATATTCTTCCTTCACAACTAACTCCTTTTACCGCATTTGTTTCTTTGCGTTCAACTGTCTCACGCCAACAAAACCACTTGAGTTGAAATGGAGAAATAAATTAGTTCGCAAAGTCTTCTTTCCTAATTTATTTTAAGGAGCGAGTGAGGTATATAATCTTTCGTCCTGTACACAAAACTGTTTATGAGTAGCTGTAGCGTGCAGATGTTTGAAAATATAAACTTCCTTTTTTTCTCTAAACACAAGCAACGATCTTTCAAGCTGAATATAAGTATTTGTGTTTCTGTATCTTCCCAATCTCTCATCAGATGGAGTCCAAAGTTACTCACGGCATTGCGATTGATGTGAGTACATTTATTTGACTAATATGCTGCTTATGATGTACACGACAATTACTTGTGGCAAACTTCAACATTTGTATCAACAACTCACGCAAACTTAATTGTGAAGATATAGGATCATTTATTTGACTAATGTGCTGCTTATGATGTACACGACAATTACTTGTGGCAAACTTCAACATTTGTATCAACAACTCACGCAAACTTAATTGTGAAGATATAGGATCATTTATTTGACTAATGTGCTGCTTATGATGTATGCGACAATTACTTGCGACAAACTTCAACATTTGTATCAACAACTCACGCAAACTTAATTTTGAAGATATAGGATCATTTATTTGACTAATGTGCTGCTTATGATGTACACGACAATTACTTGTGGCAAACTTCAACATTTGTATCAACAACTCACGCAAACTTAATTGTGAAGATATAGGATCATTTATTTGACTAATGTGCAGCTTATGATGCACACGACAATTACTTGAGACAAACTTCAACATTTGTATCAACAACTCACGCAAACTTAATTGTGAAGATATAGGATCATTTATTTGACTAATGTGCAGCTTATGATGCACACGACAATTACTTGAGACAAACTTCAACATATGTATCAACAACTCACGCAAACTTAATTGTGAAGATATAGGATCATTTATTTGACTAATGTGCTGCTTATGATGTACACGACAATTACTTGTGGCAAACTTCAACATTTGTATCAACAACTCACGCAAACTTAATTGTGAAGATATAGGATCATTTATTTGACTAATGTGCTGCTTATGATGTACACGACAATTACTTGTGGCAAACTTCAACATTTGTATCAACAACTCACGCAAACTTAATTGTGAAGATATAGGATCATTTATTTGACTAATGCGCTGCTTATGATGTACACGACAATTACTTGTGGCAAACTTCAACATTTGTATCAACGACTCACGCAAACTTAATTGTGAAGATATAGGATCATTTATTTGACTAATGTGCAGCTTATGATGCACACGACAATTACTTGAGACAAACTTCAACATATGTATCAACGACTCACGCAAACGTAATTGTGAAGATATAGGATCATATATGATTGATGAGGTTTGACACGAATTCAAGCCTGTAAATTAAATAAGACGTATTTAATAGTTTAAAATGTAATTTCCACACTATTAAATGCGCTGTGTATGATTGGATCTAGTTTAGATGTCCATTGTGGGTGATAAGGAGTGTCGCGTGCCTTGACACAACTGATGACATTTCTTTTGCAACGCAAGTTTATTATGGATGGATTACTTTATCTTATGGATTAAATGATTGATGGTTATTTACATGTGTACAATTAAATTCTGATTAAAATTTAAATCCTATTAATTCCTATTAACATACACTCTTACCGGTGCCAACCATACTTTCCAGCACATTTCCTCTCCCTTCACTTCATCTCCTTTCATTCATGAGGCCGGTACAGCAAAGAAATAATTCGATTCAAAGTAGTGATTGGATAAAATCTTTTATAGCTTCTCATAGCAATGATTTCAAGCAATGAAATCCGAAGGAATAAGATCTGGTTATAGTGGTTGAAATAGTCTTCGCCTGATACTGAAATCAATGGAATAAGCTTTCGATGAATAAATATAATAATCCATGTGTTAATTCCTGTATAATTGTTGTCCATTGTGATATTTCATTATCATTTACTACTATTTTAATAAACATTTAAAATTTGTATAATTTTGGGACTATTTGATTTTGCTCACTTATATAATAATTTGGTAATGAATAAAGGAAAACGCAAGTATAAGTTTTTATAAGATTGTTCATTATTGTAAATTATTGTATTATTATTGTTAAAAAATCCTGTATTATCTGAAATCTTAATTGTATTTTTTTTCCTTTTAGGTAAGTCTTATTAGAATTTACTGAGCAGAATCCATTTGTAATTCGTTATTATTTTCCATGAAAACTTCAGAAAGGTAAAAAAAAGCCTTTGTTTATTAATATTACTAATTGATATTTTTATCTCATGTTACTTTTTTATTTCAATACTAGTCATCTTTGGCGACCATCTGTGGCAGCGTGAATATTGGTTACTTAGATATACGGTACTATAAAACCGTGTTATTTTAATTGTCTTGCATTTGTTCATTCTATACGTGAATCTTTCTATAGGAAACAAATCTCAAACCATAATAGCGGTATTAAAAACGTAAATGTCGGGTCCATTTATTTTCTGATTTTTATGGTATTGTAATCACTATTTTTTTCGTCTTATATATTACATAAATAATTAATTTCTATAAAAAAATCTTTTTTTTTTCTTTTAATAGGGGAATAAAATCACGTGGTTAAATATTAGATGGAAGAACGAAACTGATTTGAATTTCAGGAGAACAATGTAATCAACTGTTAGAAATTTATCAAAAAAGTATACTAATTTTAAAAATTGCCAAAATTTAGGACAAATTTACCAAAATTACAATGAATGTCATTAAAATGACATTTTTTTTAAATTTTGAAACTGTAGAGGATCTAATTTTGTGCAGTAATATTTTCGAAAATTATTGCGGAAAAGTGTCAAAATTCAGCTTGTTTTTAACTTAATTCTAATTAAAAAAATTCTGAATTGTTCATTTTAGATTTCTGAAATACTCATGTACAGTAGTTGCTAAAATCATGGAAATCTTTAGGGGGAAATGTGCATTTTTGATATTTGATTGCTCATAACAACAATTATTTGCAATAATACTTAACGTAACATATCTATTTGAAAATAATTTAATCAAGAATGTAATGTATTGAATTAAGTTCAGTTTTTTTAAAGTTATAACTAAATAACAAGAATAAAGAAGCATACCTTATTTGTTTCGATAATGTACACCTTACTAAGGTATATAAGGCATATCTAAAACATCTATTTCTTCATTCGAATGTAGCCAAAGAACATGAGTTTTTAAGAAATCGTAAAGTGGTATCTTGTATGAATAAAATTCAATAATTGATACCATGTTTTAGAACCGAGGGCACTCTGTCTCATGCAAGTGCTAAAAATAGTTATATTTCATATCACAAGAGGAAAACTTTTTTTTTCTTTTTACAACCATATTTTTAATTTCGCTGTATTGACTGGCTTTCTTAAATCCGGACATTTCCAAATTTGGCCCACTAGCGAGATTGAAAGCAGGAATGTCCGGTTAATATCCGACCATATATTAATCTTAATCACAATATGTCGATATAATATTTTAAATCAATTATTACTATTATTATTCACATAATTAAAAAAAATGTTTCTTTTTTGAACTCAAAATGTTCATCAAAATTTGGAGGTTGAATTTCTGATGCGAACAATACATTTTCTTTTCATATTTCGCATACGAGAAAAATTTAAAAAAAAGGAATAAAAAGTAAAAGTAATAAAGAATCTTTTAAATGTTGTTACATAAATTCTAGTCGTTTGATTCTTGAGTCAACATAAGTTTATAATAACATTTGTAAGCATTTCTTTGCGCAAAAGTTCGAGGAGAAATATTTGACAATAGGGAGGTGTACTTCAAAATAAAAACCTTATCAATTGGTACAAAATATTGATGGAAAATATTTTTGAAAACCCCTGACCAATAGATTATTAAAAGGAATGTACTTGTATCGTCCTCCATGCTGAGTAGTTAAATCAATTTTAATCTCAAAAGAAGAACCAGTTAAAAAAGAGAAAATAGTGCCAATATTCTCGCCAACTTATGTAACCGAAAATCTGGAGGAAAAAATTCAAAACAATTTCCAAAATTCGAAATCGTTTGGTAACTTTTCGAACCTGCGTTGTAGAACCTTTCAGCTGCGTTGTAGAGTATCTGCTGGCATAAGCGCGAAAATTTATATTGCACATGAAATAGCTGCAGTCCAACTTTCTGAATCGTCAGCGTATTTTTCCACTTTCGGAATATCTCCGTTTTTATAGTTGAGTTGGTTTATTCGAATAAAATTGCTTTCATAGCGAAATATCTCTTAGATGACAATAATTTGTTTTCTTTTTTTCTTCTTCGTTTTCTCCCCCCCCCCCCTACCCCATGCAATGTACGTCGAAGTCCCTGCTTACTTATATGCTTCGGAATGAAACTTGTTTCTCAAATGGATTCCACTTTCAAATTCTATTTCAATCTCCCGGATGAATGTCATTTCTATATTTGTGTTTTTTGTTCCAGATGAAAATGTGACCGTCTGGATATCGTTTTAGTTGCGCGAAAACAGAGATTCTTTTAATGTGTGTGTTGGGTCTCAAGTTATCGTCGTAACGGTAAATGAATATTGTGGAATTTTCTGCTCTAAATCTGGTAATGAAAAAAATTATCAAGGGAAATTTGATATTCTATGAATTTTAAATAAGAAAATTAATTTGATTTTGTTTCCTTTACGATCTTTTTGATGCTGTAAGACATAAATTAAATGGGGTGGTTTTATTGTATAAAAAAATGTTTGTATGAATGTACGATTCATAAAACTAAAGGAAAAATTGCCTTTTACATATCATTGTGTACATTAAATAGAAAAGAAGTATCTTATTAGGGGCTATCTGTTATGAGACAAAGCAAAAAGGAAAGCAATTATCTTTTCCTTAAATTTACATTCCCCTTGGGGCACCTCGAAATAAGAATGAGAAGCTTCCGGCATTGTGGTTGGTTCTCGCCACCCTGGAGGGTAAACAAAAAGGTGGGGGTCTGGCTCCTCCCATCGATGACGGGACGTACTTCCTTAGGAAGAGTTTACTGTGGCCGGTGATAGCTCTTAGGAGTCATCCACAGTTCCTTCCAATGTTGATGTTGCGGCGGTCCGGTCATTCAGTAATTTTTATCCAAGTGCCTTCGGGCGGGTCGGGGCTTCACCGATTTCACTTTCCTTAAATTTACTTATATAACAATGTATTTTTTCACTACACTTTCGTTTAAGCTATGGAGGATATTTTTTTTCACTACACTTTCGTTTAAGCTAGGGAGGACATTTTTTTTCACTACACATTTATTTTAGCTATTGAGGACATTTGTTTTCACTACACTTTCGGTTAAGCTATGGGTGATATTTTTTTCCACTACACTTTCATTTAAGCTATGGGGGGGGGCATTTTTTTCACTACACTTTTGTTTAAGCTATGGAGGAGATTTTTTATTACATTTTATTTAAGATGGAGGACATATTCTTTTTCACTACACTTTCGTGTAAACTAAGAATGATTTTTTTTCCATTACATTTTTGTTTAAGCTATGGAGAACCTGTTTTTTCACTACGCTTTCGTTTAAGCAATGGAGGACATTTTTTTTTTTCATTACTCACTCATTTAAGATGGAGGACATATTCTTTTTCACTACACTTTTGTTTAAGCTAAGGATGACATTTTTTTCACTACTCTTTCGTTTAAGCTATGAAGGACCTGTTTTTTCACTACGCTTTCGTTTAAGCAATGGAGGACATTTTTTTTCATTACTTATTCATTTAAACTATGGATGACATTTTTTTTCCATTATACTTTCGTTTAAGCTATGGAGGACCCTTTTATTCACTACACATTCATTTAAGCTTTCGGAGGACATTTTTTTTCACTACAGTTTCGTTTAAACTATGGATGACATGTTTTTTCGCTACACTTTCGTTTAAGCTATGGAGGACATTTCTTTTTCACTACAGTTTCATTTAGGCTACGAATGACATGTTTTTTCACTTAAACGGAATGTAGTGAAAGCTATGGATAACATTTTTTTCACTTCACTTTAGTTTTAGCAAACGTTTCTAATTATTAAATTTTGGCTAAAATTCACACGTCATTTCAACTATTTCCTCTCTATGAAATTAATCAAGAATGGAATTCAAATGCAACTTAAAAATTAAATTTAACTGAATTTTTACGCACTATTTAATTTATTCATCCTTTATCTTAGGTAATTTAGGCTCTTTCGGATTTAGTCTAATTCATCTTATAAAAGTCTCTCTAGAGACGCATCTGAAAGGGTTGAGAATTTTCTTTCTATGTATTATTTTCTCCAAATTGCCATTCGCAGCAACATATGCGTAATGCTTTTAAGGTATCCGAAGACATTCGGAGCACTTTTTTAGAAAAACATGGTGTAGACATAATTTAACCTTATGTTTGGGTTTAATACTATTGAAAATTAGTAATGGGATGTCAAAATTTGAAGTAAACATTAAAACTTTTTGAAAATCGGCATTTAATAGCATAAATTTAAGCTAATTCTTTAAAAACTTCAAATTGGCTACACCAAAAACTATTACTCTCATCCGAACAAAACCTATACCAAAATAAATTACAAAGTTTTCTCTAGGGAATGAACTACAATCGCATGGTTATAATGATAAATAAAAATTTTAGAACCAGTCGAAGAATTTATCATGAAATTTTTAGTAAATTTATGACGTTATTGTTCAAATAATAACTGAAAATTAAAAAAATATATATTCCCTCAATCTAAATTCTTTTATTTCATTTTCTAGGAAATAGTATAAAGACAAAGTCCACCAAATTTCATAGTAATATGATAATTATATTTTGAGTTATTTGATTTGAAGTGAGCAAAAAATAAGAAAAAAAATCAATTTTGAGAAAAAGGCATTTAAAGTATATACTAACATGTTTTAATAATAAGTTATGTGTGTACATACTTAAACTTCACCGCATTTATTGGTTATACCTTCTTCTTCCTCAGCATTTAATATTTTCCCTTTTTTAATCATTTTCTTTCTGGCAATTTTTGGGTTTGGCAGTGAATGTCGTCTAGATTCGTATATTCTGTTTTTGTCGAGCTCAGCAAATGCTCTAACTGCATTTACACTATTATGTACTCCAATAACTTAAGAACATTCAGTAATCCTATAAAAACTTCGTTAAAATATATTACAGACATCAATGCCCCTAATCTGAGGGTTCGGATCTCAACAATGATATCTTTAGGTACAAATTTTCACAAAACACCGTTAAAACTCTCGTTGGCAATTTTCATTTTGCAGTGTAAAAACTGTTCCGTTTTTAAAACTAAATTTATATTTATACAAATTTTTAACATGTTTTTGGCCCTTTAAATCGGTATTTCCGGTTATTTAAATGTCCACTTCGTGTTTACCGATCATTACGAAAATATTAATATCTTGACTTCTAATTAACGTAGAGATAAAAGTAAATCTGTTTTGGATAGCTCAAAGACTGATCAATCCAATAGAATTTTTAAAAATGTCATTTTTGGCAAAAAATAGAGATTTTTAACATGTTCGGATACCTTAAGTGCTAATTATTACTGAATCAAGACACTGTTTAATGAAAAATTAGAGCAGTTTCGAACAGTGGAGAGTTGGGCGATTTTCAGATTATCCCAAGAGCGTCAAACTCCATTATACATAGGATACCTTAATGATTGCATTCTCAGATTTATTTGGCGAATTGGCAAATTGCGCCAATATCGCCAAGTTCAGTTACATATAAAATACCATTCCACAAGGTCTTCATATTTCCATATTTATTTTGTAATTTTCAAATTGCGCCAAGATTTCCAAGTTTCTCTTATGCATAAGATGCCAAGGTTGTTGATGGCTATGGTAGGCTACAGTTTATATTTGTGGACGATTTACTTTGAAAGACGAACAAATAAACAAGAATCCATATTAAATTTGTTGGCAATTAAATTTTGTCTTTCTGATATAGAATGGAAGTTTGAAAATTTCTCTGGGGGACTCGCTTACGTGTCCTCTTCGCCATTTAAAAGCTGTTCAAAATCGCAATATCCATTCCAAAAACGGCACCGCTTTAGCTTTAAACCGAAATTTAATGTAATTAATCTAAACAAAAAATATTTGTCCTCATCTTTTCGAATTATTGTTTCATATTATATATGAAATAAATTCAAAATTATAATTTAAATGGATTATGACCCTGTTAATAAGTACTTTCATTGCTAATTTCATCTGCAGATAATTTAATGCATTAAACTTCATTTGACATAAGAAAAAAAGAGCGTAAATTTGTGATTAGGTTTTACGTTAAGTTCGTCTGTATTATTACTTTATTTATTTCTAAAATGCATGTACAGATATAATAGCCTGTCAAATACATAGCACTCCTATGCTTCAGAATTAATTTTCCAAGTAATTACTTTCAGAGAATAAAGGAAACAGATTTTTAAAAAAACTGAGTCTTCTAAAGAAGATTTTATTATTGATGCTTCTGTAATCATTTAACTAATTTATTAACCAGATATCTTTTGAGAAATACCATTTTTTTATTTTTCTTAATCTTTTTTCTGATTTTCACAGTTTTATCTTCTTTCTCTGAAGTAAATATGTCGTTAAATTTCCATTAATGTGGTTCTGGGATCTCTTGTTTCTCTTCGCCTTATTTTTGTTTAAAATCCTGGATTTTTTATTCCATCACACGAGATGCGATCATAAAACACGAAGCAAATGGAATAATGTACTCAAAATCGTTTGGCTTAAAGATTTCATAGATATTTTATTTTCAAAATTATTGAAAAACTTTAAAGAAATAAATATCAAAACCACATGTATCAGATAAAATAGAAGGAAAATGTTTTATATCGATGCAAGTTAAGAATGCTTTGAACGCGCCATTTTTAGTTATTTCGGATTTTAGAATTTATTTCTTATTGAGCAATATCGTTATTATTCTACAATTTCTTTTGAGGATTCTAGAAAAGTTACATTTCATAAAAGACTTCTGTATATTAAAATAAAGAAGCTTTCATAAACGTATATTGTAAGAAACTTTTATAAATATTTTTATATATTTCATTGTTTTTGTTGTTGGTAATATGTTTTTATGTTATAATTTTATCTTGAATTCATGTACAGAGGCTCAAAAAATTGAGAGTACACCTTAGTTTTACTTTATAAATCTGAATTTCGCCGGCTTCCTGGCATAGGGGTAATGCGGCTTCCGCGTGATCTGGGCGTCCTGTCGGGCATGGTTGTTCTTCATCTGTGTTCTATCTGTGACGTGTGTGAATGTAACCCCCTGTAAAAAGGGGTTGTGCAAGCAAATGTGAAGCGTGAGTAGCTAAGACGCATTCTTAGCCCTAATTGATGCTACTAAAACAAGAGACGCTCCCCTGGCTTAAAATCGCTGACTTAGTCAGCGGGCTTGTCTATGACAAATGCCATTAGAAACAAAAACAAATCTGAATTTCAATATAAATAACACATTACCGAGAAGTGCAAACAAGCTTTTATTTTTAGACATGGTTTAATTTAAAGTAAAAATAAAGAACAATCAACAAAAAATTTCTAAATTTAAAAGTTTCAGAAGCATTTTAAATTAACACATGCAAATTTTTACCTCGAAAAATTGAGATATAGCAATGAAATTTTTGTAATATCTCACATAGAAAAAAAGTTTCAATATTTAGTTGTATGTCTTTTGGCTTTTAAATGACCTCTAAACTTAGTGGTACTGATTCAACCAATTTGTTGTGATTTTTTAAAATATTTTATCCTATTCCACTTGCAGCACTTGTTTTAAATGAGTTTTGTTTCTAATTTTGTGTTTTTATACAGCTGTTTCGAGTTTGGCCTACAGATTTTCAATTACACTGATGTAGGGGAACTGTGGTGGTGTGTGTTAACTGCTGTTTGCAGTGAAAAAAACACCACATTTTCACGTAATGTGCAATGTTGTTCTGCTGGAAAAGATATCTCCATCTAAACCCAAATTTTTAGCACTTTTCTTTAGAATACATCGAAGCAAATCCAAGTAAACCATATGGTTCATCAAAGTTGCTGCAGAATTTTCTCAAATCATAGGCAGTAATAGGTAAGTACTGGAACTGTGCAAAATGTAAAAAGACTGTAATAACAATGTAAAAAGCTGCATATAAAAATCGACTTGCTAGAAAGAAACCATTCACCAGTTTGCAAAATCAGAAAAAGAGTTTGGGCTTTGCAAAAACTCACCAATTGAAGGCCAAAAACTTTTAGAAGAAAGTTATATTTTGTGATGAAAGTAAATTCAACCTTGTTGACAGTGATAACCGTCGCACCATATGGAGAAATCCCAGTACTGCTTTAGATACAAACAATTTACGTCCTAGAGTTAAACATGGTGGTGACTTCGTCATGGTTTGGGGTTGTATGGCTACATCCGGGGTACAAAATTTAGTTTTTATAGATGGCATTATGAACCATATGGTTTACTTGGATATACTTCCTGCAGCATGAAGTTCATTCCATGCTCTGAAGTCATAGGAAAATTTTCTGTATGCGCAAAATATTTTTAAAAACCCGAAAAATATTAAGAACGGAAAACGTTTTAACAATTCTTGGCTTAGAATACATTATGGGCATGTCTGTGTAAATGTCCCAAGAAAATTAAAATTAGTTACTACAACTAGTAACATATATTTCCTAAAAGACAATTATTTTCTTCTCGAACAGATTGTTTACTTATAAGAAGATTTCATTTGTTTACATATGGAGAGAAAATTGCAATTATTATTTTATCTCTTTGTCTCACTTTCACATTGATAAACTATCCTTCCTTTTAATACAAATATAAATGAAAAAGCTTTAATTGCCTGTCACATGCATGGCCCGTCTAGAACTTGAGAATTCATTTGTCTAGAGGAAAATGATTTCTCGTTGAGAATGTCTTTCAAATGAGATAAAGAATAGTTTATAGCTATTGACTGAGATTTTTCTTTAAATACTTTAGTATGACGAAGCATTTTGAAACATATAGTTTTTTTTCGACTTCTAAATCGTTGACAAATTTTCGAGTTTTTAATCTTTCTTTAGAGTAAGTAATGAATGCATCGTCAGATTTCCATTCAAACAACTTTGAAGTTTTTTTAATCTACAGAGTGTTATTTTATAGCAAGACACAGGATTAGTGATTAAATCAGACGATAAGAGTTTTCCGATAAAACGAGAATCAAAGCAAAAGTTTTTAATCAAAATCGTTCGGCTTAAAAAGTTTCTTTGTTATTTGAGTTCAAGAATCGCCGTGGGCATTGGTAAAAATATCAAAATCAAATGTAACGAAGGAACTAGACGAAAAGAAAAAAGAATACTTTTATTCGTAGAGTTAAAAGTTAAATAGAAAAAAATTCTTTTCATTTTAGATTTCAGAAAACTTTCTTAGTGAGCATTATCATTACTCATGTTATTTTCTGAGTTTCGTTTTGAAGCAAATTATACGTACTTTGAGCATATTCAACGAAAAAAAATAAATTTGAAAACAAATCTTATATAAAAAAGCAAATAAATTTACTCAAATAAAAAATATCTTGAATTTTACTACACAAATTTGCTTTTTCTATCTTATTGCTTTCTAGTTTGTCTGCGGGAAATTTTATATTCTAACAACAGTACATATTTCCTGATTATAAAGGAAAAACTCAAACTATTTTTGCCAAATTAGTATCTTTTATTTTGAATATAAACTAAAATATCCAATTATACATCGAATACATCGTTCTATTGAGAATATATCTGTCAATTGTTTATTAGTACAAAGAGAAAAGTACTAATATATGTGTATTTTCAAATATCATTAAATCTATTTATTGTTCGAGATCCCAATTTTATGCAAATAATATATTAATGAGTTAACCATCTGCGTAGCATGAAATAAAGTCATGATATATGCATTTCTTTAGTTTTCTTATACGATGGTATGCATCGCTAGATTTTCTTTGAAATAACTCATTGAATTTTTATTTTGATCCATCTGACAATTTTATGGTTAGTAACTCAATTACATGAAAAAGTTATTCAATGAAAGGAAGAAAAACAAATATTTATATTAGAAATTATTATTTGATAGACTATGTTATTGAATTTTTAAAATTTATATCAGACAGTCGTTAAGATATCGTAGCCAAATATAGTAAAACAATAACAGGTGGAAAAAAATGCATTCGTTAGTTTGAATTGTTATGAGATTAGGACTTAGATTCTTCCAATAAAAATAAATGCCACTTTTACTGACAGCAAAGGTTATTAGGAAAGTAGAGTTATTTAAAAATATTTTTTTAAGTAGCATCTTTTTATTTTCAGTCAAAGTTGTGCTTTAAAATACATTTTCTTATAAAATATTACAGATATTATTTTTAAATTGTGACATTGATAGTATAAGAATTTATTTTTTCTTTTTATGAAATTTACTTTACAAATCTTTGATTTAATTTTATTTTATCGCAAGATCTTTCAAAGATAAAATCTAATTAATGGCATTTTCTAAGTCTTATTTTATTTTGTTTTGAGAACCTACCTTAAGAAAATAATTTTCTACTTTTCAGAGTATTCATAATAACGTGGCTGATTTTTTAAAAAAATTTTTTCCCATATTCCATTTTCTTTATTCTTAATTAATTATTATAAAAGTTATTGAATTAAGTAATACTCTTTTCCTATTCACTACTAGGTTTTGATCTAAATCATAATGAAATTCAAAAAATATTTTTAAATAGAAATTGCAATATTTTGAAACTTTTTATATCAAAATATTGAATGAAAAAAACTATTATAAAATTGCATTTATAGAAACATGAAATAAAGAAAATTAAAATGAAGTGCATAAAAAATTAAGAAAAGCAATTATTAGTATAACGAAAAACAAATATTTTTATACTCACAAACATATAGTACTCATTTAAAATTTACTGTCACAAATATTTTAAATTATTAAAATTATTTCATTGATAAACCGCATGACAATTTAGAATGAACATTTATTTTAATTATTGAAAAAAACTACTTTTTATTTTAAAGTATAGTATAATTAATATCAGTAACACGAACCAACTAAGAAAATAAATACTTAAATGTGCATTGACATCGACAATACAAAAGTGATTCAAATTTCGTAATTCTACTACAACGGAAAGCGCCCGAAAAAATAAATATAGAAAAAATAAAAATAAATATATACAATTTTATCTCTACCGACTTCAAATCAGTAAAATTAAATAAATCCCTGCGATAACAAATTTTTTCAAACATTTTTCAGTCTGTAGTTTAAAGTTGCAGACGATTTCGTTTGTTTAATACGGAAAAAAGTATTTTCAGTATTTTCCAGAAAAAATCCTTCAAGAATCTAAAGAAAAGAAATCTATAATTTTTTTTTCTCGTTTGATCATTGTTTATTTATTTATTTTTTTGTCAAAATATCCATAGCAATATATAAATACCAATCTATTAAAATATTCTTTTATATCACAAATAAAAGAAAGAATTATTTGTTATTCTAGTTTAAATTTTTGTTTAAATAATTTCATGAACAAATCGTCCTAAAAAATCAAAAGTTCCTTTAATAACTTTTCGTTCCAATTTACACACTTTTTTTCTTTCTTGCATTTGAGTAAATACATTATTTTATTTACATTACACTCGTTCAAAGTCTTTTGTCATTCTGTCATCACAAAATCAAAGATTAATGATTCAATCACGTGAAGAACAATTCCGATAAAAAAAAAGAAGTCAAATAGAAGATTTAATCGAAATGGTTCGGTTTAAAACTCTTTGTTATTCTATCTTCAAATCGCCGACAGCATTGATGAAAATATGAAATCCAAATATAGAACAGAAATCTAGATGAAGAAAAATGCTATATCCGTCTAGCTGAAAACAATTTTTAAGGAATTACTTTTAGTTGTTTTGGTTTTTGCAATTTTTTTTTATGAAGAAATATCAACATTCTTCAAACCTCCGCTTGTATTTTTTTTCCTTTGATAATGCTTCTTTATTACATTCTCCTCTGAGAATCTTGGTATATTTATTTTATTCGTAAATTTTTGAAATTTCATCTATATAAGATAAATTAAATTTTATTTATGCAGGTCAAATTAAATTTTACTTATTTGTTTTATCTATGCAAAGTGATTCTAAAATTTTCAGAAGTGAATGCAATTTGTTAGAGCAAACATTATTTTTGTAGTTAAGCTTTCAATAAAAAACAGAACAAAAAATTGAAATTGTTTACCCACTATATGTCTTTTCCCAATGAAGATAAAAATATTAACGAACTTATGACGCAGTCTATATGGCTATAATTAACGAAACGTATATGTAACTATCTTATAAAAAATGTTCGGAAATAGTTATATTTATGAACATTTGTGAATATATAAAAAAGAGTGATAAAGCATATATGGAATCCAAATGTACCAGTTAAGTCTCAAATTTAAAAAAAAAATGGAAAAAAGGGCTTTTTTTGGCTAAACATAGGTATAAAACAAAAATCTTCTAGTATAGAGGTTTATCAAATGATTTGCTTAAAACTTTGCAGATAGATTAAGAAGTGTACAGTCTAGTTCTTGAACTAAAAAAATAAGCTTATTTCTACTAATTCTTTAAATATTAGAGTTCAAATAATAAACAACATGAAATTTCCTATTTTTTTCACATTCTGAAGTTCGAAAACAACTATAAAATATTTCTAAATGAATGGATTATTTATTTTCTAGTTCAGGAATTACAGTATGTATTGAAAAATTGTTATACCAAATTTGAACAAGAAATATGCATTATATTTTAATTTATGACGTTTTGCGTAAGAATTTTAGGTAGTGACTTCTAACGATGTAAAATATCACTAAAACTTATGCAAATGCAAATATAAAAATCAGTGCCACTTCCCAAATAATAGATTTAGAAACAAACTTGTAACGATTTTATAAAGAAACCTGTTAAAATCTTCAGAATATTAAATTTAAAATATATATATAATTTCGCAAAAAAATTGACTTTTTATCGTAGTTACCTAGTCTATAAGTAGAAATGCAGCTATTTTCATAAAGCAATTCAGGAAGAATTTTTCATTCTGCAATTTCACCTAATTGATTATGGAATTATATATAACCAGCTGTGCAAGTTGCAATTGAGCTAATTTTAAGTGGAATATTTTAATACAATTACTATTATTTTTTTTAATCATGAGGTGACATTTTAACTGCACATTGACGTCCAATATCAAGAAAGGTTGATATTCCTCATAACGAAGAGATAGCAAATGTGGTATGTTTACGTAGAATATCATTAAGAACCAAAATGATATTGTGGTAAGGTTTGGTATTTAGACTCTACGATCATCATTTTGGGCCGTATTCTATTGACGAGTCATCGTCATTCATAAGCAGTTGTTGAATCTTTCATTATGATCATACGATTTCCCTTTGGTACAACAAAGCATTTTAGAAATTGTCTTTGGAACGTGATCAAGATTCATTCCCAAATAGTGTTAAGAATCGCTTTCCTGCAGTATTCGTCCCATTTTAGAAAGAGAAATATATAATCATTTTTTAAACATATAATTATTATCAAGGGATAATAACCTTTGCTACTAAAAACCCTAACTTGTATGTTTCAGTAATAACAATAATAAGGAGTATAAAATCACCATTATAAATAAAATATTTTAAGTACGATCGGAAAGATATTTGCTGGATAAAGTGATTTCTTAGGCTCAGGAAAGGAATGGCAGGAAATATTTGTGATGTGAGAATCACAGTGCCATGGACGAAGACTATATTTCTTATTTCGTAATGATCTTTGTGAAACTGTGTTTGAGATTATTTAAATTTCAAATTTTTATTTTAAAAGTAATTTTTAAGTATAGATTTTCATTATCTAACAGTAGAAAATAAATGTCAGGATAAGGCAAATTTAAAGGCGAATAAATTTTGAAAAAAAAATTGCAAAAAACTGCATAAGCTATTCTGAATTTAATTATCCATTCTAAACTTTTTATTCACTTCAGTTTACATAGTTTACATTTTGAAGGAATTTCAATTACCTTCATATCTTTTTCCTGAAACCTCCAAACACTCATTAATGAATGCAAATTAATGATAAACAACTTGTCAGTAAAATGGATGATGTTGTCAGTAAAATTCCAAATAATTAAATTTTTAATAAATGAAGAACCGTCAGTAAAACCAAATAGAAATAGAAAACGATTTTATATTTGAAATGAAAGCAATTTGATTTTTTGTCAATTCAGAAAATCTTTTGGTTATTTCATATTTATTTAAATGTGACTAATTATTTTAATTTGTTAAGATAAATTGCTGAACCTAAATGAAATTGTATAATTGTCGATTTCGATTATAAAATTATTTCTCTCTGCATTCACTTTTGTTTATCTGCACCTTTCATTTTTTTCATTCGTGTTAATCTAAAACTTTTCCATTAATTTTCAAATAGAATTATGTAAAAATAAATTCGAAAGCTTTTTTTTCTTTTAATCCTTAAATAACAAGGAGGAATTTTCGGTCATTGTACTGAAAATAAATTTTTAAACAAATTTCTCATTAACTATCAAACTTTGATATTCACTAGTGCTGCCATCTATTAGCCATAATAACAGTACTGGAGTTTTGAAATTCAAAGTAAAATTTATTAATTTCTAAATATTTTTTAAAGTTTTCAAAGCTCATTTCTTGTTCTTCAGCTTGCAAACTATGTTATAAAAATAAATATTCCATATTTACAACAACTGACAACGAAACATAATTTAAATTTATTGCCGAAGAAGGTAAAAATAATTATAAATTACATTGAATTGCATTAATTTTTTTACAAACTCTTTCATTTTAAATTTGTTTAAAATGATTTGAAAAAACAATTTCTATACTGTCAAACATTTTATTTAAAACTGAGTATCTTTTCATTACCACTGCACTTGTAATGTGTTGTCTACATTTCTTATCTGTGTTACAATTCGATATTTTTACTACATTAAGAGCAAAGAAGATAGGTACAATTTTTTCGATATTGACTTCAGTAAAAATTTACTGACAGTTTAACATTCATTCCTTATAAATAATTTAACAACAATCAGAAAGAACTCAGAAAATTGAATATAAATTACATTTCATCCACAAAAGTGTATTTTACTTTCAAAAAGCTGAAAAATAAAGGAAGAACCGAATTAATACACAAATATTTACAAAAACGCTCCATTTGGTAAGAAAAATTAGCAAACATTTCCATTCTAAACGATTTTTAAAATAATTTTACATCAGGGAAGCAATATATAAAAGTGCTTACCGTTTAAATTTCTAAAGAATTTGTATAGAAAATATGAAATTCTTAAACTTAATGGTTTCAAGATGGATAAAGATTAGGACCTGTTTGTTTATGCAAATATTCAGATTATAGTCTTTTATGACATAAAATTTAGTAATCGTCCAATTCGCATTAAACATTTTAAATGCGTTATCATGGAAACGAAATTGTATGAATTGAAATAGGAATATGCTAAATTGAATTTATTTGAACAAAACTGCTTTCTGATAGCGAATAACTGACTGTATTTCCCCAGATTACAATGTATTAGCGTAATGTTTACAAATTGGCTAATTCAACCAATTAATAACGACTGTGCACAAGTTTGCAAGGAATCTTTGACATAATGTGTTCCACCTTCTATGATTATTACGTGATATTCTAGGTCATATCTCTTCTCATAATTTATTTAAGAGTTACATATCGTCACAGCTAGTTAAATATTAATTATTTAAACAGGTAAATTGACCCAGATAATCAAAAGGCGCGAAGATTGAAAAATCGATAATTGGCATTTGCTGTTTTCCGAATATCAATCGATGTATGGGCCTGATACTTTTATAATCTATCTAAAATCCAGCGTTTTTAAATAGCTATGATTTGGATTATATTATCGCTTAACTCATCGGATAATAAAAAATCAAAATATAAATCTCATTTTTAATGGTTTAGCTTAGCTATATTGTTTGTTATTAGTATAATAAATTTTATAATTTAATCACTTAACACTGAATAACTATGCATATTCACATAAGTTGCATTTGGCATTTTTCATTTATTTTGAATAATTAAATAAAATGAAGATTATTGTAACATTTTTGTCTTATAAAAGAAAAAATATTTAATAAAAAAAAAATTGAATCCAATAATTGCAGTTTTCAATAAAAAAAACACTTTTTATTGAAATTTTTTAAAATCAAGTTGAAGTAGCTTTTGCTGAATTTATTCCAAGATATTCTGAAACGAATAACTTAGAAACTACGTCCATTTTCATTTTTTTTACCTGCCTATTGAATATTTTTTTCTATTGTCTATCTTTTAAAACAAAAATTGGTTATCAATTATTTCATTTTTGAAGCATTGAAACTGATGGATAAATTTATTTTGCTCTTAACAGAAACCATTTCCGATTTCTCAAAAATTAAAACAATAAACATTACAAAGAAATGTAAATGCAAAAAAACATCAGTTCAGGAAAGTCATTAAATAATGACACTTTTAAACCGTTAAGTAAAGTGGCGACTGTTTCGTTAGGTATTTAAAATCTTTAGTTATATTCTCTGCACTAAGATTTTGGTGAATATCTATAGCAAAAAATAAATAAATAAAAACCAGTTGACGCAGAAAATGAGTCAAAATGTTGGTGATACAGAGACTGGATCTGAACGGCAATTTATCGACAGTATGAGAATTCACTTACTGTGCATTGCTAAGCATAAGATCGGAAAGCGAATACCTACTTTTCATCCTTTGAATTTAAAAGTAGCCCAGAAAAAATTTCTACATACCAGGTTTGGTGCTTGGTAAACTTTTTATTATTTTCCATAGTTAAGTTCGCTAGCTTTATTATTTGTTTTTTCTCATTTGCTAATTTATTGTTTCATTTCTACTTTTATATTTCTTCGATTGAATTACATCTGTATAATACGTGTCTTTCTTTTTTTTTGTTAGAAATCATTTATTGAAAAAGGATATGTCTATAATATTCTTAAATGCAATCCATATCATCACAATTAACAATTTAAATCAACTCAAGGGTAACCTTAACAGGCTACTCCGATCCCGAAATAAGGCACACGGATTTATTTATCTGATAGATTAGACCGCCGCGACAGCAACACTGACGGGAACAATAATTGAGATCTAAGGGCCATCATTAGTCACGGTTTAATCCTACCCTACAGAATCATCGCCCGTCATCGTAAGAAGTAGTTGACCCCACTCCATTTCTTTTACCATCTGGATGGCGAAAATCAACCACCATATCAGAAGCCTCTCATCCTCATATCTTAGGGCGCCCCTCGATGGGAGAAAATCATGGATAAAAGGGTTTTTAATCGTATTCCATTTTTCTTTATATTATTTAGAAATACTTTTGTACTACTATTCGTGTCTGAATTGTGGAGTCGTATTCAATTAATTATTATTTTTAGAGACAGGAGGCTCTATGGACATTGACTCTTGTAAGACTTGTATTATTTGGACCAAGAAAGATCATGAACCTTATATTAGAGGCAGATTTAAAATTCAATTTAATAAAAGACTTCTGCTGGTTAATAAACAAACACTTCCTTACATCCAAGGGGAATTTCAATAAATGAGAGAACAATCCATCTAAATCAGGGATGGCGAAGGAATGCTTTAAAAAATAACATTTATAATGGATTGTATGCTCTTGCTATCAAGCTCACAGTATCTCTTAAGGTGCTCTACATAATACCATACACTGCTTCATACATAGCGCAGTCAAGATACAAAGCAAAAACATGCATATATGCACCATAGATATTCAGTTAATCTAAATATAGCTAAACATAGCTGTGAATATATTTTAGATGCCAAATGCAATAACTCAAAGCAATAACTGATAACCTTAACGATAGAAAGCTTCAAATCCTGTAGTAAAATGTAAGAATCCTGTAGTATGATTTTTAGAGAATAATGCAAGTTACTTCATAACTTAAATGCAGAAATTCCTATCATACACCTATCCTATCATATTTGGGCTGTTTTATCCATGTGTAAACAAATATTTTGGAGATAAAAAGTCAAAAATTAAATTCCTTTTTATTTTTTAAAGTTTATACTATCTAAAATATCCACAAAGTTGTTACATTAAAGAAAACTTAAAATCTTGCAACTCACATCGAATACTTTGTATTATTTGGGCCATTTTCTCACAATGTATGAAGATTCAAAATCAGTACTTCGTTTTAATGTAAATACTCTTTTAACTTTTAAATCCTTCAACGTACACTTATTCAAAAGTGTTGTACCTGCACCAACAATGAATTATTCATATTTCTGTAATTTTCGACTCAAAACTATCTTTAAAACCGACTTTTCACTTATTTACTGGCGCAAAGAATGTGCTAGTACCAAATGCTAATTAAAAGGGATTTATGAAGCGAAATATGTTCGCCGAAAACATCCGACTGTTCAATTCTTATTTAAATACTCTAGTTACATTTTCGCTTTTTGAAATTAAGAAACATAGTTACCACAAAGTTTGGTAACTTTAACTCATGAAATGTTTATATTTCAAACATTATTTAGAAGTCGTAAATGGAAATAACTGTTTCCTCGGAAGTTAAAACAGATATTTATATCTACATCTTGCGAATGACTCTCATGAAATAGTAGTGAGCATGAAATAGTACTCATGAAATAGACACGAATGTTAGCTATAACATTAATGTTTCATTATTTTTCTAAATACTTTGCCCCAGAGTTTCGGAAAGTATACAGAAAAATATAAAGTTCTGTATTTCTAAAATGAAAATATGTATCATAATAAATGAAACAAGCATAGAATGAAAATTTAGCTTTAAACAATGTACGGAAAATTAAAATGTGAAATCCTAACAACATATTTATTTTATATTATTAAATAATACATATATTTAATTTTTTTGTCGCTTAAATCCTAGCGACTCATTTGTTTTTTTCTCTTTTTCATCTCAACTCTGAAAAAACAAAGTATTTATTCCCATCAGAATACATTTTCCATTTTAATTATCGTTTGCATTCTAATTTAAACTGTAATTCAGTTAAGAATTCTATTTCTTAAAGCAATTTATTTTGAAATGAAAAATGCTGCCTTTTTTTACAGTAAAATTAAATAGCTCTTATTTTAATACGTTATGTGGTATTCATTTCATTCATGGAATTTTGGATAACTTGCAGAATAATATGAAGTTCTATATTTCAAAAATGAAAATATATTTAATAATATCTGATACAACTATAGAACGAAAATACAGTTTTAAAAACAAAATAGGGAAATTAAAATGTAAAAGCGCAGCAACATATTTGTTTCATACTTTAAAATAGTATATACATTTAAATATTTTTTCGCTTACGCGACTCATTTTTTTTCCTTTTTACATCTGAACTCTGCATAAACAAAGTATTTGTTTTCATCAGAATGCATTTTCGTTTTTAATTATCGTTTGCATTTTGACTGAATTAAAATTGTAATTCAGTTAAGAATTCTATTTTTTAAAGCAATTCCTTTTGGAATGAAAATAATATCTTTTTTACAGTAAGATTAAATAGCTCTTATTTTTACTAGTTATGTGGTATTCATTTCATCTGTGGATCTGTTTGATCAATTGAAAATATTTAAACATATAAAGACATATTTGAATTTTCACTTGATTGTTGTAATTTTACAATATTGAAGGATATTTTAGCTTAATTAAATAAACATATGACAAATAAAAATTTAAAAAATGTACAGTGAAAATTAATTTTAATGTATCATATGACCAGATGAATTTTAATGTACACTTTTTTGGATATAAAATTAATAATTCATATGTGTTTCTTATTTTAATAAGTTATAAAATAAAACCTACCCCATTAAATGAAGTCTATGTTAGTTATAATCATCAAATTACCATTCAATCAGTTCTGGAAATGATAATTACCTACACACATGCATATACTAACTTTAAGCTAACGATAATATAATAGAAACCAACAAATTACCATTATGTCAGTTGCCCTATAAGGTGGCTATGCATTGTTTTGATCACGCATATGATAACCTAAAAATTGCAATTAGAAATAAAATATAAAAATTGATCAAATTGAAAATTATTATAATTTGATTTATTTTTTTGCAAATGTGACGAAAGCGTTGTGTAGAGGTAGAACGGGAGCAAAGAAAGACACCCTACATTACGGAATGTACTTATCTTGAGTAAATCACATGCTATGTAATGGCAGTCAGCCAGTTGTATCATCCAGCAGGTAACCGGTTATCATTTCATCCATGTCTGCATCATATTTACGTCTTAAGAAGAACAATGTAGTGTTTTGCGTTTTTTTTTTTGTTGTTGTTGTTGGCAAAAATTATTGAATTTTGAGAATTATATCAGCGCATGTAGAAAAGTACGAACAAACCTTAATGCCATTAACTAGCGTGCATTCACAAGAATTTTCGAATCTTCTGGAATAATTTTGCTTCGTGGTAAGACCATGCAGAATATAAATTTGTTCTAAAGTGCATATTTTCACCATTTTTAATAATTTTTTTCCAAATTTGGTAGCTCTAAATAAAACGGTGTGAGCGCCAACACTTACACACACATAGACAGAGAGTTTCCTTTATTATTATTAGATATGGAGAAGTAATGAGGTTAATTTAAACAAGTAGGCAAAGAAAAAAAAAAAAAAATAAATGGTGTTTTATAAATAGATTTAGAATTCATCATTAAAAGATGGTTTTAATTTAATTAAATCTCAAAAAAAAGTTATGGAGATAAATTAGAATGGACCAATAAAAAAAAAAAGTTAGTTATAAATATTTATAAATTTCGAATTAATGAGAAGGTTGTATTCAAAAGAATAATAATAATATAAAATTAAAATGAAATCTATGAACGCATATTTCAAGTTATCAATTCTGGTAAAAGCAGGTAAAAAAATATATGCGATTCAATGATGATGATGAAAATTGCCATTTATTTTTTATTCATTGCGCACGTGATTTCTAGCTTCAAAACCCTCTAACCAAAACAGCACCATGTTCTCACAAAAAGGAATGCCACGTTTGGAAGCTGATTAACGAGCGTTTCAGTAGCAATGCGATTTCCAAATTATAAATTATTTACCAATAAATTCTTAAACATATTAATTTATATAGAATTTTTATGAAAACAATATTTTTGTAAACACAAACTGCTATTTTCTAATTTCTGAGATTATAAAGCAGTTTAATGATGAATTAATCTTAGATTAGGAGTCAAATCCTTTAATGTTTGCCACTTCAGAATGAATGAAGTGATATTTCCCCAATGGGAGAAAGATAAAAATACTTTCATCAAAACTGTTATTAAACGCGAGTGAAGTTTCTTGAACATATTATAAAAAATAAATTATTTAATTTCCTCCGAAAAACAATTACATTCCATGAAAATAATAGCTATGATGTGATAGTTCTGCGTCAACTTTTTAAAAACGCATCTGCTGTCAAAGAAGCATACGTAATAATAAAGCAATACTGGTAAAAGCAAGTCAGCCTTTTAAAAACGCATCTTCTTGCAAAGAAGCATACATAAGAATAATGCAATACTGGTAAAAGCAGGTAAACAAATATATGCGATTAAAAGATACTGATGAACATTGCCATTTATGCTTTATTCATTGCCTACGCGATTTCGAGCTTCAATATACATTGCCTACGCGATTTCGAGCTTCAAAACCCCTTACCAAAACAACATCATGTTTTCACATGATAAAAAAGTAAAATAATTGGTCATTTTGTTTTGCAGAAAATTCATCGAAATATCGAATAAACTCATCATTCAAATTCTTGCTATTTTTTTATTCGTAAAAATATATTAAAAGATACGGAGATTATTTTGTGACTATGTAATTTAGCATTAATATCATCGATTTGTCGATAATCAATGAAAATAAACAAAGAACATCGATATATCGACAATCAAGGGACTATCACTATATATTGCGAATCAGTGAAAAAGTTTTACTTTCTGATGTTCCATACAGAGTAGTTAGAAATTCTGAAACTTTTTTTTTACTTCTTTCTAACAAAAACGTTTTTTTTTATTACAAAAAAAATATCGTAGAAAGATACTATAATTTGGTATATGGTTCTTTTAGTATATTGTAAAGACCTTTAAAAAGTTTTTAATAAAACCATTTGCAAATTTCAATGTAAGAACTTTTGGTACTTAAACAATGTCAAGGCGGTATTATGATCCTCGCTATATATGGGTCAACATTTCGGCTGTCACACTAAACACAGCATCTTTGGTCCTAACTTGAACGGTATCAATATTTTCAACTGGTATAGTAAAGAATCCTTCCTTTGTGTAACCCTAAAACTGACACTGAACAGTTATGATCGATTTGAATTTATGAACACAATATGGAACAGAGAAAAAACAGATTGAACTTCTTCCTTCGTAGACGCCCTTTTGATAACAATCGAAAGAAAAATTATTACTCATCATCAATCATTAATCATCATCATCAATCATCGATAGTAAAATCTTTCGATTCGCTATTTATTGGACTTTTTTAAAAAAAATGGAGCATGATTATTACATAGTTAAGATTTTACAATATTATTTTGAGTGACTCTATCGTAACAGTTTTTTAATCAGAGAAAAACTATATGAACACCTTCTGTTTCAGATATAACATTTTATAAGGAAACAATTTAACTTCAAATGTCACAAATAAATGATTGACAGTGGAATGTGCATACAGTGAAGGTCGAAAAGTAGAATTTTTGAATTCCACATATTTCTGTTTATTATCCTTATTTCTAAATAAAAAATAACAACATACTTTGTTATTGTTCTTCTGAATCGAAATCAAACGTTAATACCTGCACTTAAGCCGAATTTCCTATCAGGCAAAGTAGGAAGCAAATAAATTTTAAAAAAAGTTATTAACTTTATATTTGAATAAATAACATTATGAAACATACAGATTCTTTGAAAATAAATTCTTATATAATTGATTAAATTATTTGAAAATAAATTCTTATATAATTGATAAAATTATTTGAAAATAAATTCTTATATAATTGATAAAATTATTTGAAAATAAATTCTTATAAAATACTAAGATAGCAATGTGATTTTATAATTAATTATTAAATAAACTAAAATAAAATTAATAATTGGTTTACTATGTATTAAATTATTCGTTATACTGTGTATATTGTACTCTATTAAGTTCTTCAAGAAAATAATTTTAAGTGTACATAGATTTAAAATTTGTATTTCCTTATAGTCTTCCATAATAATTACAGGCTTTTATTTATAAATTAAGATATCATTAATTAATTAATTAATAAATCATTAATCAATCATTAAAGTAATAAAATTTTTGAGACTCTTAGTACTTTGGTCATTTTCCAATAAGGAAATAAAAAAATATATATTTACAAAAATTGTTAGAATAAAAAATATTAAACATTAATTTATTAATATTAGTTATTAACATACTGACCAATTATTGAGCATGTTAATGAAGAATGTTAAGAAAACATAATAAAAATATATTAACATATTTATTGAACTTGTTAATAAAGAATGATACTAAAAAACTTAAGAACATGTTTAAAACATGCTAAAATGTGAAACTAAACTGACCAATTATTTAGAAGGACCTCATAAAGTGCACAGACCTGGGGTCGCAAAATACCGAAATCAACCACTACCCAAACATCACAGTATTATCTTGCTAAGTATTTTCCTTTATAAACTAAATTAAATTATTCTTTACGATACTTCTTTTTTTTTTAAGTTTTTTTTCCTTAAATAAACAAGATTTCCTCACAGATGATCTTCTAAGAATTGACTGAACTATAATATTTTCCAGAATCTATGGATTTTATAATCTTACAACAATGTTTCTCTTTTATAAAGTACACACATATTTCTATTTCTTAATCTCTCCTGCAACAGAGTCCTATTTCTGCGCATTACGTTTCTCCATCCTTTTCATCTAAATCCATTTCTTCCCAATCCCCTTTGATGCTTGATTCCAAGCGTGTTTTCGTGAACACGGACCCTCTCTGACCAATCGAAGAACAAAGTTGGGAAACAGTTCTCTAATCCGAGATTCCTTTTGTGCCCCTTTGTCAACAGAAAGCAAAGATTTCGCGCAGAGAAGTAATTACTCCACCTGTTATGGAGGGCGGTCTCGAATAGGGGCCTTCCATTAGTGCAGGCTTTTGTCCTTCAACCCTTAGATTCCGAGTTTCTCAAATCTGGTTCTCCTAGTTTTAATTTCGGAAAGGTTTTCAGAAGATGAAGGGTTCGTTTACTGGCTGTGTTTTTCTGTGCATAGTTGTTGCTTTCTGTTTTTTGTGAATGGTAGTGATATTGATGTTGGTTGAAAAGAAGGTTAATTAATATAAATATACAAATTAAGGGATGCTATTGTTTTGAACATGATAAAATGTAACGTCTGCTTGATAACGCATATAAATATTTTTTTTATTTGGGCATTTTAATGAATATAATTTTTATTGTGATAATGCTTTTAGTCTGGCATTATATAAATTAGTGCACAACGTATATCATTAAATTCATTGCTACCAAATTTGTTGCATGATTTCTTCTTTGATCGCAGGTGTTCTATACGAGATAGCCTTATAAAAATTTTATTAATTGATATTATTACAAATTTTAACATCTTTCATCAATTATTTAGAAGCATGTCATTGCAAAAGGACATTTTTACATCTTATCAAAATGGGCAAAATTAGCTTTACATTAATACAGATTTTATTTCCATTCAATTTTTTTATAAACTTTAATAAATCTTTCAAAATTAACTTTGAAAAAACTCTTATAATTATGTTTTTTTTTTATTGTAGTGATGAAATTTGTACCATTTTTAATGTTTCATCTATTCTTTTGCTCCACCAATGCTAACTTATAAAAAGTAGGTCATTTTCAGCTTTTAATTCTGATAACATAAAAGAAAAATATCAACTTTTTACGATGGAAGAACTGAGTTGCGAGACTTTGTTTTTTTTACAAGTTATGTTTTTGATGACATTTGATATATTTGTAACATTTTTATGGGGAAAGTGATGCCTTATGAATTCAACCTATTAGAAAATGAATATTTATGAAATAATAGTTATTTAATTTATTTATATTATTTTGATATTCTCAATTTCATAAAAAAACGACGAATTGAAGCAATTTTTTAAGAAAAATACTTGCATTTTATATGCGTCTTGTTACTTGTTTGCAAAGAGAGAAATTTGTAATAGATTTTTCATTCATTTATAAATATGCCAGATTACTGAAATTTAGTAAAATTCTGAGTTCACTATGACGATACAGTATTAGACTTAGTTCTGAACTAATCTTTCAGTTTTCACTTAATTTCGATTCAATGTCAGAGGCTAATTTAAAAAAATTGACTATTTAGTCTAAAAATTATTATAATAATGATTTATGAGGTATATTAAAAGCTAAAAAATGGAAAATCAGAATAAAATAACATTTCGAATCCAAAATGATAATTAAAAGGAGTTATAAAATATATGAAAGACTAAAAAATAGTAGATAACAAATTTGTTATGAAAAATAAATTTATTCAACAGGAAATCCGATGTTTTAATTTATAAATATAATTTTATAGTATTTTATTATTTATATTAATTTTAATTGTAGCATTTATAATACAAATGCAAATAATATAATGCAATAATACAATATAATGCAAATAATACAATAAATAATTATTGTATTATTTGCAAAAAATACTATCATATTTTCAAGAAAAAAGAAGTCGGAAGTAAAATTTTTCACTTTAAAACTGTATTCTTATATACAATATATTTTTTAAAACAACAAGAATTTGTGAATTTACCATTGAGGATTGGTCTCTTTTTACGACCCCTATCCTTCCTAGCAGAGTTTTTTTTTTAAACGGGTGCATTTAGAACTTTTCTTCTCAACAGAAGGCGCTTCAAGATAAACAAATGTGGTGAACAGCTGAAAAATGTATCTTTCCACCAAGCAGATGATTTGACTTCTCTTCTTACCGCTATGATGGGAGAAAACGTTTTTTCTCTCTGTTTTGTTAGCTAACTCAGCGTTCTTCATTTTTTGACAAACGTAACTTAGATTGAAGGTGAATAGAAAACTTTGGCAAGAAAAATAGAGCGGCGTTTTGAAGGAAGGGTATCATTTACTTCCGTTATTTGAAATCGTTCATCACTTAGGAAAATATACTTTTCGACATTTGTAAATGTATTTTTCATGAGACGTTAATGTATGAAACACTATCATGGCATCCAGAGAACGTATCAAATTACTATACAATTCAAAGACTATTGCTGTTAATGCAATATTCTTTAATGTTACAGAAGGTATGACAGTTTATATTATATGGAATTGTATTAAAGCCTTTTGCATTTTCTGATAAGAAAAAAAATAAACGTTATATTTAAAGTATATAATTTAGTTATTTCAAAGGAGATGTAGTTATTTCATGAAATAATTTATCAAATATGTTAAAGTAAGTAATGAATTAATAATAACACACTTAAACAAGATATTTAATGAAATAAATTATTATCTAAATTAATTAATGATAGACGTTAAAGGCTAAAATAAATAATTTAACTGAAGTACAGAATGCAGAAAATGGTATTTATACAAAGACAAAAAAAACCAATAAATTTAAAGCAATAATCATGCCGGGTTTATACTCGGCCAGTTATAAAATGGCCAGTAGACAGCGCATGCGTAGAAAGACTGAAAAATGCTGTTCAGCCGATGGCAAGTAAATGTCCCAACGGGACAACAACATGCCGCTATATTGTATTTTGTTCTTACTGCGCATGCGTTTGTAGAACTTGGCGGTATTTTTGGTGTGAAAAAATTGATCACTTATCATAGATTTATTCAGACATTTTTTGCGCTTTTTTCTTACTAATGATGGCTTGTGTGTGTGTGTGTTTTTTTTTTTCATTTGATTTGCCATTTTTTTCTATAGATTTCCAAATTTAGGAATGTTGATCCTTTTTTTTTATTTTCTATGCTTCTTTGTGTAAATATCCATGATTTTAATGCGATACACAGTGAAAAAGAAAAATGCAGGAACGCCAAAACGGCAGTTTATAGTCAAACATGGAATGCCTGAATCTATCTTATGAATCTGCCGCAAACAAAAATCAGTCCTTTCCTACGCACGCACTGCCTTCTAGCAATCTTATAACTCTCCGAGTGTAAACACAACATCACTCTGTAAATAGGAAAATAGTAGCTATTAATAGCATTCGGTAATTCATATCTGTCCTTTTTCACTTTAGCTTAATGCAAATACTTATTGTTACGTTGCAGCATTTGAAGATATTTTATGGTAAAAATCGATGAATGTAATGCAAACTTGATTTTCAAATTATATTTACGTCATATATACACAATTTTTTAGAATTATTTACAATTCATAAAATCCGTAAAAATGCAGCTATAAATTTTACAAAAAGTCATTAAAGAATAAACATATGTTGCATTTTACAAAAGTGGCATAATTAATCTGAAAAACAGTTCAAAAGCACCAAACGATATTCCCGCGCCTCTTCGTAGAGCAAGATAAATTAATTAAAAATAACAAACCAACAATAAATTACTAGTGAGATCTGTAAATGGCATCACTTTATAAAAATGCCCAACAGTTCCATGAAATAGCAAGTTAAAAATAATAATAAAAGCATGGTTTTAGCTTTTATAGGGCCTTAAATAAAATAACTAGGTATTCTGCAAAATAGCGAATTTCATGTTTTAATAAATAATAACATAAGTAAAGAAAGCTAAATTTTAATTTTACTGAAACATTCTTATTTTCTACAAATATTCTCAACTTTACATACAATAAAAAATCATGAAATAAAATTTTTGCGAACATGCAATTACAACTGTAAACAGAGCATGCCACTCAAAGCCAGATATTTTTAAAAATAAATGGGGGGGGGATAGGAATTAATATTTTTCAGTGGAGATATTTAAATTTTTTAGTCCATACCAAAAAGAAAATTTACGAAAATTATTTTTATTCGGTTATTTAAAATCAAATTCTTTCTATAATAGAAATTAAATAAAGGAATAAATATACGAATAGTCTCTAAAATAAAGCATAAAACAGTTCAATTATTACTAAAAAATAAAAGGAGAATATATAGTTTCTGTATGCTTTCTTCCGACTCAAAATTCCCTTTCGTTCCTAAAAGTAATACCGCTTTGAAATAGCGGAAAATCCAACAAACAAGGCAGAAGTATATGCATCTTTAAAAAGTGCAAGAAAAAGATCCTTACAATCTTTTCGTATAAAAATATCTTGAATTCCTATCAGAAAAGAGATTTTGCAACGTTATTTATTTGCGCTGAATGGTAAATTTCAAAAGCGGGTGGGGAGGATATTCGAATTACTGAATTTAGACAGTTGAAAAGATTTCTTCCAACTGAATATTTAAAGAAAATGTTTCGAAGAACATATAATATATCAGTGACATATTTATATGAACGCGGATAACTGACCAATGCCATTCAAAAGCTACTGTTTCAAAAGAAGTCTATGAATCAAAGGTGCATACATAAATGACACGTTATTTTAATTGTATAGTGGATATGAGTTTTACGATTCGGATGTTTATGAACTGTGTTTATTATGTTCAACTGTGTTTATTGCTTAAATATTTCCACCAGGAGCACCTTAAAAATAAGGATGAGAAGTGTTTCTTATAGTATGGTGGTTGGTTCTCACCACTCGGGTGAGTAAAAAAATGGTGAGTGGCGAGTATCTCTTACCGATGGTGAGCGTGTTTCTTACGTGAAGGGTTATGCCGTGGTCGGTGGCCCTTATAACTCAACCATAGTTTCCGTGTCACGTTGTTTCCGCGGCGGTCCGGTCAATTAGATAAATCCGTGTTCTTTTGTGGCAGGGAAGAGTTGCTAGTAAGTCAACCATCTAACTCTCCGACCCGCCACGAAGGCACACGGATTTAAACCATAAAAACTGAATGACCGGACAGCCGCAACAGCAACATTGGCGGGAACTGTAGTTGAGTCCTAAGGGCCGTCACCAGCCACGATACAACCCTCCCCGAAGGAAGTACGTCCCGTCATCGATGGGAGGAGTCAGATCCCCCACCTATTAGTGTACCCTCGAGGATGGCGAGATCCAACCACCATGCCAGAAGCATCTCATCCTCATTTCGAGGTGCCCCTCGGAGGGTCAGAGTTGCTGGTAAAGTTACAACTGAATTAAATAGTATTTAATAGCATCGTTTTCTTTTAGTATTGAAAATTATTGAAATATTTTGTTTTTTATCCATACAATTTGTATAAAGGAAAAGAAAATACATCAAAGCGCCACGGAAGATGATTTGCAAATACATAATAAATCATCCGAAGGGTAAAATTTCTTATGATACTATGATCTATGATAGTTGGCTCCATTCTGAAGGTTAAATAGCATATCAAGTTGAGCAAGTGTAAGGCTATTAAAATAATCCGTTTCTGTTCTCTATCATAATTTTATATTTGAAATACTACTTTAGTAAAGGATTATGAACATCAAAATTATGCATAAGAGATTTAAGGGAAATTAAATATAATTATTATTTCCCATTGGTGCCAAAGACAGCAAATTGATAAAAATGATAAATAATGGGAAATTCGTTTTCGATGTGTGTGTGTGTGTGTGTGTGTTTTCACTCTATTTTGACGTCATCGTTGAATTTTGAGTTACCAAATTTATATCCATCTCTATATAATAGAGATTTTTCAAGCTTTTAATTGGTGATTTAATGAATTAAAAATAAATCAGAATTTCAACGTTTTTCCATGATAATATCCAAAAAAAAATTTCTACATTTATATCTTTAAATTATTATTGTAATAATACGAATTTAACTGTATGCAGCAACACAACTGACAATTTTCTAAAAGTAATTTTATGCAATATTTGCAACAATGCTATCATCAAAATCTAATCACATGATTTTTTTTCAATTGCAAAAGCTGCGGAAAAATTCTATTAATTAATCTGTGTAGTTTAAGTGAAAAATAAGAAAGTAAAGTTACGGTACCAAGAACAACAATGTATAGTTAGAAAATAGATTTCCATTCGACAATGTGCAATTAGGTATTTTTTACTTTCACATATAAGAAATATACCGTACTGTAATAATCAAAAAAAAAAAAAATCGAACTTGAGTTCTAGTCGAATCTTCAGATTGCAGTCTTCTCGAATTTGGAAAACTCATTTTTGGCATTATGTCTATCTATTTGTTAATCTGGATGAAGGCAAACATGATACATCAAAAATGCTTCTATGAAATGGATTTTAGGCCAAATTTGAAATCAATTTTAAAATGAATCCATCAGAGAAAGTCTGTCGGTCTGGTTGTTCGAATACAAATGAATTCGATAAGTATAAAAAGAAAAAAACCAAAGGGACAAAACACACAAGTTTAGCATCTGAAATGTAGATTTTCATCAAATTTGGTATTATATCTGTCAAAGAATTGTTCCTTTATCTTTATTTTCATATGCATGAAACCGCAAAACCTCATATTCTTAATGACCTTATTCAACAACATTCGGACGTGATCTTCTGACGACAGCTGTTGCACCGTGTCAAATTTAGGTTTCAGTTGGTCTTTAAACGGCTTTCAAAATATAAATTCACATGGTAGATTTAGTAAAAATGCTAGCTTCCTGCAAAAGATTTATATTTCTTAAATGAGAATCACCAATGCCATGCAAAGCATTAATGATCTTTTCCAAGGTCCATTGGGCTGGGTGGCCTGGTGGTAACGTCTCGGCTCGTGAACCGTAGGGTTTCAGGTTTGAGACCCGATTCCACCGAAGAACCGTCGTGTAAGGGGGTCTGTTGCACATTAAATCCATCGAGGCCAAATGTCCTCCCGTTAGTTTGGCGTGGTGTGGAATGGGGGGTGCAAGCTCAGGTGGCCTCCCCGTCATCTGACCGCGGTTCAAAATTACGAGGTTCGTCTCAAAATCCCTAATGTTGCTTAAAACGGGCCGTTAATATAACAAACAAACAAAACCCAAGGTCCATCATTTTATGCAGGTGTTAGAACCTTTGCTGGAGTATATGCAAGAAAATTTCGAGAGACCACACCCGCTGATTACTTACTCGTATACGATGTTTTCAAGTATTATAATCGTCAAAACTCGAACTCGAGATCTTGTCGAACCTTCACATTTCAGGCCTTCCTGAGTTCGAAAAACACATTTTTGGTATTACGCCTATCTGTCTATCTATAGCCCCGATAGCACAAAAACCTTTTAAACTAGGCGTATAAAATTTGAAATATAGGTTTTAGATCAAATTTACTGATTTCTATTGCATTTTGAACGAAATCTGTTCGAAAGAAGTCTGGCTATTCAAGTACGAGTGAACTTCAAAATGTAAAGAGCCGAATAAATAAAATTAAGCAGCATCTAAAATGTAAATTTTTATCAAATTTTGAATCACATATTTCAAGGGGTTGACCATCTATCAGGGTGTACTTTCTCATGCATTTAAATGCAATAAGTAGCTTTCGCAATGTCGTAAATCAATGAAATACGGTGTGTGAGCTTGTAACTACAATTACAAATTAGTGTCAAACGATATGCTAAAAGGCGTTTGAAATACATTTTCTCGCAATATATTCAGTAAAAATGCTAGCTTCCCTTCTAAAAATGCTAGCTAAAGACCATTATTTTTAATTTTAATGTAACATATTTCACCATTATTAATATACCGCATTATACCCAAAGTCTGTATTTTCATGCAGGAGAAAAGAATAAAATCTTTGATGGAGAGTAAAGATTTGTAGAGAAAGTTACAGGGAGACCATTTCCATTGATTTGGTATTAGGAAATCGTGGAACTAGATCCATTTAAAAAAAATACTGGCACAACTAACATAAGAGATGAAAGGATTCTAAGCCTGCGTCCTAGCATAGGAGTAGCGCGTCTTCCCCGTGATCTGGGCGTCCTGGGTTCGAGTCCCGGTTTCGGCATGGTTGTTCTTCCGTTGTTCTATCTTTGAGATGTGTGAATGTGCCCTCCTGTAAAAAGGGGTTGTGCAAGCGAATGTGTGAATTTCATGTTCATATGAGCTGGAAGTCAGACTTCTGCCCTCGGGTGCTCAGGGGTCTTTACCCTCAGAAGCTACTGCACCCTCTTTCCGTGGTAACACGGACGCGACATCATCATCATTTGATATGAAATTTTTGCGATTACAAGTGCAATTTCGTGTCGAATTTTTGTTTCAGTCGGTTGAGAAAACGCGCCTAAAAGACAAAATGGATTTTTGGATATTAATAACGCATGCCAGTGAGTAATCGCTAAATAACTCGCCAAGATGATACAATAGATTCAGTAAAAATTCCAAATTCATCCCAAAAGTTAATATTTCGTAACTATTGTGCGCCGATACCGTGAAAGGCGTTCTCGGACGAGAAAAGTACATTAGTGTGTAAGCGAAAAAGCTTTCTGGAGACCAATTTTGCTGGTTTTAGCATTATTCAGAACAGTTCAGGTTGTACGATGTGAATCTGAACAATGAACTGATGTTATGGTTGGATTTGCTGTTGGCTTTCCTCCAAACGAAGCACTAAAGGAAGCAATTTTCGTTCGAGAGTTTTCAAGGGAAGCAATCTACGTCTATTAATTAAAGTGAAATCAATTTCATATCTAAATGCTTCATGGCCATTTGTAGGGATCAAATATACTATACTTCTTTATCATAAATCTTGAATGAATGTGCCCTCCTGTAAAAAGGGGTTGTGCAAGCGAATGAGTGATGCGTGAGTAGCAAAGTCGTACTCTTGGCCCTAGTTGGCGCTACTATATAAACAAGAGACGCTCCCCCACCTGCTTAAATCGCTGTCTTTGTAACAGCGGGCTTGTCCATGGCAAGTGCCAGAAGAAACAACAACACAAACAAGAAGGATTCTAAAATATCATGGATCTGTTATCTACAATTTGAGGCTTTAAAATATTTCATTTGGGGAATGATGGATATGCTATTATAAATAACACATTTAATATAAATTAAGTAAGCCATCGAACCATATAGTTGCCAAATTTGGAAAGTTTTTAATAAATATATTGTTTCCATCCATATATGTTATAGTTTCCTGAATTTTATATCATACTTCACTATAAAGAAACATTGTTTTTTAACGTGCGTTCTATTAAATAAAATAATTAAAGTCTATTTAAATAGTTTCGAAACAGTATGAAAAACATTTCAATTACCTAGCATAAATGAAAGAAAGGGTGGAGTTTCTTTATGCCAAAGGCACCCTCTACTTTTCTTGCAACTCAAAATTCTTTTTCATTCGCAAAGAAATACCTCTTTGAAGTCGCGGAAAAAATCCAGCAAACAAGGCAACAGTATATGCATTCCTTAAAAAGTGCAAGAAAAAGATTTCTGCAATCTTTTCGTATAAAAAATATCTCCGATTCCTTTCAGAAAAAAAAATTCTTCACAGATTTATTTATTTGTTCTGAATGGTGAATTTCAAAGCAGGAAATATTCGTACAGTTGAAGTTTTAGACAGTTGAAAAGGTTTCTTCCAACTGAATCTTTGAAGAAAATGTTTCCTGGAAGAAATAATATCTTTGTGGCAGATTTATATGGATGCAGATGACTGATATCTCTCACTGAAAACCTACCTCATGAAAAGTTCTTTGTGTATTAAATTTATATTTCAAAATAAAAGCAATTTCGATAATATAGATAATTTTAATATGTTCTCTGCCATGGTTTATTCTTGTGATGCAGATCATTTATCGCCGGCGTCCTGGCTTAGAGGTATAGCGTCTTCCCCGTGATCTTGGCGTCCTGGTTCGGGCATGGTTAATGTCTACTCTGTGTTCTATCTGTGAGGGGCTTGAATGAGCCCCCCCCCTTGTGGAAAGGGCTTGTGCATGCGAGTTGTGTGCGTGTTTCTTCTTCATATGAGCTAGAAGGCAGACTTCTGCCCTCGGGTGCTCAGGGGTCATTACCCTCAGAAGCTACTGTGCAAAAATTTGGCTTAAAATAATCACACGGCAAAAAAAAAAAGATCATTTATCTAATTAAATGACCTTCTATGTTATCACTTAACTATAGTGTCTTTGCGGTTAACCTTCTATATGTTGACAATATCTAATTAGATAATTGGTAGGAATTAATTAAATAGCGGCTGTGAATTGCATGGCTGCCAGTAAGCTCCAACTGAGCTATTTATTGTGATTGACCTTCTTTTGACAACTAATAAAAAGTAACGAATAAATCTTTGCCGTAGGTGTCGTACAAGCAGTTTATGATCAGCAACTTAATATGTTAAGGCATGAAAGAATGAATTGGAATAAGAAGATTATTGATTTAATATTCCGAATTTGCCTTTTTTATCTACTTGTATACGTAGTATAGAGAGAAGTGCAGAAATTGTCCAAAAATTCATATTCGAGATTTTGATCAATTTATACATTTTAGACTTTCCTGAGTTGCAAAAATACCTTTTTAGAACATATCTATCTGTCTGTCACAAAGATAACTCAAAAACACTTTGAGCTAGACAGTTGAAATTTGGTATATGGTTTTAACACCAAATTTGGAAAATTCTCTCAAATTCTGAAAAAAATTCTGTTCAGGGGAAGTCCGTTTGCTCGGCTGTTCGAATATAGATTAACAGGATAATTATAAAACGAATATAGCTATATATATAAAATTCTGTAGAGATATTTAACATATATAGTGTAGATACTTGTCTAATTTTGAGCCAAATTCAGATACGGGTTGACTGTCTGTCTGTCTATACTTTCAGAACTATGCAAAAATGATAATTCGAAAACGAAATGCCTTAAATATATCAAAATTGATATGAAATGTTTGCGATTACAAGCTCAATTTTGTATCGAATTTTTGTTTCAATCGGTTGAGAAAGCGTGTTTAAAACACAAAATGGATTTTTGGATACTATTAACGCATGCCAGTGATTAATTGCTAAAAAACTCGCCAATATGATACGATAGATTCAGTAAAAATGCAAAATTCATCCCAAAAGTTAATATTTCGTAACTATTGTGCGCCATTGCCGTGTAATGCTTTCTCGGACTCGACAAATACATTAGGGCGTAAGCGAGAAATCTTTCTGGAGACCAATTTTGTTGGTTTTAGTATTAGTCAGAACAGTTCAGGTTGTACGATGTGAATCTGAACAATGAAGTGATGTTATTTTTGGATTTGCTGTTGGTTTTCCTCCAAACGAAGCACTAAAGGAAGCAATTTTCATCCGAAAGTTTTCAAGGGGAGCAATCTGCATCTATTAATTAAAGTGAAATCATTTTCATATCTAAATGCTTCAAGGCCATTTGTAGGGATCAAATATGCCATACTTTTTTATCAGAAATCTTTAGCCTATGGGCCCCTTTTAATCTCATTAAACAGAAAAAGCGAAATTAGAATCATAAACGCCATATATGCACTGAAAGGAAATTTTTCCTGCTTACAACAATACATATATTGTTCTAATTAGCTATATGAATTTCACGCCTATAGGTGATTTGTTGGTTTCTGACCCCCTCCCTTGCAAATGTTATTTTTTCTGTACTTCAGAGGGTCCTATTATATTAAGGTATATTGCTAATAAGGGTGGAACGAATAAATGTGAAATATATGCTATGTGTTCAAAAGCTGGCTGTCTGAAGTTAGCACATATTTCATATTCTAAAGACCAGAAAATGCTCGTAATTCAAATTATTCAGAAACTAGCTATTGGATGTAGACTCAGCAATTAATTGGTCGCTGCGATCAAATAACCAGCAATATGATTTGTTTTCTCCAAATGAATCTCAAAAATTCTTTTTCTATAGTGTACCCGGAAAGTAATTTATTCTCTTTATTATAGCTCATTTAGACTTATACCTAGATGCTTTACATTCAAGTGGAGTGATGACAGGGCCATGCTTCTTCTTTATCATAAGTCTTAGTTCATAGACTTAGCTAATTATGATAGACAATAGTGAGATTACAACTATAGCCACCAAGTACGTTGTACTGATATATATTTCCCTCTCTGTACGGATTGATAAACATACTGTACTATTTAACCATTTGAATTTCAAGCATTTTGAAGCACTAACCTGCAAAATCTACTACATTCTGCAAATTAGATTTTAATCGAATTGCATACGGTTCTGTTTTATTACCTCTTTTTGATACTCGAAGGAAATGAGAACAGATAACTTTAAATTTTGCCTCAAGGAAGCAAATATCTTGTATTCCAATGAATAAAAAAGAGACGAACGCGCATTTCTACTTTTATTTGAAATTTTCTTCTAAAGAAAGAAACTTTAATTTCACCTATTCGCAATCTAAAATAATTCTATTTTTAAGGAGCAGAATAGGTGCTATTTCAACATTTTTTTTTTCTTTTCGTGTAAGTTGCTTCGATAGCTACAATTACTATTTGAGAAAAAGTTCTATACGAAGAGAGTTAAACTCTAATTTGTAAGGCATCTGATTATTTTTATGGCTAAACAGTTTGGTTTTTGGTTATACTTTATGTTGTTTAAATTTGATTTGTCTTTTAGTAGATAGTTTATCTTTCAAAGCATTCACTTCCATTGCTCATGTATATGGTTATCTAATTAATGATCACGTATCTAATTAGAGGGTCATAGGCCATTTCTCTATTATCTCTTAAACGCAGTTAGAAATAACTTATCTAATTAGATAATAGATATGAATCACAAATGTGAGTCAAATAGAGCCAACAACAGTTAACATGTCAGTATGAGGTTCCTAATTACTCTGTAAATGTTTTCTTTTTTCAATTCTATGCGGCTTCTAATCATTCTGAGAACCGCGGTGGCTTGTGGTAAAATCTCGGCTGTGGCTTCGATGGGCCCAGGTTTAAAACTAAATTCATCTAAAACATACCCTGGAGTGAGTCTAGCAAAACCTAAAGGCATCGGGGATAAATATTTTCCTCTTGTGTGGTACAAAAGTTTGGAGAGGAGGTACTCATTGGCATTATCCGAGGGATATTCAAAATGATGAGGTCCGTCCCGAAATGGCCTTAACGTTGCTTCAAATCCGGACATTAATATAACTATGTTTAGGATTATTCTGTGGGTTTTTTTTATTATTATTATTATAACTAATCTGTGTGCGTTTGTAATTCCTATAAAGTCTATTAAGAAATCATTAATCCAAAGGGGTGCTCGTCATTATCATCTGAGCGCTGTTCAAAATGACCAAGTCCGTCTCGAAATATTCTTAAATGTTGCTTCAAAACCAGACATTAATGTGACTAACTAAGCTTCAGATAATTTTGTAGTTCGTTTTGTTATAATTAATCTATGGCTTTTGTAATTCCTATAAAATCTATTCATATTTTTTTTTTAACTTAAGCGTTTTGATCACTATGGGGATCGTTCAAATTCTTCATTCTGTAATTTCATTTTATTCGCAACGATGAAGGGAAAGAATAACCTTGAGAAAACGTAACGATCGTAAATCTGATTTTTTGGTGACTCAAGATGGAACAATTTTAATTTTAGTACTTTTCCATAGGCATGTGTGAGCTAGTAAGAGGATGAAACTAACAGATTTTTAAATTTATCCTTTAAAAAATATTTTCAACCTTTTTTTAGTTGATAGAGATGTTAAAGTGGCAACATATATTTTATAAAGCAACTTTTAAGCAGCGTTCACACGAGGGCAGCTATTGCACGCAATGGAACATCCCGCTTATTTCAGGAACATCACGTGACCCAACGGGGTAATGGCAAATGGTTGTCTCATCGGGACAACCATTTGTTATTGTCCCGTTAGGGTCACGTGATTTTTCTGAAGTAGGCGTGACCTTCCATTGTGCACAATAGTTCACCTCGTATGAAACCATCTTCGGCATCGCTCTAACCATACATGTTGTATACCATAGAAATGTTTTATCCATTACTTAGTAATATAATTTACTAAGAGAGACATGATCCCATGAAAATGTTGCATCTCTTTTATATGTATAAAACTGTAAACTAAGGATAAAAGGCATTGGTGTCGATTCCTGTGTTCTACATTATTTAAATTTCTACTGTAAGCCGGCAACAATAATCAGCAAGAAGATTATATGGCAAGTCATTAAATATTCCCTCGAGCACATCGATATTAATAGAATTAGAGACATCTCATGAAATCTGTATTCAGGGTGAGATCCGATACTCTATAAAGCGGGTTTATAAGACATATATATTTTAACGACGGTTATCTTGCAAAAGTATAAAACAGCAGGTAGAGATCCCCATCGTTTTATGATCGAGAGCCTTTCGGAATAAGATGCCGTAAGTCGGATTTATAGATTCCAACATCATCTTCTGTCGTAATAAAATTCCCTTGAGTAAAAATTGTACTTAAAACTCAATAAGCTTATCTATATGTGTATAATTATTAAATATAATAGAAGAAAATGTGTGATATAACTTGAAATAATGGATTTTTATTTTCCGATAAGCGAGGATAGTATTTAAATTTATAAGAAAACGTGCTATTTAATTTATAAGTAATTTTAATCAATTTTTACTTTTTCATATACGTAGAAATATAGTAATAAATTAATCGTCAAAAAATTCAGATTCGAAATGTTGTCGAATTTCCACTATTTAGACGTTCATGAGCTCGAAAAACACATTTTTTGAAAATGTCTGTCTGTCTATGACACAAATAAATCCAAAATGCTTTGAGCCAAATGGTTGAAATTTTGTTCATGGATTTTATATCAATCACATTTTATTCACTGAATAATTTGTTTTAATATAAGTTAATCCAATAACTTCAAAACGAAGAAAGCTGAAGAAATAAAATTCAGTATACAGATTTGACAACTATAGTGTAGATACCTGTCACATTTTGAGCCAAATCCAACTAAGAATTGACTGTCTGTCGGTCTGTACTTTCAGAAACATATAAAGTGATAATTAAAAAAATCAATGACTTAAATATATCAAATTTGGTATTCTATTTTGTAACTACAAGTGTAGTTTGGTGTCAAATTTGTGTTTCAATCGGTTGAGAAAAACGCATCTAAAACACAAATTCTATTTTTGAATACTATTTACCCATGTCAAGGATTTATCGCCAAATAACTCGCCAAGGCTGACACGGTTCAATAAAAATGCTAAATTCACGCCAAACGTTGATATTTCGCAACTATTATACATAATGCCATGTAAGGTATTATTTGGCAATGCAAAATTTATTAGAGAGTATGCAAGAAAGTTTTAGGGAGACCATTACCGCTGGTTAAAAGAAGGATTCTTATCAAGTACTAGTAGTATACTTTTGCGATTGGTATCTTGAGGTGGTCGTTTTTTATAACTGACAGAAATTTAAAATCGCTACAACAATATTAGGCGCTATTAAAATTCTTTCACTAATCAAATGTAAATTATGTTTCTCTTTTCATTGTTTATAATTTTTGCTCTTTATTACCACTTACTTGTAGGATCCAGTGGCAGACAAGGTCGATTAGGCAACTACCTCGGGCGGCTAAACTAGCAGACGGTTTTTGTTTTTTGTTTTTTGAAAAAAAAAAAAAAGAAATGAAGTGAATTAATATTTTTATTAAAGTAATCGAATTAGAAAAAGGAAACTTTTTTCATTAGTAATTAAAGAATCAAAAATTAATCTTTGCAATGTTTATATTTTTTGCTCTTTATTGCTATTTACTTCTAGAATTCTGTGACGTAATAGATGAACTAGGCAATTGCCTAGGGCGGCTAGGTTGGCAGACGATGTTTTAAAAAAGAGTAATAAAATAAAGGGTTTTTTTAAAAGTAATCGAATTAGTAGAAGAAACGATCAAATTACAAAAATAATCTTTTTTTTTTTCATTAACAACTAAATAAAATAGTAAAAAGTGCAAATTCTATAAGTAATAAAATATTAAGATAACTAACAATTTATCAGGTTAAATTAAGTCAGATTCTTATACGTTCCATTAATATTCGTTTAGTTATTAGAATATTTATAAAGATCGAACGTCTGATTCAATAATATTGTATACAAGCGTAGATGGAGGCATTTTGGAGTCATAAATGCTAATAAAAACAAATATATTTTCAAGAAATTAATAAAATAAAAAAATCAATATAAAATAAATCATTAACATGTTAAAAATGTCATAAATTTGGAATTAAATTGACCATTTTGTTGAAAAAAATCAGTCTAATACCATGCATTTCCTAAACTCAAAATAACTAAAACCGTCACTGGTAGAATCTTAAGATAAAATGATCCCGTCAAATGATTTTCTTTTATCTTTCTCTTCCCTTAGTGCAATACGTATTAAAAATAATAACCTTTTTTTTCATTATAATTAAAATGTGATAGATATCACGTGTAATAAAAAACGTGGGGGAAAAAACTAATATTAAATGCATCGTGATAATTATGGGTTGCGAATGGATTCGATTGCATGAAGTTCGGTTTATCACGCAAATGTTTAATTTTTTATGGCAGAATAAAATTCGTCTGATCACAAGTATTTTTCCCCATCCAAATGTTGAAGATAAGTAGTGGTTTGTGGCAGTTAAATTTTGACTTTATTTATACATTTTTTTATAATTCTTTTTCGAAAATAAATAAAATTTTGTATTGTGAATGAATCAATTGAAATTATGAATAACAGGTAAATTCGAGGATTTAAAGGTAGGTAATAAAAGGATTAATCTACTGAATATGAAGTAATTTTATTTTTAAATACAAAAAGGATAGTTATTTTCTTCTAAAATTTTTTTAAAAAAAATTTATGTTCTGAAATTTGTTTGTGAATAAAAGTATAATTTGCAAGAATTCTCTTTTTAACACCGATTATTGTCACAGAAAATTTTCTATGAGTTCAACAAAAATGAAAATTTAATTCCGAATTTCTCTTTCTAAAATAAAAAGAAATTTCTAAAAGAGAGGGTAATATGTATCAATTAAATGACAATTTTTTTGTAATTGAGAAAAGGACTTTTTTGTCTAAAAAAAGTATAAAGCAAAAATCTTTTTATTTAGAGGTTTATGGAATGATTCGCTTAAAATTTTGCAGATAGCTTAATAAATATATTACCTAACTCTTGAATTAAAATAATGAGCGGTTTTGACTGATAACTGACATGAAATAATCAATTTTTTCCCATTTTGAAGCATTAAAAAAAATCATAAAATATTTCTGAAGGAATCGATAACTTATTATCCAGTTCAGGAACTTCAAAAAATGCTAGGACATTATTACACAAATTTGAAGAAAAAATATGCATCAGATTTTGACTTATGAGGTTTCTTATAAGAAAATTTTACCAACGATTAGAATTTAAGATGTAAAGTAGTATTTAAAGATTGTTATCATTGTTTCTCAGAAAAATGAACGAAACAAAATTTAAACAGTTTTAAAAAGAAAACAGTTCAAATATTAAGAATATTAAATTTTAAAAAATCATATTTTCGCAAAAAAATAATCTTTTTCCAATTAGTCATTTATTTTTAATTTATTTGAATAATTTTTGCTTCATTTTTTTTATTATAAAAATTTATCGATTTAAACTAGGACTATGATATTGATGGATTTTTTTTTTTTTTTTTTTGCTTCTAATGCAATAATATTCAAGTTGATAACTGCTGCCCTATTCAATGCCTTTATGTTTACTATGCAGAGTGTTCACTCTATTCGAGGCCAAATTCCAAGTGGAAAAAAATAATTTACAGAGTTATAGATTTTGTTTCACTCAATGAATCAGCCAAAAGGTTGTGAAATCTAAATTGTTATTAGAGCTTCTGTTTCGATTAATCGTACAGAAAAAAATGGTTAACACTCAAAGAAACAAAAGAAATGTTCGACTCTTTTGCAATAGAAACTGATGAGTTATGCAATTTCGTTTATATTCAATCAACGAGCATCTCCAGGGGCAATTTTCTTAACCGCTTAACTTTTTTGCCCGTATGCCATACGTGCATCGGTTTACCGAATTTTGATTGTTGTAAGCTAGAAATAAACCATTCATAATATTATTATGACTGGTTTAATTATAATTTAAAAATAATTATATTATTTAGAAATAATTATAATTCAATATTAAAATTATTTCGAATATATGGATGAGTCAAGTATTCAATCGATTTCCATTTGAATCAAAATAAGAAAATATTCCCAAAATAGAAGGTGTCATCTTACTTGATAGTAAAGAAAATAAAACAGTTAAGTTGTTAAAGCTGCTGATGAAATTATTTAGAAACATTAAAAAAAATGAAATTGGAAGCATCCTAATTCTGCCAATTTTGAACACAAGCGAAATCAACATTTTTGTTAAGATTGTTAATATATCAAGATTAATTTGTACTTAGCTCTTTTAATTATCGTAGCTATGCATTTACTCATACAAACAAAAAATATATAAATTTTAAAGTCATTTAAATCATTTTTTAAATTGTAAGTATTTGGATATAACTCATGGTTCATAAAAAAATATTTTGGACTAAAATTAGAATGAACATCCTGTATATTGCACATTCATAAACAAACAAACTTATTCTGTGAAACAAAACGAATTAAATGAAGTATATTTGATGAACCTACTAAAACCTATTAAAACGTCATAATAAATATAAAAAAAATATTTTTTGCAGTTGGGAACAAGCCGCCATCAAAATGCATATTTTCAGTCATAACTGTTTTTGCAGAACATTTCATGTAGATCACTAATATTATATTTTCCAAATTTATAGTAAAATTTTATTTAATTTTTTAAATATAAATTATTATTATTCTTGTTGTTCTGCTATAGGTAAGATGAAATGAACCAAATTTTTTGCATACTTTTTCTAAGATCTCTTGTATTATTACTGTTAAAGTTGATATTTTTCAATTAATTATTCGATTGGATTTCTCTATTTTAAAATTCAAAAATTTTGAACGGTTGAATGTTCTCAATGGCAATAAAATAAATGAATGTTTTCGGATCTTTATTATTGACTAATCGACTCATTTTAATTAAATGTAATTCCACGTCAATTACGCTATCTGGTATTCAGATTTTTATAGTAAGAAAAGTTCAGTCTAAAATTTCATATTATTTATAGTTGTAAAATATGAAATTTATTATAGGATAAAATGTAGGAAATAATAAAAATAAAATGTGAAAAAGATTAAATATTAAAACTGTATATTAAATAATATCATAATGTATAATTTCATATAAACATTTTTCGAATTATAAATAAATTGGATTTTTTTTGTAAACGTATGGAACAGAAAATAAAAGCCGTAAATCCGCAAGCAACTTAAGCCATCCTATACAAATGTTTAGCCACTAGGAATATCATAAGAAAGAAATTAATTTCTAAATTAAATGCATTCATTTAAAATTTTTTGGGATTTTATAAATATAATTAAAATCCCAAATCGTTCAGAATTTTTCTAGCTGGTTTTTAGCAGATTGAATATAATTTCTTAAAATAAGGCCTGCAAAAAGTGCTACTTTACGTTATTTTCAAACACTTGACAACAAAATCTATTTCAAATTTAATTCTTAAAAATTACTAATTTTAATACTCTCTTCTATTATCGCATTCAAAGGAACAAAATGATTTTTTTTTAATATGGAAATTGAAACTAAACCGTAAAGACATAAGGCTGTGAAAGATATACCGTAATAAAATATGAATTCTTATCAAAAGACTTTTACGATTTTGCTTTAACCATTATACTGTTTATCAAAAACATTTATTACTATTTATTACAGTGATGATAATTTATATTTACAAACTTTATTTATTTTTTTATTTTTATTTTTATTTTTTTATTTAGCAAACTTCACACATTTAAGCATCGCAGTGGATCCATAATCCATAAAATGATGGTTGGTTTCCAAATGTGTGCCAGCATCCAATTATGGTTGAGAATGACCCTATTGCGTGAAGTTAGGGTCATCACGTGATCGTTTATTTATTTATGGCGGAATAAATCCGACACTTCGCTATCATCGTTTCGACCGAGATCTAAGCTGTGAGAAAAACAATTTTATGTGCTCAGAATATCTATGATTGTGACGTGGTTTCTCTTTCCAAATTAAATATCATTCCAGAGATCGAATCGAACAATAAGAGAGTCGCGTAGGGCGATGCAGATAAAAAAAATGAATTCGATAAGAATACTTTCAAAAGTACACTTTTATTAGAACTAAAAGCCTAATTGCCTCTTTTAGATGTCTTTTATATTCCTAATTTTTAATTCCTTATTATAAATATTATGAGATTATGGAATCTTAAAAGCAATGTTTTCTCCAATTTAATAACAGGTGGCTCCACTAGTACGGGATAGAAATTTAATTAAATTATTTAATGTTAAATTCTAAAAATAATGAAAAACTTTATTCGTCGAGAATATATGAATGAACAGAATTTTAAAATTCTATTACGGAAAGTAATAAGTGAAGAAAAGATTAAATATTTAATCTATAAAACATGAAATAGAGTTAAGTAAAATTACATAATAGTTATAAGTGGCATTTAGATCATTTTAATTAAAATTGATTTTTTTGAAAGTATTATTTTAATTCTTCTTTTATTTTGCTTCATTTGTATGCTGAAAAGGTGTTCATATTGAAAAAAAATTCAGAAAGGAAAACACACTTTTTTTTTTTCATTTTGGATTCTCATAAAATGTTATTCATCTCCTAGAATTGAATCGAAATGAATTGCAGGAGTTGTGTAGTTATTTTTGCTGTCATGGATCAAATTTCATTATTTTTTTCAAATAAATCATGAACTTAAGAAACAACCATGCACTATTTTCAAGATTTAAGTAGAACAGGATATTGAAATAGTCTCAAATCGATTTAGATTTGGCGTTTTGTAAAAAAAATGTGTGGAAAATATCATTTCTTCAGATTTAGTACATTAATTGTATCAAAAATTATAAAATATATTTTTTTTACCTAATTTGGAGAATTTTTTTCCAAATAGAAATGTATTGTCACGGGAAATTCCAAAATCCAATGGGTTGTGCAGTGAAATATCCAAGAGGCTTGGTAAAGGAAAACGATGCTATATTTCAACAGAGGTAGCAAAACATTAAGAGCACTTGCAGGAATCAACAAAAAGCAAACCGCAACTTAACAATCTGAACAACACAAAGCGTTCAGGGAGAACACGTTGGAGATCAAAGAGAGATAACGCTTAGTGACTAGCTTGAGTAAACTCCATACTTTCTCTCATCTGTTCTCGAAACATTTCGTATATCTAATCGATATATCAGCAAACATCCAGCAGTTCCAAGAAATTTCGCTTTTGTTGCCAATTGTCGCCAAAATTGACTCGGCATCTATTCACCAACCATTACTATATCCGTAATGTAATATAAAGATTCTAATTTTGAAAGAAAGATAAAATTTTTCCTTATAATGCTTGTTTTACTATATCTGATCATATGTATGAAGCTGAAAAATGTTTAAACATAAGAAAAATTTACATTGGAAGTTGCTTATCTATAATTAGAATAAATTGTGAGAAAACCGAGCTATAAGAGTCAGTAAGCAATCTAAATGGATTTTTTTAGGGAAATGAAGTTAGAAATTTAAAAAACCCCTCCTCCCACCGAAAAAAAGTAAATTTTATTATTAAGATACTTATAGAAGTAAACGAATTATAGTCAAACTAATTGGCACAAATAATCTCCGACTATAAATCCTTTCATCTCATGCTCCCTTATAAATCATGTTATCCCTCCTAACTTTATATTAAAATTGTGAAACTTAAGCAAGACCGTCAATATATTTTTATTTTCAGAATCCCACATATGAGGATATCTGTTGAAGGAAACTGCTTAAGCATTTTGGATCCGTTTTTGCTGACAAAATGATAGCAAAATTTCATATAAAACTACAATTTTAAAATTAAATCATATGCTAAATCTCATTTATCTATGTCATTCCATTTTTTTAGCTATCGTATTTCCAATAATATGCATGCTGACTCAATAACTCAAAAACATGCACGAATTCGTCATTCAATCCTTTGACGAATTTTGCTCCAAATCTCTTAGGGTTCTACACGTTACATGCTAAAGTACAGACCAATCTTATCGATTTAACTCTGCAGTATCCATCTAGCTCTAATTTTCTACTTATTAAGCTCACTTATACTCGGCCTGACAGACAAACAGACAGTCTTTCTTTATATCGGAATTTACCATTATGTTTAAAATTTAATAGACATCTACAATGTTGGTGTAAAGACCACATACCAAATTTTATCCGTCTAGATCAAGTGTTTTTGAGCTATCGTTTTTACAATAAGAAATAATGTCAAAACTCGGTTCTTCATGCTCAAGGAGGTCTAAAACACTAAGATTCGCCAAAACCTTAAGATCGAAATTTTTGTCGAATTTTTTTTAATAAATTTCAAAACCTGGAAAGTAAAAAATAACAAGCAGCATTCAAAAGTTTTGAAATTGAAGGATTTTTTTTTTTTGCGTAACATAAAAAGGTAATTTTCAAACTCAAAACTTATCCACTCTTTGAATGCATAATCTTTCAAAGACGAGCAATTCGGTCCATACTTTTTAAGAAATTTAAGGGCGGAACAATTTTCTTCCGGACTTAAAACCGTTAAAGAGGCTTACATTAAAATATTCTACACAGTCTCTTAATTTTACATGAGAAAAGGTTAATGTTAGTAGAGAAGAGAAATTTTTATTCAAATTTTATTACCTTAAGAAGGTTTTAATATTCTATGGTGTCTAAGAAGTCTTAGCTTGCTTTTAGGGAAAATTAAATTTTCTGTAAAATGCTCAGAAAGCGAGTGAACAGTAATTTTTATAAATATTAAAAGGATGCACTACTTCGGAAACATTTCGCGATAGAATGATTAAGAATGGATAAAAGAAAGGTGGAAATTAATTATATTTTAGATACAGGTAAGCTATTTGTGCTAAAGAAGAAGTGATGCGAAGGAAATTAAGCATGATTTTTCTTTCTTCTCTTTTTTTTTTTTTTTTGTCTTAAAAACGCTCCATTCTTAATACTTAATCCCCGACATAGCAATAAATAACAGAAAATAACTGGTATTTAGCTTTTTAAATTTATCATATATAAAATATGCAAAGATAAAAGTGTTGTATTAGGTGTACAACTTAGCTCCCTTTGTTTTCTTTCCACAATTCCAGGCTTTATTTTTCAAAAGTGGTTACTTATTCTTAATTCAAAGTATTGCCACTTGCTAGCTATTACTTTTCCCACTTTCCTATCAATTGTCGGATATCATTTCGAAAGCACGATGCAACGTTTCAGGTAATCCATGTATCGATACATTTTTTTTTATGTTCTTCATCATAAGGGCGGAAATGCTGATCATCTTAGCCATGTGCCATCTATCGAAAAGATGGTAATCGGAAGGAACAAAGTCTTGAGAATACAGTATGTGGAGTAAGACCTCTCTATTGAACGTTTCTATGTATATATTAGAGACATGCGACCTAGCATTATCATGCTGGGGGATAACTTCGCCGTTTCTCTTTCAGTGTTCGACACAAACCCAGCAGTTGCATAAGTATATTTGTAGAAATGTGGCCGAGCATAATCTTGCTTAAGAATAACTTTGTGGTGTCTCTTTTGGTACTGTTGCCATTTCTCCTTCAATGCTCGACTCAAACCCATCAATTGCATAAGTATATTTGGAGAAACGTAGCCGAACATTATCATGCTGGAGGATAACTTTGTCTGTCCCCCTTGGTACTGTCGCCACGACTTCTTCAATGATTGGCTGAGACACACTAATTGTGTTACCTATGATGGTTTCTTTCAACTTCAACAACTCATAATATAACAAACTCAGCTAATCCAACCAAAAAAAGCATAACCTTGGCACTGCGATCATTCGATTTAAAGTGTTGAAACAGCTGGAAACGTCTTCTTCCACTAGAAAGGACTCACCCTTAGTACTTGAGAGCATTGGAAACGCCTCAACTGCAGCTTTCTTCAATGAAAGCAGAAAATCAAAACTTTCAACAAATGACGAGAATTGGGCTGGAAAACTGACATCTTCAATCGAGCAAAAATTTATGTTGCAAACTCAGATTCATTAATATGATGCCACCGTTATATTGACGGATGTTCAAGCCAACACTGTGTGATATTTTTTAATCTCTGTTTCGACTAGCGCTTACCGCTGCAGGTACTTATTTAAAATAACGGTTGTACACCTAATAATCGAATCGAAGATAAAAGTTTTGTTGACAAATCTTTATGCCAAGAAATCTCCCGAGTCCGAAAAACACATTTTTGGAAATACTATATGTCTATATATTGTTCTATCTCTCAGCGAACAGTAATTTTTTGAAAATTTTGAACTTGGTGGGGAAATTTGGAACACTAGATTTCTAGATAGACTATTCTAGTGCTTTTACTAGATTTCTAGTAATAGCAATAGATTTCTATCAGTTTTGAACGAAATTCGTTGATAGGAGGGTGGTTTATGTGTGTGTTCGAGTACAAGTAAAGCGATAGATGGATATTCATGAGAAGATACATAGATAAAATTTGAAACACGAATTTAGCATATAGGGTAAGGCGATTTATTAATTTTTCGATACGAGAACGTATTTGTAATCATCAAAAAATTCGAACTCGAGCTTTTCATGAATCTTCACATTTCAAACCACCCTGAAGTCGAAAACAACATTATGGAAAATGATCATCCATCTGCCTGTGTATCCGTTTGTCTGTCTGTGACAAAAATAACTCAAAAACGCTCTGAGTTAGACAGATGAAATTTGGTATATCGTCTTTATACCAAATTTGTAAATTTCTATCGCATTCTTAGCAAAATCCGTTCAAAGTAAAACTGTCTTCCTGGCTGTTCGAATGTAATTTAATTTGATAATTACAAAACGAAAAGAACTATATAGATAAAATTATATGCATAGATATGATTTTTATAAACACTTACCGAAGGCTGAGCCAAATTCGTCATAAAGTTTGACTGTCTGTCGGTCTTTATTTTCAGAAGTATGTAAACGCGATAACAGAAACTCAATGATATAAATATATCAATTTCGGTGTGCCATTTTGTGATTACAAGAAAAATTTTTGTTACAATCGATTGGGGAACGCGGGTCTAAAATAACAATTTGAATTTTGGATATTATTAATAGCACGTCAAATATTAATCGCCAAATAACTCGCTAAGAATGAGACGATAGATCCAGTAAAAATATTAAATTCACGCCGAAGTTTAATATTTCGTAGCCATTGAACTCCAATGCAATGCAAAATATTCTCTGGATTAACACCTTCATTATAGAATAAGTAAGAAAATTTTGGAGGGACCATTCCCACTGATTTTTAAACTGAAGGACTAAACCACCGGAAACAGTAAAAACGAATTATATACCCTCCATAATAGATTCCATTATGAGGTCTTTCGCAAGGAACACACCATCATCACTCGCCATAAGGAACGTACCTTCAATAAAGGCTGCATAAAACGTACCATAATCGGCACTAATTACCATCGGTACATAATCAGCACTAATCAACATCGGTACATAATCAGCACTAATCAACATCGGTACATAATCAGCACTAATCACCATCGGTACATAATCAGCACTAATCACCATTGGTACGTAATCAGCACTAATCACCATTGGTACGTAATCAGCACTAATCACCATTGGTACATAATCAGCACTAATCACCATCGGTACATAATCGGCACTCAGATAGTTAAAAAGCTTTATTTCGAATGTTAAAACGATGGATGTACATAAAACCTTCTTACTTTTATGACATCTCGAATTTTGTACTCTAGATGGCCCTTCGGAGTGCAATTAAAACAATAAATATAGTATAATATTTTATGCACCATTGTTTTGTTTAGTGGGCATTCTCTAATACAAGAAGACTGAAGTATCTATATTTTTTACCCCTTATCATGTCAAATTAGTTCTATTATGTATATATAAAGTGTCATGCAATTGCCGGCCACTGGGATATTCAAGATTAGAGATCTGCCCACAACATGAATTTTCAGATTACTGAAAAAGCAGTAAACATATTGGACTATTTACTAAAATGTAGAAATTATAATTCTCTCTGGTAAGTCAGCCATCTAACTCTCCGACCCGCCACGAAGGCACACGGATAAACCATAAACCATAAAAATTGAATGACCAGACCGCCGCAACAGCAACAATGGCGGGAAGTGTGGTCGAGTCCTAAAGGCCGTCACCTGCCAAGGTACGGCCCTCCCAGAAGGAAGTACGTCCCGTCATCGATGGGAGGAGGCAGATCCCCCACCTATTAGTGTACCCTCCAGGGTGGGGAGATCCAACCATCATGCCGGAAGCATCTCATCCTCATTTCGAGGTGCCACCCCGGGAGGGTAATTATCCCTGGTAAACAAACAAAACTCTAAGGGAAATTAAAAGTCAATGATTTGGAAAACAATGAAAACAGATATTTAGCGAAATGTGGTGAAATTTAGCAATAGGATTGAAGGGAAAATGAGTTTCTTTTTTTAATTTCTTTCAACTTTTTTCATTTTCCCAAAACGAAAGGATTACTGAATATTCAAATGAAGAAACACAAAAAATATAATCGAATCCATTTTGTATTCTGTTTTTACAAGATATAATGACGAATTCCCACAAATAAATTATTGAATTATTAATAAGCGAACATAAATCATTTGCTCCTGATTATCAATAATTCATGGGCATCACGGATCAAAGCGAAAGCAGTCAAATAATTGCTGAATAATTCATGACTTGATCCGGCCCAATTTTTGTCACACTGGGAACTAATCTGTAAGCATAAAATAAAGATGTATTCCCTCACTGAATATTCCAACACCGGTACTAAAATTCGAGAATTATGTTTATATAAAAACTTTAATTTCATAAATTTTTTTTTAGATTTCTACATAATTAATAAATCATAATCGCAGAAATATAATTCTCAAAATTGGATTTTTCTCAAATTTGCTACCAGATGGCGCCACACATATAAAATCAAAATTACAAAAGAAAAATCCACACATATGAGAACAAATCATCATTGAAATCAATTTATCAATAAACAGATTGTAAAGCTATGGAATGATTAAAATATTTGCATTGCTATCATTATTAAAAAAATTAATAAAATTTTAGAACTTTTAAACCAACAAGAAATAAAAAATCGATATCAAAATTCCATCTTTAACTCTTAAATGCATAGTGATGTAGATCTGTATCATGTGTTTAACAGCTTAACTGTTGTGCCCGAGTGCCACATGTGCATCGATTTATCAAATTTTGATAGTTGTAAGCAAAAAATAAACCATCCATAGCGATTATAATTCAATATTGAAATTACTTCGAATACATAGATAAGTCAAGTATTCAATGGATTTCCATTTGAATCAAAATAAGAAAATATTCCCAAAATAGAAGGTGTCATTTTATTAGATAATAAAGAAAATAAAGCAGTTAAGGGGTCAAAACCTCATATCTCTTTATGTAACAATCTATGCGTAGATTTTTCATTTTTATTTTATTAAAACTTTATTTTATCGCTTCCGAAATTAACAAGAATCTTTGATTGTTTATTTCTTTATACGTGACAATCAATGTTGACGCGCTATCTGAATAAAATTTCATTTCGGCGAGTGTTACGAATTAAGATTATTTATATAAAAAGTAACAAAAACGTACAGGAAAAATTGTTTTCGTATAGAAACAAGGTAAGAATAACGAATAATATATGCGTTTATGCCTATACTGATACATTTAGGCAAGAAAAAAAGCTTTTTGATTTAAAAATACATCAATATGCAAATTCGATTCTATGCATATCCTATGCATAACCTAGAAAGCCATCTTATCCTTTGCAGTGTATGGGTATACGAAGGCGACGTTGGGCACTGGCCTATATTTTCAAACAGATTGAGGTATAAAATTCCACTATGTAAGGGTACGACACACTGATCATGTAGCAAATGCAAAGTTCCTTTATATTTAAATGATAAAAATAATTGTTTCATGAATTTTCATGTTTTATAATGTAATGAGAGGTATTATTTATGTTTAAAGTGTCATATTACTGTAAGCAATAGATTCGTAGAACTCAATGAGTAATTGTTCTTGATGATGCAGAAATATATCAATATGTTCTTTTTTTAATTAAAAAAAATCTTATGTGGGGTTTTTTCTTGTATTTTTCCCATTAACTACGCCCATTTCCCTATTAATTTCAAATTTTATTGATAAAAAATAAAAATGCATGCATTTAAGAATTAAAAACATAAATTTCCAACAAGACAAATGCCGTTAAGTTAAATGACAATCTGTAAAAAGCAACGTCCTGGTTTAACATGGAAATCTCACTATAGAGCTCCTTCTTATTTATTTTGTAACGTAACACCTAGGGGCAGAAAATTCGGCGAACAAAATATATCTGTGGGTAGTTTACATATGAAAATCAGAAAGTCAAGTCCTCTACACTTTGAACTGTCACTTTTTGGATGATATAAAGAAAAGCATCCCAAACAAACTTCCAGAGGCTCGAGCGATCCTAGAGGGGAATTTCGCCATTTGCATTCTACTCTAAATCGAGCTGGGGAATTGCATCTTCTAAGAATAATTTTTTTTCAGAAACATATTTTGATACTGACAAGGCAATGCGCACGTAAATGAGAAAATTTTGAGGCTGTGTAAATTTGAATAGGAAGCCAAGTGTGTATCAAGTGTGAAGACTCAAATTTGAGGTACTTCAGATATGTATGGATGCACTGGAAGTTATTGATTCGAATAAATCAAACTGTAGGAAATCAGTATGAAAATAAATTATTTCTTCATTAATAATATTCTTCAGGGGATGAAATTTTTTAAATTAACGCTAATATCTTTCGATTTTTTTAATTATGATATATAATTGCATGAACTGGAAAAAAATTAAATTATAACATCTGATTAAAGAAGAATATGTTACTAAAGTGATAGAACTTGGTTTACATCACACATTAGCAGCATTGTGTTTATTGAAAATTGTGAAGCCTTTTCACAATACTGGAAAAACTAACGTAATTTTTATCCTCGAAATTTTCTCGGATGTTTTTTTAATACTAGATGCCATGCCCCTACCGTCAGATTAAAATTGTGGGCCTTGGATAAAGCTGTGAAGGATATAAGTTCTCAGATTTTTATTTTCAGAAGTCTCATAATTAGTGTAATAATAATAATAAAACGAATATGGATTTTGGAGACTTCTTTTCCGATCAATTGACTCTAAAATTTAAAACATAACATTATTTTTAATAGCAAGATTATATAGCAAATTTTATTCATTTATTTCGTTGCATTTTTAAATTAAGTTCTCAGATTTTTATTTTCAGAAGTCTGAATTTTAGTATAATAATAATAATAATAATATACGAATTTTGGAGACTTCTTTTCCGATCAATTGACTCCAAAATTTAAAACAGAATATTATTTTTAATAGCAAGATTATATACCAAATTTTATTCATTTATTTCGTTGCATTTTTAAATTAAGTTCTCAGATTTTTATTTTCAGAAGTCTGAATTTTAGTATAATAATAATAATAATAATATACGGATTTTGGAGACTTCTTTTCCGATCAATTGACTCCAAAATTTAAAACATAACATTATTTTTAATAGCAAGATTATATAGCAAATTTTATTCATTTATTTCGTAGCATTTTTAAATTAAGTTCTCAGATTTTTATTTTCAGAAGTCTGAATTTTAGTATAATAATAATAATAATAATAATATACGGATTTTGGAGACTTCTTTTCCGATCAATTGACTCCAAAATTTAAAACAGAATATTATTTTTAATAGCAAGATTATATACCAAATTTTATTCATTTATTTCGTTGCATTTTTAAATTAAGTTCTCAGATTTTTATTTTCAGAAGTCTGAATTTTAGTATAATAATAATAATAATAATAATATACGGATTTTGGAAACTTCTTTTCCGATCAATTGACTCCAAAATTTAAAACATAACATTATTTTTAATAGCAAGATTATATAGCAAATTTTATTCATTTATTTCGTTGCATTTTTAAATTAAGTTCTCAGATTTTTATTTTCAGAAGTCTGAATTTTAGTATAATAATAATAATAATAATAATATACGGATTTTGGAAACTTCTTTTCCGATCAATTGACTCCAAAATTTAAAACATAACATTATTTTTAATAGCAAGATTATATAGCAAATTTTATTCATTTATTTCGTTGCATTTTTAAATTAAGTTCTCAGATTTTTATTTTCAGAAGTCTGAATTTTAGTATAATAATAATAATAATAATATACGGATTTTGGAGACTTCTTTTCCGATCAATTGACTCCAAAATTTAAAACAGAATATTATTTTTAATAGCAAGATTATATACCAAATTTTATTCATTTATTTCGTTGCATTTTTAAATTAAGTTCTCAGATTTTTATTTTCAGAAGTCTGAATTTTAGTATAATAATAATAATAATAATATACGGATTTTGGAGACTTCTTTTCCGATCAATTGACTCCAAAATTTAAAATAGAATATTATTTTTAATAGCAAGATTATATACCAAATTTTATTCATTTATTTCGTTGCATTTTTAAATTAAGTTCTCAGATTTTTATTTTCAGAAGTCTGAATTTTAGTATAATAATAATAATAATAATATACGGATTTTGGAGACTTCTTTTCCGATCAATTGACTCCAAAATTTAAAACATAACATTATTTTTAATAGCAAGATTATATAGCAAATTTTATTCATTTATTTCGTTGCATTTTTAAATTAAGTTCTCAGATTTTTATTTTCAGAAGTCTGAATTTTAGTATAATAATAATAATAATAATATACGAATTTTGGAGACTTCTTTTCCGATCAATTGACTCCAAAATTTAAAACAGAATATTATTTTTAATAGCAAGATTATATACCAAATTTTATTCATTTATTTCGTTGCATTTTTAAATTAAGTTCTCAGATTTTTATTTTCAGAAGTCTGAATTTTAGTATAATAATAATAATAATAATATACGGATTTTGGAGACTTCTTTTCCGATCAATTGACTCCAAAATTTAAAACATAACATTATTTTTAATAGCAAGATTATATAGCAAATTTTATTCATTTATTTCGTAGCATTTTTAAATTAAGTTCTCAGATTTTTATTTTCAGAAGTCTGAATTTTAGTATAATAATAATAATAATAATAATATACGGATTTTGGAGACTTCTTTTCCGATCAATTGACTCCAAAATTTAAAACAGAATATTATTTTTAATAGCAAGATTATATACCAAATTTTATTCATTTATTTCGTTGCATTTTTAAATTAAGTTCTCAGATTTTTATTTTCAGAAGTCTGAATTTTAGTATAATAATAATAATAATAATAATATACGGATTTTGGAAACTTCTTTTCCGATCAATTGACTCCAAAATTTAAAACATAACATTATTTTTAATAGCAAGATTATATAGCAAATTTTATTCATTTATTTCGTTGCATTTTTAAATTAAGTTCTCAGATTTTTATTTTCAGAAGTCTGAATTTTAGTATAATAATAATAATAATAATATACGGATTTTGGAGACTTCTTTTCCGATCAATTGACTCCAAAATTTAAAACAGAATATTATTTTTAATAGCAAGATTATATACCAAATTTTATTCATTTATTTCGTTGCATTTTTAAATTAAGTTCTCAGATTTTTATTTTCAGAAGTCTGAATTTTAGTATAATAATAATAATAATAATATACGGATTTTGGAGACTTCTTTTCCGATCAATTGACTCCAAAATTTAAAATAGAATATTATTTTTAATAGCAAGATTATATACCAAATTTTATTCATTTATTTCGTTGCATTTTTAAATTAAGTTCTCAGATTTTTATTTTCAGAAGTCTGAATTTTAGTATAATAATAATAATAATAATATACGGATTTTGGAGACTTCTTTTCCGATCAATTGACTCCAAAATTTAAAACATAACATTATTTTTAATAGCAAGATTATATAGCAAATTTTATTCATTTATTTCGTTGCATTTTTAAATTAAGTTCTCAGATTTTTATTTTCAGAAGTCTGAATTTTAGTATAATAATAATAATAATAATATACGGATTTTGGAGACTTCTTTTCCGATCAATTGACTCCAAAATTTAAAACATAACATTATTTTTAATAGCAAGATTATATAGCAAATTTTATTCATTTATTTCGTAGCATTTTTAAATTAAGTTCTCAGATTTTTATTTTCAGAAGTCTGAATTTTAGTATAATAATAATAATAATAATAATATACGGATTTTGGAGACTTCTTTTCCGATCAATTGACTCCAAAATTTAAAACAGAATATTATTTTTAATAGCAAGATTATATACCAAATTTTATTCATTTATTTCGTTGCATTTTTAAATTAAGTTCTCAGATTTTTATTTTCAGAAGTCTGAATTTTAGTATAATAATAATAATAATAATAATATACGGATTTTGGAAACTTCTTTTCCGATCAATTGACTCCAAAATTTAAAACATAACATTATTTTTAATAGCAAGATTATATAGCAAATTTTATTCATTTATTTCGTTGCATTTTTAAATTAAGTTCTCAGATTTTTATTTTCAGAAGTCTGAATTTTAGTATAATAATAATAATAATAATATACGGATTTTGGAGACTTCTTTTCCGATCAATTGACTCCAAAATTTAAAACAGAATATTATTTTTAATAGCAAGATTATATACCAAATTTTATTCATTTATTTCGTTGCATTTTTAAATTAAGTTCTCAGATTTTTATTTTCAGAAGTCTGAATTTTAGTATAATAATAATAATAATAATAATATACGGATTTTGGAAACTTCTTTTCCGATCAATTGACTCCAAAATTTAAAACATAACATTATTTTTAATAGCAAGATTATATAGCAAATTTTATTCATTTATTTCGTAGCATTTTTAAATTAAGTTCTCAGATTTTTATTTTCAGAAGTCTGAATTTTAGTATAATAATAATAATAATAATATACGGATTTTGGAGACTTCTTTTCCGATCAATTGACTCCAAAATTTAAAACAGAATATTATTTTTAATAGCAAGATTATATACCAAATTTTATTCATTTATTTCGTTGCATTTTTAAATTAAGTTCTCAGATTTTTATTTTCAGAAGTCTGAATTTTAGTATAATAATAATAATAATAATATACGGATTTTGGAGACTTCTTTTCCGATCAATTGACTCCAAAATTTAAAATAGAATATTATTTTTAATAGCAAGATTATATACCAAATTTTATTCATTTATTTCGTTGCATTTTTAAATTAAGTTCTCAGATTTTTATTTTCAGAAGTCTGAATTTTAGTATAATAATAATAATAATAATATACGGATTTTGGAGACTTCCTTTCCGATCAATTGACTCCAAAATTTAAAACATAACATTATTTTTAATAGCAAGATTATATAGCAAATTTTATTCATTTATTTCGTTGCATTTTTAAATTAAGTTCTCAGATTTTTATTTTCAGAAGTCTGAATTTTAGTATAATAATAATAATAATAATAATATACGGATTTTGGAGACTTCTTTTCCGATCAATTGACTCCAAAATTTAAAACAGAATATTATTTTTAATAGCAAGATTATATACCAAATTTTATTCATTTATTTCGTTGCATTTTTAAATTAAGTTCTCAGATTTTTATTTTCAGAAGACTTAATTTTAGTATAATAATAATAATAATAATAATATACGGATTTTGGAGACTTCTTTTCCGATCAATTGACTCCAAAATTTAAATCAGAATATTATTTTTAATAGCAAGATTATATACCAAATTTTATTCATTTATTTCGTTGCATTTTTAAATTAAGTTCTCAGATTTTTATTTTCAGAAGTCTGAATTTTAGTATAATAATAATATACGGATTTTGGAGACTTCTTTTCCGATCAATTGACTCCAAAATTTAAAACAGAATATTATTTTTAATAGCAAGATTATATACCAAATTTTATTCATTTATGCCATTGCATTTTAAAATTACCACAATTACATACATATAAAAACTTTGACCGGCAGAAAGTTAATTCTTAAACGAAAGTGGTTCAAACTTTTAAACGGATCTACACTTTGGATATTCTGAAATATGAACTCTGATTTTTATTCATCTTAATTTCGTAATTTTCGTTATTTTCATCGTATTTTCGAGTAGGTACACCAGGTAGATTTCCTCTGACTGGATTTTGTCAAACATTTAATAGAAACGTACAAAATTGGTGTAAATAGCACTTGGCAAATTGTCTCTGTGTAGGTCGAAACTTTTTCGGTCTATTTTGTTCTTAACACTTTCAACGTTACCGACTCTATGAAAAGACAAATATCAATTCTTCCGGATGTTGACATTTTTTATACAAAAAAAAAAAAAAATTAATGAAAAAAAGTAAAGATATTCTTCAGATATTTATCAGAAAGTTCAACCTATCTAAAATGGCATAAGAGACAAATTTTAGCGAACAGAAAAACCTGTAATTGGAAGTATCTGAAAGACGAGATATCTCGTCGGTAGCGTTGAAAGTGTTAAACAGTCAGGCAAAGCAAACAGACAGATGTCATCCCAGAAAGAGTTTTTTCGATGACATGGAGATCGGAAATTCGTCAAAATCTTTATTTCGGCTTTTTAGACGATTACAATAATTTCTTTTTTGTACTTCATATGCCAGAAATTTAAAACAAAAGAAAAGTGTAAACTCAGGAAAGTTCATGTCACAAATAATTATAAGAAAGATCATTTTATTTAGAAGATGGAAAATAAGACTCTGTCAGGCACGCAGCATTCCGTTTGTAATATTGTGATCAAGTGAGGAAGTGATCTTCATTCTATTCTACAGAAGGGAAAACGTAATCTTACAGTTGGCAGTATGCACTAAGAAGGAACAGCAAACAATCGTCCATTTTCTTTAATTGTAAGTCAGCCATCTGACTCTCCGACCCACCACGAAGGCACACGGATTTAAACCATAAGACCGGACCGCAGCAACAGCAACACTGGCGGAAACTGTGGTTGAGTCCTCAGGGCCCTCACCGGCCACGGTATAACCCTCCCCGAAGGAAGTACGTCCCGTCATCGATGGAAGGAGCCAGATCCCCCACCTTTTTATGTACCCTCGAGGGTGGCGAGATTCAACCACCATGCCGGAAGCATCTCATCCTCATTGCGAGGTGCCCCCCGGGGGTTTTCTTTAGTTGTAAGAGTTGTAAGAGTTTCTTTAGTTGTTATACAAGAACATTGTGGTAAACAACTTATTATTGATGAAAGTGCCGCTATTGCATGCTATGCCATCACTACAAAGGCCTTCTTACTTTTGTTAGACTTTTAGAATATATAGCTGATTAGAATTTACTTTGTTAGAATAGCCTACCTGTAGCCCGGATCTCACTCCATCGATCACTTTAAAGTACTCAAAACTGCATTATGTGGAAAGGCAAGGATTTACTAGAAGCAATGCACGTGTGAATGGTTGTGCTACAAATGACCTTCTTCTTAGGGAAACACAAACTTACAGATTGAAAAAAACATATACGTCACAAAGAGGGGATGGAGGCATGGGGAGAAATGACGTTCTTATTCAAAAATTAAGTTTAATTGGCGAAACTAATAAAAATATCCTGTGAATAATATTTAACTTCAATAATAAGAGTAATTATAATAATGAATGCAAAAGAACACAATTGGCTTGTGAACTTTTGTGGTAAAATACTACTAATATTGGTAAAATGGTACTAAAGATAAAATAAATGAAATTTATGAGGTTCATTCATTTTAACAGTATCATGGAATTTATTTCGAAGCATTATAAATCACTATTTCAGAAAATTTGTAAGGCTCAATGCAAGAAATTATATTTATAAAAATAAACATTATCAAAATGTTAGTGAGGGCAAAAAATCATTTTTTTCATTTAATGCGTTGCATTTTATGATATTCGTTTTGATTCTATTTTTAGTCATTTATTTAATGATGCATTTTTTAATTAAAAGAAACAATGATATGATTTTCAAATAGCAAGGAATAAATATCAAAAAATTAATTAATTGTAACAACAAATAAATGCAGATTTATAAGTAGAATAATGAATAGATGACTGAATGCATTCTGTTTTCAAATATTCGAAAGGCAAAGAACCCTCGGATTCTTTTCCAAAATAAAAACTTTTATCATTATTTATTTGAAACGTTATTTCATCGGGAAAAATACTGATAAAAACATTTGATGTTGAAAATTCTCTCATCTATGTTCACATTCCACTCATTCCTGGTATCGTAGAATATTTTTTTTATTCTTTTTGTTTAGAAATGACATTCCTCTGCGAAAAGACATTTTATTCTTCACGATAGCAGAATAAATAGTTTCCAAATAAAATACAAAATTTCATTCGATTTTTTTTTTGGAGTTTCTTTTCTTATGGGAAAGATATGGAGACATTTTAAGAAGCGATGATTTTTTTTTTTTTCATTTTAATACGATAAATTTACTTATGGGACATTTTGAAAAATTACAAAAGTTAATTCCATAATTCTCAGAAATTTTGCACTTTTGTTTGTTTTTGTTTCCTGTTGACGATTATAAGTTATAATAACAAATAAATATTTGCAAAGCATCATTTTTTATTGAATTTTTACTTCTTTGTAGATAAATAGAACATGCAGATTATTTATATACATGCAGCGAAACTTTTTACGTTTCGTTTAAATAATTCTTTAAATATTGTTTCACGTTCATTATTTCACAAGTTATTATTTCATAATTCACGTTTATTATTTCACAATTCACATTTATTATTTAACAAGTTATTATTTCATAATTCACGTTTATTATTTCACAATTCACATTTATTATTTCACAAGTTATTATTTCACAATTCACGTTTTTTTACGTAATTATGAAATAACTTTTTACGTTTCATTTAAATAATTCATAAAATATTGTTTCATTATATTTTATGAATTGCGAAATAATATTTAAATTGTCTTAAAGTTTTAAATTGTGTCTAAACATAAGTTTTTATATCACCTTTAAGTGATATAAAAAGCAAGAAAATAATCCAGAATCATATAACAAGATGTGATCGGAAACATCATCTGGATGAACTAACCGATACTAAACATGCAGAAATAAAATAAAATAAATGCCATTATGGCTGTTTATGTATATACTGTTCGTTTTAGTATCCCAAGACTACCGATTTTCAACGATTCTATCTCGCTAAGGGGTGAGATGCGAAAGGATGATAGTATTTCTGGAATTCTTCCTCCTTCTTTGACCTTGATTTCTGTCCCATTAGATACTTCTGCCTTCAGTTTTTTTCCCCCAACTTTATAGAGGCCGTGGTGTCCTGGTGGTGAGGTTTCGGCTTGTGAACCGTAGGGTTTCAGGTTCGAGACCCCATTCTACCGAAGAACCGCCGTGTAAGGGGGCCTGTCTGTTGCACGATAAATCCGTCAGGGCCAAATGTCCTCCCAGTGGTGTGGTGGGGAGAGGGGGTGCCAGCTCATGTGCCGTCCTCGCCATCTGACCGCGGTTCAAAATTACAAGGTCAAAAATAGTCCAACGTTCCAAAATAACCCTGGTGTTGCTTTAAATGGGATGTTAATATAACTAAACTAAACTTAACTCCCCAAGTGTATATGAGTACGTGTGGTTTCAGACCGTGCTCTTTTAACTCAAAATTGCGTATTGATTGTTTACATGGCTAGTTCAAGTGAAAAAAAAAGCTTTCAGGAGTGCCACAAGGAATATTTTCTATAATATTATTAAATGTGATCGAGATTATCCACCGTTGTTAATTTCGAATTGTTAAATTATTATATTGTAGAAGTGGATTATTAAATTTGAAGAATAGAAAACTCCTGTTTATTCACCCAATTTAATTTTTAGATTCATTACAGTAAATAAAAATTGCTCTGAAGTATTTTATTGCGAATATTTTTTTCCGCAATATTACGTGTTATTCGCAATTTTTTCGTTTTTTTAAGTCCGCGAATAATCTATTGTATTGTTAAATGTAAACATCTCGTCTTTTCATCTTTCCTCTCACCCCTATCGTCTCCCTCTGGAGTGGTGTGTAAGTTTGTAGAGGGAGGGAGGTGGTGCCAGCTCAGGAGTCATCCTCGCCATCTGACAGCGGTTTAAAATTACACGGTCCGTCCCAAAATAGCCTTAGAGTTTTTTTCAAACGGGATGTTAATATAACTAAACTAAAGAAAACTCTCACCCATATTTTGAACTAAATAAATGGATCCTGATGCATGCGCAAAATTGCGGAGGGTTTTCGAATCCGTGAATGAACAGTATGTCCCACGTCTCATCCTAAACAATCTGATTGAACTCAATTAAAATTTTTGCTCGTTTATTATACAAGACAATAGTGACAATACTGTCAAATTTTCAAAACAGAAAAATTAATTAAATATTAAATTAATTAGAAATTAGCAAATATTTGACCTTTTTTATAATTTGAACAACTGTACCACTATTTTTAAAAACTTTCCTTTTATTTGATATGCCTTTTAACCACGGATTTATTGATTCTAAATTAGTGGTTGAACCATATTTAAAACTGGATTCAAGTCAATCGCTCATGTCTGAAAAAGTTCATTTTTTGAACAAAAGGTTTTTATTAATATAACGGATATTAATATCTTATAAAAAATATTAACCCTTGGTGATTTTTTTAAAAAAAAACGTCTGGATCAACCAATATTCCATTTTAACTTAAAGCATATATATATATATATATATATATATATATATATATATATATATATATATATAAAATATAATATTGTTACAAATCTGTAATTTTGCTACCCGGCATGAATAGTGTCATCGTGAGAAAGACCGTTGTAAGATCTGTGCTGAGCAGCTGCCGCGTCAATGACCTGAAAACTTGGCGACCATTTGGCGACTTGGCGACGAATTTGGCGAGTTTGGCGACTAAATGGATACTACTGGAAAGTTTGAGAACTTTCACGATCCATCCACTAAGACCCAAGATACAGCCAGGTACGCCCTGATTGGTCTGAAGATTCCAGCCGCGCCTCCCGGAACTATAAAAGACAGGCAATCTGAATCTGCAGGGAAGTTGTGTGGATCGTCAGAAGTTGTGTGTGAAAGGAGTCGGAGTCGCCGACAAGTAAAGAAACTCGAGGATTTGACAGCAAGCAAGCTGCTGAACTATAGCAATTAATTGTGCTGCGTGAACTAGCGATTGATTAGCGGTATTTGTAGAAGAAATTTTTTGTAACAATATATATATATATATATATATATATATATATATATATATATATATATATATATATATATATATATATATATATATATATATATATATAACAATTTTGAAACAAAAATTTTAAAAATTAAAAAAAAATAATTAATATATTTGTTAAATTTCCAAAACATTGCTCGAAGATGCACATTCTCATCTTCCAAAGTATATTTGTGTCAAATTTGATAGTACCGGGTTAAACGGCTTGGCTTATACAGCGGCCAATTATTATTAGTAGAGATGGAAAAATAACAAGTGCAATAATAGAAGAATATCAATTTTGGAACATGTATTCGAACGATCATGAAAAAATGTTTTTTACAGATATACATTGTTATTTTAAAGCTATATACAGATATTCATGCTTCTAGCTTGTTATATTTTAAACTTATCTTGTTCCTATATATTTGAATAAATAAACTAACAGATAGTTTTGATGCTAGATATAGTTAGTTATCAGATTGTTGTAACAGATAAATTGAAAAATGGATTAATTGTAGAATTTTAAATGTGAGAGTTTATAATAGAGTTTGCGAATATAGTTTTACCACCGGGAATTTTTCAATACCTTTGTGGTAAAACTGTATTCCAAACATTATTTACCTGTTCCATTGCTGTATTGAGTTTTTGAACTAACATACACTCAAACTATCAGATAGACTTCCTAGTTGCGGATTTGTGCCAAAACTTGATAGATGTCTTTAACTTTTGGTGGAATCTCGTATGTCTAGATTATTGAGGTTGTGAGTTACTGGGTTCTCAGACGGACAAACAAACATAATTTTAGAAATTGAATTTTCAGTCAGCGGTGAAGTCCGAAATATGAAAATGATTATTTTGTGATTATTATGGCTAGTGCTTTATATTTTATGCACGACAAAAAATGCAATAATCTTTAATAAATTGTATTAGCTTTCAAAAAAAGATTTTTTTTAGGTCCGGCATTTTTGTACTGATCTGATGGATGTGAGTTTTCACTCAAAAAATGTGAACCAACTTTTGAATTACCTTTCGATAATAAAGGTATTTAATATATCTAAGATTTAAGTAAATTAACAACTAACACTCAAAAATCTAATGAATCCTTTTAAATTCTATACCCTTTATAATTTCACTTTTATTTCTGTGAAAAAATCAAAGTTATTCGATTCGCAGGTCCTATTAAGTATTATATATTTTTGCAATGTATTATATATATTGTTTTCGGAATTCTCGGTATTTCGTTTACAATTAAGTTGCAGAAAGGGCGTAGTAACTTATGAGCTCTATCAATACAAATCTCGCAGAAGAAAAATATATTGTTGTTTTCCTTGCCCACAAAATAAATATTTCTTTTGTTGCGCTTATTTCCTCCGCATTAGATTATTGTCTTTCTTAGTTAGAAGAGAGGACAATAGATGGCGCTGTTACTTAAGAGCTTTCTGTGTCCGAAGCTTTTAGTCCAATCTGATTGTGAGCGGAAGTTTTCCACCAATCAAATAACAACCCCGGGAAAGGTTATTACCTGCTCACCTGTTCAGATAAGGATATTTGTTTTTAGCAGAGAAAAAGCTTAGAATGCTTTTTCTTTTTCGTCGAAGGAATACTTTCTCGATTTCCTTTTTTAGATTGAGTCTTAGAAAAGGATTAATTTCCGTGCTACGGTATAAAGATTTAAAAATCAGAATTATGCTGTCATATGTAATGTAAAACATAAATTAATTTCTGAAAATATAAAGCAGATATCAAACATTTTTAAAAAACGTAGATACAATTCATTCATCTACTTTAGTGGGTTCTAACTATATATTTGAACAAAACGTATTTCTCCATGGATATTTTCATTTTTAGAACCATATAAGGTCTTATGTTGCAATCAAGAATGTAATTGTCATGTAATCTAAGTTTTAAATGTATGTTTTCTTTTATATTGCTATAAATTTACTGATTCCTAGAATAAATTGGGTAAATATCGAACAGAATCTTTCTTCCTTAAAATTAACGCAATTTAATATTTGACAAAGCAATGAAAATGGTTCGAATGTCTTTGGAACAATGAAAGTATTATTGGAAATTACACAAATTTGATAAATATATAATTTGTATTTATTAATGATGCAATTTTTGATAATTTCATAATTTTAATATTTAAAAAATTACAATTTTAAATAAATGTCAATTTATAAAAGAAAAACATTGGACGATAACAATTTTAATATAATTAAAAAGACTTCTTTTAATTTTTAAATGGTACAAAAATAATTTTTGTGAACTTATATTTTTGGAAGTAATCTGGAAGAAAGTCGGAAATCTTTGCTTAGCTTTTAATGAATTAAAATTCCTATAAATATTAAAAATAAATTTCTCTAAAGCACATTCTCACTTTCCAAAGTATATAGATACCAAATTTAATTGTTCTAGATTAAATGATCTGGCCTGTAGAATTCCATTAGATAGACAAATATACTCCCTACATACACAACCGTTTGCCTTTATTATTAGAAAAAAAATAGATAGAAATTAAAGTGCATATTAGAGAAAACTTTAGTTCTAAGATGAGTCTAGTACTTAGATGAATATTTTTTTTCCTTATTTCTCTAATAATAATATAATAATTTATTTGAAAGTAAATATCTGATATCACCAACCACTAAGGCGTATTTATTCAAGGAAAACCAAGACTAATAAAAAAACGAAGTTTACAATTGACTTCTGTGTTCATTTTATTACTCAGTGAAAGGTTTTTAAGTTTTCACAATCATTTCCGAGATCATTTGTATTGATGTTAGACTACTGAATATAGAATGGATTTATCTCTGACAGAAATGATTAACATAAATTGCAGTTAATTAATTTCAAATCAAATGTTTAATTTAATTTTAAATAATTATAACATTCCCATGTCTATCATTTCTGAAGAATAAGAAAAATAATTTCTGAAGAATTATTTTTCTTTAACATGTACTTGTTGATAAATTGTAAATGAAAAGACATCATTTTTCATCAAAATGCTTGAAACTGAATATTAGTTATTTAAAATGCTGCTTCAAAGTATCAAAATACTGTCTAGGAGTTTTTAAAAGGCAATTCTATTCAGGAAAAAGAATATATCAATATAAAGTTTAGTGCCAAAACTCTTTCGGGAAAATTTGAGTTCTGACTTTTGCATATTGTTAGAGCCCGGAGCGCAGAAATTTAAGACAGATTTTGCTAAACTATTAAGAAATTTTTGTTATTAGTTTCGAACAAGTAGTATTTTCTGGACAAGTTTCTAGATACAGAACTACTAAATGTTTCAGATGTGTATTCTAAAACTACATTTTAAACTCTTTTGAGTTGTTTGTTTAACAACTGATTTGATCTTATGTATTTTTTTACGCTGAAAATTTCTTCAAGCATTTCGAGTTTTACATAAGTGCGTTTAAAAGAAAATTTAATCATTGTACAGAAAAAGGTTCCCTTTGAAAATATATTGATGAATGAATGAAAAAAACCCCAATAAAATACCTAAAAATAAACAAATAAATAAAAGAGAAATAAATAAATAAAATGGAAATAGAAAACTAAGTTTCGATTTTTTAAATAATAAATTAGTGCATAAAATATCACTAAACATAAGAAAAATACTTTTAGAAGAAAGGTAAGTGATTTGCAAAGATTTTTTACAAATAAAATAAAATATTGGAATCGTATAAAGAATCTTTGAATTTTCTTATAGATAAGAAAAAAAATGCTTTTAAAACTTCTTATGTTCTTATAAAAATAACCTTATTATATATATATAAACTACATAAAACAACATCTTTGAGCAATCCGTCTTTATTTTTCTTCTTTAGTGGTTTAGTGTTAAATAATCAGATTATTTTAGAGATTAACTACTTCAATGAAGTTTCACACAAAAAGATACTGAGAACGAATCCAGCAGTTTCAATTTTTAAAGAGAAGTCAAGAATAATGTTCAATACGGCAAAGTTCTTGACATATTTAGAAATTTTGAGAATAAAACTGAAAATCTTGAATGTAACTAATGTATGCAAGAATTTTCAGTGGAGTCGCCATAATATAAAAACACGACAAATACGCGTACATGAAATTCAACATCATATCAAAACATTATCCACAATTTGTCAAATACCCGTCTGAAGAAGCTTTTTTGAAATTTCATAAATCTCAATACTCAACTGAAAATTCTTGTACATTAGTTACATTAAATCTTTTAAGTCTTATTCTCAAAATTGCTATGTATGTCAAGAAGTTTGCCGTATTGAACATCATTCTTGATTTCTCTTTAAAAATTAAAACCGTTCTCAGTATCTTTGTGAAACTTCATTTAAGAAATTAATCTTTAAGATAATCTAACTGATTATTTAACACTAAACCACTAAAGAAGCAAAACAAAGACTGATTGTTCAAAGATGTCGTTTTATGTAATTATATATATACCGGGTGTTTCAAAAATGACCGGTATATTTCAAAAATCAATAAAAACTAAACGGGCAGCGATAGAAATATACCGTTTGTTGCAATATGCTTGGGACAACAGTAAATTTTCAGGCAGACAAACTTGCAAAATTAGTTACAATTTATAACAACAGATGGCGCTGTAGGCGATTTGAAAGATATAGAAGAAAACGCAGTCTGAGTTCGCCATTTTGTAAGTCGTCTTTCTGCTTTAAGCGTGAGCTGTTCACAGATTGCAAGTTTGTTGTGAAAAAAATGGTTTATTCCTTAGAACAAAGAATTTTTCTGGTGTTGGAATTCCACCGCATAGAACACAGTGTTGCTGCAACAAGACGAAGTTTTCAACGAAAGTTTAATGTAACTGTCGTGTACTCGCCTATGGTAACGGGTTCTTTTACTGTGATTGAAAAAAACTACTCTCCTTGAAAAAAAATAACTATAACATTTATTTCTACGACAAGACAAGCTATTCTAAATACATATTAAGTTTAAATGACTGCATTTCCGAAAGTAAACAGTTCAGTATCTTTTTAGCTGCTGATCACAACGCTGTTCCGTTTTTCAAGTTTTTCCAAGTTGTTGTGGTTTTTGTCCGGAGTTGAGTTGTTACTCGCTTCGTCGAAGATTGCGGATTCACGCTACACTCCCACCTTTTGGGTTTTTCTTTTCAAGAAAACTCAAAATGTTCTTTAGTCCAAACAGTTCACAGGTCTAGCCGATTGGGAACTTGAATCTTTCGGCCGAAACGGGTTTTCATGGTATTTAGATTTGGCAGAGACGTTTCGTTCGATTCTGGAAGCTCAGGATGTTCAACATATTGCTGTTGTACTGCCTCTTCTTTCTCATCTTCAACTCCACATGCTCTCTTCTCTAGTAGATTCTCTACTGAAGGCGTTTGAACTTCAAGTGCGTAGAGACGCTGTACAGGTCTCAGAAATTCGCCTTTCTTTGTTTTTACTTTCACAAGACGAACTGAAACGTCCTTACCAGGGAATATTTCTGTTATTTTCCCCAGAGGCCAATTCAGACGTTTTTGATTGGTTACTTCGACAATAACCACTTCTCCTACCTTGAAATCGTGGGTTTTTATCATTTTCTTAGTTTGTTGCCTCAGCTGCCACAAGTATTCCAGTCGGCATCGATTTCTGGGATCTTCTTGCAGTTTACACCTATACAGTCGCCGCTTGCGAAAATACTCAGGAGATAGTTCCAAGTGGTCAAGATCTGGAATTCCATTTTCTCTACGTTTTCTGAGGAATGAAGATGGTGTTATAGGTTCCAAATCATGGTGTTCAGAAACGTAGGTAATGAGTCTTGAATTTACGATGTCTTCGCAATAACATAGAATCATATTCAATTCTTCGTAACTCAGACATGCTCGGCTTAGAACTTTCTTCAGAAGGTCTTTTACTAGGGCAATAAGGCGCTCCCACCATGGAGCTGATGGTGGTATAAATTTCCAAATATTTTCCTTCTTTTTCCCTTCTTCATTTTGACTTAGCTTCATCCATCGAGGTATTTTGACCTCTGAAAGATTCTTTATACCCTTCCGACAGTTCCAAAATAGTTTCGATAGACCTTCTGGCAGGGCATCATCACATTTAAGTCCAAGATTCCAGGATTCTTGAAGCATAAACTTTGGAATGATGGTTACAGGAGAGGATATATCCAAAGGGTCAAATATACTCTGAGCCAAAGAAAGCAGATCTCTTTTAGTAAGAACCAGATTTTCATTTTTCGGACAGTTTATGATACAAGACAGAGTATCTTGTTTTAGGTCCCAGTTTAGACCCAGTAAGGATAGAGTTTGGTATTTGTCGGGTTGATCGATAATTTCAAGTGAAGCATTTGATTCCCAGCCTCGTAGATTGAATTTTCCTAAAGACATCAACGCTTGCGATTCAGCTATAAATTTATCTGCTTCATCTATATTCTTCAAACTGCAGACACAATTATCCACATAAAATGAATTCTTCAAAATTTCCGCAGTATCCAAGAGCTCTTCAGGGGCTTTTTCCAGATGGCAATTCAAAGTTGCCGCTAAAAGGGATGGACTGCAGGTGACACCAAACACAACTCTACGATGTCTGTAGATTTTCATTCCCTTGTCTTTGGTTTTCCATAAAAATCGCAGATAATCCTTGTACCTCTCTCTGATTCCGATCTGAAGAAATGCCTTCTCAATGTCTGATGCTATTTCAGCAGGAAATTTCCGGAGACGATTCAGTAGGGAAGGAACAAGTTCAATTAAATTAGGACCACTTTCCAAGTAGGCATTCAGTGAGGGTGTACCCTTTATAAGTGCGGATGCATCGAAAACTGGCCTCACTTTCTTAGTAATGCTGTTCTCTTTAAATACAGACCTGTGCGGGAGATAGTATACATTCAATTCCTTTTTATCTTCGATTTCTTCAATGACACCGTCAGCAATCCATTTTTTAAAGATATCTGCATATACTCCAACTCTCTCGGATTCTACAAGTATTTTATAAACAGAAGAAAGTTGTTTCTCGGCCATTTGTCTATTGTCAGGGAGCCGGGATGATTCTAACACCCAAGGTAAGGCGACTTCGTACCTCCCCTCCTCATCAATCGTCAGAGTGTTTCGAAAATAATCTGAAGTACCTTGATGCATTTCAGTCTTCTTTTTCGATTCAGTAGGATCAGTAATTCCAATGGCTTCTAACTTACATAAGTCACTTATATTACAATCTTTTATAAGTAAGTTTGTCACTGTCATGCTTATAGAGTCTGAACTGCTTGGTGCTCTTCCCATAAGTGTCCAACCAAGCAAAGTCTCAGTGGCAGTTAATCCACAAGTTAAATTGAGGATTTTTCCAGTCATCAATTTTCCTGCTATGTCAGCACCAATAAGCAAATGGATTGTTGATGAAGAACAAGATGGTAAACATTCTTCATCCGTTAGATGGATTCCATTATCCTCTAGTTCCTTTGACCAAAATCCGGTTGGTATCTGACAAATTTCGGCACAGATTTTCTCTTGGTCAAATGCGTTAAAAGTGCAATGATAATTTTTGTTAAAATCACTTACAAAAATCTTGTATTCTGAATGTTTCTGAGGATTTTGCATCCCTCCAAACAACGTATGAATAAGAGTTGTTTCTTTTAATGCAGGATACTTCATTTTCTTAGCAGCTTCTTTCGTAATATAAGATTTCTGGCTTCCAGTGTCTATGAGGGCCCTCACAGCAAAATCCTGTGTTTCTCCTCGAAGAACCACGACCACGGTTTGTAGAAACACACTTGTAGAACATGTGGGATTGGTCAATGTATTGAACTGTCCAAAATTGATTGAACTTTCCGTTGCTTCTTGAGAGTTAGAAGACTCAACGGTCTTTCTATCAGGGCACATCACAGCATGATGTCTTTGACCACAAATTCCACAATTCACTTGGACCCTGCATAGCTTTGACACGTGACCGTTACTTAGACATCTGAAACAGCAACCTCTTTTCTTCAATCGGTTCATTTTCTCACTTAAATCCAAATTTCGAGCAACATGACATTCTTTGGATTCATGATTGTTCTTGTCACAAAATGCACACTTCAAAACAGATTTTTGGTTTCCTGAAAAAAGTCCCGCAGCTGTCGGCAAGTCTCTTTTAATCTTTATATTTTTGTTATTTTCTTTCAAAGAGAAGCCTTCCATAGCAAGAGCTATCCTGTCCTCATTTTCAACTTCGTTCTTCAAAAATTTCATCAAACTTTCCAATCGAGATTCTTTTGTGTCATCTTTTTCATCCAATCCTCTATCATTTCTCCGCCAGGCTCTTAAAACTTCTTCACTTAAACAAGACTCAACCAAGGGAAACAACATGGCCGCATACTTTGCTGTAGTAACGCCAAGAGTTTCTAATGATCTCAGCTGGGTTTCAAGTCGATCATAAACAGTTGATAATTCAACATGTTTATCTTTTAGATTAAATGCGAGTGTCAATTTTAACAATTCTCTAACGTAATATTCAACCAATAAATCATCTCTGCCGAATCTAGATTTCAGGCAATCAATCGCCTTGCAATAATTTCCGGAGGTAGGGGGAAACCTTTCAACTAATTCCCTCGCTCTGGAATTCGGGATAGTTGCTTGGACTAAGTATTGAAACTTGTCGGTTTCATCGATATCGTTGTCTTCATCAATTTTTACGAATTGTCCCCAAAACGGCAGCCAATCTTTAATTTCTCCGCCAAATTTCTTCAGTTCCAAACGAGGCAGCTTGAATTTCCGCTTTTCACCGCTAACTGAAGATAATGTATCAGCGTTAACAGTGGGATTAGTTTTTCGATCCACTAATAAACTCATCCTTTTAAAATTGAGTGAATACTCATCTGCTGAACGAGATTCTTTTTCAATATCGTCTTCATTTATGTCTTCAGACATCAACAAAAGATTCAAAATATCTTCATTTAATTGCAAAAGTTCATTATTTTTCTCGCCAAGCAGCTGGAAGGTTGCCAAACAATCTAAATCATCTGCAATGTTTACTTCCGTTTTCGCTGACTCATCTAAATGATTAAACAACCTAGTAAATGCAGATCTAACTGTTTTTCGTTTAAGCTTTAAAGCTTCCATAATTTTTCTGAAACAGTTATTCTTCAAAGTATCGACAAATTTCTAATAACAAATAATTTATCGTCAAAAAAATTCACTTGCCTTTCGAATCGTTGATTTCAAATCACAGTCCTGTCGCGGACGCCATGTCGTGTACTCGCCTATGGTACACGGGTTCTTTTACTGTGATTGAAAAAAACTACTCTCCTTGAAAAAAATAACTATAACATTTATTTCTACGACAAGACAAGCTATTCTAAATACATATTAAGTTTAAATGACTGCATTTCCGAAAGTAAACAGTGCAGTATCTTTTCAGCTGCTGATCACAACGCTGTTCCGTTTTTCAAGTTTTTCCAAGTTGTTGTGGTTTTTGTCCGGAGTTGAGTTGTTACTCGCTTCGTCGAAGATTGCGGATTCACGCTACAGTAACCAAAGAGCCGAAAAGCGATACAATAAAGGATCTGTTTGAAAAATTTTGAAATCACTAGACATGAACCCCTGCGACTTCTTTCTGTGGGGACACTTGAAAGAATAGGTAAACCACCACAATCCAGAAACAATTGAACAACTGAAGCAATACGTCTGTTCTGCATGTGAAGCCATCCCGCCTGAGATGTTTACATGGGTTTCTGCTCATTTCATTCTGAGACTACGCCATGTTATTGCAGCGCATGGTGGATATTTGGAGAATATCGTAGCTTAAATTTTTTAAAGACTGCAGCGCTATCTGTTGTTGAAAATTGTAACTCATTTCGCAAGTTTGTCTGCCTGAAAATTTACTGTTCTCCCAAGCATATTGCAACAAACGGTGTATTTTTATCGCTGCGTGTTTAGTTTTTATTGATTTTTGAAATATGCCGATCATTTTTGAAACACCCGATAATATATTATATAATGTATAGACTGGGCACTGCGTAATTTTTACTTACATTAAATAACTTTTACTATAAAAATACAGAATATTCATCATTTTTTTTAAATTTCTTATCTTTTACTTTATAAAACTTACCATAATTATAATAACACATTTTTGTAAAGCAGTTGCATGGTGGATATTTATTATCAGTTAACATCTGAAAAATTATAATTTTATAATTCATTTTAAAATCGGATCAATAAAACATGTAATTTCAAACAACTTCTGAAATCAATTTACAATTATAAGACAGTTAGAAGTTTTACCCGGACTTAAAAGTTACACTTTATTTTTAGACTAAATAACCAAAATCTATTCAAAGAATTTTTATCTTGCCTTGTAGAATGTAAAGTTTATTTAGGTTCTAAAACACGGCTCTAATTTTCCGCCTCATCTTTCACACAAAATCATAATGAGCTTTAAGCACGAGGCTTGAAGCATGGCCTCATCAATCATTATCCTCTCTCCTGCTTTACTGAAGCGGTGTCATTAACGAACAGATAATGTATTTAATGCGAGAAGAATTTGATTTTAGATTTGAAAATAATTTGCAGATAGAATGGAAGAAAGTAATTGTTATTTTTGGGATCACTCAATACCAATTATAATAGGAGTACTGATACTTAATAATGATCATTCATTTTTAGAAGCTTACGGGTGATTGAAAGAAGGGAATCTTTAGGGTCTTTTTTCATTAGAATGGAAGAAAGTAATTGTTATTTTTGGGATCACTCAGTACCAATTATAATAGGAGTACTGATACTTAAGAATGATCATTCATTTTTAGAAGCTTACGGGTTATTGAAAGAAGGGAATCTTTAGGGTCGTTTTTCATTAGAATGGAAGAAAGTAATTATTATTTTTGGGGTCACTCAATACCAATTATAATAGGAATACTGATACTTAATAATGATCATTCATTTTTAGAAGCTTACGGGTGATTGAAAGAAGGGAATCTTTAGGGTCTTTTTTCATTAGAATGGAAGAAAGTAATTGTTATTTTTGGGATCACTCAATACCAATTATAATAGGAGTACTGATACTTAAGAATGATCATTCATTTTTAGAAGCTTACGGGTGATTGAAAGAAGGGAATCTTTAGGGTCGTTTTTCATTAGAATGGAAGAAAGTAATTGTTATTTTTGGGGTCACTCAATACCAATTATAATAGGAATACTGATACTTAATAATGATCATTCATTTTTAGAAGCTTACGGGTGATTGAAAGAAGGGAATCTTTAGGGTCTTTTTTCATTAGAATGGAAGAAAGTAATTGTTATTTTGGGGATCACTCAATACCAATTATAATAGGAGTACTGATACTTAATAATGATCATTCATTTTTAGAAGCTTACGGGTGATTGAAAGAAGGGAATCTTTAGGGTTATTTTTCATTAGAATGGAAGAAAGTAATTGTTATTTTTGAAGTCACTCAATACCAAATATAATAGGAGTACTGATACTTAATAATGATCATTCCTTTTTAGAAGCTTACGGGTGATTAAAAAAAAGGAAATCTTTTGAGTTTTTTTTTTTTAATTTTATTTAACTACAATCTATAACTTTGCAATTTTATTTTTCTGTATTGAATTTATTGAATAATTTTTGTTCATCTCATGCAAAAATATATGAATATTTTTTAAAGATGTTTGTTTCTCAGTCAGATAGATATTTGTCTGATCTTTAATAGACCTTTTCCATATTTTAGTGATTGGATTAATTTAATCTTATTATTACAAGATATTGTTATAATATATCCACGATGTTCTAAATGCTGCATAATATTATGAAGATATGCAAACTGTGTTTTAAGGTTGAGGTTCTTCAGCTTCTAAATATCGCGACCTATTTTTTGGAAACCGAATCGATAGGCAACCCACTTTATGTTAAGCGCATTAAATTTTTTCAAAGACAAACAACAATGTAATTTATAAATAAGCATTTACGAATCTAAAAGAAACTTTTGTGTTGAAAAAAAATTATTATCAAATATAATTTATTATATTATTAATATATTTTATAAGCTTTTCCAAACGTATCCCGAACCACTTCGATAATGATGCGTGAGCAAACTGAATCGAATGCCCATAGCGAAAAGGAGTTAGTGATTACGTGGAAGGGTCTAAAATTTTACTAACACTTTGAAAATTAAAATGTAAATATTTTTTTTTTACTGACTAAATTGATTAAACAAGCGCAACTTACATTTTTTAAATAAATTTTTGCTTTTGAATATAAATGATTTCTTTGTTCTAATATTTCAAAAATTAAAACTTCAATTTAGGAAATATTTTAAAATACTCCTCACTAAATTATTAAAAAATAACTAATGTTTTACGCATTTATAATGTATATATGTAAACACAGTTTAACATTCGCGTGGCCAAATAGAAGAAACTTTCGAAATTTTAAAATTTCTATCTATTTTACCACTGGAGGCCTAATTTATGTACAAAGAATAAGTGGCAAGAAATACGTCAGTCTACATCACGACACAAGAGCAGAATAGACCAAAATTTTTCCCATCAGTGATTTTACTATGATATTTTGATAGGGATTTCTTTGACGCTTGTCGATTTAGGTAAGGGAAATTTAGGTATCGTTAAAAGAATGTTGTAAGCAATAGGGTCTTTTATCCCTTCACTTGGAACATAACAAAACATTGAGACCATCAATTTTCAAGAGCGCGTATAGAATTAATTAAATAAAAAAGTAGGAATTGGATCAGGAAATAAGAGAACATTTTAGAATAAAGTTAATATGATAGCATAACATATACATGTACATTACAAAGATATCATTACATATATATGTAATGATAACTCTGAATCTAATTTAAATCTTAATTAATTTCCTAACTTTTATCTTAATTTAACCCATATTAACTTCATTCTAAAATGTTCTCTTATTTCCTGATCCAATTCCACTTGTTTTATTTAATTAATACTACACAAGATCTCGAAAACTTCTGTAATCAGCACTTTTACTCGCTTCAAGGGATAGGAATCTGCCATGCTTAGCAAATTCTTTTAAAAGTTGCCAGAATTCCCTTAACTAAATCGACACGAGTCAAAAAACATCCCTATCAAAATCTCATAGTAGAAGATCACTAGGGGGAAATATTTAGACCTCTTTTATGCTCTTTTGCTCTTCTCTTGTGTCGTGGACTGACGTATCTCGTCTATTCTTGTTTGTACTAAAATTATGCCTCCAGGGAGAGAATGAATCGGAAGTTTTAAAATTTCAAGTGTCTTCTTTCTTTGGCCATGAATTTGCTTAAAATTATGTTTTACATATATATATATATTACATTATTTGGTTGAAGCAGATTGCAGGTTCGAAGCAATGAAGAGACTTTGTAGTTTTAATTTCGTTTTATTCTATTCCGAGCGGCAGGCATGATTATATACAAGAATATTCAGCGTGGCACAAAGCAAAAGTAAGAAGAACGAAAAAAGAGACGAACAGATGATGACTTGCCTTATATAACATAGGATTTCTGGCCACGCGCCAATTCAATACACGTGTGACCTTTGCCACCTTTTGAAGGGTACAGAAGATATCACTTTCATTTGATATGTAGTACTGATGGCGCACTATTTTTACAAAGGAATTAATTAAACCGAAAGTGGAATTGGATCACGAAATAAGAGAATATTTTAGAATGAAGTTAAGTATGGGCTAAATTAAGATAAAATCTTGGAAATTAATTAAAATGAAATTAGAATTAAAATATCATTACACACACACATACACACACATATATATATATATAAAGTTTTTTTTTTCTTCATATGGTCCATCTTAATTTGAGAGTTTTATTTTTCAAATGATATCAACAAAATAAAAAATATATATATTCAACTCATTATTAGGATGCCACAAACTCCAAACAAATCATTTGAAATCCAATAATTGCCTTTTCGTCTTTTAGAATGCAAAGACCGCCATCATTCTAATTCTTGTTTACTTTTATCATTAATGAAAGTCCTAATTTTCCACTTCATCTTTTCCAGAAAAATCATAATGAGCGCAAAATGCAAGGCATGCTTGAAGTGTGTTCTCATCAAACATTGCTCTTTCTCTCTCTCTCTCTCTCTTTCTCTTTCCTGTTTAATTGAAGCGCTATCATTAGCGAAAGCATCTGTACTTCAAACAGAAAGGAATTCGAACTTTACTTCGAATATAATTAGCCTTAAAGGGAAAGAAAGTAGGATTGGAAAAAAAGAAATGATAAAAAATAAAATATAAGTTAAAGATATTTGATTTCTCAATTCGATTTCGAAGCAGATATAGTATGTTTTCTCATTTGTTTTGGATTTTGTTGTGCTGTTTAAAAAAACTATAGTTGTGTTGTCTAAAAAAACTATAGGTGTGCTGTCTAAAAAAACTATAGTTGTGCTGTTTAAAAAAATTATAGTTGTGCTGTTTAAAAAAACTATAGGTGTGCTGTCTAAAAAAACTATTGGTGTGCTGTCTAAAAAAAACTATATTTGTGCTGTATAAAAAAACTATAGGTGTGATGTTTAAAAAAACTATAGGTGTGATGTTTAAAAAAACTATAGGTGTGCTGTTTAAAAAAACTATAGGTGTGCTGTCTAAAAAATCTATAGGTGTGCTGTCTAAAAAAACTATAGTTGTGCTGTATAAAAAAACTATAGGTGTGATGTTTAAAAAAATTATAGTTGTGCTGTTTAAAAAAACTATAGGTGTGCTGTCTAAAAAAACTATAGTTGTGCTGTATAAAAAAACTATAGTTGTGCTGTATAAAAAAACTATAGGTGTGATGTTTAAAAAAACTATAGGTGTGATGTTTAAAAAAACTATAGGTGTGATGTTTAAAAAAACTATAGGTGTGCTGTTTAAAAAAACTATAGGTGTGATGTTTAAAAAAACTATAGTTGTGCTGTTTAAAAAAACTATAGTTGTGCTGTTTAAAAAAAACTATAGGTGTGCTGTTTAAAAAAAACTATAGTTGTGCTGTTTAAAAAAAAACTATATTTTTCTATATTAATCTATAAAAATATTTATAATTTATTTTTTTTAAAAAGCAATAAAAATTTTATTTTAAAAAAATAGTTTAAGTTCATTTATTAATAATAAATTTTTAACCCATTCACCGTCATGGTGCACGCTTATGATTCATATCATCATTGTAATGGCAAGCCTCTTTCATTGTTATTTTTTTAACCGTAGAAGAAAATGTATTATCTAATTAGATAGTAGATTGAACTCACTGGCAAATCACGGGTCAAACAACATGTTTAAAACAATTTGTTGCTGATTAATATACCTTCGGTTTTTTCCCTTTGCTTGAGAAGAAAAGCATTAGCACTGTAGCAATATTTTGTATAATCTTATGAAGGAGGAAAGAAAATGGGAGTTTTTAGAAAAATAATCTGCTTGATAGTAATTAAAGACTATTAAAAACTGAAATAAAAAAAATCTTATAAATTGCAAAAAAAAATCAATTCTTAGTATGTGTGAGTTTGCTATTTAAATTCTCAAGATCCCTTGTCTATGCTGCTTAATATGCTTTAAATATAAGGCATCTTGAACTAAACTGAACAAGGCCATTAATTTTAGACATATTATTAAAATGTAAAATACTTTTTATTCAAAAATTTGTCTACCATGACAGTTTACATGCTAAATTTATTGAATATTTCTCATAAATTTGATATTTTCAAAATTTTGAATTTTTCTTTTCATCTGTGGCAGACAAAATATTTTTAATGGTATATTATTTCTCTACAACCCTTAAAATATAAAATTCAGCACTTACTTAACCCTTTAAAAGGGCCTCTTTTACTTGACATGGTATATCAAAATATATTTAGGATTGAGATGGCATAAGAAAAGTGAATCATTTAGCTTGTTAGATAACCAAATTAATTAATTAAAATAAATTTAAGTACTGATTAAGTAACAAATAAAGTCACATCATTTCGTATCAGATAAGGATCTAAAGTATCTAATTTTCTGCCTTATTGAAAAATTTATCAGAACTTATGCTAACTCACATAAAGTCATACAAAGATTGATGAATTTGGTTGGAAGCATACTTTCCAAAGCCGTGGAAAGGGTTAATGCGGAATAGAGACCTTGTTTACCAGTATAATTTAAAAATTGAACTCTTCCTTTTGAAATTTTTTTCATTCTTAATAATATTTCAAAGATGAAAATATGAAATTGATTGTACAAATATACTTTATAAAATTGACTGAATAAAAAGCATATATTCAGGTTAAATTGTATTATCTATCGAATACAAAAGAAACATTATATTTGAAAAGATAAAGTATCTATTTTTGAATTTAAACAAAACAAATAAAAAAATCGTAACAATTTTTCCATCATAATATATTTGAGATGAAAATTTTATTTCAATAAACCCATCGAAAACTGATAAATTCATATTTCAAGTATTAACGTTTTTCACGGTAGATGACTGAAATAAATTCAAGTTATTACAAGAATACCACAAATTTCAAATGAGCCGCTTCAAAAACTTATACAATTACAAATGTCAATAAACCCATCGAAAAATTATGAATTCAGATTTCAAAAAATACCAAATCTTCTTCCACAACAGATAACTGAAATAAATTCAAATTATTACAAGAATGCCACAAATTTCAAATGAACCACTTCAAAGATTTATACAGTTACAAATGTCGAATTTTCTTACTCGCTTCCAACTAAAATTGCCGAAATTAATCCAACAATTTCCTTCCCACTTGGTTCGGCGCCATCTTTTAAATTCTGCTGTTTACTTTCCAGCATAAGCATTGGCTCTAATTTTCCACTTCATCTTTTCCGAAAATCATAATGAGCACAAAGTACAGAGAGAGGTACAAAGTGTGTTCTTATCAAACATCGTCTGCTTAATTGAAGCACGATCATTAACGAACGGAGACTACTTCGAAAATAATTTAAACTTCACTCTGAAAATAATTAGCTGTTGGACTGGAGAAAATAATGAGAAACGTGATATTTCTTGCAGTAAATTTTTGAAAAGTATTTTGTTATTTATGCTTAACGTAGTACCTGCCTAACCTTTCAGAAAATTTTAAATAATACTCTACCTTTTAAGACCGAGTATTCTGTTTCAGATAAGGTACAATAACTATGCGATTTAGCACATAAACAGTTTTTTAAAAAAATTAACTTCTCATGAAATATTTTTGCATACTAAGATTTTTAGCTTGGTTGGTAAATTTTTATTTTTCATTTTATGCATGCATTTTTCTAATATTTTTATCTTTATTATATAGCAACCATATTGTACAATCAAACAAATAAATTTGACACAACCCTAATGTGCATGAGTTTAAGTTCAAATAATAAAACGATGAAAAATATTGTTGCAAATTTTATTTAAAATATTTAAAAAATCAATTTATAGAATTATTTTATAACGCTCAGTGGAGTTTAAAAAAGTCCATGCCAATGCAAAATCCCAGCTTCTGTTTTGGCGTCTAGTGACTCAAACAGTGTTTTTTGAAAATGCAAATAAAACTAAGCAAAAATAATAATAAATTATGGCATCGTAAACTTTTACCATATTATTATAATCGTATTATTTGCATTTTTATGCTGGAATATGGTAAAGGTCAATGAGCTGAAAACTAAGCAGGAATAATAATTAGTTAAGGCATCCTAAACGTTTACCATATTATTATAAACGTATTGTTTGCATTTTTATACTTAATTATGGTAAAGGTTAATGAGCTGAGGTCTGAAATTTTTAATATGCTGATTTTCTACTGCAACTTTTGTTAGTTAAAATGTGATAATCAGATAGATCTAAGATATTATTAGCAGGATAACAGCTCATCTTGACGGGTACACCTTCCAGTTGATATGGATTATGGTAAACCATTGTACGAAAATAACATGAGTATCAATGAATGGCTCAATTTTAAATTTTAACTAGCACAAAATTTATTTTCCTGCAGTCATATGTTCCTAAGTTATTTACAGTGTTATCAAGTCCCTTTTGCTTGTTTATGAAGCTAATCTCTTGTTAACTTATTTTGATTTGATTCAGCCATTTTTGTCATTAACTGGAGCTACAATATCTCTTTTCTTTTCTTTCTTTTAAATTAGGATTAATCGTTAAGAAATTCGAAATTGATATTGCATTGAATCTCTATATTTCAGGCATATTCTAGTTCGAAAACTTTGGTACAATGTCTCTCCGTCTTTTGATTTGTCTGAGAACATATGACCCAAACGCTTTCACTATATGGAACGAAATTGTTATGTGGACTTTACTCCAAATTTGTAAATTTCTGTCAAATTTGGTACGAAATACGTTCATAAATCAATCCTCTCCTCACGCCAAAATTTACCAATTTACCAAGAGTTGAATATCATTAATTTTTAATTAATTTCGCTCCCTCGATGTTGGCTTTGATTGGTTCGAAATAATTTAATTCTAAGCTTAATGACTCAGTCAGTTTTGATCGCCATAATATTGAAAATTTTTTTTTTCAAATTCTGGTATGCTAAAAATATTTTAGTTAACAAGATTAATTAGACTGTGAGATTGTGTAAACATTTAAATTTTATCATTTTTTCGGCAATACATTTGTAAATAGAAACATCATCAGATATAATTCTATAAAACATTAAAAGCATTTTTCAAAATTGTTCCATATTTCTATCTCTAACTGTTTAGAATTAGTTGCAAAACCACGATTGAATTATACATTTTTAACATTTTTTCATGATTTCATACATTTTTAATTAGAAATATATTGTTCTATGTTAAAGGTAGTTAAATTAAATTAAATAAATTCAAATTAGCAGCTCTTAAAATATTAATGAAAGTACGTTTCAATACGTTTCAAAATCCTTTGATAACAGCCGTACATTTATCCAACATAAATTAATGTTTTAGATGATTTTTTTTATGTTTATTTATAGATTTTTATTTAGATTTTTATTCTAAATTGTTTATATATGTTATTTCATATCTTATGTGAAAGTGTATGCATTTTTATAATTTAAGCATGTTAAAATAAAATATATTTATTAAAAAAGTAAAACCATTATAAATATATTCAACCTGACGTAAATCTATATTCCTAAAGCATCAATAAAAATAAGTTTGACTGTGAATTCCAAACTACAATATTTATCTCTCGTGTCAAATATTTGAGTATAAATTATTGTTATTTCTGCTTTTTAAGCTATATTTTAACATATTATTAGGAAAATAATGCATTTCCATTTATTTCAAAAATGCCACTTCCAAATCAACAGTTTTCAAACAAACTCAATATAATAATAGTTCTGGAATTGAATTTCAGCCAAATTAAAGACCCTTTCTTTGACGTGTCGTATATTGGAACACATGCTCGTAATGTTGACATAAATGATAAGCTAAAAATCTTTTCAGGAGAATAATGCTTAAAATGCTCTTGACAACGAAAATTTTCTTTTCTTATGTATCTGCTTTATGTGTTTATTGCCATTTTTATCACTTTCCGTATTCCTAATGTGCATTCTATTTTTTACAGGTAAGAAATTCTAGAATTCAATCTCAGTTGATAAGATATTGGTAATGATACTATTATTTTGGAAGATACCTTTGAAATCGAGAAAATTTTGTTTCAGTCTAGTTAATATCAGGCAAGTAATATTTCTCTTATAATATTACTGCATTATTCATTAATTAAATAAGAGTTTAAAACCGTTGCTTTTTTATTTTGATATAACAATGCTGATTAAAAATCAATTTTTTGTTATTTTCATTATGATGCATATTATAGTTTGATTTTTATTGTTTTCTGCATAAAAATTAAATAGTGCAATTAAATTTTCATTGTTTTCAATTCAATAGAGCATGCTGGGCTTAATTTCTATTTTCTTTATTATTATATTGAATATTAAATTCGAAATTCTATTTTATAAAGATATAATGTTATCTATTAAAATTGATTTGTATGATGGAATTATATAAATAGTACATATGTATTGGAAATGAATAGAATGATTTAGATTTAAATTTAAAGAATTAAAGTTTCGATTCTTTTTAATTATAACATAAATTTTACAATTTTAATTTAATAATTTAATTTAATTTAATTCAATAATTAAATTTTGGTCGTTTTCAGTTTAATGCCGCATATTAAGATTGGATTTCAAATTTATTTTATTAATAAACTAAACACATTTTTATTTTGATAAAATGATGCTGCTTAAACTCTAATTAATATTATTTTCAATACAGTGTATATTAAAATTGAATTTTCGATGTTTTCAATATAATATTGAATAATACGATTATCTTTTGTTCATTTTCAATTCAATAGTGCATGCTAAGTTTGAATATCTGTTCTCTTTATTATTATAGGGATTATTAAATTCGAATTTCAATTTATAAAAACATAATATTAAAATTTATTTATATGATGGGATTATATAAATGGTACGTATGAATTAAAAAACTAATGGAATCTTAAGTAATGCATATTAATGTTGCAATTACGTCTTTAATTCAATAATTAAATTTCATAATCTTTAATTTAATAATTAAATTTAATTCAACAATTAAATGGGCATTTTTTCAATTTAATATCTCATATTTGGATTGAATTTCAACTTTATTTTATTAAAAGCATAGATACTTTATTCTGTTGTTAATCGGTAATAATGATGTTATACTGAGAGAAGTATAGAAAATTTTTATTATTAGAATTTTTTTCTATGGTTCTACAAAAGCACAAATATCGTATTAATACGCTGTTAGGATTTCACTTCTCCCAATGATCAAATCTGTTCCTCTATCTTTTATCACCTTGAAGATAATTTTATTCTTTGTGCTTTTATATCAAACCTTGCATGATTTCAATATTCATTCCAAATGTTTGAAAACAAGGATTGGTGGCGCCAAAGTAATCACAGATCTTATTTCCTGATGACTGTAAAACGGATAAATATTTTTTTTTGATGCTGTTTCTGTTCCTTTAATAAAAACTTGTTTGAGATACTATGCAGCCAAAATTTAACAATCGTAATTTAACATATTTAATAATTAGTTTAATAATCTTCACAATCTTAATAATGGTCACATCTTTTGACCAAATGTGATCATTAGGTCATAATATGTAATTAAACTCAAATTAAATGAAAGGTCTTTATTGTAAATTGCTCAAGTTTTACTTTGAATGCAGTGTTGGTTTGGTTTAAAGTGGAATAATAAATAAAAGTTAAAAATATTTCGGATTAAATTACATTCCAAACTTCAGAAAATAATATTAAAAATATTTCACGTCAAAGCATTCGAATTAGATGGTGGAATATTTTTAGAAGTTTGCGAACATTAATTTTAACTGTAACCACGAACTTTCTTTAACGATTTAAATAAGCAGCGAAATCCATTGCTCTGAATATTAAACTCACGCAATATTAGAGGTTTGCATGTTTCGTTTTCCAAGAGGATCTTAAATTTTAATATAAAATGGCTAATTTAACTCTTAAATTGATAAATTATTAAATCAAAGCTACAGCTTCTAATTTGTACTCATTATTATTTCATTTACACTACAAAAGTGAAGCAATAATTAAAAAAGCTATTAATATAATAAGAAAGGTGTAAAAATATCCTTTGAAGTTCATTATATGGTAGAAAATTATTTTTTATAAATATTCAAATCAAAAAATGAAATCATAAGAACAACAGACGTTAAAAGAAATACTTTAAGTCGGTCGAAATTTTGCCATTTTTATAAATTTTTTATTTTCTTGTATATGAAATGTAGAGAAAGTCGTTATTTGATAATCAATAAATGATTTAAACACATGATTGTGTCAAATCTCACCTTTTGATTTATAAAAGTCAAGAAAACTCACTTTTGGCATTGCTTGTTTGTGAACATAACAAAAAAAAATCGCTTTAAACTAGAAGAATGAAATTTGGTTTATGCACTTTAAATCTAATTTGTAGATTTCTATCAAGTTTTGAACAGAATTTCACAAATAGACAAACTTGTCAGGCAGGTAAAAGTTTTGACAACAGACAAATTAGCCAGATAGACAAACTTCCTCTAAATTCCATTTAGGTGAAGTTTGTGTCAAGAGATTGTGAAGATGCATTCCGTAGCATAATAATGTGCCCTGCCAATCCCAACACAACTGCACTGATCAATCTGTCGGAGAGAGATCAGTGTTGTGCCCAAAATAACATCATATAATAATAAACATCAGAATTCTTTATATAAGATTTTATTTCATATAAAAGTTTAATATTATATTTTTATAAAAAGTTTAAATATTAGTATATCTGTTTATAAAATAGATATACCAATATCTAATTAAATATTTAATAAAAATATGCGTAATAAAATCTTTCGCCTTTTGAGAGAACAGATAAATGCATTTCACATAAAATATTTTATTTTCTAATAAAAATTTCTGACATTTCGGCTGCATGGAACAAAATTAATTGGAGAAATTGTTGGAGAACCAACGAAATAAAACAAATATAAAGCGCTTGAATGCATCACCTTGATTACACAAGAATCTACTTAATTTAAATAGAGAATTTTGGAATCAGAATCTCAGAAATTCGTGCCAAAACAAAAGCAAAAGAACTTCTCTTGACTTAAAACCTTAATCTTTCGAAGTCCAAATTAAATTACTCTCCATTTCAAGTTTCCTAAGATTGTTTTCTTTCATTTCTTTTATCTAGAAATTTCCGTCTTTTCCTAAAATTTGCTCGAAGAAATGATCTTTTAAAATATTTTTCTTTGTACTTTATTTTTTTTTACTCTAATGGCATCAACGATTTAGGTTTATTTTTTAACAGAAATTCCAAGGGAACGGATAATATTTTTTTAGATGGTAGAGTTTAAAGAAATTATTGTTCCTGAAAAATATAATTTGAATTCTCGTTTGCATTTTTGAGAAACTTTTCATAAAAGTTGTTGAAAACTCTTCCCAATGTTTTTAATGATTACTCTTAAACATTTGAAAATAAAAAAAAAAATCGAATTAACTTCGCATAAAAACAATCCTACTTTAAATCAAAATAATCTTGCTAAAACATTAAAGTGATTAAGTTAATAAAAAAGCAAACACTAGGAATGCTAGTTAAACGCATTAGAAGCTTAATTTTTTAATGTTCTTATAGAAGTATAGAAAAAGTTTATTAAATTAATTATAAAGCCCATCGTTTGACTGAAACGGATTTATGCAATCTAGTTTATGTTGAGGATGATATTTAAGCCATTTCCTTTGTTTAATAAAGATATTCACACATGCGAATTAGGGAGGAAATAAGATTTAGGAGGATAATTATTTTCTAGCAATGAAGTGTTTAAGAGCATTTAATTAAAAGTTTATTTCAATTATTTCTAGTTTTTATTGCAGTAATTTCTGACTACTAGCATTAAAATATTTAATTTTATCATTTTATTTTCACGTTTTAGCAAAAGACTAGTCCTAGAACAAGCCATGTTATTCGCCCTAATATTAACAGCATTAATATAATTCTGCTAACCAGTTTTATTGGTATCATTAAATTGAAAGGACCATTACAAATTTTTCTTGCATATTAAATATAAATCATTTTTATTTATTCAGTTTAATTAGCGGATAAAATTCACGAAATTGGTTCAATTATTCTGAATGGGGGGGATTTGTCAACTCTCTGTTCTGTGATGTCATCCAAAACATTAAATGGCAGAGAGGTACAGGTAAATCATCAATAATGTATATAAACATCACGAGTTTCAAACGATTTGAAAATTGGCAAAGCTAATACAAAAAGGGTGGGGGTGCTCTGTTGTATTCTTTTGTTACTTTAAAAATTTAAAATAATGGTATTTTTTAAATTTCTCTTGAAAATTATGGAAGGGCGAGGAGAGAACAGATGACATTGATTTCATATATCAAATTTATGAACTTTTTTTAAAAAATATAAATTAATGAAATTGATTCAGTGGCAGGAGCTGGAGGACTAGTTCTTTGGCTTTCCTAATTATATATATATATATATAGAGAGAGAGAAATTAGAGGCCTGTATTTTATTTTTGAGATATTATACACCTCGAGTCCTATAGCTCAATAATCAATAAATATGTATTGTTTGGTAAATTTGTAATAAAATAGTTGCTTACTAGTAAACTTTAAAAAATAAAATAGTATGCTATTCTAAGCCGCTGAATATAATTGGCTTAGCTTTATTTCGTCTGTATCCTTAACATTCTGTTAGTCGCGCCTTATATGACAGATACAATATTATTTCTTTTTTCAATAACTAGATGATACTATGTTTCAGATGAAAAAAAAATTTGTTCCGTTTATATTTTGTTATTGTGTTTTTGCTTGTGTGGACTATAAATTGTGTAATTTATTTGTTTTATTTATTAATGTTAGCAATATGTACTGATGTATCTGACGGATACAACGTGACAGTATCTGTTTGAAAAAAAATCGCGTGACAAATAGAGTTTTAAGGCCAATATTCCGCATGAGGCAGTTTTTCACTTATCATTTTCAAGGGAATACGCTTGCTACAATATTAACTAGTCAATAGGCGTCGAATTATCCCGCATTTAAATACAAATGGATTAATGTTTAATATATACTATTCCGCTTACGCATGAAAACTGGTTATGGTTACGAAACATAGGTAGTAAAAGACAGTCAGAATGAATATAAGATGGCATTCCCAGAAGTTGATAATACATATAAAGTGCGCATACTATTGTTAAACAACAGTAAAAGACCAACTCGTTTTTACGCCTTTGCTTACACAGCCTTAAAAGTAAAATATATTGGAATTTTCTAGAAGGAAGAATATTGTCTTCTAATAGAGATATCGTCATAATTCTAGTATTTTCTTGAACCTATATTTTTTGTCACCGTATCTCATAACGGTAACCAATTTTGTCTCCAAGCTCAAGGTTTACTGATATGGCGTTCAGCATCTTTTAAAAAATCTGCGAATTTCTCTTATTATGAGACTAACTACACAGGAAAGTAATGTTACAAATTTGAATCTGATACAAACTTTCGAACTGGAACTCAACCATCTTTGGGAGGAAATGAAAGCCTGTTTAATCATCTTTAGAAGGAAATTATTTCTAAACAATCCTAATTTTAATAATATAATTATTAAGATTTTGCTAAATCACAAGATTGTAAATAGCATTCTCTTCCAAAACTTATTTTATTAATTATGTAATTAGATGGTCGAGAAATAAACAGAATGTTTTCTTTGGGTTTCTAATCATTTATGGGCTAGTAACAGTGTACGCGCTTTGTCAAAAATGCGGCACAACTGCTGTTACACTAAACAATTACGATTTAGCAGTCCTATGACTATCTCCTATGAAGAGATCCCATGAATGTTTGGATGTTTTTTTTTCTTATCATCTTGAAATCGGTTTCTATTTTTCTTATCTATGCAATCCTCTCTCACTGCGACGAATGGATTGATTCTTAAAGAAAACAAATTTAATAACATAGAATCCAAAGGCAATTACATACTCTAACTCTTAAATATAAAGAGACTAAAGAACTTTCTTCCTTAAATTTTGAAGATTTAAGACATCGTTTGTCTAGCTTGTAATCGCCACGTTAATAATACGATCTAAGAAGGTATCAAGTGATCTTAAATTTTTCTATCTTTGATGGGAATTTTGTTAATTAGCACAACATCGTTGCAATATGAACTATATTTACATCCATTTTGCTTTTTAATGTTTTCTGTGTAATCAGGCGTTTCAATTAAAACAGTTTAAGAGATCGTAGTATGAACGAAACATGCATTGAAGTTTGTATTCTATAAAACATTAAAAACATTCAAAATGAAGAGCTCTCAATAAATGATAATTAGCCCACACAATCGCAAAAAATTTGATAGTTTGTATTGAAAAAATCTGATTTGTATTGTAAATTTTGGTTTAACACATATAAATGTTTTTTGTTGATTATGAAAACAGTTTTAGTAGTAAAAACGCATCGTATTACTTTTATTATAACACTAAATTTAAATTAATTAAATTAAAATTTTATAGAATAAATAATATTCTAAAAGAAATTTATGCCCAATTTTAAGAAAAGATTTCAAGTAAAGCATGAATTTTTTTAAAAAATGTTTCCAAAGCCTAGCAAAATAAATAGTTTCTAATTGTAAGACTATTAGAAACTATTATTTTATTGTTGATTTCAATAAAACTGTCTTATTGAATAAGGCAGCGTTATTATGTTGAATGAAGCAATAACATACAATTTGGGAAATGAAATTTCACTTCACGTTTTAAAACAGCAGTGAAAAATTCATAAACCTTTAAAAAATCTGTGTCAAATGTTTAAAAAAAAAAACCCACACATTTCAACTTCATTTCAACGAACACGCGTAAGTTTGGAATATGTTTTATTTACTTACGAAGAAATCTTCACAGTGAAGAAGCTTCTGGGTTTCTACATAATACCATCAAAAACAGAGACCTCCCCCCCTCAAAAAAAAAGCGACCGCATTTCTTCAAATGGAAAATTCCATCGTAATAAATAGAGTGTGAAGCTTTCGCGAGTTTCCCTAATGCTATTCAGAACAAACCCTCTTTTTATGTGAGCGACCCATTCACGGTGCGGAATTCATTTGGATATAAATGCTTCTACGAAAATGGATTCCAAAACTTTTCAAGTGATCTCGCCACTATTGGGGCACATAAATATAAACTGAAATTGAGAATATGTTTCTTGCATTTAAATTTATGCTGCAGCGTATTTTCTGAGGCTGTGAGAGATTTGTGTACAAAAGATGCTGAATTTTTCCCCAGTTTATATCTTTCTTATCCTTTCTGTTCTATATTATATCTTGCTAGCAATTATAATTTTAATTTGAAAATGGATTGTTTTCTAACAAAAGTTAAAGTCTTTATCATGTTCATGTTAGATGAGAACTGATATGGTTCCATAAGGTGAATCGTAATGAAATCATAAATAGTGTTCATATTTTGTATCACGCAGAACAGTGTAAGCTTTTGAGATAGCATTAGCAGCATTATAAGTGTAATTGTTAATTTCATCTCAAAAGTTCTACTTTTAAATTCTTTATTAATCAGTTTACGTGGTTTTAAAATATGTGACACATGCAGGATAATTTTAAAAAGTTGCTCTGATTGCAAATGACTGTAACTTCCTAGTGAATAATGACTAAAAAAGGATTGAACACAATAAAGAAAAAAGATTAAAGTCTTGCCTGCATACGTACTTACTTTCTTATATGACTTTTCTTGTTCAGACAAGTAGATTCATGAAATAGTCATTTCATGTCAGATGACCAAGATTTATGAAATAGTCATTTCATTCCAGACGAGCAAGATTTATGAAATAGTCATTTCATGCCTGATGAGCAAGATTCATGAAATAGTCATTTCATGCCAGACGAGCAGGATTTATGAAATAGTCATTTCATCCTAGACGAGCAAGATTTATGAAATAGTCATTTCAACCCAGACGAGCAAGATTCATGAAATAGTCATTTCATGTCAGATACTTAAAAAATCACTGAACAGCATTCCCTCGAGGTCAACTATTGATGCGCAATAGAAGTCCATGCATACCTCAGGAAAATCACGTTATTTCCAAGGGACAAAGGCAAATAATAGTCTTATAGGGGAAACTAAATACCACTATCCTGACAACGTTGTTTCAACTATTTATATTAAAATTAAACCCGAATAATAGCAGAAAGACAATTATTGACTCATTGGACAATTCAACAACCTCGTATGAATGAATGCACCTTAAAACTTGTTGCATTGATGAGTCTCACGCATATTCTGCAAGTGGCTGTCTTAATCTTTTGAAATTTCTTCTTCTGAACTTATTTTATATGGATATGCCATCTGGGCTTTGTATTTATAGTGTTCAGGGTACATAAGAATTAACGAACTGAAAAGTCATAGAAAAGAGTTCATACGGCAGTGAAAAGAACTGCCATTACTATGTTTTTCTCCAGGAACAAAGATAATAGGCAGTTATTATGTATGCAAATAACAACTTAAGCTTCTTTCTATATTACATGGAGGATAGTTATTTGCAGTAATTAATTTAAATTTTCCTGTAAATTGTTCTACTGATTCTTTCATACCATTTCACATCTGCATATGCTTATGGATGTATCAGATTGTTATGGATTTAGCATGATGGTTTTGCTTCCCTGGACATAGGAAGTTTAGATGGTAATTTTGAAAGAAAATTATTTTAAAGCTGAATGAAATCAGAAAGTTCTTGCTTATTCAAATCACAATATATGCTTGAAATACTAAGCAAACTGGTAATCGAGAAAGAATTTTTTTTGTAAATCTGAATTTAATCGATAATAATCTATGAACTCTGCACCATATTCCAAGATATTAATGTTTAGGCTGGAATGGTGAACTTCCAGATAACGTCTTTTTGTCTGTCATTTGGGAATTTCTCTCTGAAAGTCCAATACATTGTTTTTAAATTCAGCAATTCATTTGTAGGGATATCTTCGTAACAAAGATATTTCATTTTTTAAGCCCCTATAAAGGAAATTCCTGTTGCACCATTACTTTCTAGTTTATATTTATAAGTATAGTTAAATTTGAACGGGTATTTAAAAATCTTTCATAAGAATATTTTAAAATGCATAGATTATACAGTTTTCATTACTATTGTGCTGCCATTAGAAACTTCTCATTCAAAATTATTAGAAGTGATTGAATTTTGCATCTATTATTTTCAACGCCATCTTTTTGGTTTCCCGTATATGAAATAAACAAAAAGAAGATAATTCAAATGTCAATAAAAAAGAAAAATGAGCTCGAAGATTTGATAGATCTCAACGGTTCAGATTTCCGTAAGTATAAAAAAATGTCCGAACTAGACGAATAAAATTGATATGTTGATATAAATTTCTCTCAATTTTTGAACGAAATTCCTTCACAGGAAATCTGGATATCCTAGGAAAAGGAAACACAAGAAGTCCAAAGCGTTAAGAGCTAAATGGATAAAATTTGGTACACAGATTAAATTTTGTGCCAGTTATTTCATTGGTTTTACTCTTCCGAATATAAGTAACGCTTGATGATGATTAAAATATTTTTCTCTTTGTATATTTGGTTTATTTCAAAGTAAAAATACCATCTATACATAAACAATATGATCCATGTCGTTTTTGCTATTTTAAAATTGTCGTTTTCAAAATATTTATAGCAGATATAAATAAGAAATATTTTCACTTTTTAGCTCACCTAAACAAAATTGATCAAATATAGTTTAACTCGAAAAACGTGAATATATAGGCACCTAGAGTTTTATCGTTATTTATAACTCTATCCCATAATTGGACAGTTAAAGAAATCGGAATGGCTGACATCTCAGAGCAACTCAGCCAGACTAATATATCGTTTGCAATAATATATCGACATCTTTTTCTGGGCTTTGAAACCGTACGATTACCATCTTGCCAATTTATTATTGAGAAGTAAACATTTTTTTTTCTATCGTTTGATGAATATTTCAAGGCTACAAGTTTCATCATACTGAATTCATTATGTGTTGACTTAAAATGAACTGGATCATAAATATTCTTGCATTTCAACAACAACAACAACAACAAAAATTAAATCATGTTCTTAAAGTTTTAAAGACCCCACCTCCCTTTCTACAATTTCTCTTTTCTCACAATTACACCAAGGAGTGAATCGAAAATGCGGAGGAGAAATTTTCGGTATGGTGGTTGGTTTTCATCATCCTGATGGGTACAGTAACGGTGCAGGGGCATTTCATCTTTTTCGGAAGGTGAGATGTTCCACCTACAGGACGAGATGCACCGTGGCCGGTTATAGTTATTAGGATTTATCCATAGTTCCCGCCTATGTTATTGGGGGCCCCTATCATTCAAAATTTCTTTACGTCTTCAAACGGGGTGGAGTAGTCGCTTATGACTACATTCTCTTATTCTCCCCAAGGACGTATTTAGATAAGATGATACGAAGTTCCCGCTTCCCGGGGGGAGGCAAAGAAATGATATGGGTTTCAGTTACATAGATACCAATGACGGCTCGAACTCCTTTCATGGGGAATGAGTTCATGGGCTGTATTTTAATAGGGTTCATTTTGCGTTCACTGTAATTAATGCTTTTGTTGTCACGGCTGCTGGATCATGAATTTACTCTAGACGCTTTACTATGGGAGGAATGGCTCCTTTTGTGGTTATCTTCGTCCCACGAAAGGGGGAACGCCTTGTAATTGAGAATGAGAAGCTTCCTGCATGGTAGTTGGTACACGAAAAGGTGGGAGTCAGGATTCTCTCATCGATGACAGGCTTACTTCCCAACGGAAGGTTTGTACCATGGCCGGTGATGGCCCTTAAGACTCAACCACAGTTCCTGCCAGTGTTGCTGTTGTGGCGATCCGGTCATCCAGACTTTTCCGTGTCCTTCCAGCTTGTCGGAGTAGCCAGCTTGTGGTTATCTTCTGTTATATAATGCATATTAAGAGGAAGAAGTCTAATTTAAAAAAATCAAGTCAAGATTTTGATATATCTCTTCTTCTCAGAACCATATCAACTTAAAAAACATGTTTATAGGAATTATGTCTCCTCTTCGGGAATATTATAACTCAAAAACGCGAATTTGCTATAAGGTGTCAAAACAAAATTTATGATTTTCTATCACATTTTGATAAAATCCATTCTTTGGAAGTCCATCTGTCTGTCTGTTAGATTACAAGAGAACAGAATAACTGAAAAACGTAAAAAAGTTGGATGAATAAAATACGGAACATAATTTTAGATATAAAATGTATCAGATTTTGAATCAAATCTGACAGAAAATTAATTATCTGACTATCTATATTTCCTCATACATGTAAACCCCTTAATTGTAAAACGCAACTAATTAGATAAGTGAAATGTTATCTGTGGTATTGTAGTTCTGCGTGAAATTTTGTTTTAGTCAATTGAAATGAAAGCACCCAAAATGTCTACTCGGTTTTCTTCACTTATATTACGAAGATCAAAACGCTGCAATTTGAAAATAAAAATGAGTATTCCTAACAGTTACGATTTTATCACAATTTTTATGCATGGCACATATATTACGGAACATGCCAGAAAGTTTTGAGTATGCCACTCTAAGCTGCTTGCTATTAAACAAAAAAGCACACTTTTTCGGAAAATGTGTTTTTAATGCCACACAAAAAAAAGGACTGAATTATTTTTTTTATTTTCATAATCTGTTTCGATACTCTATTTATTCATAAATATGTAATTTAAATAAATAAAATGAGTTGAATCTGCTAGTTAGCTTACAAAGATGATCTGAAACATTTTTGTTATCCAGGCGTGATTTTTTTTGTCATGTGAGATCATGCTGAGGTTTTGGTTTGAGGATTTTAAAGCTACAAAACGCACGGGTAGAAAATAAGCTATTTATCGTTTTTGAGACGTCAATTTTTAGCTTTTAGGTTTATTAGAAAACTAGTCGCCTTTAGCGACCAGCCGGTTCGCCAATCTTAATGTTCGTTAAAATTTTAATAATTAAATATTTTATGCAATTCTAACTTTAATAGATTCCTCAGCAAAATATTTTAAAACTTCAAATTTTGATAGTCATATAATTCACTCATAATATTATAAAGGCCTTCAGTCATAACGTGATATGTATCTCTCTAATTTTCTGTTACCCCTCGTAGAATTTATGCTTTAAATTAAAGTGTAATTGATTAATCTGCAATTAATATAATAATATTTTTTACTGAAACAAAGCATTTTTTTAATAATATGATTACTGATAATAGAATCACTGAGCGTTTAAACTTTATGGACACTAAAGAATATCTTTCTAAATTTATGTAATATCTCAAGAATTTGTCAACAAAATTTTCTCAGATTCATCATGAACGGATCGATTCATTAAAAATGTTTCATTTTAAATGCATCAAACACTAAGAAAATAAAATGAATCGTTTAAAATAATCGGTCGAAAACAGGTTTAAAAAAACTACTTAAAAAACGATGTACTTAAAACTATAAGCAGATACAAAAAATATATAACTAACATAAATACAATTTACTTACAAAAGCATACAACTAACCTAAAAGTAATTTAAATCGTCCGTTGATAATGGTTGCCATGCCAACAATCAGAACACAGTGCGCATGCGTGAATTTTCTTCGTCTTTTAAGGTATCGCAAATGCGTGAATTTTTCTACGCCAGTTGGGGTAACGCTATGCAGATTATACATTTTTAATTTCCTTTATTCTGTGTTATTTTAATTCAAAAGTACTTCAGAATGAATCTGAAACATGGATTAATTAACAATGTATAATTTTAAATGCATAAAACATTAAGAAAATAAACAGAATCGTTTGAAATAATCCGCCGTAAAATGTTAACCCTAGCCTTATTACTGTTGAGAGAAAAAAAAAATCTAAAGCCTTACTCATTTGGCGGTGGGGAAAATGGAAGATTTTTTTTGGCGGAAAAGTTGGCGGTGGGGAAAATGGAAGATTTTTTGGCGGGAAAATTAGTTTTTAATTAATAATTAAAATTCTAATTAAAATTTCAAAAAAGGGATCCCAGGTGCACATTCCCGACCTCTAAGGTATACATGTACCAAATTTGGTAGCTTTATGTCAAATGACCTGGCCTGTAGAGCGCCAACACACACACACACACATTGAGCTTTATTATAATTATAGATGATAAAGAAGCTTGTCACATTTGGTGACTTATCACCAACATAAAGTTACAACTTGGCGCGAATGTCCGTCATGTTCCGATTCTCTTGATTGGTCAATAAAGGGTAGGGTCGTAAAAAGTTATCTCATGAAAAAGCACAAACAAGAAAATGGGAATCAACTCAAAACAGCGAGGTAGGAAAATGAAAGTTTTGGAGCTCTAACGTTTTTGAAGGAAAAAAAAAAAAAAAAAAAGTTGCTTTTCTAAAAGTTAACGATTGTGCAATGAATAGATATGTAATCATTCCAAACTAGTTTAAACCAAATTTTCGCCAAAAAAAAAATCTGGCCTTTTGATAAAGTTCTGGATCTTAATCGATTTTGAAATAAGAAGAAAAAAAAAACATCATTTTCTAAATATTACGCCTTGCGAAATCTGATAGCCCCGCGATAGCTTAAAACCAGTTTAAACTGGTTTTTCAAGAAAAAAAAAATTAGGCCTCAAGAAAAAACTTTTAGATAATTTTAGAAAATTTAAATAATTTAACTTGATTGATTTTGAAATGGTCAGAAACCATTGCTAAATGTTGGTGATTGTGAAATATATGTCATATGAGAACATGATGTTGTTTTACTGTCGGATTGATACCACGTGACTTAAAAAAAAACAATGTTCTCACATAATAACTTAAAATATGCTCTAAAAAAATTCTTTTTTTTTATTTATTCTTTTTTTTTAGTTTTCTAATATCTGAATAATATAAATATAAAATATAGATACTATAAATCAAAGCATCAAGTAGGTGAAATAAAAAAACAAGAAACACTTTTAAGCATTAATTTGATTATTCAAGAAATTTGCTTCGTTTTTAAATAATAAAAAAATTATAGGAATCTCAGAATAGAAATGAAAGCAAAAGAATTTTTCTTGACTTTTAAACTTTAATCTTGTGAAGAACAAATTAAATTACTTCCCATTCCAGTTCCTCTTGGATTGCTTTCTTTCTTTTTTTTCTTTCTCTGTAAAAATTCACGTCTTCTTCTGTAAATTGCTCATAGAAATAACGACGTTTAAAAAAAAGTTCGTTTTCTCTTTCTTTAGTTATTTTATCTAACGGAATCAAAACTTTGGTTTATTTTTTAATAGATAAATTTGTGGAACGGAGTTTACATTTTAGACGAAAGGTTAAAAAAAAAATTTGAGTCTTTTAAAAAAAAATGAATTGTTAGTATTTTTAAGGAATTATTTCGAAAAAAAATTATCATGCTAATTTTAAAGGTTTTGATATTTGATTTAAAAACTTATTCGTGATAAGAAATAGAATTAACTTCAGATGAAAGTAATTCTAATTTTTAAATTAAAGTAGTTTTTCTGAACCTCTAATGTAATTAAGTACGTGAAAAGCCAAAATACTAATTGCTAGTCTTCAAAATGAATTTGTTCTTGTAGAAAAGTTTTTAAAAAGTTGCCAAATTCATCTATGTGTTACAATACATCATTTCATTAAAGCAAATTTTTATATCAATTTTGCCTTATATTTAAAACCACTGGGGGGGGGCACCTCGAAATGAGGATGAGATGTTTTCGGTATGGTGGTTGGATCTCGCCACCCTGGTGGGTACATAAATAAGTGGCTCCTCTCATCAATGAGGGGACGTATACTTCCTACGGGAAGAGTTGTACCATGGCCGGTGATGCTCTTAAGACTCAACCACAGTTCCCGCCAATGTTGCTTTTGCAGTCATCCGGTCGTTCCGTATTCTTTATTCGTGTGCCTGAGGGCGAATCGGAGAGTCAATGATATGACTTATTCAAAAAAGGTTGCCAAATTCATCTATGTGTTACAATACATCATTTCATTAAAGCAAATTTTTATATCAATTTTGCCTTATATTTAAAACCACTGGGGGGGGGGGCACCTCGAAATGAGGATGAGATGTTTTCGGTATGGTGGTTGGATCTCGCCACCCTGGTGGGTACATAAATAAGTGACTCCTCTCATCAATGAGGAGACGTATACTTCCGACGGGAAGAGTTGTACCATGGCCGGTGATGGCTCTTAAGACTCAACCACAGTTCCCGCCAATGTTGCTTTTGCAGTCATCCGGTCGTTCCGTATTCTTTATTCGTTTGCCTTAGGGCGAATCGGAGAGTCAATGATATGACTTATTCAAAAAAGGTTGCCATATTCATCTATGTGTTACAATACATCATTTCATTAAAGCAAATTTTTATATCAATTTTGCCTTATATTTAAAACCCCCCGGGGGGGGCGACTCGAATTGAGGATGAGATACTTTCAGTATGGTAGTTGGATCTTGCCACCCTGGTGGGTACATAAATAAGTGTTGAATTTGGCTCCTCTCATCCATGACGGAACGTACTTCCTAGGGATTGGTTGTACCGTGGCCGGTGATGGCTCTTAGGACTCAACCACAGTTCCCACCAATGTTGCTGTTGTGGCGATCCTGTAGTTCAGTATTCTTCATTCGTGTCCCTTCGGGCGGGTCGAAGAGTCAGTGATATGACTTACCTCATATGTCATTACAGACTTTTTATTAAATTCCATTATGTGATGAAAAGTTTCATGTATGTATTGTAGTAAAAAATTATAATATGGAGAACAAAGAGACTCCATCAACAAATTTATAAATTAATTCACTAAGTCTTCTAATCGAAAAATATGTTTTTGTGGAATGCTTTTTTAAAAATAATAACCTGAAAATTCACTGATTATACGAAATTGCGCTGATCAGTCGTTCCTGAAGACATGAGGTATGGTACTAAACATCCTGATTTTTCCCAAGCAAAAATATTGACAATTTATGATTTCACAATTGAAAATTTATTTTTATAATTATAATGGCAACAATAATTGAACATTTATAAACATGTTACAAATCTGTAATATTGTTTATTTGCGCAGTTAGGTACATAATAAGGGAGAAAGATTTATTGATATTTTTTGATAGATTCTGAGTAGATTCCAATCAACGATCCTTTATCTTGGCGACAAACGCGACGAGTTTCAAGATGAAAATTAATGTTCTCGAGAATACAAGAATTATGATAATATCTTTATTAGGAGCAGAGATCCAGGCATGTAGAGTGATTCTTTTTATACATGAGGGTATAGTGCTGTATAGTGTTCTCTTTTTGTCATGAGCGCATAATATTTCCTCTTTGCCCTTGAGGGTATAGTGTTTTCTTTTTGTACATGAGAATATAGTGTTGTATAGTATTTTCTCTTTGTACATGAGAATAAAGTTTTGCATATTAATTCTTCTTTGTACATGAGGGTGTAGTGTTCTCTTTTTGTACATGAGAGTATAGTGTTTTTTCTTTGTACTTTTTTTTAAAAAAAACTTAAATATAACTTTTTATTAATATGTGTCAAATTCAAAAATTTCCCCAAAATATCAAAGATTATAAATTATTTCAAACTCACAGCCAAAGAATACGTTTCTGTTTTATTTATCATCAGTCCTATTCACAATGCGTAATACGCTGCTTTTTTACATAATGCGATAAAAAAAAGGCTATTTAGTTACCCCAAAGAAGTGGTAGCTTTTCAACAACTGAGAGAAATTTGACGTATTAAATAGAGTGTGAAGTGTTCACGAGTTTCTCAAATGCAGGTCATGAATAGAGCCTCTTTATGCAATACCCATTCACGCTCTGGAATTTATTTGGATATAAATGCTTCGGCGAAATCGAATACCAGAACTTTCAAATCATCTCTTCAAATCGAAACGCACAAATCTGGAAATGTGTTTACTGCATTGACAGAGATTTTGTAAATAAATGGGGTTATTTTTTATTCTTTTTCTCTCTCTGCCACTCTGTCTGTATATATATATATATATATATATATATATATATATATATATATATATATATATATATATATATATATATATATATATATATATAGAGAGAGAGAGAGAGAGAGAGAGAGAGAGAGAGAGAGAGAGAGAGAGAGAGAGAGAGAGAGAGAGAGGATATATATAATATAGGTTGACAGAAAGCAGAAAAAAGGAAACCTGAGAAGATATTCAGAGCATACATAGTTTTAGAAAGGAATTTGACAACTCAGCGTGTTTATACCATGAAAAAATAAATAATTCGCATGACTTAGAAATTAAAGTTAAAGTGATATTGGAGTTCGAGTGGGTAGAAAATTATTTTTTGGAGCAAAATCACATTTGAAAATATATATAATTTTTTTAGAACTAGCAAAGTTCTAAAGCGATTTTTTTTTTCGGTTTTCAGTATGATTTATTCTTGAATTATGTATTTTTGTGAAAAGAATTTTCATTTTTACCCAAACATATCCCCAGATTTTTATTTATATGTTCCTTTTCATTAGAATTCATATACAACTCGCATAGAACTCTAACTATGTAATTTATGTACATTAACATAATTATTGATGTAAAACCAAAAAGCTGTGCCGATTTTATCTTTAGCTCTGTCAACACTGAAAGTTCCTATAGTCTATTCAACTAAACTGCGGTGCGCCCTCAAGACACTTGGTTATCACTTCGCCTTTTCTTTCAGCGTGATTAACTGAATACTCGAGGTGCGTACTTTGTTCATTAGTGACGCCAGCACAGATGGCTCTGGGTGTAGTTTTGGGGGAACTCTTGAAAGATATTCCAGCATATATTTGCTCAGTAGCCATCAGAAGTGAGAAGCTCTCTGCATTTCAACCTTTAAATGTGCGGGCTGTTATTGTGGTTTTTGAGGGAAATAGGAATTTTTACTTGTCTTTAAAAGAGAAACTCAAACGTTCCTGTATTCTGAAGTACCTGAATTAGATTGAACGTAGAAATGAAATGGTTAAAGCTATTCAACAAGTAAAAAACAGATAAGATGGTTTGTTTCAAATTTCCTTTTTAAAGCTGTTCCCTGTTAGAGATTTAAGTAGAGTTATATGAAATAAATGCTGCATTTAATGCTGGCATTTTCTGCAAATGTCAACACTTCAAATGTCCAGATTGAGTTCGCCCTTAATAATTTTTTATCACATAGAAACACTTTCATTGTCGGGGAAATATGCTAATAAATAGGAGAAAAAAAGACACAGATAATCAAAATATTCACATTATTTTATTGTAAGATAATTTAATTTGCAAATATTAGGGAGTTACGCACACGCATGCAAGCGTAGCATATCATAAGAGTTCACGCAAGGAGATCATCTTTGGAAGTGGAAGTTATAATGTTGACAACATACGGAAATGAGAGCAGATGATTTAAAAAAAATATTTTGGAACCATAAATGTTTATTAAAAATGAAAACGATATTTTAGTATTCATGTTATTATTTGTATTTTATTCTCAAATAAATAATTTTTTAAATGGAGAATTTTTTTTTTTTTTTTTTTTTTTTTTTTTTGTAGAACAAAGATTGTTAGTTTGCAAAGATCGGTCACACATAGTCCTAATACATATTTCACCTGGTTATAGAGCAAATACTTATGAAATAAGGAATTTTGTACAGTAAACTCCTTTATAATTTCCTGCTTTCTGTCTGTTATAAATTGCAAGGTCCTATTATTACGCTCTGAGATTACTTTGAAACGGAAATATATATAACAAATAAGGATGGATTTCTTTTGAAATTGATGCCTTTGAACCCAGTGTATTTAAATCACCTAGTTGTGTTTGATAAAACATATTTATATTTCCCTGAAACTGTTAGTGGATAAAATAAAATTTCATTTAACCAACTTTCAATTATTACTTTTACTTGTGAAGCTTTTGTGTAATAAACCATATCTTTTGTCAAAAAATATGGAATTTCAAAATTCCAAATATTATGACAGAAAAAAAGCTGAAGGACTTGTCTAGCATTTGTATAATAAACCTTATTTTTCTCTAAAAATCTGGAATTTCAAAACTCCAACTATTATGACAGAAAAAAAGCTGAAGGACTTGTCTAGCATTTGTATAATAAACCTTATTTTTCTCTAAAAATCTGGAATTTCAAAACTCCAACTATTATGACAGAAATAAAGCTTAAGGACTTGTCTAGCATTTGTATAATAAACCTTATTTTTCTCTAAAAATCTGGAATTTCAAAACTCCAACTATTATGACAGAAAAAAAGCTGAAGGACTTGTCTAGCATTTGTATAATAAACCTCATTTTTCTCTAAAAATCTGGAATTTCAAAACTCCAACTATTATGACAGAAATAAAGCTTAAGGACTTGTCTAGCATTTGTATAATAAACCGTATTTTTCTCTAAAAATCTGGAATTTCAAAATTCCAACTATTATGACAGAAAAAAAGCTTAAGGACTTGTCTAGCATTTGTATAATAAACCTTATTTTTCTCTAAAAATCTGGAATTTCAAAACTCCAACTATTATGACAGAAATAAAGCTTAAGGACTTGTCTAGCATTTGTATAATAAACCTTAATTTTCTCTAAAAATCTGGAATTTCAAAACTCCAACTATTATGACAGAAATAAAGCTTAAGGACTTGTCTAGCATTTGTATAATAAACCTTATTTTTCTCTAAAAATCTGGAATTTCATAATTCCAACAGTTATGACAGAACAGAAAACGTAAAGACAAATGCCACGAACAAGAAAAAATTGTGGAATGAAAAAATAATATCTGTAACAGAGGTAAGGAACTCTAAAACTGGGGTGTTATTTCAGATATGAAGAATTTAAGAAATATGACTAACGACTTCAAGTGCTAACCTCAGTAACTTTATTTTTATTGATTCTATGAAAAAAAAATCTAAATAGCTAAATATTTACGACAGAACAAAAATTCACACTAAAACTCTGAGCCATATAGAAATGCGAAAACTTTGTGTGGAATGTTGTCAGGCATTGAAAGCTTACATGACTCTCCATCATGTGACATGACGGAGATATATCGCCAGTTGAGAAATACAATGATGAATGTCTGGTATTCATCATTTGCAGAGAATAGCTTTTCATACATCATTTTTTTTATTTGGCGTATGTCATCCTTTATAGGCAAGGAGTTAAGATATCCTTTCAATTCCACTGGACATGAAATATACTCAGTTAGGTGTCATTTGATGATCTTTAACTTGAAAGTTGAATCTATGGAGTTCTGTTATTGCGATTCTCAATAGGCAATACAATATTAAATGATTTATGTGACTTCAGTCTGTTTTATTCTTCAGAAAGAGTTTACAGAGAGTACAAAACTATTTTTTTCTAAAGGCTTTACAATGCTTTCTATCATTCTTTTAAGCTTCGTATAATGTTTTCTATGCTTTTAACAAATTCAGTTATTTAGGGCAGGATGAATATTACAGGATGTTTTTGTCATTTTGTTCGTTATCACAAATTTAGTTCTATTCCAGAAAAATGATTGAAACGTCTTAAGACTCATAGAAATGACTCATAACACAAATATCTCTTCATCTTAGTACATTTTACTATTAAAAATGATTTCAAAATATTATAAATGATCTACTTAAATTTGAATTCAAATAAGAATATCCATTTATATAAGTTTTCCATTTTATATGTCTGGAAACAGAATGTATTTATTTACTTCTATTTTAAAATTATAATTTAGTATCATAATCAATTCGCAAATTTATTTTCAACAACAATAAGTAACAAAATAATGATAGCACATAGAATAATGAATGTGCAAATGAAGAAAGTTGGTTGTATATCACAAGCAAAATTATTTACAAAATCTATTCTGAAGTTTATAATTAATAGAATGTTTCTTGAAATTAGTTCATATTAGTTAAAACCCAAAATATGGGGGAATATTTAAAATTCTGATACAACTGGAAAGTTGAAAATTCTCTAAACAAGAAATTATGGTTCATTTTTGTTTCCATAATTGCTGAAATCTTTGTAGAACTTAATTTATCCAAACAATTAAAAATGTATTTAAATTATTGCTTAAAATAAAATTTCATGCACGCAAAGAGATTTTCAAATTTCAAATTAATATAATGCCTCAGTAACATGCCAGAATTTTATCAGTTACGAATTTATAACCGGCACATCTTTCATTATCGTTTCAAAAGAATTACTTTCTCTAAAAACCACCATTCTAAAAATCTAGTACATTACTAAATTGAATACTAGCATTACAATCATCACATTTCCTAGCAATCATTCATAATGGATCCAATTCCGCTGGGACATCACAGCTCAATTCTTGCTAACTCAACAATTTCCTTCTTGGGTTCGCCGAGCTTAGGTCTCTGAGGTTCATTGAAAGCAGCGTTGATGAAGATGACCACAGGGGTATTGAGACGAGATAGTTTAATTAGGGATTCGAAGCTTTGAAGTGTACCGTTGCCTTGATTTCATGTCAAAGGATTCCTGCCATCACTGGGGCCAGTTTGAAATGGTTGAATGCGATTTATACGGTGTTGGGTAGCTCGGATTTGGCTTGTGAACTTAATGGAATAGGAGTGGTTCAAGTTATTTTTCTAGTTTTTTTTGTTTAAGGAATATAAGAGGTTTAGAAATATTAAATTTGCTCAGGTTTTTTATATTGTGATGATCTTTAATCTGTGTTTCCATATCTGTATGTTTTTGGTGGGACAAAGAAATAGATTTTGTTTTGTTAGCGATAATGAATTTTGATTTTTTTTCCATATCTATATATTTTTGATGGATCAACGAAAAAGATTTCATATTCTTACTGTGATGAATTTTGATTAATGTTTGCATATCTATACGCTTTTTGAAGGAACAGGGGAAAATATTTTGTTTTGCTTACTGTGATGAATTTTGATGGATATTTGCATATCTATATGTTTTGTGATGGAACAGGAAAAATATTTCATTTTGCCTACTTTGACAAATTTTGATTGGTGTTCATATCTATTTGCTTTTGATGGAACAAGGAAAGAGATTTTGTTTTGCTTACTGTGATAAATTTTAATTGATGTTTGCATATCTATATGCTTTGTGATGGAACAGAGAAAAATATTTCATTTTGCTTACTGTGATAAATTTTGATTAGTGTTTGCATATCTGTATGTTTTTGGTGAAACAAAGAAAAAGATTTCATTTTGCTTACTGTGATAAATTTTGATTAGTATTTGCATATCTGTATATTTTTGGTGGAACAACGAAAAAGATTTCATTTTGCTTACTGTGATGAATTTTGATTAGTGTTTGCATATTTATACGCTTTTTGAAGGAACAGGGGAAAATATTTTGTTTTGCTTCATGTAATGATTTTTAATTGATATTTGCATGTCTATATGTTTTGTGATGGAACAGGGAAAAATATTTCATTTTGCTTACTTTGACAAATTTTGATTGGTGTTTTATATCTATTTGCTTTTGATGGAATAAGGAAAAAGGTTTTGTTTTGCTTATTGTGATGGTTTTTAATTTGCATTTTCGTATATATTTGCTTTTGATGGAATAAGGAAAAAGGTTTTGTATTGCTAATTGTGATGACTTTTAATCTATGTTTTCGTATCTATGTGCTTTTGATAGAACAAGGATTAATATTTGTTTTTGTTTGAAAGCATTCATGTTCCTTAACACCTGAAAAAAGATTAAACATGCTATTAAAAATTGCTACACCACCCTAGGTAAAGATTAGAATGAGAATGAATTTAGTTTTTTTTTTTTCGACATAACTTTGAAAAATGTGTTTTTATTTTTATTTAGTTGTTAATTTTTCTTTCCTTTGGCTGGTTCTGCTTCCAATATACGATAATTTCTTGTAATTTGTACAGATTATTGAGCAATCCCTCTGTTTGAAAACTGACTAATTAATCAATGAATCATTTGACAATCATTGATATTAGATCAATTAAGTCATTGATCACAATTTAATTTAAGCATCTATATATCTATCTATGATTTAACTCAAATACTTTTTAGATAAAATAAAATTCCGGCACTTTATATTTCATCAATTTTAATGAAATTATTGTCCTAAATTGCAACCCAATCTTCTTTAATAAATATATAATAACATAACTTGCTACTTGCTTCTAAACACCTTAAGAATTTTAATATTTTACATAAAATATTTAATTGGTGGTATCTAAATCTCGTCATTTGTTTTCTAATTATAACCACGTCTTAATAATCCTCTTTTTTTACATTTGATGTCTTGATATCTCTCTAATCTGGAGACCGGTTCAAATGAGATGTTATATGCGTGTTTGTAAAATTCAACACATCTTGATTTGAATCTCCATTGTTTGCAGCAGTTTTGTGCTTGAAAAAAAAAAACTTGTTTTTCACTTCCTTCCATTTATGTGAAAGTATTTTAAAAAGAAATTTAATTATATTTTTGGAAGATTAGTTTTATTTCTTAGTAGTTTTTTGTTTCATAAATTTTATCAGACTTCTTGAATAAAATTGAGTTAACACATTCGAAATATATTATGGCACTATCGAGAATGTTTAAAATCAAGGAAATGGGTATCCATTTATTTAAAAATAATAATGCAAAATTCTTGATGTGACATATTTTCTTAAGTGACGAAGCATTATAGTTAGTAGCGATAATAAATGCGTCAGAAAATAAAAAAGCAAAAAAAAAATCATTCTGTTATAATTTTTTAGCCATCCACACATTCTCTACTTCGTGATAGGTATTACAAAGAGATGTGAAATTTCAAATCGTTAACATTAAAAAAAAAAAAAAAAATGTGAAGTTGGGAATTCAACAACTCGCTCTACAATTAATTCCAACAGCCGCTGGCTACCGATAGAGGGCGCTCCAGTGACATCAACTGTAATTGATTGTTTCAAGTTAGCTGAAGTAGCGCCCTCTCTAGCTGTAAAGTTATAGCAATACCCAAGCAAGCGACCAATTCGCGGCTAGCGAATATTTTTTTCAGTTTATGTTTTGTATATAACAATAAAACTAATGTTGAAAACGTTGTAATTTCCTTTACAAAATTACCTGATTTTTTTAAAAAATAAGTATGTATTCTGTTCAATTTAAATAGAAGTGAATTTTGTTTCGTTTTCTTTAAAATTTGCATATTTATTTCCCATATTTTATTAGCTTTCATTTCTATTGTTCTGTATTTCGCATCATATGTTTACATATAATCTTCAACCATTTTGTTCACTTAAAACAAATATAATGGTCGGAATAATTAAAATAACTTAATGAAATATATATGAAGCATTTGATAACGCCAAAAAAATCTACATAATTTAAGTAGAAAATATAAACTCAAGATGTGCAATAGAAAAATAATGAATGAATTTTAAATCTTAGTCTATCGAATTCTAAATTAAATTCTAACCATTCCTGTTCTATTTATAGAGGTTTATTTTCGTTTTAAGAAGTTAATGGCTTTTCCTTGAAACTGTTATTAGAAATAACGAATTTGTTTAAAATACTAGTCTTTTATTTTACACTTCTTTCTTTCCTTTTTCATTAGACGAATCAACATTGTTTTATTTCTTTTGCAAAACATTTATGAATTAGAATATATTTTCTAGAGATTAGATTTTAACGCAGGCATTGTATTTTAAAAAATATTAATTTTCTCTTATTTTTATGATTTTTTTAAATAAAATGCTTTAGAAGATCATTTTGAATTTTTTCACTTATTATTCTAAAAAGCTACATATATGATCAAATATGGAATTGGTTCTGTACAAAAATAATTAGTTTAAATATTTTAAATTTAATTATTTTGAATAAAACTCTGATGTAGTTAGTTTTTTTTTTAAAATGGTACCTAGTTATACTGACTTCAAGTTTCAAAAGTTAAATATTGTTTGTAGGAAAATAAAGGCTTGCTAAAAGATGTATATAGTATTTGGTTCCAGTAAGGAAGTTTCGAAATCAAGTTTGCATAACACTTTTAAAGAAATAATCAATTTCCTTTACTTAATTAAGAGTTAAACGCGTGAGTTGAACAAAGAACGCAAGGGTGGTTGTCTTTTTAAACTAGCTTTTTACGCAAATTCTGTCACATGCTTTCATCGAAGATTTTTTAGTAGAGTATTTTTGAAAATTATAAATATATTTCTCTAATGAAAGGTGATTTTTTTTTTTCATCATAACGAAAGCTGAAAGGATACTCAAGTTTTTTTTTTAGATTTATTCCAGCATAAGACAGCTATTGTTTGGATATTTTCCATAAAATAAATAATGAAAATAATGAATCGATTTAATTTTGAATTCAAAAATTGTTCCGAGAAATTTACAGTAGAAAATTTAGAAAATCACGATTGTCAACATTGTAAGACAATGAAAATGAACCCCTACTCGCATATTGAATATAAATGCGTCAGCGTTAATTTAATTTTGTAATCCGTTAAGTATATTTTAGGATGTAACTACGAGATAATTACGTGTTGGAAAGCTTGCACATTTCTCATTATCATGTTGATATAAGTTCAATTTATTCCATCTTGAATAATTCTATGAATGCAAAAGTTTCCGATTTAAATATGCATATTCCACTTTTAGTCATGAGAAATGTAATTACCTGTTTAATTCTTCTTTAAGTGTGCATATTCCACTTTTAGTCATGAGAAATGTAATTACCAGTTTAATTCTTCTTTAAGTATGCATATTCCACTTTTAGTCATGAGAAATGTAATTATCTGTTTAATTCTTCTTTAAGTATGCATATTCCACTTTTAGTCATGAGAAATGTAATTACCAGTTTAATTCTTCTTTAAGTATGCATATTCCACTTTTAGTCATGAGAAATGTAATTACCTGTTTAATTCTACTTTTAGTATGCATATTCCACTTTTAGTCATGAGAAATGTAATTACCTGTTTAATTCTTCTTTAAGTAGGCATATTCCACTTTTAGTCATGAGAAATGTAATTACCAGTTTAATTCTTCTTTAAGTATGCATATTCCACTTTTAGTCATGAGAAATGTAATTACCTGTTTAATTCTTCTTTAAGTATGCATATTCCACTTTTAGTCATGAGAAATGTAATTGCTTGTTTAATTCTTCTTTAAGTATGCATATTCCACTTTTAGTCATGAGAAATGTAATTGCCTGTTTAATTCTTCTTTAAGTATGCATATTCCACTTTTAGTCATGAGAAATGTAATTGCCTGTTTAATTCTTCTTTAAGTATGCATATTCCACTTTTAGTCATGAGAAATGTAATTACCTGTTTAATTCTACTTTAAATATGCATATTCCACTTTTAGTTCAGTACAGAACACCAAAAATTATGACATACCTTTAAAATATCTTTAAACGGCTTCAAATTTAGTGAAAGACACATTCAGTTTGTATTCCAAAAAATAAAGTCAAATTCATAGTTGACTGAGATTTCGACAATAAAATATGCATAGATAAGATAAAAAAATACCCCGATCAAGCTAAGGCCAAACGGGGTACTAGATGACGTCACTTTAAAGCAACTCCACTAGAAAAAAAACAAAAAACAAGAGACACTTGTTGATACCGAAAACCGGAAACCAACATAAATTCCAAAGCCTTCTCTGGAGAATGTGTCCTATATCTAAAGCAGAGCAACAGCTACCAAACCACAACAGCATAAAAGCCACACGCTTTTCGGGAATAGTTAGTCAAACATAACGACAATAGAAACAACGCCATGGCAACACAGCAATTATAGTTATAGAATAAAAGCTACAATACAATGATAGCTATAAAATAAACAAAAATGTCAAATTAAACAAACACAAATAATGCAATAATGCGATTGTTTAATTTAGGGCAATAATATAGATACATTATTTAACAACAGGATACGGAATAAAACTTTTCAAATTTTGTTGTTGTAAGCCAAGGGGTCAGTCATTCCTCAAAATATCCTATTTAGAGCAGTCTTATATTATATAGTCCACAGTTCCTTCTGAAATTCCACAAAGTTGTGACTCACCAATGTTGGTAAGTCTTCCGTATACCATGGTCAGTAGAAATTTGATTTAACTTCGAAAAACAATTCCTTTTTCTTTCATACCTGTATTTTTTGCCAACCTGTACAGACCTGTATTTTATCCAAAGAATTTGCTATGCATCGGCAGTCTTTCTATATATTTCTGTTCTCAATGTAATTTTACATTTATTACAATACTTGTCTGTTACTTCTTTCCTTGGCGCCTTTTTTGGCCAGATGATTGGCTCTTTCATTTCGACAGTTATCATGGTGTGCTTTTATCCAAACCAAGTTAATATCTAGGTCAGAATCTAAATTTTTATCTTTCATATCTAACAGAATTACCATTACTTCTTTCCTTGGTGCTATTTTTGGCCGGGTGATTGGCTCCTTCATTTCGACAGTTATCAGGGTGTGCTTTTATCCAAACCAAGTGAATATCTAGGTCAGAATCAACATTTTTATATTTCATATCTAACAGATTACCATTATTTCTTGAGATGACTCTAGTGAAATTAACGTGAATACATAATCATTAATAATATATGGTACCTTTGCTAGTCTTTTTGCAATAGTTCTTGGTGTGCTTTTATCCACACCAAATGAATATCTAGGTCAGAATCTACAGTTTTATCCTTCATATCTAACAGAATTACACCATTACTTTTTGAGATGGCTCTAATGACATTAACGTAGATACATAATCAGTAATAATATATGGTACCTTTGCTAGTCTTTTTGCAGTAGTTCATGGTGTGCTTTTATCCAAACCAAGTAAATATCTAGGTCAGAATCTACAATTTTTATCTTTCACATCTAACAGAATTACACCATTACTACTTGAGATGGCTCTAATGACATTAACGTAGATACATAATCAGTAATAATATATGGTACCTTTGCTAGTCTTTTTGCAATAGTTCATGGTGTGCTTTTATCCAAACCAAGTAAATATCTAGGTCAGAATCTACATTTTTATCTTTCATATCTAACAGAATTACCATTACTTCTTGAGATGACTCTAGTGACATTGACATAGATATATAATCAGTAATAATATATAGTACCTTTGCTAGTATTTTTGCAATGGCAATACTCACTACTCTAAGGATATTTATAATTAACTTGTTCAGAGTAAAGAAATTGGCAATAATCTACATAAATAGAAATGTTTCATTTCTATATTCAGTAATAACTTCAGGCTTTATGCAGTTTAAATCATAAAGATTGGAACTTCATGTTATTTAACGAAACTATTTAATTTACCGATGTAATTAATTTGCTAAATTATGTCAAATGCTTTTGCAGATCTAAAAGGTTCATTTCATGTTTTACGATGAAAAAAGAAATCTCAGTTTTAATTTATATCTTTAAAAAATAGTCCTAGTGTTTCTTTAAAACGGGACATCAATATAACTAAACTAAACTAAATATCTTTAAAGACTTACTAAATAAAGGGAACTGAAGTTTCATTTCATGTTTCAAAATAACACAAAAAACGAATGTTAATATTAATATACATTTAAAGAATCTGAATGTTAAAAATCACAAACATATCCGCACATTAAAAATGGATTAAAATTGTGTTCCACGGAGCATGTCCGATTTTGGAATTTGTTTTATTTATCATAAGAAGACGAAATCACAATAGAGAAATCTCTAGAATTTAGCATAAAACCATAAGAAACTGGGATTCAGTTTCCTGAAAGAAGCGAGAGCCTTTCTCCAAACAGAAAATCCCTTCATAGTAAATAGAGAGTGAAGTTTTCGCCAGTTTCCTCCTCATGCTATTCAGACCACATCTTCATGCAAAGCATCCCATTCACGGTATGGAATTTATTCAGATATAAATGCTTAGCTGGAAATGGATGCCAAAACTTTCAAATGATTTCGCCACTGCCGAGGCGCACAAATATGAACTTGAAAGTGGAGATATATTTCTTGCATTTAAATTTTAGCTGTTGAAGAGGACTTGGAGAAGTTTTAAAATAAAATAAGATGGATTTATACTCTGGTGATATAAATTCTTCTTTATCGAGATTTGTAAATGTTTTCGGTGATTTTCTATAGCATCATTGTGACATTTTTTAAAATGAACTATCTAAAAGGAAGTGTTGCTTTATATTGTTTTTTTTTGTGAATATATTCATCGAAATTTATTAATATGTTTGCACACGTGTTGTCCTGTATAAGGCACAATGGATTCATATTGACTTATATTAGTTTACTATGCATGTTATTCATCTTCCGGGGGGTCATTCAAAATGAAGATGAGAAGCTTTTGGTATGATGGTTGATTTTCACTGCCCTGGAGGATATATAAATGATGAGGAGTTAGTTGGCAATCCTCTGCAAATGACAGGACATGCGTATCATACGGGAAAGGTTGTACCGCTGCTGTCTCTGATGATTCAACCATTGTTCCACCAATGCTGACCTGATATTCCTGTTATTCAGATTTATCCGAATGCCTTCGAGCACTGTGGAGTAAACTTTTAAGGTTACTAGGTAGGGTGTTCTATGATGTCGCCAACCAAGTTGAACGGGAGAAAATTATAGAAAATATATGCAGGTTTTAACACCATGCTGCAACGTCGGAAAGTTTAAAACTAACTGTTGTTCTTGTTTATAATGGCACTTGCCATGGACAAGCTCGCTAACGAAGTCGGCGATTTTAAGCCAAGGGAACATCTCTTGTTTTGGTAGCGCCAACTAGGGCCAGGAGTACGTCTTAGCTACTCACGCATCACATTCGCTTGCACAACCTCTTTTTACAGGGGGTATATTCACACATCTCATACATAGAACAGAGGAAGAACAACCATGCTCGAACCGAGACTCGAACCCAGGAAGCCAAGATCACGGTGAAGACGCGCTACCCCAATGCCAGGACACCGGCTTAATACTAACTAAAATCATTTATTTGATTAATTTATGGCAAAAATGATAGTAGCACTTTTTTTCGTTTATATAAGGTATACACTATAAAGAGCCGAAGCCACATTTCAGCACCTGCTTGTAGTACTATCTTTTGTGAGTAGCGAGATGTTAATCAGTATCATGTAAATGATTAAATCTAATTTTTAAGCTTATTTCCAAATTGAGTATAGAAAAGAAATGACTGAAGTGCTTTGCAGATACAAAGTGCATTAAATAAAAATCTTGTCTAATAAAACTATGCGAATACACATTTTATCATTCAAGGCCATATATTAATGTGAAGAGAATATTGCCACGTATATATAATGTTGCTTTGAAACGCAATAAGTTCATTCCATCACCGGATCATTGACCTTCCCGGGCTTGGCGATAGACTTGGGGCTCATTTAGCAACAAATTGGCGATGAATTTGGCGATAAAAGGGAAGATTCCAGGATCTCCAGAAATAATGGCAAAATAGGACCATAAGGGATGAATTACGACGATCTTTCTAGAACTGGCAAAATAGGACAATGAGGGATGAATTACGACGATCTTTCTAGAACTTTCTCTACCTGTCTTTGAAACAATGAAAGTCGAGAGATAAAGACAGAATCAACTAAATGAGGCGCCAGTGTTCAGTCAGTTGAGTGGAGTTCAAGAGATTTTGTGAGTTGAGGATTGAGCTGTGTGCCAAGTCTCGTAAACAAGTATTGAGGCAGCATCGAGTCTGTGGGGAATTGGTAATCTAGTTTAGCTCAAACGAGAATACAATGAAAAGTAGTTTGAATTTTATTGAAACAATGAAATCTGTTGTTGAATATTACGTAAAAATCATATTTTTAAAGTCTATGAAAATTTTAAAAAAACATTGCGCAGTAATTAAATTGATATGATATTTATGATATTTCTTTTAATTTTTAAAACTGTGTAGAAATTAATTTTTGAAGTAATATTCCCAAAAAATATCACGGAATATAGCCAACATTTTTCTTGATTCTTAATTAATTAAAAGTTTAAAAATTTCAATTTCACTTCAAAAGTATATATTTGTACCAAATTTGGGTAGTTTTAGGTCAAAGTTCATGTAAAGGACCTTTGGTTGATCTTGTAATTCATCAATACAAATGTGAATTCTCCTGTAATATTATAAAAGATTTTTTTTGTTCGCAAACTATAAAATATTGAAATACTACAATGAATTTTTTTCTCATTTTAAATACATCTTTATAACAAAAAAGCTTTCTTTATATTAGTTAACCCCTTAATCATCTTGAAGAATCGCATGAAAAGAATTAACTGTCAGATAAAAATATGGATCATTTCAATTATATTAAGAAAGAAATAATTTACTTTTCTATCTACTCCAGTATGCAGATAAGAAATATCTCCATTTTTACAGCATCAGTTGAAAATTTATAAAATAGAAAATACTATAAGAAATGTAAGCCCATATTCGACAAGAATTTCGCCATTTTCTTTATTATTTATAACTTCCTACCATCTTTTTTCAAAAAGATGCATTAAAAATAAAAAATCGGGAAAGCGAACATCTCAGAACCTTACAGTCAAAATAATATATCGTCCATAATTCCGCCATTTTTTCGGAGCTTTAAAAATGTACGAGGGTCGACTTGTCAGTCGATTATTCAGATAAATCAGCATTTTTCTATCGTTAAATGAATATTTCAATGTATCATATTTTCTTTTCCCAGATGTATTTATATTTCTTCGTCGTTTTTAATTCTTTATGAATGTTGACACATGATGACTTAGATTGTAAATATCCCTGATTTTTTTAAAAGAAGAATAAAATTATGCATTGATTTAGATTAAAATATTCATATGACGATACTTAATTTTTTTACGTTTTGTTTCATTGTATTTTGTTAATATTAAATTATTTTTTGAAAGTTTTAGAAAACAGTAAAATCTTTCAGTTTTTATATCCATTTATCTTTGATCCTAATCAGGCTATTTGAATTAAGTAAAACTATCATGTAAAACTATTTTTCGTTAAACATTTCAGTGTTTAATTCCTTAACATCTGTTTAATGAAATTATGGCGAGCATTGAGATGCTGGAATATCATTGCTAAATTTCCTAGCCCTTTCGTTCAGTGTGATTGATTGAATACCTATGGCGCGTGCTTTGTTCGTTATAAACTCCCTCCCAAATGGAATTGGGGACAGCTGGTTTATGTTCGTTTAAGGAATATTTCTATTCTAAAACTAACATTTTTACTTCCTATCTACTTATAATATTCTTATTCCTTTATTTTAATTGATTTCTGAATGTCAGTGCGAAACCATAAAGACGTGAGATTCTAATAATTCTAAGTAGAGTTTCAAATTTATTTGAAATATATTTAAAATGTCAATGAACATCTAAGAGTTTCTTTCTTTTAATTCCGTTGTGACATAAGTACTTTGTAACATTGGACTTCCTGATAAAAAATATAATTTATCACATTATTTATATAAATTAAATGAAATTTAAAATCTTTCCCTTTTTATCATTTATTCTTTAATATACTTTATAACTCAAGTTTATGAATACTATTAAACTTAAAAATTGTTTTCTAAAATTGAATTCTAGATGGCCTCATACCACTGAAATCAATAATAAGTTAATATATTAACTGATAACTCAGAGTTCTGACTTTATTAAAATATTTTATTACTATACGGGACCAATATTTATACAAAATTTCAGAGTTATAGTACAGGTTGGTCTAGGTCTGATTCAGAACATACATCCTTACAAAAATGAAAGCGGCTAAAAATTAAAGCATTTAAAAAATCAATTGAATTTAAAATTGATAAATTTAATAATATAAAGATTCTACACTTTATGATTATTGAGGATTTCATGCTGTTTAATTTCGACATTTAATAAATATATTTGTACTGAGCAAAATTTCCTCAAAAGAATTTTGGAGAAGTAAAAGTTGTACTTTTCCGTTTCTGGGGATCATAAAAAAATCGCCAAATTGTTGGCAATTTTTTTACGATTTTTTTTTGTTGGCGATTTGGCGAAAATAATTTAACTGTCGCCAACGCCCTCCAAATATAATGGTACTTTTCCGTTTCCGAAGTCCGCAAAAAAATCGCCAAGCTGTTGGCGATTTATTGTTAGCGATTTGACGAAAACAATTTAACCGTTGCCAATGGTCCTCGGAAAAGGAAAAATACCGTAATTTAATTATCTATATCTAGAATTTTCAAAAGAAAATGGCAGTTTTCCAGATTTACGGCTTAGGGTCAGTAGTTTAATCACTGATGATAGTGTGTAATTAATTATTTACATTAAAGTACTTTTTTACCTTATCTTTTTTGTTGTTACTGTTAGGGCATTATTTTGATGTAAAATGATATTGCTGTAATATAAACCAGTAACAAAATTGCTTTAATTAAATATCACCAACTTCGTCAAACATTAGCTGAACTAAAGATTATTTAATGACTGCTGATTGTTACCATCTCTCAAACAAATTCCGTGAAGCAACGGTAGCCAGAAATTTCTTGCATTTCTAAGCCAAACGACGAGTTTCACACCATCTCGCAATCATACAAAATGGTCCTCGTTCCATGGGGACACCCACAATGCAATTCTTCCTAACTCAGCAATTTCCTTCTTGTGCCGGCCGATTGGAGAGTTTTGAGGTTAATTGAAAGTGTCGCTGATGAGGACGACCACCAGGGTATTGAGAGAAGATGGTTTAATTAAGGATTCGGAGCTTTGAAGGGTGTGGATTGCCTTGATTTCCTGTCAACCGAACAGCCATCATTTCTGCAAGCTTCAAGGACGTTTAAATGTGGTTTAAGTAATGTTCGTTGGCTTCGATTGGTTAGTGAAAGAGAGTATTTAATTTATCTGAATATCCATAGATTTTGGCACTTTCACGGTAATTAATCCTATCTTTTGGGTCCTTATTTATTTAAATTTTCAAATTTTAGAAGATTAAGAATTAATTGAGGTTACATCAAAGACAAAATTCGGCGGATTTTTTGAGGGATGCTTGTATATCGTGTTCGGTTTCATATTTATACCAAACGTGAAAAAAGACCTATCATATTTATTGTTTTCAAAACTTTCGATTTATTTTATTTTTACTATCTCTTTTAAATTTCGAAAACTATAACAAACATTTATCTAGTTTGCATTTCTATGCTTTTTAAGAAATTTTTCTATTCTTGTTTTATATTTCCAAAAATTATTTTAATTCAGTATTTTGTATTAAAACAAAAATGTAAAATCCTCGATGCGGATTAATTTGTCCGATATGAGATAACTTTGTATCTATAAATTTCCGAAATGGAAAAATTTCCAAACCGTTTGTGTTACAAGATGATTGATTGCTCATGCTGTTGTATTTCCCCCAAATTATAGAAATTACCTTTTTTATCTGTAAATATTGTAAATAGAAAGATTTAAAAATTGATTTGAATTTACAAAATTAAAATAAAGAACATGTTTTAGGTACTTACATAAGACTTTTAGTGAGGCCGATTTGATTAGAATATCTTAAATATTAATTTGTAAAATCTTTTATGACAAAGAATTTCCATTGTATTAAAAATAAAAATTAATGTATTTTTGTATTAATATGAAAGTATTTCTCCCTTCAGCACTAGTGGGTTTCATCCATCCTAGCAAATGCAACAACATTTAAAGAAAAGAACTTAATATTTAACTAAAATTACAAATTATCTCATTTGTAGTTTACATTAATGAAGAATAAAATAATGAACTAGCATCAAAATATTGTAAAAAGTTTGATTATATCACAGAAGTCTCTCAGAAAAAGATTTGAGCTTCCTAAGAGTGCTTTATAAGCCCAGTCCCTATTAGCACAAAATTCCCGGAATATCGATCAACATCATGGAAACATCGTTAAATATCTTGTGTTAAATTCTGATGCAAGATCATTAAAAAAGTTTTATAAAATTGATGATAACGGCTTTAAAGTAATTCTTCGATCGCCTAGCAAGTTCTAGCATGGCTGATTCTTGCCCAGTTGTCATCAAAAATATCAGCCAAATGTTATTTTATCGCATTGTGTCACTTGAACGTGTTTCAAAACAAAGCCAAATGCTGCATCTTCAGGTTGCATCACCTGAAGCATCAGCTAAAAGCTGTATTTTCACGCTGTCTCACTAGAACCATCAGACAAATGTTGCATTTTCACGTAGCATCACTAGAGGCATACAACAAACGCTGCACCTCCACGTTGCATCACTAGAGGCATCAGTCAAATGTTGCATCTCCTCATTGCATCACTAAAAGCTTCTTGTAGCTTCACAAATGCTACAACTTCACATTGCATCATCACTAGACTAATAGATAGATACTGCATTTCCACTTTCTTTGAAGATACACCATTAGTCAAATCTAAACTAGTAGAGCTTTCGAGAAATTCTTTAAACTGAAAAAATATAAAATTTTGAAGAGATTCAGATACAGACATAATTTCCATTCTCGTAACTTAGAAGTTATCAACATTTCAAATTCCATCTTAAATAGAATGAATTTAAAATTTGATTTTTCTTGTTCAAAGAAAACCAAACAATTTTTTAAGTAGACTATTTTTAATTATATATTATTTGAATTTCCTAAAGAGAATGTAATTATTAAGTTATCAAATTTAATATTAGCATATAAATTTTTGATGCAGGTATCTTAAAAACCTGCTTTTTTGCGAAATTATGAATTTTTGTTATTTAATATTCTTAATGTTTGAACAGGTTTTTTTTATAAAACCTTTAGAATTTTGTTTCTAAGTCTATTTTTTGGGAATTTACACTAATTTTGTATTTGAATTTACATGCGTTTTAATGTTATTCTACATTTTCAGATGCTATTTGCACAAATTCTAATCTTTGATAGAATTTTCTTACGGAAAACCTCATAAATTAAAATCTAATGCATATTTTTTGCTCAAATTTGGTATAATAATTTCTAAATTTGTTCTTCAGTTCCTGAACTAGAGAATAAGAAATTTATTCATTCAGAAATATTATATAGTTTTTTTTCGGGATTCACAACGTGAGAAAAAATCTTGCTAATTATCTGTCAAAACCCAATATTAAAAGAATGGATAGTAATAGATCTTATTTTTCTTTCAAGAACAAGATAATATATTTCTGAAGCTATCAGCCAAATTTTAAGCAAACCATTTGATTAACCTCTAAGATAAGAGATTTTTGCTCTTTACCTCTTTTTGACCAAAAATAAACGTCTGTTTCCTCAGTTTTCAAAACACTTTTGCTACTTCACTGGCATATTTTAGCCTCAAAGATGTTTTTTTTTTTTTTTTTTTGAAATAAATCTTATACAAGTATTTAAAAATATAACTGTTTTCGGACGTTTTTCAAAAAAAAATCGTCCCGAACGTAGTAACATACTTTAAGCAGTGCTTACTAACAAACTACAGGTGGTTATCAAATTAATGGAAACACCTTAGATTTATAAAAACTCCTTTATTAGTATGGCGTATGACTGTCTTTGGTATATAATACAGCTTGGATTCGCTTAGGAATCGGTTCATACAAGAGTTGAATAGTGTTTAGAGGAATACCGTACCATTCTTCCTGGAGATATTGTGAAAGAGATGGGGTGAATGGGACTGGGAGAGATGCTGATGGAGTATATCGATTCCGTATTGGATGCTCTAAAATAGACCAGAACGGTTCAATTATATTGAGGTCGAGTGACTGTGCGGGTCAAGGCAGATGTTTAACTTCATTCTCGTTTTCATCAAACCATTATTGGACAGGTTTCGTTTTATGGATAGGTGCATTATCATCCTGGAAAATTTAATCTCTTGTAGGAATCATAGGATGAACCTGGTCAACTAAATTTTATCTATACTTCTTCCCAGTGATCCGTCCTTTCAGGTTTGCGATTGGGCTAGCAAAAAGCCACGTCATGGCTGACCATATCATGACAGGTCTAGCTCCATGCTTGACAGTTGGAAGGAGACAATCATGGTCATGCGCTTATGCAGGCGTTCTCCAAACGTGCACATGTTCTATTGTAGGAAAAAGTGTGAAATACGATTCGTCAACCATATTACTTTCTTCCATTTATCAATCGATCAGGTTTTGTGAGTGTGACACCACTGCAGTCGACATTTACCATTAACATCTGTGACAAGTTGCTTGGGAATTGCTGCTCTGCCATAAATGTTCTATTCATGAAGGCGCCTTCTGACTGCAATCTCTGACACTGAAGAATCCAGATGGGAATTGCGGTCGCTTTTACTGCAGCTGTTCGCTGTTTAGACATTACAATCTACTTCAATACCCGTCGGTCTCTTTCACTGAGCTTCTCTTTCCGCTCACTATTTTGATTTGCCGAGCTTGTCTTGCCACGCATTGTGTATGCTGTCATGACTTTAGACACCAGACCTCTAGAAAAGCTTAAAAGTTGGGATGTTTCGATCACACTTGCCCCAGCTAGACGGGCTCCTAAAATTTGCCCTTTTTGAAAATCTGAGAGGTCCGACATTTTAAGCTTTTGAAAAAAGTCCAACAATTACAGAACTTCAACAAAGGTATCACATACTACCAGAATATATGCATTGCCATTTATAAAAAAACTGTTGGCTATTATTATATTTTAATGCTTATGAAGCGCATTCAAAAATGGCACTTTTATTCACAGGTGTTTCCATTATTTTGATAACCACCTGTAAGTATCGCACTATCTTTTTTACTATATTTTATGCTATCTTTTTTAAAACTTCATTCAACATGCTTTCTAATAAAGATAATCGGAAAAATAGTATTTCGGAGGAACAAAAACTTACATTTCAAATTTTTTCCGGTAACCGTACAAAATATTACCCTCATATTTCATTAGCAAGGTTATATCCAACAGGGTTGCCCTTGTATAAAGTTACAAGGGCATCCAAATATATTTCAATATTTTTTTTTGTTTGTTTCTATGATTTCTTCATAAACTTTCTCTCTTAAATATAAGAATTTCATTAAATTCAATTTTGCATATCCTACAATCATAGCTCATTTTAATTAATTATTTTTAAATTGCTATTTACTTAAAATATTTAGTTTATTGCATAAGTAATGGTTTTTTTCCAGAATTCTTTTCTGTGTGATTTATATACCTTTCCATATAAAATAGAAATAAAAACATCCTCCAAGTACTTGCTTTTCGAAGAGAGTTCTAAAATCCGCTTTTCAGTTCTTATCCTCGGGCCCCCATCGCTTTACCTGTCACACAGAAACTAATACATCTCCATACACGATTCCAAAACTTTTCTCCTTCTTACAAGAATCGATCATCTAAGACCTACTTCCCTCATACATTGTAAGAATTGGAAACAAAGAAAAACCCTCTCACTCCGCCCAATCCTAGCCCATCGTCGAATTTGTCTGTGTTTTAAAATTCCAGTCTTCTATGCGCATCACCTGCAGCAATTGGGGACAGAAAAAAAATGGCCTTTGTTTTCCACGCCCGCAGGTGGTATTTACAGAAGTTTGTGCATTTTTGAGAATTCGTGTTTTGGGATTTCATTTTTCCTATTCGTAAATTTTATTGGTTTTTCACCAATATTTTAAGGAAGCAATGTCGGTGAAAGTGTTTTTCTTAACGATATTTTGTAAATGCCCAATGCAAACTAAAAGTTAAATATTTATGTTATTTAAGAAACGATGTTACAATACTATTGCAAAACATCTGCTAGAAAAGTTTTATTTTTTTAACATGTGTAAACCTGATTCATAAGCAGATTTCAAAGAAAGAACTAGCTTTGGTAATTGTTAGATGCACCGATAACAATTATGACCATTACAGAAAATATCTGGATTGGATTCTTTTAAATCTTAAAAAATAAACAAAATTCTAATCAGGAGGAGAAGTTAAGGACGCATACCTGCTCAATAAAACCCAACTTAGCAAAGTTGAGTTAAAAATGGAAGAAGAAACTTTGCTCAGCTATTCGCTCGAGTTCAGCTCAACTGCTAATTACTTACAACTAATTGAACTCGTCTGTGAGCCTCCTTATAGGTCCCATGAAGAAATAGAGTACCCTGGAGTAAACTTTGGCACTCGAGTCTTATTGGAATCTTCGCCAGGATTCTCGAATATTCCGTATCCTTTATTTTTGCTGCCAAATTTGTCCCCCAATCACCAAATGGTCTTGAAGTTTTTCACCAAGGGTCATGACTCGGCATTCATTCCACAGTCAATACTATATACCTTACTTATCGTGCAACTAATTGCGCTGGGAAGAATTATTAGAATTTAGAGTAATATTTTTATCACTGTAATTAATTCTGTTTTTGGATATTTTTATATTATACTCGCAATCTTTGCCCACCAGCTGCTTAACTCAGAATATGGGCAGTGTTAACTGTTAATTGAATCTTTTATATAAAACTTAATGTTCAGAATCCATCCATGAAAGAATGATATTAGTAAGCATTAAATTGTTACAGACATCAAAATCGTGTTATTTTAACAGTCCTTCAGGTGTTATATATATGTGGACCAACCCAATAAACACCTGGCATCACAGCGTTATCAAAATCGTAACTGCCCATGTATATAATAGAATGTTCACTTTCTTATTCGTCTGATATATGTAAAATAGCCAGCGTCCTCGCATAGGGGTAGCGTATTTTCCCCGTGATCTGGGCGTCCCGGGTTCGAATCCCGGTTCGGGCATGGTTGTTCTTCATCTGTGTTCTATTTGTAAGGTGTGTGAATGTGCCCCCTTGTAAAAAGGGGTTGTGCAAGCGAATGTGTGTGTTTCATCTTCATATGAGCTAAAAGTAAGACTTCTGCCCTCGGGTGCTCAGGGGTCTTTACCCTCTGAAGCTACTGCACCCCCTTTCCGTGGTAACGGGGATAAGACATCATCATATGTAAATTAAACAGACATTATTATTCTCTGGAAATCTACTCAATCAAGCAATTTTAGCAATCCATTTCTTCTTTTCCAGTGTTCTTTCTCGTGGAAAATGTCACCTCCCACTCCCCTCAGTATAGTATTTTTGTGATATCTATCGGGAAAAATGTAGGAGACCACAGATAACATACCTAGAGTCAAAACTTCCAATTGGGACTTAAAAAAATTGTTGAAATCGTTATAATGGCTGAGGCTTAGTGGTACAGTGGGCAATTATTTTTTTTCATAGGGATTGAATGAATAGTCAGGTTTTTATTTGAGATTTTCCTCGAAAATTGAGTGTGATGAGAGGCAGATGGCAGTTGTGAAGCATAATTATAAAAGATGAATGAATTTCGTAAATAGGCATCCCAGAGCATGAGTATCATGATAAAAATATTCAAAGTTTTAACATCATGCTTTGGTGCCTGGGGAAACTGGTCGACAATAAAGAAAAGGGATGCGACCTTGTGAGCCCTTATAGACATTGGGCGGATACCTCTCTTAAAAGATACGCCTCTTCATGTGAAATTGAACACACATAATTACTAGAATGTATACATCTACTACTACTTCCCCTAATATAAAGGGTGTCCCAAAATTAACACACAAGATTTGAATTTGCACCATTCATGCAGTAAAGTGTTGGCAATCTTATTAAGAAACGATTTGAACACCGGATTGTTTAGGGTTAGTAAAAATGGAGCGTTACACTATAGAACAACATGTTTTCATTGTTGAACAATATTTAAAAGATAATGAAAGTCTGGTGGCCACAGTTCGAACATTTGAGAATGGCCCCCTAGATCGTGTGATTTAACACACTTGTATTTTTTTCGAAGGAATTTCATTATTTACGTAATATTGTTCAACAATGAAAACATGTTAATCTATCGTCTCCATTTTTTACTAATTCTAAACTATCAACTGCCAAATGTTTTTTAATAGGGTTGCCAACACTTTACTGCACGAATGGTGGTAAATTCAAACCTTGCGTTAATTTTGGGACACTCTTTACCCAGTATACCACTAGGAAAAGCAAGAATACACTTATGTATTCGGAGCAATTCTAATCCTTGCACACATAGAGAGTAGTACAAAATACTTCTTCACCGTCCCCAACGGGAATAGTACTAAAAAATAAGTAATATGAATTTTTGTCTAATATATCAGCAAACACACACTAGACTGTTCTTATTATTATGATAAGCAATTTAACACTAGATTTCTAACTTCTATATTGAAATATAATGTTTAGCAATATTAATAAATATCAATATTCTACTTTTAACAACAACAAAAACAGATAACTGCGTCATGGTAGATGCACATTAAAACTTGTATTAATAACGAGAATTTGAAATAAAAAATGTTTCAAAGAAATTCACGATTATTTTGCGCTGATTTAACAATTCGTAGTTTTACCCTTAAATTGTCGCACTCCAAAGAAATCTTTATCAAAGTTCTCGAAAACTGTAAAGAGTTATGCCACCATCCACTTCGGTTCTAGTTAATTACCATCACTGGTAACTAAGTTAAAAAGAATGCCGAAGCGCTGATTAAATATTCAAAATATGAAGCGAGTGTTCCAAATTTCGAGGAATTTACGTGAATTCAGGTATCCATATTTCCCATGATGTCTGATGCACGCACACGAAATGAGTTCCAGCTTTTAAGAAAGAGAAATCCGAGGCATCTATTTAAATTCAGCAAATTGGAAATGGGTTATTCTAAGAATTCGAACGTTTGATCTAAGCGATGCTTCCGGGATTATTTAATTGGTTGTAGTGAGGACTAAAATTAGATTTTGACTTGCACTCGGGCGGTAGCAAGTTTTAAGGCTTTAAAGCTGTTAATGTGTTTCAAATATTCACAGTTATGTGAGAGAAAAGTTATTTTGAAGATAAACTCAAACGTTTAATCGTTATTTTAGATATGCTCATATCTGGAATATGTAATCTTTTCAGTCAGTCAATATTCTGAATAAGAATTATTATCTCTGATAATAGCAAAGAAGAATGTAAGTCTATATGTAAGATGGCGTTTTACAAAACATACAGTTTAACCTAAAAAAAAAAATGGCACATATATACTTTGTAGGGATGGAATGTGCATTGTTTGTGCTGTACATTGTTTTACTTTATATGAAAGCCCTAACTAGTTAGTGAATTTTTTAAGCTACTAAAATTACTTATCTTCTAAATGCTGAAAGAAGAAGAAATGCATTTAATTTTGCATTACTCGCTACAATGCAAGAAAAGCAATCATAGTAACAAAAAGCACTTAATGAAAAATAAAACATATAAATCGCATATAAATTACGAATGTGAAAAGGGAAAAAAATATCTGTATAAATTAAGAAAAAAAAACTATGTCATTTAATTTAACCCTTTCACTATTGACCTTTTCAACTGACCGTTCAAATTATATGCTGAAAGATCGGTTTCTGTTTTAAACGAGTGGTGTAGGTTGTAAAACGAATAAACACCAAGGTGTCCCCGTTTTACATTCTGCATTCCTCGTTTGCAACAGAAATCGGCACTTCCAGTATAGAATTTGCACGGCCTGTTGAGCAGGTCAGTAGTAAAAGGGTTAAATAAAAAAAATTTCAAGTACCGATTTTTCTGAAATTTTTGAAAATATATCTTTTATAAATTCTCAGAAGAAAGAGACAGTGTTTAATCATGCACATATCATCATATTATACGCCTTATGTATAACCTGAAAACTAACTTTTTTTACAAAGCAATCACAGGACAAGTAAAGTAAAGAGCAAATTGGAAATTAATAGAATCACCAAGCTGAGGAACTAGGACGAGGATAATTGCTGCAGAAAGTAAGCAAAGCCTTTCTGATGGACGTTTTTCAGCAGTTTAATGAAAACATAATGAAACTTTTGATGAAAGGACCAAACGCAGAGCGTCAAACCGTTTACGAAGTTTAAACTGGATGGCTGATGAAAGTAATGAGTAAATAAATTAAAGGATTCATTGCAAAATTCTTTCAAACAAGGATCAATTATTGAATGAATCATTTTATAATTAATGTAATAAATTCTAACTATAAAAAATGAAATGACACTCCTTGAAGGTGAATAATCTGAAGAAAGCTAAAGCTATCTTTTCATTAATATTCTAATTTTAATTCCATAGATAGTCATTGATTGTATTTTGTTGAAATGTTCTCTAAAGTTTGAAGCAGAAATAAAAATTGTTCTGTTCCGATACTAAGATTTTTTCCCAGAACTTCTGTGATTGCCAGACACAATGTAAAGTTTGATGCAAGATAATCTCTAAAGTTATTCTCTAAGTAAAAGTTTCTAAATCTGATACGCAAATGCAATAGCAGTTATTAGATCACTTCCTTGGGAACTTTTTTGATTATTTTGGATTTCACAGATTCCAAAGAGAACAATTTAGAAAGCAAAAAATGCATCTGTCAATTTGTAGATCCGGAGAATACCTACTATACTGTGAATAGTTGTCACCCGAAATTTGAATATCACATTCTGAGATACACTTTTGAGTCAATTGTATTATTGGCATTTCTCAAAATTAAATAAGCAAAAATTAATATATTATTTCCGCCATTTTTTTCGTATAACTTTGGAAATAATTAATAATTGCTCAAAAATTGTTTGCGAACTAGTTAAAATTGTATTGGGAACTAGGTGTGGGAATATTAAGGATGAAGGATATACATTGAGATTGTTCATAATCACCGACGAGCAACAGGAGACCATATTGCATATCCAGGAAAATATATTGCATATCGCCAAGTCTTAAAATAAATTTTTAATAATAAGTTAAAGAAAACTAAATATTGAATACAGAAATACCTCCAATGGTTGTACGGTTTAAAATGTCCTACAAATTCGATAAAGGATATTAAATCTTTATTCAACACGAAAATTCTAAACATTGATTGAAAATCATTGCTGGAGCATTCACAAAGGCAGTACTTTCAGAAATCAACAATATATTATTTAATCAATGATAATAGACAGAAAACTTAGAAATAAATAAAATCCCAGTACAATGGCTTTCATCATGAAATTATTGGCGGGCTCGTTCCAGTTATTTCACTCACAGAGAGTGTGACACGATAATATTTTTTCATGCCGAAGAATTTATTGGATTCACCGTAAACTGTTTTAATTCATTTTTCTGACAGAGAATCAAAAACACTAGAAAGATCTCTGAAATTCTAATAGAGATATCGCCAAACTTTTTTTGTATTTTCGAGAACTTTTATTTATTCTCCAAATGGCCGCCAAGGACAGGGCTCATTGACTTGACTTCAGCATTAATTAAAATAATATGCATAACACCCTTTTCTACAATGAATTATCTGCGCAATTCAATAATATTATAGATTCGTAATAATATAACCCATAAAGAGTTTGAAACGATCCCGAGTAAAACTGGGTATTAAAGCTAATTTTCTGCGAAAAATGAAAATTCATTTAAATAGTCAGCAGCTTATCTAAGACAAATTCATTACATTGTTTACCTTAAGAATCATATTGCCTTGTGCATTGGCGACTTGGCATCCTATGGTGATATGGAGACGTAACAAAATGTTTTTTTTTTATATCCGATATCTATCAATTTTTAAGATTTTTCTTTTGCTTTCTGGCAACTATCCTCAAAGTATGATATTAAATAAGGCAATCGTTGAACGTGCGGCTCAAAATTGTATTTAAACACGATAATACCTAGAGGCTGCATACCGCTTGAAAATATATTTACTTGAATCATTACTTTACTTGATTATTTTAAATAGTTAATCTAAATATAAAATTAACTTGAATATTGAAGGCTTATTTACTTTATTTAATTTATTACAGTTTTTTAAAATTTATCACAAATTGGAAATTTGATTTTTAATTTAGATATAAATAAAAGTTTCGGCCTTTTTTTTCTCAATAACTTTAGAACTATGTTGAATAAAAACCATTTTTAAATTACTTTAAAATCCTAAAAATGTAAATGTCTCTTAGTTATAACAATTTAATTTCTGTAAATTCTCTTATTTTTTTTTATAATTTTTAATAATAATATAAATTAAAGAAGTACAGTACTTTTCATTATTTTAGTTTTTAGATTCATATACGAGTGTGCCGTGATGATATTAGGTATATTTTTGTGCTGATATTATTTCTTCTAAGTATTTAACCCTTTCTAGGGCCGTGGGGAGTATGCTTGCCACCAAATTTATCAATCTTTGTATGAAATTATGTAGGTTGGCATAAGTTCTGACATATTTTTTTAGAAAGACAGAAACTTAGATGCTTCAGCTCTTTATCTCAAACAAAATGATGCGTCTTGATTTGTTACTTAATTATTAATTAACCAATGAATTAATGAATCAAATTAAATTTATCTAATAAGCTAAATGAATCCCTTTCCTTATTCTAATTTCAAGCCTAAAAATATTTTAACATAATATGACTAGAAAAAAATGGCCCTTTTAAAGGGTTAAAGCAAACTTATAAAAGGAAGTAAAGCTCGACGAATCGATTACAAAAAAATATTTCATAAAATTTGAAATTCGAATTCACTTTAATAATTTTTAATTTGTTTTTTAGCAAAAACATGTATTTTAAATTTATCAATATGTATATCAATTGTCTTTTCGACATCCAGGAAAATTTTTATTCTAATTTAGAAAGCACTAATAGATCAACCTATGGAAAATACAGATTCCATATTGAACTATTTAAAACTAACTAAACATCGATCTTAAATATCTCAATAGAAATTTTGAGTTCAGTTGAGTTAGTTTGAGATCAAAGAGAAGAAACACGCAACTTTCCACTTGTCTTAAAATTCACCTGCTTATTTATCAAACTCCCAGAGTGCACCGCTCTGTCGAAGTCAAAGGAGGAAATTTTCATTGCAGATGTTTCAGAGGTACTGAATCTCAAAAGAATGGTATAAATGAAGATGCATCATATTTTAGTGACACAAGAGATATTCCTTCTAATAAATGTTGGAAAATACCAATAGCTTACGGTACAAAGAATAGCCAAAAGATATTAAATTACTGTCTTGGTATATCTTATTTTTATGTAAATTATGGTGAGAATATATTAATTACTTTGTGGTATATGAATTATACAAAGAAAAGATATTGTTATTCGAACTTCGGATTCGGATAGTTATATTTTTAATAATAATATATAATGAATAATAATAATATTTTTATTAATAATAATTTTAATAATAATAATAATGATTCGAACTTCGGATAGTTATATTTTTAATAATAATATATAATGAATAATAATATTTTTATTAATAATAATAATTTTAATAATAATAATAATGATTCGAACTTCGGATAGTTATATTTTTAATAATATATAATGAATAATAATAATATTTTTATTAATTATAATAATTTTAATAATAATAATAATGATTCGAACTTCGGATAGTTATATTTTTAATAATAATATATAATGAATAATAATATTTTTATTAATAATAATAATTTTAATAATAATAATAATGATTCGAACTTCGGATAGTTATATTTTTAATAATATATAATGAATAATAATAATATTTTTATTAATTATAATAATAATTTTAATAATAATAATAATGATTCGAACTTCGGATAGTTATATTTTTAATAATAATATATAATGAATAATAATAATATTTTTATTAATTATAATAATTTTAATAATAATAATAATGATTCGAACTTCGGATAGTTATATTTTTAATAATAATATATAATGAATAATAATAATATTTTTATTAATTATAATAATTTTAATAATAATAATAATGATTCGAACTTCGGATAGTTATATTTTTAATAATAATATATAATGAATAATAATAATATTTTTATTAATAATAATTTTAATAATAATAATAATGATTCGAACTTCGGATAGTTATATTTTTAATAATAATATATAATGAATAATAATATTTTTATTAATAATAATAATTTTAATAATAATAATAATGATTCGAACTTCGGATAGTTATATTTTTAATAATAATATATAATGAATAATAATATTTTTATTAATAATAATAATTTTAATAATAATAATAATGATTCGAACTTCGGATAGTTATATTTTTAATAATATATAATGAATAATAATAATATTTTTATTAATTATAATAATAATTTTAATAATAATAATAATGATTCGAACTTCGGATAGTTATATTTTTAATAATAATATATAATGAATAATAATAATATTTTTATTAATTATAATAATTTTAATAATAATAATAATGATTCGAACTTCGGATAGTTATATTTTTAATACTAATATATAATGAATAATAATAATATTTTTATTAATTATAATAATTTTAATAATAATAATAATGATTCGAACTTCGGATAGTTATATTTTTAATAATAATATATAATGAATAATAATATATAATGAAAATAATATATAATAATATATAATTTTCAATGAATATATTCAAAAATATAACTACTTTAGAATATTTTTGAAAAAGTTCATCCTGAAAGCACATAAATAATTAATGAACCATAACATTAATAATGTCATTAAAAGCTTAAGTCTTTTGTAATTCATTTCATATTGCATACATATTTTTTACCGTATTGTAATTTTACATTCTGATTCTTCGTGTAAACTGCACAGAATCTTACAGTATCTTATTGCAACAAGTTTTATCAAGGAAGAAAATCATAATTAAACTATTTTAGATTTATGATAAACCCAAAGTAATATAGAATGAGTCATTGCCTAACTTTTATATAAAGTCCAAAAGTATTTGAGTTCACTTCATCTCTCAGTCAATTCCCCTATTGAAAATTTCCATTAAAAGCACTTTTCATGGAATCTTTTATATCTGCCAAATAAAATTTCCACACAAGAATTTAAACTAAAATGCTAACTATATATTTAATGAGACTAAAACATTTGAGAAGACTTTGAAATGTTTTATGGAATGGCACCATCGGAAACTCAAATATTCTCTTTTGGCATTTTTATTGTAAAACAGACATTTTCGGAAAAATTTCTATGGTAATATTCGTCGTACTCTAATTTTAATGGAATGGTTTACATTAAGCGGAAGTCCCAATATTGAAATTGCATAGAGTTGTTTTATTTGAATTCCTATAAAATTGACAAAATTCTTCGCTTTTGTTTGAGTTAATAATTTTTTTTGGAAAGTTGAGTATTTGGAACGTTCTGCTTAGAAAAATATCATCAATGTTATTTCGGAAATTTGTTTAGCTTCAATGAAATGAGCTTTATATTTCGTTCTCTTTGTAATGAAGTTATTTTAGTAAAATGTGGAAGTAAAGATATGTTTAGTAAATTTTATTTCATTTGAAAAAGTGTTTTCTCAAAAATTAAATTACGCTCTAAATATAGAGCGAATTCTTTGAATTAGAACATTTTTGTAAGAAATTTTTTATGCTTCAAAAGGGGGAAAAAATTATTCGATCAATATATTTCTCGATTATTGATTCTTTTTCATCAACTTTATTTAGGAAATTCGTTTGGCTTCAGTGATGTAACTAATTTTTACATCTCATCTCTTTATAATGAATATATTTCTGTAAAAGGCGAAAACGAATATGATTGATAAATTGATATAATTGATAAATTGAGTGATATAATTGATAAATTTATTGATATAATTGATAAATTTTATTTCATTTGATAAAAATACTTTTCAAAAATCAAACTGTACAGTAAACATCGAACGAATGAGTGCGGTTTTTAGTGATTTGAAACCAAACATTTAATGAACTTCCTCTTCTTTACCTTTGCTATATTATATATGCGATAAAGTAAGAAAGTAAAAAATATAAATTCGTTTTAAGATCTCACGCCAATAATATTGCAAAGTTGTTCTAAAAATATGGATAAATAATAAATAGTTAAACTAATCTTAATTGTATTGAAAATGCAAGCAATATGTGAAACTCGAAATTTTGCACAAAATTACTAAAGAATTTTTGCAAAAAAAAAAAAAAAAAAAAAAAAACATTCTTATAAATAGAATTTATTGGCAATATCGACTATAAAATCGGAAAATGCTTGCTTTGTTTAGTAAAAGCGAAAAAATAAACTACAAAAATTCGATCCAGATTCTAGCAAAAATAAAAATAATAAAGTCAGTGTATCATGACAGTATTTCTGGTAATTATGGCATTATTGAAACTGAAGAAAAATAAGTGAACTGATCTGTGCAAAAAGGTGCAATATCTAAAATTAAAATGAAATCTACGATCACACATTTCAAGTTATCTTGTGAGAACATTTTAATTTTTAAGTCATTTTTTGTCTTAATTAATTTAAGTCATTAACCAGTTTTAACATAATAATAATGCAATACTGGTAAAAGCAGGAAAAAAAATATATGCGATTAAAAGATGATGATGAAATTTGCCATTTATGCTTTATTCTTTGCCTACGCGATTTCGAGTTTCAATATTCATTGCCTGCGCGATTTCGAGTTTCAATATTCATTGCCTACACGATTTCGAGCTTCAAAACTCCCTAAACAAAACAATATCATGTTCTCACATGATAAAAATAAAAGCATATTTTAAAATTCGAAAAAATGTATGAGCTATTTAAAGAAGGGGTTTTAATCGAAGATAGTGTTTTGATTTCGTGTTTCTTGAGTAATTTTTAAAATCTGCAAGATTTAGTTTTAAAGTTTAATCATGAGTTCAAAACGAGTTTATATATATTAAACTTGAGTTGAAACAGACGAAACCTTGAGTTTAACAAGAATTCAATAGAGAAATTCTAGGAGTCATAGGGTAAGTTGTCATAAGATCGAGGCTCGATTCTATTAAAAATCCCTTAAGTTCATAAGTTTGCTGTAAATAATATCTGCTGCATCAGCCAGATGTCCTAAAATATCAAAGATGTGAAAATTTGGGAAACGGGATATCGGCTCAGATATTATTCTTGTCATTTCATTAGACCAGATTTAGGAAATCCATCCCCAAAAAATAGACATTCAAGTCCTATTCAATCTTACTGAAATCGAGCTCGCGAAAAATTAACATTATTTTTTACAATCCTGTTACGGAATCTTTTCAGTAAAGTAACATTAAAAAAAATTGTCCTTAGCTTTTCAAAATTCTTTTACTCTCTATGAAATAAATAAAGTTATTCCTTTTTTCAATTAAAATTTAAAATTTATATATTTTTATTTAAAATATAAACATTATATTTTATCACCTTCTTACACCATTTATAATCCCACATGCACTTACTCATTTTTTTTTAAAAAATGTAATACTTTGAAAGGAGTTCTTTTTTTTTTTTTTTTTGCTATAAAAATTCATTATGAATGAGTTTTAATATTGGTATTTTTTTTCTTAATTCCTGCTACTTTCGAGGACAAAAGATCGCTATAAAAATAGATTCAGACATAAAAGATGAAAGAACCTTCCTTTTTCCTTTAATTTTTCATGTATTGAAAGACTTTCATAACCATATTAAAAAAAAAGAAGAGAGAAAAAAAGAAGAAATAAAATATCCTTTAGAAGTTAATTAGTTTAATTACATTGGATTTTATTTTTACTATCATATTATACATAAGAATTTCTGTTTAAATTGCTTCAGATTCAAAAAGAAAAAAAGAAAGTTCTTTTTTAAAAAATTTCTCAGGTTTTTTTGAAGTACATTTTTTTGCAGCGAAAAATGTAATATTCTTTTCAGGTAAATCTGAAATATTAATAAAAATGCTTTTGAATGTAACTTAAAAAAAAAAAAAAGAATTTCCTCCAGAAATTCATGAAAAAAATTAATGGTACAATAATGCGGCATTCTGAATATAAAAGCAATTGGCAATCAGTAGCGTGCAATTTCTTTCGTTTTCTGTTACATTTTTCCTGTTTTAATTAAAATGATTCTGAATATATGTTTTTGGAGTTAATTGTAGAAAAAAAATCCCTGCAAATTTTTTGATAAATAAGTCGCCTTTGCCAACTAGCTTATTTACTAAGTTTAATGACTTTTTAGGTTGTTTAAATATTTATATGGAATAATTTTTTTTTTTGAATTCTATGCTGTTAATTGATGACTGAAAACAGGAATTTAATTCTTGTAATTTATGGCACTTTATAAGCCCTCTGACAGTTATCTGTCTGCGATTTAAGCCGAATGAGCGTCTCTTGTTTTTTCAGTAGCTCTAACTAGGGCCAAGTATACGACTTAGCTTCTCACAAGTCACAGCATTCATTCATTCATCCACAGATCGTAATTTAGATCTGAATCAGAGAACGATCACCTATGAACCAGTACCCCCAGTGATATTGTTCTCGACATGGAGGAGTTTGTGATCACGACAGATTCATACGTGCGCAGCAGTATCTTTTTTCCCACTAGTTTCAATCAGAAAGAAAATCAAAATATAACTATTTTCGAACGTTTTCTTAAAAAAATTATCCCAAGCGTAGTAACACGATCACTTACGATAAACCAAAGTAATACAGAATGAGTTAGTGCCTAACTTTTATATAAAATCCGAAAATATTTTAGTTCACACCATCTCTCAGTAAATTCAACTATTAGAGTTTCGGTTAAAACAATTTTCATTGTATCTTTTATATTTGTCAAATAAAATTTCCATACTAGAATTTAAACTAAAATGCTAAATATATCTAATGAGATGAAAACTTTTGCTAAGACCCCTAAATGTTTTACAGGATTACTTCATCGAAAACTCAAATATTCTCTTTTGGCAGTTTTATTGTAAAACGGACATATTCGAAAAATTTCTATGGAATTACCCTTTATATAATTTTAATGGCATGGTTTGCTTTTAAGTGGAAGCCTCAATATTGAAATTGCATAGAGCTGTTTTGTTTGAATTCCTATAAAATTGACAAAGCTCTCTGCATTTGTTTGAATTAAAGATATTTTTTATTTTTATTTTAGAAAGGTGAGTATTTGGAAAGTTCGGTTTAGAAAAATATCATCAAAAATTCTTCAGAAATTTGTGTTACTTTAATGATATAATGGAGTTTTATATTTCATTCTCTTTGTAATGAAGATATTTCAGTAAATTGCAAACGTTTGATATGTTTAATAATTTTTATTTTATTTGAAAAAAATCTTTTAAGAAAATCAACTTAAATAGTAAACATCGAGCAAAAGAGTGCTTTTTTAATATTTTGAAATTAAAAGTTTTTAAAAACATTTAAGGAATTCTTTTACTTAGAACATTCTTGTACGAAATTTTATGTTTTTAAAAACGCAAAAATTATTTTATTCAATCAATATATTTCTTAACTATTGATCCTTTTTCATTAAGCGTTCAACTTTTATTTAACTAACAGCGTTTAGTTAGTTTGCAAATATTAAGGGTTTCTAAAAAATTCGATTAAAATTTTGTGTTACCATATCTTAATGGATTACTTTGCAAAATATTTTTAAACTCGAAATTTTTATATACATATAAATTTTAGAAGTATTGAATCATTCCGTTAATTGCCTTATGTATCTCATTCATTTTCTATCTATATCGTTATATATCGAATTATATTACATGAAAGAGCCTTAGTATTTACAAATAAATCATTTTAAAAATTTCCAGCATCGCTTGAATCTGAGGTAAAACTTCAATTGCAACAAAACTTGTTAGAAACATACCTATTTAAACCTACTCAATAAAAGCATCTTTTCTTGATAACCAACAGAGAAAAAAAAACAAAGATGAAATATTAATATCAAACAAAGAAAATAACTTGAATTCCAATCAAGCAATGAAATATATTGCTATAAAATATGGGGAAATAGAAAAAAAAATTGGCATCATTGAAAAAAACATTTTTTTTTTAATTTAAGAGGATGCATTGTATTAAAATAATTTTGAAAGTCGTGGAAAATGCCAAAATTTCTCTTAATTTTCAATTAATTGAAATTTCAAAAAAAAAAAAATCAGCTCCGTCTTGCACAATTCTTAATTTTTTCCGATGAAATTCAATAAAAAAATTCTTGGAGTCATAGGATTAAAATGTTCGATAGTTAATTCTATCAAAAATCTGTTATGTTTGTTATAAATAAGATCTTCTGCGTGAGCCAGATGTCCTAATGTAAGAAAGGTAAGAAAATTTAGGAAGTTAGTTAGCTATATTAACGTCCCGTTTAAAGTAACACTAGGGCTATTTTGGGTCGGACCTTGTAATTTTGAACATCGGTCAGATGACGAGGACAAACCTGAGCTGGCACCCCCCTCTCCACATCACATCACACCACACCACACCAACGGGAAGACGTTTAGACATTACGGATTTATCGTGCAACAGACCCCCTTACATGTCGGTTCTTCTGCGGAATGGAGTCTCGAACCTGAAACCCTACGGCTCACAAGCCGAGACTTTACCACCAGGCCACCACGGCCCAGAAAATTTTGGATAGAGATATCTGCTTAGTTATTATTCTCGTCATTTAATTGGGCCAAAATTATTGGATTCATCTCCAAAAAAGTAGACATTTAAGCCCTATTCAAACTTAATAAAATTGAGCCCACAACAAAGTATTAATTTCGTATAATTCAGTTCAGGAAATTTTAAGCAAAGTAATATCGAAAAAATTAAACATTTTCCTTATCTTAATAGTTTTTTTTTTTTTACTCTCTGCGAAATAAATATCAATAATCCTTTTTATTTCCAATTAAAATTTAACATTTATACAGTTATCTTTAAAATATAAACATTATTATATTTCATCTTCTTACATTAATTATTATCCAACATGCATTTATTTATTTTTAAAAAAATTTAATACCTTAGAAAAGTGTTCTTTCATTTTTTTGCTATAAAAATTCATTATGAAATGGTTCTAATAATGGTATTTCTTTTCTTAATTCCTGCTACTTTCGAGGACAAAAGATCGCTATAAAAATGGCTTCAGACATAAAGGATGAAATAACGTTCCTTTTTCCTTTAATTTTTCATAAATTGAAAGAATGTCATAACCTACAGTAAAAAAGAAGAGAAAAAAATAAAGAAAATATCCTTTAGAAGTTAATTAGTTTAATTACATTGGATTTTTTTTTTTTACTACCACATAATATATAAGAATTTCTGCTTAAATTACTTTAGATTCAAAAAGAAAAAAGAAGTTTGTTTTTTTTTTAATTTCTCGGGCTTTTTGAAGTACATTTTTTTACAGCGAAAAATTTTTTATTCTTTTTTTTAAACTTGAAATATTAATAAAAATACCTTTGAATGTAACTAAAAAAAATATAATTTCTTCCAGAATTCCTTGAAAATAATTAATTGTACAATGATACGGCATTCCTAATATAAAAGGAATTGGCAATCAGTAGCGTGCGATTTCTTTCATTTTTGTGTTACATTTTTTCATATTTTAATTAGAATAATTCTAAATATATGTTTTTGGAATTAATTGTATAGAAAAATCCCTGCATATTTTTTATACAGTCGCCTTTGCGGAGTAGCTATTTTGCTAAGTTTATTGACTTTTTAGGTAGTTTAGTTATTAATATGGAGTTAATTTTTTTTAAATTTTATGTTGTTAATTGATAAGACTGAAAACAGGAATTTAATTAAACCAGCCTACTATAAATCATTTCGCGTGCAAATTAAAAAGTTTAATGAAATTTCTAATTGTGCGGTGTTTATGCCAGCAGAAAATAATTCTTTTTTTTTTTAGTTATACTCCTGTCAAAAACACGCTGTTGTTTTGATGGATCAGTTTAAATCTCATTATAACACTAAAAACTTTGTTACAGATTGTGCATCAAATTAAAAAAAAATTATTAAAATAGAAGAAAAATGTACGGAAAAAGATATATATATATATATATTTATTTTAAGATAATGTAAAAATTATTCTTGTGTGATAATAGTTTTAGATCATATGAAAGTAGATCTTCATAGATAAGTCATAATGATTATCTATCTACCGAAGATTTATTTTTCGGTTAAATCTTCTGTTTGATACCTATTTCTATCACCTTTATTTCTTTTATATCTATTTATTTGATGGAATGGAGGTTGCGTAGAGTTCTTTTCCGAGACATTTAATAATATTTTACGACTCCATTTTAATTAGTTTGAATTAATTGCAGATGTAAAATCTTTCAATGAAAAACTCTAAAATATTCACACAACGTTTAATTACATTTGACTGTTGCCATGTGAGAATAAGTAATATGAGTGAAATCAGTGCCACGCATGCATACGCATTCTGTACTTCATATATGTGGAGATTGTTGTGAAAGGCAGGTAAAATTTGGTGTATGAAATTATGATAAAATGTGGATATATCTATTAAATGTTGAACAAAGTTCTTTCTGAGGAAATCTATTTGTCTGGATGTTCAAGTGAAAGGGAAATGAATAACTGCAAAATGCAAAAAATTATGCAGTTAAAATTTGGTACTTTAAATATGGATACCTGTCAGTTTTGACTCAAATCCTTTATATAATGAACTGCCTATCAATATGTTCTTTCGAATGCATTTAAACACAATAAATCGTGAATACCAAAGCTTAAATCATTAAAATTCCATACATAATCTTGTGACTGCAACCGTCGTTTTGCGCCAAATCGGCTGAATTTGAATTCCAATTTCTTAATTATAAAAATATAAGAAGTAATACTAAAATGTACAGAAGAAACATCTTTTATTTCATTATGAAACTTATAAAACTAAAAATTATATACTTTAAAAATTGTTAGATTTTTTTGCAACATATCCTTGTCTTATAGAGAATTTTACATAACAGTAAGAAAAATTACGTGAAAAATAATCATTGAAACAATACAGCAAATTTGTATATATTTTTGTACAATATAAGTTATTTGAAGAAAGATAGACTAAACTTTATTAATTATCTGAACATTTGCAACTATACTTTTTTGAAAAATTGAAATATTTTGAAAATGTTATGTTTCTGAAATTTAAAAATGTGCACCGTTAGAATTAAAATATCGCCATACATTTATCTTTAACTTTTGTGATAGGAAATAATCTTTGTTATACAAGAACTTAAAGAAATTTCTAGATAAAAATCTAGAAATTATTTTCTTTCCACTGAATTAAAAAAAATTAAAAACAGTTAACTGGAAAAAATTGACCATATTTATTAAGATATCTTCATAATATCTTCAATAATATTGCCCAAATTTATTAAGATATCTTCATAATATCTTCAATAATATTGCCCATATTTATTAAGATATCTTCATAATATCTTCAATAATATTGCCCATATTTATTAAGATATTAAGATAAACTTCTGTCATTAATCTGAAACAGTTAGGGTTGCAGTTAATGCAACAAATTAAACCAATATTTATCCGAATAGGCAACAATATTATTCTTCAGGCCATATTCAGATTGGATATCTTTAAGCGTTTTCCGATATCTGGACTAAAGAAAATATTTTTCCCCTGCACGCAAAGAAGTCGAGAGAGATATCAAATAGCAATCACTCATTTAAGCTTCAGAGATCTGATGAAATGTTTTTGGAGTTCGTAATGAAACACAAATACTTCAAGTATCTATCCGAATTTCCTTTAATTTCCTGTTTCCTGTGGAAACCAATACGGTAGAAAAGGAAATTGTCTGGATTGCCGAACGAACTCTCAAGCACTGCTCGGAATACGAATTTCTCTATCCGAATTTTTATCTGCAAAGTTTGGGAAAGATTCGGGAGATATTCTTCCGTAAATCCAATCTGTTGTTTGAATGCATTATGTGAGTAACAGAAAGAAATAAAAAAAAGAAAGATTTTCTTATGAAAGAAAGTTTGATATGTGGTTTTGTTTTGGAAGAAACTTTCTGAATTTGAAATGTATTATTTATTTTTTTTATGTTGTTCAAAGAGGGCTTTACAATACAAAAAAAGAAACAAAAGCTGGATAAAAAAAATTTCGAGAATAATAATCAAACTTTTCTATAGCACTCTCGGAATCTTTTAGCAAAACGTTATTTTAACCTGCTACCAAAATGTAGGCTTGAATATAAAAGAAAACGGTAATTTTTAAAATGCAAAAATACAAACCTTTTTCAGTATTATTTTCATTTTGAAGAAATAATCTGAGTTATCTTATAACATAAAACGAGCAGTTCGTGTATATATATAAATTTATTTCGTGTATCTCGGAAACGGGTCTAACGATTTCAATCAATTTTATATTCAGATAAGGTTTTGCCCTTTAAGTTTATCTATATGGGCGTCTTTCCTAAAAAATGCGATTTTACACACACAGACAAAAAAAATAAATTATAATTAACTATTAAATCCTTTTTCTGTCTACTCACATGCTGACAGTAGCGCCATCTTGTAAATGTTTCTGATATTTGCATTGTTGCCATAGGATGATCATTAAACTGGTAAATTAGAATTTCATGGGGTGGCATTATTTGATATTATTCGAATTCGAAAATCTCACATAAATAACAATCCAATTAGTGTCCTAACTAATCAACTTGTACGATTGTTTTAAAAGACATGTTAAATAAAGTGCATTCATTAATTTTCTTTTATTTAAATAACCAGTTCAGTAGGTAAGACTGAAAAATATTCCTATGCAATCAATATGTAATAAGTTTCTAAATATTTTTTCAAAAAAAATAAAAAAAAAAAAACTGCCAAGTTAAGCTCGGTTTTCCAGATGCTAAAACGAAAACAAATATTAGGAAATATGAAAGAAATTCTATGAATGTTTCTTGGCAATTCATTTAATATTTTATGACAACAAGATTGTTTTTAACAAATGAAAAATTAAATATTTCAACAATTGTTCATACAATTTTCATTAAAATCTTTCTTAATATTCAATGTTTAAAATCACTTTATTTTCCTCTTAGATACCATTTTCATTATTTAATTGACTTTTTCATAATTTTATTGATATTATCTGTAACTCTGGTATCATCTATAACCTTATCAGGATAAAAAGAGCATTTCAAATGCATACAATATATTTTTAATATTATAGATACAGAAATTTTCTCAGACATTAATTCATAACTTTGATATTATTTAATTTGAATCAAGAAATAACTTGCCTAACGATTTGACCAGGAATAATCTTACTTTGAAACCGATATCTCAGTGGAATTCTATAATACAGGAACATTCGCATTCAATTAATAACTCAACAATCCCGAATTCATGAATTATTATGTCTACGGACGGATTAAAGGGATTTACATATTTATACGGAGTGGGTTCACGAACGAGATGGAATAGTTGAACTCCAGAGAATTCAAAATTCCTTTGCAACAAATGATAACCGTCTTCTAACAGACTAGATTAAAATTAAATAAGAAATTAGTTGTTTAAAATCTATTGAATGTCTTCTGTTTTGGGACGTTTCATAAGTTAATCTCTTTGATATCAAAATTATTTCCAATTTCCTTCTCTTTTCTGTTAAGAGGTTCTGTTTTCTGTTATAGTTAAATAATATAGTTTTTCACACGAAACTGTGTCTCCAGTGCCAAGAAGAAGGGTAAAATATGCTAGGTAAACTAAGGAATAAAACAGTAGAAGTAAAGGATAAGTGATATAATATTTTTCTTCATTTCTTCGTTGCTAATAATTACAGTATTAGTTACATTTTATTAGAAAGTAGAACTAATAATACCTATTCATGAACTAACAAATAAGCTGGAAAAAAGCATTGCACATACTTCGGCATTTCACAAAAATTGATGGGAAAATCAAATATTCTTAATACAAAGTTCATGCAACTCTCGGAAAAATCTCCTACAAGGATTTCATACATCCTCTTCTTAAAATAATAAATCGATAAGAGATAATCCAGATGTTTATATTCGATGATAAGCTATTCTGTGGCCGAGGTAGAATTCTTCATATAGTCGCACAGCTACCAAAGAGCTTTTATATATTGTTTAGATGCATATTAATTAGTTCACCAGACGTTGAACAATTCGTATTACTTGTGTGAATCTTATTAACACGAGATATTGCCCGATATGTCCAGAATGTTGTTTGACATTCTGAATGTCAGCCAATATCGTAAAGATATCGTACAATGTTGTTCGGCATTCTGTGCTCATAGGGAAGCTAAATTTTCAAACAATTTCCAGCTGCAATAGTTGGACTAGCACGTAAATAGTAGTTGAGAGCATACAACGACTTCTACTACCACGTGTATATATTTGAGACTGATGCATTTCATACAGTCGCGCAACTTCCAGATGGTTTTTATATATTGCTTATATGCATATAAGCTAGCTCGTAATACATTAATTAATTCGTGTTACTTATATGAAGCCAACTTTTCGAATGCTGGTCGCCAGCAGTAGTTGGACAACTTTGCAACTGAAGAGAAATTGAGAGTTAAAAGCGCCCTCTATTTCATTATGTGTACATTTCAGACAGTAGTATTCTTCATATATTAGCACAATTATTATACAGTTCTTGTATATTATTTAGATACATATCAACTAATTCTTGAAACGTTAATCCATTTGTAATACTTATGCAAAACCATTTTTTTAATGACGGCCAGTTGCTATAATTGATCAACTTTGCATCATAACAGAAATTTTAGCATTCAGCGCACTCTGCTACTATGCGCTTAGGTAGACAGAAAGTACAGACAGACAATTACTTTCTTCGCATCGTCGCATAACAGACATACTGCTTTTATTGCTCCACTGTATGTTAGATGCATATCAACTTGTTCGGCTGTCATATTACTTTTGTGAAGGCATTTTTTCAAATAATAACTAGCTGCTATGGCTGGAAAATTTTGTTGAATGATAGGACGTCATGTCCACAGCGTCATGAGTAGATCAGATGTCATGTCCAGAGCGTCATGAGTAGATCAGATGTCATGCCCAGAGCGTCATGAGCAGATCAAATGTCATGTCCAGAGGTCATGAGTAAATCAGATGTCATATCCAGAGCGTCATGAGTTGATCAGATGTTATGTCCAGAGCATCATGAGTAGATCAGATGTCATGTCCATTTAATGATCAATGCCATGAGTAGATCAGATGGCAACGTTAGCTTACTAGATCAGATGCCAACGTTTGCTCAGTAGGTCATATACCATTCTTTATTATTGTAGACGAAACTGTAAGATAGTATTACAGTCTTTTCTACAATAATAGATGTTGAAAGATAATGCTCTTATGCTTTTTCCATATCTTTTAACAAAGGCTTGATTATCAATTTTGTATCACCCTGCATAATAAAATACACATATAAATTGAAAAAGCAAAGTAAAAACAGAGAACTATCACACGAAAATCAAAATAACGATTTCATTATAGTAGAGAAAAAACGAAATATGATTACACAAAATAAATAACGAAATTAAAGAAAAAAGATGGGATAATTATTTGCGAAATAGTTTGGAAAAATAATAAACGAGGAAATGATGTATCTGAATAATTCTCATCTGAATTCAATTTCGAATATCAAGGAATATTGTTTTTTATGCCTGTATGAGTCTGGTTTTCCTTTATTAATGCTTACAGTACAATGTTAGACATTATTTTCTTTAAAAACATAAAACCCAAATTGAATTGAATCAGAATTCTTAATTGAAACTCAGGAGCTAAACCACAAAGGAAATTGATGCGTATTACATTGCTTTATTTCTCAAAACTCTCCGTTTATATGAAATTCCTTAAAAACAGGTTTTTTTATAAAAGGAAATTTGTCTGAAATGTATTTATGTTCATTAAAACTTATAAATTTTTTTTTAAAAAACTGCTTTTGTAATTTAGTTAAAGAAAAAATCCCCCAAATTACTTGCTTCGTTAAAAAGTTCTGATACAAAAATGAAAGAATATACAAATCTTTTGATGAGGGAGCATGTCTTTATCTTTAATGTTCAACTATTAATTGATTCAATGTCGTTTGACAGTAGAATTCAACAAAAGTACCCGGAGAATATGTTTTCATCATAATAGCTGCTTTTAATTCAAAAGGCGCTTGGTTTTGTTTAGATAACAGCATCTGCAAACTAATGAGAAGTTTATATTCTTGTCACGTAAATAGATAGAAGAAATCGCTTGAGTTAACTAATTTCTTTTAAAAATGTTTCTATTATTAAGATGTGGAGAAATATGGTATTTGTAATATGTAAAGAAAAGTTGTATGGACTCCCAGTAAAGAAAAATAAATTAGATCAAAATTTAGTATGACTTTGGTGAAAATGTATTATACAAATGCCGATTTTAGATATATTGCGCAAACCGGAATAAAATGTGTTAATACATATAGTAAAATACACACACAAACAAACTCGCACAGTATTTACCTACTTGCCTATAAATCATTTCCTCCATATTTTTATTATAGACGGTTCGGTTTTTCTTTTAGCAACAGCCGTAGAACTCATTTTGCTGACATTCTAAATTTGAAGGCCAATTTTACAGAAAATATTGCGATGTAAAATTAAATTCTACCAAGCCTTTTTAATGTGGATCAAAAAATAGTTTGAACTTCCATTAAAAAATAATTAATTAGATTAAGATTTGATATGGCTTTGATGAAGATTTATTACATGAATGCTTGTTTTCTATATAATGCTCAATCCGGATTAAAATAAGCAAATACATGTAAAAACATCAGTGCACACACAGTATTGACTTGACTACCTATTAATCATTTCTTCTATATTATTATCGATAATTCGGTTTTCTTTTAACAACATAGTGCTAGATCTCAAGTGGCCGACATTTTAAAATCACGGATCAATTTTCTAAAAAAAATATTACCATGTAAAATTAAATTCTACTAAGCCTTTTTAATGTGAACCGACCAACAAATATTAAAATATGGCTTTAAAAAGATAAAACTCGTAGACTATTGATGCAATAAAATTTATTATGGCTTGCAGAATTATAATGAAAAAAAAATATCTTAAACGTACCCTTAGGAAATACTATAATTTACTAAGTGTATCTAAGACATTTCTTTTACAATTTAATGAATTGAAAAATGAATGTGGATAGTGTTGATGCTTGTGGCATCAAAGCTTTCAACAAATAATTCTAAATGCAATCGCGTCATTCTAAATCTATTATGTGGTTCGGTGGTTTTTATTATCTAACTAACATCTAAATCTATTTTCTAATTTCCAATAATCAAATACCATTGAATACAGAATGACATTTATCGACGAACACGAAAACACACACGAGTACAAAGATATTCACAGTTGCATCTCTAATTAGACATTACAAATCTAAATAACTAAGCATTAAAATGGCCGAATCAATGTTCTAGGAAAACTGCGCATGCGCCGGTTTCCATGGCAACCACAGCTGTGAAGGGAAAAATGTTGCCTCTAAGACGGAACCGGCAGTATTTTAGGAATACAACTAATCCGTTTCATCACGGTTGGTCAGTCAGAAAGTCAGTTGTACTGCTTAAGAAAACAAAATAGAATCGAAATTTTACAATAACTTTATTTGTATCCTAAAGTTCCATGCAAAGATGTTCTTTTTTCGAGTAATTACCTCTGTTGGTTAAACATTTATTCAGGCGTGGCACATAATTTTCAATGCCTTTTAGGAAGAAATACCGCCCAACAACATTCAAGAAAGTAGCGATCTCAAAATTTGTCACAGTTGAGGATCTTCCATTGCGTTCAGCAATATAAGTCAATATTTATATGTGATGCTCCGTCACGTTCAACAATATTTATCAATATTTGTATGTGATCTTCCATCGCGTTCAGCAATATCTGTCAATATTTGTATGTAATCTTCTGTCACGTTCAACAATATTGGTGAATATTTGTATGTGATCTTCCATCGTGTTGAACAATACTGGTCAATGTTTGTATGCGATCTTCCATCGCTTTCAGGAATATTGATTGTATGTGATCTTCTTCCATCGCGTTCAACGATATTGGTGAATATTTATATTTGTATGTGATTATTTGTGTATGATTTTAAATCGTATACAGCTATATTGGTCTTTATTTTTATGTGATCTTCCATCGCGTTCAACAATATTGATCAATTTATACGTCCATTCTCAAGCATTTTACACTACTTTGCAGTGACATAACATTATATTTTCTTCGTACATTTCATACATCTGCCGATAAATATATAAAGTTATATATTTTCGTCCATAAAAGATTTAATATAGCGCGCATTTATAATCTGGAGGTCACTTGTAGCTATCGAGACATGTGTACGACTGATAATCAAGCAAACTAAATAATCGCGTGAAAGCTGCTACGTCATACGATATAGATAAATATCTGAAGATTTACTATTAAGTTTCATTAAAATAGCTTTTCACTGTACAAAAGAGTACAACTAACATTTGATTGACCTACGTACATCGTCAATTTTACCAAAAACCTCGCTTATGAATGAGTACACCAAAATATTTTCCAGAACTATATTACGCTAGCGAAACAAAGTATTCTTTAATTATCTGGCTTTGGTGTTTTCACGCCAAACATCAGGCGACATTCGAAAGAAATTCAAGAAAGAAATCGAAATATATTCTGTGCCTTAAGATAATATCTAATCCATAAATAAACATTTCGCGTCAAACCTTTAGTTTAATTGTGGCTTAAAGTATTGTCTTGTTGTTTCTGACTTTAATTTGAATACTCTAATAAACACGGCGTGTTTGTTTTGGATTTTCTGAGAATGTTTGTCTTATAAATTAGAAATGAGAAGTTATTGTTAAAGCATTTGGCTTTCTGAAGTCTCGCTGTCTCGGAGCGTTTCTGTGTTTGGCATTTTTGTCTATATTTACATTATTATATTAATGCGTGAGACTTTCAATCTGTAATTATTTCACACTTCATCAGTTACTTTTAACTATCGCAAATTTTGTAAATTTCGAATTCATTTATATTTTAAATTGCTATTTCCTGCTGGTGATGCTGCTCTGCTATTTCTACTTTTTGAATGATTTTTTAAAATTTTTTTTGTATCAAAAAATGTTTGCAAAATTGTAAAATTTAAAGATGATTCAAATTTTATTACATTTGAGGGGATTTAGTAAAGAGAGTTTATTAGAGAAATTATTCATTTTGCTGTATTTTTTTTTATGTTTTCACATACCTTTATTTAATTTATTTCATGTTTGTAAAGATAACTTTCTATTAAATTTACAATAGTTTCTAAATGTGATCGAATTAAAAAATTTTGTATATTTGTGCGCTTTTGATTACATTACACTAATTAAATATTTGCAGAACTAAATTAAGATTTTATCAATTGACTTTAATTAAACTTTGGTAGCTGTAAATTACATTATATTATACAAGTTTTGTTGTGAGTTATATATATATATATATATATATATATATATTAAAAATAAAAAGTAAGTGAAAATTTTTTTTTTATAGCACACTAATAAAATCACATTTTAAAAAGATTATTAGCCGCTTTCGACTACCCAACCTTAAACTAATAATATTAAACAAAACCCTAAACTCAATAACTTTATCCCAACCCTAAACTAATAATATTAATATAGACTTGTCAACCAAAACTTAATTAACAAAAGAAACAACAGACTTAAATTATACATTCTTAATAAACATGGAACGTTTTAAATGTTTAGCTATGATTATAAAGTTGCGAAATCAGTTGGTGAAGAAAAGTGGCGAAATCGCTTCTGTTGTTAATATGAAGGGCACTGTCATAATTTTGGTTTACAGTACATTTATTCTTGTGTGAATTAAAGTTATTACAGACAATTGTTTTATAATCCACTTTCATAACGCACAGTTAAAATTATAATATAAACCATAACAATTTAAATTATTTGAAAAGTTATAGTTATATTCTTAAAAGAATAAGCCAGATTTTCTTAACTCTATAACTTTTATAATTAGCTTCTAAAATTCGTTATTTTATATTATGGTTGAAATCGTATATATATTCTTAGAAATTTGGCAAATTACTTGATCGAAGATTTTAATCTACCTCTCTGAATTCTTAATATTATATACTAAATTAATATCTCATTCTAAAGCAACAGAAAGTCTGTTTTTGTCACGAAATAGCATCAAACATCCATTGTTATATTTATTACGATTATTGGATATTGTTATTTGGGAAGTGAAATATCGTTATTTGAACTTGTGTCAAATATAGCAGAAAATGTCTGAGTTTACATCGTTTATGTCCCACTAAACAAACTAACACACCGCACCAAAGTGGGAATGCCTGGATTACGACATAGATTTAATTAGGCTTTTGTTTACTATCTATAAAACATAAAATCGAATCTCAAAGTTCGCGACTATGCTACCATGACTCCGAAACTCTGTCTACCACCAGGCCATCGCAATCTGTTTAAAATTGAGATAGTCCAGCTTAATAAACTTTAGCAATTATACCAGTAAATTCACAATCCAAAAATTGAAATGCACAAATCACAGACATTACATATATCTCATTTTAAATTCTCTCCTACTGTCTTTAAAATTAGGATAGCACAAGTTAGCCAAATTTGTATCTTATGTCAGAAAACTCTAAACTCTAAAATGATGGTATTTCAAAATTCTCAAATTTGAAAATGAGAATTTATTTGTAATCAGATTGCATGGTGATCAAACTTCAGTTCTTTATTTGAACTACTGGGATCCCAAATCTAATACAATGACGTTAATTAAATAGCATAGTTTGTTCTCCTATGTGGATTAGATTCAAATGGTTCTTTGGAAATTCAGTAGCTGTAATTATTCTTCGCTAATGAGAATTGAAAAGGAGGATTCGTTTGTTTCAGTACATGAGCCTACACACTGCAAAAATCACATTCAGTAAGCCATCTGGATGTTTGTCCTACTTTCAAGATTCATCAAACAGAATTCACTCCATTTAAGTCGATGGCATTTGGTAATTAAACGATGGATATCAAGAACGATATTCTTTTGGAAAATTAACTTTTCTTTTTCGAAAAACTATTATATAAAAGATTATTTTGCTTCGAAGCAGAGAATGATCTTCAAATTCTTACTTAAAACTTGACTATTAATTGAAATTCTTTTAAAAGCTAGGAGGAATTTGGATATGGATAATTATTGCTAAGATTTATAAATATTTTTTGATATGTGAAATATTTTCAATTAAGAAAAGGGATTTAATTTTCCGTTATATTATACTTGTTTCTCTTTCTTCTCTTACTTAATAAAATATAGTGAGAATAATAAATAATTAATTTTAAAATTTTTCGAGATTTCTCGTTATTTTTGAAGTCATTCTTGACTGTTACACAATCAAAATGCTTTTAAATTCGATTAAAAATATTTTAAACTTCCATCAAACTAATGGTTCATCTGTAAATTTGATTATTATATATTTAAATAACATTACCTTCTGTTAAATAAATTTTCTTAAGAGAGATAGACAAATTGAGATATTTTCATTCACAAACAGAAAATTATTGATTTGCTACTTCACATTGACTTTCATGATCAATAATTAAACCACAAAATAAATCTTTTTATAACAAAGATAATGCAAAACGGCTTTGAGCTAGACAGTTGAAATTTGGTATACGGTCTTTACAACAAATTTGCAGATTTCTTTCAAATTTTGAGTAAAATCTGCGCAGAGAAAGTACGGCTGTTCGAATAAAAATTAACACAATAATTATAAAACGAAGAGAGCTAGATAGATAAAATTTGGTACACAGATTTAACATCTATTGTGTAGATAGCTGTCAAATTTTGTGGCGAATCCAAATACGGGTTGACTGACTGACGGTTTGTACTTTCAGAAATTTGTTAACGCGATAGTTCAAAAACGCAATGATTTAAATATATCAAATTTAGTCACAAAAGTAGTCACAAAGTTGCAATTGTGACTACAAGTGCAACTTTGCGTCATTTTTTTTTTTAATCGATTGAGAAAAATGTGTCTAAAACACAAATTAGATATTTAGATAATATTAATACATGCTAGGTGTTAATCGCCCCCCCCCAAAAAAAAACTCGCCAAAGATGACACGATAGATTCAATAAAAAGCTAAATTCACGCCAAAGGTTAATGATTCGTAACTATTGTACGCCAATGCCATGGAAGGCGTTCTCTGTCATGACAAGGTTATTAGAGAATATGCGAGAAAGTTTTCGGGAGACAGCTCCCACAAATCCCGTATTATTTCCTAATTTTTCAATTTTGAAGTTTCAATCAGTAAATAGAATTAATTATGATCCATTTTTTTCTTAAATAATAGCCTTTAAACACACATATTTTTAATATGCTAACAAAATTGATTACTTTAATCATTCCATAGATCTTTATCTTACCTTTATAATTATTATTATAAATAATATGAACTTTTATAAATATTTTTTTCGCAATTTCATACCTAGGTGAGGCCATTGGTATGGAATCAAAATAGAATTAATTAATTAATTTCAAATAGAATTAAAAATTAAATTAACTTAATAAATTAAAAATGGAATTAATTAATTAATTCCTAAATATATAAGCTTCCAAAATTTTAAATTAGGAAGTTAGTGAAAAAAATTGATTACATAATTTAAGCTTTACAAACATAACAAGTCGAATTAAATATAAATGAATTGTAAATAACTGTATGAAAATTTTTATTTTCGAGATATTTCATGATTTCGAAGACCTCGTATGCCTCTTCTTTAGTATTTAATTTTAATTGATTTTGAATTTTACATAGAGAAAGAAATATATTTATAAATATATTTCGAAGTATTAAAAATTGTTTCAATAGTCAAAAATTGGCACTTTCCCAATCTTTCCTTTCTTTTCTTTTTCTTTTCTTTCGAATGGGAAAAAATAAATGTATTTTGGAATGCAGGATTTGACTAATGCTCCTTTGTCAACTGGGAAATGAATAGATCAAGCAGGTCTTAAATCTTTTTTCATTTAATTAACAGTATTAAGAATTGCTTCTGGCGCTGAATACAAGAATTTTAGCTTACAAGAAGTTAAAACACATTTTTAAACATATTTTTGGAATGTTTTCAAAAATCGTTTCCAATTAAAATGCGAAACAGATTCTGATCGACTTCTTTTAATTTTGCTTCATTATTATATTCAAAACAGATATATTTCGTATTTCTGGTTTGAAAGAAACGAGTACATAAATTTCAGTTTCTTTAAGTTCATTTGATAAACCCTTTTGAACTTCATTATATGCAACATTTTATCCAAATTCTAACAGTTTATTTCTTTTTTATTTCTCCCTCTAAATCAATAATACCAATAAATGTACATTTTTAACAAAGGGAAGGAAATATATTATGGAGTATTGGAAATGGTTTGGATAGTCGAAAACTGGCACTTTTCCAATCTCTCTTGCTCTCTCTCTCTCTCTTACTTTGACAGCCAGACTGACAAGAAGAAAAGCCTTTTGCTTATTGCATTTTAATTCGTTCTCTGTTTCTTATTATAAGCTGTTTCAAATAGAAAAAAGAGTGCCTTTTTTAACTGGGAAATGAATAAATCAAACAGTCTTTTAATCTTGCTCGTTTAACTATATTTAAAAGTGTTGATATTAGCTTACTGAATACTGAATACAAGAATTTTGACTTAATACAAGAATTTTGTACAATAGACGAATTTATTATAATACAAGAATTCTTGTATAATACATGAATTTTGACTTAATAGACGTTAAAACACATTTTTATTTTTTTTTTAACTTTGCTTTATTATTAGATTCAAAAGAGACAGATTTCGTAGTTTTGAATTTCAAAGAAACGACTATACAACTTCCAGCTTCTTTTAGTTCATTAAAAAACCCTTTAGAACTTCATTACATGCAACATTTTATTCAAATTTTAACAGTTTCCACTTGCAGAACTAATTACAATGTTCTTATAATACTCACCTTAAGAGAAAATGTCAGCCTTCTTTTGATAAAGATCCTTGTCATTAACCGAAATAAGTTTTCCAGAGTACCTTCGATGTTATACGATAATGTCGTGCGTGTCAATTCGGGTCAAAGTTAATTCAAAGTAAATTTCGAGTAGGGGAAGTTTTAAACACTTTCACATGCTAATTAGGCGAGGGAGATATTTTAACGAGGTACGGAGTCAAATAATCAGACTCTTCGCTGTACTGATTTTGATCAGAAATTAATTTGAAGCTTGCAATATAGAAATGGGGAGTTTTTAGAAAAGATAATGTTCTGCTTTAATATTTTATCTTTTGAGGTAGTTATTTTAGCTCAAATTCTGATTTTAAAATTAATGAAAAAGCTTTTGGGTAGTTTTAGTTTCTGTCATAGTCATTAGTTTCTTAGCGAAACTCATTTAAATTTTTAAAAGCAATTCTTTTGTATCAAATCTTTACTAAAATGGTAAAAAGCTTAGTCGCGATTGAAGACGATGCATCATTTTGACATTTTATTACTTTTTAAAAATTTTGATCGTTAAAAATACCTAGAGAGTGATAAAAAGATGCATATTGATTTTTCATGAAATTCAACTTAAAACAATTATAAACATTTATTTTTCGGTGTAATAAACTCGTCTTTGTATTAGATGAATAATTATGCATCGATTTACTTTCGAGTGCAAAGCATTAAATGTGAGATTGATTTTATGTTACTTCTTGTGGGTGAATTAATTTTTTTATGACTTCTATCAGTTTTTTGTACTTTTAAATTTACTTTATTGGACTAAAAGGAAGCTAAAAGTAAAAGTGTTTCAAAATAAATCTTTAAAATTCATAAATGACGGCTTATTCTGTTCTTGTTGTAGCGTTTATCAGAATATCTTTAGCATATATTTCAGAAATAATAATCTGAAAAATAATAGTCCTATAGTTGATTGACACGCAGTTGCCTAGATGATTACTTGAGAATGGATTTGGATGGGGATTTGATAATGGTATTCGAGATACATGAGAAAAGGATCAAAAACAGTGTTCAGAAATAACAATCTGAAAATAATTCAGTAATATTTGGTAATTGACTCTTAATTACCTAGATGATTACTTGCGAATGTTTGCGGATGGGGATTTGATAATGATATTCGAAAGGCATGAGAAAAGGATAAGGTATTCAAAAATAGTGTTCGGAAATAATAATCTGAAAATAATTTAATAATTTGTGGTAATTTAAATTATAATAATATGTAATAATGTAATAAATAATTTAATAATATGTGGTAATTGACACTCATTACCTAGATGATTACTTGCACATGGATTCGGATGGAGGGATTTGGTAGTGTTAGTTGAGAAGCATAAGAAAAGAATCATCGGCTCATTTTTTGGGGGAGGGGTGGAGCTGAGATTGAAAATTACTTAAATCTAATCATTCGAACCTTAGATTTCAGAAGAGGTAGTAGGAAGGGTTAGTTTAGTTATATTAACGTCCGGTTTTAAAACAACACTAGGGCTATTTTGAGATGGACCTCGTCATTTTGATCCACGGTCAGATGACGAGGACGACACCTGAGCTGGCACCCCCCTCTCCACACCACGCCACACCAGGGTAGTAGAATGGAAAGGATGGAAAGGAATTCGAAAACCATAGGAGTAAAGTACATGAAACGACTCTGAGGTCAGATGTACAGAAGTAACTGTTAGATATAACAGATGATTGAAGGCGAATCCCCCCAAAAAATAGAATTTGAACAACTCTGAGATTGGAAAATGTAGGATGAAAATTACGCTATAATTCCCGAGGGAAAAATGGATAGACTTCTTTCTAAATGATAACACCAATTTTTCATTTGTGACAAAATAATTGCTGTATGTAAAGCAATCGTTGCAATCGTATATTAATCACTATAGTTATGGCTAAAAATGAAGAGCAATTTATTACAAATTGTAGGGAATCCTCCTTCACTTCAAATTCGAAGAGGAGAACTATGTTGTGTTGCTAGAACGATTCAACAGGTTGAAAGTAAAATTAATACAAAATATCATTTGTAAATAAAAACATTTTAATAAATTAAGGTATTTAGCTATATTCGGAACCCATTTTGTTTAAAATAAGGTTATATAAAGCAATAATTTTCTGTATTTTGTTCCAAATTTGACTTTTTTTCTACCATGCCCAAACCAGTTAATGCCCGGAATGGTATATCTTTGGGTATATATAAAAATTTATGTATTGACTCGAGACAAGCAAACTTTTAGAAATTAGTAAAAATTCTTGCAAACTACACGAGTTGTGGTATAAAAATCATACATATTTTTGTGACATTTTGATCTTTCCTCGAAATTTTTAAAGTAGCTTAACTTTACAGTAGTTTTTAATTTTCAATAAGAGGGAAACTGGATTTCTCCTCAAATCTTCATATTTTTGTAGGCTGTTTCTTCTTTCGAGGGCAATTCATTTCATCAAATAGTAAGTTTGGAATTTTTTTCGGTGTTTTCATGACTTTAATAAATATTTATTGTGATCAGCTACATAGCTGGCACCAAATTGTTTCGAAATTTCTTCTGTCATTTGAAAAATGCACGTTAACTAATTAAAGGATACATTTATCAAATAATATTTGTCGCAAGTTCTATTTAAAAGTTTTCCATGAGTTTATTGTTAAAAATTATAGTTTCAGGGAAAAATCAAAGTAAATTTTTACCAGTGGAAATGTCATCAAAAACAAATAAATTCATATTAAAAATATTGCAAAATAAAGTAATAAAAATAAAATTCCAATAAAATGGCAAACAGCAGATTTTGTATTCTTTAACAAGACAGATAAGGAGGGTACAGATTCAGCGGCGTTTCATTCTTTTAATCTGTTTAATCTGCACTAAGGAAAGTTTTAAATAATGTTATTTCACGGATTCCTCTGCGCTTTTGCGCATGCGTCAGGATGTGATTATTTTTCAAAATAAGGGTGAGAGGAAGGATAAAAGGAAGAGATATTTACATTCAACAATAAGGTGAATTCGGATTATACGCGGATTTAGGACGCTTAAAAAACTGCATATAACTCATAGTATTATCCAAAAAAGATACTAATTCACAATAAAATATTTATATATAAATATTTCAAAGCAATTTTGTTAACTGTGAACTTGTGAATTGTAACCGTAACTGTAACTTGTGTGTTGTCTCAGCATTTAATTATGATGACTAAATGGAAGATTTCAATTCTTAAAATTTGGAAATTCATTTTTTTTTACAAAATAATAATATATTTTTAGATTAAAGCACTCTTTTTATTTTTTATAATTTTTATAACATTTTAAAATTATCAATGTTAGATAATCTTAGTAAAATCCTGTTGATATTATATGAAATATTTTTCGTGCCAGATCTGAAATTGTTTTACTACTTGAACTAGCTATATAAGCTATCAATATTCAATTTTGAGTTACAATAAAATTGTAAGATCAGAAACGACACGATACTCGCATACATGTGGGAAAAGAACTTTAAAAAATATCTAATGTGATGATGTCGTGTCCGCGTTACCACGGAAAGGGGGCGCAGTAGCTTCTGAGGGTAAAGACCCCTGAGCACCGAAGGCAGAATTCTAACTTCTAGCTCATATGAAGATGAAACTGACACATTCGCTTGCACAACCTCTTTTTACAGGGAGGGGGACACATTCACACACCTCACAGATAGAACACAGAGGAAGAACAACCATGCCCGAACCGGGATTCGAACCCGGGACACCCAGATCACGGGGAAGATGCGCTACCCCTATGCAGGGACGCCGGCAAAAATATCCAATGGGCATCGGAAAGGCACCCATCCTTCCACATCTCATCCCTTAGCGAGGAAAAATCGTCAAAAAGATTCGTCTCGAGATACTAAGACAAACAGTAAGTTAACCCTCCAGCTGCTTACCCCGCGATTTCCGCGGGTTGGCAATCAGTCTATTTTCAATTGCATCTCGCGTTTTTCACAGTCTAGAGTGTTTATTTTTACGATTACAGATTCTTATTATATCATAATGTTATCGTGTAACATATTGTATCAGTTCACTTTTTTGGAAAAACATTTGAACTTATTTGCAAACGTCGCATCTAATTAGGGATTTTAAAAATTACGCAGTCGGAGGGTTTTAAACAGGCAGAGAATTTTTTAAATCTTCGAAAACCAAAAGAAATAACAATTATCAATGATTTCATACCCGAGAGATGTGCACAAAAAGCATTTATTTTCTTAAAAGATTGGATTCTTTGTAGTAAGATAACATAGCAGATGCAAAATAATTTCACTTAGTATGGGAAGTGCATTTGGCATTGTGTGGTGGTCCATTATTCCTCAAAATTTTAAAGGGAAATAAAATATTAAGAAAACCTTTTTTCGATTAGTTGCGAGCTTTTTGAATGGCATATCTCTTTCTTTCTATTATAGAGATAAGAAATGTCTTCATAAATATACAATAAGCTGTCCGAAAGGGCTTCCATTCCTGACCTCTGTTTTCGCTATTGGTCATGAATGATGCATTATAATTGGAATTTCTTAGCGATACAAGGATCTTAGTCTATGCGGGTGACAAATATCTATTTATGGCTAGTATATAATAAAAAGTGAAGTATCATAGATAATTAATAAAACTGGAAAATTGAAGCAAGAAGGCAAAAGTAGAATTTGCACATGAGAAAGGAAAATTTGTCTTATTTGGGAAAAAAGGAAGACCACCTCCATTTTGTTCTTTCAATAGATAAAACTCACAAGACAACTTAAAACATCGTAAGTTGTACTGGATAATAGACTTGATGATCAAGAACCTATTAATTCTATTGGTAAAAAAAACATTCAAGAAAGAACCTATTAATTATATTGGTAAAAAAAACATTCAAGAAAGAACCTATTAATTCTATTGGTAAAAAAACATTCAAGAAAGAACCTATTAATTCTATTGGTAAAAAAAACATTCAAGAAAGAACCTATTAATTCTATTGATAAAAAAACATTCAAGAAAGAACCTATTAATTCTATTGGTAAAAAAACATTCAAGAAAGAACCTATTAATTCTATTGATAAAAAAACATTCAAGAAAGAACCTATTAATTCTATTGGTAAAAAAACATTCAAGAAAGAACCTATTCATTCTATTGGTAAAAAAAAATGTCCAAGAAAGAACCTATTAATTCTATTGGTAAAAAAACATTCAAGAAAGAACCTATTAATTCTATTGGTAAAAAAACATTCAAGAAAGAATCTATTAACTCTATTGGTAAAAAAATATTCAAGAAAGAACCTATTAACTCTATTGGTAAAAAAAACATTCAAGAAAGAACCTGTTATCTCTATTGGTAAAAAAATTTCAAGAAAGAACCTATTAATTCTATTGGTAAAAAAACATTCAAGAAAGAATCTATTAATTCTATTGGTAAAAAAAAATGTTCAAGAAAGAACCTATTAATTCTATTGGTAAAAAAAACATTCAAGAAAAACCTATGAGTTATATTGGTAAAAAACGTTCAAGAAAGAACCTATTAATTCTATTGGTAAAAAAAATGTTCAAGATTCTTAATAGATTACCAATAGCCAAAATACAAAATGACTCTCTTGCAAAGTTCTAAATGTACTCCACAAGAGAGCACTTTACAAAATATTCATATGTATCGTATCTATTTAGTGGACTGGAACTGGATGTCAACTTTAGAAAATAACTAGTAGCCAAAAAAAAAAGTATTTTTAGTAATAACGCGAGTTTTTAGAATCAGTTCTATTTCGGTGTTTTAAATAATTTGTGGAATAGATTTTATTTATGAAATGGAATCAGTATTAAATGAACAATTTAAGACTTGAATTAAAAATTTGCCAAGAATAGACTCTGATATCACAGATATGGAAATATAGACACCAACGTGTATTCACTCAGCGAGTATTATAATCATGAGAAAGAACAGATATCCGAACTTTGATTTGGTTATTTTCATAGATAGCTCCAAACTAAGAGGTCAAGTTGAAGCGATTTCTGTATTTAAATCAATTAAAGGTCCCGGTCAATTTAAAGACCCTATCAATTTAAATATCCGCTGCACATGTGAGCCTAGTGCATAGTAACGCTTTGTAGCCGAGAAGTGACTCATGGTCATCATTCAAGACGGTGCATCATTTAGACGTTCTATTTATTTATTTTTCAATTTTGATTGTTAAAATATACCTATAGAATTTTAAAAAGTTGTAAATTAACTTTTCCGGGACATTCAACTTGAAATAATTATATATATTTGTTTTTCGGAACAATAAGAAGGCCCTTGTAATAAATAGGTGAAGAATTTTGAATCGAATTAATTGCAAAGTGTTAATTTGGCTGCATGTATCCAAATGCTAAACAGCGATTTTCTGTGGAAATTCTATGAATGGTTTGCTATTTAGCAGTCGTCTTCTTAATTCGATTTATTGTTTAAAAATATGGAGAACATTTCAAAGCAGTCCTCATATATTATCTCACCAAGATGTAAATCTAGCTATTTTCTGTAACAGATTATGAAAAGGCTCCAGATAGAAATTGCGTACACATGATTTACATAAATGGAAAATAATCTTTTTTCAGATGCTTTTTACGGTTTCTCTTATCATTATTATTTTATTTAACTCAAGCTGGTACTCAGCACGTTCCTGTCACAGAAGAAATAATTTTGGAAACATCGTTTGAAATTTGAAATAGCTATCTTGTTCATTTAGGAATGATAGAAAAAATATTTATTTTCTTGTCGACTATGAGTACATTCATTGAATTTGAATGATATATGAAGAAGAAATATAAATAATATTTATTCTTGACTATTATTTAAGTACACTTCAGGAGAAACAATATTTTTTTCTTTATTTTTCTGTCTTCAACAAAAACAAATTTCTTGGCTGTCCAACTCGTGAGCATCCAACATAACAACTAGTCGTGCGAAAAACATGGATTTTCTAGATGCGAAGCAATAAGTTGGCAAAGTTCTATCGCCATCAGATGAATGGTAGTACAGCGCATAAAATATGAACAAACAAAAATTCATTTTTATATATTAGGTATAATAATTGTACTATGCCTATAACCTTCCCGCAAGTGCAAATAATAAGTAGGCAACGTTTTTGAACCATCAGATGAATGGTACGGTAGCGCATAAAATACAGAAAAAAAATGTATATTAGAGTGCACTATTAAGATATTGCATATAAATAACAATTCACTCTATATCAAGTATATTTGAACCTGTATCCAAACGGTGCATCTAAGTAACGATGAAGGCTAAACGAGTTCTGATCAAAATGCATTATGTTTCCATTATAACTGTAACTTGGCACGGTCCATACCCATACCTGTTCTTAATCCTATCATACCTCAATTTTCACATCATCTTCCGTTTAAAACTGTCATTCTTGTCATTCGTGAAGTCCGATGACCAGTGTGTCCTCGCGTGGTTAAAGACTTCCCTCATCTCTGAGGATTTTATTGATGGCAACGGTGTGTCCGCAGGTGATTGGATTACAGCGAAATCCTAATGGAACTGTCAACGGAGTCTCAATTAATTCAGGAGATTCGTCGTGGGATTGTTTTCGGGGCTCTAGTTAAGCTCAGTTAAGGAAGACGGAAGTTGAGATTTAACTAAAGACGTGTCTATTGAAGGAGTAACGTCTGTTTCCAAAAAGGAAAAGAGGTAATTTGTTTTTACTTCTTTTAGTTCTATGGCAGAGTCTGGTATGGTTGAAGAATTCTTATTTTTATTATATGTAAACTATATTTTATTAACCACTGTTTGAAAGGTATTAAAAAGTGAATTGTTCTTGATGATATTTTAGCTGGACATTTTTAGTTTCATTAGCGATAATTGATACCAGGTTTAATTTTCTAGTTTAAGTTTTATTTAGACTAATTTAAGAACAATTTTTGAAGTATTGCGTAGATTGGTCCATTTCTTTCAGTTCTAAGCCAGAGTCTGCTATAGTTGATACGTTCTTGTTTTTATAATATGTGAACTGTATTTTGTTTTCCTCTGTTTGAAGGCTATTGAATAAGTTCATAAAGATATTTTAGTTGGAAATTTTAAGTGTCTTTAGCAATAATCGATATCCGTATTAATTTTCCCGTTTGAGTTTTATTTAGAATAATTTAAGAGCATTTTTTGAAATATTGAATAGATTGTTCCATTTTGTACAAGTTTTTCAATGAAAATTTCAGAAGATTCCTTACGTTTCATGGAATTTATTAAAACTTAGTCGCCCTTGGAGATTAATAGTTTCACTGGAAATACTGTTTATGTTAAATTACTTTCGGGATTCTTTCAATAAAAAGGGAATTTCATAATGAAGTCGTGTCTCCCAATTATAATAATATTGAAAATATTTTAGTGACATTTTTTGATTTATCAGCTAAAACCGATATCGGGCTTAATTTTCTAGTTTGTTTTATTTAGAACTAGCCGCCTTTGGCGACCAGCCGGTTCGCCAATCTTAATGTTCGTTAAAATTTTAATAATTAAATATTTTATGCAATTCCTACTTTAATAGCTTCTTCATCAAAATATTTTAAAACTTCAAATTTTGATTGTCATATAATTCATTCATAATATTATAAAGGCCTTCAGTCATAACGTAATATGTATCTCTCTCATTTTCTGTTAGCACCCGTAGAATTTATGCTTTAAATTAAAGTGGAAAGAATTTATCTTCAATTAATATAATAATATTTTTTACTGAAACAAAGCATTTTTTTATAATCTGATTACTGAAAATAGAGTCACTCAGCGTTTAAACTTTATGGGCACTAAAGAATATCTTTTTTAATTTATGTAATATCTCAACAGTTGGTCAACAAAATTTTCTTAGATTCATTATGAGCAGATCGATTAATTAACAATGTTTAAATTTAAATGCATCAAACACTAAGAAAATAAAACGAATCGTTTAAAATAAACGGTTGAAAACAGGTTTTAAAAAAACTACTTAAAAAACGATGTACTTAAAACTATAAGCATATACAAAAAATATATAACTAACATAAATACAATTTACTTACAAAAGCATGCAACTAACCCAAAAATAATTTAAATCATCCATTGATAACGTTGTCATGGCAACAATCAGAACAGAATGCGCATGCGTGAATTTTCTTCGCCGGTTACGTAACGCAAATACGTGATTTTTTCTACGCCAGTTGGGGTAACGCTATGCGGATTAGAAATTTTTAATTTCCTTTATTCTGTTTTATTTTAATTCAAAAGTACTTCAGAATGAATCTGAAACATGGATTAATTAACAATGTTTAATTTTAAATGCATCAAACATTAAGAAAATAAACAGAACCGATTGAAATAATCCGCAGAAAAATTTTAACCCTAGCCTCATTACTGTTGGGAGAAAAAAAACTGAAGCCTTTCTCGTTTGGCGCTGGGGATAATGGAAGATTTTTTTGGCGGAAAAGTTGGCGGTGGGGAAAATGGAAGATTTTTTTGGCGGGAAAGTTAGTTTTTAATTAATAATTAAAATTCTACTTAAAAATTCGAAAAAAGAAACCCCAGGTGCACATTCCCAACCTCCAAGGTATACATGTACCAAATTTGGTAGCTGTATGTCAAACGGTCTGGCCTGTAGAGCGCCAACACACACACACACATTGAGCTTTATTATAAGTATAGATCACTTGAGAACAGTTTTTGAAATATTGCATAGATTGTTCCATTTTGTGTAAGTTTTTAAATGAAAATTTCGAGAGAATCCATCAATTTCATAGAATTTTTTTATTAAAACCTTGTCGCCTTTGGAGATCAGTCGATTCACTAGAAATATTGTTTTTTTTTTTTTTTTTTTTTTTAAATTTCTTTCGTGATTCTTTCAACAAAAGAGGAATTTGAAAAAGGAGTTGTATCTCGCAATTGTAATGACATTTAAAAATTTTTTAATGTTTGTGTAATCGATTTTAAATTGCATCTACAATAATTAAATTTTGTTTCTGATTTCAAACAAAATTTAATTTTGTTTCTTTCTGTTTCTGATTTCAAACAGCGTTGATCATTAGCAAAATCTTTCTTTGTACATTGAATAAAAGTTACTAAATTTAATAATTAGAGAAAAAAAATGGAAAAGGCTTGGATTTATTTGCAACGGTAAAATCTATCGTTAAAATTTAGCAAAATTTTATAATTTCCAAAATTTAGTTAAAAACTGCATGATACATGCAACATTTCTTGTATTTAATTTGGGAAGACATTTTTTTTTAATTCTACAATGGTATAAAAATTAATTTTCTGCAATAATATTTTTCATGTTATGAGAAAACATCAAACTCATAATTAATATTAATCCTTTCGCCGTCCTCTCATGTCTTCGAAAATTTCTGTTTTTCCTCTGTTTTTAGCCGCATTAAAACAAAAATAAAACTCAAACAAGTAAACGTTTACAAAGCATTTTAAACTATTAAAAGTTTACAAATGTAGAAACACGCTTGAAGAGCGTTACGGCCGCCCTGCAGATGTTTCACTCGAACGCGCTAGTCGCGTTACGGACGACGAAGAGATTAAATTAAAATTTTTTAAATCATTTTTGTTGGACATTTTTATTTTCCAAAGAATATTTGGATGAAGTCTGACAGCTCTATCAAATCGTATTGCACACAAACGAATGATATTTGTCTTTTACATGTAGAAATATGTCATCGTTTGTTTAAATCCTCTGTTAACCTTTACTTCGAAATCTGGAATGTCAGACACGTGCATCGAGTTATTTAAATATTATTAATATTCAATTATCATTAATATTTAAGTATTTGCACGATTAAATAGCAAACGATTTTTTAGAAAATAATTGCTTGAATATAGTTTAGTACTTCAGCTATCTTTTCCTGTTATATGAAAGGAAATAGCAGTAAATGTTCAAAATAAAACGTTGTATTTAATCAAGAATATGTACTTGTTCGTAGTTTAAGAGGATAAAGCTGTAAATAGCAAAGAACTAATCTATTTACTTCAATTTATCCGTTATTTTTGACATATTTTTGAGCATACGTTGGTAAATTATTTAATAATTCATGGTATTCTTGATATAATTATGCATTCCACATAGTCTTAGTATCGAATAACACAATTAATAATCGATTTGAATGTTTGTTTATGCATTTAAAAATAGAATTCGAAGGGCGCACAGTACCCTACGAAACTGTTAAACAGTGAACGAAGCATCTTATATTCATTCATTAAAAAAAATTGATAAATGAAATTTATGGAAAGTATTTTTGGGGTTTTTTGTTTGCAATTGATCGCCATCTAAATTATGGTACTGAGAAGTGACCGACTCATTTTACACCAATTTTTGATTAAATAATACACAAATTATTTCCCCTTTTCGGAGATACACTTAATCGGGTTAGGAAGAAATATTATAAATCCTTAAAAGGTGAAGATATTACATAAAACTTATAAACAAATATAAATATTTCGACAAAAGTACTTAAAAAGACATGGTTTGCAGTTTAAACTATTCTGATGTCTCATTAAAATTGTCAGTTTTATATTGATTGTATTTAGTTTATAATATATTGTATTGAAAAGTTTAACCCCTTACCATGCAATGATGAGTCTGACTATTTCATCTAATTATTGAATTTTTAAATATAACTCAAAATATAATTATAACAAGCTCCTTTGATTTAGATACTTTTCTTAACTCAATGTTTTTAAATCGGCAATCAACTCCAAATAATATTTTGAGATATAATTGTTTTCGTTAACATTACCGATTTAAAAAAATCTAACTGCCTTAACGTCAATTTTATTGAAGTTTTTTCCCAATGGATAACAGTTGATATGATTTTTATCTTCAGTTACATGACCTAAAGAATAATGTTCGACTTTGAATTCTTAATCCATGAATGACAGTTGGTTCCTTAGTGCATAACTATGTAAAAGTATTTCAATTCTTAAAAATAAACAGTATATATAACCTTCGGAATTTCAGGATCTGACATTTCAGAGTAAACAATATTTAAAAATATGAATAAAATATCGAAATTTCCTTAGGACTTTTAGAAACCCATTTGTTTATGAAATATAACATATACTATGTTTACAGATCACGTCTTCATTTCCAATATAATAACAGATTTATATTTAAAGAAAGTTTAAAGTTTGTTTGTAATAAGTCAAGTTTTAAAACCTCCTGCAGGGTAGTAAATACTTCTTTGTCCACGAATAAAAATAGTTGTTCCGGTCTACGTTTTTATTGCGATTCCTTAAGAAAAATATCGAACAGTCTATTATAAAAGTTTATTTGCTTTAACATCTATAAAAACCACTTCTTTGCCGTCATAGATCCCAATTTAAAGAATGCCTTGCATTACTGTTCTGAGTTTTCCCGTGCATTGAATGTTATTTTCAAATAGAATCGATTTCAATATACTTGACACAATTATTATTTTTCGAAATCTGCAAGAACCTCCTGTTTTCAAAGTATAAGACATAACGACATTCCCATTTTTGGAGCACGGATTTCAAGGATTTAGATGTCATTATAGAATTTCTTGTTTCTAAGTGTGTCTGAACAAAATTTGGGGAATTGGTTTCCTTTAGATATCTTGAGGCAATGGTAAAAATCATATCTGAGAGCTTTCAACCAGATTTCGGATGGATTTTCGGTTGTTTTCTTCAAAATAAGGGTTATTTGAAATCTTTGTTGACCTGAAAAATATGAATGGAAATATACATTTATTTGTATACAGGAATATTTCTTTTCATTTCTTTATTTTTACCATGAGGTTTTTTTATTTATTTATTTAGTGCTTATAAAGATCCCTTAATATTTATGGAGATAGCTGATAGTTACACGTTTGTCAATGGCAATATATGTAGAAACAAAATTCATTTTTTTTACATAAAAATATTCAAATATATTGAGTTTTTCCTTTTCTAAGATTCATTCATGCATCTTTAAATGAATTTTACTATATACAATCATAGGAGAAATAATATTTATTTTCTTGAGAAGATAATAATCAGTGGTATGTAAATAACGGATAAAGAAATATTGTTCCGTTTCTCAGCGAAAGCTTTATGAACTCAAGTTACTATCCAGCGATTGAATTCTTAAATTAAGTCAATCATTTTTATTAGCAGATGATTTCCGCTTACAGTTATGCTGAAAATTAATTAATTCATTGATTACTAATTAATTTCAAGTAGAAGTAAAGAAAAATCAATTACATAGGTTTCTAGCTTGTAAGCGTGAAATATTTTATTTCATATCTTTGAAAAAGAAATGTCATTAATTAATGTGTCCTTATTACGCACGCATGAGCGATCAAGTCTTCAGTTTTTATCTTCTAAGAAATGTTTATAAGAAGTCAATTCTTCTCAATACTTATTAAAAGTTAAAATATGCGAAATTTGTGTTATCATATATTCTCAATCTTCTTATGCAGGCTTTTTGAGGGCAATTTGAAATATTTTAAGATTAATAAAGTTGGAAAATTGAATGATATTCATACTGAATTTCTTTGAAAAGATAGCTTTAAACCACAATGAAATGTATAAGATTTTTTTTTTTATTTTGTATATCTGATACTTATTTAAAAAACTTCACTTCTCATGCACTTTAACATCCCATAAATTTTATCATGCTAATAAATATTGCTATGTTGATCAAAAAAGGAGCTAAAATGCTAAATTAAACTGAGAATCATACTTTCGAATTGGAAAAATATCCAAATCTTTCAATAAATATATTTAAATCAAAATTGAATTATTCCAAGATTTGATTAAGTGGTATAGTCTGAAAGTGATTAATGTCATTGATTTTTATTAAAAAAGACTTTTTTTTTGTAACACCCAAATTTTCAAGGAAAAATAGATCCATCTAAATGATAAAAAAATCACATCGTAAACCAAATCAATTGATCAAAATAAGAGTTGTCTACCGATGTTAATGATCTTATTTTGGCATCTAGCCAACTCCTGCTTTGCCGTTTTATTATTTATATGAGAAAATAATGAATAATAATGAGTTATTTTGTAAATTTCCATTTTATTCTGCACAGAACTTGGAAGTGTTTATGACGCGAATATGAATATCGTTTAGTATTTTCTTTTTTTCTATTCAGCGCTTTTTATTCTATATTGTAATGATTCAGCTTCTTCCCTGGGTGACCACTGTGACATTCCTTTTTCCCACACTCGATAATTTACATTCCGGGCCATTCTTCATCAACGAAACTCCCACAGTGTTAAGTGCCTCCAGATTGCCAAATGGAAGACCCTCCTTTTAAGTACGGTCGTCTGGCCAATTAGTGCTAATCCAGATAAGGAACCACACGTGCGTTTCCCAGGGAAATAAATCGTGTCTTCGAAAGGTGAGAGGGTCAAACACTCCAGATGTCCAGATGTCCTTCATTTTTCCCATTGTGGAAGGTGGATCATCAATGGACATTTCCCACGGGCGACCAGAGACGATTCAGGTTGTTCTGAACGGTGATTGGGTAACAGGGAGTGGACAGGAAAGGTGGAGTCTGAGAGAAAGATAAAAGGGGAGATTTTTCGGAAGAAGGGAGAGGAGCTTGGTATGAAGTGGACTTCTGAGAAAAATTCAACCCGAAGGAAATTCGGTGGATTCCTAGAGCTAACCCGGCAGTAGCCTGAGACGCCAACCGCCTGTTAGCTGTTTTTGTGAAGGCGTTTTCTCCAAATTTGTTCGAGGAACTATTCTTGTTTAAATTTCGTTCTATAAATAGCATCATTCATTTAACCTAGATGAGAAAGAGTTGTTTTTATGTAATAAAGCTGTAAATAATGAATTTGATCATAACGCTACCTGTTATTGGATCGAGACTTTACAATATTTGGCAATGCATTTTTTGTTATAGATCATCATTTGTTTCAATCCGATTTTTATTAGTAGTTTTAATTTGAGCGTCCATGAACTTTACATAATTATGGGACTGCAGACTTCCCATTTTTTTTTTTTTTTTTTTTTTTTTTTTTTTTTTTTTTAATGTTAGATTTTAGCAAAGGTTAATATGTTGAGGTTTGCTGATTCATAATATTCTACTTTCAATTGCAAGTTATTGCCAATATTTTTTTCAGCTTCATTTTTATTTCGTATTTGAAATTGAATTTAAGGGTAAAAGTTAGATTTCGGTGTTTTTGGCATCGAATTTTTATCATTCTTCAGATAGATTAAGGTTCTTTTATGTAATAAATATGCAGGATAATAAATAATATTAATAGAATAATAAATATTATGAAATAAATAATAAACATTATGAATAGAATAATAAATAATATGTAATAAATATGCAGAATATACCATTTGCCCTCGGATGGTGATTTTCGCTCACCATTCAAATCTTTACATCATTTTGACGTTTCATCTATTTATTTAATTTTCATTTTTAAAAAATACCCAAAAAATGGTTAAAAGATGCAGAATGTTTCGGTAAAATTCACCTTAAAACCATAATAAATATTTTTTCATGGCAAAAGCAAGTCCTTGTGTTAGCCGAATAATTTTGGATCGGATAACTTTTCCGAGTGTAAGGAGTTAAGTATCTCCAGCACTTTTTACATAAATTTATTCTTTTTATTGCGCAGTCAATCATTCTTGTTTGACTTCTCTGTATTCATATTTGGCAGAAATCATTATTTTTAGATGTTTAGTTATTCCAAATCATGACAGGTATGATGCATTTTGGCTTGTGGCTTACTGTGTCAAACCTATTTTAGTATTTAATTTTGATTTGAGTATTCGTGAACAATATGGATACAGAGTATCCTATTGTAATTAAACAAAACTTGTAATGATATTACATGTTTACATCTAAAGTGTACTACAATTATTTTTTAATTTATTTTTAAGCATTCTGCCAATGGGCATGAATTTTTTTTACAATGGCTTTCATTAGTGGATCTGTGACAGTCATATTTGTGATAGTGTCACCAGGAAAACAATCCATCTAGACACGTTTGCCTTCTACTCTCATTAGAATAGCTCAAATTGTATTCGACAAAAAATTGCATAAACGTGAAAATGCATCATGGAGAACTAAAAGAAATTTCTCTCTCTCTCTCTCTCTCATATATATATAGCATTACCTTTTTTCTTTACAGGCACTCTTAGAAGTTTTATTATTTATTGTTGGTTGAAAATTTCCCCTCAGCTTTTACAGCGATTTCCCCAAATTCTAACTTAATGTATTTACTATTCAATATTTCAAAGGAATCTACCACTTTCAAAATTTATAATTTTTTTTTAAATATTTTTTTTGTTGATATCCGGTAATCATATTTTATAAAACGAATTTAAAAATGCGTCTTATTGGCACTTGCTTGAATTATACATTCAGTTACTACTTCTTATGCCGTCAAATTGGTGACATCTTTAAATCAGTAAACAACGGAATCTATATTTTAAAATCTCTCAAGCTCACCTTTTTAAATTTAAATTATGATACATATACATGTCGAATGCCATACAAATGGTTGCATAATAAAGTTTAAAAAAAATTATAATAAAACAAATGCTTTATTAGAAAAAAAAGTACGCAGCAGTTTAGCCAAAATGAAGATTTGTATTGACACATCGAGCGCACTAAATTAGTTAAGCGAATAAGAAATAATCGTTCTTAGAACAAGAAATTTGCTTCGTAATATCCAGTACAATGAAATTGCATTTTTCGTATTAACATTTCATTTGAACAGAAATACTAGGATGTAAAACGTAATTCAGAACTAAAGTTCTAATATGGCTATATCCGCTTGTACATGAAACAAAAGAACTACATTTTCCTACTTAATAAGAAAACGTTTCGCTTTTATTTTTAACTTCAAAGGAAATGGCTGTTCGATGATATATTCTCTATTTTAATATTTTACTCGTGACCGGAAGAAGCAGCACCTGCCAGAACTAAAGCACTGATAAATTCGAACGTTTTATTCTAAACATTCGAAATGGATACAGTTTTCTTCTATTGGCAGATGAGTTTTAAGTAGCCATAATTCGAGTTTCAACGAAAATGTGAACTTTCATTCTACGTTGTTATTCATGCAAATCAAGCGATGTGGAATGTCATAAAAAATGTGGGATGAATTAAAAAAAAAAATCTATTTAGGAAATCCAAGAAATTGTCATCAAACTGTCCATTTGTTTTGTATACATAATTTAATTTTGTGCATTGTAGTATTTGACTTTCAGTTAAAAAATGTCAATTTTGTGTAATATTTGGTGAAAGGATATTGTACTTCAACTAAGATAGGATAGCGAAATAGAATAATTATAAAATTCAAAATTAATTGATTTCAAAGCAATATTTAAAACTGAGTTAATCCTTTCTGTTTTATCATCAAAATTATTTTTTAATAGAATTTTGTTTCGGACATTTTTTTAAACATTTAACATTGAATTCTTATTGTCCTTTAAAGTTTTCAAATTCTGTACCTTTTCACTTTTTACATTACTCAAACTGTATTTCATTCATATGGGTTGTTGAAACGAAAATATATAATATGCGTAAATGATTATTTATTCCATTAAATCTGGAATCAAACTGAAAGCAATTTAATTCCTTGCTTAGCATCTTAAATAATTTCAAAATAGGGGAAAAAAATCGCATTATTTACTTTTGAATAAACAATAAATTAAAGGAACAATTTTGAAGATGTAGTATTTCATTTGTTAAAAATAAGACTAAAATTATTAAAATTACTATTTTCAAAGCAATCTGCTATATGTAAAAATAAATATTTGCAAGCTGATTAATATCGCTTTTAATGAAGTTCTTTGAAAATTTATCTTGTAATCGATGAACAGATGTGTGAATAAGTTCATGTGTGTAAACTAAAATTTTGACTTATAGTATTTGAATTGTGCTCTGTGGTAGCTTGTATAAAAACCTGATGGAATGCTTAAAAGATATGAAGCTGAAGTAAATTAAAATTGGCTTAAGTTAATATATTTATAAATTACTAGGTGTCTTTGTCTCGGGCTCGCTTTCGGTTGCCAACTCCAATGTTGTCCGATACTGTACCCGGTGTTCGTAAGTTCCAGTTAGCAAGTTTTAAACGCCACTGGTCATTCGTTAAATGCAGGAAACTCAATCTTTCAATGATGAGAACATACATCGGCCTACTCCCGATTCAAAACTCAATGCCCCATAATGAGAACATCCTTTGCTCATATCTCCAATATTTAAAAATTGGAAATATGACATTATAATTTTTGACATTTTGTCATCAATATACCAGCTTCACGATTAGCTTTTCTTCTCAAATTTTCAGATTCTCGCTCGGTCTTTCTTCGATTTCCCCCCCCTTTTTCTGATATTGTTAGCCGCTCCATTACTATTTAAAAAACAATGCAGGGTTAACACGTATATTGCTTGGGTATTCAGACTATTACTAGCAAAGACGATAAATTTTCGTTGCTTGAAAAAGGTAAATAACCCAGGAAGTTATGCATTAGTGTTGCCACAAACGGTATGTCTAAAAGTAGAATAAACAAATCATTTATTGTTAATTAGGTGTTAATTAAAGCTGTACTTCTCCTTTTTTGTCATCTTTTCAAAGCGATGTGCAATATAAATGCTTACTATGACATAATAGTTTTCATTAATATTTCGAACAATACTGGCAAAACAAACCTCAAATGTCGTGGGTCAGGTTACTCGGTATCTACTAATCATAATGTGAATAAAATGCAGTGTTTATATAAAAATTATATAATAAAACGATTTAAGAATAATGCTATTCATTTTTATAAATAATTATAATTTCCATTAACGACTAAATGAGAAATTGAATTTCATTTCATTCGATTTGATCCAACCTAAACGAATATGTGCATCTGGATAATAAGGAGCCGCGGTGGCCTGGTGGTAAGGTCTCGGCTTTGGAATTTAGTGTTTCGAGTTCGACACCCGATTCCACCGAAGAACCGTCGTGCAAGCGAGTCTGGTGCCCGTTTAATCAGTCGGGGCCAAACGTCCTCCCACTGGTGTGGTGTGGTGTGGAAGTTTGGAGAGGGGGTGCCAGCTCAAGTGTCGTCCTCTTCACCTGACCACGGTTCAAAATTGCGAGTTCCGGTCCAAAATAGCTTTAGTGTTGCTTTAAAACGGGACAAACTAAATATAACTAAAGTAAACTAAAATTGAATAATAAAAAATAGGAAGAAAAATAAATATCAGTTATCGATTACTGTTTTGGAAGTATATGTTTACTATTATTGCTGTTTCATAAAAGTCACTAAAAATCACTTATTAGAATGATTTTATTTATTGCTTCGCTTATTTTCCATATGTGATCAACTATTGAGTAGCAAATGCGTAGAATCCATTGAAATAAGTTGATGGGAAAAAAAAAGCTGCTGTGTTTCTTCTCTCTCCACATGTTTATGAACTGAATGCAAACGCTCATTACAAATAACGTAATCAAATTTCCGCTATTGATTATCATGCAACGCAGGTTGTCCGATATAAATTTTGACCCCCTATTGTTTAATGCGGACCACAAACCTCGATTTAATCTGCTTAATGAAACAGTTCACGTTCGCTGCGTTGTCTCTGAGCAAACACGAATTCTGTAGTAGGAACAGAAAAATAAATTGACAGACATATCCCAACTGGATTCTGGTAGGCGCAAATGTACCGAACTTTGTATTCAGAACGAGCAAATGTAGAGAATAGCTAATCAACTATTTGGAGTGAAAGTGGGAAAGAAAATTAGTAAATTCATCATGAAAATAACTATGAGATTTCTATGTGGTTATATTTCTGAAACAGAGTAAGAGTCATCGATTCATCGACATTTCCACGCTTATTAAAAATTTAATTACATGACCTGAAGCAATGAATTTGAATGGTATAATTTTGACATAAGCAATTATTAAAAAGGGTATAGCTTAGTTACTATTAAAATTCGAATTAATAGATTAAACTTGCGTTCCTATTTCTATGTTGCGTTGTATTACTTACTACTTTAGTGATGTAATTATATCGAATTAATTCGCATTCATTGGTAATTCGATATACTAGATGGATACATGCTGCTGGACATACATAATTATTTTGACTATATTATGCATTAGTCTTTTCTAATCTCGAATTTCTCTTTCATTGATTATTGGACACACTAGATTCGTGCATAGTTTTGGACATACAGGATTCTTTTATGACAATACTGTTACGAAATTTCCGGGTTCGTTTGGATAGTGGGAGTTATATGGTGTGGAGAACGCTCAATCAGCAGAAACGAACACGAAGACACACAAGGACGACAACTATATACAGCATAGAAGACGATTATCTTCAGCCGAGACGTGCAGCATACAACAAGACTCTACTTCAGACAGTAGCGCACAGCTTAGTTCAGCACTAGCTTGACTCCCTCGCTGCTCCGCTTATCTCTGGACGACCAGTTCTTTATCGTCGATTCCGACTACTCTGCCCTAGCAGCCGCGGCCACTTCCTTTTATAGGTATCAGGAGGCGGGGCTAGACGCCTCTCAACCAATCAGGAAAGTTCGAGGCATATCTCGGTTCCTACTGGACGGTACGGATAAATTCTCGATGTTTTGGGTATAATCTATTTTGGCGCTAAAGTCGCCGAATTCGTCACCAAGTTGGTCGCCAAGCTCTGGAACCTCCGACATGACATCGGACTCCGTCCAATACAGATGACTGTAAAACATTCTTTCCGATGGTGGAACCAACTATGCTGGGAAGCCGCATCACAGATTTGTAACATTGCTGTGCATTAGTCTATCTTCAGATACAAAAATCTACAAACCCTGAGGTTATTCGCAAGCATCAAGGTGAGCTTGATTTCAACACAATAGGGAGGGGATGTTTACATTAAATACTAAAGAACCCCCTGACTATAGGCGGGAGTATATGAATAACAATCTCGAATTATCTGCATAATTAATAGGCCATATGTTCAATCAATCAACAGGTTTCGAATGAAGATAAAAGAGAGCAGAACTATTCTATGACCATGCTGTGCACTAGTCTACAAACACAGATGTTGTACATCTGCGTCAGGAGGCGCTGATTTCACCAAAATAGAAAGGGGGTATGATTGCATTCAGTAATAGAGTAGATCACGATTATCGGCGAAATTATCTGGAGTGGCAACCACAGATAATCCGCAGAATTAAACTTGCCATATGTTCAGTAAATAAACAGATTTCGAATTAAAATAAGAGTGCAGAACTATGCTGGGCATTAGTCTACAAATCCTGAGGGTGTTCGAATGTACCAAGAAGCGCTCATGTCATCAAAATAGAAAAGGGATATTTACTTTCAGCAATAACCAGTTATCGATGGAATTTTAGCGGTATGTGATGCTCGGAGGATAGAACCTGGACCTTGTGGTTAACAGTCCAGTAACTAAACCATTATACCAAAACGATCGTTCGGGTTGAAGAGTTGTTAACTGGCTTATATGCTGTTCACCACAGAATTATCTGGAGTGACAACCACAGATAATTTGCAGAATTAAACTTGCCATATGTTAAATAAATAAACAAGTTCCGAATTAAAATAAAATAGTGCAGAACTATTTTATGATTATATTGTGCACTAATCTATTCTCAGATGCAAAAACTTCCAACCCCTGCGGTTGTTCGTATACATCTGGTTGGTTGGTTGATGGAGTTTATTGGCGTAAGGACCATTTTTGATTAAACTGCGCCAAACATACGGTAAGATTTAATCCTATTTTAAAGGTTTAAAAATTTCTTTCTAAATTGCATCATTTTCCTGAACTTGTCAACCTGTAAAATTTACAAAAGTAATAGCATGGTAAAACAATTAAGAGTTAAGAATCAAATCGAAAAGTAAAAGCCAATCATTTTTAAAAAAAGTAAAAAGGTGGAGATAGGGAACTTTATGAAGAATAGCTTTTAATTTGATTTGAGGAGAGTGAAAGTAGCGAATTCGTTTATTGTTAAATTGTGGACATTCTATTGAAATGTGAAGAACCGTCATAGGACACTGACATACTGTACATCGGGCTGCGGGTTCCCCCAACAGCAAATGTTTGTGTGAGCAGTGTGTGGTCAGTTCTTAATCTGGTGTTAATTTCACCAAAATAGGAAGGGGGTATTACTGTCGGACTTATTTTTAGAAGGAACTCTGGATAGTTCTTAAAATTAAACTTGCCGTATGTTCAATAAATAAATATGTTTTGAATTAAAATAGTGCAGTTTAAATTACAAGCAAAAAAAAAAAATCTTAAAAGAAAATATAACTAGCGGCATAAAAGTGAAAGCCTGACAGAGGGAACTCAGGAAATATAGAACTCATCTTTCTTACTGCGCAACATCCTCCTGTGAAATAAAATTTTCAAAATTGTTTGCCTGAGGATTCAGAAACCATCAGTATGTATATTGCTTTAGAATTTCAGTAGATATGTTTTCAATAAATCTAATTCAGGAAAAGAAATTAAATTAAAATTATAAAATACTTTTTTCTTTCTTTAGGATCCAAAATAAATCAAGAGGTTTAATTGAGTATAAATTTGTTAAATATTGAAAATAAGTGTTTATTTGAAGCATCAAAGATACTTTGAATTTTAAAATAATAAATAGAAAGAGCTTTTCTAAAGAAATCGAAAGATTTTTCAGAAAAAAAGAAACCAAAAGTATTTATTATTTGAAATTAAAGATTCGATTTGAATGCAGTTAAAGTATTCATTATCATTCTAAGTTTAATGCCTTTATTTATTTGAAAAGACACAGAAAATTGTGGATAATTAAAGGAAATTGAAATAACTGCTGCTTTGAATAATTTTTTTCATCAATTTCTAATAAAAGTAGTCATCATTTATTTACTTTGTATCTGACTGACAATTTTGCATTAATTTTAATTAGTTCCCTAAATGAATTCTAGTTCACTTGAATGTTAAATGAAATGGTATAATAAAACGAAACATAAACCAAAGTAAAGAATGAATTTCAATTCATGTTATATCTTAAAATATGAATTTATTATGATTATTGTTACAAAATATGAATTCTTAAAATATAAGCTTGTTGTCTGATTTCAAAAAAAGTTTGTACCTTTTTCCATTCTTGAAAAATTATGTTATGAAAGATGTTAACAATTTTATGAAATCAGTTTTGCTGCAATGTATATTCATTTAGCTTTGATACTTAACAATAATTCATTGAAAAGTTGTTGTTTTTTATGTTTATAAAACTTTAAGTTCACTTACAGTTCAGAAAAATGGGTGAAAAGGCCATATTTTTACATCAGGAAGATAATTTTTTAAATTAAGAATGATGCAGAAAATCTATTCGGCCAATCTTCTCTCAACAATGATATTACGATAAGATGGTATCAGCATAATTTTGGAAAAGTTTGAGCGGTACGGTTTTGATAACATTAAACAGAAATCTTTAGAATATAGAACTTTTATCCACTTGACACCTCATCGGCTGTGATGTATTATAACTACTGAATTTCTTTCGGATATTTACATCAATAATCCTCTGAATTCACTAATAAATAATTACTTTTAAAAAATTTAAATACTTCGTTTATTTTAACTGTAGGCAATTTCATTCTGTCCTGTATAGATTTGTAATCCTATCCTATTTGTAATCCTATGAAAGGAATTTAAAAATTATTATAAAACAATTATTAATTATTTCCTGCTTTTCGGTCCTGTGTGAAATTTTATAATTGATTTTGAACGAACTTAACGGTAGGCTAATAATTTAGTATGGCGCCATCTATCGGTATTTAAAATACTTAATTGATTGCAATTTTGTATTGAACCGTCAAATAAACAAATAACATGAAAACAGCTTAATATTGCATTCGCATCTAGGACTAAACCATGTGTAAATTTCTAAGTCTCCAGCTCATCGTGAAATCAGCTTGAAATCGATTCCAAACTTTGCACCAAACAAACAGAGCAGAAAGCGGAAGAGTAAAAACATATTAAAATAAAAAATAGTATATTTTTTATTTTAATTATTATTTATTTATATTAATATTATTTTAATTTATTTATATTAATAAAAAATAGTATATTTTTTAATAACAAGCAAACAGAACAGAAAGTGGAATAGTAAAAACCTTTAAAAATAAAAATTAGTGACTTATTTATATTTTAGCTTTATGAAATGTTTCGTAACAGCCGCTGAAATTGTGAACAGTAAGGAAAAAAATTTTAGATCTTTACTAAGTAATTTTACAGTCTGGAAAGGCAGCAATACAGTGCCATTCCCTCACCAAAAATTTTTTAAAAATCTAAGATAAAATCTTACTTTTATAAAGACAAAAAAAAAGCTATTTTTAGAAACACATAGGAAATGCCTAAATATGATATAATATTATGAAAGGAAATTTTTAAACATCTAAAATTATATTGTGATTTTAATAAAGTTAAATAAAAAGTTCTTCAGAATCATTTTAAAATACCTTATTTTAATACAATATTATAAATTCTGTTTAAAAAATTAACTTTTCCCCTTTTTTATTTTCAAATCTTATTTTATATGCTTGATTTCTATATACTGCAAAATGCCCAGTCCAGTTGATATATTTAATTTACTATAGTCAAGCAGTCACTCCTAGATATGGTGGATCGCTTTGAAAAGTTTTCTGCTTGGGAATATTTCTCTCGCAAGTAATAAAATTTACTATCATATGAACCCTCGGGGAAAGAGACATCTGAAAAGTTTTCAGCGAGAAGGAAAGGCGCATTATTAGCAGTTTTAATAAAATATTCGTTTACTAAACTATTTTTTAAAAACTTTTTCGTCTACAAAATATACAAAGAAAAAGTTTTATAATAATCAAAAAGTTTGAATTCGAGAGTGTGAGGAATATTATAGTTTCAGACTTGCTGAATCCCAAAAAATACTGTTTTTTGTAATTATGTTTTTCTATAGATTTGACTGTCTGTAAACACAATTCAAAAATGCTTTCAGATAGAAGGATGGCTTTTATGCATGGATTTTACAGTAAATGTTTTATCTTGTCAAATTTTCAATTAAATTTATTTAGAGGACGTCTATCTGTCCGGCTACAAGTAAAAACAGTCGATACAAGTAGCAGTAGAACAAACAGTGGTCAAACGTAATGCAAAAAGCAAGGTAGATAAAATCTGGAAGGTAGGCCTAGTAAATACTTGTTAAATGAATATACGTTACTTGTTAAATGAACAACAAAATACTGTTACCTGAATACTTGTTAAATAAATATATTTTTGAATACTTAGTACGTAAATATACCCGAGTATATTTCGATACATAAATATATTTTTGATACTTGAAGATACATGAGTATACTTTGATACATGGAAATATTTTTGAATACTTGTTACTTGAAGATACATGAGTATACTTTGATACATGGAAATATTTTTGAATACTTGTTACTTGAAGATACATGAGTCTACTTTGATACATGGAAATATTTTTGATTACTTGTTACTTGAAGATACACGAGTATACTTTGATACATGGAAATATTTTTGATTACTTGTTACTTGAAGATACACGAGTATACTTTGATACATGGAAATATTTTTGATTACTTGTTACTTGAAGATACACGAGTATACTTTGATACATGGAAATATTTTTGATTACTTGTTACTTGAAGATACAAGAGTATACTTTGATACATGGAAATATTTTTGATTACTTGTTACTTGAAGATACACGAGTATACTTTGATACATGGATATATTTTTGATTACTTGTTACTTGAAGATACATGAGTATACTTTGATACATGGAAATATTTTTGAATACTTGTTACTTGAAGATACACGAGTATACTTTGATACTTGAATATATTTTTGATTCTTATCTATTTGAAAACTTCAATTGTTAATAAAAATTGTTAGATGGAGCAAGAGGAAGTATATGTAAAAATATATCTATATTCTTCCAATTTTACTAACAAAATAAATCCATCATTTCATGAACTACGATAGTTACCACCTTCTAATAAGTGCTTCAGTACAATAAATTGGAATTTCATGAAATAGAATGAGTGTTTATATAAAATTATAATGTCAACACTGGCAAAAGCCTTGTTTACCCAATATTAGTTCCGAGAAAGTGGAATGATCCGCTGTTCTGTGATCAGATCAGAGAATAATCCGTTGTCAGTAACAGGATCGTGAATCAGTGGAGATTTAATCAGGGCAGATATCCAATCATAAATAACAATTTCTGTCGAACGTATTCCATGGTGGCAGTGTCCTCTCGTAAATGAGAGCGTAACTCCTTCAGTTAACTTTATTAATCTGTAAGTAATTGGCAAGTTAGTGTAAAGGGAAATGTGGGAATATTAGATCCATAATCCCGGATATGTTTATTTGATTTTATTGTTGGGATGAATGTTGTATTGCTTTAATTGTATAGAAATTTTGAATTGACTAATGAATTGGGCATTATGCGTTTAGAATATAAATTAAATTTCCCCAACTGTTTTTTTAAGAAATGTCGAATAAAAATATATACTTTTATTGATATAGTATTTAAATTACAATAACTCAAACTCCAACTTACCCGAATCTGATTTTTTCAAATATCATCAATGCATTTGTCAAGTCATTGACGTAGTAAATTTTTAATAAAAAATTGTTACAATTTAAAATCTAATGAAATTACAATGTATAATTTATATGCTACACGTAAATGTTTGTAACCTTTTCCCACATAAATATAGTCTGGGAACTCCACAATAGAAATGAAATATTGCAGAAAAAATTTAGAAGAGTAGTTTATAACATTATTTCATTAGGCATATCAAATTTTAATCAGGTAAAAAAGTCTTGCTGAAATTTTCTAGAATAAAAAACTGTAGAGCTATTTTTTAACCTTGGAATCTCAAGAGTTTCTGACAATAGATATTGGAATTATATTCACAAACTGAGTACTCCGAACCTCTGAAAGATACACGGAAAAACTTGAATGACCACACCACAGCAACAGCAACACTGGCGGGAACTGTGGTTGAGTCCTAAGGGCCGTTACATGCCACTGTACATACCTTCCCTCAGGTAGAACTTCCCGTCATCGATGGGAGGAGCCAGACACCCACCTTTTCGTGTACCCACAAGGGTGAAGACAACCAACCATCATGCTTGAAGCTTTTCATCCTCAGTTGCGAGGTACCCACCCCTTGGGACGTATTGGTATTATAAAAAAAGAAAATTGGTATACTTCACAACTGTGGAAGATTGTGTTGAGCGAGGATAGAACCTGGGACCTTGTGGTTTGCAGTCCAGTAACGTGACCACAATACAAAAGCAATTGCTCGGGTAGCGCAGCTGTTAACTGGCTTATAAGCTTTCACCATACAACCTTAATTTTGATTAAGGAGGTGAAAGTACTCTTTTACTTCATAAAGAATATATGGTACAATTTAACTATACAAAAATTATTTTGAAATATTCATATACAATGCGATATTATAATTAGATAAAGTAGATATAGCATTTATTGTGCATAATTATTCAATCGGAAGGTAATTATCTTAGATTTACCCTGAGATGAGAGTCCACCATACATTAGAAAACAAACCATAAAGTTTCTGTATCTGCTTGTTAAGGTTATTTTTCTTGCTATGATCTGCGAAAATAACTATATCTCAAAGTGTGCAGTTTTAATGATGATTTGCATTGATAACACCACTGCATCAATGCATAAATGGCAAAGTTCTAAAATATTTTATTCATTATTTCGAAGTAAAAATAAATAAAAGTTTGAAGCCTCTAAGATTATGAAAAATAAGAAATGATGGTACTTTAATTAGCTCACGTATCCGCAATAAATTCAGTTAAGCTGTGTTACATCAAGAAATGAGAGCTTCTTTCTTTATTATCACATATATTTTTGATTTTTTTTTATTTGTTTTGTTTCTAGAACAATTTTTTTCCTTTAAAACTTTTTTTAGTAATGTAAAATAGCTGTTTGTAGAGGATGGTAATTTTTAAAGGTCATTAAGCCTGCGTTTATGGAGTGTGAAATGGAGTTTACTATAACCTATTTAATCTAAATTTTTTTAAAACTGTATTTTATAATATAATTTTTATGGGACCAGTTATAAGCGAACCAGATTACTAAGTAAACTCCCTTTTGAGTTAACGTAATGCTAGTTGTAAGAATCTACGAGTACTTAGGCGTAAATTGCTTAAAATGATTTTTATGTCATAAACCAGAAAATTTCTTTTGAAAGTATGTGAGACTATTAATGTATTTATAGTGAAATGTTTTTCTGGTACTCGCATATCTAATAGAGGCGTTGTTTTAAGTCATTTTTATCTGATAAATAGATTAGAGAATTTTTTTTTCAAAATCTTTTTTAATTTGATATATTAAAACATTAATAAAACATAATTTTTTTATCACTTTTTGATCTGCTATGATTCTAAAATTTTTGTATTATTGTGTATTTTTTGGTGCTCATAGACTTATTTAATCCTTTGTATTCCAAAAGGAAATGAGATGCATTGTTATAAATAGTATGTTAGTATAAGGATTTTTCTCCTTATTTAGAAATCTCGAAAATAGTTGTAGGTATGTTATGATTCCTAAACATTAACGTAAAAGTTTTTGCTTCTGCTCCAGTCTGTCCACAATGACCGGTCAGAATGGATATAGAATTGGAAATTGTCAATATTTTTAGAACTTGAGTACTAGTTAATCAATTGAATTTAAATAAATTTTTGTTTCATACAAGTGGCTCCATCTGGTTACGAATAAGAGAAGTATAGATACTAAGATTTCATGAAAATTTGTATAATCGAACTGTAGATTAAAAACTAAAAGATAGAAAAGGATAAAAAATATTTCTTACTCTTAATTTAATAATAAAATTGTATTCTCAAAAAATTATTTATTACATTTGTTAAGAATATTCACTCAAGAGTTTTAGCAGCAAATTTTTAGACATCTAAATAAATTTATTTTGAGATAGGTGAAGAATGTTGTACTTAAAGGCTTTAAAGTTATTAGAATATCTCATTATTACTTTCAAAGCTTTTAAATAATTAGTTAAAATGTATTCAATTAAAAAGATTTACATTTTCTTTCATTTCTCACTTATGTAAAAAAATACAAATTTTATAATGGAATTATATTTTGTTTTTATCTTTTGCATTTGGATTATGAATTTGTTATTTTAAGCTTTAGGTTTTCGTTAACTATTCCAACCATATCATTTTTTTCTTTCCAAATTATTTCATCTCTTTAAGCTTTTAATCAGTTTTAGGAATTACGTTATTATTAATATGCTTAATTATTTTATGAATTCAATACTGCCTTTTCTCTTAAAAAGCTCGATGTGTCATAACTTGGCCCAATTTGCCACTTCCTATAATGACGCGTCCTATTCTAGCATCAAATTATATACAATTGTTGATATTTAAATATGTCCTTTAAATGAGAATTGTATTTAATCACTTCAATGTGACTTTTTAATTAATATCACATGTATCTCTAATATTCTTATAAAAATTTAAATAATAATAAATGCCTCAAATACGAAACATCACCCAATAAAGAGATTAAACAAATTCATTGATCAAAGAGTTAATAGTTTAAGAATTTACGTAGTAAATTTTCAGTAAGAAGCATGTATTTAGATTTCAAAAATGCAAACGATTAATTTTAAATCTATAGAGTTTATATCTGAACCATAAATATTTTATCAATTGAAATGTTTTTTTTCCGCGAGTGATTTAATTGTATTTGCATGGAACTCATTTTTATTTATTAAGAAATTATTGTAATTTCGCAGCAAGGGATATTATTTTCCAGAAACATAAATGTAATATCTTTGGTAATTTGAATTAAACTTATAGCTTCATTAGAGCTCTTTATAATAGTTAATGTCTCACTTTTTTAGCATGAATCCTACTTTTCTTAAAAACTCAAAATGCACGGGCTTTATAGCTTTTGATGCATCAATTTTTCGCTGTTAGGGTTATTAGAAAATGATAAAGGAGGTTGTCACATTTGGCAACTTATCGCCAACAAAAAGTCCTGTATGGCCAATAAAGAAAGGATCGTAAAAAGTGATTGCCCGAAGAAGCGCAGAGAAGAAAATGGGAATGAACGCGAAACATGGAGGTAGAGATATCGAAATTTTTGGAGCTTGAACGATTTTGCGATAAAAAAAAAGCAACAACGATATATTTTCTAAAGGCTTATAAACATTTTTGGGACACAAGTGATTTTGAGAGGGGAAAAAAATCGTTTTTCTAAATATCGTCACATGAGAAATCTGATAGTCATATGTGATAGTTTCAAATCTGTTTAAACTGGTTAATGACTTATATTTTATTTATTACAAATGCCCAGAAGATTGGCTATGACGCCATTAGATCTCCAATATTTCTGAATTTTAGAATTTAAAAACACAAGTGCAGAGCACAAGTCAAGATGAGTAACATCAAAAATGTGATGTTGTCCGCGCAGAGGACATAAGGGAGGGTCACAAAGTCGAAGCCAATGCAAGCATGCGGGCTAACAGTAAGGACCTGTAGTAAGGCGGAAAAGCGCCACAGCTGCACTTCTAGGAAAATCTGGGATCAACTGTGTATCCTCAAGCAGTGTGACCCATGTCTTACCGACAGAGTCACACAGTGCTCTCTGTTTTATCCTGGAGGCACATTTTCTCTTTACCAGTAGTTTGACTGAATGAAATGAGAGGTTTTTCAAAGGTCTCTGAAGGACTCTTGGACCCCTTTTGGCCAAAAAGTCGGCAGCCGCCTTCCCAGGAATCCCGCTGTGACTTGAACTCATTAAGACAACCAATGACTTAAAAAAATAAAAAAAGTTCTCGCGTAATAACTTGGAATTTGCGATAGCAGATTTCATTTTTTTACATTTTCATTTAGACTGTTTCCTTTTCAATCAGTAGAATTTGACTAACAATGAATCAATAAGATCTCTGAAATACATTCGTAAAATAAATAATTATTTAATGAGAAGCATCGTAATATTATAACTAAATTTTTTCTGTAAGGTTTATGCTGTGTTTTTTTGTGTGGATCACTCCAACACTAAATTCCTTTTTGTTTTATGCGCTCTTTCACAAAACGGTCCAAGCGGAAAGAGATCCCCGAGCGCATAAAAGCGCGGAGAATCGGTATAATTCGCATTTTAGTGGACTGGGTGGAAATAAAACGCTCTTAAAAACGGCTTCATGGTGGAACATAAACATCAGAAGAATGGGCACCGGATATTTATGTTCGAATTAACTCTTCAGGAACTTGCGCCACTCTACGTCTCACAATATAATCGGACTCATCACTTCCGGACGAATTGTTTTGTTGTATAATGTAATTTGTAAATTCTTCTTTTTAACTTTCTCGCATGTATAATACAGAAAAAATATAGCCATCGTCAAAAAATTCGAACTCGAGATTTTAACGAATCTACGCTTTAGACCACCCCGAGTTCGAAAAACACATTTTTAGAAAGTGTCCATCCGCCTGTCTGTCTGTCACAAAAATAAATCAGAAACATTTTGAGTTAAACGGTGTAAATTGGTTATAGGGTTTATACACCAAATTTGAAAATTTCCCATCAAATTTTGAGTAAAATACGCTAAACGGTTTAAATTGGTTATAGGGTTTATACACCAAATTTGAAAATTTCCCATCATATTTTGAGTAAAATACGCTAAACGGTTTAAATTTATTATAGGGTTTATACACCAAATTTGAAAATTTCCCATCAAATTTTGAGTAAAATACGCTAAACGGTTTAAATTTGTTATAGGGTTTATACACCAAATTTGAAAATTTCCCATCAAATTTTGAGTAAAATACGCTAAACGGTTTAAATTGGTTATAGGGTTTATACACCAAATTTGAAAATTTCCCATCAAATTTTGAGTAAAATACGCTAAACGGTTTAAATTGGTTATAGGGTTTATACACCAAATTTGAAAATTTCCCATCATATTTTGAGTAAAATACGCTAAACGGTTTAAATTTATTATAGGGTTTATACACCAAATTTGAAAATGTCCCATCAAATTTTGAGTAAAATACGCTAAACGGTTTAAATTTGTTATAGGGTTTATACACCAAATTTGAAAATTTCCCATCAAATTTTGAGTAAAATACGCTAAACGGTTTAAATTTGCTATAGGGTTTATACACCAAATTTGAAAATTTCCCATCAAATTTTGAGTAAAGTACGCTAAACGGTTTAAATTGGTTATAGGGTTTATACACCAAATTTGAAAATTTCCCATCAAATTTTGAGTAAAATACGCACCGAGGAAGTCCATTTGTCCTGCAGTTCGAACATTAGTTAACACGATCATTACAAAACGAAGTGAACTAGATGGATAAAATTCGGTACATAGATTTAACACTTAGTGTAGACACCTGACAGATTTTGACCTAAATCCAACTACAGGTTGATAATCTGTCTGTTTGTGCATTCAGAAACATGAAAACGTAGTAATTAAAAAACACAATGACTGAAATATATCAAATTTGGTATGGAATTTCTTGACTACGAATGCAATTTTATGGTAAATTTGGCTTCCAGTCGGTTAAGAGAAACGAGTCTAACACGCACATTCGATTTTTGAATCTATTTACGCATTCTGGGGATTTATCTTGAAATATAATAGAATCAGTAAAATTTCTTAAAATCAAGCCAAAAGTTAATACTTCGTAACTGTTATGCGCAAATCCCATGTAAGGCAGGGCCGCGGTGGCCTGGTGGTAAGATCTCGGCTTCGGAACCGGATGGCTGCGAGACCCGATTCCACCGAAGAATAAACATATAAGCGGGTCTGGTGTACGTTAAATCCGTCAGCACCAAACATCCTCCCGCTGATGTGGCGTGGAAGTTTGGATAGGGGTGCCATCTCAGGTGTCGTCCTCGTCATCTGACCGTGGTTTAAAATTACAAGGTCCGTCCCAAAATAGCCCTTGTGTAGTTTAAAACGGAATGGTAATATAATTAAGCTTGCCATGTAAGGCATTCTCTCGTATGAAAAGTTTATTAGAAAGTATGCGAGAAAGTTTAGGGGATACTACGCCTGCTGGTTTTATTTAATAAGTAGTTTTTTTTTCTACAATCGAAATTAAATATATGGATTTTTGATCATATTGCCTTCACCATCAATACAGAAGGTTTTTAATATTTTCTTAATTTATGTTATGCAAGAAAAGAAAGAAAAGTGATTATACAAAAATACAATTTTTATCGTAAAACGAATTATAAATATTATTCAAACTGATGAACTGAGATATCTAATTGCTTCAAGATTTTAAAGTCCCGAGATCATGATACAAATACAGTTCAGAATCAGAAAAATAGATGGCGTATTACCATAACTTCGAAAAAACATTTTAGTTGAGAATTCTCTTAACAGATGGCATCGTATAATGATTTATCCTTACAAAAACCTCACGATCGCTTGACTTAATCCCCGTGAATTTTTGCTTAATAGAAGTTTTTAATGAGTTAAAGAATTAGAGAATTTCAAAATTGCTAAACACCATCTTAAATTTTCAAACTGTGGCCACCGACTTTCATTATTTTTGAAATATTATTCGACAATGAAAACACGTTCTATCATGTAATGTTCCATTTTTATTAACCCTAAACTGCCAAATGTTTTTCATAATAGGGTTACTAACACTTTACTGTTCGAATGGTTGCAAATTCCAATATTACGTTAATTTTGGGACGCCCTTTATTTCTATGTTTTTTATATTATAAAGTAAGTAAATGAAACATAATTACCACCTTACTAGGTTACCGTAACTAGTACCGTGCTAGATTACCATAAGGTTATTCGGTAACAATTATAACTTTATTTACCTATATTTAATATTTCCACCTTTTTGTTCTTTGAATAATTGTAACGTTTGGATATTCTATAATTGTCCCAAACCGAATTAATATTTCCAAATGAATGCAATAAAGATGACGGTAGAAAATTAATAACCCTGTTCTGCAGATTCTTATTTAATCCAAACAGTTGCCATCGATAGATAATGAATTCTGTCTGAAACGCGCACAATGAAATCTGATGATCAAAGGATACAGAGGACACAAAGATAAACATCCTTGTGCAATCCATCGAATTGTGCATTGATTATTCAAAAGCTACGTCAAATTGAGATGGAGTGAGTTTACATAACGATGACGGAAGATGATTTAAGGCTTGCTCTCTGGAACTAACTCAATAACACTATTTTCATCATCTCATTGTGCTATGTTCTCTTAATGGACTTGACGGTTAAGTTATGTGACAACAAACCAATTTTCTTTGAAATTTCAACTTCTTGTCAAAAATGTATCTTTTTGTGCTTATGCAAAACTGAAAGATAATTATTTTGCAAAACTTATCCTTTTTATTTTTACTGTCTTTAATTTGTGACAAAAGAAAAAGAATTGTTAAAATTTAGATTAACTTCAACATATAATTCTATGTTTATTAAGTTAGGAACCACAACACTTGACTATATGAATGAGAATGAACTTTAAACCAGCGGAATAGTTCTACAAACTTGTCTCGTATATTCTCCGTACGTTAGTGCCGAAATATTTTTTGTCTTGTATTTAGCATTTATCGTGTCTTGTCGAGATATTAAAGCTATTAATCACTGACATGCGTTAGTAGTATTCAAAAATCGAATTTGTGCTTTAGACACGTTTTTTTTTTACCGATTGAAACAAAACAAAACAAAAAATGACACGAAACTGCACTTATAGTCACAAAGTCCTTTACTAAATTTGACATATTTAAGTCATTGCATTTAAAAATTATTGCTTTTACATGTTTTTGAAAGTACAGACAGACAGACGGCTAACACCTCTTTGAATTTGGCTCAAAATTTAACAGGTGTCTAAACTATAGATGTTGAATCTTTGCACCGAATTACATCTATCAAGCTCTCTTCGTTTTGTAATTATCGTGTTAACTTATATTCAGACCGCCGGACAGAAGGACTTCCTGTGAATAAATTTTACTCAAATTTTGATGTAAATCTGCTAATTTGATGTAAAGACGGTATACCAAATTTCAACAGTCTAACTGAAACCCTTTTCTAATTCTTTTTCTCACAGACAGACGGACATTTTCCAAAAATGTGTTTTTTGAACTCAAGAAGGTCTAAAACGAGAAAATTCGTCAAAATCTCGAATTAGAATTTGAGTATTAATATACTTTCTCTATACTACATATGCGAGAAAGTAAAAAAAAAAAAAGTTAAACTCTATTTATATTTTTGAACTTTAGAACAAAATTGATTGGGAAAGGACCCTTTGAAACCAATATATATAAGTTGATAACCAATATATATATATATATATATTTTGAAAATTGGGGAAAAATTGTATTTGCTTATTTAATTATTAATATTGTAAATAGGATAAAGAAAAACACTTCTAGATTAGAAATGTATCGCATAATTTGTTCAAAATCATACTGATAATTAAAAAATATATATATTATCTAATACCTAAACTTATATAAATATGACAAAAGGTACATGTTTTTTGTATATATGTCGCAACTTCATGAAGCTATTCTTTATAAAGATAGTGTCTTTTCTTCTCAAAATTAAAGCCTAAAAATTCTAAAACATAATATCCTCTGTTCGCGTTATTTTTTCTCTCTCTCTCTCTCTGTACATATTTCATACTATGTTTTTCATGAGCAGCTGTTTTTTCGGTCTTATTTTTACTTTTTAATCATATTCGCAGAGATACATGAGAAAAAGTAGTTATGCAACAGCTACTATTGTAGTTTCAACAATATCCCATATTCTTTTTTCTGCTGGAGTTTTTGCCTAATTTATTATTCTCAGTTCATTTGTCTGTGTGAATCAGTATAAAATGAAAAATAAAAAGTCGTTTGCACTTTGGCATTTGGTTTAGACATTTACCACATTAGTCTTCGCGCACATGGAATGTGTATATATAATATAAAGAACTAACTAATGGCCGAATGACACACAGAGAGGAATTTTACTCTTTTTTGTCTCAGAATAAAAGTCCCTTTTGTGCAATCTGACATTTTATTTCACGTCATTATCATACAAGCAGATTGTTAAATAAATAAATACAATGTGGAGTAGTTAGAATGGAAGTGCCTTTGTTCAGGGCTGACTTTGAAGAAAAAATTTCAAAAATATATCAATTCTATGCAGATTAGAGCATACTGAAACAGAAATACAGAGATGTACTATAAAAAATGTTATGTCTAATCGAATTTCTAAATGTGCATAAAAATTATTCGTACTTCTAAAAACATTTCTGTACACTCAAGCTTTAACCATAGTATTTGATTCTTAATTAAGCATCAGATATCGTATTTTAAAATGTAGAATTTATTGAAACATTATTATACGTGGCAATTCGATTAAAAATAATGCTTAGTCGATTCTATGTATCTCGTATTTTGTGGGCGAAAACACATTTAGAGAACACAAGGAGATGAATAATAAAGAAAAATAACATACGTAGGGCTTTAGTTCGTAAACTAAAATCTTGGAATATACATCATTTAGCATGAGCAGTTTTCAGTCAAATGTTAGATAGGCAGATACTTCTGTAATTTTCATTTACTTATACATAGTCTAAAGCAAATAATAAAAAATATAAAATTGAAATCTGCTATCACAAATTTCAAGATATCATGTCAGAACATTATTATTTTTTAAGTAATTGTTTGTCTTAATATAAGTCATTAACCAGTTTAAACTGGTTTGAAACAATCCCGTGTCTGTCAGCATGCGTGATATTTAGAAAAACGATGGGAGGGGGATTTCCATCACAAAATCGGTCAAGCTCCAAAATTTTTTCTTGAGGCCATAGAATCTTTTTGGCGAAAATTTGGTTTAAACTGGTTTGAAATGATCATGTGATTATTGTATTACAAAATTGTTAATTTTCAGGAAAGCGATTTTTTTTTTCTCCCATCTCAAAATCTTTTGAGCTCCAAAATTTTTTCTGTCAGCTAGAAAAACTGAAAAAATTATATAACACCTTTCGATACTTCCTTTTGGCTGTTTCGAGTTGATTCCCGTTTTCTACTTTGTGCTTCTTGGGGCTATAACTTCTTACGATTCATGCCCTTTATTTTCTGCACATCCATTTTGAGACTTCAAACACCGCGAACCAAAACTACATTATGTTCTCTTATGATAACAAATATTCTTTAAATGATATATTGTGAAAATCTTCTGTTCATTAATATTATTTAATACTTGTCAAATTATAATCACAGAATAAAATATTCTTAATATCAGTCATACTTTTTTCAGGTATTTCATAATTGTTGATAATTCCAAATAAACATTTAAAGAACATTATTTCTTCTTAATTTATAATGAGCCAAAATCACGGAAATAAAGCGGCTGCCGAAAACTTTTTTTCGTTTCAACTGTTTTGAGAAGAAAATAAATGTGGCACTCAAGTACTGAATGTTTTTATCACTTTAGATTTACACAGGTGTTTTATTTGAAGGGAAAAAAAAATTCTAACATCCGAAACCCTTCCAAGAAATACACACCGCCATTCTTTTTTGACAATGAGTCCAAATCCCCAAAAACAAAACACAACAATAAAAACTTTTCGTTTCCATGCCTGCCCCCCCCCCTCCAAGGCGAAATATTTACTTGAAAGCAGGCAGAGCATGAGCGTGTCGTAAAATTTGCATTACCCCTCCTTCATCCACCGCCCACTCTTTTCCAGAGGGGGTGATCGGACCATAAAGTCCAGTAATCGAACACGGGGAACAAAGAGATCTCGAACTCCCTATACTGACGTGATACTCGAAAAGAACATACATAAAGCTGAGTCATCGTTTCGATTGCAGTATTCTTGGCTATAAGGTTCCGCTCCAGAAATGACGGAGGATGGCTTTTGTGCACGAAAGTAAAAGAATAACGATTGCAATATTCGGGGAGATGGAAATTAATGGATTGGCACAGTGTCAGCATGTAAATGGTGTCATCAGTTCATTTCTTAGAGGTGGTCGTAATGAATAAATATGAGGTTGTTTTGTTATTATTGTTTGCTGTAAGAGTTTGGGGTTATACGTTTATATATTCGTTAAGAATAGGATATACTCGATATGGTGTATCTATCTTTAAGTTATTTAAATCATTCTGAATATGTATGGCAATTTATTTTTCATTGCTATCATTCATGCAAGAATTATTTGACCAGATAAAAAGTTAGTATTATTACATTGGATATATAGACTACTGGCATTATTTGTGTATAAAGGAGCATACAATAAATAGTGTCGTATAAACTTTTTAATTTTTTTTTTCTGTAATTGTTTCGTCAGGCTTTAAAATGCTACATGAAATTAGACGACGATTCTGAATATATATGCCAATTTATTTTTCATTACAAGATTTTATTTTTCATGCAAGAATTATTTTACCAGATAAAAAAGTTATTGTATTGAATATACAGGCTTCTGGGATTATTTTTGCGTACAATGGAGCGTACAAAAAATGTGTGGTATAAAATTTTCATTTTTTTCCGGTGATTGTTTCATCAAGCATTAAAACGTAGAATGAAATTAGACAGTATTTTTTAATTACAAAATTGCCTTTATAGAAATCCTCGTTTTTACTTTTTCGTATACATAAGACAGAGAAAGTATTGTAAGCGTCAAAAAAAAAATGAACTTTAAGTTTTTATGAATCTTTACGTTTTGGACCTCCCCGGGATCGAAAATCACATTTTTGGGAAATGCCCGTCTGTCTGTCTGACAAAGATAACTCAAAAACGCCTCAATCTAGACAGATGAAATTTGGTATACTTTCTTCATACCAAATTTGTAGAAATATTGAGCAAAATATGCTCAGAGGAAGTCTGTCCAGATGTTCGAATACAAATTAATACGATAAATACAAAATGAAGAAAACGAAATAGATAAAATTCCATACGCAGAATTAACACATATAGTCTAGATACTTATCAAATTTGGAGCCAAATCCAACAAGGGATTGACTCTCTGTACTTTTAGAAACTTATAAAAGCAATAACTCAAAAACACAATGATTTAAGTTTATCAAATTTGATATGGTATTTTATAACTATAAATGTCATTTTGTGTGAAATTTTTGTTTCAGTCGGTTGGGAATAATATGTCTGAAACACACACACTTGATTTCCGAATACTATTAATCATTTGCCAGAGGTAATCGCCAAACAACTCGCCAAGGATCACACAATATATTCATTAAAAAGGCTAAATTCACGTCAAAAGTTAATATTTCGTAACTTTTGTTCGCCAATACCAGGTAAAACACTCTCTGAGATAACACCTTCATTAGAAAGTATGCGAGAAAGTTTTGTCGAGACCAGCCTTGCTGGTTTCACGAAGAAAATACCCCGAATTTGTAAATAATTAACTCTCTAAAAGACATGGTATATTTGAAAGAAAAAAAACCTATTTAATAAAATTTTTTATTGTAATGCAATAATTTGATTAATCAGAAGTCGTCTGGAGGAAACGGGATCCATTGATTTCTCAGATTTGTTTCGGAGATGCCATTGATATCGCTTAAAACAATGAGATTTTAAACTTCATAATATTACCTTTAGTGGCAGAAAATAGGAAATTTATATATTAGTCCGTGAATACCCAAATACTGTCCGTTTTGTACAATATGACACATAAGATAAAATCTTTAAAAAAGTTAAATTTTCATAAATTTTTCAACAGATTATTGAATGACTCAGACAACATAAACAAATTATTTACTTCATTACAGTCGGAAATATGTGCTTGCTTCTAATAGCGTAGAACACAGCTATTTGCCACGTTTTAAGTGAGCATTTTTTTGTATGTATATATACATGTAACATTATTTTGTTTGCAGCTGAAGGCAGGTTTGAAGACATTGACGAGACGTTGTATTTTTAATTTCGTTTTATTCTCTCTTGGGAGACAATCATGATTTATTTACAAGAAGACGCAGTGCGATACAAAAGCAGAAGTAAAGAAGGGACGAAACAAACGATCACTAGTCTTATGGGATTTCCGGCCAGGCTCCAATTCAATACACGTGTTGACCTTTGAGAAGGGAAACGGAAGTATCACTTTCACTCGATACGTAGTACTGATGGCGCATTATTTTTACAAAGGAATTGATTAAACCGAAAGTGGAATTAGATCAGGAAATAAGAGAATATTTTACTATGGGTTAAATTAAGATAAAGTTTTGGAAATTAATTTGCTTGAATTAAAATTTAAAATATTATATATATATATATAGTATAAAAATAGGTAATACGATAAATTTTTTACTATTTATTTGCGATATTTCACGTTATACGTACAGTAACCAATGTATTAATTTATGCGAGAATGTACAAATAAGGTTGGATATTGTTCAAAAAAACTCTATGAACATCCTTTTTGTAGATATTGAGTTTATTCATTTATATATTTCTCTTACGTGGATGCAAGTGACAAAAAATTGCACGATGTTTTGATTGAAAACCATCTGCGTGCATAATTAAATGGTTTCCAGCAAATGCGTGTTTTTGTTTCTTTTTTTTTTATTTTAACACTAGTTCTTTCTCTAAATAAAATGATTAATAAATGTTCTGAATTACTATTTCAATGCGTTCATCTTCTCCGGCTTTTTTTTTTAATAAACTCTAAAAAAAAACCCAAAGAAAAAAAATTCTCTTGTCGTGCGTTTCTGCTATCGCAAAATATCGTTAAGATATTAATAGAAAAAAAATTTCGTATCATTTAAGTAAATATCTAGAATTACAGATGTATGTAATTATTATTACCTTTAATTTGGAATGAACTGCTTTTACTAATATTTAGCTTCTTTCAGTGCAAAATTTGGTAATTATCCACCACTAAAGATAATCAAAATTTTGAATTATGTACTTCAATAAAGAGAAATTTGCTTTTATTATAGTATTTAAGTGTTTTTTTAAAAACTGCTTCACAGAGACCATTTTAAGTTATTATTACCATTTAGCCATAAAAAAAACTGTCTCTCTTAAATTGTAATAATAGTTTACTTATTCCAATATGTTAATTGCTGAATTCTTTCTGATAAAAAAAAGATATAATATTATGTTTCTTTGTACTTTTACGGTTTGGATTTAATACACGAGTTTTAAAGTAGTAATGTTATAATAATTTCCTTTTTGTTGTAAACAAACAATGCTTATTTCGAACTTACTTAATTGCTGAAATCTTAATCTTTAATTTCTGATTAAAAAGATGCAATTTTATATTTTTTAGTACTTTTACGATTCACCTCGTTTTTTAACTGTTTAGATTTAATAGCGGAGTTTGCAAGTAGAATTGTTTTTATCATTTTCCATTTTATTGTAAATATTTAATGTTTATTTGATGTTCTAATTGATGTATCCACCATTCCCCGAATTGAATCAATGCCAAATCAATATTGAAAGCACTTGATAATGCACTTGAATAGAGTCAAGTGCATTAACGTATGCACAATGCTCTCATGCACAATACACAGATTCATTTTTAATATATGCTACAACCAATGATATTAATCGGTTATTATAATAACCAATAATTATCAGTATGTATAATCATCCATCCCCGATTATAATATTGGGGCGGAATTAAAAATAACCCCGCCCTTTGGTCTGCGTCATTAGTCAGTTCAAAATTTCAAGTTAGTTCAAAATTTCGTACATGCCTGCAATTCTGGGTTTAAAATCGCATGCCAAATTTCACGCAATCTGTTTATTACGATTGTTTAAAAAAATCATGTTCATAAGCCCACGAATGGACAGAAGGACATCCCATTGACGAATTTCACGCAAATTTATACAAATGCTTTACTATAGAGCCACACACTAAATGCAAATTTCTTAAAAAAACATTAGAATTATTTAATTATATTTATCATGTACTACTCAGTTCATTCACGTGGGAAAAAGCTGCTACTTCCTCTTAATATTATTAAGCTTGACAAGAATTGTCAATAAACTACAGAAAGCGTAAACTAACACATGCCTTATTTTTATATGACCTATCGTTCGGCTAGAGTCAATTACTGTTCAAGAACCATCACCGAGATACTAAAATCCATGAAATTCGTCTATTCTTTATGACAGAAAGAGACGAAGACAAAACAAAGGCATAGGGACAGAAAACGAAATCAATCAATGTTGCCAGATTCTCCTCGAGGCGTAATTGGATCGCGTGATGGAGCGCCCTCTGTCGGTAGATATTTGTGTCATGAGTTCGGGCAACGCGAAAATTGAATTTAAGTTTTTTCCCCGTCATGGCAGTTTCCGGTTTAAGGAGGAAAAAACAACACTTCAATCAACAATTTATTTTAGGATGATAAAAAAATTGATGGCTTCAGAAAAGAAAAAAAAATGTCGAGGAAGAGTTATTTATTTTTGAAATAGATAAAACTTGGTTTGAGTACTTTTTTTTAAATGCTACAAGGTTTTGTTGTATGTATTAATGTTAAGATACATTTTATTTATTTCATGGCATTCTTAATTATTTAATGAACTAAATGATCACAAATTATCAGCTATTTCATAGAATGTAACTACGTATTTGAAAAAATAAGTAATCATATTGTATAATGTAATGGACTTCCTATTTAAACAATAAAATACAAGTTTTTATTTTAAAAAATATTCGTCGATTTCTATATTTATTATAACATTGAAACTAAAGATAATTTTTTTTAAGCAGCTGTTCGATATATTACATATTTTGCAATCCTCCCTAATGTCAATTTTGGAAATCTATTTTTATTTATGAATTTAAATTTTGATCTTTTAATATTGAAATAGTGATAAATAATTTTAATACCTAATTTAAAATGTTTGCTCACTTAAAAGATACAACCATAATATTTTAAAAATTATTTAAATTAATAAAAAATAAGTACTGATCTGAAAACAGTGATTATCATTGCTAGTTTCGCAAGTTGCCATCTTCGAAATACTAACATCTGATAAGAAATTTAACAAATTCATATAAAGCACTAGATGACATTTCATATTAAAAGATATTTTCATTTATTCTGTTGATTTCAACAAGCCTAATAAATTGAGAGAATAAGAAATACACAATAGTATGAAATTGATTTTTTTTATGAATTATTAATAGCTTAAAAAACTCTATTAATTAGAATCTAATATTTTGTACATGGTTGTATGTTCAGACTGCAGGAAAGTGAAGTACAAAATTTCATAATTAAAATTGTTATTTCGACATAAATAACATTATAATTTTCTTTTTTAAAATTTTTATTAGTTGTGCATGACATTATTTGTTCTTCTCTTATTTTATCAACAATCATTTAGAGAATAATGCAATTATAAAGAAAGAAAAATTATTCATCAAGATAGTTAAGGAACAAACTACAAGATTCGAATAGACTGCAGATTCTGTATTAGCTAATAAGCTGAAAAGTAAATGCTTTTTGTGCATTATTTGCACCAAACTTAACAAAACATACATCTGATACATGTACCCTAAAGTAGCCGCTTTTGGCGAACAGCTGATTAGTCGAGATTAACGGCTGCTAAAAATTTCTATCAATCCTTTTGAAGTAACTATGTGTTAATGATTCCTCTGTAAAATATTTTTAATTTAATCTTTAAATTTTGATATACAACTATAACTCATATTAATGTAATTTCTTACATGGTTCTACCGATTACACTATGCAATTATGATATTAAGAACAGATTGCATAGAAAGTTATGCATTTTTTAAATTACCATTGAATGATTTTGAAATTAAATCTTAATTGCAAATGTAAAACAATTTCGAATATTTTTTTTAAATCATACCTTATACTGAAACTTACTCAACATAAGAAAAAAAAATCACACCTCCACATCTTGATAACCAACATCAACAACAACAAAAAAAAAAAAGAGAGTATCGCATATTAATAACACTCAAAGATTTAAATTTTATTTTAATATTGAATACACTTAGATAAATGTTTGAAAATTAATTAGAAATAAGAATAAATTATACGGAAAAAAATTAGAATCACTAAAGATAAAAAAATAAAAAATAAATTAAAAAAACGCTATGGAATTATCATATTAAGAATAGATGGCAAAGAAAGTTATGCATTTTTATTAAAAATTACCATTGATTGATTTTGGAATTAAATCTTAATTGCAAATACAATACAATTTCGATTTTTTTTTTAAATGATACCTCATATTGAAACTTACTCAACATAGGAAAATACATCAAATCTCCACATCTTAACCAACGGCAACAATAACAACAACAAAAAAAAACAACACAGTTTTGGATATTAATAACACTGAAAAAGATTTGAATTTTATTTTAATATTGAATACATTTAGAAAAATTGTTTGAAAATTAATTAGAAATAAGAATAAATTATACGAAAAAAATTGGAATCTCTAAAGAGAAAAAAAATTTTAAATTTTAAGATGATGCAAAATAATTTTCGTGCAGTAAAATTTTCGAAAATTATCGTGTTAAAAAATAAACCGGGATTCCTCTTAATCTTTAATGAATTAAAATTCTTATTTCAAAAAAAAATTATTTTGGGTTGCACATTTCCATCCTACAAAGTACCCTTCATATATGCACCAAATTTAGTAGCTTCAGGATTATTTGGTTTATTATGAAAATAATATGTTAAAATTAATATTGGGGTTTTCATTAGTCTTTTCTAGAATAGTTCTTGAATTCTAAAAAACGTATTTGTAAAACTGATTACTTAATATGGTTGGAGGAACGAAAAAAAAAAATTCCGTTTTGAGACATAACATACATTTATTCGACTTCAAATTCATATTGCCCTAGAAGATAAATTTGAATATCACACTTATTTCCAAAAACTCTGATTTCAAAATTTTGAAATCTCCTGTTCGTTGAATAAAGACAAGGGCTTTACAAAAGAGGTTAAACTATACCGATAATTAGTGCATTACTCTAGAACAGAGGGGTCAATGAATGAATTACTTCATAATTTAACGGATCTTTCCAGAATTGAGCTAGGGTATAATTTTTATATTAATGTTAAATAGTACCTATGATGTTTTTCAAAACAAAAGCGTTATGTTTAGATTATTCTGTTAAATTTGTATCTTTCTTTTTTAAAACAAAAATGAATGATACTGTTTTTAATTTTTACAGAATAAAAAATGTTTATTTTTATTTAATGAATTTTTTAACTTTTTTTTAATTATTTATGTAGATATACGGTCAGACAGGAATTTTAGAATTTTAAAACAAGTTTCGAATGTAATTTTAATAAATTGCTCCGGGACTAAAAAGATAGCTTTCGAATATGTAATGACGAAATATCTTATGTAAAGTAAAAAATAAAAAATCCAAACGTCTTTTTATTACGATATTAATTCGATTTGATCCAAACATTCCATCTGCGATAGCTTGCTCTGTATTGAAACATCGAAATAGTAATCCAGCTCCAACCACACCTTTGTAAATTCGCATCTGGTGTTGATAGCTGTAGGAAATACATTCTTCAACTTCAGCAGCTGCATTGAATATCCAGCTGCAGTGACAGGTTTTCGAAGATCATTTTAGACTAAGAGTTGTGGAGACAAAGAGTAGTTTTCATTTTGCTGCCTTTCATATCATTATGTATGAAGATCAGAAAAGTAATTTTGATAATAAACATGTAACATTTATTTTACGGAATGCAAACACAAAATTAAATGCTGGAAAAGAGAGATTATATGACTACGTTGAAAAATCGATGGATTTGAGAAAATGATTTGTTTTTAACACTCTTAATGTATGAATAATTTTCTTCATAAATTCGTTTGAATTTTGCTTCTAAGTCTATTTTTGGGGAAATTATACTGGTTTTGTATATTAACATTTATATCCATTTTAATTCAATTTTACATTTAAAAAAGTTATTTTCTGAAATTCTTATCTTTGGTAAAAATTTTTTAATGAATAATCTCATAAATTAAAATCTAATGCATATTTTTTGTTCAAATTTGGTGTAATAATTTTTCAGGATGTTTTACAATTTTTGAACTAGAGAATAAGTAATCTATTCATTTCGAAATATCCTATTTTTTTTTTTTTTAATTCTTCACGATGAGAAACAAAAATTGAAATTTTATGTTACTTATCGGGTGAACTTCAATATTTAAAAAATGGATAGGAGTACTACATCTTATTTTTAAGTCCAGGAATTGGGTAATACATTTCTTAAGCTATCTGCAAAATTTTAGTTTATCAAATGGTTTTCTTAAACTAAAGGGATTTTGATTTATATATATATATAATATAATATATGATTTTGGTAAAAAACGTTTTCCCAATTTTTTTTTTAAATGTGTCACTAATTTGATATGTTTTGATTTCATATCTATTTTTCAATTCTTCTTATGCAAAAATTTAAAAATATATATAATTAATGTAGAGCGTTTTTCAAAAAATTCATCTCGAACGCAGTCACATACTTTAAAGAAGAGATGAAAAATTCGGTTCTTGGTAATTAAAAAAAATCGAGAATTGCTAAACTAAACTAATTAAATTTGAAATTCTTGAACTCTGTGATTTATCCTATAACTTTGGGAGCGTTGGCCTGGTGATAAGGTCTGGGCTTCAGAACAGGTGGATTTCAGGTTCGTGACCCGATTCCACAGAAGAACAGTCATGTAAGCGGGTCCGGTGTTAGTTAAATCCATCTGGATCAAACGTCCTCCCGCTGGTGTGGCGTGGAAGTTTGAAGAGGGGATGCCAGTTGATGTGTCGTCCTCGTCATCTGACCATGGTTCAAAATTATGGAGTCTTCAAAAATAGCCCAAGTCTTGCTTTCAAATGGGACGTTAATATAACTAAATTTTCTCTAACTTACAGATAGCTATTGTTTTACAAATAGGAATAGAATTCTTATTATTTATATATTTAAATACCCATGCGATTTCACTATTGCAGTTAAATTTAGAAACTGCAGAAAGAAACGGGATTCATTTTGAATTATATATATTCAATTTTAACTAAGCAATAAAATTGAGAAAGAAATACTCTATAGCTAAACTAAGTCGGCTGAACAACGATTGATCCCCAGAAAATCCAATGCCTTCTAAAAAAATTTCAAATTTATTCTTCTATTCAGTTCCATTTCATGAATTCCGAATCTTCTTCGAGGCAGTTCCGGTAAACTACTCCAGTGGTTGCACCTGAAGTTCTTTTTGCCTTAAAGGAAAATCCGGTCTCCATGGTTACAGCATCCCCTTATTTTCCCCATAGTCGGCCCACTAATGGGGAAAAAATTGTATTACCTGATCCTGACAGGGACGGAACAAAATGGATATTCGTAATTCCTTGCAGTACTGCGAAGATTTAGCTATTTCAAAGTAGTGTTAACGGAAAATTGAACACACAGATCGCTCATTACTTCCAGATTAGGATGCTGTGCTGACGTTCATTTCAGAATCGGTAAATCCTCAATGTCTTAAAAGTAATTTTTTTTTCTCATGTGAAATACTTGGCGAAATTTAACAGGACGGATTGCTTTAAGTCATTTTTGAAAGGGAATAATGCTTTGACTTGCTGATTTGAAAGAAAATAGTGGTTGTCTTTATTTCAAAATCAGTACTCAGATTTTCAAAAGTTTGTTGAAAATTTCTCTGTTGTACTAATAAAATCGTACTAATAAAAAAAGTTATCAGAAGCTTAGTAATTTAGATATTATCTTTCAAAATAGGAATATCTTAATGTACACAACTATTTCGTAAATAGGATATATGTTATGTCATACGAATTAGCCTATTTCTGAAAATCCCTTCAACTGAAAAATTACGATAGGTCAGGCAAGTTTCGGTCACTGCTCAAAACGCATCAGTGTCCAGAGATATTTCAGAAATTAAAATATCCCTTTGTAAAAAGTGAGGATATTGATGAGAAACCATAATTACGCATGTGCAACTGGGAATACTATCACGCCATCTATCGGTTGTCACATTAACTCACTGCGATTTAGTATACGAAAGATAAGGTTATGCCTTTTCATACGGGCACATCTTATAAATTAAATGAAAATATAAAATTAGATTACTTTGAAAATATCGTGAAAGATTTTTGGTACATTCAAAAGTTATGGGGCCCCTAGGTCTAGGTCTTCTTTCCTATTTGAAAATTTGGCTCTCTTTATTACATCTTAAAATTTGCAATATTAAATAAAAACGATAGATAGAAACTATTATTAGTAAGAGGCGTAAGATAAATGCGTATTTTGCCCCATTTACTAAGGAAATCTTACTATTGAATTAAAAAAAAAACGCTTAAAAAATTTGTTTTACAAAATTTTGACAATTTTTCAAATTTGCTTGAAAATTCATACTGAAATTTTAGTAAAATAATCATAAATTGGCTTCTTTATACATATATTTTTACATAATGCGACGGAACAAAAACCTTTAAATGAAATGTCTTTTAAAAGGAAACAATTTGTAATAGAATAAACCAACGAAGTCCGTAAGTGGGGGTGGAATTTAAAGATTTACCCAGCCCATTTTATTTGCGTCATTATCAAATGTATAAATCTCAACCTCTGTTTCGGCTTTAAGCAACTTAAAGGGGTTATTTTATGTTTAAGGTGGATGCTTTTTATCGGTATGAGAATAAAACTAAACATGAGTATAAATTAGTTACAGTATTGTATACCTCACATTTTAAGTACATTATTTCATAACACAATATAACATAGATCAATGAGCCAAGATGCAATTTTTTTATATTTATGCTGATTTATTATATTCTCTGCATAGGGACTAATTGCAGTTATTATTAACATATCCCTTCAGCACTTTTTTATTTTGTAATAGCTGGTACAAGGCGCGTTGCTACAGCAGAAGAAACAATTTTGGAAATATCGTTTGAAATTTAAAATAGTTTTCATATTTAATTAGGAATGATAGAAAGAATGATATATATTTTCCTGTTGACAACGAATGCATTCATTTAAATTGAATGATATATAATTCTTATTTTTTACTTTATTATTCAAATATACTTTGGGGTAGACGATATTTTTTTGTTTTCCAGTCTTCAGCAAAAACAAATTCCTTGTCTGTCCGACTCGTGAGCATCCATTATACAACTGGCCATGTGGAAAACATGGATTTTCTAGGTTCAAAGCAATAAGGTGGCAAAGTTTTATCGCTATCAGATGAACAATACGGCAGAAAATAAAATACGAACAAAAATTCATTTTTATATATTAGATTTGTCACTGCATTTTTTTTCTTTTAATTGATCTCTGTTTGATTCGATTCCCTGATTAGCTTTGATTTGAATGTTTCTTGGAGTTTTTAAGGTTACTATATTGTTACGAAATTTCCCGGGGTTCGTTTGGATAGTAGGAGTTATATGGTGTGGAGAACACTCAATCAGCAGGCGGCAGTAGAAAATAAAACAACGACGTTTATTTACACGAAGACACACAGGACAGCACAAAGACGACAACTATATACAGCACAGAAGACGATTATCTTCAGCCGAGACGTGCAGCATACAACAGTATACACAGCAGCTTTACTCCGTCGCTGCTCCACTAGTCCCTGGAAGACGAGTTCTTCGCTGTCGCTTCCGACTACTCCTCGACTCCACTGGTCCACGACTCAATTCACCACCGGTTCACCACTCAGTTCACCACCGGTCCACCACTGCTGGGTCATGACTCGACCCCGTCAGCTACAGGCTGCTCCTTTTATAGGTATCAGGAGGCGGCGCTAGGAGCCTCTCAACCAATCAGGAACGTTCGAGGCGTATCTCCGTTCCTACTGGAAGGAGCGGGAAAATTCGCGATGTTTCGGGTATAATCTATTTTGGCGCCAAAGTCGCCAAATTCATCGCCAAGTCGCCAAATGGTCGCCAAGTTTGTCGCCAAGCTCTGGGACCTCCCATGGAACCAACTATGCTGGAAAGCCGCATCGCAGATTCGTAACAATATGTTACTATATGTTTTAAGGTTATGTTAGTATGATCCTACGTGCGCTACTTCTAATAAAAATTATTATTATATATAATATAATATTTATTTATTAAGCACTCTGCCAATCTGCATGAAGGGTTTCTACTACAACATCTCTTAGTTCGAAAATTCAATTGACAATTATATTGATCTAAACCTATTCGTTAAATCATCAAAATTCACTCAGCATCTTTATCCGAATATTCAATTTAATTTTGAAAATTGATTTCGTTCTCTTCAAGAAATATTCAAAACACTTGAAGTACAGCTTTATTCCAACCAGATTGATGAAAGATTCACCGACCGTTCTTCCGTTCGCAAGATGGCCATTATTTGGGGTAGAAATGTTCCACAATAGTTCCTTTAAATGACTGAAATGACGCTGCATTCCTTATTCGAAAGATATCCTGGGAAAGAATTGTCATGATAATAGGGCGTTACGAGCTTCGTGCGATTGGATTCGCGAAAAGCAAGAAGAATCTCCTAATGACTCTAGGGTTACTGGATAGAGGAATGGATACTTTTTTTTTATTATTATTTGATTGTTTACTGATGGAAGAGGGTGAAATATAATTAAAAGTACGGTTTCGGTTTTTCTGATAAGGAGAATTAAATTTGAAAAAAAAAATGAATTAGATATTATATGTGTCTTATGCCATTTTTATTAAAAAATGGAAGAGAGTAGCAGATATAAAAGGTATCTCAATAACCAATTTGAATTTGCCACCATTTGTGTCGTAAATTGAAAACTGGTATGCGATCTTTACACCAAATTTGGAGAGTTCTGTCAAATTTTCTGCAAAATCCGTTCAGAGGAAGTCTGTCTGTCCAGCTGTTCGAATGTAATTTAAAAGATAACAAAGATAACTACAAAACTAAGATTCGGTACACAGATTTCAATTCAATTCTAATGAGGGTTTAATCATCTGTCTGTCTGTACTTCCAGAAACATGTAAACGCTTAACTCAAAAGCGCAATGAGTGAAACATATTAAATTTGGTATGGAATTTTGTAATTAGAAATGTAGAGGTTATTTTTTTCCGTCATATTTCTGTTTTAATCGGTTGGCAAAAATGCATCTAAATCACAGATTCGTTTCCGGATGTTATTAACCGCCTGCCAGGATTAATCGCCAAATAACTCGCCAAAAGTTAATATTTCGTAACTATAGTACGCCATTGCCATGCAAGGCGTTCTCTAATATAACACCTTTATTAGAGAGTATGTGCGAAACTTTTGGGGTAAGTATTCGGAAAGACCACTCTCACTGGTTCAAAAAAAAAAAACTAATTGCATTTAATTATATAGTAACGATAAGATGCATACAAAAAGTATGTTTAATAGCGTCACAAAGCGGGTGAGCATAAATTCCTCAAATAATTGTATTTCAGTTTTTCAATTGTATAAATTTCAGTAATAAGTATTATACAAAATATACTTATTTTTTAAATTTTATTAAAATTAGAGAAATGATTTATATGCTGAAATAAAACTAGTATAAACAGATTTTGTTATTTTAAAATAGTATAAGAAAGATTTCTGTGCAATAATATGCGCTGAGTTATTTATCAATTTAAGAATAAGATTTTTAAAATTAAAAGTCTAATTTTTCAAAACAGTTTTGTAAGCACTTATGTCGAAGAAGTATTTATATGCAATTTCCACAGTACCATACGTACATTGCACATTTTTTGTTCAGTATTAGAAAATATTTGAAATATTGTATAATACTGTTGAATATTGAGTAATATGATATCAAACAATATTATGCGATATTTTGCAGCGCTGCTGTGTTATCTAAGTAATGAAACGAAAATTGAAACCTAATCCATTTTATTTCTCAACGCCTCAATTGATTTCTATTGTTCAATTTTGCTTAGGGTTGTGATAATTGGCAAGAATGATATATGCAACTGAAATGCAAATATTTTCAAATGCATACTAGAAGTTCCTTTTCTTCTAAAAATGTGCTTTTTTCAGGTGAATTTCTTCAAAATATTTCAGGATTTCTACGGTCTAAAAATTTTGTTTGGTTCCAAGAAATGTTGCTGCCACTTTCAACAAAGTTTCTGAATTTTTATATATAATTTTATGTTTTTTTTTCGATAAACATGACTATTAATTTGCCGTTTTTCCTACTTTCTGAAGTTCAGAAATGTAGAGAAAATACTGTAATCGTGAAAAACTGGAACTCGAGATTTTGATGAATATCCACGTTTTTGACCTCCGTGAGTTCTAAATACACTTTTTTGGAAAACATGTATACGTCCATGTGCCTGTCGGTGACAAAGATAACTCAAAATCTCTTTTAGCTAAACTGAAATTTGGTATATGGACTTCGCACCAAATTTGTAAATTGGTAAATTTGGCACCAAATTTGTAAATTTGATATGTGGACTTGATACCAAATTTGTAAATTTCGCACCAAATTTGTAAATTTGATATGTGGACTTGATACCAAATTTGCAAATTTCGCGCCAAATTTTTAAATTTAATATGTGGACTTGACACTAAATTTGTAAATTTCGCACCATATTTGTAAATTTGATATGTGGACTTGATACCAAATTTGTAAATTTCGCACCAAATTTGTAAATTTGATATGTGGACTTGATACCAAATTTGTAAATTTCGCACCAAATTTGTAAATTTGATATGTGGACTTGATACCAAATTTGTAAATTTCGCACCAAATTTGTAAATTTGATATGTGGACTTGACACTAAATTTGTAAATTTCGCACCAAATTTGTAAATTTGATATGTGGACTTGACACCAAATTTGTAAGTTTGATATGTGGACTTGACACCAAATTTGTAAGTTTGATATGTGGACTTGACACCAAATTTGTAAGTTTCGGCCGAATTTTAGACAAAATCCATTTAGAGGAAGTCTTTCCGGATTTCGAATATAAGTCCACAAGCTAACTACAAAAGGAAGAGAGCTTTGAAAATGAAATTCAATGCGCAGGTTTAACATTTGATGTAAATACCTATCAAATTTTGAACTAAATCCAACAAGGGATTAACCACCTGTCTGTCGGTACTTACAGACACATTTAAACGTTATAACTCAAAAAACCCAGTGACTTAAATATTATCAAATTTAGATGGGATTTCTTTTTTACTACAAAAGTAATTGTGTCCATTTGTTTGTTTTAATCAGTTAGGAAAAACATATCTAAAATACATATTTGACCGAGATAGCCTCGTTGGTAGGGCGTTGGACTCGCATCCCTTTTGGTTGCGAATTCGAACCCCGCCAGCCGAAGTTTCCCCGTCTGTGTGGTGATTGGCGCCCGCATAAATCTGCCTTGGTAACAAAGCCCTCCATGTCGAGAATAATACCACTGGGGGTACTGGATCAGGGGTGATCGTTCTCTGATTCAGGTCTAAATTACAATCTGTGGATGAGTGAATGAAATGCATAAATGAAGTCCGCCCCGTAAAAAGAGCTGTGACGCGTGAGTGCTAAGTCGTACTCTTGTCGTACCCTAGTTGCCGCTACTGAAAAAACAAGAGACGCTCACTCGGCTTAAATCGCAATTTACAGTTAACTGTCCGCGGGCTTGTAAAATGCCATAAGCCACAACAACAACAAAATACAAATTTGATTTTCGAATACTATTAACCACATTTTTAATATTTATCGCCAAAAAAATCGCCAAAGATCACACAACAGGTACAATAAAAATGCTAAATTCAGATGCTAAATAATATGCTACTGTACGTCACTGTCGTGCAATATATTCAAGATATTCTCCGGAATGGCAAATCTATAAGAGAGTATGCGAGAAAATGGTGAGAAGACCCCACTAACCGTTTTTGAAAATAGATGAGCTTTATGGAAGTAGGAACCATCTTAGGCTATGCTATGTGAAATGATTTCTTCCTCAATTTTTATTTTTAACGAATGAATTTTTTTAACCTAACGAAATAATAACATTAAAACACGGTGAATATTTCAAATTGGATAAATTTCTAAATATAACCACTTTTATATTTATCTAATTGAAATTTGCTGAATAAATGATGAAAAACTTACCATTCTCGAATTCCGGATAATAACCAAAATATCGAACTATTTCTTCCTATTTAGCAAATGTTGTAATTATATTTCATTTGTATGCGATTCTGAAGTTCTTTATATTTGCCATTATATAATCTATTACATAATGAACTAAATTTTCCAAATATAAATTTATTCATTACATAAATTTAATCCAAAGCCTCATTAAAAATACAAATGCAACAGTTTCTATTAATCATTAACTATTTTTTTCAATTTTCCTGAAGAAATTCCTGAACCAATAAATTTAAACAATCGCAATCACACAATAGAATAATGAAATCCTTTAACCTTCAGTACTTTTTGCCGAGCCTCCCCCGGTATGTGGCAGTTGTGGAGTGATTTTAACAGTTCGTCACATTTTAACAGAATGCGCAAGTTTTATTGATCTTCGTTATAAACATTTTAAATCCAACAATTTTACCTTAGATTTTCTATTGGGTGAGACACATCCTCCAAACATTTTCTTGTATGTAAAAGATGTGAATATCATCCATGAAATTTAAGCTGTAACTTTATTAACTTCCTTACTTTTTTAACTTTTGACTAGTTTGAACACAGTCAATTTCATTCTTTTACAACTTTAAGCTACTTTTTATCTTGCTGGGAAATTTTAAGCTTTTTCGGCGCAGCATATTCTGAATCAGGATCTTGCGCCAGAAATCCAAATCCAAATCCTTTACCCTTCAGTAAAAGAAATTCCTTTAAGAAATTATTACTTTCTTGTACTAACATACCCTTCAAGCTAAACTTTAACCTACATACCTGCTTCTTTGAACGCCAACACGCCAACATGGCCGTAGGGGGGTGTAGTTAAAATTATACGACTTCCCGCCTTAACCACCGACCATTCGAGATTCACCCCAGAGGATTTGCTACGGAACAGAGAAGTGATTTCTTTTGAGTATACCGCGAGAATCAATGCAATATTCATTGGGTAATAAAAGACGACAGCCCTCAGGCTAAAATAGGTGCTAAAATGGAAATCTTTGCCATGGATTACTCGGTGGAGCTTTAGTTTTCTGTGTCTAATAATTCCCAGGTAGTTTTAAAAAGTTTATGGTGAGGTATGGAAAGAGGATCATTGTGTTTAGATGTCAATTTATGGGTAAAGGATTAAGAAAAGTAATAATAGCTTGGTATTTGAATGGTCTGATTTATTGAACTAAATGTGTATAACTCAAGTTTTGGAAAAGAGTAATTCAGGATTAGATAATGTTAACAAGAGATACTTTTTTTGAAATTTTGAGCTTTTCTATTATTAGTTAAATTTTTAAAGGAATCAATTTTATCAACTACAACCTACCTTTTAATGCCGGTATGTTTGCATGGAATATTTAATACATTTAATTTCATCATTTCCCCAACAAAGTATTTTTAAATATGGACAATGTAACATATATTAAAGCAATATTATTTTGTTTTATTCCTATTCTGTTTATTTTGTTCATAAACCTTCGTACTGAAATTAGGTCCCATGACGTCAGAGTGCATTCAAAATTGTAATCGTTCGGACGATCCATCTAACCGCGCGTTGCTTTACGCGGTACTGTATCATCACTTCCTTGCGTGAAAATTCCGCAGACAATAAACAAAAATTTTATTTATCAAGAATGGGAGAATTTCATACCTCATGAAACCTAAAAAGCGATTTGAATTTTATTGCAACAAGGAAAATTATTGCTGAAAATTATATTAAAAGTATTTTTAAAGTATGGTCAAAATTAAAAAAAACGTGCACTGAAAATATTGTTTTTTTTTTTTTAAATTTGGAATTGCTTTTAAAATTATATTTATTCAAGTTTGTGAAATTATAGTGAAAACATATTACAAAATCTCTTTAATTTTTAATTAATTTTAAATTCGTTTCAAGGTGCGATTTGTAAAATAACGAAAATTACTTAAAAATTATTCAATGGAATAACAAATTTAGAATTTTTTTCTGAAATAGGATCTAATTCCAACGAAGTTTGTTGAATGTTGTACTGTCAAAACTTGCAGTAACTCCAAAAATATATGCATGTATTTAACTATCAAAATATTTTAATAATCGGAAATTAAAACTTAAATTATTATTATTATTGGAAAAATTCAGTTTAGAATGAAATATTGAAATTGCTAAGGATATAACTTAAAACAAGATCAATAGTTAAAAGAGAAAAAAATCTTTATAAATTCATGAAATCAACTAAATTATGAAGCTTTCAATCGAATATATTGAACCTCATCCAATACTAGCAGCAATATCGATTAGTATTGAAACAGATTAATACTAATAAGAATAACAAGTGTAATACTTAGCTTTAAAACACTTTTTTCCAACAAATAGTGAAAAAAGACATTTAATTAATAACACGATCTTTGTGATTCTCGACATTACATTCGGGAATATAGTCTAATTATCTGATTTCTAATTTAAAATTTTTTATATTTCGAATAATTAATAAGGAACACTATTAAATTAGAATCTCAATTTTATTAGTTGGATTATATAAACATTTAAAGCCAGAATTTTTAAAAAATAATTTTTAATTTTTTTATAAAGGTATTTTATTTTTTAAATTCATTTCAAATAACTAAAATTCGATATTCACCAAATTTCAAAATTCAAGGACTGAGAATTCACGACAATAAATGCATATTTTTTACTTATGGTTATTCATATCTGAATTTTGATATTAAATAAATTTATCTGAAATTTCAAGGAGTGAGAATGGACGCTTTTGATGTGTATTAATTATTTCTGCATATATTTTGTAATTTCTGAATTTTGATATTCAACAAATGTATCTCGAATTTCAAGGAGTGAGAATGCAAGCTTCTGATGTGTATTAATTATTTCTGCGTATATTTTTTGATTTATATATTTTGATATTCAACAAATGAATCTCAAATTTCAAGAAGTGAGAATGCAAGCTTCTAATGTGTATTCTTTCTGCACGTATTTTTTTTTTTTTCGTTTCTGTATTTTGATATTTAATAAATGTATGTCGAATTTCAAGGAGTGAGAATGCAAGCTTTTGATTTATATTAATTATTTTTGCATTTACATTTTAATTTCTGAATTTTGAAATTCAAACACATTTTATATTTGAATGTGTGAAAATGCACTCTTTTTATGCATTTCAATTATTTTTTTTTTTAATTTTCTTTTCACAATTTTGATATTCAGCAAATGTATATCAAAACTGAGGCAACAAGAATGCATCTTTCTCATGCATATTTATTGTTTCAATATTCAAATAATCTGTTTCGAAATGCGAGGAGTCGAAATTCCTACTCTTAATGCATATTCATTGCTTATGAATGTTGCTTTCTGAATTTTAATATTCAATAAATAAATTTCAAAATTCAAGGAAAGAGAAAGTATTTTTTCATGCATATTTATTATTTATCAGTATTTGTTTCTAAAAATAAATATTCAAAAAATGTATTTTGAATTTCATGGAGTCAGAATTTATACTTATGATATATATTCATTACTTATGAATATTGTTGAATATCAAAATTTTGATATCCATCAAATGCATTTCAAAATTCAAGGAATGAGAATGCATATTGAATATCAAAAATCATTAAAATGTGCGAGATCTAGAATCTGATGCATATTAAATATTTGTTACTGACTCAGACATTCCTTATTTGCTTGATATTCAAAAAATATATTATAAAAAATCAAATTAATATAGAATTAAAAATTCCATATATATTCATTATCAAATGAAATATAGATAAAAAAATATATTTTCTGGGTTGTAGGACTGATATCTGATGATGACACAGCATCTTAACTACTTAGACAAAAATAAAGAATGATATTTTCAGAAGTACTTTTTAATTTATGAGCTAAATTAGAAAAATGAAATTTTTTTTAAAAAGATCTTCTGAAGATAAAAAAAAATCGTCAGAACTTAGATATAACTAATATAAATGAACTGGACTTTTTTCGCATCCATAATCTATTTTTTAATGAAAGTCAAATTTTATTTAATTTGATTTGAATTTTTTTTACTTGTATTTCTTCCACAACTAAATTTAGTATTTTTTAAAAAGTCTGTAATAAGTAATATATTACATTATTGTATCAAGTTACAGGAAAACAAATATATTTTTACAAAAAAGGGAGCAAGTATTTTTCACACTTTTGTACATCAAAAAAATGTGAGTTAAAAATATTTTTACATTTTTTTTAGTTCTATAATTCATCATTATAATTATTATGAAACATTTTAACCATTTTTTTTTATAAATTTCAACCTAATAGTGCTTTTTATATTCAATAAAATCCCAATAAAATCAACCGAATAATAAAATTTGAAATAATTAAAACAATATACACAAATCCGAAATTGCAAAAGTCTAGCATAGAATACGTGAAAAAAATATATATAAAGTTCCATCTTTATGAATATGAAACAAGTAAAATTAATTAACAGTGTATTAAATAATCAATATGAATTTCCTTATCTTTTTTTCCATACAACAGTTATTTGGTTGCTGTACATAATCATTTCTCATATTTTCTACAAATATTGCTAAAAATAATGTAAAAACTATTTTTATAAGAAATAATTTCAATGATTTTCAATAATTCAAGATTACTAACGAGTTTCTTAAATAAAATTACATGTTTTAAATATCGTTTGGTGAATATTAAAAGCAAACATTTTTCATCTTAAGTAATTAATTAATTCATGAAGAAAGTATTCAAACATTTTTAATTAAAAACGTTTCAAATTCAATCAAACTTGCAACATTTCATTTTACATTTTATTGTTCAAAATAATTACTCAAACACTTTTTGCACATTTCCTGGATTATTATTTTTTTAAATTCATTGTAAAATGCTTTTTAATATCTCTGAGTAGCATATTAATAAATATTAAAATTTTTGCTCCATAAAAATATTTTTTGAACTTTGAAAATAACATTTTTTCTTAACTTATGTTTGATAATTTTTAGTTTTCATTAAATTCTTTCTGCAGTCATATAATAGGATAATTAAAATCATGCTTAATTAACATAATCTTTACATGATATTTCATTTTTTTATCTATGCTTATAATATATTTTGAAATATCACACTAATATAATTTAATTTTTATTTCGCAAATATTAACTTGAGATAACTTTTTTAGATTTCTTTGAATATAAAACTTAGAAGATAAAAAGTATTTAATTTATGCTCTCTTCAATTTATTTTTTGTTAATCGAAAATTTAAAAAATAATCTATTTGAAAAAAATTATTTTTAACAGACTTGAACTGAAGATTTTAACCGATCTTTGCAATAATATTAGAAAGTTTATATCTTTAAAAAAATTATTCCAAAAATTTTAAAGGAAGTATTTTATTAATTATGCAGCACAGGTAAATTCTCCCTAATTTACAAGAAAAAATTGATATATATATATTTTTTTAAATACAAGATGTTTTACTGAATGAAATTCTATTTGTTAAAAAATGATTCAAGAAATATTTTTTAACCAAAGTAATTTATTCCGCGTTTCTAAAGACGCCTTATGGTCAAAAATATGTTAATAATTTTAGAGAAAATCATAATCTTATGAATAAGTCTGGACAAATATTACTTTGTGTGTTTAATGTGAGGAGGGGAGGGGGGATGCAATCTCATTTTCTTATTTCTTCATTTCTCTTTTTTTTTTCTTTTGCAATGATAAAATATATTACACGATATTTTTTTTTATTTAAAATATGGTTTGTATAATTTGTCATTTTTAAAAATAAAGCAAATTATGAAATTATATAACATTTAAAACAGAATCTATTCAGAGAATTAAATTTGTGATACTAATGCTGTTATGACATTTTTTGTGTGTATTTGTAGCTATTTATATATTTGTCTATTTTATATATGCATTAGTGTCCGTATATTTGGAAAATAGTTTGTGAAGTAAAAACAAAAATGTCGAAAACAATCAGATTTCACTTCAATTGTATATCCATAATTTTTGAGTAAAAATGTGCATTGACACCACTGTTTTGCTATGGCATACATTCAACACAACTTAGTGGATTAGTACTTTTTAACGCCTTTGCTTTCTCGGACTCAATTTAACTTTGTGTTCTAATTTTTTTCTTTCGGAAATTTTCAGTGGAAGCATGCTTTCCTCTATTTATCATTTCAAAGTCTCCTTTATATTGTGTATTATACTAGTGATAGAGTTAAAAGAGTATTGCAAAAACCTGTTTTGTTCTGTTTTTTCTTTCACTACTTGTGGACTTCCAGCAGATCGTGGGTTCGATGTGAAAAGAAAAAAAAAATAGGCGGGACATAAATTATGGTTTAACCCTTCAGTTAGCCATCTTACTTCTGCCTGTATTGAGATCATGCTCATATAATATTTTCTTATCTTACCGTGATCACGTGAAGGTTTTTTTTTTTTTTTTTTTTTTTTTGAGAAAACATGGTTTGTTTACTTGCAGAGAAGGGGTGCCCGAAGCAAAAAATTTTTATGACAACATTACAAGTTATGTTGATTACAAGTCATTATGACTTGTTACACATTACAAGCTTAAGAATACTTTTTATTCTATTGCCCCTTTTGGTCGATTCTCACAAATTAATGGTTGCACTGGCTTCTAATTAATTATATTATGCACATATATGTATGGTTAATTCAACAAAAAATAATTTCAAATTAAGATAGAAAAATAGAAATAATAAATAGTAATATTTTTAGTCTAGCATTTATATTTTCTTACAAGGGCCGCGGTGGCCTGGTGGTAAGGTCTCGGCTTCGGAACCGGAGGATTTCAGGTTCGTGACCCGATTCCACCGAAGAACCGTTGTGTAAGGGGGTCAGTTGCACGTTAAATACGTCATGATCAAACGTCCTCCCGCTGGTGTGGTGTGGAGAGGGGGTGCCAGCTCAGGTGTCGTCCTCATCATCTGACCGCGGTTCAAAATGACGAGGTCCGTCCCAAAATAGCCCTAGTGTTGCTGCAAACGGGACGTTAATATAACCTAACCTATATTTTCTTGCAAATCTTTTAAGAGAAAAAAGTATTTTCATATAAATTATTATGTACTTTTTAATCTATTGCTACTAATATTTTTTCATACACATTAGAGAAACTTGAGACCGATTTAAAAAAAAAAAAAAACTTTCTATAAAATTGGGTCACAAAATAATTAATTTAATCGCTCAACTCACAATTAAGTTATGAAAATATTAAAACTGGAAATTGTGTTTTGAAACTGTAGGATCTAATGCAAGAACAAATTTTCATAACTCGAATGCATCGAATTGTGGGTCAAAAATCGATTACAAATGCTTATCTTTACAAACATGAAACAAATCAAATAAAAAGCATATAAAGAAAAAGATGTTTTCTTATTTTATATCGCGATTGTTGAATCTCAGCTCGCAACTCCATCTGTCCTTTCCAAAATATCCTTCGTGCATGCCCATTAGTTTCCCCAACCCCTTCGGGGAACACAAAAGAAGTAATTATGATCCAGGATAAAGTGATCCCAAAGTAATAAAGGGTTCCCTCTCCAGTCTGTCCACCGCGTCAATAACAATCTCAATCCATTACTCGTGGAAGGCCCTGAGGATAACAGAGAAGAGGAGACAGATAGATGTCCTGTTTATTCATATTTCCTTCGAATATATCTTATTTTAGGAAGGAAAAAGGACATCTTAGTGCCTATTGGTGGATCGCCGACGTTGTTTTGTAGTAGACGTTAGTTGGAAACCTCGTGGGTGGATTGGAATTGTAGAGGAATTTGAAAGCTAGTTTATAATTTCTTCCTGAGTGCTTTGTTACCATCTAATAAGTTTATGTGGTATTTTCTACTGTGATATATAATATAATATAGCCTTCATGTATAGAACTTTAAGGTAAAATAAATAGAAATATATTTTCTTGTAGCTTTACAACGGAAATAATTGGATATAATCATATTTTTATATACATAGTATATTTGGATGTTAAGTATTTAAATTTCCATTCGGCTTAAAAAATGTTAGGAATTCTGGCGTTTTGACTGATCGATTTTTTTTTAGAATTGTTTGTGTATGTGTCTGTACACATGTTTGAGAGCTGCTTTTTCTCCATACGCCGACGAACAATAAAAAACATGATCGGAAAACTAAATTACTTAAAGTTGCATTTTTATTTTATTACGTAAAACTTTAAGTAATAAATAATTACTTAAAGCTTTAAGTAAAATAAATTATTGCTAAGTTATATGGTTACTTTTAGACATAATCTTTTTGAAGATTCGGGGATTTGTTATCTCGGTCTTGGTTTTCAATGTTCTCTTCGAAGAACGTTGGCGTCAGTTGAGTTTTTACTCTTTTTTTTTGAAATTTCTCATTAATTTAATAGGTATTTTTTTCTGAAAAGAAGGGAAGAATATGAAGCAAAATTTATCTAAACCTTCATCTTCAAAAATTCAAATTTTGACATGCTGGTCGACCAGCTCTTTGTCTGAGATTCCTGCATCCTCTTTTTTTTTTTTTTTTGCAATTTTATTAGTTCCTTAAACAATATCTATTTTGTAAGATTTGTCTCCTTTCACCGAGAACACGACTTAGAGACGACTACTTTCAATCTCCTCACTGAATTGAAGGATGGCAAATTTTTAATTCCAGCCTAGTGAGGAGTTCCAAAAATACTTTAAAACTCATTTCGAATCACTGCTGGCAAGGCTTGTTATTCAAAAATGGTATCGGAAATCTGTGCGAAATCTTTAAATGCTTCGGAACGTGCAAATCGGAGAATGGCCAGACACTTGAAGGATTTGAATCACATTTCGATTGGGACTTATTACCTGGATATTAAATCTGTGTACCAAATGTTACCCATCTAGTTCTTTGTTTTATAGTTATAGTTTCCTGTTGTCCTCGAACAGCTAAACACCCTGTGAAGGGTTTTTGTACAAAATGTGACAATTATCTACAAGTTTCTTTGCCAAATTTCATCCATCTAGTTTAAAACATTTTTTTCAATCTTTTTAACAGACTGACAAAGCGATAGACAGACATAATTCCAAAAATCCGATCTTGTACTCAAGGAAATAAAAAGCATGAAGATTTGTCAAAATCTTGAAGCAAATTGTGCAGATAATAAATAAAACCTTTTTAAATATCAACAATGGGGGAATTTCACTAAATTTGTCGACATTGAAAATGATTTGAATTTAATTGCAACAATGAAATTTATTGCTGAAAATTATACAAAAAAAGTATTTTGTCTTCAAAATTAAAAATAAATAAATACTACTCGAAAGCTTAACATAGAAGCACTGTTTTTAAATTTGTAATTGGTTTTAAAATCAAATTTATTCAGTAATAGTTTCAGTCGTTGTAGCTGAAACACATAGTTTCAGTAGTTGTGGTGGAAACGCATAGTTTCAGTCGTTGTGGCGGAAATGCATCACAAAATTACTTTTAATTTTCAGTTAATTTTAACAGCGCTTTGACGTACGATTTATAAAATAACAAAAATTGTTTAAAAATAGTTCTATGGTATAGAAAATTTCAATATTTGGCAATTTCAATGTTTCTCGTTGTATATTTCGTTAATAAAAAAATGTACAATGCGAGAGCTAAACCGAGCCCTAAAAGTATTCGGAATCGGTTTTAAAAATCATATTTATTCAGTAATAGTTTCAAAAGTTATAGTGGAAACATATAGTTTCAGAAGTTCATAGTGGAAACATATTACAAAGTTTCCTTTTTTGAATCATGTTTAAAATTTAATATTTAATTTGTTCATTCATTTTAAATTTTCTTCTAGGTACGATTTGTAAAATAACGAAAATTATTAAAAAGTACTCGATATAATAGCAAATTTCAATATTTGACGATTTCAATGCTTTCTCGTATATTTCGTGCAAGAGAAAGTTATGCATCATTTAAATGAAATATTATTCTATGGAAAAACAATTTTTTCATTAAATAATAAACATGACGAATCTTCCGATAGACTTAAAATTTCTACAATAATATATTCCCTACAAAATACTTATTAATATCTTAATACTATATTATACTATTCAGTGCCTCAAAGTTTTTATCCAACAAATAAGTATCTATTAAAGTATACATTTGTTTGGGTATCCTCTATGGGTTTTTCCCTTGATATTTTCCCTATATATTCTCTTTTAGCATTTTTATCTAAGGAAAGGAAAACTACTTTCCTTACTCATTGACCTCATTTTATCTAAGCATGTAAGTGGGAGTATTCGTGGGAGGAATGGCAAATGAGGAACATAGATACGAACTTGTTTCGAAATATCCTTTCGATATTTTCCTAAAATAGTATTTTGCATTGAATGAAATTGTACATAAATGTCAATAAGAAGCATATGTTTATTATTTTCAGACATTTAATAAAGAAGAAATATTTACTGAGTTTCTGGTGTTTGCAACTAATAGCCGGCGTGAATCCTTGGCGAGTTATTTGGCGATGAATCCCTGGCTTGCGGTTTAATAGTATCCAAAAACCGAATTTGTGTTTGAGATATTTTCTTTCCCATTGTATTGAAGTAAAAACTTTGCACCAATCAAAACTTACAATCACAAAATCTTATACCAAATCCGATATAATTAAGTTACTGGGCTTTTGAGTTATCGCGTCTGCACGCTTTTGAAAGTACATACCCACATACAATCGCCTCTTTTGTGGATTGGTTCAATACTTGGTAGGTGTCTAGACTATACATATTAATTCTGTATACCGAATTTTATCAATCTAGCTCTCTTCGTTTTGAGGTTTTCGTGTTAAATTATATTTGAATAGCCTGACAGACAAACATCCGGTGAGCGGATTTTACACAAAATTTGATAGAAATAGACAAATTTGATATAAAGTATACCAAATTTCAACAGTCTAGCTCAAACCGTTTTTGAGTTATGTTCGTCCCAGACACATGAACATTTCCCATAAATGTTTTTCGAACTCGGAGAGGTCTGATACGTAGAAATTCGTCAAAATGTCGAATTCGAATTTTTTGAAAATTACCATACTTTCACTACACTACTTAAGAGAAAGTAAAAATGATATGCAAATATATAAAGATTGGAGTATACTTACTTCTAAACACTTAGTGCTATCACCTATGGCCCACGATAAGTTAAAAATGTTCAATTGCAAAAAAATATTTTGTGGTCTTATTCATAAAGCTAAAGGTTTTTCATTTCTTTTTTTAGGTAAGCTGTTTCCTGTAAGCTGTTTATAATAAAATCATACAATACGTTGTAATCGAACCTACCTGGTAAATAAGTAAGTTTCCAATGATTGAATACTTTTATATGTTCCATTTTTTCATAATAGCAAAAATGAATTTGATGATTTATGATTCATTTCTTGATGTGCTTGAGGCTTGAAATTTTGTATATATGTTCTTGTACTGTTATTTAAAACTTCATCATTTATTAAACTTCAATTTTTTAACATTAGCGCCATTTGTAAACAGATATGAAAAGAAATAAATCTCAAGATTTAAAGGTATAGAAAGATATTAGAAGAAAATTCAATGTTTAGTAATCTAATAAAAAAATATGTATATTATTGTAATTAAACTTATTTTGATAATGACAGCAATAAAATCAAATGGATAACGTTCTTATACATTTTTGCGGTTAGATAATTCTGTATTTTAAATACAATAAAAAATTTAACAAATTGCGCATTTTGTAAGATTTTTCTGAAATTTTCTTTAAATGAAAGTTTTTATTAAATTTAGAATTTCAGTGAAAACTTTAGTAATTAAGTTTTACTAATGAAAAATATAAAACTTAAAAAGAAATTTCACAATTTTCTGGCACTTCTATAAAAATATGTTTCTCAGATTGTTCAGCATTTTATCCATTTTCACGTTAGTGAGTTTCATATGTTTCAAAGTCTTCAACGTTTCATAAGTTTCATAGTTTTAAAGTTTTCCGCAAAAAAAAAAAAAAAAAAAAATGTTTTTTGAATGAAAGAAAAACAGGAAGAATAGGAAGTTAACTTGTTTGTTTATTGCTTTTACGAAGTTTATTTGCCACAGATATTTCCAGACAGTAAGCGATAAATAAAAATAAGTAACTTTCTAAGAAAATATAGTTTTCTTACGATAACAGGGATGTTCTGTTTGAAAATGCAAGACGAATTTCTCTTTATGTTCGATTCTCTTAAAGATATATTACAAAGTCGGCAACACAGAAGCAAAACCTATTGTAGTTTTTTTCAATTTTAAAAGGCATGCCCATTGTAAAATGAAAGGCTTAACATTTTTACAGAGAATTTTTCAACTTAGCACAATTTGGTGGTTCTATTTTCGAGCAATTTAAAAGGTATTTTGAAATATTCTTAGCTGCTTATAATCTTGGTCAAGTGTTGAGAATTTCACCCCAATTATTAAACATCTAGTCAAAATTTTCACAGCATATCGGCTGATGAATTTTAAAACCAGATCGATTACGTTTTATCAAAATCGCGCAAACGGTAAACCTTTAGAGATTTATTATGAATATAGGCTGGTCTCACTTTCAATTAATTCTCTTACGCATAGTTTGATATCTATGATATATTTGTATATATATTAAAATATTTATAAGCATTATTACTGAATTACTGAAATCATTTATTACTGGAATATTTTTAAGAATTCAATTGCAGAAGATGTTAATATATTCTATTTCACTTGAGTTATATCCTTTTTGTTAATTCTATATATGAAACTTTCTACTGGAATTAAATTCCAAGTATCATAGTGCTATCAAAAACTTAATAACCCATATAACTGCATGTCGCCATTCTTGAGATTGTAACTTCACTTTTTTTATTTCTTAGATAAATTGTGCAGAAAATAAACAAAATATTTCTTTAGTTTTTAATAAAAGAAGAGTACCATGTCATTAAATTTGATGAAAAATTGATAAGTTTGTATTTCATTTTAAATAAATGATAAAATTATATATTGCAAATAAAATGCAAATATTTATAATATAAAATGTATTTATTATGAAAGTTATTTATCTATTACAAAAAAAAAAATATTTTTTATAATAAACTGAAAAAATTTTGTAAAATGGCTTAAAAATGAGTGTTTTATAATATTTTCAAATTTCATCACAGGGATAATAAAATTATGGTCTTATTTTTAATTAAATTCTATTCAAATTCAAATGTAGAGGTACCTCTCATTATGTTCTTTAAAGTATATTTGTGCCTGATTTGGTAGCTCTTGGTTAAACGATTCATCGTGTAAAGCGATTGGTAGCTGTAAAGTGATTTGGTAGCTCGGGTTAAACGATTCATCCTGTAAAGTGTAAAGTGATTGGTAACTGTAAAGTGATTTTATAGCTCGGGTTAAACGATTCATCCTGTAAAGTGTAAAATGATTGGTAACTGTAAAGTGATTTAATAGCTCTGGGTTAAACGATTCATACTGTAAAGTGATTTGGTAGCTCTGGGTTAAAAGATTCATCCTGTAAAGTGATTTGGTAGCTCTGGGTTAAAAGATTCATCCTGTAAAGTGATTTGGTAGCTCTGGGTTAAACGTTTCATACTGTAAAGTGATTTGGTAGCTCTGGGTTAAAAGATTCATCCTGTAAAGTGATTTGGTAGCTCTGGGTTAAAAGATTCATCCTGTAAAGTGATTTGGTAGCTCTGGGTTAAAAGATTCATCCTGTAAAGTGATTTGGTAGCTCTGGGTTAAAAGATTCATCTTGTAAAGTGATTTGGTAGCTCTGGGTTAAACGATTCATCTTGTAAAGTGATTTGGTAGCTCTGGGTTAAACGATTCATCCTGTAAAGTGATTTGGTAGCTCTGGGTTAAACGATTCATCCTGTAAAGTGATTTGGTAGCTCTGGGTTAAACGATTCATCCTGTAAAGTGATTTGGTAGCTCTGGGTTAAACGATTCATCCTGTAAAGTGATTTGGTAGCTCTGGGTTAAACGATTCATCCTGTAAAGTGATTTGGTAGCTCTGGGTTAAAAGATTCATCCTGTAAAGTGATTTGGTAGCTCTGGGTTAAAAGATTCATCTTGTAAAGTGATTTGGTAGCTCTGGGTTAAACGATTCATCCTGTAAAGTGATTTGGTAGCTCTGGGTTAAACGATTCATCCTGTAAAGTGATTTGGTAGCTCTGGGTTAAACGATTCATCCTGTAAAGTGATTTGGTAGCTCTGGGTTAAATGATTCATCTTGTAAAGTATAAACATACACCATTCTATATTATTTCTAGTAGAGATCAGTCATTTAAAAACTTGAAGATTTACTGCGAACTTTATCTTACATTTAATACCATTCATTACTTCTGAATTCTTACGTCTAAAATGATTTATGAAATGTTTAAAATGGTTTCATACTGTGAATAGAAAATTTCATAGATGATACACGATTTTGGCTTCATTTTATAGGTATACCCCTCTTTAGTTATATAATTGTTTTAATTAATCATAATTACATACAATATAATATTTATGTTGTGGCTTATACCATTTGATCGACTGTAAAATCAAACTAGGTCTATGAGCCCGAACGCCTTTAAACAATGTAGCATAGCCTTGTAGTATGTTAATTGTCTCTTAATTGACGAGTCATGATAAAAGAGTTTAAAATGCAACTTCAAGCGGTCAAAGACCCAGAGGCACCAAAGGCTGAAGTATGACTTTGCCTCATGCCTGCATTGCATTTAGCTGAGAAAAATGGAATGGCCTTCACGCCTTGGGTAACCCTACCAGGAGAATACCCTCCCGACGTACTTTGCCCATTCCGCCCAGGAACATTTCCCCACCGCGATGAGGTAGCAATGCAGGACTTTAGGGGAGATATTTATTTAAAAATTTAATTATATTACTTTATACATTTTCATCTAAAAGATAGAATTTTAGATGCAGTTCTAATTAACCTTTTAAAGAGCCATTTTTTTCCTAGTCATATTTTGTTAAAATATTTTTAGGCTTGAAATTAGAATAAGAAAAGGGATTCATTTAGCTTATTAGATAAATTTAATTTGATTAATTAATTTGGTTAATTAATAATTAAGTGACAAACCAAGACACATCATTTTGTGTGAGATAAAGAAATGAAGCATCTAAGTTTCTGTCTTTCTAAAAAAATGTGTCAGAACTGATCCCAACCTACATAATTTCATACAAAGATTGATAAATTTGATGAGAAGCATACCTCCCACGGCCTTAGAGTTAATTAAAATTTCGAAAAAAAAAAATTGTTTCGGTTATATGGTATTACTCTATAAAATATATCTTTATGAAATGGCACAGCTCTACACCAAACTGTCTAGCTTTTGGAGCACCAATCCGCACACACACACACACACATCTTTATTATTAGATAAAGATACATACTATTATTTATGACGATTATTAAATTACACAATAGTATAAAACCGCAAGGTACGAAATCATAAAGTTAATTTGGACATACGAATTTTATTTCAATTTAGAAACATCTTTAACCAGACCGTACATTTTCTTTTTGAATTACGATAGAATGACTTCACAAGAGCAATTGTCGTCTAACTGAAAGTGATGGCGAAACCCAGCTCTTTCTTTAAACTATGTGCCGTCTTATCTATAAAAAAAAGCAATTTTCTCCTTCAAATCGCAAATATTAAACTATTGCAAGCTTTCTAGAAAATGATAAATGTTTATAGCCCGTTTTTCTTGGGAAAAAAACTTTAGAAGAAGGGGGAAAGCAAGATTAGACAACTAAGAGTGTTAATAAATTTATAGAAACGCTGAAAATTGATAAAATTTTCTTTCCTATCTTAATGTCGCTTTTATGTATCCTAAAAAGGTTGTTTCTTTTAAGAAATGTCGTGTTTATCTGTAAGGTGACGTATGGAAATACTTTTATGTGTATATGTGTGGTTTGAAGCTATATTAGATAAGTAAAAATACAAGTTTTCTATCGCTTTATTAACTCTTCCAGTATTCAAAAATTCTCGGAACAATTTCTTACTTTCTCGTATACGAAGCATAGAGAAAGCATAAAAATCGCCAAAAATAGTGAACTAGAGATTTTGGCGATTTCCCACTTTTTAGATCACCCTGAGTTCGAAAAACATATTTTTGAGAAATATCCGTCTGTCTGTCTGTGACCTAAACAACTCAAACTCTTTTAGATATATAAATGAAATTTGGTATACGGTCTTTACACCAAATTTGCAGATTTCTGTCAAATGTTAAGTAAAATCTGTTTAGAGGAAGTTCGTCTGTCCGACTGCTCGAATATAAGTTAACACGATAATTACAAAACGAAAAGAACAAGATAGATAAGACTCGGTACATAGTTTTAACATCTATATTGTAGACATCTCTCAAATCTGTTGAAAAATTAAGGAATTGGCCGTCTGTCGGTTTGTACTTTGAAGAACATGTAAACGCGATAATTCAAAAAATATATCGAATTTGGTATGGGATTTTGTGACTTATCTAAATCTCAAATTCGATTTTCGGATACTATTCACTGCATGCCAGGGATGAATCGCCAAATAACTCGCCAAGGATAACATGACCGATTCAGTAAAAATGCAAAATTTAAGTCAGAAGTTAATATTTATTAACTGTTATATACCACTGCCATGCAAGGCATTCTCTGGCATGACAGGTTTATTTAGAAAATATGCGAGAAAATTTTGATGGAGACCACTTTCACTATTTATTTATTTATTATTTTCAATATTTTGTTCACATGCTTTGTTTTTCCTCTACATTTAAATCATCGAACACTGCTAACATTGCTTTCATTGCCAATGATATTTCAGTGAATTCAAAGCAATTTTGTGGCGATATCTGCAAATCTGCTGAAGTTTCTCTAAGGTTTACTTTCAAGATAGAACTGAAATTTAATTTTCTTTTTGTCACTTATACACACAATTCAAATCGCATTAAAACTATATCAAATGTAGATTAATAATGAAATTAAGTTTCATACTAAAGAATAATTAACAAATAAATTAAATGATTAAACAATTGCATTACATTATTTCATTTAATTCTTCGTTTGGAACTAAGCAAGAGGTGGTTTTGCGAACTGATCATACCATTCTGCGGCACCTGGGCTGTTCAAACCTGCGCCCCCCTCCCCTAGTCATTTATGGTCTAGTCATTTTCCAAATAACTAGACCATAAAAGCGGTCAGGCCTTGGCTAGCAACAGGATGAATGTGCATCAAGTGCCTATGAAGGGTGTTTCAAATATCAACGTGCGAACTATAAGGGAAGGTTGGAGACACAAGAGGTAAACTAAAACTATTCATAATAGAATAACAAGAAATATTAAAAATGTATTTATATTGTTGATGAATATTATTAGATGTCTTATTAAATGATATTATTAGAATATATATAGAATATTATTAGAATCTATTAGGATAGCGCATCCTGCTACAATTTGCTAGGTGATTTTGTATTATTTTTTTATTTTCTACCTCATCTAACAATATGTAAGTTGCATTTTGAAGCATCCTGTATATGATATATTGTAGATTGAATCATACCTTAAGCCTAACCTCCTCTATATTTGAAGCCAGACTATTCAAACATCTTTCGGAAAAAAAATATAAGAATGCAGTGAAACTTTTTATATACGTGAAAAAGTTATTTGAAACGGTGAATGAACATAATTGAGATTTAATTATTAAAGTTTAAGTAATAAAATAAATTGGAATTGTATTTAAAATGATTTAATATAAAATTGTTATCCGTTTTGATTTTATTTAATTGAATTTTATTTCTCTTTTATTCATTTCATTTCTTATTTTACGTATAATTATTTGAAAAAAGTGATTTAAATACTATTTTGTTTTATGCTAGTCAAAGTTATTATAATGGAAGTATAGAATGTTTTATTTTACTGAAAGTATTTTAATGAAAAATTCAAACTAAATTTTAAGTGTTCTTCGCTTAGATTTAGAATGCTAATTAAACTACATTTGCTCTCTAATGGAGTTTTGTGTGTTAACTACAAAAACTGCTGTTGAAAAAAACCCCTATCTCTTAAGTTTTTTTAAATGTCTTTCAAATTCTTTTTTCCAAAAGACACTTTTAAGACTTGTATAGAGATTTTAATCGAAGTAGAAGAAAATGTATTAAAAGGAAAAGTAAGTGCTTTTGCATAAACAAAAGCAAAAAAAAAAAAAAAACATGAATGGATGGTAAAAAGGAACATTAACAAAGAGCTATCTTAATATTTAAATAGTTTAGTTAGAAAGACAGGTGATCAAGAAAAGTTCTTGTTAAGGTATTTGTGCATGTTAGCGGTGTTCTAAAACTTCTAAGCAGAATTATATACATTATACCCAACTGCTCATTTACTTGTGATAATTTGTTTAATTTTAGTTATGTTTTAAACGAGTTCTTTTTTACTACCCAGAAATATACTTCTTTGCAATATTAAGTAACCAGAACTGAAATATTAAGTAACTGGAACTGAAATATTAAGTGAACTGACTTCATACAAATAAATGGTTTAAAATAAGAGGAAAAAATATTATTATATGCTTTTGGCAACAAGCATGGGAATAAGAATACTCAACAAAATTATATATCATCAAGGTCTATCGATAAACAAGAATTCTTAACAAAATAAATAATCCTGGACGAAGTTGTTACTCAGCAAAAGAACAACAAGTAACGGTATTTTTCAGTTGTAACGGAGACCATAAAGCGCCAAGAAAAAATTTCGCTTATTTGACGCTTTTAATCGTCAAACTATATAGCATGTGATTCGGATGTTTAAAATTTTTCGTAAGTAATAATAATTCACTTGAGTATATTTTCATAATTTGGCGAAATTTTTTGGTGCTTTTTGGTCGTTGTAAAAACCGAATTGTACCCAAATAACATTAACTGTAATTCAGTTGTTGATAAATACAGTTTAATTTTAAAGCAATTGCAACAGAAATGTCGAGACTCCTTGGAAATTGTATAAGCCTTTATTAATGTTGTTTATTAAAGAGAAATTTTTTTACCATGGAAATTTTCGGCCAGATCATCGAAGTGTATGATGAAAAGACCGAAATTTTGTCCCTCTTTCAAATCATGTGCCAAACCCCACATTTCCAACTGTCTTCAAGATTTTGTGCAAAAATGGGATTTGCTGGAAATGGTTTAAATGTCTCTTAATACGCTTTTTATATATGATGAATCTTTTAAAGCTCGAAATTCATGGTTAAATCATTGAAGTTTATGCTGAAAATTCAAGAAGACTGTTTAAATCGTAATTCTTTTTTATTCTTTAATCTCTTTTAAATCACTCTCTAAAATCTCTCTTTAGATCATGTCCTAATCACCACATTTCCGGCTGTATTCAAGATTTGGCACAAAAATTCAATTACATGTGAAATTATCCCCATATATTTCTGATTTGGCTTCTAGCGACCACTTCTTTTCTTTATAAAAAAAGAATTGAAGCAGAAAAGTTCTCTTCAGACGGTAACAAACTGAAAAAAATGAGCAGGGATCTATTTCTATCAATCTAGGTTGAGTAAACTAGTTGATCCTCCGATCATATAAATGTCTCAAACGATTTAACAATCATCTTAAAAATGTAATTACATAATTAGTTTGCATCTCTTATGAATTGTATCTGCATTTTATGCCAGCCGTTGCTTTATAATTTTCATTCTGGCATTCTAACTTTTTTTCCTGGTCCTTTTTATGCTCAATTTTCTTTAGATGTGTTAAGCTAATATAAAAATACAAAAATGGCACATGATAGAAACGAAGATTTAATAACTAAATAAAAAGTCAAAAAAAAGAATGAGCTGAAAATATAGGTGGATATCGTATTTCTTTATGCATTTTAATTCAATGTCATTGTCCTGAAGCTTATCGTCGTAATGTGGAAATTTTCTTAAAATTTCATTCGAAAAGATTCAAAATGTAATCAAAACATATGATTGCACATAACCTTTACGCTATTGTGCTCTCTTGCAAAATTTCTCTTACTATCTTGCCATACAAATGATGAAACTGACTGATTACAACTAGTTATTTCAAAGATCATTGCGCAAACGCCATGAACGGAAGTGCCAAAATAATAAAAACCTTCCAAGATGGTGCTTAAAGATGGTAATTAACAGATAAACGAAGGTACAGAAACTTTTTAACTGCATTTTAAGAACGAGAAAATAAATCTTATGGTTAACTTTTGTACCACCTTCAGTTTTCTGCTTACATCTTCTGTGCAGATAATGTACCTTCTTCTTGTGTCCAGCAGACCACTCCGCCACCACTGAACGAAGCAGTATAGACAGGATTTGTTTTGGCCGACATTTGTATTTATTACCGGCCAATTCACCAAACTGACATCCTCTTCGAGTCCAACTGACATCCTCTACCTATCAGTCACAAAGTGGTCAATCTCTGGCCTTCCTCCTCATCTTCCCGTTTACACCGATATCAAGAGAGCACTATGTAAGTGGATGCTGAAGAATTTTCAAAACGACTGGAATCAAGAAGTAAATAATTAACTCCACTAAATAGAAAGAAACCTATATTGCTCCTTGAATTTAATCTTTCAATCGAAAGTATGATGTGATTTTAACTCGATTGCGTTTCGGTCATCCACACATTACACACATGCACTTACTATTTGGTGAATCTCCACATATTTGCAATTTATGCAATGTTCCACTGACTATATGCCACAATTTAATTCAGTGCTTTGATTTTCAGACATCGTATCAACTTTTTTAACCCGTCTAATTTTAACTTGTTTTTCCTACTCTGAGAAAGACCTCACACAAATTTATTTTTGTTCTTGAAAAAAAAATCGGAAATTTTTAATGAAATCTGAATTTACTATTTTACTTTTACTCACTGTTTTACCAGCTTTTAAGATGAAATGTGTGGAATAATACATTAACACAATAAATGAACCTTTTTTTTTTGTCGGTACAGCATATCTAGAAAAGGATCTTACGCCAGGAAATAACCACATCTATCATCATCTTGTACACCAACCATCCCGTTAAACAAGGATGAGGCCACCACTTTAAGCCCGGTGGTAAGGTCTCGGCTTGTCAGCCCTAGGGTTTCAGGTTTGAGACCCGATTCCACCGAAGAACCGTCGTGTAAGGGGGTCTGTTGCACGTTAAATCCGTCATGTCAAACGTCCTCCCGCTGGTGTGGTGTGGAGAGGGGATGCCGTCCCCTCAGGTGTCGTCCTCGTCATTTGACTGCGGTTCAAAAGTACGAAATCCGTCCCAAAATAGCCCTAGTGTTGCTTCACAACGGGGCGTTAATATAACTTAACTAACTAGCACCACTTAATAAAATACCCTCAAATTATTTCGTTCCATAACAAAAGAAATCCAAACACTTTAAAATTTTCAAATATTTGGTAAAAAAATGTCAATTTTCAATATCATGTCCTTCAGTGTTTTAAGATTATCTGGTGCTATTAGTACTGCATTTAAGTCACATTTTCAACTTTCAGTTGCTTTCCTCGTTTCAAGATTTTTAAGAATTCCTTTAAATAATGATACAGTTCCAATGCCTCCACAGATACAGATAATGTATCAGCGGTATTTTTTCTTGAAATTACGGGCTGATACATGTTCTGCATCAAAAAAATGGAAGTGACTTCAGCTTATTCATTAAACTAATTTTTTTTTTTATTCCAATCATATGACTGATCATTTAACTGTCCTATTTTAACCTCTCATTGTAGTATGATTGGTAAGTTAATTATAAATGAAGTAAAATATAAATAGTAACTGTACCATCTGAGCTCTAAACATGGTTTCTTTTATCTTTAACTTCTATCTCTGCCGCCAATCCATCGTGATGTTACGTTACCTGAAAAACAAACCTTTTCCAATCGAATCTTCGCTTAGTTATCAACGATGGAATCTTCTTCGATAAAACTTTTTTTGTGCTTTGTTTCCTGTTAAAGCTCTTTTAGTTTTTCACATAAAGGCGGAAAAAAAACTAAACCTTTTATTTTTAAGATAATCGAACATGAACAATTTGTTTTCTTTTTATGTTTAAAAGAAAATAGCGTCGAAAAAACGATAGGATACATCTGTTAAAAGAAGAAGCTTTCACTTACCTATTTTTTTTACTTCAAATGTCCAGGACTTTTTTTACCGTGTGTCATCACTTTAATCTATAATCTTAGAAACTAATCTTTGTGAAGTTTCATAAGGAAATAAGAAATGCTTGTGGTTTTTAAACACGAAGAAGATTATTTTATCTAAAAAATGAACAGCAGCTATAGTATTATAAATTGAATTCATTATTTGTATATTGTTGTACATTGTAATTAGTACATTGTTAAATTTGTATATTGTTAATAGCACATAAGGGAGTGCTATATGCTTGCGAAAGTTGAACTACCAAAATTCTTCATACAACAAACTAACAGTGAATAATAATGATATTGAAACAAGGCAATACTGGATCTTCTTTCCTGTACTACTTTGTGATTTATACCATTCTTCAAAATCATTGTTGCATGGCACAAGCGATGAAAAATTTCTTGCCAACATAAGTTTATTATATTTTAAGTATTAAGTGATTAATGATTATTTATATATGTATAATTAAATTCCATTTTAAATTGAAACATTTCTCGGAGTTCCTACTAGAGCTACTACTAAATCACATCTTACCGGTATCAACCGAACTCTCCCGGGCAACAATTCCTTTCTTTTCACTTTATCTCCTTTCAGCCGTGAGGCCGGAAGAGCTACAAGGAGGTTAGAGGCATGACAATAATGAATTTGAAATTGTTTATTAAATGTGAAACTGCAATAGAATTTTATTCCACATGATACCTGTTTCAGATTAATCCTGCTATTTTGTTTGAGTCTATTTGATATGAAGCGTTTGTTGAATTATTTATGAAATATAACGCTATTATTTTATTGATATTCCATGCCTTTTTTATATAGTTATGAAAAATGAAAATTTTCTTTTACTTACTTGTGTTTCTTTAAATTTGTTGAAATTATATTTATGTATCATTCATGACAATATGATTCGATGCTGTTGTCACTTAACTGTACATAAAAGCATACACTGTATAATATTAATTTTATTAGAAAAAAAATAATAAATACCTACAAAGTATTCGCTTTAAGAATAAATAAGTTCGTCAAAAAAAAGTATCGAATAAATAAACGTTCGCCTGTTCTGTAAATTTGAGAAAAATGGTTAGAAATTCAGGCAAACTTTTTTGTATCCATATGAATGATACAATAGACGAATAATTAGTTTTATTATGCCTGGTAATTAGTATATGTCAAATAAACCATCCAAGTGTGGAATTAACATATTAACTTTTTGTGAAAATTACATTTCATTTGTTTTAAAGGCACATATTTATGCTGGCAAAGAATACGGGCCAAAAATAGGGAGGGGGGATTAGAGCATGTGAGCTGTAAATAATGACATATAGGCGAGTTGTAAACATATCTTATAGGGAAGATAGAACAAGTGATCATTTTCTTGTTCAAATTCTTATAAAACGAAATATTACTTCCTGATCTTATCAGGAAAAAAAAATCAAATTCTCGATCAAATTCGATCGATAGTAAAGAAATACAAAGCTTAAGTTTTTACTTTATAAATGATACAAACGTTTTGAGTTATATTCCATCAATGACTTCTTTCTTGTGGAATTCCATATATGATGGTGAATCAATTAGTAATAGATCAGAAAACCAGATGCGATATTAGATTATAAAATTAGAAAAGAAAATGTGAATGATCAACTTTTTAACACATGCATTAGTTAAAGAAAGACAAATTTGCTGATCAAATATAGTATTTTATAATAGTTCCAGTGGTACTGCTTGCAAATCATTTATTTTTATGGACATCAATAAACCCCTAATGGAATGGAAACACATTGAACAAAAGTGCGCCGTTTTTAGAAGAATTAAGCAAATAAAATATTTTGGGTAAGACAACAACTCTTGATAATAAAAAGTTTTGTTAGAGCAATGCAATGAAAACGGGCTCTAACAATTTAAAAGAATTTAATAAACAACCAATTATACAAAACATTATACTTACAATTGCATATATTTAGTCAGTATTTACATTTACAAGCTTAAAATAAGTAATTCTCGAGGTCAGTAGGTTGTGCATGCTTACAGTCTTGCTGCTAACATCGTACTGCCGTACTTTGGATTGGCGAGGAGGTTGGCGCACTGGCTTTATTAGAAAGTGTTACAGTTCGAGAGGGTTGGTGTCTGGATGGCGCATTGGCCTTATTTGAGAGTGTTACAGAGTGGTAATATAGTGGAAATATTACAGAATAGAAGATGAAATGATTTTTCATCAATTTCCATTGGTTGAATCAACTTTCTTAAAAGTAATCATCTCTTCCAAAACTTTATTTCCATGTTTTAAAGAGTTTGTTTCTCCATTCCAGTATGAGTTGGAATTTCGAATGCACCGAGAATAATATTCAGTACATTTTTATTCTAATTTAGATAAACAGTTAATCGTGGTATTGATGAAGATGGCAAATATGGCCTTAATAAAAATACATATTTGATTTTATTATTATAACATTTATACGGTTTCATCCCATCGAAAAGCAAAATCAAAATTGCTATTTCCAAACAAAAAGAAAATCCAAAACCCCTTTTGTCTGGAGGATCTCACTCTAGATTTGGAATGAAGCCAAATCCGAGATGGGATCACAGTTACTGTCTCCAAATGCAAAAAGAAGTTGAGTATTCTTTTTATTCTTCGCATTGTTAGCGTAACGATTTTTTGTACTTCACTCTCCGAGCTGGCATTTTATTTTCTTTCTGTATTCCTGTCTTTTGTTTTCGCCATTCGAAAAGATAGAGGAATGGTAGGGATCTATCAAAAGAAACTATTCCCTCCCCCTTTCACACACACACACTCCCCATTTGTTCTTCTCAGTCCGTTGCGAGTGTTAGCTTCTTTTCAAAAGATTGTCTAATTTCACTTCCACAAAAGAAGTTGCCATCAAAAGAGATGAAAAATTCCGTCAATATCGGTAAAAGCAGAGTTGAACTTGGAGTTCGTTGGTCCCAGCGGAATCGTCTCGGTAGAAACGTGAATTCGAGGGGTTTCGCACTGATGTATTCTTTTAAAGGCTGAAAAATGCCGATCTAGATATTTTTGGGAAAGTGCTTCTAAGGAATTCTTACTATTTTATTATTTTTTAAACATATCTTTGTCTTTTGGGGCTATCATGCTCTCTTGCAAATTTATTTCATAAATTATCTTCGTTCCCTTTTAAGGCGACTATAATTAAAACACACATCAGAAAATTGGAATGACTTCGATGAGCCATATAAGCAATATGCCATGGATTGTTTGAAATAATGACATAAAAAATATCTTTAACTTTGCATCATTAATTATGTCTATAAAAAAACTGTCCAACAGATTTTTCGTAGGACTTCATAAGAGCGATAAAATCACAAAACCAGTGGCAGGTGTTCCCAAAACTCTTTCTCGCGGACTTTTTAATAAAAATGTTATCCCAAAGAATGCCATGAAAATTGGCTTGCAATGGATACGAAATATTAAACTTTAGTACATATTTAGCATTTTTGCTTAATCTACCATGCCATCCTTTGTGAGTTTTTTTGGCGAAAACATTTCTCAAATTTTGGTATCAATCGGCTGAGAAAAACAAATCTAAAACACAAATTCGATTTTCGTTTACTATTAAATCGAGATTATTGTCAGGGATAATCCCTTAATTTAATAGTAAACGAAAATCAAATTTGTGTTTCAGATTTGTTTTTCTCAGCCGATTGATACCAAAATTTGAGACAAATGTACAATTGTAGTCACAAGTACCAAATCTAATGTGTTAAAGTCATTGCGTTTTTTTAGTTATCGCATTCATATTTTTCCAAAAGTCTAGACCAAAAGACGACCAACCTTTCATTGGGTTTGGCATAAAATTTGATAGGTGTTTACAATATACATGTTAAATATGTGTTCCGAATTTTATCCATCTAGCCCTCTTCGTTTTGCAGTTATCGTGTGTTAACTTACATTCACAGATTTAGCTGAATAGACAGATTTCGTATTCAAGACAGATTTCCTTTGAACGAATTTCGTTGAAAATTTGGTAGAAATCTGCAAATATGGTTTACATTTGCCAAATTTCAACAGTATGCCAAATTTTAACCGCCTAGCTCAAAGTGGTTTTGAGTTTTCTTTGTCACTGATAGACAGACATTTTCCAAAAAGGGAGTTTTTCGAACTTAGGTAGGTCTAAAACATGGACATTTGCCAAAATCTCGAGTTCGAATTTTTTGACAATTGCAGTACTTTGTCTGTATTACGCGTCCGAGAAGGTAAAATGCAATTGAAAACTACTACTCGAAGTTCCTAAAAAAACACCAAGAAGCCGTGCCAATTACACCATTAACTAAATTTAGTCTCGCCAACTTCACTCTGGACCAATTTTTTTATCGATTAACTTTTTATGTAAATTGCATTTTTTTCTCCTAATTTATTAAATTAGTTTTAATACATACTAATAATACATTCTTCAAAAAAGCAATCTTGCCACGATAAGAGTTAAGTGATGTTATTATCAAGCTAAATATACATTCAACTGCAATGATCGGAGGTTAAGAACAATGAATTTATGTACTCCGTTTACCTTCTCGAAAATCGGCAATCATAAAAAAAAGCTGTTGTATTTCTAAGTTTTCTATAGGTATTTACGCTATAAAAACACACATCACTGAATAGCAGAATTCAATACGGCTTTCTGTCATTCAAAAGCTATGATTTATGTAATAATAAACGAAGTGAAATTGTTACAAAAACAGTAACTATCTCAACTAATAATAAATGATGGTGAGTGTTTTGCGTTCGCAAGATCAGACAGCTGTATCTAGAGTTATCAAATTCCAAAGAAATGCACTATGTGGTGAGGAAATGTGCATATCAGAGAAATTATTTTTAAGTATAGAATTTTCATTAGAATTAATTAAAAATTATGAAAGGTTTTGAAACTTCGCTGCTGTAACTTTCCAAAATATTATATTATTACATATTCATATGTGCGTTGAGTTTTGAGTCCCTCTATTTATTAAAATGGCAAAAAGCTTTGACGGAATTTCTTCTTTCCTATTCGACATTCATCAATCAAAAAAGTTAAGAATAATATAGTGATTAAAATTATTCCTTTAAAAATTGGAAAAGTGGTAGGTACTTACTAATTTTTAAGACCGCCACTATAAATCCCCACCACCACCAAATCGTCGGTAACTGAAGTAAGATAAGTGGAGTGAAGTTTTGAATATCTCTAATTTAGGACAATAAACAATTTCATAACTTTAGACTAATCAGCTTTGGAGAAACTCCGGGTGTAATTCTCTGAACTGTCAATGGTGTGGTCTAAAATCGCACGTTTATATGAGACAGTAATATTAAAATTATCCTATATCGCTCTATTTTAGTCGTAATTTAGAGGAACTTTCTATTTATTTAAAATATTAGTATCTCATGAATATGTGATAAAATGCACCTTAGAGATCCAAAGCATATAGACTTCGTTATTCATCAGAACATTTATTAACTCAGACTGCATAAAATAATATTCTTTATTTCATTAAATTATTTTCTTTTAGATGTTTGCCTAATATTATCGGTTTATATTTGCCTAATATTATTTCTAAATTTCTGTATTCCTAATACTAACTGGTTAGAAATTAGGTGTTGGAATCCTATTACAGTAAACATCCTGTAAATATATAAACCATGCTTGCCTTAAATACGACAGAATTATTGAATTAATAATACATATATTTTTTTAAAGTTTGCAGATACCTTTTTAATTATTATTCTAGAAAACATGTTCTATGTTTATTGAATTTCTCATAGATACATGTTGAAAATTATATGATTCTAAGGTTAATTATCTCTAAGAATTAACATTATCTTTTAATTTCAATTTTTGTCAACATGATGGCAACGTGGGGAAAAAAGTTATTTTTTTCCATGCAACCGAACGTGCTTGTACAAATTAAATTTTATTCTTGTTTTGTGTAAAATAAATTGATGGAAAATATTCCTAATTTTTTTTAAATTGTTAAAAAGTGAAACATAATATATATGTTAAAAATTAATATCAATGAAAAAATAATTTTGGGGGATTTTAAGATGATGCAACAATTATATTGTACTATTTTTGGATGTTTTCGCAGGAAAATACTAAAATTTCGCTTAATTTAATTAAAATTCTGGTATTTTTTTAAAAAAAATCACTCCGAAGAGAAAGTTTTCGCCATTTAAAATATGTATGTGCCAAATTTAGTTGCTCTAAGTCAAATTGTTTAGCCTTTAAAGCACCTACACCCACAAACACACACTCATCTTTATTATAAATAAAGATTTAAAGAAAAAATGGGGCTTGGCGACCTTGGCATAGTGTGATCACTCAGTAAATCCATTATTTTGATGTTAGATAAAATTGCCAAATAAATGTTGAAAACATCCATTTTGGCAAAATCTTGTCATTTTATGTATACTGAATCTTACCGCTTATAGCGAAATCTAGAAGTCAACGAGTAAACCATGGGACCATAAACAAGTTTCGAGAAAACTATATTACATTTTTTTTATTTCATTATTCTCAAATAATACGAAGAGTTAAGGTTTCGACATATAATATTTCCTTTTGTAAACTTGCTGCTATAAGAAAAAAAAATCTTTTCCTAGGAGATTTACTCGTTTCAAAAATTTCGTCTTTTATATAAGGCCAACATGATTTCCCACTCTATCTCAGAAAAACAAAATGCGAATATCTCCGAGAAATAAAATACAAACACAATAATTCGATTTTATTTCACTGAGGCATATTGATGCAGGGAGCATATTTTTAGAATGAGTTGAAATGCAGAACGTATGTTGGAGAATCATAACTTGGAATGTCGAACCAGTGTTTCGATGTATCTGAAGAAAACCTACATAAAATATAAGTTCTGCCAGCTTTAGTAACCTAATATTGTAGATTTCAAAATAGAGAAAATGGCTCTTGCTGCATTCGAAACGTACGGTTAAAAATGAACTTTTTATTTCCCTTTTTTTTTTCTTGCCGATTGCAGAAGCATCTTATATCATATTCCTAAGGAAAACGTTCTTACCATTTTGTTTTCATACTCATAAGTACGAAACATGAATTTATCAGTTTTATGCTGTTGTTGGGCTAGTTACTTCTTCAGTTATACAATATCCTAATAAAAGAGAGGACCACAATAGCTTGATGGTAAGGTCTCAGCTTCGGAACCGGAGGGTTTCAGGTTCGAGACCCGATTCCATTGAAGAACCGTCGTGTAAGCGGATCTGGTTCACGTTAAATCCGTCGGGACCAAACGTCTTCCAAATGATGTGGTGCTGAAGCTTGGAGAGGGGAGTGACAGCTCAGGTGTCGTCCTCGTCATCTGACCACGGTTCGAAATGACTCGATGCGTCCCAAAATAATCCTCTTGTTGCTTTAAAACGGGATGCTCATATAACTAAACCAAACCTAATAAAAGAAAAAAATAATGTTCCGTAAGCAGAATTCGATACTTCACTGAGATTAAATCGGAAATTCAGTATTTTCATTTTCACTTACATCAAGTATGCAAAGCTAAAGTTTAAGATCGTCAAACAACTTGAACATGAGATTTTGACCGACACAGTCCAAAAAACACATTTTTGTAATTATGTCTTCTATGATCATCATAACTCAAAAATGCTTTCAACTAGATGGATAAAATTTGGTAACAGACCATGTAGAATTTTATCACATTTTGAACAAGATCCATTAATAGTAAGACTCAGAATCATTAACAATAAGATTCTCAGTCCGAATACAAGTAAATACGTCAGCTACGAAATGCAAAGAGCTAAATAAATAAAATTTGGTGCGTAAGTTAAACATCTAAAAGGTAAATCTATATCAAATTTTGAGCAAATTCCATTCTGGAATTGATTGTTAGTCTGTTTTTTCGTTTCATGTAAACGAATGATTTAAATAATTGAAATTTGGTATGCGATCTAACGCTTTAATTGTAATTTTAACAAACTTTGGTTGCCGTTTTTTTTAAAGCAGAAAAAAAGGTGTCAAAGGTGTACATTCGATTTTCAGGTATTTATGAATTAATCGCATGTCATATATAAATCGCCAAAAAAGTTACCAAGGATCTCTCACTAGATGCAGTAAAAATGCTAGATTTGCTCTAGAGATCTATATTTCTTAACTATTGTTCGCCAATACATATAAGGTAATCGCGGCCTTATCTAAGATCCAGTTTTATGAGAGAAAGAAAATAGCAATTTTATTAGAAAGCAAGCGAATACGTTTTGATGAGATCACTCTCTACGATTTTAAATTTTATTCTATGAAGCTGATTATCTATATATTTCTATATAACTACTAAATATAAAGATGCATGAGTGTATCTACCCGTGTATTATGCACTCTATTGAACAGACCGTTAGACCTGGAATCGTAAAATTCATCGCAAATAAACTTTGAACGTTTAAAATGTGTATCTCGAAAGGAATTTTTTGAAATTTTAATTTTAAAAAATTAAAAGCTAATTTAATATTTTTTATACCTTGAATTCAATAAAAATTACAACCTAAAAAAATTTTTACATCATCATTAAATTTCAAAGCATTATCTTTTATATATCTACTTTGATAATATTTACTTTGTTGCCTAATAATATTTTTTTTTAGTTTGTAATTAATTGTTATAAAAGTAGTTTGTAATTAATTCTCTAAAAAAATATTTTGCGCATTTATTTTAAGTAAATTTCAAACCGTTGTTCATTATTTTCCTAATATTACCTCTGAGCTTTTTTTCTGTTTATTGATAACGAAAATAATAATAAAGAAATTCGACCATTTGGTGTGCGAGTGTTTTGACTCCAAGTGTGGTTTTGTGTCAAATTTTGGTTTCAATTTATTAAGAAAAACGCATTTGAAGCCCAAATTCAATTTGCGGATGCTATTAACCACATGTTAGAGATTAATCACCAAAACACCCGTTAATGATCACAGGATCGATTCGTTCGACTCATCGAGTAAGTTTTGATAAGACCACTTCCACTGGTTTGCAGTAATATTTTCGAAAGTTATTGTTGAAAATGCTTTAATCTTGCGTAATTTTTATTCTATTAAATTTTTAAAAAAAAAATAACTCCATGGCGTACATTCTTACTCTCAAGTATATCCGTGCCAAATTTGGCAGCACCGAAACAAGCAAGATGTTCTGGAAAAAGCTAACAAACATTCTTTTACTATTAATAAAGAAAATAGAATGTATGGTTCTGACTCCCTCTTATTTAGTGAGTCACGATTGCTTTTGGGTTATTGCCATTTAATTTATCTTTTTCATTAATGCATGTTGATGTACTTTAATTTATACAAAAACATTTTTGAAATAAGCAGACATGAACAAAAGGAAAATCATGGAATTATAAGAAACGAATTTATGAGAAAATAGTTATGGAGTTATAAGAAATGATGAGAAAATAGTCATGGAATTATAAGAAATGAAATGTATGAGAAAATAGTCATGGAATTATAAGAAATGAATTTATGAGAAAATAGTCATGGAATTATAAGAAATGAATTTATGAAAAAAATAGTCATGGAATTATAAGAAATGAATTTATGAAAAAAAATAGTCATGAAATAATAAGAAATGAATGTATGAGAAAATAGTCATGGAATTATAAGAAATGAATTTATGAAAAAAATAGTCATGGAATTATAAGAAATGAATTTATGAAAAAAATAGTCATGGAATTATAAGAAATGAATGTATGAGAAAATAGTCATGAAATTATAAGAAATGAATGTATAAGAAAATAGTCATGAAGTTATAAGAAATGAATGTATGAAAAAAAATAGTTATGGAATTATAGGAAATGAATCTATGAAAAAATAGTCATGGAATTATAGGAAATGAATCTATGAAAAAATAGTCATGGAATTATAAGAAAAAATCGACTCTTCAATGTCATTAGTACAATCCTCAAAAACATTTTTAAAGCACGATGTCTTTGAAATCGAGATAGATTGAGAACTGCTAAAAAAGAAATGCAAACTAAACAAGGCCTAACAATTGATGGCCTCTTAATTACCAGCTTCCGTGGAAGATCTAAGATTAGATCATTCTTACGCCATGTTGAAGGATGTGTTTTTTTTATCAGTAGCGTGAGAATAACTGATGACAAACAGTTGCGCTTTCAAGTGGCTTCAGATCAACAGATCGGATGCGATCATTGTCAACTGCTTCACGGGCAGCTGAAATTAGATTTTACTTTGAAGTTGATAGGTTCTTTTCCGCTTTTTTTATTTCAAAAATATATTAATGCTAAATGTTATCAATAACACTATAATTTACAATATTATTTAACTTTTTCCACCAATGTATCCCATGTTCACCTCTAAATTTACCAATCTTTTAATGAAGTTATGTAGGTTTGCATAAGCATCTGATATATTTTCCTGTAAGACAGAAATTTAGATGTTTGAGTTCCTTATCTCGCTGAAAATGGTGTCTTTATTTGTTACATAATTATTAATTAACGAAATTAATTAGTCAAATTTAATTAATAAGCCTAAAAGTATTTGAATATACCATGAGTAGAAAAAAAATGGCATTTTAAAATGTTAGCCATCTTATCAGATGATACATTCTATTTAGGTTATTTATTATTATTTGAAATAATTTAAATTGAAAATTTGGGATATTTAAGGGGTGTAGACTTCGTTATCTTTTTTAATAAATATTAAATGATTACATATTTAAATAATTATTGACATTGCTATAAGTACAGATTTTTAATGTATTATGACAAATATTACATTAAATTTGTAATATTTTCCTAAATACATTTAATGTACTTGTATGTAAAGGTACACTGTATTTTTATTTAAAAAATTTGCATTTTGATGCATCATTTGAATTTGATGCACTTGTTCAAAGAGGATATAATTTTTTAAAACTTAATTTTTAGCAAGATTTTTAAAATAATATATTTGGTAGAACTTTTTTTATTGCTCATAACGGATATTTACCTTTTATTTATTAACCTTAGCATTTTTAAATATGTTCAATGAATGCGATTTGCTGTTTTACGATGACAGAAACACATCACATCAGTATTATCAGACTTGATGCATCCGGAAGGATATAAAAATAGTCAAAACTAGCTGAGAAATGTTCTTAAACTGATATTAAAAAAGGAATTAATGCATGAAAAAAATGATATAAAATGTCCACTAATAATAATAATGATGAATATGTTGTTGTGTTTGAGCTTTACTGGTTAGATCGTTTGATCTAAAACCACAAATCTTGGCATATGTATATGTAGGACTGTGGAAATGTGTAACCTGGAGATACATTTTTGAAATTTTAATTAAAATTGAAGCTAAAATTTACCGTTTTTATACTGAAACGACTGAAAAGATTATAACATAGAGATAATTTTTACATTCTCTTAAAATTATGCAGTACATTATAACGCTGAATGTGATTTAACCAATAATTATGTATAATTATTAGACTCATAATAACCAATACCCTTATTGATGATTATGATTAATCACCAGTAATTATACATTATTACCGGTTTATTACCAGTTTATTACATTTACCATAACACACACATATATACTTATATAATATTATTTTATTACCATATGTCCCGCTTAAAAGGAAATTATTTTAATTGATCAAGATATAAAAGTGCGGCTTATTTTTCTATGTTGAGTACCTTTCAGTATAAGGACTAATTTTAATAAAAATTTTGAAATTTTGTTGTACTTTTGAAATTTGTACTGTTGTTGTACTGTTGAAAGTTTGTTTCAGGACAAGGAAATGTCAAATATTTGAATGCATCTATTTTTAAATACTGCTTCTCTTTTCTGTAATATATTTGGAAATATAAAGACACAGATAAAATGTTAGTTAACCCTTTAAAGGGCCATTTTTTCCTAGTCATATTATGTTAAAATATTTTTAGGCTTGAAATTAGAATAAGAAAAGGGATTCATTTAGCTTATTAGAAAAATTTAATTTGATTCATTAATTAATTTGGTTAATTAATAATTAAGTAACAAATCAAGAAGCATCATTTTGTCTGAGATAAAGAACTGAAGCATCTAAGTTTCTGACTTACTAAAAAAAATTGTCAGAACTGATGCCAACCTACATAAACTCATACAAAGATTGATAAATTTGGTGGGAAGCATACTTCCCACGGCCCTAGAAAGGGTTAAATGCACAGCACAATGAACGGTATGGTGTAATGCTTCGAAAATAGTATGAGGTAGATATAAGCCTATCGAAATTTGAAGCGTAAAAATATTTTGTTGATGAAGGCTTTAGGACATAATTACATAAAATATAAAATTGAAATTTTTAGCTATCCTTAATCTCGATGAATCTATTTACCATCGAAGGTGGCTACTGTATAATAATTTGATAATTTAATCTAGTCCGGAAACATTTTATTTAATGATTTACAGAATGCCTTTATGAATTTGACAGCCAAATAGAAATTACATAAAAATAAAATATAATAATTTAAGTAAAGCTCCTATGCTGAATTTTTCTAAATTATAGTATCTTAAATAGGCCACTATGTGTTGGAAAACTATTGGCTCAACTATCTAAGGCCAGATGCATACACATAATAATAATATAAAATATACAAAATATATATATTAATATGTATAATACATATTAATGTTTTGTTTTGTTTCTTATGGCATTTGCCACTGACAAGCCCGCTGTTACGAAGACAGCGATTTAAGCCTGAGGGGGAACGTCTCTTATTTTTTATAGCAGCGCCAACTAGGGCCAAGAGTACGACTTTGCCACTCACGCATCATTCATTCGCTTGCACAACCCCTTTTTACAGGAGGGCACATTCACAAATCTCACAGATAGAACAACAGAAGAACAACCATGCCCAAACCGGGACTCGAACCCGGGACGCCCAGATCACGGGGAAGACGCGCTACCCCTATGCCAGGACGCCGGCATACATATTAATAATATGTATAATACAATGGATACAAAATCTACAACTGAATATTGTTTCCTTATTACATCAATTTAATCTATCAGTTCCATTTCTTATCGAGAAATGGTGTATTTTTATATTTAATGAAATGGGTTCTTTTTTCTCAGAATTGACTTAATCCTTTAAATGGGCGAGTTGGATTTCTTCATTCTTCATATTCAATGATTAATTCCTAAATAATTTGTTTTTTTATAAACTTCGTGGGTAAAAAAAATTCTGATTACTAAGCTTTTAAAAAAGAAATACTAAAAGGCTTACTCTCTTTAAATTTCATTTCTACAAGCTCAAAGTTGTCAGATAAAATTAATTGGGCCTTTGGGAGGTGAAGGACTCCCATGAGCGAGTTGTTTTATGTAAATTTTTTGGGGAATATTGGCATATTTGAAGCCTATGTATTTCCGAATATACTGAGTATAATTCTATGGAACGTAAAGAAAATATGAAGCGAAATTATGTTTAAATATTCTACTGATATTACAAATACAAATATAACTAATGATATTGAGTGAATTTTAACAAGTGTGTGTTTGAAATATTTCTGTGATTAGAATGTAACTATCAAATAAATTTGTGGTAATTTACAAAAAATAAAGAAATAAATAAAAATAAAAAGTTCAAATAAAAAGAATACCCTGCCATTATTTGATTGCTCTAACAATCATTCATTTTCTTACTATTTGAAACTTGCTTTCATTTTACGAACATCGATAATCGAAATTTATTTTTTTTTCTACACAAATCCATGGCATTTTACGAAACAGTGGCAGATGGAACAACTGCACAATAGTACCTTGCCATATGAAATCACTCGAAGAACCATGTATCACTAAAATTCTAATTGTTTAAGAAATTTCTACGATTTTGCAAACATTTCAGAGATTGAAATGTTTCTAATGGATTTATCTCGTTTTAACAAACAATGACATATGAAACGATTGCGCAATCATACCTTATCATACTTGATCACTCGAATAAGTATGCAGCTAATATTTTTTTAAAAAATGGCCACCATTTTTTTTACCCCATTGTGATTCCTCACCAAGAGGGATGCTATTACAGCCAAACTGGGGATCAGAATCTTCCAGTATGGTGACTGGTCCTCGCTTCTTTGGTGGGTGAAGGAATGTGAAATTTTCCACATCCATACTATATGCAATTTTGAAATTCTAATGATTTTAAAAATGTTTGTAATTATTTTTGCAGAATTGTGATCCCTTACCAAGTGGATATGTTCTCTCATATAAACTGGGAATAAAAAGCTTCCAGTATGGTGATTGGTTCTCGCTTCTCTGGTGGTTAAAGTAATGTTGTAGAATTGTCTACCTCCTTACCATATGCCACATTTTGTGTCAAGAATCTTCTGATAATTCAAAACATAAATTGTATGTCTTAATTAATTTTAAGTTTAAAAATTAAAGGAACAACATCATCAAAATTTGATTACAATAATCTCAAATTTTAAAATATGTTGCATTAATTCAAAAACTTTTTGTACATAAAGCTGATATATAAAATTGAACCAATAACATCTTCCTGAAAACATTTTAACAATTTGTAACAAATTCAGCGGAAAAGCTTAGTTTCTGTTGAAATTTGATAAGCACTGTTTGACTTTATTATTTTCCTCGCCTCTTCCTTTACAATTTTGCAAAAGAAGATCAGATATATTTTTTGTTCTCAACTTTTCCATCTTGCCGTCAAACATTCGCCACTAAACCTTACTCACCTAAATTATGTTTTCAACTAAAGACCCCCTATCCCTATATCTAACATTACTCGTTCTTTTGATCAACTCATGTTTAGCCACACACATGCCTACTGTTTTACTAAAAAGGGAATCCTGCAAAATGAAGAAATTGCCATTTGATGGATGTATCTCAAAAGAATGCCGGCGTCCTTGCATAGGGGTAGCGCGTCTTCCCTGTGATCTGGGCGTCCCGGGTTCGAATCCCGGTTCGGGCATCGAACCTTCTTCATCTGTGTTCTATCTGGGAGGTGTGTGAATGTGCCCCCCCCCCTGTAAAAAGGGGTTGTGCAAGTGCGTGTGTGCGTTTCATCTTCATATGAGCTAGAAGTCAGACTTCTGTCCTCGGGTGCTCAGGGGTCTTTACCTTCGGAAGCCACTGCAGCCCATTTCAGTGGTAAAGCGGACACGACATCATCATCATCTCAAAAGAATGAATTATGCTGACAAAAAAAAAAGACAAATTCATATTTAATGTTTTCCGCATGGAAATGCAAATATAACTGCTTTAAATATAATCAAAATGAGAAATTAAAATTAAACTGATGACAATTATTAATATTTGATATTAAAATATTCTACATTGCATAATGTTCTTTTTATTTTTTGACTGAACAAAAAAGATTTTGTTAATGCTATTTCGACGTGTTTAGGTCTCCACAACCTTGCAGAATTTTTTGGAATGATCTCCGAGTCAATGTGAAAATGATATTTTAATTAAGATTGGTAAAATGTAACCTACAATCGATACGTGGAAATTGTTGAATTGTATCTGAAAGTTTCTCAAATTTTTCGAAACTGATCTTAAGTTAACTTTTTTTCTTTGAAATTTAAACTCTTTTTTTTTATCGACCATTACAATTTTCTCAAAAGTAAAACAAACTTTTGAAAAAAAAATCTTACAATTGGAGGCATTTCTTAATAATATTATGTTTTGTGAATTCTTCGATATGAAATTCTGTTGTAGGATGAAATTTTTTTCCCATACATATATCGGTATGAAATTTCACCAACTTTATCTTCCTCTGTGACAAATACTAAAATGGAATTCCATAATCTTTCGCTGAAGTTATATATATATTAATATTTAATTTTCTTACTTTCAAAATTTAAACCGTCTTATTGATCTAGCTTAAGATTAACAGTTCATTTTATATATTTTTAGTTAGTTTTATATATTTTTAGTAGAAAGTTGTAAAATCCATGTTTCATGTTCATATAGTTGCCTCGTTTAATAACCAACCACATAATAAAAATATATATTTTTCATGTAAAAATTTGAATGAAAAATATAAAGGAACGTTTAATTTTTTTAAAACATGATTATGACTTTAGACTGTTTTTGTAGAAATCATTATGAACAGACAAGTGTTGAAGTAATTGTTCTAGACGGTGACAAGGCAAAGCAATCAAATATAAAACATTATAATGTCATGATATTTCAGATCAGAAATTCTACTCGCCTTTCTTTTCTTTCTTTCTTTCTCTTTGCTAGATAATTGCTTCTGTTATCGACAGAAAACATGAGAAGGACGAAATCAAAAAACATATGATGAGCCAATGCTTAATGCTTTTGATATTAATGTCGCTTCGTGATACTATTATATTGAATTTATTATATATAAATTCGAGTTAAGCAAATTGTAATTTTCTATATATCATAACAACAATGACTTTAAATATCTGGAAAAACTTTCTTTAAGAGAAAGTGATAAACATGAGGAATGAAGACAAAGAAATAATGATTTAAAAATTAATAAAATCACGTGCCTTATCATAAATTTAATAAATTAAACTATATTATTAATTAATCATGGCCTAAGTTTTAAAAATTCACATTATGAATACAATAAATAAAAGGTTTCTAAAAATAGAAACCTTTTATTTAATTATGTTCTAACTTCTAATTTCTCCCTTATATTATTTCCCCTAATAATTTATTATTCACTGTCAAATGTATGTTTTTTTAAATATATATTTTTTAAAATTTACCACCAGATGGTGTTTAGTGATTTGAAATCAAAATTCTATTAGATTAAAAGATTCGTTCATAAGTAAATACTGAAGATTTTAAAATAATGTGTATTCATCACAAATGCATAAGTGCACCAAATTTCATTGGTTTAGCAGGTCAGGAAAATGAGTATATCAATTTTAATATTTTATTTTTATATACATGTTTTACGTAAACTTATCAAGTAAAAGTATATAAGCGAAATAAAAAATTTGAAGAACAGGGAATATATATTTTCGTATAAATATTTTTCACAAAAATTGATAATATATTAAAAATAATTCAAAAATATTTTGATTTTAAATATTTTAGTTTCCAAAATATATTCAAGAAAAAGTAAGAACAAAATTATTTGATATGAAGTGACTTGAATAGATATTGAATGTAGATTTAAATTCTAAATACCTTGAATTGGAAAAATATTATTTGCTACACATATAATAATTAAGTTGAATTCGTGTGAAATTTTTGTTTGGTCATTAGGATTACTGATATATGAGCTCGGCGAGCACATTGTTATGCAACATTTACAGCATCTCTTATACAGAATTAAAAACATTTGAAACAAGACGTGTTGCCAATTGATTATTAAATAGGAGAAGTACACATTTGCCTAAAACAGCACCCAAATTTAAATAAAAGTAGAGGGAGGTGAGACTTCGAAACATTTTTGCTCGATTTTCAGCTTAATTTTTAATTTATTTCATTTAGAGTCACCGAGCAAGAACTTGTAAAATCAAGTTTCAGTTTGAAATATTATTAGAACAATATTCCAAATTGCTTGTTTCTTGTAAGTTTTATCTAACTTTGTTTTATAAATGTAGAAACGTATGCCACTTTTGTTTTAGAAAAGACCAGTTCAATAATTAAAGAATAATTTGATTAAGTTATTTTTTTTTTGTTTAAAATCCCCCAAATATATTAATTTTGAATTTTTTTATGAGCAAATATTGTCTAGAAGATACCCAAAATGAAATATTTTGTTACTCCAGTTTGTCAAAATGTGCAGCTTTTAACTCCCTATAAACAAATTAAGATTGAAGATGATATATAATATTTAGTAAATAAATTCGAGAGGGGTAAAAAAGAGACTCACTTCAAGACTTACATTGTCTAAGGGGTTTTCTAAAAGTCTTAATACGGCCCTAGTTATTTGTAATTTTTATTAGCAAAAGCACTGTAATCGTTTGTTTTATTAATTATTTTCAATAAAAACGAGAAATTGTTACTTAAGTGAACCTCTCATTATCAATTCGAAACTTCTTACCGACTTTCTAAAGGTCAATTCCCCACAACTTCCACGTTTTTATCTCTCCCATACTTTTCTCTCTCATCCTCTCGAATTAACACACGCACACAACGCTGAAGCGCCCTCTGGTAGCCGAAAGAACCGGCACGCGCTCGTTTCCGATTTTGTGTTCTGTGTCAGTCGGTGTCTAGAGCGCGCGACGGATCCTCTAATCGGTGCAACCACTCACATAGAGAGCGAGTGTGAAAAAGAAAACAAGAAAAAAATAAAAACTCGACTGGAGAGGGAAAAAATATAAATAACAAAAAGCAAAAAGTGTTTCAGAAACTGGAAAGTTTGTTGACAAAAAGAAAAAGCATCCAGAACCATGCGTCGGATTTTTACGGACGGGAAAAACGCCTGCCGGTTTTTTTAAAGGCGGATTTTGTTTTTTCTTTTTTGCTGTTGGCATTAATTGGGATTGTTTACACCGGAAGTTATGTCCCAGTACCGGAAGGAAGGACGACAGGTGAAAAAATGTAAGAGCGCGACGTTTCAGTTGGATGGATTTTGCTACACTATCGGTGAGAAATTTTTTGTTTGTAAATTTCTTGATTTAAGAATTTTGTTGATGAGTTTTTTTTACACAATGCATAATTTTTTGCATTACTTTTTAATGCATTATTGACCAGCAGAGTTGATCTTTTGTTTATTTAATAAACCTATCTTTCAATTTATATAATAATTTACCGCATATTTATGAAAAAAAAATTTTTTTTCTAAGAACTTTTGAATTTGTTGGATATAAACATATTTTTGCAATTTACATATTTTATGCAATTTTTTTCATAATTGTTTTATTTTTGCATTGATTCTAAATCTCTGAAAAATTCATTATATTTTATTTCAATAAAAAATATTTAAAAATATTTTTTAGTAAGAAATGATCAAAAAAGTTTCTATTTAATTCCTGAGTTTATTTATGCAGAAATAATCTTGAAATGCAATATCTGTAACTTAAAAAAAACTACTCTTTATTAGTAATTAGTATTATCTGTAAATTTAAATTCTTTTTCGTATTATTAGCATTATTAATTAAACATTTAATAAATATAAAAATTAAAGCATAATTTTCCTTCTCCTGAGTTGACGACTCTATTTCCCTATGAACGAATCATTCTAATGAAATTGGAACTTAATGAGAGCAATGAGCATGCGCAGATTGCTTGCTAATGTATGGCTACGATCCAGGGTGATTAGCTCTTATTGATAATTTCAGTTTTAACTAGCGTTTGCAATTTTACTTGAAATTTAGAATCCGTGTACCCAACTTTAGCTTATTTTAGGCGTGGAGTCGTAAGGTTTGTGATCGTAAAACTGTTTTCCTTTTTCATCTCATGGCTAATTCGATAGTTATTATGAATTACAGAATCAGACTAATAAGAATTTATCATCTTATTTTTTGTGATGCATTTGCAAAGCTTTTTGAATTTCGTTTGATTCAAATTTGGACTTTAAGAATAGCATACTTCAGTTCAAGCTATTGTTTCAATTATTTTTAGGATAATCAAAAGTAATTACTGCATTCTAGAATCAATCGGTTATGTTTTGTTCATCATGTATTTGATGAATCAAAAATTGATCCATAACAATAAAAAGTATGAATTTGCGAATCTTTTTTCCAGATATTTACTGGAAAAATGCATAAAATTGCTGGAAATATGAAGCAGCATCAACTAAGCATTCGACCATAAAATGAAAAATTATTTCATTTTATAAGAAAAATAATTGAAAAATACTTTCAAAAATCGCCTGGCTATTACTTCTGTAACATTTGAAACATGTGACAGAATTTCATTATTAAACAGTTTATAAGAAAAACATAGTTTATAAACTATGAAAGCAGTAGCCTATATTTTAATAATTCCAAGATAAAATTAATCAGGTAAATTTTTAATAAAACACTTTTTATTAATGTATTTTATTTTATTTTCTAAGTGATGGCTTCATAATTATCGTTTGAAAATTACATAAGTAACATTCTGAATTGAATGTAAGAAGATAAGCTTAGAATTTTTATTTTGAATGACAGCAGACGACAAAAAAGAAAGAAAATACTTTAAAAGTTATCTGTAATAATTTATAAAATGCTTTCAACAATATAGTCAGTCGCTTAATTAATACGCAATAATCTAGTCTATATATTTTATATTTTATAATACATTTCGAGCAACATACTTTCTTTTCTTTTGTTCACTAACAATTCATTTTGCGTTAGTAACAAAAACTAAATTACAAGTAAAGACAAACTCATCAAATGTTGTCGGATAGTAATATTTTCTGCGAAATCGCCTTATTCATTTATAAAAGATGCAAGATGATACTTGGAAATTAGTTGTATCACTTGCTCTAAATAAGATCCTACAAATCGAAATACAGGCATGAATATTTGATTTAGTCTTAACATTATGGAGTGATTCCATCTTACTATTAGATTGTTGTTTTCGTTTAAGCGACGGAAAGCTCTGTGAAATTAGAGCGGTGCATTTTAATTTAAAATTCGTCCATTTAATATTTATCATTTAGTAGTTTCTCTTCAGCCACTGCTTACAGGAGTTGATTTCGCATTCTATTTTTATTATTTAAAGGCTGTAGATAAGTATGTCTATATGGAGATAAAAATTTATATTTCCTTGCTGTTGCTTACGGCCACAGATCAGTAGATTGGTAGTAAAATTAAACTAAAAAAATGTCAAGGATCTTAAAATTTAACATATTGGTTGAATAGAATGAAGTTTGTTCTTATTATGACTTTTTATGTATGTTTAGGAAACAATCAAATTAAGTTTAAAGTTTCTGATTTTTATAGTTTACATTTTCTTTGATGAAACTACAACAAATTACAGCATTCCCCTTAGAAATTTAGTGAGGATTTTTCGTAACAGATTTGTGCTTACATAATTTCGCGCATGAATTACTCTGATATATTCCAAATGAATATATCACTTTAATATTTGTATTTTTATATGAGCTAAGCAAATTGAATCTCGGTACTTTCTCTTTATTAGATTTTTCTTAATTTTTTTTTCAAATTTTAGCTGTTATTATTGTGTTAAATAATTCCAATATATGATAAATAATAGCCTAAAAACAACATAAAGATGTTTGTGAAATTTGATAGATGTGATATTAAATGATCTCGTTAATGAAACTTGAGGTACAAATTCAAACCAAGATTAATGCATGGAACAATTAGCTGAAATTTCTAGTTTTTTTTAAAAATTTTCTCAAAGAACTGAAGAACATTTTTGTACATTTTTAATCTGTTTCTTGTTTGTAAACATGGAATTTTGTAATCATATTTTTGTTCACTTCTTTATGTGCTGGAATTTTCAATTTTTTTTTACATTTGTGTTTTTTTTTATGATGGCACACTAATTTAATACTATCAATTAATTGATAAATTTAATTAACTTTAATTTCATATATATGGCACTGCGTCGTATTGAAATTGTAAAAATAATTATTTTAATGTTGAATGGCATTAATAATAATGAATTATGAAAATAAAAATAAAACACAGAAAATAATTAAAATTAAAAATCTATAAGTGCACCAACAAAAGTATACGTTTAAAAACCTTTCATTAAAGTTTTAAATGTTAAATTTGATTTGTACATAGATTACGTGTAGTGAAATGAATTTAATTATATTTTTATAAAAATAAAAAGTTATCTTTTCCAAAAATATCCTTTTACTAAGAAACGAACATTTACAGGAATTTAGAACATTTATTTTAGGGTTTTAATGCTTTCAAAAACTGCTCAAAGATAAAACTGGAAAACATTTTAAATTTCTTTTTTATATTTTAACACTGATATTAATTATTTTTCTAAATTTGGTCATCTTTCTAATATGGATTTTATATTGCCTTTTAACACAACTTTATTCCCTTTTTATCAACTTATTTCTGATTATTTATTTTTCCATTCATAATGAGTTTATTTTCTGAATCTATATTCAATCATATTTAGATAATTTTATCTATAAGTGTAACGCAGACTAAACAAATTTGTCTCTGGTGCTAATAAACATAAAAGGAAGTATTTGTTCGTCTTCCTTATTAAAAAACAAAAACAACTGTTTATTTATAAGATTAAAAGTAAAATTACTGAAATCATTAAATCTTAAACAAATATTTATATTATACTGGAAAAAGAATGACACATGAAAAGAATGAAACCGTGCATCTTTCTATAATTAATAATAGTGCATTAAAAACAATTTTATTAGAATAAAATTTAAAATAAAAAATAATTAATTCAGAACAAAAAAAAAGTAAAAATATGAATCGCTTGCAGAAATTTCGTAAGTGAATTGAAATTTTAATCACTTTTATTATGTATTTTAATTTTTGATGTTTTTAGATATTTTCTTTTCCATGATTCATTGTATCTTAGCTCTTTATTTCTATGTATTTTTGAGTGTCTGATGACTTCATTTTTTTTTGAGCTCTAGATTTTTGATTAATTTTTTTTTCATTTTTTAGTTTTAAATATCTTTATTTATACTATTTACTGTATTTTAATGCTTAATATATTTCATTATTCATTATCTTATGGAATGAAAGGAATTATTTTTTTTTCAAATTATTTATTGTTCAACACTTTTTTTGGAAAAAAATATTGACTTGAAATTTAGCTTCTGAAATATAATTTATTATTGCAATAAAATACTATAAACTGGACATTTAAGAATGATATCTGTATAAATTTTGAAGATCAACATCAACAAAAGAAAGGTTTAAATGACTTTACCAATATTTCTTTGTAATTTAAAAGATACAATAGAAGACTACAAAAATTGCATTTCTTTTAACTTTGGTGTTTCTTTATAGCAATAAATTCGTTTTTGAATGTAATTATGGTTCTTTAAAATCAGTATTTTCTCAGTTTCTATTTTTAATCAACATGTTTAGTGGATATATACAAAATCACTTCCAAATAAAAAAAAATTTAACATTAGTATTAATTCCATAAAGCTCTCCTTTTTTTTAAGGCTAAAGGCAGGTTCTTCATATTTTAAAATGTTTAAAATGGATTTGTTTTGTTTATTTCTGAAGAATATACTTTTAAAACCTATATCTGGAATAGATGTCTGTAATAAGGCACAATGAGTTGAAAATAATAATCTTCGTTTTTAATTTTAATAACCATATCAATCTGTTCATACGTGTATTAAAATTTATATTTGTAAGCAAGAATTGTTTCATCATACAAGAATTGATATTATCATAATGTAAATGTGCTTTTAAAATATGAATTGTTGGTAATAGAAATTATCGTTTGTTTTATTTATTGCAATCTTATTTTATGGAAAAAAGCTCAAAAATTGTTGTTAAAAATTATTAAAAAATCGGTAATTATCATATTCTGGAAAAATCCTTTAAATGAATGAAATGTGTATAGTAAATGAAAAATGTTAACTTGTATTATGAAGTGAAATACACTTTCCCACTTAACATATTTTCATTTCTAAAATAGTTCAAATTCTAGAATTTCTTTGAATAAATTAATGAATGTATTTTTTAAAAAAATAAACTGTTTGATCCTCCTATTATGTGATCTTCGGTCTTTAAAATAGATGTTTATTATACTAATAGAATTAGATAGAAATAATGGATATTTTAACGACGATTCTCTTCAATTTAATATTGGTTTCTAATCTCCAGTTCTTGAATGAAACCTGAATTGGAGCATAATTTGCAGCAAAATTGTTCCTTTTATTCTTAATTAGCGAATTTAGATTAATTAGCGATGTTCCATAATTACGTTCCACTCATTCGAAAAGCATTCAATATGCTTCTAGTGTTTAGTAAGGATATAATTCTAAATCGAATTCTTTTCGTAGACTTATGATGGATTATGAACTCTTTATAGGCTTAATATAGTAACTGAAAGGAAATTAAGAATTGTTTGCAAGTATTAAAAAATGACAAAATCAATTTACTTTTGAAATCTGGGGAAAAAGCTATATTATGGATTTTGAGTGTATTATTGTAAAATTAAAATTATCTGATTTTTATACGAAATTAAAACCAGTAAATCTCTTTCCAATTAATCTATGTCAAGTTTCTATGTATTGAATTCTATATTCACAGATGATCTGACTTGGTTTTACGAATGGGTTTAGGGTTCAGAAAAGTCTAAAAACAGAGATTCATGTACATTTTGGGTATTCTTTTCTTATGTGGCCTCCGAGTTTATTTGATGATTTTCAAATTGCGCCAAGATCGCCAAGTTCCTTAATACATAAAATGACAAATTTCGCCAAGGTATTGCCTCTTCGGGTTAACTTGGCGATTTTCAGATTACACCAAGATCGTCCAATACCTTTATATATAAGATAGTAGCGACAATTTGTATTTTCTGGTGGTTTATAGCTGGTGCCGTAAAAATAAGTTCGTACCAAATTTTGAAGTCAAAATTTTAGATGCGATATTTTTTTAAGAAAACGCATAAAAGATACCAATCAAAGAAAATATTCTTTCCTCTCATTTTTATACTTTTCCACAAAATGGCTTGTTTTTTGTTTAGCTATGAATTTTTGAACGAGAATCTACTATGTATTTTTTTCTCTTTCACAGATTGCATCCGAAACTTGCCATGCATTTAAAATTTTAATGTAAATTTCACTTACTGAAATCCTTCCACATTTAGAAATGTCAGAGAATTTCTGTGCAATTTTACTTTCTCGTATACACAGTCGCACATTTTTGTTACTACATTTGTCTGTCTGTCTAAAGCCGATAGCTCAAAAAGACTTTGAAGTCAACAGGTGAAATTAAAACAACTATATTTACACTAAAGTTTTAAATTTCAATGACATTTTGAACGAAATTCAATAAGAACAAGCATGCCTCTCCGTCTCTCTGAGTACATGTAAACTCGATAAGCACAAAATTTAAAGAACCAGAGCGATAAAATTTGGTACTCCTGTTTAGCATTTAAAATGTGTATTATTATCAAATTTTGAAAGAAATCTGTGCGAAGATTGCTCTTTAGTCGGTATGTTGTTTCTCGTATCTGTAAACACAATAACCCAAAAATACAAGAACTTAAATAAATGACATTTGGCTTGTGACTATAATTATAGTTCTGTGTCATATTTTGAATCAATCGCTTGGAAAATTAGGCATTCAAAATGCATATTCGATTTTCGGTTACTTGTATATTAATCTCTTGTAAAGTATTAACTGCCGAAAATCGCATGATAGATTCAGTATTAATATTATTTTACGGTACATGTATATTCCATTACTATTGTTCAACAATAGTAATGGAAGGCAGCAGCAGGAGAAGATGGATAATGCTATTATAAGAGAATATACGAGAAAGTTTTAGGGAAACCACGCCCGCAAGTTGAATTATCTTGAAATGCAAACCAACAAATCGACAGTTAGTTATTCCATAGATAAATTCGTCCAAATTTTAACAAATTACAATATCATATTTTAATCTACCAACCATATTTTCATACCAGTTTTTACTGTTACGTACATACAAAACTTCGTCTTATGTGCCGGTTATATTTTTGATTTATTATGTTCATGGATACTAAGAAAATATTTTAATTAAAAAAATTAGGAAATCTTCAGTTGCAAATTTCATGTTATCATGTAAGAACATTATTATTTTTAAGATGTTATTGTTTGTATTAATTAATTAAAATCATTAATCAGTTTAAACCGGTTTGAAACAACCATATTTCTATCAGATTACGCATGCGTCAATATTTAGAAAGCGATGGTTCACCCCCGCCTTTTTTTTCCCATCTCAAAATCTTTTGAACTCCAAAACTTTTTTTGCCAGCGAGAAAAGTTGAAAATTAAACATATAGAACAGAAATATAGCTTTCGATACCCCTACTCGCTATTTCGCGTTCATACCCATTTTCTTGTCTCTGCTTCATCGGTCGATAACTTAAGACCCTGTCCTTTATTGGCCAGACAGGAGAATCAGGTACATGGCGGACATTCGCACTAAGTTGTACCTTTTTATTGGTGATAATTTGCCAAATATAACAACCTTCTTTATTATTTTCTAATAACCCTAAAATCAAAAAATTGATGCATCCAATGAAATAAATCTCCAATTTTCTGCCAGTGCATTTTGTGGCTTCAAAACATGATAAAATGTAACTTTTTAAATTCGAATTTTTCTGTCAAAAATGGGGAGATTCATCAACTTATGCAATTTTGTTAAGGTTTTCTTACGATCACAAAAATTTCATTTTTATATTTCAAACATATATTAATAATAATAACCCAAGAAATAACTATATTTAATAACAGTTCACGAAAAATATGACAACCGAGGGTAACTACCATTTTATTGGTAACAGATTCAATGAAATAGCATTATGTGTTTTAGTGGGATAGCCTGAAATTGGAAGGATCCAATATCTATGATATTATATGCAGTACACGTAGAAACGATGAGCCTCGTTAACTATAGCCATAAAGCTCCGGTTGTTAACCAGCGGTCATAGCGAAAAGTTGTGTATGAATAAGATTTAATTGTGAAGCTAGCCTTTCAAATATCCGTCATACATTTAAGCTTGGAACGGAAGTGTCATATTTTAGCTTTTGTTTGATTTCATTTTCATCTGTATTTATCATAATGACATGGAAATACTTGAATGAATAGTAAAATTATGCATTTTATTAGTATGGTTATTAGAACTGTATATAATACATTAAATCGTATTTTGTTTCTGCATTATTATTATGGGCGATTATGATGGAAACATTTTATATCCTAGTTAACTATTGCATTTAATAAATATTAATTTTATAATCAACGTATATATCAAGTAATATGAAATTCCATACAGAAATGTATGAAATCTAATGCAAAGCTTTGTAAGGTGAAGCCACTATAAACATAAACCCTTATCACATTCTTTAATTCAAAATGGAGATAACTATGGTAATAAAAGTTGTATCCAGGCATAGTAAAGTGATTATGAGATACGTGATGATATAGTAAAGTATGTTGTTAATATATTATTATTGAAAATGATAAGATATATGGCAGAAAAGACATTATGTAGTTCAGAACATTATCGATTTAGTATGAAATGGCATTTTGCACACATTAATAATAAGAATAGAATACATAAAACGCGCATTTGTTTGGTTGCCATTTCAGGATTTTGGAAGGCATCTATACTCTGTTTCACCCTAACTTGGCAGTATTGTAAAAGGCAGAAAACGTGACGCTCCTCGTTGGGAAAGAGTTCCCCATCAATTCCGACTTTAAAATAGTTAAAATGCTCAGAAATTTATCAAATAATATCATAAATTACAGAAATCCTTTTTTTATCAGTATGTATTTAAAATTATTCTCAAGTTAGAAGTGTTTATCTGTTAAGTATTTTGTAAATAAAGCGAACGAATAAAACGAAACGTTTGACATAATGAATTCCACTTTGGCTAGAACCGGTCTTCAAGGTCAAATATTTGGCGCGCTTTTCTTTTACGTCTCCGCCAAATCAGCTTCATTTAGTTCCCAACCATTATCACCTTTCGTACTTTTTTATTCTCGCTTTTTTACCAGCTGATATTTTTGATACTATTAATCACATTAGTAGTTATTAGTTTTGATTGTTGAATATTTATTCGATTCGTCATTTCTATTCACTTCTAAAATGTTTGAAAAAGAAAAAGTGTTATCAATGAATACGCTGTACACACCTTCAAGACGAGTGAAATCAACAAAAAGTGCAACATGAAAACAGAAATAAAGGCATCCAGTCCTTTAAGTACCCCTGGAAAGAAGCGACCAGGCTCAGTAGGTAAACATTCAGGTCATCTTGTGAAAAAATAAATATGATGATGTAAAAATGATGATTTTACATTAAAATATGATGATTTTACATTATCCTGTATTTGACGAAAAATCCATGCATTTATTCGTAGAAATGAGATCCCAACATTAGATAAAGTTTTAAAAGATGTGAACGATGATACAGATATCTTTTCTAAAAACATTAACCGAACTACGCTTTACAGTATATTGAAAGATTTAGTGTTTTCTTTTAAGGAACGATGAAATAACTTTAATGATTTATTAAAATAATGTATCAATAATATTGAACAAAATAATGAAAATAATGAAAAAATTAATTCTCTGATTTAAAATGATAATATAATAGAGTTAATAAATATTTACTATTTGGTGAAAAATTTGCGAGATAAAGTTCCGCCAGCGATCTGCATTTCTAGTAACTTTCTAGTTTAAGGTAACCCAGTTCCCCTGACAGCGACTATGATTCGGCATGCCTAGAATATACACTACTGCCAAGTTAGGGTGAAACAGAGTATAGAACTTTGCTGTCAATTACAGAATGTTTCTCAATTAGTAACCTTCATAATAAGTTTTGATTTTCTACTTAAGTATGTGTTAATTACAAGTTGTTTCGCATCTAATTATTTTTGTAGAAAGTTCTAATTTTCTAATCAAGTATTTATTCGAACAGACTCGGAAATATTCTGTGCAAAACTGCGCCATGTTATGAGCTATATTATAAATTCTTTAATTACATTACAAAATAAGATTATTTTATTTCTCATCTTTTTATTAAATGATTTGAATGCACAAAATCATTTATTTGAAGTTATTTCAATTATCAATTGTATCATCAAAATATTTAATTTATATATCTTCGGTTAGACATATTTATTGGATAATAAATCATTTCTGCAGTTTAGGTAAAACGCATTACAGATTCAAAATTTAAATTTAGAAATATTCGTAGACTAATATTTTATCAAAAAATATTGCCTCACTTTGTTACTCTGATAGCACGAAAGTTTTGTTTACTTATATATGAACAATACAAATTTAATCAAAGTTTATTGAAAAGCTTTTAAGAAAATTATTACTTGTCTCAAACATTCTTAGTAAGTAGCTGTAATGTCCGGACAATCTTTAAAGTCGCAGAATACATGATATGGGTTTTTACGTATGTATTTCTATTGATTCTGTCAGGAATACGATGGTGTATTTTACTTTAAAAAAATCCTGATAATAACTTTTATTTGAAAGATGGAGTATTGAACACTTATTTCTTGCATTTTTTTCGGTAATTTCATGATAAAGAATTGTTTGATAAATTCAAAACAATAGCATTTTTTCCCATTTCCTCAAAACCTAGTAAAAGAAGAATATCTTAGTTGCATATGCACTTAAATTGTGCCATTACTCACAAAAAAAATATTAAAATGTCACTTTTAGAAATAAAAAAAAGAATTAAAAAAGTTCGAATGGATTTTCAAAAGTATGCATTATGTAAATCTTGGTTGGCATAATAATCAATGATTGAGCTTCTTTTCCATGAAGTGATTATAACTATATCTAAAAGTGTGAGAAAGCAATGCAGTTATAAGCGATTAAGAGATTAACGCAAGCACCAACTTATTAGCAATGCTGCTAAAATATATAAAAAATATACTCCTAAGTACATTATTACGTATAAAGTATACCATAATTACAAGTATATAATAGGAAAAACTAACCTGCATTTCTTTTAATTTTAAAGAACAATGTTATAAGACTAAAAATAATACCATATTAATTCAATTCATTAAATTTCCTCTAAATTTTTGACAATTATAATTCACAGAAAAGATAACAAAATTTCATGATTCGAGCAAAAATTTGATATTCGCGATCGTATGACAGTATCAGATAAGAAAAAATGATAGTAGATGTGATCTTACCTTTTTATAATGTCCTAGTAAGTGAAAAAACGACAAGACTAAGTATGTGTTGTGTTGGAAATATTCAAACGGATTCCGTGAATCATGAAGTATGTGTTCTGTTGGAGATATTCAAACTGATTCCATGAATCATGAAGTATGTGTTGTTTTGGAGATATTTAAACTGATTCCATGAATCATGAAGTATGTGTTGTTTTGGAGATATTCAAACTGATTCCATGAATCATGAAGTATGTGTTGCTTTGGAGATATTCAAACTGATTCCATGAATCATGAAGTATGTGTTGCTTTGGAGATATTCAAACTGATTCCATGAATCATGAAGTATGTGTTGCTTTGGAGATATTCAAACTGATTCCATGAATCATGAAGTATGTGTTGTTTTGGAGATATTCAAACTGATTCCATGAATCATGAAGTATGTGTTGCTTTGGAGATATTCAAACTGATTCCATGAATCATGAAGTATGTGTTGCTTTGGAGATATTCAAACTGATTCCATGAATCATGAAGTATGTGTTGTTTTGGAGATATTCAAACGGATTCCGTGAATCATGAAGTATGTGTTGGGTTGGAGATATTCAAACGGATTCCATGAATCATGAAGTATGTGTTGTGTTAGAAATATTCAAACTGATTCCATGAATCATGATGTATGTGTTGCTTTGGGAATATTCAAACTGATTCCATGAATCATGAAGTATGTGTTGCTTTGGGAATATTCAAACTGATTCCATGAATCATGAAGTATGTGTTGTGTTGGAGATATTCAAACTGATTCCATGAATCATGAAGTATGTGTTGCTTTGGAAATATTCAAACTGATTCCATGAATCATGAAGTAAGTGTTGTGTTGGATATATTCAAACTGATTCCATGAATCATGAAGTATGTGTTGTTTTGGAGATATTCAAACTGATTCCATGAATCATGAAGTATGTGTTGCTTTGGAGATATTCAAACTGATTCCATGAATCATGAAGTATGTGTTGCTTTGGAGATATTCAAACTGATTCCATGAATCATGAAGTATGTGTTGTTTTGGAGATATTCAAACTGATTCCATGAATCATGAAGTATGTGTTGTGTTGGGAATATTCAAACTGATTCCATGAATCATGAAGTATGTGTTGTGTTGGGAATATTCAAACTGATTCCATGAATCATGAAGTATGTGTTGCTTTGGAGATATTCAAACTGATTCCGTGAATCATGAAGTATGTGTTGTTTTGGAGATATTCAAACGGATTCCGTGAATCATGAAGTATGTGTTGCTTTGGAGATATTCAAACTGATTCCATGAATCATGAAGTATGTGTTGCTTTGGAGATATTCAAACTGATTCCATGAATCATGAAGTATGTGTTGTTTTGGAGATATTCAAACTGATTCCATGAATCATGAAGTATGTGTTGCTTTGGGAATATTCAAACTGATTCCATGAATCATGAAGTATGTGTTGCTTTGGGAATATTCAAACTGATTCCATGAATCATGAAGTATGTGTTGTGTTGGAGATATTCAAACTGATTCCATGAATCATGAAGTATGTGTTGCTTTGGAAATATTCAAACTGATTCCATGAATCATGAAGTAAGTGTTGTGTTGGATATATTCAAACTGATTCCATGAATCATGAAGTATGTGTTGTGTTGGAAATATTCAAACGGATTCCATGAATCATGAAGTATGTGTTGTGTTGGAAATATTCAAACTGATTCCATAAATCATGAAGTATGTGTTGTTTTAGAGATATTCAAACTGATTCCATGAATCATGAAGTATGTGTTGGGTTGGAGATATTCAAACTGATTCCATGAACCAAACTGAACCATGTTGATTCAAACATTATAATTCTAAAATGGAGGGAAAGTATCACGAATTTATTTTTACTTTCTACATCTAAAACTTTTAAAATAACTCCAAAACTGGTTTTTATTTGATGAATTCTTTTTCATTCTTATCAACCATTAAAAGGTCGAATTCACAAAAAAATTATCAGATTCGATCAGAAATTTCATGAGCGTGAAACTGTGTTAATGGTGGGACATTGGATGAACTTGTATAAGTAATCAACAAATATTTTCTTTATGGTCCAAGATGGCGAAAAACGGAAAGATAAAAGGAAAATAAACTACATTCTATTTGGTTTTGAAAACTAAACCAAAAGATTTCTACCACCTCACTTTTATCCAATAAATCGCTTACCGAAATATATCGAATAAAAAAGAAACAAAATCAACCCTGTGTAAAAATAAAACGTTCTGTACCATCTTAGAACAATGATAATTCTTTAATTCAACTCACGTCGTCACTCAGCCAGTAGGGAGAAAAAAAAAAAAAAGATAACAGTAGGAATAAAATGATCTTTTTTGAAATATGCTTCCATCACACTATTTTCCGTTTTGTTCGGAATTGGAGGGAGGAGGGGCGGGGGAGGTTAAATAATAAAATGAATGGTTCTGGCAATAGTTGGACAGAAGTTCGGTCCAGACATCTATTTCTCACGCAATCTTTGAATCGGTCTTACTCTTAAAAACAGTATTGGAGATTTCGGTTTTTGTTTTTATCTATGAGGCAATGATATAAAAAAAATCTTCGCTTATCTAATTGACTTAATAGTTAACTGTATAGAAACTGGGTTGCTACAATGTACTTTTTTTTTTTAAGAATTGATAGAATTTTCGATTTTATGAGTACTGGTAAATGGAAATGGGTTGGATTCGAAATATTATTTTATGGTAGGGAAATCTAATTTAGTTTTGCCAGCAATTTTTTTATTAAGTCTAAAATTCTATAGCCTATAAAGCAGAAAGTATTCAAAGATAAATCATGGTAATAGCGAAAAACTGCGGACATGAGATTTTGACAAATATCCACATTTTACAACTTCAGTCTAAAATATACATATTTGGTGGTATGTATGTATATTCACCCAACTGTTTAAATAATCATAAAGATTATAGTCGCAGGGGCATGGAGAGGAGTCCTGGTATTTATGTATATTATTCTCTCTGTACATCAGTGAACATAAAAATTCAAAACTAACGAAAATTTATTACAAGCTATTTACACCAAAGTTTGAGATTTCTATCAAATTTTGAAACAAATCCCATCACCGAAAGTCTTTCTAGCTACCCAAATAAGTTGAAAAAGATAATTACAGAATGTAAAAAGTTAGACGTATAAAACTTAGCACATAAATTTACAATCTAATATTATATCTCAGAACCTAAAAACTAGTAAACCTTGTCAAATTTTGAATCAAATTGGTCAATTGGGCCATCTCTCGGCCTAAACTATCGTCGTGCCATCAAATACGACAACTCAAACTCTGAATTACTTAGATAAAGGAAATTTAAAATTATAGTGAGTGTGTTGCGATTTTCTAATGAACTTCTCGGTTTTAAATATAATATTTTAAATCTACACAAACACAGTTACACTACAAAATTTACAAACACACATAGACAAATAGGTTAAAGAAAACAGTATGATGGAGGGATTCCACCGTTGCCAGCCGAAAGCAGTCGGCGTTAGCACAAGGGTTGCGCATGGGGAGCAAGTCGACCTCAGGGTGCAGGTCTCCCGTTCAACTTATTGTCTTCTGTAAAAAGCCACAAGGGACGCACTCTGCTAGAGGGGAAAAAGAGGGTGCTACAAAATATAGGTTTATTACCTAAAATACGAATCTCAATTAACTTTTGAAATAAAGCTGTTGACAGTTTGTAGTTGTGTATTTTTGCCTGCATGCGAATGCAATAACACAAAAACGCAAAGATTTAAATAAATGAAATTTAATAAGCGGTAGTGTTACTAAAATTCTAAATATGTGTTACATTTTGGCTTCAATCAGTCCAAAACGCATTCTCGGTTTTCTCTACGATATTAGGAAGAATCCGGCACTGAGACTTCTTGGTGTACTTTGTGGTATGTCCGAGCTCCATTAATTTTGTGGAGAGTAAAGAGTGGGGATAACAATTTGATTAAGGAATATGCGAGTCAGTCTCGAAAAAGACGATTTCTGTCCATTATTTTGAATTACTTACATCATGTGTTATGTTTTAAGATTTGAAAATGTTGATGATTTTTGTGGCCAGAGCATATTAGTCTATAAAGATTAAAAAAAAAAAAAAAAAAATTGGATTCTAGATTTTAAAGGTATTTGGTTGCATTTTTTCTTTTTCAAATTATCCGTTGTTGATGAGATTCAGTGTTTTAAGGCATATGAATCCATGAGTAAAAGGCTCTAGCTTCGTTCGGAAAAGTTGATGTAATCGGTGCCAATACCCAGATAGGTCCTTAAAAATGATGATAATAATAGTGATTATTTAAATTGTTTTTCTTTCAAGCATGGATATGAATTATTTCGCGCTTCTTACACATGTTACATACATACATATATGTTTTTAAGCGAACAAACCCAGCTTTACTTGTGATATGGGTAAATCTGGTACGCATGCTTTGACTGAATTCTTTTGTTTTGATTGTTTCAATTCACCATTCTTCTTTTCATTTACGTTAAACTATAAGGTAATGGAGCATAGAAAACACCAAGCTATAAATCTCTCAATGTTTTGGCTTTCTTTAAGTCATTACCTTCCCCTACCCCATTTGAAATTTAAATCTTAATCACTCCTCTTGGCTCATTAAAATCAATATTTCGATATGTAATATAATTTTATGGTTAATTTTGTAGCATAACTGAATATAAAAGCAAATTATAAAAATTCCTCTTTTCACGCTAGAAAGCAAAGGCCTTTAGATTCAAATTATTGTTTGGTTATATAAATCGTTGATATTAGAAAGAGATAAAATTAGTTCTAAAAAAAATCAATTTTCAGCCTCTAACTTCTAAGATATTGTAATTATCTAAAAGTTTTAAATACGAAAGTTGCTCGGCTTAATGAGGCTCTAATTTTGCTAATTGGATTTATTTTTCTATTTTCAATATTAAGAAAGTTATAGCGAAGTGAAAATTTCAACCTCCTACCATTTCCACCCGCTTTGAGCTAGATGAACCATTCACGAACTCTTCGAGATTTTTACATTACTAACAACAAACCAGTTAAAATCCAAACAAAATTACTTTAATTAACCTGTTTACAAGATAATATGGGCTAGATAATATACGCATATTATAAACTTTTGAATGAAAAGTGGTTTTAGTCTTAGGGACTATGATCGATAAAGAATTGCAGAAATTTTTCCGAAGTCTTGTGAATTGCTTTCTGAGTCTCAATGAATTGAATCACTACACTAGGTATATTTTCTATAGGAAAATACTTAATATATTTATCATTAGCATATACAAATGATGGAATATTTGAACTATTTTTTTCAAACTCTTCAGAAACTGAATTCCTCATTCCTTTTGTAATCTGGACTCAAGTGATAAAATATTTCGATTCTTGAAATTTTGAAATATATGGTCTATTAAGTATTAGATATTTCATTAAATATTAGACATTTTTATTAGTTTTAGCTATAAACTAACTTTGGTCGTCATTTCCTCTCATTTTGTAGCATAGAGGCTTTAAATGCAAGCTTATAATCTCCCATGATGAAATATAAAAATAAAATGTGTACTTTTAGTTAAATTTACATAGGTTTTTAGGGATATTGTAAGATTTTAATAGTTTTCTTATTAGACATTTTTTTTAAACAATGTTTGCATTCATATCATCAATATAAGGCGTTTGAATGCATAATTGGCGAATTGGACCATAGTCACATGATTTGCATAACTGCACATTATCTTGCGTTATGCCGTGATGTCACATCCTTTTATCTTCCTCAATATGCGCAATGAATTCCAAAATAAAATTGGTACAACCCACTTAATGCGCATCTGATGAGCCCGAATTTACTCCATTAGATCGTTGTGAAGAGATTTCACTTAATTTCTGATAGTGAATGACAATATGCAGACGAATCTATTCTGACATCGCAGTCATTCCTCATTAGCATTCACGTCATCGCAATCATTCCTCATAGCTGCGTGCTGTGAAATCATATGTAAATACTTCGACGCTCCAACCATTCTAATAGATTTCTGTTAATGCTCATCGATACGATTCTCTCTCTACTCAAATGCAAGCACACTGCAGTACTTACTTTCGAATATATAAGTAATATTACCATGGGTAAAATATGTAAATATTTGATTCAGGTGCTGCTTGAAACTACATTTTTGTTGTCTCCAAGTAAGTACAGGCTTGACATTGTATATGTTGAGATAAACAGATTATTTTATACAGCAGAATGGTTGCAGAACCATCAGAGAGATTCTTAATTAAAAATTAAATCTGCAAGGTTATAAAATAATCTTATTAGAAGTTTTATTGTTCTCTGTCCCATATTAGTATTAAAGAGTTCCCTGTGGTAGTCCAAATCCAGTTTCGTAAAGGGAATAATCGATATTTGGAATCTTCATTTATCTAATGCATATTGTCTATTTAATCTTTGCTCTTTCTAATGAAGGAAGATTAAATATCCCATTATCAGTTTAAGTGTCACTTATCATCAACGGCCGAAACGAACCAGTAATATAAACCCAATTTGGTCAAGAGTGTATCAAAGTTTTGAATATTTAAGCAAATAGTAGACTTTATGCAAATAATCTTTGCTATTCTCAAAGAAAAAAAATGAAATATCTCACCGAAAGTATTTTGGAATTGCTCTTCTTTTTAATGAGTTATTAATTACTCAACAGGTGTGACAAAGATGAATTAGTAGTTGAAAACAAGTTTCATAATGGAAGTAATTAAAATATTTAAGCTAGCAACAGGCTTTAAGTATATAATCTTTGCTATTCTCAATAGAATAAAATGAAATATCTCACCAAACGTTCTATAGAGTTGCTTCAGTTTTAATGAGCTATTGTTACTCATCATTCGTGAGCAAGAAGAATTAGTAGTTGAAACTCAGTTTCGTTAAAAGAGTACCAAAAATTGAATATTTAAGCAAATATTAGACTTTAGCCTAATATACTTTGCTATTATCAATAGAAGAAAATGAAATATCCTACAAAATGTTTTATAGAGTTGCGATCAGTTTTAATGCGCTATAATTGCTCTTCATTGGTGACCTGAGCGAATTAGTAGTTGAAACCAGTTTCGTTAAGAGAGTATTAAAGGTTTGAATATTTAAGCAAACACTAGACTTTAGGCAAATAATCTTAGTATTCTCAACAGAAGAAAATGAGATATTCCATCGAAAGTTTCGTAGAGTTGCTGTCAATTTTAATGAGATGTAGTTACTCGTCATTGGTGACTAAGACGGATTAGTAGTTTAAAACCAGTTTCGTAATGGTAGTAATCGAAATATTGAATCATTATTTACGTAATGCTTATTGTCTGTTTTCAGTGAAGGAAGATGAAATATCAAATCATCAGTTTTAATAGCTGCTATCACTTATCATCATCTGCCAAAACTAATTCGTGATTGAAACCCAGTTTCGTAATGGGAGTATCAAAATTTCTTATGTTTAAGCAAACAGTTGACAAATTTTTGCTATTCTTAACAGAAAAGAATGAAGAATCTCGACAAATATTTTATAGAGTTGCTATCGGTTTAATGTGCTATAGTTACTCATTATTGGTGACCAAGACGAATTAGTAGTTGAAACCCATTTTCTAAATGAGATTATTGAAATTTTGAATATTTAAGCAATAGAAGAAAATGAAATAGCCCTCCAGTAGCTTTATGCAGTTGCTACTACTTAACATAATTTTAATGTTCTATTATCTCTCATTATTGGTAAACAAAACTAATTAGTAGATAAACCGTTTCGTTCCAAATTTAACTTTATTAACCATAAAGCTGGATGTCTATTTTACCTTGTTCTCAGTTATCAACTACTTTCAGTTACTCACATAATGTTTCAAATTACACACATAATCGTAGTCAGTTGTACGTGATTTTCAAGTTGTGTTTAGAGTGCAGAGTTATTCTCATGCTTTAACTAATGTTCGCTGAGTAGTAATGTATACAAAAACTATATTCTGAGAAATTAATCGGCGGATGTGTTAACATAGAATCATATGTTCATTCTTCATAATTAAGAAAAATGTTTTATTAAAAGTTCTTTGTAAAAGCCATGGCAGGCACTGACGCCTCACTTCAGAGAAAGGAAAGGTAGGAAACAAAAATAACCGTTAGAATGTATTTGGAACTTATACAGTTTCAAAATCCAGCTGGGCAAATTTTCATTTTAGCCACGTGTTTCATATGATAATGCAACTTCATGCCCCCCCCCTCTCCCTCAAAAGGTACAGAAGTTAAATGAGGGAGTGTGAAAATTGGATAACTCAAAAACTAAAACTAAAGTCCTTTTTTAGGATTAAAATTCAAGTGTGTTAGAAAAAAGTTATCTTAGGAAAAGGAATATGTTTAATTTATCATTTACTAATCACCTCAGGCGGCTAGCCGGTTCACCAGGAATGTAGATATATTTGATTTCAGATAAATCGATTAAATATAACGTTATGTTCATTATTCCTCCAAATTATCTAACATTAAAGCCATGTTATTTTACCATCTTACTTAAGCTCTATTTATTGTGTACATGAACTTATCTAAAGGGGGAATTCGCATAACGTCATAGAGCCATTATAAAGGCAAATATCCGGTTCTTCTATCTTCCAAACTCAGCAATGTTGTAACTTCACCTTATTTGTCTTGTAAACTACGCAGAAATTAAACAGAATCTTTCTTCTTTAGCTTTCAACAATGGAAGATTACCACAGGACTAGATATTTGAAGAAACAACGAAATATATCTGAATTTCAGGGCAACCATGTTATCTATTGTTAGAAATCAGGCTAATTTTTTTAAAATAAAAAAAAATCAGAAAAACTTTGCATGATTATTAAATTTGTATAATCTAAAAGACAATCATTTAAATATTTGAAATGGTGTAAAATTTATTTTTGTTCGATTGCATTTTCGAATATTATCATGGACAAAAGCGTAACTTCAGCTTAATTTTTGATGAATTAAATTTCCAACTAAAATTTTAAAAAAAATATTCCAAAGTATATATGTGCCAAATTTGGTAGCTGTAGGTCATATGTTTTGGCTTGAAAAGAGCCAATACACACACGTGCACACACATATACGCGCATATATCCGTGTTTATTATTGGCATATATATATATATTATAATGTCGTATTCGTTAAACAGCAACGATCATTTATTAAATTTATCAGGGTTTTAAATTGAACAAGTTCTTTTTCCATACTGAGCTTTGTCGTGATACTAGCTTAGCATTTCAAATATAGCTCTCGTTTTCTGAATTTATTTATATATAACAGTTGCGCTTATTGCATCGTATATATATGTAGGGTCGTGTTCCCAATCGAAAGAAGACTACACGCTTGCCTTTTCCATATTTTAATAGACGAACACAGGACTACACGAACAGTAAGCAAAAGAACAAAAGTATAGGGTTGGTTGCAGTTTAGGCGAACATAGAATGGCTGTTATCCTTCAACTTCTTCGCTCACACTCTCCCGCTCCAAGCGTCTTCTTTCTGCCGTTCGCCTCGCTTCTCTGTCTAGTCGGAACACTACTGCCATCTGCCGACGAGGGAGGGGGAGTAGCATAGAGGCTCATACTACATATATATGAGTAAATATTCTTTGACTTGCCAATAAAGTTATTCTGGATCCAGTATCTGATTGGAATCTCTTAATCATTTGGAAAGTTTAATTGTTAAATCTACTCTTTGCAAATTCTGTGGCTTTTATTGCTTAAATGATCATAAGTATCACGATTTAAGTTGGTTGAATAGTATTTCTATACATCTAAAATTCTTCAATAAAAAACGAAGTCTTTCATTTTTTTTTTTTTTCGTATATAATGTAAACTGATAGACTTTTTTATGGATGGATCTTTTATAGATATATGGTGCTCAATTTTATATCAGTTCCATAGTTTTGTTGTAAAAGACATTGAATTTTATCATTCTAGTTCGATACGATATTTTGATATCATTTTTTTGTTGATACGATTCCATGAGTTTGAATTTTCAGACAATAAGAGATCTGAAGGAAATCGAAATTTTTATTGATTTTAAGTCCATATTTTTAGTGATTGTAATAGTTTCTTTCTGCTTATTTTTTAAATTAAAAATGAGTTCCTTTTTAATTTTTGGGTGAACAGTAGGTGTACCATTAATACATAATTTTTTTAAAAAAAGCCTCACCTTAATATTTAGAATTTTCCGTGCAAAGGATGATTCAATATTTTGTCTGCCATTAAAATATTAGCAGCCGAGATGGACTATAAAAATAAATTGTTTAAACAGCTGTCGTTACTGATGTCTTCTGTTGTATAAGAGTTTACAAAACATTCAACCAGGTGTTTTATTATGGCTTTAAGTGAATAACGGCTTTTATGCAATATTACAACAGCCGCAGCAGTATATTAGTAAACTTTTGTACCAAGTTGAAAAACGTTTATAGAAGAAATAATAAAGCTGTGTTTTATTATTCTTTGGGAAACTTGCCAAATATGGTGCAATTTATATTTTCTTCGCTAAATAAAAATTTATGATTGTGTCATTTCAATAAATAATTTAGAATTGTCTGGCGGGTCTAAAATATTTTACAACTACTATCATTCCTTAAATCTATTCAAATTTTCGCTAATATATGATTATATTTTTATAGAAAATTTATATTTAAAAACCCGGAAGATTTTTCAATTACGAAAGAGCCAGAAAATATTCTTAAATATATAAATTTGCCAAGACTCTTTTGCATTATTTTATTTATTAAACCAAAGAATCTGAAAGATAAAATTCTTCTACAATTCTTTTCTGATAACTGCTGTTTTATTTGGAAAGAAATGGAAGAAATTATTTGTCGAATAGATTTAACTAATTCCAAAAATGAATAAATAAACACTTAGAATAAAAGGTTTTTACATAGTTGCAGAGCAAAAAAAGATTTTAGCAAGGATGAAAGTAAATTTAAGAATGTTTAAAGAGTTTTTGAAAATACTAAATTGTGAATGCAGCACTCAAGCTTTACATTTCTTAATTGATTAAAAATACATATATTTACTGGATATTCTTTCTTCTATATTTAGATATAGTTTTCAGCCTTTCATACGAGATTTTACTTTTGTTTTTGAAAAAGGAATACATATTAAGAATGATTTAGAATAATTGTTCGACAATATGCAAGGAGATCAAGAATATAAAATCAAATACCAACAAAATAAGAGCAAAGATCTCTAACTTGTGATCTCTAGAGGAATCACTGTAATATGGAAGCAGAGTGCAGTGAATCAAGCTCATTTTCCAATCTATATGTTTCTCCATAGTTGAAACTTCGTTTTAAAGAGCAATATGAAACAATAACTGAATCTATGGTAGCTTGAAAAACCTAAAAAAAAAAAAGATAACAGAGTGCATAGTTACATTTCACTAAGTTTATTTATTTATTTATTTCCCAGCTGTGGAAACCTATTGGTTATTTTTTGTAAGTATGCTTCCACGTTTATGTTTTGGCAAATAACATGGTATCCTGAAGCATCTGGTTTTTTTTTTTTTTTTTTTTTTTTTTGTATTTGTCAATTTACAGTCACAATGACCTTGTAGCTATCATTTGTTTATTTTCAGCCAATTCAACCAATATATAAATGACTCATTTTTGCCTGACTTTTCTGTAAATTACTGAATTTCAAAATTGTAAATAATATTAATGTTTTAACGAATGCATAGGTATTGAAACATCTAAATAAATACTTTGTATGCCAATTTTAAGTTTTAATTTCATCCAATACATTAAAATAATGGTTTAGAATCCTATCGCTCACGCATTTTGTATTAACCGATCTTTTTGTAGTATAAGGATTGATGTAAACATTGTTCGCCCTATAAGCAATAAAGTATCGTACAGTATTGACTGTTGTCGCACAAAATCTGCAATATCGCATCATATGTAGCTGTAATTATGTTATAAATGGTCTATGTAATATGTGTAACAGTGATTAACACTGGAATTAAAACTTCTTTATGATTATATGAGAAAACATCATCTTTTAAATCTTTTTATTTTATAGATATCTAATAAAATGTTATAAGATTGATTATCAGCCTTCGGCGACCAGTACTTATTAATTATACATGTTCAATAGATATCAAAATTCTGCTGCATATGAAAGCTTGCGTGTTCTTTTATATGAAATAAAAGTTGGCGAAATCAGTAAAGTAGATATGGCTGGAGATGGTCACTTCCCATAAAAGCATTATGGTGAATGAGTGTTTCTAATATTTCTTTCGGAAATGAAGCATGAGTTTAGGACAAGCAAATATTGACAGAAAACATATTTAGAATTAATAAGCTTTAATATAAAACAAAAAATAGACGAAATCGAACTAGTGTTTGGTGCGGGGTCCGAATCTTTTAGTTTTCCAAATTATCTTATATATACTTTAAAATACTTTACTTTATTTTAAAAGCTAACTGGCGCCATTTTACGGTTTTTACTGAAAAATATTATAAAGAATTAGAAAGAAGCGCTACACGTAAGAAATTATACTGACCTCTATATTTTTTTTACTTTATTGCCACTTTGAATCATAATTCCAAATTTAATGAGAACATAATCCAAAACATAATACTTTTTCACATACACATCACGTCAATGTGTGTATTTCATTTATTTAGTTTACAAAATATAGATTGCATTGCTAGTTTCATTTGCTCTCTTTCCCTGTGTCAAATTTTAACTTTATTTCAGTTAAGCTGATCGATTGTCAAAACCCGATACTTTACCTTGAAAAGTTCAAGTCCGTAGTGATCAAGTCCAACATTCAAATATTCGAACATTTAAATTCCTAATTTGAACATTTGAGCACATTTATAAGTCTCTTAATTATCCTGAGAATTCTTATTTAATCATTTCACATTTCATAAAATTCGGTGCTTATTTGATAGGTATTCGAAACATTATTTGGAATGAATTAAACCGCAGCTTAAATTGAAGGAAATAAATGGCTTTCTATAATCGGATATCTTGGAATTTACCATTTCGGAATAAAGTGCGTATTTATAGAAACTTAAGCTGTTTTATGCTGAAATTGTAATAGTAAAATTATTTGATGTTTGTTTCGAATATTTGTCCTGAGATGCAGACGATAGTTTGAAGCAAAAAAAAAATCTTTTGTAAATAAAATTACTCTTGTAATAGATACTTAACTTGTTTATTTCTTGATATTTATACTTAGTTTAATATCGAAGAACTTAGTTATTTTTATAATTATCAGGCAAACGGTGATATTGATTGTTATTTAACATTATAAAAATTATTCGTGTTCAATAATTTAAATTCTTCACTTTGTATTTTTTTTTACCCATTTGCATGAAAATGAAGGATATTGGCCGATATAAAAATAAAACTCAGTTAAATACAGTCAAATACTATCTGTTTTTACGGAAATACTCTACACATTTGCACATCCTCCAGTCGATATTGATTTCTAAAAAATAGGAATGAGATGAATAATGAGGAATAAATATTTATTTTTTTGCTAGCCGACTTTGGCGACCATTTGTTTCTGCTGAATTAATGGTTGCAATAAATTTCAATAAATATTTTTGTGTAATTTATCTTAATAGCTTCCTCAGCAAAATATTTATAAGCTTCAAATTTTAATAAATGTCTTTTATTTTAGAAGCCTAACAACATTCCGTTAATTGCGTTATGCATTGTCCTCACTTTGTTTATATCTTTATACATCTAATTATATTGCAGGAAATGGTATCAGTATTTAAACGTAGGTGCTCTTGAGAAACTTTTCACTATTACTTGATTTTAAAGTTAAACTTTAACTGTAGGTATAACAAAATATTAAACGTTTTATTAAAAGCATACGTTGTACTAAAACCTACTGAACATGAAAAAAGGACGAATTTTCAAAATGAATTTTCGAATGTCAAAATGAAATATTAATTGCAACAATGAAACTGATTTGAACTACTTGAACAATGAAATATATTGTAAAATGCGCTGAAAACATTTTTTTAAACAATACGCTTAAAACATTATAAAAAATATATGGCAAAAAATTGGCATTATTGAAGAAATAATTTCTTTAAATTTTTAGATGGTGTAAAATCCATTCTGAAATTTTCACGGAGAATACTCAGTACTTTGCTTAATTTTTAACTAATTGAAATTCTAATCAGAATTTCAAAAAAAAAAATTATTCCTATGTACACATTCCTACCTTCGAAAATTATATCTAGGTCTGATGATATGGCCTATAGATCGCCAATACACCACACATTCACTGTTGTTATTAGTAGAGATAACCTGCGAGAGTGTTCTTCCGTCGACTTTTTTGTGTATATAACTCGAGGTCTGATGATGTGGCCTATAGATCGCCAATACACCACACATTCACTGCTGTTATTAGTAGAGATAACCTGCGAGAGTGTTCTTCCGTCGACTTTTTTGTGTATATAACTCGAGGTCTGATGATGTGGCCTATAGATCGCCAATACACCACACATTCACTGCTGTTATTAGTAGAGATAACCTGCGAGAGTGTTCTTCCGTCGACTTTTTTGTGTATATAACTCGAGGTCTGATGATGTGGCCTATAGATCGCCAATACACCACACATTCACTGCTGTTATTAGTAGAGATAACCTGCGAGAGTGTTCTTCCGTCGACTTTTTTGTGTATATAACTCGAGGTCTGATGATGTGGCCTATAGATCGCCAATACACCACACATTCACTGCTGTTATTAGTAGAGATAACCTGCGAGAGTGTGTTCTTCCGTCGACTTTTTTGTGTATATAACTCGAGGTCTGATGATGTGGCCTATAGATCGCCAATACACCACACATTCACTGCTGTTATTAGTAGAGATAACCTGCGAGAGTGTTCTTCCGTCGACTTTTTTGTGTATATAACTCGAGGTCTGATGATGTGGCCTATAGATCGCCAATACACCACACATTCACTGCTGTTATTAGTAGAGATAACCTGCGAGAGTGTTCTTCCGTCGACTTTTTTGTGTATATAACTCGAGGTCTGATGATGTGGCCTATAGATCGCCAATACACCACACATTCACTGCTGTTATTAGTAGAGATAACCTGCGAGAGTGTTCTTCCGTCGACTTTTTTGTGTATATAACTCGAGGTCTGATGATGTGGCCTATAGATCGCCAATACACCACACATTCACTGCTGTTATTAGTAGAGATAACCTGCGAGAGTGTTCTTCCGTCGACTTTTTTGTGTATATAACTCGAGGTCTGATGATGTGGCCTATAGATCGCCAATACACCACACATTCACTGCTGTTATTAGTAGAGATAACCTGCGAGAGTGTTCTTCCGTCGACTTTTTTGTGTATATAACTCGAGGTCTGATGATGTGGCCTATAGATCGCCAATACACCACACATTCACTGCTGTTATTAGTAGAGATAACCTGCGAGAGTGTTCTTCCGTCGACTTTTTTGTGTATATAACTCGAGGTCTGATGATGTGGCATGTAGAGCGCGAACACACACATTATTATTAATAGATACAATCAGTGAGAATATTATTCCATAGACGGTAGCGGGATATGCATTTTGAACGCCTTCCTTTACACCGTTTGGATCCAAAATTGGAGGTAATTCTACAGAATCTTTGAATTTTATTTGCCGCAGCTCTTACATTTCCTAATTTTGTTTGATGCAATTCTTAGTATTTATTTAAGTGATCGTGTTTCTGAGTTACCGTGTCCACATAATGCAAATATATGGAATTACTGCTGATTACCAATAAAACAGATTTGATCGAAAATTTAATTCATATGCAATTTAAAGGATAAATATATACGAAAATACATCCATATAACACATTGCGTTTTTCAGCTGTGGAATTCTAATGCCATTTTAAAGCAACACTAGGGCTATTTTCGGATTACCTAGTAATTTTGAACTGCGGTCAGATGACGAGGTCGTCACCTGATCTGGCACAACCTTTCCTAACTTCCACACCACACCAGCGGGAGAACATTTGGTTCCGACGGATTTAACGTGCAAGAGACCTGCTTATGCAACCGTTCTTCGATGGAATTGGGTGTCGAACCTGGAATCCTCTGGTCCCGAAGACGTCACTTAACCACCAGACTACCGTGGCTTGAGCTCTACTGTTTATGAACTGAGATATTTCCCTAACAGTTACTTTAATTTTTAATAGAAATCTACAAATTTGAGCTTGGAAATTTTAAAACTAAATACCAAATTTCATCGCTGTAGCTCAGTGTGATTTTGAATTGCCATGTTCACAGGCAAAGAAACAGGCGGACGTAATTCCTAAAACTATATTATATTCAGCTACTATAGCCGAAAACAGATTTTTTTTGTTTTAAACACGTTTTTCACATCTGATTGAAATACAAATTTGACACAAAACTACACTTGTAGTCTCAAAATCCCGTACCAAATTTGATATCTTTAAGTCATGATGTTTTTTATTTATCGCGTTTATATATTTCTGAAAGAACAGACTGACCGGCAGTGATCCCTTTGTTGGAGTTTTCTCAAAATTTGATATGTGACTACACTTTAGATATTAAATCTGTGTACTGAATTTTATTTATCAAGCTTTTCTGCAAATCTCGTATACCAAATTTTAGTCGCCCAGCTTAACCCATTCTAAGATCGTGGGAGGTATGCTTCCCACCAAATTGATCAATCTTTGTATGAAATTATGTAAGTTGCCATAAGTTCTGACAAATTTTTTTAGAAAGACAGAAAATTAGATGCTTCAGTTCTTTATCTCACACAAAATGGTGTGTCTTGGTTTGGCATAATTATTAATGAACCAAATTAATAAATTAATCAAATCAAATTAAATTTATCTAATAAACTAAATGAATCCCTTTTCTTATTCTAATTTCAGGCCTAAAAATATTTTAACATAATATGACTAGAAAAAAAAATGGCCCTTTAAAGAGTTAAAGCATTTTTCAGTTATGTTTGTCTCAGACAGACAGACGGACATATTCCAAAAATGTGTTTTTCGGACTCGTAAAGGTCTGAAACGTGGAGACACTTCAAAATCCCGAGTTTGAATTTTTTGACGATTACTATATTTTCTCTATACTACGCATACGAGAAAGTAAAAAGTGAAAAGGCGATTGTTAGTTTGTAATGAATTTGTTTATTTAGCTGCGTGCATGGTAGTGCTAAAAAGCGATACATTTTAAAATGTTTACTGTTGTTGCTAGCCTACCAAAGTGATCAATCAATAATAATTATCTCATTTTCAAAGAAGTTTCTCAAAATGCATTTTCAACCCTTTGTAGAAAATTTGAAAACCGATTTCAAAACAAATTATTAAGTTAACTATTACTTTTACTCTGCTCTTATTTCATCTGATTTTGTAAAAACGAATTTGAATCCATTAAGAAGTAATGATATGATTTCAAATCTGATATGTATGAAGCATTTTGAAGGACGTGTGCGACTTCATAATGAATAATACATATTCAAAAATGTATTATGTATTTCCAATAGTGTTTAGACTTAATGAATATTAGAAATTCAGTTAGTTATAGTAAACGCAATATATATTCAAAATGGCTACACATACTTTAAAGAAAAGCAAAAACGAGCTTAAGTAGAATGAAAAATGGCATGCAATAGTGCGAAAATAGATAGGAAAAATATGTATTGAGATTTTTAATGGTATGTAATGAATCAGAAAAAAACCATAAAAATATTTATCAGAATTAATGTTTCAAAAAAGTCATAAATTTTAGAAATATAAAATACTAGCCGCCTTTGGCGACCAGCCGGTTCGCCAATCTTAATGTTCGTTAAAATTTTAATAATTAAATATTTTATGCAATTTCTACATTAATAGCTTCTTCATCAAAATATTTTAAAACTTCAAATTTTGATTATCATATAATTAATTCATAATTAATAAAGGCCTTCAGGCCTTTATGGGCACTAAAGCGCCCGTAGAATTTATGCTTTAAATTAAAGTGGAAAGAATTTATCTTCAATTAATATAATAATATTTTTTACTGAAACAAAGCATTTTTTTTTATAATCTGATTACTGAAAATAGAGTCACTCAGCGTTTAAACTTTATGGGCACTAAAGAATATCTTTTTTAATTTATGTAATATCTCAAGAGTTGGTCAACAAAATTTTCTTAGATTCATTATGAGCAGATCGATTAATTAACAATGCTTAAATTTTAATGCATCAAACACTAAAAAAAAAAACGAATCGTTTAAAATAAACGGTTGAAAACAGGTTTTAAAAAAACTACTTAAAAAACGATGTACTTAAAACTATAAGCATATACAAAAAATATATAACTAACATAAATACAATTTACTTACATGCAACTAACCCAAAAATAATTTAAATCATCCATTGATAACGTTGTCATGGCAACAATCAGAACAGAATGCGCATGCGTGAATTTTCTTCGCCGGTTACGTAACGCAAATACGTGATTTTTTCTACGCCAGTTGGGGTAACGCTATGCGGATTAGAAATTTTTAATTTCCTTTATTCTGTTTTATTTTAATTCAAAAGTACTTCAGAATGAATCTGAAAGATTGATTCATTAACAATGTTTAATTTTAAATGCATCAAACATTAAGAAAATAAACAGAACCGATTGAAATAATCCGCCGAAAAATTTTAACCCTAGCCTCATTACTGTTGGGAGAAAAAAAAAACTGAAGCCTTTCTCGTTTGGCGCTGGGAATAATGGAAGATTTTTTTGGCGGAAAAGTTGGCGGTGGGAAAAATGGAAGATTTTTTTGGCGGGAAAGTTAGTTTTTAATTAATAATTAAAATTCTAATTAAAAATTCGAAAAAAGAAACCCCAGGTGCACATTCCCAACCTCCAAGGTATACATGTACCAAATTTGGTAGCTGTATGTCAAACGGTCTGGCCTGTAGAGCGCCAACACACACACACACACATTGAGCTTTATTATAAGTATAGATTAAACGAAAATGAAAAGAAAAACGTATACGATATTTATATTAAAGTAATTGTTTTACCTGTTGTTCTAGTGTTTATAACTGATTTTCAAATTATTTCATGCATAAAAATAATTTTATATAACAAACCTGACTATATATATATTCAAAATGGACTATATATATTTACCTGGACTATATTACACCTGACTATATATATTTACTATAATATAAATATCCTTTTATCGCCTGAAAGATTTTTTAAGACTAAAATGTGAATAGTGATTGAACCAGACGATTTTTAAAAACTACTGAAACTTTCTCTAAGTTAGCAAGGTTTGAAATATTAGACTGTGAATTTTATTCGCAAATGTCTTCCATTGAATTTCAGCGATTAAATTTAACTTGCTTTTAAAAGCATGAATAAATTACTACTTTAAAACTATTAAAATTAGTGTCATAAGAAATTTTAAAATAAAAAGGAAACTCAAAAAAAAAAAAGTATAGCATTTTTAAACAATGTAAAAAACTTTTGATTAATTTCTCATTAATTGAATATTTAATTAAATTGTGTATTTTGAAAAGTTGACAGTATTCCTTCTCTTGGCTTATGTAATAAATGTGCATTTTTTTAAGTATTCAATCCAAATGTTTTTTTTTAAAAAATGTGAAACGTGCATATATACGAACATACATACACACATAGCCAAAGCGACTTCTATTTATATTATAATTATTAATCTTTAAATTTTTTTTATTTAAAGTTCTTATTTTTGAAAATTGTTCATTGCCATTTGATTTCTTATTTCATTGCTTAAAACTCAGTAACATGCAGACATACTTCGTTTTGCAAGCTTCCGAAAAAAGCAATAATAAATACAAAAAAAAAAATGATTTCTCTATTTTATCTTCGAACTAAAGTATATTGAAATTATGAACAATTTCTGTAACAATCTGTTTAAATATATCGTTTTCTCGCAAATATTTCCAATCGGAAGCTGAATTAGTATATTGGAAAAAGTGCAAATTTTTATATTTCTCTTATCCGATAAAATTTAATTTTGTGAGAACATTGAGAATTTTTCTTGGTGTATCTACAATAAAAAGTATGAAAAGTGGTACTGAAAGAAGGAATGTTTATAATTAGGAACTTGATATCTGGTATGAAACCTGATAATGAGTAGGGAAATAATTAATTGGACTGCAGCTTTAAGGAAATGAAACAGCATAAATAATTTCTGTAAAGACTGTATTTAATTTCTCATTGTTTTATTTTTATTCACTTCACAAGACTTCATTTCTACTTTATTCTTATGAAATAATTATTAAATTCTCTTAATAAACATATTTAAAACTTGCCTTAGTATTTTACAGTGATCAATTATCTAGAATATTATTTAAAATATACAGGGTGTCCTCATAAAAGTAGAACGAAAGTTTATTTCTTTTAATAATGGACTTCGGTATATGCTTTTGATTATAAAATTTTATTATAGAATGTTTCTCTTACATTCATCCATACACGTACAATGTTTCTCACTTCTGTCAGCAAACTTTGGAGTGACATGTTTGTTCCTAAAAATGAGGGGTCTTTTGTCTACGTGTCATGACTTAAAAGAAGGTATTGATCAAATATTATATTGTTCACTTTGATTAATAACTGCTATTTCGACTTAATAAGAACATTTAAAGTAATTTGGAGTATATAATAAAATATTTCAGTAGTGTAATACCGATATAGAAAAACAAATTCTTTGCTGGCAGTTGTGTGCGTGATATTAAATATTTTTAAAAAAGTGGCGTGTAAAATAACGAAGTACGTTTTCAAATGCTGATGCTTTAAATCATAGGTTACTGTAATATCGTTACACGTGTATGCATGTATTATTAGAAGAATTTGACTTTGTATAACTATTCGAAATATTCGATTTATATAAGTTTTTTAATCACTTTAAGCGATATATTATTCGATAATTTTTGAAATTTAACAATTAATAAATCATTACAATTTTCTGACTCCGTTCTTTAAATAACCTATGTAAATCTGTGTACTATCACTGAAATATAGTACGAAAGACTCATTCATTCAGTTCTACAAATGTTTGTCTTAACTTGGAGATATTATTACAAGTTCTAGACTTCCGTGAGTTTGAAAAACAAATGTTTGGAAAATGTCCATCTATCTGTCGGTGATAAAGATAACTCAAAAACGCTTTGAGCTAGACGGATAAAATTTGGTAAACAGACTTAAAATCAAATTTGTGGATATCTACCAAATTTTGAACAAAACCCGTTTAGAAGCCTGTCTGTCTGTCCGGTTGTAAAAATATAAGTTAGCGCTATAACTTGTACATCCAAACACATGTAAATGCGATAGCTCAAAAATACAATGACTTAAGATTTGGTATATGATTTTGTGATATTAGTTTCGTGGCAAATTTTTGTTTCAAGAAGAAAGCGTCTGAAACCCATTTTCGATTTTGGGGTACTAATGACCGCATGCCAGGGATGAATCGCCAAAGCGCTCGCCTTGGATAACACGACAGATCCAGTAAAAATTATTAAGTTACGCCAAAGGTTAATATTTCATAACTCTTACACTCAAGTATGAAATGACAAATACGATATGAATTATTTTGAAAAATCGTTGTTGGCTACAGATTTTTTTGAAAATAAATGTCTTTGTTTGATAAATTATTTTTAATCCTCTTTAAACCTAGAAGATTAAGGTTGCATAGTTATTTTCAGTAAGAAAATGATTTAAAAAAATTATTATATAGGAATTTCTTTATATCGAAATTCCATATATCGACTTTTCAGATTCTGTATATAGATCTACGGCAGTATATTTATCTGTTTCTTTTCTTTTTCTATTTATTATCCTTTTCATCATACTGAAAAAAATCTTTTAAATTCACCTTTCACATGGTTGGAAAATAACCCAATTTTTTGTCATCAACTCATCCCCCCCCATCTCTATCTATGCTATTTCATATCGGAAGACAACTACCGATACGCTTCTAAGATTCTATTCAGACACAGCATATCCCAAATATGATCGAGAAAGACACGTGTTGACCTGTCAAAAAGAAATGTTGCTTCTGTCAGTCTTGCTCATCGTCGTTATGGCCGAAGGGTTTTCTGTTACAGATATATCCGGTTGATTTGAATTTCATTGCTTTGCACGCCACTGCACGCCACTTAACCAAAGGTTAAGAGTTAAGATAACAAAATCCGAGCGCGTGGTATAGATTTACTCTTTGATAGCGGGTTTCCGTGATGACTTGAAATCAATATTGAGTATGTCCTGGAGAAATGGTATGATTTGATGACTTTGATCTTGTTTTCTTTCTGACGAAATAGAACTGCGGTTTGATTTTCCTTGCCGGATTATTAAATAGAAAAAGTATACAGTGTCTAAGGGTTCTCAGCATTCGAGATCTTTTTGGGATATTCTCATAATAGCAGTCATTTGAATTGGAAGGATAATCTACTCCATTTTATTCGAAGTAAAAGCACACGATATTTAAATTTGAGATATAATGATACACATTTTTGAATTCCAATTAATTTTATTTAGCAAGTTTAAAATTGTGTTGCTTGTAATTAAAAAAAACAATCCCAAAAATATTTTTTCCAGTTTTTAAATTTCTTTAAAAGTTTTCTTTTGTTATTCTCTTTAATCGCACTAGAGGGCGCGCACTTCAAAAATGAGGACGAGATGCTTTTGTTATGGTGGTTGTTTCTCATCGCCCTGGTGGGTAAGGAAACAGGTGGGGGTCGGTTACCTCCTCTTGATGACCGGACATACTTGGTAAGGGTTGTCCATATTCTGTGATGGCTCCAAGAACTCAACCACAGTTCCCACCAGTGTTGTTGTCGTGGTGGTCTGGTCATTCAGTGTTATCCGTGTGCTTGCCGGGCGGAGTAGTCAGTTAGTGAATCCCTTTAAAATATTTTTAAGTTAAGCTTTTGATTATTTAATGCTTGAAACTCTTTTCAGTGACCCACAATTAAATGTTTTACATAGTCAGAATTTGCTATTTTAAACTGCTCATATAAAAATTAAATAAAAAAATCGATTACAAATATTAGTTTTGGAAACTGGGGTCGAGTAAGTGGAGGAGGGGGGGGAACATTCAAACTGACATTGTTTAAGAGCACATGAAAGGTTTCGTACGGTCCTTTATGATAAATATGCAAAGGGAAAAAAATTATCTTCTAATAATCACTTATTAGATCTTTTGAGTTAAAAGAAAATCATTTTTAGAACAGTAATTTAATGCACTGAATCTATTAAAGAACTGTCATTCGTAATATTTGATATAAAATAAAACGACAAAAACCGTAGATTTATGTTTCATTTTGAATAAAATTCGTCAAGAAGATCATTAGCATGTGTACAAAATAACTCAGGAACGGTACGAACTAGATAAATGAAAGTTGCTATGCAGAGTTACAATCAAAAGAGCAGATTTTTTACAAATTTTAACCCTATAAATTATAAAAAAAAAAAGGATCAAAATGCATAATGGATTCTTTTCATTTTACGAAGAAAATTAATAAAAAATGCGCTTTCATAGTGTCTTTATATCAGAATGTTGATTAAAACCTATTATGCTTGGTATACTAATTTCGCTTAAAGCGACATGGTACCCCCCAAAAATTATCAAAACAACGCTATTTTTTATTGGGTCGTAGAATAGCTATAATTACTCTAAAGCTCTATATCATTCCGTCGCTATATTTGCTTTTTTATTGAGTTCTTAATAATAAATTTTACACACGACAGGAGAATAAACAAGAAGTTGAGAAGCCTTATTTTAGATCGTCTGCTAGAAGAGAGTCCGATAATGAATTTTAATTCGTGATCGTCATTGAAATCTTTCAAGGTATTTAAATATATTTATGAAAGTGATTCTTTAATTTTAATTTATTTTATGTATAAGAAGTTATTTTTTATAAGAATAAAAGTTTTAAATTATTTGCGAGGTTGTTTTGTGTTTAATCATATATAATTTTTATTACATTAAGAGTGTTAAAATTATGAAAATAAAAGTACATATATTTTTGTTTCTTTTAATTTATGCAAAGGCAGAGATAAGTATGGAATCAGCTGTGATGTATGCATTTTTTTAATAATTTTTAAGAATATGATTTATAAAGTATTGATCTTTTTTTATACATTTATTATACAAGTATCATATTTTGCTCATTCAAATTTTTGCAGTTTCTAAATAACATTTCTAATATAGTTTCTAAATAACATTTTATAAAAGTAATTTTATGAATTTTACTATTGCTTGAATTAAAATTTAAAAATGATATTCTTTCATGTCGTATTTTTGTTCCTAATTACAATATTTTGTATCCAAAAGATCTTTTCTAACAATTAAAGGAGTTTTTAGTAAATTTTTATTAATTTGGGAAACATTAGTTTTGTGAAACTACATATGGAATTAGCTCTAAAATGTGTAATATTTTTTCCCAAATTTTGAAATCAAATTTATTATTTTATAAATTAATAGTTCTTTTATATATTAAAATATATACAATTTATATATTTTAATATTTTATGAATTATAATTCATTTATTACAATAATGAAATCATTGTAAAAATTTTGTTTGTATTTAAATTTAAAAATTAGTTAGTCTTAAATATTATCGGCAATTGGGAATTTTATTCTCAATTTAATATAATATAATATGTGAAATAGCTTGTATTTGTAAAAAAATTTTAAAAATTTCTTGTTTTAAGAACCTATATAAAATACAATTAAACTTTAATACCTAATTTTGACAAAAATATTTAGGTGTCACCATGTCTCTTTAACACTGATGTGATAAAACATGTGATAAAAGAGCTGATTTATGATATTACTGAATTTCTGAAAATAAAATAGAAACCACAAGCTCGTATAAAATATTAATGTAAATATAATTAGAAAAAAATCATTAACATTAATTTCTTGAAAAGCTTCTAAGATTTACTAAGCAATTTATAAGACTTCATTGATTTTACTGTTAAAATTATCCTTTAATCACTAAGCTGAAAATACCGTTTGCAAAGTTAAATGCTTTAAGCAACGAATCTTTGACCAAAATCAAAGCTTTTCGTTTTATTTGAGAGTAATTCCTTTTAGATCATTTTTATTAACAGAAACCCTCTAACATTTCGCTTCAATCGTCATTTAATTGGCTTCCTGTTTTGATATGAAATGCTGCAAAGACTATTTTTATCTGAAACTATTCTCATTTTGTTTGATTTAAAGATTATCACTTGTTCAGCATTCTGCGAAGCACCGAGTTGCTGATAATGCATTATGCATTAAGGGATTTTGTTGGCTTTAGCGTATTAATTAAGCATTAAAAAGTGTTTGATTATACGCCAGAATTAAGGTTTTCATTTTTTTTTCTTTTCTTCTTTTGGTTTTAAAATTTCTGTCAGCATAAAATGTAGTGACGACAAAAGAATAAAATTTAATTAGATAGGTACCATTTTTGTGATTAAAAAAATAAAACTCAGCAAGGATTTAATTAAATAACTTATTTATAATTAAAAATAGATTTTTCTTTCTTATGTTTAAGGAGTTTTTTAATATAATTTCAAGCTTTTATTGTTTGTAATATTCCTCAGTGAAAAATTTGGTGAAGCAATAATTTTGGAAAATATTTAAGAGTTAATGTAAATTTAAAAAATGCTTTGTAAACATTTAGCAGTAATGTTTTACAACTATGTGAGTGGAGAATTAATTGTCTCTGTGTTGATATTTTTAAAAGAATGCATGGGTAAATCAGTTCTTTTATTACAATTTTTATTTTGCAGTTATATTTATCTATTTATTTTACAAACATAAAACAATGAATTAATATTCCATTTTATCTCAATTTAATGCATTTCATTTCTATAATATTTTTTTAGTAGAATAGATCTATGAACCAAAACACACATATTATAAACAACTTTTATTTAGATATCAATTGCAAAATGAATAAAATTATTAAACGCATGTGATATTACCTTTCAACGTGGGTTGTAATGTGTGTTAATAATGCTTTTACATTGTTTTCTCTGTGTAACTTGATTTTCATGGCGACCGTGATAAGCCGCCAAATCTTATAAAAAAACAGCCAAAAGTAGCCAAAGAAAGAGCAACCATACACACTTTCACTTTGGCGGGTAATTGTAGGTTTTTTTCTTGGCATCGTTTTAATAATTTAAAAACACCGTGAGAATCAACCGTTTCTTCTTATTATATTGTGAAAAATAATGTATGCATTTTGTTAAGGTATATCTTTGATTTAAGGGTTTACTTTTCCTCTAATTTTAAGGCATGCAAATATTTTTTTTGATGTTATTAGTAATTTTTTAGAGAGGGGCGGGGGTGAATTATGTTCATACGCAGTCAGAAATTCTCAACGCTGGCAGTATGAGTGCAAAATTTCGTACATGTCAATTTTAATATCTAATAAATATTGATTCCTATAGCTTGATTTATTTTTACATTTATGGACATATGTAACATAACCCCAGCTTTACGATCAAATAGACACGGAAATATGGTTGAAAAATATTTTTAAGCTTGGACTCTTTAATGAATTGTAAACATTAAAATACCTCAAGATTTTGAAGCCAAATTAAATTTAAATCCCTATTCTACGATAAAATAGATACGGAAATATGGTTGAAAAAAATATTTTCAAGCATTGGTTTCTGGAAAGAATTTTAAGCATTGTAACATATCAAGATATAGAAGTGAAATTTAGTTTAAATCTCAACCCTACGATCAAAGAGACAGGGAAATATGGTTGAAAAAATATTTCTAAGCATTGGTTTCTTTTCTGGAAGAAATTTTAAGCATTAAAATATCTAGATCTTGAATCCAAATTTCATTTAAATTCCCGCGATCGCATAGACATGGAAACATGGTTGAAAAAAATATTTTGAAGCATTGGTTTCTGGAAAGAATTTTAAGCATTGTAACATATCAAGATATAGAAGTGAAATTTAATTTAAATCTCAACCCTACGATCAAAGAGACAGGGAAATATGGTTGAAAAAATATTTCTAAGCATTGGTTTCTTTTCTGGAAGAAATTTTAAGCATTAAAATATCTAGATCTTGAATCCAAATTTCATTTAAATCCCCACGATCACATAGACACGGAAACATGGTTGAAAAAAATATTTTGAAGCATTGGTTTCTGGAAAGAATTTTAAGCATTGTAACATATCAAGATATAGAAGTGAAATTTAATTTAAATCTCAACCCTACGATCAAAGAGACAGGGAAATATGGTTGAAAAAATATTTCTAAGCATTGGTTTCTTTTCTGGAAGAAATTTTAAGCATTAAAATATCTAGATCTTGAATCCAAATTTCATTTAAATTCCCGCGATCGCATAGACATGGAAACATGGTTGAAAAAAATATTTTGAAGCATTGGTTTCTGGAAAGAATTTTAAGCATTGTAACATATCAAGATATAGAAGTGAAATTTAATTTAAATCTCAACCCTACGATCAAAGAGACAGGGAAATATGGTTGAAAAAATATTTCTAAGCATTGGTTTCTTTTCTGGAAGAAATTTTAAGCATTAAAATATCTAGATCTTGAATCCAAATTTCATTTAAATCACCACGATCATATAGACATGGAAACATGATTGAAAAATATTTTGAAGCATTGGTTTCTGGAAAGAATTTTAAGCATTGTAACATATCAAAATATAGAAGTGAAATTTAATTTAAATCTCAACCCTACGATCAAAGAGACAGGGAAATATGGTTGAAAAAATATTTCTAAGCATTGGTTTCTTTTCTGGAAGAAATTTTAAGCATTAAAATATCTAGATCTTGAATCCAAATTTCATTTAAATCCCCAAGATCACATAGACACGGAAACATGGTTGAAAAATATTTTTAAACATTGGTTTCTGGAAGGAATTTTAAGCATTGAAATATACAGAGATGTTGAAATTAACTTCATTTAACCTTCTCTATTTTTTGACTTAGATCGTATTTTCAAAATTATCTTTTGACTACAAATTTAATACCTTACTCAAACTGCATTTAAATACTTAAACTCCGTTTGCGAATACCGAATGACTTAAAAGAAGTTGAATTAGAAGAAGTTTTTAATTAGATTAAAATTTCTTTTAGATTACGGTTTAGATCATACCCTTTATAAATTTTAATCAAACACTCAGTAACAGCAATCGATACAGATATATTACATACAAAAATCCACAAAATATTGAAGAATAGGTATTTCCAAATTTTTTTTAATTAAAACATTACTCAAAATTACTTAACCGGCACTTATTATTGATTAAATATTTAATTGAAATGATTTTACTTTAAAAAATACGCCCACACACAATATGATTTTGTTGATCAAATAAAGTAAGACTGTTTGTCAGACATTTATATAGATAAGAATTATTAAATAGCAATCATCTGTGCGTTTTTAAAGTCATCATTGCTCAGTTTAAGCAAACTCCCATGATGCATTTTGTAATGAGGAGCGACTCCAATGTTTTTGCATTGATATAGGAACAAGAAACTTTTTAGCTATGTTAAAAAAAGAGAATTCACTAATCATTAACATTATTAGGAGCGAGGATTCGGAAGGAAGGTATTTTCGGCATTTTTTGTAGTTTTCCATTGTAGTTTTTCCATTGTATATCTATCTTTAGCAACTATGGAAATTCGGCAGCTGTTGGAGGGTATGTTTTAGCATGTTCAATAACTAGAATATTAGAAATTAATCTTATTTTACTGAGGCGTTACTATTTACAATACAAATATTATATATATGTATGTAAGAATTTGTAATATATATAAGAATATGTATTATATATAATGTATGTATGTTATTTTTTGAAAGCAGAAGGCCAATTCGAAAACAGTGAAGACACTTTGCATTTTTAAGTTCGCTTTAATCCGTCCCGGGAGACTATTTATTTACAAAAGGCGCGGACAAGGCACGTCCGCCACAGCGCGGCACAAGAGCAAAAAAGGCAAGAAAAAAAGAAGGCAATCATTTATCCTTGGTTTTATATAACATGAGATATTGAGAGGGAAAATATTTTTTCATAGTGCTTATATACTATTAAGATTCTGATAGGGATTTCTCACACATATCCATTCTGATAAGGGAAACACAATCTTTAAAAGAATCGGCTTGCTGGACATTTTCTTATCCCTTCACGCGGAGCTTGTAAAAGTGCAAATGTAAGCATTTTTACAAAGCTTCTCTTGAATTAAGTAGAAAAAGTGGAATGGGATCAGGAAGTAAGAGAATATTTTGTTTGTTTGTTTGTTTCTTATGGCACTTGCCACTGACAAGCCCGCTGTTACGAAGACAGCGATTTAAGCCTGAGGGGGACGTCTCTTATTTTTTTATAGCAGCGCCAACTAGGGCCAAGAGTACGACTTTGCTACTCACGCATCACTCATTTGCTTGCACAACCCCTTTTTACAGGAGGGCACATTCACACATCTCACAGATAGAACAACAGAAGAACAACCATGCCCAAACCGGGACTCGAACCCGGGACGCCCAGATCACGGGGAAGACGCGCTACCCCTATGCCAGGACGCCGGCAGAGAATATTTTAGAATGACTTTGATATGGACTGAATTAAGCTTAAAAAAATTAGAAAGTTAATTAAATTTAAATTACATATATGTATTATGTGTAAAAAAATAATTCAGTTGCATAAATATTAATATGCTCACAACCACAACTCAAGCCTGTAATTTCGATAGTCTTTCTAATCTGGTTATTTCTCTCTTTGCTATCCTTTAATTAGAAGTGGTCGTTTGATTAGAAATTTTGAGGTAAGCATTGACGATTCATGCGGCAGCCAACGGATTAGGATTGAAAACTTTTCATTAATCTTATACTATCAGCAACCATTGTCAAAATTTTAATCGTACAGTGCTATCTCCAACATAGAATCCTCAGCTATTTTCATCTATTTTATTGAACATTAAAGCTCTCAATTTCCAGAATCCACCAAACGTTCAAGGCACCTGCGCATGCGCTGGCAAATTGGTTAATCCCTAATTTAATTACAATTCTCTGTCTTTAAAAAATATATTGGCATTCTAGATTAAGTGTTAGTGAGCATTAAATGTGAGCATATAACTTTTACATATATTTTATTAAAAGTAAATAAGATTCTCATCGTTTTGACTTTCCTAGCACCTGGGAGACTAGGAAAGCTCGGCAGTTTCTTGTAAAATCGTGTTTTTTCGGAGAAAATATTTGAATACGAAACCTACATATGAACGGGTCATTTAAATAAAAAAAATCATGAATGCAGTTTAACATGCTACTCGAATTGAAAAACACAATAATTGCATCATTACTGTTGGATGTGAGCCGAAAGTATTCGTACTTGCATGTTGTCATATACCGCCATCTCACAAAATGTTGATGTACAAAGTAGGTTATCATCCTATGACAACAGTGCAAGTGCCACAAAAATTTATAAGTTAAAGCTATTTGACATTGTTAGCACTAGAGCACACAGAAAAAGGCTCTAATAGTTAATTTAAAAAAAATGGTTTTGTGTGTGTGTAAAATCGCATTTTTTCAGGAAATTGTATTTTATAATATAAGCATAATATTTGAAATAAGTGTCGTGGCCAATGAGGGAGAAAACACTTTGAATTTTTTATTTCGTTTTTTTTTCTCTCCCGGAAGGCACGCTTTATTTACAAGAGACTTGGACAAGGCACGTCTACTCACAGCGCTGTACAAGAGCAGAAGAAACATAAAAGAGGGACAAATTAATTATCCCTTATATATCATGAGATTTTGATAGGGATTTCTCTACACGCGCCGATTTAGACAAGTGAATGTGCTTACTGGACAGTTTTCTATCTCTTCACTCGAAGTGTGGGAACTTGTAGGGTTTTAGCCGATTCAGCAATTTTAGAATTCGTATTACATTAATTAAATAGAAAAATTGGAATGGGATCAGAAAATAAGAGAATAATGAATGAATGAAGTTGATATGAGCTAAATTAAACTGAAAGTTAGGAAATTAATTTGAATTTAAATTAGAGTTTAAAATATCATATATATATATATATATATATATATATATATATATACAGGTGGTTATAATTAAACTTCCCCTATAAACAGCATTATACATTGCAAACGGATGAACGGATTGCAACGAAATTTGTTATATAGACTGTACACGAAATGCTCTCACAGAATTTTGAGAAAAAAAGTTCCAAAATGTCCACCAGGGAGCGCCTTTTCCGGTAAAACATTAAATTTAACATAATAAACTTCCAAAACGGAATACAGAAACAATACTTACAATACAGAACAAGAATTACGAGCAATAAAATGTAAAACCGGGGAAAACTGTCGGTTTTAGGGAAAAATGTCGAGATCTTCATGCTTGCGAAGAAAAGGAAGCTTTATGCAAAACAAGTTAGGGTAAGAAACGTTTTCAGTCGTTATGTTTTATGTCAATGTTTCCGGCTGTAATGATGACGGTATCTTGTTGCGACGTTGAATGATTTAAAGAACTCGATAACGCTTCATGTGCGAAGCATCACAACTGATCAGTTACAATCTGCTGTTGAACACACTGTCCGTATACTTGATATTTTGCAATGAATGAGGGTGGTCACATGGAGTTCCTTTCCCTCCATCATCCTGGACACGAACTGCTCCTCTCGTGCAATTTCGTCCTAATCTACTGTTGTTTCTGCAAACTGAACTGCTTTTTTCCCCCCAAAAAATAGCGTACTGTTATTTTTTCCATGCCTTTATTTAATGTTGTTCGATGACAAAGTGATCAGCAACTAGTCAATAAATGTTAATATTGTTTCTGCATTCTGTTTTGGTCGTTTATTGTGTTAAAATTGTTTTTACGGAAAAGGCGCCCTCTGGTGGACATTTTGAAACTTTTTTTTTCGACATTCCGTGAGCGCATCTCGTATATAGTGTATATTCCAAATTTCGTTGCAATAGTTCACCCATTTGCGATTATGATGCTGTTTGTAGGGGAAGTTTAATTATAACCACCCTGTATATATACAAGAATTGTTCGTTTGAAGTCGTAAAATTTTGAAATTTCCAAAAATAAGCTTTCATATTATGATGTTCTTCAATTTTCTAAAGATTGGGCTAATTGTTGAATTTTTTGTTTTTGTTTTTGTGTATATAATATAAATATATTTGTATTTTCTGCTCCTATATTTCCAAAATATTTATCTTAATGATAAATAATTTCTTAAAAATACTGGTAATTCCCAATATAATTAAGCCATTTTGTGCTATTGCGAAACTTGAATTAATTAGCCAACAAATTATGCATACATTTATTTTTCTGATGAATAACGCAGCAACATTCTGCTTTTTTTTTCTTCTGGAGACTGTTGTAACAGGAATTTTGTCTCTGTGCTCTAATTATACCTCATTTTCGTAATGCTGTTTTCATTTTCGCTTGCAAGAAGAATTAGGGACTACGAGATCCATGCAGTTTTGTTTTGTGCTGCCTCAAAAAGACTCAGATATTTTGTTATTCTAGTTATTAAATTATTATGTTCTCCTAAATTATTAATGAATTCCTTGCCATGTTATGACCTACAATGTTTTTATCCAAGTATTGTGATATCATTTGTGCAAAATCCTGTAAATAAGCGGTGCTTTTTGCTGATACAAATGAAATACAATAAAATTATAACATACTTTTGTATTATATGTTAGATTTGTTTAGTCTACATTTGGACGAAATAAATCTCAGATAATCGCGTATGCTAAAAAATAGAATGAAACCAACCAATAGAATGAATTCTCTTATTTTGCATAATACTGAGAACCTAAAATGAAAAAAATAATAATAATAAATTAGAACGAACACTACGTTTGAGGTTTATTTTTCTATTCTATGTTTTAAACAGTCTCAGAAGTACAATTATTTACATCGTATCTCCAGAAATCGATCAATTGTAAGCGTTAAAAAAAGAATAACCACTTTATGATTATTCTTTTTAAACATTTATTTGATTTGGTTGCTTAAAAGTAATGGATTTCCATCAGCCCTTATGGGTGATTTACAACTTCAAATGCTTTACATGGGTACTGTAAGCGTACCTTCTTACATAGAATTCTGAGTAGTAATTAAAATAAATTTATAAGAATTAATTAATTTAAAGGTTCTAAAAATACATAAATATGTTATCATTTATGAATTTTTTTTTATTTCAAACTATTTAATTAATATGTGCAACTCAAAAGAATTTTACTACAATTTTTCATCATTTAACAATTAAAGGATTAAACGCCTATTTAATTTGACACCTCATGTTTCTGAAGAAAGAATTTTGAAATTGATTTTATTCCCTCAATTCCTATTGAGTTACATTGTGAAAACTTTATAAATTTTTTTTATCATTTAAAATATTTTATTTTAATGATTTCAACTATTAAATTTTAGTTAGCGGATTAATGAACTTAAATTTTTGTGCAGGTGATTTGACTTGGTAGTAAATGTTAAAAAAATTAATACTGAATAATATTAATAAAAAGAATTATAAATTAAATGTTAAAGGATGATATATAATTAAAATTACAAAAAAAAATAATCTATAGCCTGCGAAAAATATGTGAGATGTGTGTGTTAGAATTTGAGAATCCAATTGACTCCAGTATTATGATTTAATACTCAGATTCTTGACACTTCAGGCTATTAAAGATTAATATGGGATGTTTTTTCACATTTCTCTTCATTATTTGATACAACTGTAAAACACGAATTCGTGAAAATCAGTTTACTGCAAATAAAAACATATATTACTGAATAAAATCGAAAGTGAAAAGCTTGGAATAGAATTAAAGATTGGCAAAAGCAAATGATTGAATGCTTTGATGCGTGAGTTTGAATTGCTACATAACATTTAAAATCATTCTTATTGTGTGTTGTATTGTGCAATTTGTGTATCAAATTGAATTTAAAAAATATCAAAACTAAGAGAAAATATTATTAGGAAATGAAATTGATATCATCAAAAATGTAATCTTTTGATTTTCTTAAGATAATGCAAAGACCAATTTTTTTTTAAAGATAATTCCTTTTGGGAGATACGAGCATCAATTTTTATAAACAAGTCATAATGATATCCATCTGGAGACGGTTAAGTCTATTTTTGAGCTTGACTTAAACATCTTTTAAGCCTAATTCTTGATTTTTTTTTACACCATCTTCCCTTTGACTAATTGATGGGCATTTACTTAAAACGGTGAACTCTCTCGAGAACGTTTCTTATATTTTGCAGCTTTATTAATTAACTAAGCGAAGCACTGAAATAAGCGCAACTGCAGTAGCGTACAGTGAAGTAGTCTGAAATTTGAACGATAGTTTGTTTACATTTGACAATTGCCATTCGACAAAAAGAAGCGGGAGATTTCTGCGTTATCTACTTAAACATTTTATGTGTTAAATATTTTTTCTGAAGTCACTTTACAATCCACGCTTTCCAACCTCCCTTATTTTAAACATAATAATAAAAAAATGTCATAGTTCGCACTCTATCAATTAGCTAAGTGAAATGTTGAAGTAAGCGCAACTGCAGAAGCGTACAGTGAAGTAGTCTGAAATTCGTACGATAGTTTGTTTACATTTGACAAAAAGTAATAGGAGCGATTTCTATGGCACGTACGTTATCGTTTTAGGTATAATAAATATTTTTGTTAAGTCCTTTTACAATCTACGCGTTCCGACCTCTCATATTTTAAATATAATAAAAAAAGTAGTTCGTACTCTATTAATTAGCTCATTGAAGTAAACGCAGCTGCTAAAACGTTCAATGAAGTAGTCTGAAGTTCATACGATAGTTTGTTTACATTTAGCTGTTTTCATTCAACAAAATTTAATAAGAACAAATTTTGTGGTACATATATTAGCATTTTATATATAATGTAATAAGAACGATTATTGTGCTACGTACATCAGCGTTTTATGTATAATGCAATAGGAACGATTTTTGTGCTACGTGCATTAGCGTTTTATGTATAATGCAATAAGAACGATTTTTGTGCTACGTGCATTAGCGTTTTATGTATAATGCAATAAGAACGATTATTGTGCTGCGTACATTAGCGTTTTTTGTATAATGCAATAAGAACGATTATTGTGCTACGTACATTAGCGTTTTTTGTATGATGCAATAAGAACGATTCTTGTGCTACGTACATCAGCGTTTTATGTATAATGCAATAAGAACGATTTTTGTGCTCCGTGCATTAGCGTTTTTTGTATGATGCAATAAGAACGATTCTTGTGCTACGTACATCAGCGTTTTTTGTATGATGTAATAAGAACGATTCTTGTGCTACGTACATCAGCGTTTTTTGTATGATGTAATAAGAACGATTCTTGTGCTACGTACACCAGCGTTTTTTGTATGATGTAATAAGAACGATTCTTGTGCTACGTACATCAGCGTTTTTTGTATGATGTAATAAGAACGATTCTTGTGCTACGTACATCAGCGTTTTTTGTATAGTGTAATAAGAACGATTTTTGTGTTAAGTACGTTAGCGTTTTATGTACATTTTTTTTCTTAAGACATTTTACAATCCATTTGTTCCGATCGCTCACATTTTAAACATAGTAATAAAAAAATTATTTCGTGCTGACGAGTTTATTTGGAGCACCCGTAGTTACTAGGTACCATATCTGATTTCGTGATATTTGTTGGCCACTCTTATATATTTCAACATACTAAAAGATTATATTTTATGAACTGATTTCATTTAACGTAATTATATACGAATAATCATAAAAAATATCGAGAATTGCAGATATAAAATCCTTAACTAGCAATTAATTTAATCACTCAGTTTCTCGAGTAAAAAATTCTTCCCGATTTCTGATATATTCATTGTTCAATGTTTCAATTTTTGTTGAGCTCGAAATTACAAAACGATAGTTTTATTGGTTTTTACAACTCTCCGCTGGCAATGTTATTTCCGTTATCACACTAGACGTGTCATAAAATCTCCACATAACGCCAACTAATAAAATCTCAGATTGCTGTGGCACACCCCCGCCCGTAAGAAACGGCAATAAAAAACATTCGCAATCGTCTGTTGATACAAATGTATCCCATATCCTGAATCTGGCAATCGGCATGTTGTTTATGAATGTTATGTCTAATAAGAAGCAAATAGAATGTGGAGAACTTTTGTATTGATAAGGAAAAGGAACGAACGTTTGCGGAAATACTTTTTGCTGCGTCTAAAATTTGAAATGTTGATGAGTATGCGGAAATTGTGGTGTGGTCGGTAGTTTATTGTTCATTAGTGTATGCACAATTTCTTACTGCCTTTTAAGAGCCTTGAGAATTCAATATGCGCATGTACATTTAAGTTAAAAATCACCTAGTGTATTCTGCCTTTTATTCTCAGTGGCAGACTTCTAAATAGGCACTGTCTAGGGTCGCTGTATTAAGGAAGTTCGCTGAGAAGTTGATTAAAATAAATAGTCTAGTTTCAAAATAAATAAATTAAAAAAAACAAATTCAGTGACTTAGTACTACTATGTGTTTACACTGAGTTAATAAAATCCTTATTAAATGGATTTAAGTATTCATTAAATATTTGTTTATAATGTATTAAAGATTAAATTAATCTTTTTCAAAAATTATCTTCTATTTAATTTGATAGGTTGTATGAAATATTTTTTTTTCTATTGTGTTTGTTTGAAATTTATTATTTCTCCACATTTTATGATCATAGTTAAATGTTTTCTATTTGAAAATAAAGAATTCGTTAAATAACAATTTTTTAAGAATTTAGTTATTTTTTCCCATGGAATGGATGTTAAAAAAAAAGAAATAAAATCTATACATTTTTAAGAAGTTATTAAGATAAAAATAAAAATAATAAATAAAAATAAATCACTATTACATTGGTTAAGTTAAATTACTTTGAAAATTTGAAACTAAATTAACCACTTATTAATAAAAATTCCTTATTCTGCAGAACCAATGTAAACTTTCACAGATTTTCTACTCTAAATGCTGCTAGTTTATATACCATTTGTGATAGGTATACACTAGAAGTTGGAAAAATAATTTAAATGTTATAAAACCTTATTTTATACTTATATTTTTTTGTTTATAGAACTTTATATTCTATCAAACTTTTAAAATGTAATAATTCATTATGTCTCATATTAAATTTCAATAAATTTACTGCTGAATGTAGGCTACTAAATCTAGATTTTTATATTACCCCCTACTTTTTTATTTCATATTTAATAAAATGTTTTTATCGCATTATCATTTTTAAAAAAGTTAACTCCACTTTTCAATGTTTAAAACTGACCGATTTATGAAGCTTTTGAACCTCATTATTTCAAGCCAATCCACAGCCGTCACGGGAAAACGAAGCCCATTGATTGGCTAATCATCTTTGAAGCAGTCTTAGAAATGGTCGAAAAATCAGCTAAAATAGTGATATTTAAAGCTTTGTAATTTTGCATGTGTTTGTCAATGGATTATAGGATTTTTTTGTTTAAAATATTAGTGAGCTAGAAATAATTTACTAAATTATGCTTCATTGGAAACTGTTATGAATATAAATTTGATATTTTATGAATTAATTGAAACTTTATTGATTGAAACAACATAAAATTTAATTATTTCATCCTTTTCAAAACAAATCCATTTGAAACTATAGACCTATTTTAATGGATTAAAACACTATTTGGAATATGACTAGATTGCTTACGCTGTGTATTTTAGCCCTAGTTTTGTTTTCTGTTCCACTTCTTCGAACTTGAAAATGAATTTATTCAAAATTAAGTTTAAATGTTTGAAATCTTTTTCTTTTTTAGATATAAAACTGTAGTCCATGTATTATTATTTTAAAATTTTTATTGTTTTAAATGTTTTTCATATAGGGGCACTCTCAATAATGCATCTAATTATTAAATACACGCAAATTCTTTGATCTGATTGACATATTTATGATAAACAAAGGGGATGACCTTTCGAGCATGATTCATCTATGACAAATTCTCTACCTTCTTTTAATATTTTATTCCACTGAACACTCTTGTTTTTGATGAGCAATTGTCTTTAAAGGCCTCTCGCAGTATTTCACCTTTTTAGTCTCAAGACATGCTTTACGCAAACACATTTTAATGCATATTCTTTATTCAATAACATTCGCCTTTCTAAGAATTTGGCAAAATTAAAATTCGATCTCACAAAAAAAAAAAAAAATATTATTCCAGACGATAAAATGAAATAAATTCCTGACTGTTCTCAATTGTTTATAGAAGTTGTAAAAATGTTTGATAAAATTTTGAAGATATATGAACTTCATATACATTTTAAATGAAGATTTCGGATCGTTTTAGGTCACAGCAGTGTATTAATTCCTTTAGAAAAACATACTTAAGTACACTGTATTCGAAATTTTTGTTGCCACAATTCGTCACTGATTGAATTTACTTTCATAGTCTAAAACGAGAAATTTATATTTTAAACATCCTTTCTTTGATTCATTAGGTCCAATTGTTGATAAAAATCTACAATTTCAGTGGACAGATATATATACCAGGTTTAATTTATCTTGTAATTTTTAATTCTATTTTCAATTATAATGACAGTTATCAGTGGATTTTCCTACAAATCTACAATTCTAATTATAAGGCTATGAGCTATTTATCAAACTTCAATCTTACGGAATTTCTAAGATATTGCATTCTCATGCATTCGGACGGAAAGAGAGACATACATCATCCAATAAATTTCATACGAAATTTGATAAGAGAATCAAAAATTTCTTTTGACTTTTTTTTTGTCTGTATATTTATGATGTACCGTCATTTCGTAAAATCTGTCATTGAAGTTCCTAAATAAGATTGTGCCCGCTAACACTACGGATAATCCATACGCGGATTATCGAAAATTTGCTCCATTAATTTTTACTTTCTCGTATACGTAATATAGAGAAAGTAAATTAATCGTCGAAAATTTTTAACTCGAGATTTTGACCCATCTCCACGTTTCTCACCTCATTGAGTTCGATAAACGTATTTTTGGAAAATTTCTGTTCGAATGTGACAAAGATAACTCAAAAATGCTTTGAGCTAGTCGATTGAAATTTTGTATGCGATCCTTAAACTACATCTGTCGATTTCTGTCCAATTCTATGCAAATGTTATTCAGTGCAAGTCTGTCAACCCAACTGTTCGAATATAGTTAACACGATAATTACAAGCTTTAACAAGAAAATTACTGCGTGAAAGCTTTGACCACTCCGGCTTGTGGTTAACATAATGATTGTTATTATAAATATTGTGCTAAGATCCTCACTATATTACGTTCTTTATATTAACTGAGTATTGTTACAAACCTGTAATTTTGCTTCCCAACACGAATAGTGTCATCGTAAGAAAGACCATTTTACAATCAGCCCTGTGGATGCTGATCGGGTGCCGCGTCAATGATCTCAGAGTTATGCGACAAACTTGGCGACTTTGTTGAAAAATAGATAATGCTAGAAACTGCGAGAATTTCAACGATCCATCTAATAGGAACTGAGATACGCCCAGAACCTTCTCGCTCCGCCTCCCGGGAACTAATAAAGGCCGACAGTCTCAAGCTGTAATGAATTGGAATGGTAAACCAGATCGGAATCGTAGACAAGTAGTGAGTCTTCGAGAGGTTAGCGAAGCAACGGAAGAGTGCCAGCGTTGTGTGGAGCCCAAGCTATTGCTAAACTGGGCTGTGTGTCGAGTTCTGTTGTCTACTGTGGAAGCAGCGTCGTGTCATGTGTGGAGTAGCCAGTCGTTTAGTAGAGAGTCGGCTGTCGGAACAGCTAAAGCGAGGAGACAGTGAGAACTTCAGCCGTTTGGAGAGACCGTAGAGCGAAGCTCAGAAGGATTCCTCTCCTGCTGGATTTTGTCTGGCCGCTCTGTGCGATGTGGTCGATTACTACTTGCGGGCTACTGTTTGCTGTAGTGTGCTGTCCTGTATATACATCTCGGCTGTATATAGTTGTTGCCTTTGTAATCGTAATCTTTGTCTTTGCGTTTAATAAACGTCGTTGTTGTTTTCTACTGACGCTTGTTGATTGTATTTTCACACCATACACCCACTACAAGGCGAACCCGGTGATCCATAACAGTATTTTTTAATTGAATGAACACATGACAATCTTAATTACATAAAAATATCAATTTCTGGATTATTGATGATACTAGTTATTTTTAAGCTCGTGTTTTTTTAATGAAATCATTAACTTTTTAAAAAAAAATATCCATCAAAATATGCATTGCTAAATGGAGATATCAAGCAGACTATTAACAGGAAGTTTTTGAGTTTAACTTCCCCAAGTTACTGTTAACGCCATGGCAAATGCTTTGCAAACTTCCCTTATAATAATCTTAATCTATTATAATCCACTGTTACTAATTCAAATAGAGTCGCCAGTGTTTGCTTTGATAAACAGAATTGTTGAGTTGTTTGATCCGCAAACATTTACTCTCTAGTAACTCAATCGAGTTGGAAGGCTTTAAACTGAATGATAGTTAAAGGCTTAAGAATCAACTGCTTTGAACTGAATGACAGCTATAAACTGAAAAGATCTAATTAAGAATGAAAAGATAGTTCCGTTATGATTATTAAAGTTCAGATGGATACTTTACTACGCTTGCGTAGTAATAAGATAGGATTATTTTACCATTGTTTTAATTGTATGTGCAATTGCAAAGAAAAATTTTGAACCAGGATTTGTGAGAATTTGTTTTCAATACCAAATTGGTGTCAGCTGAAAAATATATATAGCAAAGTTCAGAATCGACTTCTTTAAAATTTTCCATTTTTCCATTTTCGTTTCGTTTTTATAAAGATAATTATATTTCGCTAAAGTATAATAATTTATAATTCCTCTTTCAGTGAAAACATTTGTCATATGTAAACACATAATACAAGGGGAAATTATTTTTATTGCAGAAGCATCTTTTTATTATTATTACCTTGTGTACGAGGAAGGGCCTCAGTGGCGCGGTCTCATCTCTAAGACCTAAGGATCCCAGGTTCGAGATCCAATTCTCCCGAAGAACTGTCGTATAAGCGAGTCTATTGCTTGTTAAATCCACCGGGGCCATAGGCCCTCTTGCTGGTGTGGAATTCTGGAGAGGGAAGTGACAGCTCAAATGTCGTCCTCGTTATCTGACCGCGGTTTAAAATGACGACGTCCGTCTCCAAATACCATAGTGTTGTTTTAAAAGGGAACATCAATATAACTAAACTAAACCAAACGTGTTGGAGGTATCAAATATATGATTTTATCAAAAGTTCGTTCTCGAGGTTTTAATGAAACTTTATGTCCCAGAGGTCCTCGAGTGTAAACAAAAAACAAAGTCTGGAATTACGTCTGTATGTTTATGAATGTAACTAATTCAAAAATGTATTGAAATAAAGAGATGAAATTTAGTATATTGTCATAACACAAAAGTTAAAGAATTTCCATCAAACTCTGGACTGAACCCATCGAAGAGAAGTATGTCTGCACGGGTGTAAACTATATCATTAAAAAAACAAAGAGGTAAATGACTGAAATTTGATATACTGATTTATCATTGTAATTATAGATGTATCTTAAATTTTGACTAAATTTGTGAAACATGGTGACCATTTCTTTGGCAGTACATACGCGATTGAATGAATGTAATAGTTTAAAATTGCAGCGGCTTTTAGTATGAGGTCTTATGACCGAAATTTTAGATCTTTGGTCTCATAGCTTGAAAAAAGAAACCGAAATGTTTTCTCAGTTTTCTTTATTATAACACGAAGCACAAAACGCGCTGTATTTCGTCACTACATTTGGTAATTAATGAATGAGATCATTTGCGCTTATGGACTACCGTGAGCTTCGAGGATGTGTTGCCATTTTCCCTGCAATACCCCACTCTCTTTAAACATTCAAGGGATATAGAGGGAAATGGAATAAAAATACATAAGACGCTGCATTGTTTAAGCATGCGAGAAACCGCTGCTGATTTAATACAGCTGACCATAATCATTTTATTGAAGTTATAAATGTCTGATCTATGCCATAAACAAGTTTGTCACCTGTGCACACCACCAAGAACAGTTGTTTGTGTGGCAAGGTAACAATAATTCAACTGAGTAAATGAAATTTGAGTCCTGTAGTTTGCTTGAGAATCGTGTGATCTATTTTTTTTAAAAAAATTCACAGTTTATTTTTAAGGGATGGTCTATAACAGAGAACGATTGTTTATAGTTGATTTTGAAAATAGTTATAGGCTGTTTCTGATTTATAGAAGAGACACAGAAAAACTAATTTTTTTAAGAAATAAAGAATTAAGATATTACGAATAACATAATATATATTGAGTAATATACAATAACATAACATAATATATAGTATAACATAATATAAAACGTAATCTGTATTAACCCTTTCTAGGCCGTGGGAAGTATGCTTCCCACCAAATTTATCAATCTTTGTATGAAATTATGTAGGTTGGCAAAAGTTCTGACAATTTTTTTTAGTAAGTCAGAAACTTAGATGCTTCAGTTCTTTATCTCAGACAAAATGTCTTGATTTGTTACTCAATTATTAATGAACCAAATGAATTAATTTATCAAATTAAATTTATCTAATAAGCTAAATAAATCCCTATTCTTATTCTAATTTCAAGCCAAAAAATATTTTAACATAATTATAATTATTTAACATATATTGAGAGTAACATAATATCATTTTCACATATACTTGATAAACTGCTAAACAGCATTTCACAATCAAAAAATTAAAGATAAACAACGGAAAAACACCGACTTCTTGCATTTGTGCCATCGAAAAAAAATAATAAATGTTCCGAGGTGCAATCATAAACATTTACAACTTTCATTGTGTAAACATTGTATGTTATTTCTGTTTTACATAGCGTTTATCATTTTCTGGAACAAAAATACTGTAAAGGTCTTAAGATTAAGATAAAAATTTTATTATTGGATTGCATGAGTTATTGAAAATCTAGATAAATACTGGATTATATTTTTAAAAGATGACAAACGTTGTTATTGGAATTTCTTCAAATTATATCGTTTGATGGCTTTAGGATTAGTAGAATTTCTGTCTCTTGTATATCGTTTGGTGGTTTGCAATTAGTATGATTTTGATTATTTTGGAAATCCATTTTAGATTATCACCTGCAGAACATTAATTTTATCAATTGGAAGACAGAAGTTATTAATTGACGGATATTTCTCGTAGCGATCATTGAAATGGTGTAAATTTACAGAAAATAAAAAAAAAATCATTTATTTTTAATTAGTCGGTTTTGGTTATCGACATAGTGGAACTTTTATTTTCTCGTATACGTAGTATAAAGAAAATACAGCAACCGTCAAAAAATTCATACTCGAGATTTAGACGAATCTCCACGTTTTATACCATTTTGATTTAGAAAAACACTTTTTTGGGAAATGTCTGTCTGTCCGTCTGTCTGTGACAAAGAACACAAAAACGTTTTGAGCTAGACGGTTGAAATTTGGTATACTGTCTTTACACCGAATTTGCTGATTTCTACCAAATTTTTAATTAAATCTGTTCAGAGGATGTTCGCCTGTCCGTCCGTTCGAATATAATTTAACACGATAACTACAAAACGAAGAGGGCTATATAGATAAGATTCGGAACACATATTTGACATCTATAGCGTAAACACTTTTCAAATTTTGAACCAAATCTATACTTTCACAACTATATAAACGAGATAATTTAAACAAGGAATATTTTAAATATATAAAGTTTGGTGAGTGATTTTGTGCTATATTTGTAGCTGTATGTTAAATCTGTTGGATAAAACTTATTTATTTTTCACCAAATTCTATTTTTGGATAATATAAACCGCATGCCATGGATTAATCGCCAAATAACTCACCAAAGATGACATAACGCTAAATTCAAGCCAAAAGTTAATATTTCGTAACTTTTGTACACCAGTGCCATGCAAGACGCTCTCTAGCATGACAAGTTTGCTAAAGATTTATGCGAGAAAATTGTGGGAAAACCAGTCCCGCTGGTTTAATATCTCAAAATTCAAGACTTTTATTAAATCATAAGAATATGCCTTTTTTAATGGTTATTGAATGGTTTATGTTCAAATTAGCTATTGAAACGAAACAAACGAATTGAATAAAATTCCGCTTAAACACCTCCCATCAAATACTGATTAAACATAAATTGTGTTATACAGAAAAATCTTATATGAAAGAAAACTGTACGGTAAAATGGAGTTGTAAAGTGTGCCTCGTTGTAATGAACAAGTACTAATTAAAATCTACACTTTCGGTTTTACTGACAAATTACGTCGGTAAATTGTCCGTTTTACCGACATTTAAAAGAAAAAAATGTTTAATATAAAATTTACAATTTTATTTGAAACTGATTTATTATGAATTTTCTAGTTCTTGTTATTCATAATAAAATACTATCTTCTTCTGTTCACTCGACGCATCCTTAAATCTCTCATTGTTAAGTAAGTATTAACCTGTGTTAAAGTGTTGAAAAATATGGTTTCCTTTCGAAATGTGGGTTTAACAGAACATATAGAAATTAACACAAAAAGGCTTGTGAAACAATCAAAATTCCAAACTGCGAGTAAACAATAATATTTTCCATGAAAAAATTTAGTGGCTTAAATTTTTAATTTAAAATTTAATCATGATTAAACATAAAGCCAGCTATCACAGGAGACGTGGACGTTTGTCTAACTAATAATTTTGAAATTTTCATGTAATTTTACACTATTTTCGTCCATTTTATGCTTTCAATATCCCTTAAAACTAAGAGCATGATTTCAATTTTTTAAAAAATATTTATTTTTATTTATAGAAAAAAATTGAATTTAATTGCTATGTTTTAGAAATTTTCCTTTTTTCAATTTTATTCCACTACAAATTAATCTTTCAATATAATTAAAATTGTTTGTTTCTTCTGGCAACAAAAGCTCATTTGAAATACTCAAAAACGTATAAAAAATTCTAAAATATTATAAAATTTATCCAAGCAATTGATATACACTTTAACGTAACACGTTAATTAAAAAGTAATACATTTTAGTAGATTTTAAGTTGCGTACAGCTCACAAAAATCGATTACCTCACAAATTCAATTATATGATGACACAATATTTTTTTCCAGATAATTAATTTACATAACAACACATCTCATCCAGCTTATGTCACCGATATGTCAAAAATACTTCAACTTTTTCCCTGTTCGAAATGTCGTCTGCCAACATTTTCAAAACAAATCAAGGTTTCATGTCAGGAGACCGGTGAAAAATGCATTTCATCATTGAAATGAAAACCCTCTACGAGTTCCAAAGAAGTTACATCTTTTCTGGTTACCCATGACAACTGAGAGACTGTCTTTGTCTATTTTCCCGCCAAGCGATGTAAGCCAGATATGAAAAGAATAATTCTTTCATTTCGTTTTCTTTTTCTTTTTTCTTTCAAGCGGGGATCTCTGCACTGACGTCATCCTCGATACAAATACCCACCTGTTGAAGCGGAGGATTTCTTAATCTTTATTTATTTATTTATTGCAATTGCTTTTCCCGACAGATAATACTCGTGGAAGATCGAATAGGACATGCGCTTCGAATGAGAATCGATCAAATATTCTTTTTTTTTTTTTGTCGTCTGGCAGGTATGTAAGATTGATAAAAGCTTAATCCTTGTTTTTGTTTAGCGGGAGGTGTTTTTTTTTCCTGTCACACTAAGTAGATCAAATATGACGTTATTATCCAACATTTTTTTTTTTTTTTTTTTTTTTTTTTTTTTTTTTGCGGTGAAAGGAATTGAGACTGTAGTTTACCGAAAATCGAAACTACCACAGATGATAAAGACAGTCTTTGTAGTTTTGTTCAAAGTACATTGCATCGTACATTGCGTTCTACGGTCAGCATATGAATATGATATTTATTTTTAGATTCTTAGGTGACTGTCTCTGTCATTCGTTCCCAAAGCCCAGACCTTGAAACAAAAGGAAACAAATATCTGAGCGCCAAATAAATGCCAAAAATATCTTTGAAAATGAATTTGTATATTTTATTCCTCGATTAAAAAGTCAAGACATTATCAAATTATTATTAACTCAAAATTCTTAATTAATTTTATATTGATTTATCCATTAGGTAATGATTTTATGGTAAATAGAACAGAATAAATCTAACACTGCATTCTTTTGTGAATAGGTTCGATAATTGCAGATCTACAGCAGCAAAAATGGTCTTTTTGAAACTTTCCCGCATATTTTTGATAAAATGTGTCCCCCTATTCTCCACTTTTAATAAAAATTGTTGGCAAGGGTATAACTACTTGGGAACCAGCTCTGATTTGTATATTATGTACTTATTGATTAGTTTTTTGTTTTTATTTTTTTCTATTTTCGTTGCTATTGAATTTTTATTATGAAAAATATACGATTAAACGATATTAAGAATAAAAAAAGGAGGGGAAAAAAAGAGAGTAAACACAACATACTAGAGCTACATCTATACTAGGAACATTTTTTTTTACATACTCTTGTATATGTTGAAATTCAAAGATATTTCAAATAAACAGCACATTTTAATGTCCTAGATCATATGAGAATAGTTGGTCTTGAGCTGGACACACCTTTTCTTTCTTACTTTTCTTAATAATCATTCTCGTTTAAAGTCATCATAATTTCCTTCTGCTAAAGAGAGTTTTGTAGGTGCTGTACTCTTCGTCTTAATACTCTTTTATTAATTACAAAAGTAATTTTAGATTCTGTTTTTTGGCTAAAAGTAATAAACCTTCCTTTTTCATTAGTTTCTTAGTTCTAATTACTATTGTTATTATTTTTTCTCGATGTCTTTCATTCGAAATATATTTTTCAATTCTTTTTTTTATCTTCCATTCGAATTTTCCATACGAAGTAAATAAAGAATGTAAAAAGCAGATTTGATTTGTATTAAAGTTCTTGCTTTGCTAAAAAAAAAGAATCGTTTATTAGAAATGTACCCCAAAAATGTTAATAAAAATGTTAAGAAATTATTTATGAAAGAAAAAAAATCAATCCATATTGTTATCATTAACATTCTTTAATGATAAGAACTTGGAAAGATTATCATAATTCTTTGACTGATAAGTTTGAAATGAACAAAGAGTTTGGACATTATTTGAAACACAATGGATATCATTAAAAATTTTTAATAATGTAGCAAATGAAAAATTGCTTGTGGAAAGCTTAATTAGTGTTTGTTCGATATTTCTGAAATAAAGGAAAAATTAATATTTCTGGTAGCCAAGCTGATTTTCTACATCTACATCTTAATTATCGGACATCTATTATTAACTTTTAAGTTGAAGCTTCATTTATTTTAAGTAAAATTGCATTCGCTATATATATCAGAAAATAATGGAATGCAGTGAGAGTTATTAGATTCAAATTATTTTTTGCTTCATTAATTTGTATGTTAGATTATATTTTATGTTATAATTTTTTGTATTAAAAATAAATACTGCATCTGCAGAAAAATATTTGCCCCTAAGTTTTGTGTAATTTAAACCCAATTGAATACATTTTATTTTTATTGTAAGAATTAGATTTGAGGCTTTTTTAAAAACTAAATTTATAATGCAAATAATTTTATTTGCAATAATTTTATTTTTCTCTTGAAAAACAATGTTTTGTGCAATTTTATTGTAGGAATGAATACTTCGGTTTTTGTTCAAACTTAATAGAAAAAGTAAAAGAATATATAATTAAATTTCAAACTATTTATATTAATTTATTTACATGATAAAATCGTCTGCTTCTTGTTTTCGTATTTCTTTGTTCATAGAAATATTAATTTTATTCTAATAAATCCATTGCATTAATTTTGAAACTCAGTATAAAATGTTGTTGTTTTTACATTAATCAGAGTAATGAATACATTTAACTTTCAATTTTAAATATAATTCCTAATTTTGTGAAGTTCCGTCATGTCAGAGGGTTTGCGTTTGAAATAAATAAGTCAGAAATACGAACTTTTAAAAAGAAATTTTGGTTATATATATAATGGAGACACCTGTATGCCATAAACTTGCATTTTTATTGATTTAAAAAAAAGAATATATATAGAGTGAAAAGCTAGAAAAGTTAAAGTTCCATTCGTTAAAAATCCTGCCACAAAAAGTTTTTAAAAAAATAATAATAATAATTAAAAAAAAAAAAGAAACGGAAAAATTTTCAGGTTTTTTGAGACATTAGTTTTTCATATATATTTAAAATATACGGATAATTTATATGATAAAAATTCTCTGATTTTTCAAAAATAAATAAATTAAAAAATAAAATAAAACTTGAAAATTTTGTTTTATAATTTAATTTGAAGACAACAAAAGAAAAAGGAGAGGAATTCCAAATATGCTGCTTTTTTATATTCCAAATATTAAATTCATTATTCGTTGGTAGCATTTCAGTTATCATTTACATAATAAATTTTAACATCATATTTCTGACTCATCTGTGGCATTACTGTGAAAACCGTTATCTCACTTTTCATGGTTGTTTATGCTAACTAGGTCACTCATCCTTTTGAGGTAGTGTCAGAAATTGTAGCACCGACGTTCAAAGGTCCTGTACATTTTCCTCGGCCCACAAAGATATACAAATAACTTATTTCTGAAGCAAATTCAAGGTCAAATGCAGATACGGCGCTTCAGTTCGCGGAAAGAAAGGAGAGCTGTGGTTTTGTGGTTTATTTTTACTTTTAAGAGAAAGTTTATTAAAGATATTGAAGCTTTATTAAGCCTTGAATTTCTTCATATATGAGTTGTTAAGAGACGATTTTGAATCTATACTACAATTGATTCATTCTTTGAATAATAATTGCCTTTATCTTTAAAGTAATTGTGGGAACCAAAGACAAGCCCATCTGTCCAAACTTCTTGTCCGATTTCGTCAATTTTTATTTCATATGAAAGATCATGACTCCTGGATATATCATCATTGGTCATCTGTACTACTTTATTCCTTATTTTTGAGATAAACTTAAAAACTCTGCTTCACTATACATTCTTTGAAAGGAAAGAGGGCACACAACAGAATTCTTCAGTCTCTGTACGCAATTTGCTACTTATTATTTCATTTGTAATTTCACAGTGTTTAGGTACATCATTAATATGTACCTTTCCACATTGTCCTTCGCTTTTTGAGAGACGTCACAAAGCAGATCTTTGATACAGTTCCCAAGCCAACAACTGCATAAATTTCTCTAATTAATTTTGTCATTTTTGTGCATAGTTATCGGTATTAAGAATCATCCATTAAATCTGCAAAGCTGTTTTGACGTCTGGGTAATTTTGGTTTTAGTGTTTAGTGACTCAGACAGTTATTATGTGTACGAATTATGGTCAATTGCATATATGCCAGTAACAGCGCTTCTACCCGGACAGCTGTTTTGGTAAAATCGGATCGTTACTGGACTGCTAACCAAAAGGTCCCAGGTTCTATTCTCACGCGTCTCATACCTCTTCAGAATAAATATAAGCATGAATAATAAGTAGTTGTGAAATCGTAAATTTCAAGTTTTAATTTTGTTTCTTTTATGTTGGATTGCAGTAAAGCTGAATGAGCTGATATCTGCAATTTCTATTACGTAAGCTTGCATTTTAAATGTCGTGAGTGTACGTTTTTGCAATTTTCAGATTGTCAATTGTCAACTCCGGAATATTGATGATCACACAAATGGCTAGCGAAGAGAAATTGGTAACAACAACAACATCAAGAAGAAAAAAAATATTTTCTTTTTTTTTATTATTATAACAGAATAAATACCAAAAGTTGTAGAAAATCTGATGCACATTAGAAAAAGGCTTAAGAATTAAAAGAAAATTATTACTTGTAGTAAACTTTAGATGGAAATATGTAAAAATCGCAAAAGTTTTGTTTCCTTGCAATGTGATCTATATCCATAATATTCACGAACAATGAAATCAAAATTTATCAATAAAATCCAGTTTGAAACAACCAGTAATCCACTGACAAAAAATAATATTTCAAATTTTAAAAAAAAATTCTGAAAGAAACTATTAGCAATAATCTTCATTTTGATCTTTAAAGGAAGAATATAATGAATCAGCAAAAATATTAAATAATAAAAAAAAAAAAAGGATTTCAGCTCATAGACCTTGCCATTTTTTTATTAGGCATTTTTTCACATGATGATGAATAATTTAATTTAAACATAAGAAAAGTGCTTGAAGCCAATTTCGGAATGGAAATGATGTAAACCAAAAGAGCAGAGGATATTTTTAACTCCGGCCAGCGATAGGTACGGTGGTGGACGTTTATATATACTTATTAATATTTTACTGGCAAGGTATAAAATTCATCATATATTACAGGGTGTTTATAAAGTCCTGGACCCATTTTGATGTTTAATAACTCATAAAATAATAAAGATAGATTTAAATTAATAACATAAATGGTTAAATAGACTCAAAAAGTTTCATGACCCTTGTCAATGAACTTCCACGTGTGCCCCCTTCGTCGCACGGAGAATATCAAGTTGATAATCAATTTCACGCCAGGTAGCGACAAGCATGTCGGCATCCACAGAGCCATTTGCGCACATTATGGCGATTAACAATGCCAGAAACATGAAAGGATTCTTCATCGGAGAACATTATGCTCTTCAGAAAATCAGCAGCATCTTCTATCCTTCTTAGCATATCTGTTGCAAAGTCCATCCTCCTAGGCCTATCGTTCGGTTCCAAAACTTGAACAATTTGAACTTTGTATGCATGCAGTCTTAATTTTTTCTTAATAACCTTGTATACTTTCTTATTGGAAATTGGCATATCCAATTCTGTTGCCGCTGATCTCACAGATATTCTAGGATTGTGTAAAAATGTCTCTCTGACACGCTCAACATCAAAATCACTTTTGCAAGGACGTCTGGAACGTTTCTTATCTTCGATACTTCCAATTTCTAGAAAATCCTTTTTCCACCGCAAGATGCTGTTTTTGGATGGAGGATCTTTTTGGTAAATTCTTCTGAAATTTCTCTGTGCTTGCACTATCGATTTCATTTCTATGAACCAACATAAAATCTGTGCTTTCTCTTGTGGTGTATGCATTCTCCTTAATATCCGCTCGAATAAAACATCACATACAAAAGTACTAGATAGAACAAACACATCAAAAGTAAACATAACATTGCAATAGTTGCCAAAAACAAAAGAGAGAAAAATGCAATTAATAAGCAGACAATATTTAGAAAAGTACAGATATTTAGACTGGAAAATGAAGTTATCTGAAATTAACCACACGCGCAGACGATATTTACAAAAGTAAAAATATTCAAACCTGAAAAGGAAAATATATGAGTTATTCCATCAATAAATGCCATAAGTTTGTTTATATCTTTATTATTTTATGAGTTATTAAACATCAAAATGGGTCCGAGACTTTATAAACACCCTGTATATTGGAAATTTTAGGAATTATATAAAATGACACAAGATTGTGTCATTTTTAAGTGTGAAAATTATTTTTTTTTAAAGAAGCCTTTGTTATTGTGAGAAATGCGCAGTGAAAATTATAAAATTTTTCTGCAGAAAAAGCCCTTTTTCGATTATTTACTAGAAAAAAGAAAATTTAAATATTTTAAATTGCTTATATTGACTTTGCCCTATTTGAATTCGACAAAAATATCTATTTTATCTTTCTGCAGAATAATCTATAAAATATCTAAATATCTTCTGATATACCATTTATGCCTTTTATTAATGCTTATGAAAAAGTGGAATTTTAAATAGACTGCTTGTAATGTATTATTGCACGCAAGTTTTGTATCTAAATAAATGTCATTTGATATAAACAAACATTAATAAAAAATTAAATTATTCCATTCCGTAGTTTGTAAATAAGCTTTGACACTGCTGCATTGTCTTTTACATAACTGGAATGACATCATAAATCTTTTTGACAAATAACACATATTATTCTTGAGACTAGACAAGATTATGCCTTGTTTTTATTTTAAGACTGACGATTCGTTGACACGTGTTCTAAATTCGTAATGACATCTGCTTCGAGATTCCGTCACGTGATGTATAATAACTATGCATAGTATGCTTTTCCGCCGAGTTTTCCTGTTGGCGTTTTCGTGACGCTTTTCATTCATTTCGCTTTCCCCGTGAGCGTAAACATGATAAAAAAAACAAGCCAATAAAAGAAATATTTCGCTCTTTGAAAAGTCTAGTTCTGATCGTAATTATATACTCATTTGTAAGCTTTTAATGAAGTCTGTTTTAAATATTTTTTTGGAAACAACTGTAAAATGTTTTTGAGCAGAAGTGGAAAATGTGTTTATGTTTGCCTTTTTCTACATTAAGTACCAACAAAAAATATTGTAATTGTCAAAAATCCGATTTCGAAATTTTGACGCATCTCTAATTTATATGTCTCGCTTTTTCCAGTAAAATGATCTTAATGGCTCCTTCAACAAAATATTTTTAAGCTTTTATTTTTAACAGAATTGTGATTTTAGAAACCTTATGGCTTTATATTCATTTTACTATGTAATTTCCTTGTACAATTTGTAAAAAAAAATGGATATAGTCGATTATTTCTAGGTTTTTAACAATGTGACAATTTCTAACCTAAAACTGTACAAAATGTGATACCTTTCTTCATGCTAATAATATATCAAATATAAAATTAAATCTTTCATACATTCTTCTCAGAATTTATATAATGCTTGCTTTCCTGAAAATAATTTTTAGTGTAAAGAAAAATTTAAAGACATAATGTCAAAGATATGTTTATAGAACTCGGGTGGGGGGTCTAAAATGCTTGAATTCGTTAAAATCTCGAGTTTCTGTTGTAGCACTGTTAGAGGACAGTATTGTAGTTATCCGATAATATTATCCTCTAATAGAATTACCGGATAATGGCATGTCCGCCAGATTACCATTTTAAATATTTATTTCTGTATTATTTTTGTATTACAAAAATATATTCATATGATTTGATAAAAACTATCTTTCCCAAAATCGCCATCCGTTATTGTATTTTCCTATTCAAAGATATCTTGAGTTTGAACAGAACTTCTGGTAATTCTGCTCTTTTATAGTTGAATGTTTTTTTTCCTTCTATCTTTGTTTGATAATTATTTTCAAATGCTTCATGTTTACTTGAAAGTTATTCAAATAAACATGAATTCAATTAAAATGAATATTTCATTATTGTTATCAGAAAACATTTTTAAACATTTACCCTTTTCACTCGGATGTCTTCTCTCAGACACCATTCAAGACTGTGAATAATTTTGACGTTTTATTTATTTATTTATTTTTGATTATTAAAAATACCTGCATAGTGGTAAGAAGATGCAGATTAATTTTTCTAGAAATTCAACAAAACAATTATATATATTTATTTTTCGGTGCAATAAATAAGTCCTTGTTTTGGGCGAATACATCGAATTACTTTTCCAAATGCAAAGGGTTAAGCAAGGAGAGTAAGTATCCTTGAATCGGCAACGACTGCATGGATTCAGTCCGTTCACTTCTAATTCCCGGCATACTTTTTCTATTTTTCTCCAGCCATATAAAACTGATAATATTTCACAAGTTCAGCGCGTGTAAAAATATGCAGCCGAGTCGAACATAAAATAACCACAGCGTCTCAAGGTTGCTGAGTGACACTAATGTCTTTACTACAACACAGTTGCAGAGGTTACGAGGAGTCCATCGCAGGTAGAGTGTCGGCAGAGAAGAATCTGATGATTATTCATCTCCTTTTTCGCCCTTTGATACGAATGAGTGGGCTTTTTACTTTCTCGGGTGAGAAGTGTATAAAGAGGAAGCATTGTAGCCATTAAAAAAAAATCTGAAATTGAAATTTCGACGCATTTTTATATTTTACCCCCCCCCCCCTTTAGTCTGAGAAAACATTTTCGGAATTATATCTGTTTGGATATGATACCTGAAAAATGTTTTCAGTTACATGGATGAAATGTGTCGTTTTATCAGATTTGTAGATTTATGTAAAACTAGCCTTCCTTGAAGACTAGCTTGTTGCCCAGATTATTGACTTCCTAGGCACTGATATTAATAAGGAAGGCATTTAAAAAAAGGGTTCAGCGTTTTATTTGATATGAATAAATTTAATTGAATCGCTCTACTGCAACACAAAAATTAAAACACACACACACACACACATTATGAAATTAATATTGTATATGTGAACTATAAAGAATTCTTAAATCAAGATTTTTGAACTGAATAACAAAAATCAATTTTTGTAAAACCCTAATTCGGGCACTTATTTTGTATGGCTATGTGTGTGTTGGACACTAACCAAGGCAGCAGAAGATAAGCTCCTAATATTTTCAAAGGAAACTTTTAAGAAAATTCCATGGTGCCGTAAACGAAGACAACGTATGACGAATACTTCACAACTATGAGTTATATAAAAAAAAATCAAAGTGCTCAACATAAAAACTTTAAGCTTATCGTATCAAAAGGATCGGACACAAGATTAGAGGAATCCATCCCAGCAAAATAACAATTACCGACATTTAGAAAATCTAAAAGTGCCAGTTAAAGACGTCACCCTTTTGGTAGATTGACAACATTAAAAAAGATCCCAACTTGCTGGATGTTAGAAAATGGAAATTTATGGCCCTGGATGGCGTAAGCTTATTGGAATGGTCATGGCTTGTTCTGGGGTGCTGTGCCAAAGAAGATATATTGTTATTGTTAATATCAAAAATTTAAAAAATGTACGGAAACGAAAATAATTCCATTAAATAGGTATTTTTAAAATTTTAAGTACTGCAACAACCATTTTTTTAAGATAATAGTTTTGGAAGATACGGACAATAATTACCATTGATGAATCATAGCGATTATCCAACTAGCGATGATTAAGCCTATTTTCTAGTACGACTAAACTTTATTTGACCCCTGTTTCTATCATCTCTAGTTCTTTTATATGTTCTTTCCTCTGACAGAGTAAAATGTTTGATTACACAATCAGCCTACACTCGACAATTTCTATTAATATTTTGTAACTCAATTATTTTAATTAATGATAAAAAAAAAGTTCAGGGAAGATTTGTATGAGGCTTTGTTAGCATTTAGCTCTTGCCGATTGTGCGATTTCTACGCCACGTACATTAACGTTTTACATACATAGATTGTAAATGAAGTCCATTCTGGGAAAATCTGTCTATTCGGTTATCTTAGTGCTGATGAATCCAGTAAGTAAAAACCATGAAAAGCTAGTGGATAAATTCTGGTATTCAAAATTAGCACCTGAAGCGTAGATACGTATAACAGTTTTGGTTAAATCCTTAAATTGATTGTCTGTCTATGTTTTCGGATTGTCTGTTTATGCACGGAAACGCGACAATTGAAAAACTCAACGACATAAATAAATAAAATTTTGTTTATGATAATTTTGCTAAAGTTAGAACTTACTGTTGGTTTGTTGCTTCAATCGGTGGAAAAAAAAGATGTCCAAAATGCGTGTGCTCTTATATTTACTATATTGCGTAACACAAAACTCTCTTGTGCGAACATCGGAAAATAAAAATCTGATCTTTCGTGATCTTCAGGACCTTGCCCAAAGTCTACAATTTTACTAAGGGAGGGGGAAGGGGGAAGAGACGGGGTAACACATTTTAAAGAAAGTTTGAGATTTAAAAATAAACTAGAAGATAGCATGGAGTATAAATTATTTGCATAGATTTCTTTGGGGATTTTTCTAACTTTAATTTAATATCTTATTTTTGATATCAAATTTTATCAAGCAATTTAAAACGAGTTGCATCTGTACATTAAAAGAACCACTGAGTTTTACAGATTAAAAAGAATGAAATGATTGCATTTTCTATACAGTTACTTAGAGGACGAAAATGGTTTGTGTTTGTCATTATCACGACCAAAAGATATTAAATTTTTGCAGTACAAATCATTCTTTTTCAGGAATTCTGGATGAAAATAATATTAAGAAATGAAAAAAATCATTTTCAATAAATTGCTTCTATTTTTGAAAAATAATGTATTATAAGTTATGTGTATAAGTTATTTGCATGAAAGCTGCAGTAAAATTTTAAATAGAAAGACGTATATCTCTAGTTAAATATTTTAGCAAGAAACAAAATTAGATGGAATTTAAAGGTTTCAAAAAAATTTTTTTATTCATACGGTGTTGTTACTAGCTAAATTATTTGTTATGAAATTGCATTGAAACAATAACATTTATTTGTAGTAAATCATATTTTTGTGACTTTTAAGGAATGTTAAGGCCTGTCTCACATCACAAGCGGTAATTTTTTTAAAAGTTATAGTAAGCTTGGTCTATTAATATGACAAATGCTTTAACTTTCTCAACGATTGTGTCGAAAAATGATCGAAATTTGCTATATCTTTTGATAGTAAATCTATTTTGTTCTCATACTTGTATTTTCTTTATAGCCCAATGGAGTTTTAAAAGTGACTCTTTTAATTTAAAGTATTGGTATTTAATTTTTTTAGTGCTGATGAAATTTTTCCTTAATTATTCTTTTAATTGTAATATTTTTGAAAATACGATATTTGCATGATGTCGGAAATTTTTGACATATGACATCGCACAAATTGTAATACTTTTTCAAAGTGAATTTTGATTATATCGAAATTAAATTTGATTTAATTATATCCCAAAATAATTTGAAAAAGATCTTAATTTTAAATTGCAATCGATAAAATATTAAAATTGCAAATTGCAAATATTAAAATATTCTCTTTTTGCTTACAACAAAGAAAATTTTATAATCTATTCAATTTTTTGTCATTAAATGTTGAGTAAAAGGAAATCATCAATTAACTTATAATTCTTCTTATATTTATTATTTTGATTACATAAAATTTCCCATCAAATAACTTGAAAAAGATCTTAATTTTAAATTGCAATCGATAAAATATTAAAATTGCAAATTGCAAATATTAAAATATTCTCTTTTTGCTTACAACAAAGAAAATTTTATAATCTATTCAATTTTTTGTCATTAAATGTTGAGTAAAAGGAAATCATCAATTAACTTATAATTCTTCTTATATTTATTATTTTGATTACATAAAATTACCTATCAAATAACTTGAAAAAGATCTTAATTTTAAATTGTAATCGATAAAATATTAAAATTGCAAATATTAAAATATTCTCTTTTTGCTTACAACAAAGAAAATTTTATAATCTATTCAATTTTTTGTCATTAAATGTTGAGTAAAGGGAAATCATCAATTAACTTATAATTCTTCTTATATTTATTATTTTGATTACATAAAATTACCCATCAAATAGCTTGAAAAAGATCTTAATTTTAAATTGAAAATAACTTCCATTATAAAATAGTTTCTTTTTGCATACAAAATTATTAATTTTGTTGTTAAATATTCAATAAAGACACAGCATGAATTAAATAAATTTTTATAAAAGATTTCAACCCATAATTCGTTTTATATTTAACCTAAACTATGTGCATAAATTTATTGAATAATAATCTGTAAATACCATAAAAAAGCATCTCTTACATTTATATCAGAACAACTCCCTATTTATAATTTAAATTTCAAACATTGTTCGTGATTCCAGTTCATTTTTAGTACGCTTTAAAAATCTCCACTGCCATCAAAATAGACTGTAATTTTTTTTTTCAACACCGCGAGACTTCCAAACGATTCTGGGAGTTGGAAAGACATAACAAGATTATATACGACGAGCGCGACAATGCACTCTGTATTCGGATATTCTTTTGTCGCCCTAAGTGCAGAAACGCATCGTATAAATTTTTTTTAAAAAAAGCCGCAGCAGTAAAAGGCGCTGCATTCGTGGTCTAATAAAACGTTTTATGTCCGGCGCTAACGGATGAGCGTTTCAAGCGCTTAATTCTCGTGCCAAGCGGGATCTTAACTACTCAAATGGAAACACGTCTTGTGATGACAGTTACAGATGAGGATGGTAATGTCACGTGATTTAGAACCGTATGGAATATTGGATGATAAAAGCTTCATTATAAATCTTCGCCTATTGCGGCTATGAAATTGTTTGTAGTCGGTGAATGATTGTTAATGAATGAAATAAAATTTTAAGGATAATTTCTTTTTTTTTTTTTACTTCCTCGTATGCGAAATATCGAAAATGTGTTTAAATGTTCCAAAATTGGAACCCTAATTTATAATTAAAAAAAATCAAATCTCAACTTTTAGTTCTAAAACAAACGATATTATTCAACAGATAGAAAGTTAAAAAATAACCTAGCTTCGCCGAGAAAAGAAATCCATCGTTTAACCAGAGTTTAAATTGGATACCCAGGCAGTATAGAAACTCAACTTCAACTAACGAGGTCTATATTTGACGGAGCAAGGTACTGTTTGGATTTTTTAAAAAGAAATGCCAAAATCAGGCATTGGATAAGATTTTTATTCGATAAAAAGTAATGAAGGTATTTCTGAACTCTAGAGTATTTCCCTTTCAGTGTTTCTTAAAGTGATATGCGAAGTAAAAAAAAAAATAAAGTTTAGGAATATTCGTAACGAATGAATATGGATGAAATATCGTTTGGCGTTCATATAATATTTTTGTTAATATGCAGTAACAAAATATTTCTTATGAGGACTATGTTTTTATGGAGCAATAATTTTTCGATACTATTTGCATTTTTGGCACTTTATTAGAGGAATTATTTGTCATATAAATGTTTTTCTTTAACTTTTCCATAAATGCATTTGGAATGCATTACAGATTTTTCATAACTATTTCTGATAACTTTCAGATTGCAGCAAGCTTCCTTTTTCATAAAATACCATTATGGCTCTATTATGGTTTCATTTGTTGGCTATTTATTGCCAAACATCATTTGGCGACGTTCTTAATTTTTTGGCATTTTATGGCGTTGACTGGGAATATCAATAAGAACTGCTTGTAATCGTTTATTAAAAGCGAAAATGAAAGATTAGATAATTAAAAGGATTTTTTAATTACTGCTTAATAAGTGCAGTGCTTTTATTTGCTTGTCCACAATGCAACTATTTTTTAAACTAATTAATTTTGTTTGCATCAATTACTGACGCAATTCTTTACATGTTTTACAATAAGAGCCATAGAGGCTTTATCCTATCTTTAATTCAAAAACTTAGTAACTTGTATCAATATTTTTTCTTAATACATTGTTATAAAATTCGCCAATTAATTATTCAGTCACCAATATAGCTGCAGAATTTTTTAATTAATTTCAATCATGTTACATGCTTGTAAATATTTTTATTCATATTGCTATCTAAATAAATTAATTTGTTTTTTTAAAATTTTAATTGTGGAAATATTCCACTTCAGATGTAATATAGTATTTCTCATTTCAATATCAAAATTTGTTACATTAATTTTCGAAATACCAAACGGTAAAAAAAGAAATTTATAGACCTTTAATCTATTAAAATTTCTAAATATCAAACTAATTTTAAATCAATTGTTATTCTTTAAAAATCCTTATTAGAAAATAAGCCAGTTTAGCCGAGAAAAATCTTTCTTCTAACCAGAGTTAAGAGGGGAGGACAAAAACCCAATTTCAACTAACAAGGTCAATACCTAACTTAAAATAGACAGAGATTAAGCTTAAAAAATCTTGAAAGAAACGCATGAAAGAGGTTTTTATTTTATAAACTATAAAGTTATTTTCGAATGATGAAAAATGTTTCTTCGAGTACTTTGAAATATAAAACTCGTTTAAAAAATTTCATGACAGCCCCCCCCCCAAAAAAAAAATACTTTAAAAGTGGAAAAAGCAGTTTATTCCACATAAAATATAATTTTTTTTCCTTTGAAATCAGCAACAGTAAAGTTTGATACTATAAACTAATTTATTAAATTCTTTCAGATCTTATTTTATTATTTTATAACAAATGCCGCTGTACATTGATATATGGTTAAAAATAAAAGAGCTACCGCTGAAAAATCTGTCTTCTAACCAGAGTTTAAATTGGATCATAAAGAAATGAAAGAAACATGGCAAATGCTTTTACACTCCAAAAAATTAATGAAAAATATTTCTAAACGGTAGAACTTAACTTTTCAATTACGTTCGAATATACGATTACGCAAAAAAATCCCTGAAGGTTTTTGGATATTTAAAAATCATAAATAATCATAAGATCGTTTGCAATGTTTTAATTTACTTATCAAAAAGAAAAAAATTCCCCAATTCACGTTGTGTTTTTTCGATTCTAGATACTTAGAATGCTATCGCCATTTTTTTTTCAGACTTTTGACTCAAGAATTGAATTAATCTTATTACCGCTTGAGAGACCTGAAATGCATCTGTAAATTTATTTTGAATAATAAAGATATCGTTTGCTGTATCGTTATCATAACTCCAAATTTTTCATTTATTATGCTAATTATTTTCTTTAACTCTTTATATAAATATCGTTTGGTTTTTTTTACTGTTTGTTTCTATATTTAACTGCTTATATGATGTAAAATAACTGTTTATCTTCAAGCATATCCTCATTTGGAAAGTAGAAATAAATAATTTTGTCACAAAACGGTTCGATAATATATTTTTTGCAAGTGCAGTCGTTTAATCAGTAAGCAGCAGCATTAATGTAATCGTTACTGTTGATAATTTTCAGTAGTTGATAGAAGTTCTATTAAGACATAAGTTTCTAATTAGTGAATAAATGTATCTCTTTGGCTAAACCTTTTGTTCTAAAATTTTTTATTCTTCTTTTAGGTAAGTCATATCGATATTGCTGTTATTCTGAATTATGGAATTGGTTTCCAAAACTACTTGTAACATACTTTTGAAGTATTTTGGTAAGAAAGATTCAAAAATTTTAATTACTTGTTTCATATTTTTGTTCCATAGATAGTCTTGTAAATGTAAAGTAGGAAAATTCAAACAGATATCAAAGTAAAATGTTTAATTGTGATATTGATTAGCAAAAGAGACAAATGAAATACATATATCCGTCCCTTAGGGCTTAACCATAGTTTCCATAGTTCGAATATTTTCAAACTGGGCGGAGTATTCCTTTGTGGTTATTCTACTGGAAAAATATTCGATGCATTCAATTTTAAAATTGCTCTGTATGCCTTACCTTTTGTTAAATTTGATCTAGGATTTTAGAGTTACCCAAAACTAACATCGAAAGTCTTGAAAATGAAATTAAATTTATAATGCGTTTGGCGATATGTTAGGCGATTTCTTGTAAACGATTTCAACTGTCTGACACTTCTCTTACCATTCCATTATCTGAGAATATGGATGCCTTTTTTAAAATTTTCTTGTAAACGTAATATAAAGAGAAGATATTGTCAAAAAATTAAACTCGGAATTTTAACGACTCTCCACTTCTCAATCCTCCAAGTGTACGTAAAACACATTAGAAAATTATGTATCTTGTTTTATAAGATTAAAATTAAGTATATTTGAAATTATTAACGAAATCCATTCAAAAGAAGTTAGTAAGTTTGGCTGTGTGAGTACTAATGACCACTGTATCTATAAACGCAGGGTATAGATAAGATTTAGTACCTAGATTGAGCATTTAAAATGTGGACATTTTTCAAAATTCAACCAAATCCATCAAAAAAGGGGATGCTCATTTGTTTTACACACTTTCGGACTCATTTAAAAATGGTAGTTCAAAAACGAATTGATTGCAATAAATGAAATTTTGTGTATAATCTTGTGATTGCAATTGAAGTTATGAAACAAATTTTAAATTCAGTCGGTCGGACAAAAGGATATTTATACTACATATTTGGTTTCCAGTAACTTGTGTATTAACCGCATCCTAGCAATAAATCGTTCAAAAAAATCGCTGAAGATCGCACGCTAATAGGTTATTTCGTAACTATCGTAAATAATATGCTATTATTAATACACAAGTGCCAGTTATTTTCCTTTCATTACTGTACTACGATGCACGAAATTCTCGCGACTCAAAATTAAAATATGAATACTCGTCGCATTTACGGCTTTGTCCGAAGTCCCCACTTTCATCTGGGGGAGGGGGAGATAACATAAGTTTTGGAAAAACCACTCCAGATACGTTTTTTTCTTTTCTTTTTTTTTAATTCTTGCAACTTTTTTTTTTTAATTCTTGCAACTTTTTTTTTTTAAAATTCTTGCAACTTTTTTTTTTTAATTCTTGCAACTTTTTTTCTTTGTTTTTTAATTCTTGCAACTTTTTTTTTTTTTTTTTTTTTTTTAATTCTTGCAACTTTTTTTCTTTTTTTTTTTTTTTTTAATTCTTGCAACTTTTTTTTCTTTTTTTTTTTTAATTCTTGCAACTTTTTTTCTTTTTTTTAAATTCTTGCAACTTTTTTTCTTTTTTTTTAATTCTTGCAACTTTTTTTTTAATTGATGAAATCAATTTAAAAAGAGAAATATAAATGTGTTTTCGCTCTGTTTCTAGTTGCAAGCTATTTCCTTGAGCTCTAAAAGTAAATGTTAACTCTCATACGATTAGTAGCAATATTTTTTGACGTGTCCGTATCATTTATTTATTTAGAAATACCATTCCAAAATTTATACATTTTTTTATTCATTTTTTTCCCTAATTTTTTTGTGGATAGGCGTGTTCACTTTTTAATCGATATCCACTAATTTATTTAAATTGCTTTTTGAGGGAAATAAAATATCTGGAATGCATACGTTCTGGTATTTTTTTAACGATATTAATATTTAATGTATAAAAAAACTTATTTTAAAAACATTAATAATTTAAATAATTCACCTAAAGTGAGGATTTGAAAATCTATGCAAACAAATAAACACATATAAAATTTAAATAAGATATAAAAAAAGAAATCACTTAAAGAAATTGTGTTTTTTAACGGCAGTTTCAGTGAAGATTTATTCATTTTTATGTAAAAAAACTGAAGTGAAATGACTTCCTAATATTTAGACAGCTATGCGGCAGTTAAACTGAGTGTTTAGAAATTCGAATTGTGCATAAATAGTTTTATTTTTCTTCGCTCTCTGTAGCAGAGATGAAATTTTTTCTTATCAAATTTTAAATAAGTTATTCTTTATAGCTTTGACATTTATTTAAAATCATTTTTCTATTAAATTAAGGAAATTTTGTATTAAAATATTTGAGGAATAAAAATGGCGATTTTATTTGCTATAATATATTATTTTATCTTACGATGTTAAAAAAAATATTGAACTCATAAGTAGCAAGGATATGCTCTTTTTGAGTCTTAAAATAAACTGTTTCGATTGGGTTAAGCAAATAAATTTATAAGAATTAATGATAGGAAAAAGTATTCGAATCTAAATTTTATTTAAACCCTATAAAAAACATTTTATCGTAAAATGTAACAATTAGAAAGATTACGCTAATATGTATATTTCTTTGACCTATTCTTTGAAAAAAAAAAAAAAAAAAAAAGAGGAAAAAAATAACAAATTTCACTTAATATGAATTTTTCTGCTATACAGGAAACATTACTTGTTATGCTCTAATGTCGTTTTAGAGTGTAAACACAATTTTATACCAGAAACAAGTATTTAATGTAGAATATTCATTTGGTTATGAAATATTATTTTTATGCACGGAGTGAAGCAGGTTTTTACAAGATTTCGTAACAGGAATCAAATTAATATTCATCTTCTAAATTAATTTTTTTAAATTCGAGAAAAACTAGAATAACTTTTAAATGAAGAAAGCGTGACTTTAGTTTAACCATTAAATTTAAATCTCGCTTACAAGAGGAATTTTGTTTTTAAATCTAATATTTTAAATCTCTTGTTTCCTGCAATACAGAATTTCATCATAATAGCCAGAAATGTAAACAGAAGGTCTTGTGCGAGCTAAAAATATATTAACATGTTGCTTATTTATATATCTACTAATATGTTTTTATAAGGGATTAATTAAATAAAAATGTAAACACAAAAAAATAGAAATGTAAGCAAACAGCATCTTGTAGGAGCTAAAAATATATTAATATGTTGCTTATTGATATTACGAGGATGAAATTGGAAACTCTATTCAATGTTGCCTTAAAAATTAAATAAAAAACTAAAAAAAATAAACAATTAAAATATTTTTGGCTGTTAACTAAAAGTGTCTTTTATGATTTATGTGAACTGATTATTTTCACGAAAAGTACTGTCGAGAAAAGCCAGTTTAGCAATATAATGGATTTGAATTGATCATTTTGGCTATCTTAACGAAAGCGCAACACGCGTGCACATCAACAAAAGGAAATTATTGAAAAAAGAGAGCTAGCAACGCGTACACCCGAAATAATCAACGACTAATTTAGATAAGGCATTCCTTTAGTTTTTGTGAAGCTTAGTAACTTAATGGGATTGATGCATTAATGGACAAGGCAATTATATCTCCAGACAGTGAAAGTCACAGTCATTAAACCTCGAGACATCTGGGAAGAAATCAAAGGTTCGTCTAAGAACCTTAAGAAGTAGAAGAGAAGTTATCTTAATCTTGCCGTGCTATCATTCTGTTAAGTTACCTAATCTTTCCCTTCAGTCATAACATCATATATCCATGACTTTCATGCAAAAAATACAATCAGTCAAATTTTTATATCAGATTGTGAAAGTCATAGTCATTAGACGTTAAGACACCTGGGGAAAAGTTCATTTAAGCACCTGAAGAAGTAGAAGCAGAGTTATATCATAAATTAAACAGAGAGAAAAAGAATTTTTTAAAGGGCTCAAATAAACTGAATTATACGCAACACACACTATCGACCGTGCTTAATTATCATTCTGTTAAGTTACCTAATCTTTTTCTTCAGTCATTACATCGTATATTCATGACTTCCATGCAAAAAAACAATCAGTCAAATTTTTATATCAGATTGTGAAAGTCATAATCATCAGACTCTTAAAAAAATTATTGGTACATCTAACTTATAAATAAAAATGGAAGCAGTTATCTAATAAATGAAACAGCGATAAGAATTTATTTTAAAAATTCAAATAAACTGAATTATACACAACACAGATATCAACTATACTTCACTATCATTCTGTAAGTTACCTAATGTTTTCCTTCAGTCATAACATCTTATATCCATGACTTTTATGCAAAAAAAAAAAAAAAAAAAAAAAATCAGTCAAATAATTTCTAGCAGTTTTTATATCAGACAGTGAAAGTCACAGTCATTAGGCTTTGAGACGTTTAGAGAAAAAGTTTGTCCGACAGATAACCTCTCTTCTACTTTTATTTATATATTAAGTAGTGGTAAAAAGAATTTTTTTAAAAGTTCAAATGAACTGAATTATAGACAGCACACACTATCGACAACGGCGATTCATTATCATTCTGTTAAATTACCTAATCCATTCCTCCGGTCATAACATCTTATATCCATGACTTTTATATAAAAAAATACAATCAGCCAAATAATTTCCAGCAATTTTTATACCAACAATCTACTGAATAATTAATACCAAATTACCAAATAGCTTTTACGAGTCTTTCCATCTCAATAAACCCTCCTTCATTAATTACTTCTTTATAAATAAAACGACTTTATGTCCTGAACCTCCGTTGGAGAAAAGAATTAAGTCCCCTGCCTATTTTCCTTGGTCATCTTTTGGCGAGGCTGGCAACCCAATTTAAGTGCCTCGCTAAGATGAGTTTTTTGGGATCGATAGTGCATTAATCATTTCGTAAGATGTGCCCTCAAAAAGCATAACAACGACATGTTTGAGTTTCATCTCGGAAGGCAAACATGTCCCTCGTTTTAATCGCTGTACCGGGACATCCGGGGAGTGAATTTTGTTTGAAGACGCACTTGCACTATAGTCAGTGCTATTGTGGACATTTTGGGGATGCTCGCTTTGTAAAGATTAAGAGATATAAAGTAAAATTTTATTTTATGGTGACTCGAAGAGGATGAGATTTTGAATATGAAATTCATTTTTCTTGGAAGATTTTGTTGTCACAGAATTTCGAACAAATGAATCTGAATATGGCGGGAAAAGTAATTACTAAAAATATTTAACAAATTAAGAATTGTAATGTATTTGATTATTTTGCTGAATGTCCCTAATTATATGATATAAACATGAAGTCTTTTAAATGTTATGTCTTTTCTTATATACTCTCTATTAAAGATTTTATCTTTATGTTAGCGCTTTACACACAAAACCGTATAGCCTGGAACTACCAAATTTAACAAAATCATTTGAAAAGTAAAATAATTCTTTCCAAGCTGTACACTGTTAACCTTTAATTAATTACAAATAAGCCCTATGCTAGGTGTTTCTAAATAATTTCTGAAAGTATTATCCTATAAAAATAATTTTTACAACGTTTTAAAACTTTAAAAAATATCTTTTCAGTAAGACCAATTTGATTATCATGAGACTGAAAAATGTGTTTTTTAAAAATCATATTATAAACTTTAATTTTTTTAAATCCTATTGTAAATTTTGAGATGTTTTTAAATTTATAATGTAAATTCTGATTTATAAAAACACATATTCTAAATTTTGATTTATAAAAACACGTATTGTAAATGTTGATTTATAAAAACACGTATTGTAAATGTTGATTTATAAAAACACGTATTGTAAATGTTGATTTTGAAAAACACGTATTGTAAATGTTGATTTTGAAAAACACGTATTGTAAATGTTGATTTTGAAAAACACGTATTGTAAATGTTGATTTTGAAAAACACGTATTGTAAATGTTGATTTTAAAAAACATGTATTGTAAATGTTGATTTAAAAACACATTGTTAATTTTGATTTATAAAAAACACATATTGTAAATGTTGATTTATAAAAAACACATATTGTAAATGTTGATTTAAAAAAGCACATGTTGTAAATTAAGATTTTTTGAAGTATTTTCTGCATGATTTTAATACAATATTTTTTGTATGAAAAGTTTAAAGTTGCATAAACAGTTTCGAATAAACAGTTTTCATTGTTCCATCACATATTTAATCGCGTAATTTTCTTCTATTGTTAAAAGCAAAGGAAGTTTTGTAGGAGGTAGGAAGTATTTTTTTAATACCTGTGTTCTTATCATGAGAAATAAGGAAGTAAAGTTTCAGTGCCGTAAAAACTTGATGATAGTTGAATCATTTAATTAAGCTTTTAAAGCGCTATTATGTCATGGGACTTGAATTCTTTAGGGCGGTTCATTTTCACAATAAATAGCAGATGCATTAAAATAGTATGGCTCTAGTGTATATAAACAATTTGATCATCCCTTTTTTTAGAATTTAAGAATTTATTTTTAAAATTTTTATGAACAAATTTATATAAGGGTTTTAATGAAAAATGAACATATCCAGTATTACAGAGAACCAACTGGTCGCTGATAATCCAGCAATTAATTAATAAAATCCATTGTTGGACTATCTAGATTAATATTTCCAATTCGAAATTTCATCAAAATTATTGAAAACAACCCTTTGTATTTTTGGGGAGGGATTTAGGCATTTCTGAATTCCAAATTGTCAGGTTCGTTCAATTAGAGAGGACGCTGAGAATTAGAAATGTTAGAATTCCACATGAATATTGAATTATTACACGAATGAAGTTAAATTAAAAGAAACATTCCTTATGAATTTTGTAGGGAATGCTAATTAAAAAATGATCTAATTTTGATTTGTTAGTTAATTTTAGTTATCAATTAACTTCTGATTTCTTTTTTATATTGAAAATTAATATAAAAAATATTGAATTAAAAAATATTCAAAAATATTGAAAATTATTCATTCAGAAATGTAAAAAACGTGCTTTTAATGGAACTGTTTTATTATTCATCTAACGATTAAACAGTTCTTGATTTTCTCACGTATTCAGCAGATAAACAATTCCAGCGTGCACCAAAAAACAAGAAATTATGATATAAATAATTTTTATCTTCATTGCTATGACATAAGAATAATTAAACATCCAAAGGAAACAAACTGAGTAATTAAATAAATTCCAAATACAAATAATAGTTTACAAATAATCAATCTCCTTGTAAATTAATGAAAAAACCGTGCTTTTAATGGAACTGTTTTATTATTCATCTAACGATTAAGCAGTTCTTGATTTTCTCACGTATTCAGCAGATAAACAATTCGAGCGTGCACCAAAAAACAAGAAATTAAGATATAAATAATTTTTTCTTCATTGCTATGAGATAAGAGTAATCAAATATCCAAAGGAAACAAACTTAGTAATTAAATAAGTTCCAAATACAAATAATCAATCTACTTATAAAATATTTTTCAATATTCATTAAGGGATGAAAAGTGTTTTTAATGGAGCTGTTTTATCATTCATCTAACGAATAAGCAGTTCTTGATTTTCTCATGTATTCAGTAGATAAGGAATTCTCGCGAGCATTACAAAAAAAGAAAAGAAATTAAAATATAAATAATTTTTATTTTTATTGATAAGAGTTAAGAATAATAAAACATCCCAAAGGAAACAAACTAAGTTATTAAATAAATTTCAAATACAAATAATAGTTCCAAATACAAATAATCATCTACTTGTAAAGTGATGAAAAAGTGTTTAATGGAGCTGTTTTATCATTCATCTAACGATTAAGCAGTTCTTGATTTTCTCACGTAGTCATCAGATACTGGATTACTGTTCCAAAGGAACACGCACTATTCGTGCGCAATTGATGTACAAAACAAGTAGTCCTATACGGAGGGGGTGGGGGCGTAACCGAGGAAACGAGTGGAGAAATATTAGGCTTTAATACTCTTCCACAGGCCAGTCAATATCGATTTTTTTTATCGGAAATAAGCTAATGACGAAGAAGAAAAGGTTTTTGACGTGCGAGTGTTGATGGTTATATTTTATCTTTTTTTTCCATCATCTTCTGTTGATGCAGTGTTTTCAAAGTTAATTGGCTCTTAAGCGCATCTATTTTTAAGGGTATTGAAAGAGGTTTGTTAGGGCTAGTATCTGCCTGGAAATTCTAGACTCATTTCTCAAACTTAGAAAACACTTTTTTACTTTTTCGTGTACATAGTGTAGAGAAGATATAGAAATCGAGTGCGTCAAAAAATAGGAACTCGAATTTTTGAAGAGTCTCCATGTTTTAGACCTCCATGAGTTCAAAAACACACTTTTGGAAAATACTTATCTGTCTGTCTGTCCGTGATAAAGATAACTAAAAAACGATTTAGACAATTGAATTTCGGTATACTCTCTGTACAATAAATTTGCATATTTCTATCAAGTTTTGAGTAAACTCTGTTCTGTAGAAGTTCGATTATAATTCAACTCGATAACGACAAAACGAAAAGAGCTAGATATATAAGATTCTGCGCACAGATTTAATATCTATAGTGTGGACATCTATCAAATTTTGAGCCAAATACAAGGAAGTATTGACCATCTGTCGGTTCTGTATTTTCAAAAATATGCAAACGCGGTAATTAAAAAACGCAATGACTAAAATATAACAAATTTGGTCTGAGAATTTCTGACTACAAGCGCAGTTTTGCATCAAATTTTTGTTTCAGTCGGTTGAGAAAAACGTGTATAAAACAAAAATTCGATTTTCAAATTTTACTAAACTATGTCAGGAATTTTACTAAACTATGTCGCCAAATAACTCACGATGGATTCAGTAAAAATGGTAAATTCACGCCAAAAGTTAATATTTCGTAATTATTGTACGACAGTGCCATGTAAGGCGTTCTCTGGCATTACCACTTTATTAGTGAGTGTGAGGAAGTTTTGGAGGAACCACTCTCGCTAATTTATATAATATTTAAATGAAATTTTCTCACAATGTTCAAGAGAATCAAACTGGATGTTAAAATTGAGTAAATAATATTTAAATTTGTATCTTTGTGAAAAATTTAACTAATGTTTGATATTTTATATTGAGAAACTTTTTATTGCTAATATCTCATTTATAAATATTGAATTTAAAACCTCGACTCTCTGGATTATGAGAGACAAATGTTAGTTCCAGAATAATCTTATATATGTATAGAAAATTAATTTAAATTGAAATATAAAATCACTCTTAAAATGATTGTTTTTAAAAGCACTGGTTTATTCAATTAATAATATAGTTCGAATCCATACATTAAAGATATTTCTAATGATTCTTCATTGTATTCTGTTAATCCTTTCTAATGCCGTGGGAAGTATGCTTCCCACCCAATTTATCAATCTTTGTATGAAATTATGTAGGTTGGCATCAGTTCTGACACATTTTTTTAGTAAGTCAGAAACTTAGATGCTTCAGTTCTTTATCTCACACAAAATGATGTGTCTTGATTTGTTACTTAATTATTAATTAACCAAATTAATTAATTAATCAAATTAAATTTATGTAATAAACTAAATAAATCCCTTTTCTTATTCTAATTTCAAGCCTAAAAATATTTAAATATAATATGACTAGAAAAAAATGGCCCTTTAACGGGTTAAAAAAATTCAAACTATTAATATGTCTTCGCGATATTGGCCGGCATTCAGAATATCGAACATGATGGAGATATCGCATAGTACAAATATATAGTACTAATTGGACAGTCATACAACTGAAAAAGGCCTAAACTGCCTACTTAAGGTGTATGTACACACTTGAAATTTCGAAAATCGTTCAAAATATCGAATAATTTTTATTGCTTAATAATGTTCTCTGATCCTTTAGCTTTCAAACGATACGAAAATGTTGTCAATATTCGGAATATTTCTCGAGTTATAATTATTTTTCTTGAGGTGCTTTCATTAAAAACCCTAATTACGGTTTTTTTTAAACTCATTTTATGAAGAATGATATTTTTCCACTATGTTGATTCATTCAAACAATCATAACTGAAGAAGAAATTAACCAAATACAGTTATTTATATATCAAAATAATCTGTATGAAATAGCGGATGTTTTGCGCCTCAATCAAATTTATATTTTTAGAAATAAATTTTTAATAGCTGTTTAAAAGTTAAAATGACAGAAAAGATCCTACTTTTTCTATTCATCGTTGATGAAAAAATTGTTTAAAAAAAACTATACATTTTTATAACTTGTTTGAGGCAGACAACATCAAGACTAATATTAGGCATAATTTCCAGCTAGAATTGTGTGTCCGTAAAAATTAGAATTTAAAATATCATGTTTCAAAAAATAGGCTAATTAGCTCATTAAATATTATTTAATTAATTAATAATTAGTGCAATAAGTTTTTTTCTCACTGAAATGAGTTTAAACATATATTAATAACCTACTGTGAAAAAACTGGAATTTTAAAGTTGAAATTAAAAAAAAAATCTTCAAGTGTGTACGTACACCTTAATTTCTTATCCACCAACTCACAGCAATGTAAAGCTTAATACTTCTCTAAATTAATGCCCTTTACAGCATTTTGATGAAATTTGTTACAATTTTTGTTACAATGTACATTACCAATTAAGTTCATTGCAGCTTCCTGTGACAAAAATCTCGAATAAATAAATATAACACAGAAGTTAATTTTTTCCATTCTTCATTACTAAAGAAATCTGTAACAGAATCTGCAAACGCCACATAATAAGAGCTTGTGATACTTAGGGATTACGTTTTGAGTTTGTCCGAGGGACAAGGGAAATCGCTAATTAATCCGGCCCAATCTTCAGTATTCAGTTTCACCCTTGATCAGCGTTCTAATATAAGCATAATTTAGTAAAGAATTTAGTCTAATTAATGCAAGGGTTCCGAAAGTTTTAAACTTTGCAACCCAAATTTTAGAAATCGTGTATCTATAGCGACTCGTTTTATCCCCAGGACATCGAATATTTTCAAATAATGTATATTCTTTCCGAAAGAGGTTTTATAAGCCAAAAAGAAACTTTCTTCAAAGAAAAAAAAGATTATTGACTATAATAAATGTTTGCCGAAATGAGAAAGGAACGCTTCGAAATTAATATGTACACAAAATGATTTTTACTTGAATACAGTAATGAAAATCTCGATTTGGTGAGCGTGTCTGATTAGCATGGAAAATAACCTCAAATGAAACCGCAAAATGGAGGCGAAGCGACAAATATAATATGTGCAAAAAGAGGCGGTAAATCATATGTGTTATCCGCATGTTAAAAGGACGTTCCATTCTTATTGTCTTGTTTTTAGACACGAGTCGCTTATTTGCTTATTGCGCTATTTTTTTAATTTTTATTTAATGTTATATAGTTTGATGTCGATGTTAAGTCTACATCACATTTTTGTAAATTATGGAAAGATAAGTATATTTTCTATATCTTGCTGTAATCCACAGGTTGGAAGCATGCTTTTTATTAGTTGGGCTTCCTATTTATAAATAAGCAGGATGAGAGATATCAACCATATATGTTGATTACAAAATAAAAATGACTTAAGATTTGTTGTGAATTAAAAATAAACATATTTGCAGAAATCAAAATAACTCGATGTTACTTCAGTTTGAAAATGTGTTGGTAACTTCAGCAATCGTTTTTCAAAGAAAGCATTTCATTTATTCAGAATTCAAAACCATTTTTTTAACATATATAATGTCTTGAAGAAATTGCATCGCAATTCGAAAGTAATGAATAAAGTCCACGATCCAACATCCAGTGATGGATAAAACAAGATTTGAGGGGATGGGTGGAGGGAGGGATTGAATAACTTATAAAATATATTGTAGGGAAAAAAACTATTCTATGCTTCCCGTTCTTAGAAAATATTCTTTCTACCTTTAATCAGAAGTCACCTATTGTTAACAGAAAAAGTGTGTTTGACATATAAGCGTTGCCGCTTTTATCTACCTGCAATTTGATACAATATTTATGGAAATGTTTAAGCTTTTAGATGCATAAGTTTTGAAAGGTATTGAAAGAGGAGAATAAAGTGTGTTCTTAATATCTTTCTTGAAAAATCCCAAAATTCATTTTTAAAGATCAAACGTGGTTTTGTAATGCTGTTTGAAGCGGCGTTTTTTTGCAGTAGGGAAGAGGATTTACTGAACTTTCAAATATGCTTTTTTTAAAATTTAATTTATGTTTCAGATAAGTATAGTCGAATTTTGAGAATATTAGCATATTACATTTGAAAACCTTTGTGTAGCATACTGTAAACATTATAAAAAATATTGGGAAAGAATTGAAGCCATTTTCTTTTGGAAAATTATTATTATGTGCTTTCTTTCAAATAATTTTTTTTCTATATGATAAATTATTTTATCCTCAATAGAATATAATGAGCTTCGAAATTCTAGTATCATATACTTGGAAAATTAAAATTTAGGTGAAACTCGAAGCGTTAAAAAGAACTAGCTGCAGTCTCATCGAAGTTTTTACTCGCTTATATATGCAAAATAGAGAAAATATTGAAATCTTCAAAAATTCGAATTCAAAATTTTTGACAAATCTCGATGTTTCAGACATCTCAGAGTTCGAAAAATACATTTTTAACATTTGCCTGTCTATCTGTCTGGGAACACAATACCACAAAAACGCTTAAAGTTAAAAGATGAAATCTGGCATATGAACTTCAGTCCAAATTTGTAGATTTCTTTCGAATTGTAAACAAAATCCAATTATTGGAAATCTGTCTGTCTTACTGTTTGAGTACGCTAATTCGATCATTTCAAAGCATAAAGAGCTCGGCAATCGGAGGCTTGGCACAAAGATTTAGCCTTTAAAAATGCTGATTATAATCTAATTGTAAACAAAATCTGTCAAAGGTTTGAATGTTGATCTGTATTTTCGCATGCATACAAAGATAATAACTTATTATTGCAGTGATTTAAATCGATGCAATTCAACAATGCGACTACAACTGTAATTCTGTGTGCAAGTTCCTGTGTCTCAATCGGTTAGGGAAAATGCTCCAAAATAATAATGGCACGATTAATTCATTAAAAATTTTAAAATTATAAAACAAATCATAACATTAAAAACCGACCATAATATTCCATCTTTATGGATATGATGGAAGTACAATTTGGGAAATTTCCAAATATTAAAGAAATATTTTTTAAAAATGTTAAATAATAAACATTTTGTCATTTTTAACTATTATGTTTAAAAGGAACATTATTGAGAAATATCTAGTTCAATCAACAGAAGGAAAAGAATGACATTATTAACAGGTCATTTTGCTTATTTCGCACTTAAAACCGTATTCTCCTGCGCATAAATTGAAGGACATTGTATCCTAACTCCGATGGAATAAATAAGCTTCATAAGTTATTTCTACACTACACAAGACTCGGATAATGGAGAAGTTAATATAGATTAAATAAAATTTTTCATGAAGCCTTTTGCTTATCCACGTATTTTCCTGCGCTTTAATTGCAATGCATTCAATCTTAACCTTGAAAAATGAGTTGAGTTGGGTTGAGTTTGCATTTTATGGCGTAAAAGCCATCTTTGTTAAGTTGCGTCAAATTCATGGAATTAATATATTTGTATCAATTTATAATAAAATCGAAAAATGTAATATCTACGAAATCCAAATGATAATAGCATAAAAATGTGATTCATGGAAAAGCACATTAATGATATAAGTTATGGTAGTACTAAAAAGCTTGGCTAATGTTTATATATGATTATAAAATCCAATATTTAAAAAAAAACTAAAAAGATTATCATGTGGAGTTTTGGAAAGAAACTCGCTCAAATCAGGGAGAGATTTCTGAAAAAAATATAAGACACTGTAAAGAAAACTGTAGACATTTTACCTTGAAGAAATGGATAAAGTGCGTGGATTCAATGATGCATAAAACAAAGCTCGTAAACTGGAGAATATTTCATCAATAAAAGAATATTTTTAATGAAGAATTTTGTTTATTCATCAATCGAAGCTGTGTTCTTCTTCCCTTAGACTATGAAGTAATCTATAGCAACCCTGAAAGAATAAATAAAGTTCGTGGATTCTATGATAAGTAAAATAAGGTTAAAGAAAATGGAGAACGTATCACACATAAAATAAGTTGTAGAAAATGAAACTTGAATATAATCTCGCTAGTTAATAACAATCGATTTTTTTTATCGGAAGTCAATGAACATGAAGAAAAAGGAAGTTTTGATGTGCGGCTGTTGATTATTTTTTTCTTCTTTTTCTTCTTTCTATGAAGTATTTTTATAATGTTAATTCACTTTTTTTACGCATTTTTAAAGGAATTCAATGAGAAAACAGCCTGCACTTAAACCGTACCTATGAAATAAATAAAAATGCGACTTTTAAAAATAGTCTAAGGAAGTTTATTTTCATGTTCAAGAGATTAAATTGAATTTAAAATTGCGTTAAATTGAAAGATAATAACCTTGCAAAATTTAAGTTCTGATACGATTTTTGTAACTTTTTTTAAATATTGAAACTTTTCTTCTTGCAAACTTTTCTTATTGGCTATTCAGTCAAATGTAATCGTAATGGACCGTCGGATTTGTGTTGGTAACATTTGTAATCTTTAGTAAATTTTTATACTTGCTGTAAAATATGCCAAAGTTTGAAACCAAATGATTCTACTCTTTCTCCGATTTAACATACAAATACCTTTTAAATTTTATAGCAGTTCTGTAATTAATAATTCTTTTTTTAATGGAAAATCCAAATATATATAACTGTTTCATTTCTACCATCTTGATTTATCACTTCTTCAGCCTCTATAAGAAAATGACGATTTGGAGATTTCTCTTTTATATCTGAACTTCGTATTTATGTCATTTTCTAAAATCATAAGTATAACAGGTGGGAGAGGAAATTAAAAACTATCGGGACCGGTCTTCTCAAAACTCTCCCGCATACTCTTTAATATCCCAGAGAAAGATTTACATGACATTGGTTTGGAATAGTTACAAAGTATTAACCTTAATCGTGATTTTAGCAAGTCTGTCGTGTCATCCTTGGCGAGCTATTTGGCGATTAATCCTTGTCATGCATTAATATCATCCGAAAATCGAATTTGTGTTTTAGACACATTTTTCTCAGCAGATTTAGGTCCCGGTGACCTGGTGGTAAGGTCTCCGCTTGTGAGCCGTAGGGTTTCAGGTTCGAGACCCGATTCCACCGAAGAACCGTTATGTAAGGGGGTCTGTTGCACGTTAAATCCGTCATGCCAAACGTCCACCCGCTGGTGTGATGTGGCATGGAGAGGGGATGCCAGCTCAGGTGTCGTCCTCGTCATCTGACAGTGGTTCAAAATTACGAGGTCCATCCCAAAATAGCCCTAGTGTTGCTTCACAACGGGACTTTAATATAACTAAACTTCTCAACAGATTTAAATGAAAATTTGACACAAAGCTGCATTTGTAGTCACAAAGTGTTATACCAAATTTGATATATTTAAACCATTGCGATTTTGAATTATCATGTTTACTTGTTTCTGAAAATACAGACCGACGGACAGTCAGTCCTTTGCTGGATTTAGAACAAGATTTTACAGGTATCTATAATATTGATGTTAAATCTGTATACCGAATTTTATCTATCTAGCTCTCCTTGTTTTGTAATTATTGTGTTCACTTATATTGGGATAACGGGACAGACGGATTTCCGCTGATTAGATTTTGCTCAACATTTGTTAGAAATCTGCAAATTTGCTGTAAAAACCGTATACCAGATTTCAACAGCGTAGCTCAAAGAGCTTTTGAGTTATCTTTGTCACAGAGAAACGCCCATTTTCGAAAAATGTATTTTTCGAACTCAGGGCGATAGATCTGAAAGGTGGAAGATTCGCCAAAATCTCGAGTTCGATTTTTTTTGACGATTAGTTTACTTTCATTATACTACGTATTTCAAGAAAGTAGCCGGCGTCCTGACATAGGGGTAGCGCGTCTTCCCCGTGATCTGGGCGTCCCGGGTTCGAGTCCCGGTTTGGGCATGGTTGTTCTTCTGTTGTTCTATCTGTGAGATGTGTGAATGTGCCCTCCTGTAAAAAGGGGTTGTGCAAGCGAATGAGTGATGCGTGAGTAGCAAAGTCGTACTCTTTGCCCTAGTTGGCGCTGCTATAAAAAAATAAGAGACGTCCCCCTCAGGCTTAAATCGCTGTCTTCGTAACAGTGGGCTTGTCAGTGGCAAGTGCCATAAGAAACAAACAAACAACAAACAAGAAAGTAAAAAGGCTTAACTTTGCTTTAAATAAGACAAACGTTACTGTATTGGATTTTGTTCAAATTTCTGTACGTTAATTTGAAATAATGTTTTATTGTTTAAAGGAACGATCAAACGTGATAGATACTTGTCTTTCAAACGCTCTTTAAAAAAACTGCGCATTATTCATATTTCAAAGCAGGCTTTAAAATTTATTTTATCTTCCAAAACGAACCAGGTTGTTTGCAAGAAAAAACCTATGAAATATCTGCTTGAAAAAGGGAAAAAAATAACTTTTCAGCCAAACAACTTCGCTCGTTCAACACTTGAAGCCATCTTCTAGTGTGTGTGTGTAAACTTTTGAAAAAACCCTATTGTAAACTCGAAAGAATAAATAGGGTTCGTACATCTATTGATACGCGAAACAACAAGACCCAGGAGAAGGGGATAAACGTCACCTAAAAAGTAAACGAAGAAAAAAATGTATCTTTAATATGATTCCGCCAGCTAGTAAATATCGATTTATTTATTTATTATTACTATTGTTTTACAGAAACTAGTCTACTGATGAGGAAAATTTTTCTTTTGTTTTTGTATTTGATGCTGTCATTTTTTTTCTTCGTCTTCCTCTGTTGATGGGACGTTTAAAAAAGTTAATTAGTTTCCTGGTAAATACATTTTTAAAAGCATTGTAAAAGTATATTGTATGTTTAGCACCTCAATAAGGAAGTGCTAGACTTCATTTTAAAAACCAAATATGGTTTTCCAAAGCTGTTTGAAGAGGTCTTCCAGCACTAGTGAAGAAGATAAACTACATTGAAAAGTGCGTGACTATATTTAAATTAGTGACTATACCTTTGGGGAAAATTATATTTATTTCTAGAATTATTTTAATTGTATGTATAGAAAATATTTAATTGGAAAGTCGGCATATTGTTTTATCTGTACAATTACGCAGCCATTTCGAATTTGGACCAAGCTTGTGAATGATTGGACTTTCTTTTTTCACAACATTTAAGGCTCTTTATTCACCATAAAGTTTTCCAGGTACATAATTATTCAATCAAAATAAACAATAAAAATGTTTTAATTTTAAAAATGCAGTTTTTTAACATTTGTTATATTTTTAGATGAGGATTGCATTGTTATTCTAAAATTTTCCTGAACAATTTCTTGTATAAAAAGTATTTTGTGTTGGTTAAAATGAATTACTTGCATATTTAAAATATTAATTTACAAATGTAATTTTTCAGTTATAATTATTTTATTGATAAAATTATTTAAGTTTAGTAACTATTGTTTGCAAACGGATTCTAAAATCCTCCAGGCGTTTGCGCATGCGTTAGAATGGGTTTAATTCGATAAAATAGACGTGAAAGGAAAGATAAAATGAGGAGACGTTTACATTTAAAAATGAAGTAAATTCCAGAAATATGTACATTTTTCCACGTCTCACCCTTTAATGACATAGAATCTTCGAAAAGTGGTCGTCTCAGAATACTGAAACGAACAGTATTTATGTATTTTTATTAAAACCATTTTATATTGAAAATTTTTACTGCCATTTTTAGTTAAAATGTGTTTTTTAATTTTTATTTTTTTTATTTTTAGACATAACTTTGTTAAATGAATTTTCTGAAAAATCGAATTTTTGTGTTCTTATGAGCTTTCTATTTGGTAAATTTTTATATATCGAACAAATTCATTTTGCTGATTGAATACACTTTAATGGAAAATTGACTGAAATAGCAGTTACCACTATTCTACAATCCCCGTTTTCGATTTTCATTGGTTAATTAATTCGTTATAATCTTCAAAGAATTTGTTAAATCTGTATGTTTCAGAACTACCTGAACCTGAAAAACATAATTTAGTATTTTTTTTTGGTGTCTGTCTATTGGTTGGTTTATGAACAAATAAGAAACATAGACTTTTATCAAAACTCAACTCAAAATTATAACAAACCATAGGCTTGATAATTGGAACGTAGACTTTTTTCACCAATTTTTCATATTTCTATCAATTTCTCAAATTTCTATTAAAGTTTACACAAAATTCGTCTTTAAGAAATTTGTTCATCTGTGATGTTGACAAGTTAGTTTAACATTGCGAATACGGCGATAAATGATATTAAACATACAGATTTATCTTTAGAATCATGTGCCTCTATCAGAATGTGGATCCAATCCATTGAAGAGTACACCATCTTGCTGTCTGCACATTTATTTACGAATATAGAAATGCAACAATTTACATAAATTTACATAAATGAAATTTAATTTATGTTCTTGTTATCAGTATTGTAAGTCTATCTAATTTTGGATTCAAAATGTAGAAGGGAAAACTTAAATATGCATGCTCATTTTCTTCTTTGTGCCATACAACAAAAAATGAGCCTTATCATATATGAGGGGTGATTCAAAAAAAGTTTACAAGGCAAAGGAAAAATGCTTCATCAACAATAGACATACAAATGGTAATTAAGAGACATATGTGGCGATCACTTCTCTACATAATCACCAAACCTGTTGAGGCATTGACCATCCCACTGGACCCATTTGTCTTGGTAATAATCAGGTCCCTGACTATTGAGCCAGTTCTCGGTACTTTTTTGAACATCACCGTCTGATTTGAATCTTGTTTCGTATAAGTGTTTCTTCAATGTTGGGAAAAGGAAATAGTCACTGGGAGCCAAATCGGGGCTGTATGGGGGTGGCTCCAGACCTCCCACCTAAATCTCTCTGCCCACTTCAAAAGAATGATACCATTTCGCACCTGTTGTCTACTCATTGCTTTGCTCCCGTACATTTCAGCGATTTGTCTGATGGGGACACATTCTTGTCCTATAGAAATCGCATCACGGCTCGCACCTCTGTGCGAGACCACTTCTCTAGACGTCTTGCCATTGCTGTCGCTGTTTCAGGTCTCAGTACTAACACTATCTGTTCGAAAGACTGGTTTAAGACAACTAGTGCCATCTATCTCCACTCTGGGTAACACTATTCCCATCCACAATTTCTACTTTCCAAATACTGCTGCTTGTAAACTTTTTTTTGTATCACTCCTCGTATAACACCAGGGAGGAATATTTTCACTACATTTACCAATGAAGTACATGTTACTTATCACTTTTGAGAATTGTTTCACTCACGTATAATCACATTTCAGAGAAATAAAGCGTTAATTTTGAAAATGATATTAACTTCATATAATTCTTTTTTTTTTTTGTTTAATCCATAACAATGTAGCTATTTTTAAAATCTTTCTTTGCGGTTGTTATGAACCTTGGGAAATGAAATCACTCTTCCAGGTACACGAGTTAAAAGAAAATAATTCTAGTTGCATAGGATTTTCTTACTATAAAAACTAGAAAACGCACGCACTCTCTCTCTCTCTTATTTCGATTATTTACATTATTCAAACAAAGAAAAAAATAACATTTGAACAAGTCATTTTTTTACAGGTTGGGACATATATAAACTCACTACATCACAGTTCCGAAATTAGTATATCAAATAACATTTTTATTACAAAACAATTTATTCACTCATAATAAAACAACACATACCGTTACACATACCACAACTGGACATATATAAACTCACTACATCACAACTCCGAAATTAGTATATCAAATAACATTTTTATTACAAAACAATTTATTCACTCATAATAAAACAACACATACCACAACTGGACATATATAAACTCACTACATCATAACTCCGAAATTAGTATATCAAATAACATTTTTATTACAAAACAATTTATTCACTCATAATAAAACAACACATACCGTTACACATACCACAACTGGACATATATAAACTCACTACATCACAACTCCGAAATTAGTATATCAAATAACATTTTTATTACAAAACAATTTATTCACTCATAATAAAACAACACATACCACAACTGGACATATATAAACTCACTACATCATAACTCCGAAATTAGTATATCAAATAACATTTTTATTACAAAACAATTTATTCACTCATAATAAAACAACACATACCGTTACACATACCACAACTGGACATATATAAACTCACTACATCACAACTCCGAAATTAGTATATCAAATAACATTTTTATTACAAAACAATTTATTCACTCATAATAAAACAACACATACCGTTACACATACCACAACTGGACATATATAAACTCACTACATCACAACTCCGAAATTAGTATATCAAATAACATTTTTATTATAAAACAATTTATTCACTCATAATAAAACAACACATACCGTTACACATACCACAACTGGACATATATAAACTTACTACATCACAACTCCGAAATTAGTATATCAAATAACATTTTTATTATAAAACAATTTATTCGCTCATAATAAAACAACACATACCGTTACACATACCACAACTGGACATATATAAACTCACTACATCACAACTCCGAAATTAGTATATCAAATAACATTTTTATTACAAAACAATTTATTCACTCATAATAAAACAACACACACCGTTATAAAAATTTGCTTCATCATACAATAAGTCAACCCCAATCACAGCAGCATTTGATTTGTATACGTATTTTTTTCAATTATTTACGCATTTACCATTATTGCTTAGCGTTTCTAACTGAATGAAATACTGTAAATAACAGTATGACTATGAATAAATTTTAAGTTTTCGAGATGGATTAAAATATATTCTACAATGCATAAAATTCTAAGCAAAGGGTGTGGCGTTTTTAACCTATATAGCTCTAAGGGGATAAAAAAATTAACGATTTTAATACTAGCCTATGCTATTCAAATTCATACAAAAAAAAAATTCCTTGTCTCTTCTCTTTCTAAATTATAAATTCTGTAAAATAATGTAACGGAAAGTATTCGATTTCCTTTTTCATTAACGTACTACGAAATCAAATCCTAAATCTACAAGATACTCAGCCATTTAAGTGTTTTTTCAATCTTCATCCATTTCCTAATTTCCCAGTGATTCCCTGCCTGGATTGATGTTTTGCTGTAGCTCCAGTTTTATGTGGAGAGAGTATTTTATACGGTTTTTATTATGACACATACCATAAATGTATTTATGTATTTAAGGTATGTGCAGCGTTGCTCCTGGGTCATTGGCTTAAGAAAAGATGAGCTTACATGTTCATGTTACTGGATTCTGTCGACCCTCAAAGAAAGAAGTAAAACTTTAAGGCATTTTGTAAATATAAAGAAGCGATATAATTTTCTTTATTGCCGAGTGGATCAATAATGAAAATTCATAGTGATGAAATGAAATTTAATGAAAAATAAATGAATATTTGGCTTTTTCAATATAATCATTTTGCGTAGTTATTCTCCAATCTATATTTTCACCTGTACCCTTTATTCGTTAACTAAACTTCTGTCCTCGCTGGATAAAATGAAAATTGGATCACTAACCTTTATCTTGATATGGGCTGCCATTTTTAGCAAACAATTGAATTATCTCAAAACAGCACTCACTATTACTTGATAGAAATCTATTGTTTATCAATCCGGTCTTATTTCTAAATGAATGTAGCTGTGAAATTGTTTTTACGATGTGAAAAAATTAATTCTTTTAAGAAATATGTTTATTTAGAAAGCTCAAAAATTGTTTGAGAATTTCTATCAAGTTTCAGTTTGATAGAATGATATAATTTGGTAGTTAAATTTAATGGATGATTGTTATAATCTCAAACATATAACCAATAAATACCGTCATATCTTAAAATTAAACTATTACAACAAGCACATCCTATACCATGAATTATTGATTCGAGATATATAATATAATGATATTTTAAACTCTAATTTCAATTAAAGTAATTTCCAAGGTTTTGTCTTAATTTGGCCCATAGTAACTTCATTCTAAAGTATTATCTTATTTCCTGATAGCATTCCATTTTTTTCTATTTAATTAATTCAAGAGAAGCATTGTAAAATGCTTAGGTCGGCAATTCCCACACTCCGAGTGAAGGGATAGAAAAATGTTCAGTAAGCAGAATCTTTTTAAAAGATCCCTGTGTTCCCCTTATTTATGATTGACACATGTCAGAAATCCCTATCAGAATCTTAATAATATATTAGCACTATGAAAAAATATGTTCCCTATGGATGTCTCATGTTATATAAGACTAGGGATAATTTATTTCACTCGCTTCCCCATTTCTGCTCTTGTCTCGCCCTGTGAGTGGATGTGCCTTGTCAGCGCCTCTTGTAAATAAATCATGCCTGTCTCCTGGGAGAGAATAAATCGAACTCAAAAATTGAAAGTCTCTTCACTGCTTGTTGCACTTGCATTCTGCTTCACATAAAATACTGCTTACATAATACGATATTAATTATCGTGGCCTTTTTCGGGCTATAATATCGCACCAAGGATCAAGACGGAGGAGAATTTGAAAATATTGGTCCTAAAGCATGGACCAATATTTTCAACATGAGCTACTGGATTTATCAGTCCAATTTCGATGGACAATTGCATCCGCAAAAGTGATAATTCTGAAATTCTATCGCATACTTAAAGAATTATATCCCTTCCAACGTTTTCATATACAATTTTCGACATTGAGCAAGGCCTTTTTCGGGCTATAATATCGCACCAAGGATCAAGACGGAGGAGAATTTGAAAATATTGGTCCTAAAGCTATAACATGAGCTACTGGATTTATCAGTCCAATTTCGATGGATAATTGCATCCACAAAAGTGATAATTCTGAAATTCTATCGTATACTTAAAGAATTATATCCCTTCCAACGTTTTCATATACAATTTTCGACATTGAGCAAGGCCTTTTTCGGGCTATAATATCGCACCAAGGATCAAGACGGAGGAGAATTTGAAAATATTGGTCCGAAAGCTATAACATGAGCTACTGGATTTATCAGTCCAATTTCGATGGATAATTGCATCCGCAAAAGTGATAATTCTGAAATTCTATCGCATACTTAAAGAATTATATCCCTTCCTATGTTTTCATATACAATTTTCGACATTGAGCAAGGCCTTGAACATCGCGAATGCTTAATTTCTATTTTCACTCAAAGGAGTTATGTACTTTATAGTACAGCAAAGAAAACCAGTATTTGTGTATTAGCTGCAAGCCATTTGTGGACAACAGTTACGAAAGATCAGTCTTTGATGTTTCTATAAAACATTTTTACTGTATATAGTTTACGAGGTTTGGAGATTTCTGTAGTTTTTCACTGACATGCGTTTGATACACGAGTACCAAAAAACTGAATATGTATTTGGACGACTTTTTGCTGATCAATTGAAACCAAAATTTGACATAGTACGAGAAACTGTAATAACAAGATCACATACCATATTTTATTCAACAAAATTGCTAGAGTTTTGAATAATCGTATTTATGTGCATTTGAAAGTACAGAAAGACATATATCAACTATCAAAATGCAAGGCGGCTTAAATGCAATCCTTGAATTTTTTTTTTTAATGAAGTTCAAATAATTCCATGTCTTTAGTTTTCTTTGTTAATATATGCATATGAAAAGAAATCTTTTTTCAAAAGTTTTGTATTTAAAGAAGAAACTAAATAGTTTATTGTTGTAACAACCTTTTTATATATATTTTCTTGCATTACTACACTGTAGGCATGGCATTCGAAAAGGCATTTCTTATATTATTTTCATGAATTTGGAAAAGTACAATTTGTATTAAAATTTCAATTCTTTGTTTCACATTTCCTTCCATTTCCAACATGATTTTCGAATACTCCTCCCACAAGTTGGATGTATTTAATGTAGCGTGTCGTCTCCAGAGAATTCCTTCCCTCGTACACCCCGATAAAGGGATGTCAGTGGGTGGGAAGAGGGGGTCAAGAGATGAATGACCGGGGCAGATGCCCGGAATGGATTCTGAAGCGATAAGCTTGAGAACGATGGTCTTAAGTAGAGTTGAAGTTAAGTAGAGTCTCTTAGTGAATAACTGCAATCGATATATCCGTATTTGTTTATATTTTATTACCAATATAAAATAAATAACTATACATTGATAACTTTTCATTATTGATTGGGGTATAAATATTCACACTACTGATGACTCATTTACTCAAGTCGAAGTTGCTGGTACATTTCGTGATTTTTTTAATATTCAAGATATTTTACAGATCTCGCCAATTTTTACTCTCTCGTATACGCAATAGAGAGAAAGTATAGTAATGATCAAAAAATTCGAACTCGGAATTTTCATGAATTTACACGTTTTAGTCCTCTATGAGTTCGAAAAACACATACTTCTAACATGTCCGTCTGTCCGACTATCCGAATAAAAGTTGACACGATAATTATAAAACGAAGAAAGCTAGATAGATCAAATTCGGTACATGGTACAGATGTCTACATCTATAGTATAGACAACTGCCAAATTTTGAGCTGAATCCAAATAGTCTGTCCGTCTATACTTTCAGAAACATGTAAGCTCGATAATTCGAATCTGCAGTGACTTGCATCAATCAAATCTGGTATGTGATTTTGTAACTATAATTACAGTTCTGATTCAATTTTTTTTTTCTATTTTTGGTTAAGATAAGAAAGTCTAAAACTCAAATTCGAGTTTTGGATACTGTTAACTCATATCTGGGATTAAACGCCAAATAATTCGCCAATTATAACCCGACAGATTCAGTAAAATTGCTAAATTTACGCCAAAAATTAATAACTATAAGTATTAATTATTCTCTAGAATGACAAATTTATTAGAGAGTATGCGAGAAAATTTTGGGGAGACAACACCAGCTGGTTATTTCACATGAAACCTCTTAATGGTTAGATTTTTAATTAGTCATCATCATGGACCTTTCTTTTCGAAGAAGCACATGCGCAAAATTTCATCAAAACAGGACAAAAATTATAGATTTGTATGAAATATATTTAAACAGATATTCATGTTCATATATATAAAGTAACCAATCTAAAGTAAGAAATAGTTTGAAAACGAAACTAAAATGAAAACGAAACAAAACAGTTTCGAAATCGCAACTAAAAATTATTACCTATTCAAACTAAAACTAAAAAAGGAAAAGGAAAGAAACTTCATAGTATTTAGAGAGCGCAACTGCAGCTACTTCTAAAACACAGATGAATTGATACAAAAGTATTAAAATCAAGTTAATAGGAAAATCAAATAAACCAAAAAAAATTAAACCAAATAAAAAAGAATCCGGCCTGAAGACTTTTTCAAGGGTCACCCTCAGGCAGGGATTCAAAGAAAGGGATTTTTTCTGTAAGGAAATCCAGACAAAGGTCTAATAATGATTCCTAGTGACCCGAAAATCCACTGAATTAGGTCCAAGAGATATACCATTTTAACAGAAAGGAAAATACAAAACAACAAGTTAGAAGAAAATAACTACCACAAAGTAAAAATACAATAACAAAATTAACAATATAAACAAAAATATCACTAACGGAAAAAAGAAAGGCAAGAACTTATCATTAGCAGTCAAGGAAATTTTAAGCTATCGATTGTGACACCCGCTTTTTAAAAAACAGTAACGGTAAATTAGGTAAGAAATTGTAGGCTCCCCGCGCCATCTATTGAGTGATCGAATATGCAAGGAAAGATCTATTTTTATTTAAGCTAAAGGATTAATCCCAAACCATACCTTGTTTAATTAAAAAATTGACATTACAGTAATTTCTTGGAAATTCATTTTTAATTAAATTTTTAATGAGGTTGTTTGATGCTTCAATATAGGAATTTTTATTATTGCAAACCCTTTTGATCCTGTTAACTTGTGAGAAAATTAGATTTTTGAAAATTTTAGAGTTTAGATTGGAATGGTAGTTACATAGTTTTGTTATTTTAAAGTTGAATTCATCCATTTTATCGTATATACCAACTATTGTTTTATCCTTAGCAATTTCGATTTTTAAATCCAGAAAGGTAGCCTCAAATTGATTTTTATTTGTTTCCGTTAGAATTAAATCTTTTGGATAGCAATTAGTAACAATATTAGTATTGTCGAAGTTAATCAAAAGTAGGTCATCAATATATCTGCACCCGTTTATTAAATTATATTTAATTATTTTTTTCTCACAGTAATGTAGGAAAATATTAGCTAAAGCACTTGAGAAAGCTGTTCCCATTGGAATGCCCTTGACTTGTTTATAAAAATTAATACCATTAAAAACGTAATTTTCAGTAATATTAAAATTACATAACTCAAGCCAGTTATTTTTAGGAATGATATTTTCATTTAAATATTCGTCATATATAAAAGTGCAGACCTTTATTAATTTTTCATGAGGTAGATTAGTGCATAAATTTTCGAAATCAAAAGTATTAAGTTTATTAATGTTGTTATCTTTAAGAAAATACCGTTAACTAATTTACCGTTACTGTTTTTTAAAAAGCGGGTGTCACAATCGATAGCTTAAAATTTCCTTGACTGCAAATGGTAAGTTCTTGCCTTTCTTTTTTTCCATTAGTGATATTTTTGTTTATATTGTTAATTTTGTTATTGTATTTTTACTTTGTGGTGGTTATTTTCTTCTAATTTGTTGTTTTGTATTTTCCTTTCTGTTAAAATGGTATATCTCTTGGGCCTAATTCAGGGGAGTTTCGTGTCACGAGGAATCATTATTAGACCTTTGTCTGGATTTCCTTACAGAAAAAATCCCTTTCTTTGAATCCTTGCCTGAGTGTGACCCTTGAAAAAGTCTTCAGGTCGGATTCTTTTTTATTTGGTTTAATTTTTTTTTTTTTTTTTTTGGTTTATTTGATTTTTCTATTAACTTGATTTTAATACTTTTGTATATATATTGTCCGTTTCAAAACCAAAAGAATACAATTATTATACATACACAAAAAAGAAAACTAAAGTAAATAAATTACCTGAAAGCAACCAAAATCTCATGAAAAATAAAATGAAATAAGGGAAAATGGAAAAACGATTAATCAAAATGAAAATTCCCCAAATAATTAGATTTGTTTGTATTGTAATAGGACAAATTTAAAATGACAAATGATTTATTATCATAAATAAAGAAAAGTATTGAATTCTTTATTTGGTTATGCTAAAATTAAAATTAAATGATAAATGGTTCGCTGAATTATTTATTTTTCATACATAACATCTTCTATTTTTCGTTCCCATTTATTAAATAAGACACATTTCCATTTACATTACAAGCAAAAAGGGTAGTTATTTGTATACTTCTATCCGATATTAAAAATTTAAAGCAAACTATTAATTCCAGCTAAAACGAAACATTTTACTTAGTGAAAATATTCAGTATTTGCTTTACCAAAAAAAGAAAAAAAAATTCTTCTCTGAACAAAATTTAAGGAAGCTTGTGTTTTTTAATTGTGGAAGCCATATTAATTCAGAACCCGTTTGTTTTATTACAATTATATTCGGAAAGAGAATTTTTAATAAAAACATTCGAACATCTGGTGTTAAAAGAAGTTATTAAGAAAAGTAAGCAAGCTGCTATGATGGAAACATTCTTTCAAAAGAAATGAAAAAAATACATTAATGAAATAAAATAAGATGCATATTCCTTTTATTAATATGAGTTTGCGTTAAGAATTAAAAGGATATATATCTCTTTCGTTTAATTTCTTCTAACTCCTTGGATGTATTTATTAAATACGATTACATTTAATGTTAATATCAAGAAATGGATATCGTTACTTTCTAGAAATGGCATTAGAAACATTTAAAGATATTCCTAAGAAGATAAAAAAAGAACATTTTAGAAAGAAAAAAAGAATATCAGCAGAATATAAATTATCGTCTGTCCAAAACGACCGGATTTTTAAGTGCTATTCGCTTTGAATTAATATGTCATTAAACGTTTATAATTATTCAGGAACTAGTTTTTATTTTCTATTAATGGAGTTTCCTTTCATTTTTATTTTTATCTTCTAAACTTATTAACTAGTTTGAAATTAGTTTTCAATCGCACCTTTTCAGTTCGAAATATTTTAATCGAAAAAAGTTTGGCAGACGTGCTTTTCATTTTTGTAATTGGGAAATCAAAATGATATTACCTTTTTCTTCCTTTGTTCTACATATAATAAAGTTTTTTTTTTTAGTTTAAGCTTTAATGCATTTAATAGGAAAACTTTATTAAGTTCCGGCATCTCGCAAACTTCATTTTCTCTCAGATAATTAAAATATATGGCAGGACCATATTTGTCTGAATTTGTCAGATTTATTTTGCAAGAAGTTACTTGAAATCCAGAAGATTTGATTCCTTTCAAATCCTTTTAAAAGTATTCAAATAAAAATTTGTAGATGTTATTTCTAATAAGATACTCACAATTATAATTCAAAAGCATCTATAATCATCAAAATAATTAATTAATAGCATGAATGTTATAAATCATTATAAAGATTTATTAATTAAAATATTTTGAACAGAGAAACAACGAATTTTTTTTTATTTAAATGACTAGATCTTATTTAACAAAATTAAGAATATCTTATTTAAAATGTACTTATTTTTCTGAAAATCTTATTAATATTAATTCGGTTTCTAATTAACATGGAGATATAATTAATTCATCAGTACATATGAGAATCACTTCCTTAAAAAGTTTCTTTTTAAAAAATTATATCGAATTATCTACTTATTAAATCTATGGCTATTTTTTTTTCTTGAAATACTTCTTTACTCATTGTTTGCTTCATTCTGAAATGATTGAATAAGGTATTCATTTAATGATATTTTAAAATCTAATTTAAACTTAATTAATTTCCTAATTTTTATCTTAATTTAACCTATATTAACTTCATTCTAAAATGGTCTCTAATTTCTTGATCTTATTCCCACTCCTTTATTTAATTAATGATACACTCGCCCTAGAAAACTCTAAAAACAGTTTCCCGCGTTCCGAGTGAAAGTATAAAAATACTTAACGCTTTGCAAATTCTTTTAAAAGATATGTTTCCCTTTCCCAAATCTACACGCGTCAAAGAATCCCTATCAGAATCTCATAGTATAAAATCACTGGGGAAAAAACTATTTCGGTCTCTTTCGCTCTTTAGTTTTTGTATCGCGATGTGAACGGACTTCAGTTTCATTGTAGCGTCTTTCTTGTACATAAAATATGTTTCTCGGGATTAAATAAAGCGAAATTTTAAAAACTCAAAAGTATGCTTAAAAATTTATGTTTTTACATTCATAAAGAAAATATTCTATATTTTTTACGCATTCAATAATTTCAACGTGAATACGTATTTATAATTTGACTATTGTATGATTAAACCTATTTAATATATTGCAAATTTAATATTTATTTAACTGTAATTAACATCATAAAATCAGATGGCGTAGCATTCATATTCAAATTAATGTAATTTTTAATGTTATTTATTGTTTCATAGGCCATCCAGCACTAATAAGGATTTCCTGTAATATGTTTTGCAATCGAATTCCTGTCTTTTTGTGCACTTATAATTATTTCTGCTATCAAACTGCATAATGAAATACCTACTTGTTCATTTAAGAATCATTTAATATTTCGGTGTTTAATGCATCGAATAACGTATTAATAGGTTGAAAATTTGATCCTTATTGATTTCTAGGAACAACTAGCTCTTTGTTAGAATTTCTGTGATGCGATTTTAAACGTAACAATCATCCAAATAACCGATGTCACGTTTCTGTGATCAATATTTTGAATAGTCCACTTTTCTATTCATGCAGATATATATTTTATATTTCATAAATAAAAGGAACTGGATGAATGTTAATTTGTTCATCACCACGTGAATAAACTTCCTGAAAATTCAAATAATGCCATTTTAAATAAACACTTTATTAGTTTCATTGGAAAAAGGAAGTTTACGTTTGAAACGCTCAAGTCAAAACAAAACCGAGAATCCATCCCGTTTCAGCATCAATTTTGACGTCCGGCATGTTGCAAAAAAAAAAAAAAAAAAAAAAAAAAAAAAAAAATGTTTAATCTTTCTCTGAATGTGGTTAGATAGCAAAGTTTTCCTTTAATATACATACCATGAATTTCTTTCTGGCGTTACCCTTTTTTAGACTACCACAATTCTGAATCTACGACAAAATATTATGGTTATATTATTCAGTAGACAATTGTTTCATAGTGCATTTATAACTCATATAGTGCATATGTAGCACCAGTAATTTTGTACATTAATTTTTACTTTTTAGGCAGGCAGTAAACATTTATAAATAAAGGATATCCTAAAACTAAAGCAAGATTTGAATTTGTTGATATTCTTGCTGTAAAGTGTTGGCAACTCTATAAAAAAAGAATTGACATCTGATAGTTTAGGGTTAGTAAAAATAGAAGGTTACTTGATAGAGCAACATATTAATGCAAGATTTGAATTAAATAAAAACACGGTTTTTTTTCTTTAAATTATTATTTTTTATTGAATTGTAAAGTACACAAGATAGGGTTATGTATGGAATAGCACACTGGACAAATGACCTATACGGCTTTTCTGGCACACAGCACTCTTTTGCTAAAATTTTCCTTGACCATATTGCATAAATGCGTCTGAATTATGTTAATAGAGCCTTAAATTTCATTCTCTATTGCGCGCATGCTTGTGGACTTGTTGACATAGACTTGTGACTTCAAATAACCCTATAAAAAGAAATCCAGTGATGTTAAATCACACAATCTAGGGGCCAAATTCTCAAATTTTCGAACTGTGCCCGCGAGACTTTCATTGTTTTTTAAATATTGTTCAACAATGAAAATACTTTGTTCTATTGTGTAACGCTTCATTTTTACTAACCCTAAATTATCAGCGGTCAAATGGTTTTTTTAATAAGGTTGCCAACATTTTACTTACGGATGGAATCTTCTTTTAATTTTGGGACACCCTTTATAAACAAGAGCTCGTTTGCTAAAAATATAAAGTTTCATTTACAATTTTCTCCAAACATATTTCGTTGTTTATATGTAAGGATAAATAAAATTCTGATTGGTAATCTATAAAATTATCGTTATAATGAAGTTTATAAACACCAAGACTCTTTTAGATCTATTTATTCAATTATGGGTTTTAATATATTTTTAGTTGCTACTTACAATGAAATATATAATTTTTAGGGTCTCTTAAGTTATATGCCATTAAATAGTTTTACATTACTTCTCCCTCTTTTTAAGAAACTAGAAGATAATATCTAAAATGATTCTTCAATTTCCTCTGTAGCTTTTTTTTTCTTTTTCTTATCATTAACAATCTGAACTACCATTCAGAATTCGTTGAGTAATTTATAAAGCGAATTATAATGATCAACTGAATTATTAGAGCACAGACTTATTAGTTCAAAGAATTTCGTATTAAAATTCTAATCGGAATGAGTGAGTCACAGTAGAAATCCTGGAGTCCTAACCTTCTTTTGGTGCAGTTGTTGTTATATCAGTCCATAAGCAGAGGCAAAAGTTTACCTGGTTTAGGAAATGTACCCCCTTTTTAGCAAAATTTAACACGCATTTTCAATTTCTGTTGAAATTACCATTCTATAAGACAGATTGCCTGATTAACATTGTTCCAAAACTCAATTTTGTTTTGATTCATAGTTTTAATGGAAAGAAAATTTTTAAAAATTTCAATCTGTATATTATGGCCATATTTAATTTATATTACGGCCATATTTAAAAATTTCATTCTGTATATTATGGCCATATTTAATTTATATTACGGCCATATTTAAAAATTTCAATCTGTATATTATGGCCATATTTAATTTATATTACGGCCATATTTAAAAATTTCAGTCTGTATATTATGGCCATATTTAATTTATATTACGGCCATATTTAAAAATTTCAGTCTGTATATTATGGCCATATTTAATTTATATTACGGCCATATTTAAAAATTTCAGTCTGTATATTATGGCCATATTTAATTTATATTACGGCCATATTTAAAAATTTCAGTCTGTATATTATGGCCATATTTAATCTGCCTATTACGGTCATATTTAAAAATTTCAATCTGTATATTATGGCCATATTTAATATGTATATTACGGCCATATTTAAAAATTTCAATCTGTATATTATGGCCATATTCATCTTGTATATTATGGCCATATTTTAAAAGCGTATATTCAAACGAACTAGAGTGTTTTGATCGTATTTGCGATCTGAAACTAGATATCTGTTGAAATAGAAAAATAAATATCTTCTCACCTACCATCCCAAAAAATTGCTATCTAAGAAATTCGAATAAAGGGAAAGAATTTATCTCTTGACCTTGAACAACTGGTACCTCATTGGTGAAGAGTGACCATTGGGAAATAACAGCTTATCCGAAATTCTCTCTCTCTCTCGTCACAGGATAAAGGATACTCTGAGGAATATTTTATCGGACGTGAGAGTTGATTGAAATGGTGGAGATGGTCCATGTTTGAGGAGACGTCTTCGGCTGGATTTCATTTGGGAGGATATTTCTTAAAAGGTTTGGAAGCAGTTGTATTTGAGGACTGGTATTTCACTTTAAGGAAGAGACAGAGAGAGAAGTTTTATGTGGTAAGCCTTTGATGGAAGTGACTGGGTGTCTTACTTCATAGTTGGACGTGATTTGGTGTTAGAATGTTGTCGATCGATGTGATTGTTTTTAGTGATTTAATGTGGAATAATTTTATTGTTATATTTAAGAGTAATCGACTTTATTGTAATTCACTCATATATCTGAGATTTGCGTTCAATTTACTGAGATTGTAGACTCGCTATATTTGGGCTCCAAAATTACGATCTTTCTGCTCAAATTAGTAATCTTTAGTGTTTAAATTCAGTAATATAGATGTGGAACAATTTTATTGTTATATTTAAGAGTAACCTACTTTCTCGAATTTATTCATACATCTGAGATTTGCGTTCACTTTATTGAGATTGCAGTGTTGCTATATTTGAGCTCCAAAATTACGATCTTTCTGTTCAATTTAGTAATCTTTAATGTTTAAATTCATTAATATAGATGCATTACATTGATATAAAGTGTATGGAGGTTTATGCTAGCTTTTAACTGGCAGAAGATGTTAAAAATTGATATTAAATCAAAATTACTCATTAAAATTAAATAAATGAAGGAATTTAATGAACAAAATAAGGAATTCGAGGACTTAGTAAAGAACGATTGTAAAATATAAATATTTTTGCACAGATATTAAAATCTTTTTCCGTATTTCAGTAAATTCTCTTAATTTATTGAAATATGTTATATTTACGTTCAGTTTACTGAGGTTATAGAATTGCTATATTTGGACACCAAAATTATGATCTTTCTGCTCAAATTAGTAATCTTTAGTGTTTAAATTCAGTAATATAGATGTGGAACAATTTTATTGTTATATTTATAAGTAACCTACTTTCTCGAATTTATTCATACATCTGAGATTTGCGTTCACTTTATTGAGATTGCAGTGTTGCTATATTTGAGCTCCAAAATTACGATCTTTCTGTTCAATTTAGTAATCTTTAATGTTTAAATTCATTAATATAGATGCATTACATTGATATAAAGTGTATGGAGGTTTATGCTAGCTTTTAACTGGCAGAAGATGTTAAAAATTGATATTAAATCAAAATTACTCATTAAAATTAAATAAATGAAGGAATTTAATGAACAAAATAAGGAATTCGAGGACTTAGCAAAGAACGATTGTAAAATATAAATATTTTTGCACAGATATTAAAATCTTTTTCCGTATTTCAGTAAATTCTCTTAATTTATTGAAATATGTTATATTTACGTTCAGTTTACTGAGGTTATAGAATTGCTATATTTGGACACCAAAATTATGATCTTTCTGCTCAAATTAGTAATCTTTAGTGTTTAAATTCAGTAATATAGATGTGGAACAATTTTATTGTTATATTTAAGAGTAACCTACTTTCTCGAATTTATTCATACATCTGAGATTTGCGTTCACTTTATTGAGATTGCAGTGTTGCTATATTTGAGCTCCAAAATTACGATCTTTCTGTTCAATTTAGTAATCTTTAATGTTTAAATTCATTAATATAGATGCATTACATTGATATAAAGTGTATGGAGGTTTATGCTAGCTTTTAACTGGCAGAAGATGTTAAAAATTGATATTAAATCAAAATTACTCATTAAAATTAAATAAATGAAGGAATTTAATGAACAAAATAAGGAATTCGAGGACTTAGTAAAGAACGATTGTAAAATATAAATATTTTTGCACAGATATTAAAATCTTTTTCCGTATTTCAGTAAATTCTCTTAATTTATTGAAATATGTTATATTTACGTTCAGTTTACTGAGGTTATAGAATTGCTATATTTGGACACCAAAATTATGATCTTTCTGCTCAAATTAGTAATCTTTAGTGTTTAAATTCAGTAATATAGATGTGGAACAATTTTATTGTTATATTTATGAGTAACCTACTTTCTCGAATTTATTCATACATCTGAGATTTGCGTTCACTTTATTGAGATTGCAGTGTTGCTATATTTGAGCTCCAAAATTACGATCTTTCTGTTCAATTTAGTAATCTTTAATGTTTAAATTCATTAATATAGATGCATTACATTGATATAAAGTGTATGGAGGTTTATGCTAGCTTTTAACTGGCAGAAGATGTTAAAAATTGATATTAAATCAAAATTACTCATTAAAATTAAATAAATGAAGGAATTTAATGAACAAAATAAGGAATTCGAGGACTTAGTAAAGAACGATTGTAAAATATAAATATTTTTGCACAGATATTAAAATCTTTTTCCGTATTTCAGTAAATTCTCTTAATTTATTGAAATATGTTATATTTACGTTCAGTTTACTGAGGTTATAGAATTGCTATATTTGGACACCAAAATTATGATCTTTCTGCTCAAATTAGTAATCTTTAGTGTTTAAATTCAGTAATATAGATGTGGAACAATTTTATTGTTATATTTATGAGTAACCTACTTTCTCGAATTTATTCATACATCTGAGATTTGCGTTCACTTTATTGAGATTGCAGTGTTGCTATATTTGAGCTCCAAAATTACGATCTTTCTGTTCAATTTAGTAATCTTTAATGTTTAAATTCATTAATATAGATGCATTACATTGATATAAAGTGTATGGAGGTTTATGCTAGCTTTTAACTGGCAGAAGATGTTAAAAATTGATATTAAATCAAAATTACTCATTAAAATTAAATAAATGAAGGAATTTAATGAACAAAATAAGGAATTCGAGGACTTAGCAAAGAACGATTGTAAAATATAAATATTTTTGCACAGATATTAAAATCTTTTTCCGTATTTCAGTAAATTCTCTTAATTTATTGAAATATGTTATATTTACGTTCAGTTTACTGAGGTTATAGAATTGCTATATTTGGACACCAAAATTATGATCTTTCTGCTCAAATTAGTAATCTTTAGTGTTTAAATTCAGTAATATAGATGTGGAACAATTTTATTGTTATATTTAAGAGTAACCTACTTTCTCGAATTTATTCATACATCTGAGAATTGCGTTCACTTTATTGAGATTGCAGTGTTGCTATATTTGAGCTCCAAAATTACGATCTTTCTGTTCAATTTAGTAATCTTTAATGTTTAAATTCATTAATATAGATGCATTACATTGATATAAAGTGTATGGAGGTTTATGCTAGCTTTTAACTGGCAGAAGATGTTAAAAATTGATATTAAATCAAAATTACTCATTAAAATTAAATAAATGAAGGAATTTAATGAACAAAATAAGGAATTCGAGGACTTAGTAAAGAACGATTGTAAAATATAAATATTTTTGCACAGATATTAAAATCTTTTTCCGTATTTCAGTAAATTCTCTTAATTTATTGAAATATTTTATATTTACGTTCAGTTTACTGAGGTTATAGAATTGCTATATTTGGACACCAAAATTATGATCTTTCTGCTCAAATTAGTAATCTTTAGTGTTTAAATTCAGTAATATAGATGTGGAACAATTTTATTGTTATATTTAAGAGTAACCTACTTTCTCGAATTTATTCATACATCTGAGATTTGCGTTCACTTTATTGAGATTGCAGTGTTGCTATATTTGAGCTCCAAAATTACGATCTTTCTGTTCAATTTAGTAATCTTTAATGTTTAAATTCATTAATATAGATGCATTACATTGATATAAAGTGTATGGAGGTTTATGCTAGCTTTTAACTCGCAGAAGATGTTAAAAATTGATATTAAATCAAAATTACTCATTAAAATTAAATAAATGAAGGAATTTAATGAACAAAATAAGGAATTCGAGGACTTAGTAAAGAATGATTGTAAAATATAAATATTTTTGCACAGATATTAAAATCTTTTTTCCGTATTTCAGTAAATTCTCTTAATTTATTGAAATATGTTAGATTTACGCTCAGTTTACTGAGATTATAGAATTCAATATTTGGACTCCAAAATTAGGATCTTTCTGTTCAAATTAGTAATCTTTAATGTTTAAGTTCAGTAATGTATATGAATTTCATTGGTAAAAATTGTAAGAAAGTTTCTGCTAGCTTTTAATTAAGAAAACATGATAAAAATTGATATTAAATTAAAATTATACATTAAAATTAAGTAAATGAATGAACAAATGAAAGATTTAAATTGACAAAAGAAATGCAAGGATTTAGAATTTAAGAATGATTTTAAAGTATAAATATATTACACGGATATTATGATATTTTCACTAAAAGGAAAATCAATTAATATATTGTTGGCATAATGTCAATATTGGGAAGAAAATTACGCATTTTAACTTAAACCTAAATAAAAATAATCATGGACATTTTTTATAATTTTTGGTAACTAGGTGTACGTAAGTATGGAAAGTTTAATGCGTCACGAACCCACCAATGTCTTCGTTAAACTGAGCTAAGCATCATATTTTATAAATATTGAAAGTCAATCAATGGACAAGTATAGAGTATTGTGAGTTTCAGTATCACAATTAGCGCTTTTCAACGTTTGCACTTTGTTAAAGCAGCGTTCACACGAGACCAACTGCTGCTTGCAATAGAAAATCACGTCTACCTCAAGAAGATCACGTGACCTGAAGGACAATGGTAATGGCTCATGGGGCAACTATTTGAGATTATTCCATTGTGATCATGTGATCGTCCTGAGGTAGACGTGATCTTCCTTTGAGCGCAATAGTTAGTACTGCCTGAAGGGTGATACGCAGAAATATGAGTAGAAATATGATGCTTCCTGATTCCCCGAATAATCTTTCATCTTATTGCTAAATGTAAACACCTCTTCCTTTCATCTTTACACTCATCTTTACTCTGACGCATGCGCAAAAGCGCAGAGAGTTTCAGTTTCGAGAATGAATAGTATTTAGTGTAGGTGAGTGATTTTACATAGGTAAGATGTAGTTTAGAGTAAGTAATGCGTTCTTTATATTCTGATTTTGAAGAAGAAAACGGTTATTTAAATTTCTTCATAATGCCTTGCTCAGTTTAATTAAAATTATGGATTGAATTACACATGATCTTACCACTTCATTAGTATTATTCAAATACGAAATATTTTGTTTCATTTATCAATTGAAACTCCATATTAAAGATGACAAAGGAGAATTAACATTATCTCACCAACTAGCCTGCAAACTGTCTCTGAGAAATTCCAATAAATGGAAAGGGTTTCCATCACATGACCTTGAACAACCGGCCATTCGTTGGTGGAGAGTGACCGTTGGGAAATAACAGCTTATCAGTAATTTTCCCCAATCCTCGGGAGATAAAGGACGCTCGGAGAAATTTTTATTGGCCGTCAGAACTGATTGAAATGGAACAGATGGAGGCGGATTTGGTGGATTCCAACTGGCAGGATAGTCCCAGAAAGGTTTCGGAATTTAAAGATTGGCATTTCACTTAGAGAGAGTTCTACCATTAAAGGATGTACTATGGGAATTTTAAAAGATCCAGAAGCGGTTCCATGTAGAAATGTAATTATTGCCTTATAATTGTTTTCATTTATTTTGTTAAGTAGAATTATATTATTCACTTTATGGATTATTCATTTTTCTTGTATTCAGAAGTAAATACCATTAGAAATAGTTTACAGGTGCCGATTGAAAATATTTTTTCTAGATAAGGGACATTTTATGTTAGTTGGATATGAAAAAGAATTGTTAATTGTTGTTCATTGAAAATAGATCATATCCCTAAATTGCTCTAAAGTATTTATTGTGAATTAGAATCTTTTCCCGACAATATTACGAGCTATCCATACTTTTTATCCTTTTTAAATCCACCTTCAATATAAGCTCATCTTATTATTAAAAGCAAACATCTTCTCCCATCAACCGCATTTTGTCTAAATAAATGCACCCTAACGTGTACTCATAAGCGCGGAGGATGAATCAGTTCATTCCGTATGTGTAATAATTTAAATCAATGTAATATAATTTCCTAGCAATGTCTGTTGTTTTTTACGGCATCTAGGCAACTTATGCTTTGGCATCTAGCGACAGAACTTAGGTGTCCAGGTGCTAGATGTCAAAGTTTTTATGTGTGCTAATGTATAATAATTAATAATGGGATCGTGAGTTTCATGTTTTATTTACACATTTTTAATGTTGGATAGGCTTTTATATGAGCTAGATGAGGAAATTTCAAATCGAAAAGAAGGTTATCAAACTGTGGAAAATCATTCTATTCTTGCTTCATGAACTATTGAATATTATATTATTTCTAGCAAAGATGGATGAGCTGAGGTCTGCTTATTCATAATATTCTAATATCTTCTTTCGTTTGACTGTTCGTGAACATCATTTCAAGAAAACAAAACTTTTATTGTAACTATATATTTACATCTAAAGAGTACTACAAATAATAATTTTTTCTTTAAAAACCTTACTAATACGCATGAGATCTTTTCAGTTCAACTTGTATTAGTTTATCTGTGATAATCATATAGAGATATTATCAAAGTAACAGCCCATCTAGACAGATGCATCTTTTAGTCGAATATATTCTTTGCACCAGTAGTGATGTGATCTTTCAGAATAACACCACCTAAAAACTTGGTAGGTGTTATGCATTTGTTTATATAACATCAAATATCTTATATTTCTAACTTGAAAGTAATTGTTTAAGAGTTTTAGTCAAAAATCGTTTTAGAAAGTTCTAAACATTAAGTTTTATATTCCCTTGAATTTTCGTCATTTATCGGTATGAAATTGACCACCCTAAGGCAAATAGCTTACAAATGAATACATAAAAACCAATCATGAAGAAAATTGATCGTTACATATAAGATTTGAATTCTTAGAACAAAGAAATCAATGTTAGCATGGGCCCAATGAGCAATGCAGTCTAAATTTGTGAGGAATAAAAATAAAAATTTTGAATTTTGTTTAAAAACGTACATTTTCTTTGAAACATATTGTAAAATGCAAGGACAATGGTATAACTTTACAAAGGCAATCAATATCCATAAAAGCAATAGGATTGAAAAAAGAATAATTTACTGTACCATTGCGGATCTCCAGAAATAAAGCCAAAAGAAAAAAGAATGAGTTCTAAATCTACAAATAACAGGAAATAAAAAAGTAAATTTATTCAAAGGGAATAGATTAAAATAAAAAAAAGAACATTTATAGTTTGTGCTGTGGAACTTCATACAGCGGTGGTTTAAAAACTGAAATGCATATAAACAATCCCGGTAAGAATAAAAAGCGTTACTGAAACCCTATAGTATTTTTTTTTCCTTTTCATTCTTATATTTGACAGCTTTTCTCGAAATTCATGATTTATTTTGTAAATAAATTTGATACGGTGGTTATTCAAAGTAAAGTTGTTCTATTTTCTTCAAAAAAAAAATATTTATAGGATATTTGAAAATCGTAGTATAATAACGTTTTTGGGTTTGACTCTTTTATCTTTATTTTATCTCTAAAATCTGCTTTTGTTATATAGAACCTAAACCGTGCACTCAGGCGCATTTAATATCCGTCGCAAAGTGCGAATTAAATACAATAAACTAAGATAAAAACACTTTTGTAAAAAATGCTTCATAATAGTTCTAAAATTTATAAAAACTAAAGAAATAAATATACGAAAATAAAATTAGAATCATAAAGAAGTTATTTTTTTTAGATAATTTTCTAAATATTCGCATTGAATATTATTATCTGATCTTTATAGAACTGTAAATCAAAAGTACTGACACTGATTCATTTCAAATACATATACTGGAAATCGTTTCCAATTTTGTACTAAAAATTTGCACTATGCGTGTAAACAACTAGCAGCATTCAATAGTTGATACCATGATTTTGTCTGAAATAAATTGACTTTTAATGGAAGATTTTTTTAGTTCTGCCGATTTTTCAAATGGAGATATAATTGAGCAAAGAGAATGCATTAAAATTTTTTTCAAAAACTTAGTTTTCATTACAAAAATATTTGAAATATTCCAAAAAAATCCTTCAAAGATAGCTGTATATCAAGAATGTTGTGTTATTAATAGTAATAGAAACCCTAGACAAAAAGAGATATAAAATATTTAAAAGACGACGTAGAATTCGGTACAAATAAATCATGTTCTGGTAGACAATCTATGATATTTCGTTTAATCATCAGTGCGCCACTTCATAGAAATGATTTATACATATTGCCTGTGTGAAATATTTAGCAATAAAAGACTTTAATAAATTATTTTTTTATATTGGAAACTGTGTGAAGCACGGCGATATAAATATGTATCCATTATTATAGTAATGCTCGTTCTCGCAAAATCATTATTACCAATGATTTTAAAAACATCAACTGATTGGCTGCATAGACTTCTTATTTTCCAGATATGGCACCGTGTTACTTTTTTCTTAATTCCGCATTTCATACTATTTCTCCATGGTTGTTTTATTATTTTGCTGTGAGTCTGTTCGTGCAGCAAAAGAAAATTATGTACAAACTCTAATACAGTTCAACACGAACGAATTTAAAGCATATTTTAAGTATTAGAGAACCATACATAGAAGTAATATGCAGTTGAAAGATATTACTTTAAAGGTTATATAAGAAATGTTGAAAAAATAAACGTTTTTATTTTATAAAACAATACCGATATCTTTTGATCATAGCAGTATTTTTTACTGATTCTAAAATTTGGTTATATTTAAATGATTTACAATATTCTGAAGAACTACTTTTAAGAAATGTAAGAAATGTAAATTACAAATACTGCGAACAAATATATTCAAGACGAATTAATAATTTTTCGAAAATAAGTTTTTCAATAAATTGATTGCGATCATGTTAACATAATAATTTATTTATTTAATTAACTAAAATGTTTGTATGTGCTACTAAACTATTATTTATTTATTTCTAAAAATGTGAGAGCCTTTTACTCTATTACAGAAACTTAAAATTGGATTTAAAACCTCCATACATTGTTATTCTAGTAGTAGATTCTGCGTTATTCACAAATTTTTAACTGTGATTAATGGTTCTAAATTTTCTTACTATACAACAATAAAAACATTTTTCTGTGATTTCTGGAGATTTAATCTTTTACTTCTTTAAAAAAAATCAAATAATTCGTTTTGTTAAGAATTTCACAAGAAACCTGTTTTGCTTCCTTTTTTTCCTGTAGTAAAATTAATTTTCTCTAAGTTTATAATTAATTGGTTCTTTTTAACCATTAGAGTAGATTAAAATAGTTTTATATTTTTATCTTCCATGCCGAAACGGAAATCTTACAACTAACAAAGATTAACGATCACTTATATAATTAGTATGAAACTAAGTTTTGCAAAAATAAATACAAATAATCCAGTTACTTTTTGTTCAGACGAAGTTGAAATCCAATTGTGAAAAAGGTTTAAAAATCCTCCAACAAATGCTTACCTTGAAATAATATTATTTTTTAGTCATCATTATTTCCCAGTTAGGCTTAGCTGGAAAGGGTTTTATCCTTGTCAAAAGCTTCTAAACTCAATTCTTGCTGGAAAAGTTTCAATTTTTTTTCTAGCACAAAATAAACAGCTAACGTCAATACGTCAGAGCTGTTGCCACTGCATGTAGCTTTTTATGTGAACATGTGTTCATTGTTGTAGGGCATAAAATCTTTGGAAAAATAAACGCGAGTTAAACAAGGACTATATCCGTTAAGATTGTATGGATATTTACATGGTAAAGTGAATTTATAGATACTTGCAAGTAATGTAGTTGTTAAAACTGATGTTGTTTGGGAATAGCAAGGTCGAAAAAGCAGCCATTTTTGTCCATTGTTAGATGGAAAAAAATGGCTGCTTTTTCCGTATAATCGTAGCGAAGTTATTTAATTTTGGAACAAATTTAAGGTAGTGAATGAATTATTTTTTTCAATGTAATTACCTGATTATTAAACTAATTAAAACTTAATGAAGAATATAAAATGAAGTTTTTTTTTCATTAATTTATTTTAAGTTCATTATTATATTAAGTTTTTGATATGAGGATTTCTTAAAAATTTTCTGTCTAAAATTTCTGTCAAGTATTAATTTATCTTTATATATAAATTTTTCGAATAAATAGAAAATATTTCGAAACCAATGGGCTAAAAAGTAATTTTCAAGTCCTGATTTTGACTGTTTCTAACATCAACAATTTATGTTTCAAGATAATAACTTAGATGTAAAGGAATCTACCTTTGCCTTCCAGCTTGCGGATAAAAAAAATTTTTAAATTCTCTACTTAGTTGGAAAGTAAGATCGAAAATTATTTTAACAATTATATTTAATTTTATTATATTACTGAATATAATTTAAGGTATTACCTACTGATATAAATTATTTTTCTCAGAATGAATCAAGAAGCCTCACGATTCAGACATGAGGCTCCTTTGGGGGAAAACTACTTCTTGGACTTTGAAAATGTCATAAAATAGAGTTTTGAAATCCAATTTGATGACCTTGAAAACTGAATAAAGTACATAAGATCTCGGAGGCAGCATGTCTCAGCATGGAGGCATGTCAAATTCTACATTTTGCATTATATATCACCATAGAAAATTACGTTGAGTAATGTACCTGTAGAAAAGCTCTGAAATTTGGTTGCCGTGGCGGCTTTATTCGTGCGTTAATAAATTATATGCTTAGTTTACAGTAAAATTAATTTATATAAGCTCCTAAACATTCGACGTAATGATAATCTCTCTGCTCTCTCTAGCACAAATTTTCACATTAATTATTAAAAAAGTATTAAATGCTGAGAGGCAGCATTATAATTCTAACATGAATTTATTAAATGCAGAAAATACATGTGTCGAAATTTCTGTATTCTTTGCATACTATATTCCCTTGAATGATAACGAATTTTACTATACGTCATCATTTAGGGCTTACAAACATGCCTAAAAAATTTTATGCTTTATATTTTGTATAGGTGGAGTTTTGTATAATATTTAAAAACAGCTGTATAGAAAGAGCATGATAAGTTATCAGTAGGGATTGCAATACCGGGATACCGAATACCGGTATTTTGAGCGATTTGTACAATTTTGTAATACCGGTGTTCACAAGTTTAAATACCGGTTTTTCGGTATTTACTAGAAATTTTTAAAATTGTCACCACTATATTTTCAGGTATCGCGAACATAGCAATATAGTATACGTTTTTGTTTTTATGTCTCCCTAACGGGCGAAATTAATTAGTTAATGAATGGCTTAATTAATTGCTTAAATCTAAATTAGCGAAACATGGATTATCCCTGAAAGAAAATATTGTATCCATAACGACTGATGGAGCAACAATTATGAAAAAAGTTGGAAAGTTGATTGGTGCAAATCAGCAGTTGTGCTATGCACATGGAATTCAATTAGGAGTAATAGATGTATTATACCAAAAATATAAAGAACAGAAGAATCCAAATACTGTGGATATAGAAACTTCGAATTCCAACTATATTACAATGAAAAATGGCACAGAAGAAAGGCATACCGAAATAGAAAATGTCTTATGGTATTTACATAATTCTAATGATTTTAAAAATGAAAATGAAAAGAAGAAAAGAAAAGAACCAATTCAAATCTGATTAAGTTAGAGAAAAGTTTCTAAAATTTTTTTCCCCACAAACCTATCCACATTCAGAATTCGGTTCAATTATCGAAGTTTATGATGTCACTACTGTCGATAGTGAAAAGGATTTGTCTCTTGAACAAAAATTAGAATTAGCAATAAATAAAAAAATTTCAACCAACCAAAATACAATACAGAAATCAGCTATATCCAAAACCATCCGACGAGAAATCGATTTATTTGAAGATGAGGGATTTAGAGGTAAATACTTGGAAAAAGTATATCGCGCATTGCTAACATTACCACCAACTAGCTGAGATGCCGAAAGAGCGTTTTCGACAGCTGGTCATTTTTACACAAAATTACTTTTCAGGCTTAATGACAGTACCATTGATGCATTACGTTTTTTTAGATCACATTTCAAAAATTTGTAATAGTACCACAAACTGAATAGTGATATTGACACTTTTTTTTGTGATTTAAATAAATAAGATGTTTCTTTACTTTTTTGTGATTATATACTGTTATAATTTATAAGTTACAAATAATTTTTTGTGATATTTACACTCTCTAACAAAACTGGCAAATAAAACAAAAAACACCTGTGTTTTCTCTCTTTTTCTAAAATTTCTAATACCGGTATTAAAACCGGTATCCCGGTATTAAAATTTAAAAAATACCGAATACCGGTATTGAAATTTTGGTCCGGTATTGCAATCCCTACTTGAGACTCCTTTGGGGAAAACTACTTTTTATAGGGACTTTGAAAATGTCATAAAATAGAGTTTTGAAATCGAATTTGATGATCTTGAAATTCAATAAGTACATAAGATCTTAAAGGCAGCATGTTTCAACTATAAAATTCTGCATTTTACATTATATATCACCATAGAAAATTGCGTTGAATAATGTACCTGTAGTAAAGCGCTGAAATTTAGTTGCCGTGACGGCTTCATTCGTGCATTAATAAATTATATGCTTAGTTTGCAGTAAAATTAATTTATATAAACTCCTAACCATTCGATGTAATGATAATCTCTCGGCTCTCTCTAGCGCAAATTTTCACATTAATTATGAAAAAAGTATTAAATGCAGAGAGACATTATTATAATTCTAACATGAATTTATTAAATGCAGAAAATACATATACTATGTGTCGAAAATTCTGTATTCTTAGCATGCCTATATTCTCTTGAATTATAACGAATTTTACTATACACCATCATTTAAGGCTTATAAACATGCCTAAAAAATTTTATGCTTTATATTTTGGATAGGTGGAGTCTTATATAATATTTCAAAACAGCTGTATAGAAGGAACATGAAGAGTTATCAGCTATTATTTTACTTCCGCGTATAGGAATTGCAATAAGATCTCTAAGAACGATACCTTTATAGCGTACTCTCTACTATCTATCTTATCTCCTTTCTGTAATAAAATTAGGGATACTGAATAAGGCGTCTAATGCCTTGCACAACATTGGCGAACATTAATTACGAAATATAGATCTTTTGGCATGATTCTACCATTTTTACTGAGTCTATCCTTATGTAAGTTGTACGCTTTTGCTTGCACCTATTGAAAGCACCATTTGACCCACAACTAAAATTGTAGTCACGAGATCACATACTAAATTCAATTTTTTTAAATCATTGCATTTTTGAGTTCTTATATTTATATGCTAAATTGCTGCTTAAATGCTAAATTTGTGCACCAAATTTTATTTTTCTGACTCTTTGTAGTTACCGTGCCCACTTGTACAGAGAGAGATAGACAGACAGACTTCCTTTGAATAAATTTCCTTCACAATTTTAGAGAAATATACAAATATGGTGTAAAGACCATTAACTAAATTTCAATCGTTGATTGGTCGTGTTCATAGACATACAGACATAATCCCAAAAATATTTTTTTACGAACTTTGGGAGTTCTGAAATGTGGAGACTCGTCAAAATCTCGAGTTAGAACTTTTTGTTGACTGCAATACTTCATCTATGTTTACTATGAGAACGTAAAAATAAGTATTAATCGTTAGGAAATTTCACCTCTAGATTTTGAAAATTCTCACGTTTAAGATGATATTTTCTTCTTTGGAATAACATTCCATATAAGTTGTAGGAAAAGAACTCGGCTAAGTTATAGAAATGAGTATATTGATATTCCCATTCTATACAGTACAATATAGGTACATATATTATATACAGTATTCTATACAGTACAATATATGTATTATCTATCTAGGGACTATCCCTATATTTGATTACAAATGGATCATAAATTACTGAGATCTAAGGCACAGGACATGGTCCATTCCCTTCTTTTCTTCACCGTTTCCATTTATCAGACGATGATTATTGTTCTATTGCTCTTGTGGAGAACGTGATCCACTGATCCCCTCCACTTTACGACATCCTGCCCTTTTACTCTTTCATGGCACCTCCGAAAACCCTCTTCTTCGCTTGAAAGTCTTGGTATAAAAGAGTCCTTAGAAATTTATCTTCAAAAAAAAAAAAAGAATCATAAACATGATTCGATTCCTAATTGATCATGGAGAACTGTTACAGTTAGATTAACCTTATCAGTTTTGTTAGGGTATCATTTAATACATTTCGCATTTTATTCATAATAAATCCTTTAACCCCCTCAAGTGACACATTTTTATTATTCCTTTATATTATCACTTATATTTTCATATTCATTCATCCAGTTTTATTTTATTTCAAATATTCTTCATTCTAGTTTTTGTCATTTCTTGTTATATGTTTTCGTATTTTGTCATTTGTTTGTTTCTTTCAAAATGATTGCTATGATTTTTTTTAATAAAGTCCACCTAAATCTATACCAAGCTGGAAAGGGGCCATATGAGCCCTAGAAACTGAGGTGTGGTTTGGTGTTAAGTGAGATCTAAGGCGAAAGTTTCAAAAATTGAGAACTATTTAAGATGTTTTTATAGTTAAAACCTATAATATATAGCAGTTCGGAAAAATATACTATGCATTCCTTTAAATATTGAGAGCTATTTCGGATATTTTATACTTAACTATGAGGCATTCATCAAGCTTCAGTGAATATCATGTTTTTATACAAATATTTCCCAAATTTCCGCTCATATAGCATTCCAAGTTTTAAAACTGATTAAAATTTCGTAATATTGAATTATTTAGGAATGACGTATAAAAATTATATTCTTATTAAATTACGGACTATTTAGTAAATTCTTGGTTTCAATAAAGGAAGTTCCATGTTCGAAACTGCTACATTTAGCTAGCAGATGCGCGTTGTCATCTGGTAATATCTGTGTAATTCAATCGCGTTGTCTAAGGTAATTCAGTCCAAAATTACCTGAAGCAATGCTATCAAAAATTACCAGTCTTTGATGGAGCACGCAATTTTGGAGATAAATCACAACTCAATCGTCGTCCCCCATTTCTAACCATATCTCAAAATGAGGGTGTCTGACATAAAATAAACTGTCCTGTTATTTTAAACAAGAAAAAAAATAAATAAAAGAAACTAGGCGAGTTACAGCAAATGTGTTTTTTATTGGGAGTTTGCTTACAAATCATACTTAACAGTAAAAAGAAACACTTTTGTAGAACATGACAGACTGCTCTGTTTTTTTCCTCTATTATTTTTGGCAAATTTTTCATTAAATTGATTTTCCCCTAGAAACGCATCGATCCGAAAATAAAAATAAATAAATAAACACTTAATACTCTATTGATCCGTCTTATATCAAATTTAACTGGGCGTTTTCTAATGCCAAACAACACTACAAACAAATCCTATTATTACCAAATAAATCCCACTTTCTTCACGTATGTTTACATATTGGATAGTAACTTTGTTGCTAAAAACACATCATGCAAACGCCTATTCCCGAAATCTCAATAACTAGAAAAGGTTTTTACATGCACCTGTAATCTTATACACATGTCAGCTCTCGGATAATCGATGGATAAAATACAATTAATCTATTGCTGAAAGCGACGGAACACCTTCGTCTTGTTTAGTTTTACCACCCCATTGTGACAAGCCATGACAAAACACGATAATGGCAATCGATCAAGTTGTCGCGTGCCGTAGACGAGTAGAGAAAGCAGTTTATCAGTGCTGTAGGAATAGAGATGATTTTTCGCCAATGTTTACTGTCGTTCTTTCCTTTGCACCACTCTATACTGCTGAATGTCGGAATCTCTTGTGTTCCCTGTCAGTTAAATGTACTGGTAAAGATTAAATTTAAGGTATGTGCCTACATTCGAGATGACTTTAAAAAAATGTAATATTTTTTAATTTGCCATGAAATAATTTTAAAATATCAACGAAACCAAAATATACCAGTTAACATATTAACTGGTAATTGCTTGATATTATACCAGTTAACATATTAACTGGTAATTGCTTGATATTATACCAGTTAACATATTAACTGGTAATTGCTTGATATTATACCAGTTAACATATTAACTGGCAATTGCTTGATATTGCCGGCGTCCTTGCATGGGGGTAGCGCATCTTTCCCGTGATCTGGGAGTCCCGGGTTGGAATCCCGTTTCGAGCATAATTGTTATTCATCTGTGTTCTATCTGTGAGGTGTGTGAATGTGCCCCCCCCCCCTGTAAAAAGGGGTTTTGCAAGCGAATGTGTGAGTTTCATCTTCATATGAGCTAGAAGTCAGACATCTGCCCTCGGGGGCTCAGGGGTCTTTACCCTCAGAAGCTGGTAACGCGGACACGACATCATCAACATATTAATTGTCGCATTACGCGCCTAGATAATATGTAATTGTAGCAAACCATTTATCTTATTAGATGACCCCTTTTCTACTATAGTTAAGAGAGCAAATCAAGGGTCATTTAATTAGATAGATGGCCTGAATATCATGTGTGAGTCGTGGCAGCAAATGTGTTGAAGGTCAATTTTTTAAATTGTAGGAAAATATGTGTTTTTTTTAGCTAAAAAGTGGTGTTAAGCAAAACCTTTCTAGTTTAAAAGTTTGTCAAATGATTTGCACAAAATCTTGCTGATAACTTAATAAATATATTTCCTCGTTTCTGAACTAAAACGGACGCTCACCTTTTATACAGTCTTTAGATTTGGGGTCTATTGATAAATAACGTGAATCTTCAGTTTTTACGCATTATTGAAGTATTAAAACAACTACAGAATAATTTTAAATGAACATATTGTTTCATTTCTATTTCAAAAGCTGCAGAGCATATTGAGAAATTATTATGTCAAATGTGAATAAAAAATATTTCTTAGGTTTTAATTTCATTCTTTTTCAGCAAATTCTGCTGAAATTGAGAATTTGATCTGCATTTAAAGATGAAAAATAGCATTAAGACATGCGTTATACAAATAAATCAAAGTAACTTCCCAAAGAATAAGTTTAGAAACAAAATTCAAACGATTGTATGAAGAAGACTGTTCAGAAATTAAGAATATTAATTTAAAAATATTTGATGTATTTGTAAAAAAAAAATGTCTCTTCAACGTAGTTACCTACATTAAAAAATACATGTTAGGAATTAAGGTACCATATACAACACATCCCTGTATAACTATACAAAGGTAGTGTGTTAAATGAGGAACATTGAATTCCTAGAATTAAATGTGAAGTTTGATTTGCTTCAAGAAGGGATTGATTGGGATTATCTTAAGAATACAAAGGTAGTGTGTTAAATGAGGAACATTGAATTCCTAGAATTAAATGTGAAGTTTGATTTGCTTCAAGAAGGGATTGATTGGGATTATCTTAAGAATACAAAGGTAGTGTGTTAAATGAGGAACATTGAATTCCTAGAATTAAATGTGAAGTTTGATTTGCTTCAAGAAGGGATTGATTGGGATTATCTTAAGAATACAAAGGTAGTGTGTTAAATGAGGAGCATTGAATTCCTAGAATTAAATGCGAAGTTTGATTTGCTTCAAGAAGGGATTGATTGGGATTATCTTAAGAATACAAAGGTAGTGTGTTAAATGAGGAACATTGAATTCCTAGAATTAAATGCGAAGTTTGATTTGCTTCAAGAAGAGATTGATTGGGATTATCTTAAGAATACAGAGGTAGTGTGTTAAATGAGGAACATTGAATTCCTGGAATTAAATGTGAAGTTTGATTTGCTTCAAGAAGGGATTGATTGGGATTATCTTAAGAAATGTTTCTGAGCCTGGATTTGGGGAAAGCGGGTATTCGGTATAGTACAGGAACGGTTCTAAATTTCTTGTTTTGATCATGGACATTCTGTTTTTCACTGCGTTCTTCCCCCAGATAGGTTTGAGGTCCTAGGTGGGTTCGTTTAAAAGAAAAGATTTGGCGAGTTATAAAAAAGTGGATACCACTGGAGTAGCCACTGTAGTCAGAATCTTTGATGTGAAAATGCTTCATATAAGGGAGAAAGGGGCTTAACTGGTAGCAACAATTATGTCTGAGAAGCAATGCTTAGTAATGATTTCACAGAATTCTGTATCCATTTCCTAGAAGCGATGCTTACTGAGGAATTTAAATATATTGTAGATAATTAAGGAATTGGTTAAATTAGACTAATTGCATAATTATAACACAACAGTAGCAAATAATTTGGAAATGAATGGTCCATGTGCATTTTAATTCAGTTTAGAATAGTTCTGATCAAAAATTTTGCTTACCTTCCTCTTAAGATTCGATTTTAATTATATTTATATTTTTGTTTCATTTAATTAGATCCCACATTGATATAGTCTTCATTAAATTAGCGGTAAAAGCTTAACTCGCTTAGCGAAGGATAGTGGTTTTAAAAGCGTGATTAGCCGATGATTTGATTCAAATGTGGACTTAGAAGTTAAATACTTTTTCTCAAATCAAACGCCCTTGCATTGCATTGGCAAAAGTGAGTTGTCAATTTCAAATTTGGCCATGGAACAATATTTCGTGATCTGTTTCACCATAGCTCTCGGGTTGCTTCTGCATAGGGCTGAATAACGAAACTAATTAAAATACAAAATTTTTATTAAATTACAGAAAATCTGCATTTTATTGTTAACTTGTATATAATTTTTTTTTATAACTGGAAGACTAATATAAAAAATGATAGACAATTATGAATGTTTTAGTATTTTTGGCATATTATTGATTTTTTTTGCAGAAACCAAATGGTCTGAAGGGAAAATATTATTGTATTATAATTATCTGCCATAAAGAAACTTACTGCAGCCAATTTTTTTGTTTATGTAAGGAACACTTCAAACTTATTCCATTATTGTTAAATAAATCCAGATTTCTTCATTTTCTTCCCAGTAATTTTACAAATGAAAATCGCATATGTGATAGTCACTTTGATGAAACCTAAAAACATTACATCCAAACAACTATTCCAAGGAGTTCCAAAAACAAGAAGAGATTTTTATATATGACTATGATTTTATACAAATGCCAGCTCTCGGATAATCGATTGCCAAAATGTTATTGCTAAATGTATTACTTTAAGTGACATAGCTTTGTTTAGTTTCTCCACCTTATTGTGAAAACCTGTGACATCGTACGATTGGCAATCGATCATCTTTCGCGTGCGACTGTTGATTATGGGTCTAACAGTATATTATTATATGTGAGGATATATATTTTTTTTATTGAGCTTATTTGGTATATGGGCATTTTGTAATTCATCAAACGTTTTGGGAAATTAGATTGATTTTTCGATTGTATAGCTAAAAATGAATAATGCGTGAAGAAGTTTAATTTGGTATGAATCCAATTTTGTATAATTATATTTCATTTTTTTTGTCTTTTTTTTTGTTTGGCTGTCTCATCGTGTAGGTGTTTGTATCTTATATCAATAATGAATCAATTTTATTGATATTATCTACTGAAATAGATCACAGTTTATATCTTAGTGACAGAATCTTGACTTCCTGGTCGAGTGATCACAGATTCGAAATAATATTGATGATGTCGTGTCCATGTTACCACGGAAAGGGGGTGCAGTAGCTTCTGAGGGTAAAGACCCCTGAGCACCCGAGGGCAGAAGTTTGACTTCTAGCTCATATGAAGATGAAACTCACACATTCGCTTGCACAACCCCTTTTTACTGGGGGGCACATTCACATGCCTCACAGATAGAACACAGATGAAGAACAACGATGCTCGAACCAGGATTCGAATCCCGGACGCCTATATCATGGGGAAAATGCTCTACCCCTATGTAAGGACGCCAGCCGAAATAATATTCTATTGAAGATGTGTTGTACGTTGAGATTGATATGCTAATTGGGCAAGAATCCTTACACTGGTATGGTGTGGAAGTGAGAAAAGGAATTACATTTCAAGTGCTGTCCTTGTCGGTCACAAATTCTGAGACTGACCTAAGCGACTTTTTTATAATTGAGTCACATGATGTTGCCTGTTTAAAATATTTTTTTCTCCCTCTTACCACTTTGATACTTGTTTGTTTGTTTCTTATGGCACTTGCCACTGACAAGCCCGCTGTTACGAAGACAGCTATTTAAGCCTGAGGGGGAACGTCTCTTATTTTTTATAGCAGCGCCAACTAGGGCCAAGAGTACGACTTTGCCACTCACGCATCATTCATTCGCTTGCACAACCCCTTTTTACAGGAGGGCTCATTCACACATCTCACAGATAGAACAACAGAAGAACAACCATGCCCAAACCGGGACTCGAACCCGGGACGCCCAGATCACGGGGAAGACGCGCTACCCCTATGCCAGGACGCCGGCACTTTGATACTAAAATTATGAATTACCGTAACACTGTTGTTGTTGGTTAATGTTATAAAAAATTTGTATGTGCACTATTTTTGGAGAAACATCTTATAATCAACCCTCTAATGGAAGCAGTTTTTGAACACCTGTATATTTCACATATACGTTACTGTTCATTGTGATGGTTATACCGGTAAAAGGATTAAATAATTTTTCTCAATTATTGTACAATAAAACTTTCTATATGAAAATTGGCTCAAAATCACTGTATATGACAAAAACTTTACTGCATAGAACATGAAAAAGCCGAAATGACTAACCAATAAAGGTTTAAAATTCTTTGTTAGTCGATAGTGTACATTTTGCTTGTATGCTTCGTCGGAAAATTTTGCAAAAACGGCAAAGAGTTCTTTCATTATTATATTCATGAAGTCTAGAATGGAGAAATCCATTGATAATATTGAAATTTCTCTGACATGGATGTTGGGGATGGGATTCCACTAATTCAGCATTCAATATTTTTTTTTATATTCCATACACAATTGTAAGTTTATATCGATGATGATTAATCATGAGGTTAGGAACAACCAACTACGGCACAAGCAAATAATAGCCAAAAACTCGGCCAGGTGGGCTTTCATATGATTAGTTTTAGTGTTTTCTATCTAGCTTAAGTCTTCATTTTGAATTTTAATAAGTTCTTTACGTAAAATATCTCTGATTTGTGTATAAAATTAATTAATAATCTTATAACTTTATACTAGCAATTCTTGCATATACATATAAATTTATTTATTTCGTGCATCTCGGAAACGGCTCTTACGATTTGGATTAAATTTCATAATTAGATAAGATTTTGCTTTTTAAGTTATCTATATTGGTGTCTTCCCGGTAAAAACACGATTTTACACATAGAATAAAAGCATTTCTTTTATAACTAACTATTAGAATAAGTATATTCAACTTCCGCTTCGAAGTGAAGGCAGTGCAGTATAGTATTGAAGGTCCTCGTTTCGAGTCGCTATTTTTTCTTTATTTTTTATTTATGTATTTATATTTGATATTTTTTGCATTTTAAGTTTATTACACACACACACACACATACAATAAAAATTATGAGTAATTATTAGAGAATTTTTTCTATCTGCGGTCATGCTTGCAATAACATACAGCGCCATTTCGAACCCGATTTCACCATGGTAAAACTGTGTGTAAGTTCAAGAATATAAGTGAGGATAGACAAATTGTAAAAAGAATAGCAGATTGTTTCAGAATAGACAAGTGCAAAATGAATGCGATAGCAGATTGTTTCAGAATAGTCTACTGCAAAATATATATGTGATAGCAGATTGTTTCAGAATAGACTACTGTAAAATATATATGTGATAGCAGATTGTTTCAGAATAGACAACTGCAAAATGAATGGGATAGCAGATGGTTTCAGAATAGACAAATGTCAAATATATGTGATAGCAGATTGTTTCAGAATAGACAACTGTAAAATATATATGTGATAGCAGATTGTTTCAGAATAGACAACTGCAAAATGAATGGGATAGCAGATGGTTTCAGAATAGAAAAATGTCAAATATATGTGATAGCAGATTGTTTCAGAATAGACAACTGTAAAATATATATGTGATAGCAGATTGTTTCAGAATAGACAACTGCCAAATATATATGTGATAGCAGATTGTTTCAGAATAGACAACTGCAAAATATATATGTGATAGCAGATTGTTTCAGAATAGACAACTGTAAAATATATATGTGATAGCAGATTGTTTCAGAATAGACAACTGTAAAATATATATGTGATAGCAGATTGTTTCAGAATAGACAACTGTAAAATATATATGTGATAGCAGATTGTTTCAGAATAGACAACTGCAAAATATATATGTGATAGCAGATTGTTTCAGAATAGACAACTGCAAAATATATATGTGATAGCAGATTGTTTCAGAATAGACAACTGCAAAATATATATGTGATAGCAGATTGTTTCAGAATAGACAACTGTAAAATATATATGTGATAGCAGATTGTTTCAGAATAGACAACTGCAAAATATATATGTGATAGCAGATTGTTTCAGAATAGACAACTGCAAAATATATATGTGATAGCAGATTGTTTCAGAATAGACAACTGCAAAATATATATGTGATAGCAGATTGTTTCAGAATAGACAACTGCAAAATGAATGTGATAGCAGATTGTTTCAGAATAGACAACTGCAAAATGAATGTGATAGCAGATTGTTTCAGAATAGACAACTGTAAAATAATGTAAAAGGAATGCGATAGCAGGTTGTTCCGAATAACATGTTAAAAAAAATCACGAGTGCACTTTGTTTAATTTAAATTACCAATTCATATGTACGTAAGATTGAAAAATATTTAATCAATATGTGATTCCTATCTAAATATTTTCTCAAGAAAACACGATTTTACCAAAAAGAAAAACAAAATTACCGGTCTTCCAGATATTGAATCATTAGTCATCGAGTTAAAATGAGTCATTTTTTAAAAATTGATTAGAATCGTATGTAGATCTATTTAAGCAAATGCCGTGACCTTCCAAATTCATTTTCTTTATTCAATCAACTAGAATAGTTTCCATAAAAGATGCACGAAGTACGAAATATTTGTATGATTTTACATTTTTATGCTCGCATAAATGAATCCCTTTCCGAATCCAATTGTTTCCCGAGAAACATGCCATTTTAACTCTGAATTTTAATTCAACATCCATAAAAAAGATGTTCTTTATTCATTATGAAAGACTTGTTTAGCAACAACCTTTTCACGTTTCGGGTTATTTCGTCCTTTTCTGACCATCAAAAATCCCATTCTTACACAAATTTTACTATCGACATCGCATGTTTTTTTCTTTCGAAAAGGGCTTTAAAGAGCAGTACGTAAATTTTCCCGAAACAGTAAATTTTTTTTTATTCTAGTCCCACTGTTTTACGACGAATATTTCCTTCGAAAACAATGTGAGAACTGTCGCATGCTTCATAGGCTGGTAACGCAATCCGTCGTAAAAAAGTTCTAAAAAAAAATAACCGCCGTAAATCTTACCCCATCAAGTTGCCATTCGCGAAAATATAATTTTTCTTTATCGATATTTGAGTATCAGCACATTGTGGAATCGTCCTTCCAGTGCAAAAGTCAGAATGGCGTACCATGCAGTTGTAGTACCAGAAGCTGGCTACAAATACGTTCTTCGATTGACGCGCAAGGAAAATTGTAAGTGATATATTTGATTTGATTTATAATATTTTGATTTTTGAATATATAGATCAAATTTATTATTTTGATAACGCAGCTGTCAAATAACTTACGCTTGTTGTTAGAAATTGGTACGACGAATGTTTTTTTTTTCACGAGTGTAAAATGTGTTTTGTTTTTACAAAGTATATTTTTATAGGTTTTTAAAATATAAAATCGTCTGTTGTTATTCTTTTTCTGTTTTTACGCAAGAAAAATATACAAGAGTAAAATGCAAGTTTAACTATTTATTTTTATTTGGAGGGATATAAACTATTCGGAAAAGTATAATAATTCTGTCTTTATGATTTATCTTGTATAATATCGAAGTTTTGCTTCTAAAAATTGTTGATCTTAAGATATACCGATTATATGAGAACCTCTTTTCATATTAGACTTCATTTCCCTTTATTGGCCATTATAATACAGAAAAAGGCGTTTTTCTATGTAAAGACATAATAAAAATAATTTCAATTTGATTATGTTTTAATTTTTTTTCTTATGTTTTTATAAATCTCAACGTAAATGTTTACAGAAAAAAACAAATATTGCATAAAATTTCAATATAACTTAATTTAAAAAAATGTTTTATGTATTTGAAAGAAATATTTATTTTATATTTGACTAGGATTCTATTTTGTCATTCAAAATAATGAGAAGATTCGTTACTTCTTAATGTTTTTCTCATTTTCCCCCCTATTGAATCGGCTTAGTTTTGGTTTGAAGTTATTAAGCATTCAAAATAATTCGGTCGAATATTTTCTGGAAAATGTAATTTAATATCTATCAATAATTGAAATTGCTACTAATAATTAAAAAAATTCTAGTTTTTTAAAAAACTTATTCCCATTTCACTTGTGGCTTTTTCATTCTTTTTTTTTCTTAATAAAAGTTGTGGGATATGATTGAAAATAACAAGTTTTTGTACTGAAAATATATTAAACTGAAACTGTCTAATGGGGATATTTGTTTTCACTTCTTTACACAACAAGAAAAAACATTTATTATGCTCTTTCAACTTTCCTTTACAAAACGTTTCATTATTAACAACCCACGCTTTTCTTATTTATGCTTTTCTAATGAAACATGCGTAGGTTTAAATTTTAATTAAGTGCAATTAGAACTATCCATTAGACTATATTTATATTTTGTTTGCCTTTTTTTATTATGTTAGTGCAAGAAGCAAAGTTAAAAAAATCCAATAAATAAAAATAGTAAAATAATATAAGTGTTTGCAGATATAAAAAGCAATTAGATATCTAATTGATTTATAATGTAGTTGCTTTATAGACATTCCCTTCTTTTCTGTCAGTAACTTTTTATTAGTACTTTATTACATTATTTCAGAACAATTTTGTATTCATTCGTTATAAAATTAACTTCCTTTTTCAAATACTTATTTTCTAATTTTTAAAAAAATACTTTTTTTTTTTGCATGAAATATAGACGGATAGCCATTGTTGTCTAATCAGATTCGATTTTTGCTTCGAAAATAGTGTATTTTCCCTAACAAAAAAATTACGCAATAAGTTGGTTTGTCACAGACTTTACCTCCTGATATACTTAGAATATGAATTAACTTAGATTAGTTTTTGTATGATTTTTTAGCAAAGTTTTTAATTTTTTTTTATTTTCCTTTGTTGTATTCGAAATATGCTGTGGAAAAATGGTGTTATATACGAAAAATTGGTCTTAATCAAAATTTGATATTTACCTTTCAGTCAAATATATGTTTCAAAAATATGTTTTTCTAAGATCGGAAAACATATTTTTGAAATTATGTATGTATTTATGTGATCACAATAAATCAAAAACAGACTTGGTGAGAACAATGAAATTTAATATGTAGGTTTAATACCAAGTTTGAAAATATCTACCAAAATTTGAATGAAATCCATCAATGATGAAAGGTTTATCTTTCCGCACATGCGTAAACATGATGATTCAAAAACGCCAAGAGATAATAGGATGAAATTTGGTATCAAATTTGTCATATGTTTAGATATACATTAAATTTTGAACCAGATTTATCAAAGAAGTTATCATTTGTTGATCTGCATATAATTGCATAAGCGGACGTCCTAATTGAAAAACACGATTACATATAAAAATAAAATTAAGTATGTAATTTTCTAATGAAAATTGTAAATCTCAGAAAATTTAGATCTACTCAGGGGGATCGGAAGGCTTCATAATGCATCCTCAGTTTCCGTCCTCAAACTACGAAGAACAAACCGAAACCATACTGCACCACTACGGCACGCGGTGGCTTAGTGGTAAGGTCTCGGCTTCAGAACAGGAGGATTTCCAAGCTCGTGACCTGATATCACCGACGAACCGTCTTGTAAGCGGGTCTGGTGCAAGTTAAATCCGTTGGGGGACAAACATCCTTCCACTGGTGGCTGTGGAAATTTGGAGAGGAAGTGCCGGTTCAAGTGTCTGTCTGATCGTCAGTTTCAATGACACAAGATCCAGATAAGACTTACTGTGCCAGACATATGGTTAATAAAAAACTGTGTAAAAAAATCTAAACTTCAGTAAGAACAAAAGATGCACTAATAATCTACTCTAAAACCGGCTCGTCATTTGACCGTAATTCAAAATGACGATTTCTGTCCTTAAATAGCCCTTATGTTTCTTTGAAATGGGTTTGTTAATATAACTGAACTGCGTCACTACATTCGATAGTTGGAGGGCACTCATGATTTTATGGATTGCCATCTCCTTACTTATAACTATTATAACTTTATCGTTACTTTCAGAAAATTCAAAAGAGAATAGAAAAAATGGAAAAGAAAGAAATGGTTATCTAACATAAAAAGGGCATAGGTTGAGAAATTCAATCCAGGACAAAATGTGGTGTATTAGTATTATTCAGTCTTCAAAATATGAATGCGCAAACCGCCAGTTAATTCCGAGAATATTAATTTCAAATCTTAGGCATAATTTATATATTAATAAGTTGTCACAATCTTACAGCAAGCGAAATATAATTGTTGGTAAAACATTCCCTTCTAAACCGGAATGTCAGAATTCAGTGCAAAATATATTTTAATGTTGTCGTTGAGTTTTTTAACGTTTCTTCATAGATATAGTGCAATTTTTGACTTTTGACATGATTTTTTACTCCAGGTCATGGCGACAGCAGAGAAACGAATTGAATAAATTGGCAGATAAGATGACGGAGAGAGAGATTGAAAAAGAATTTAAATTTTACATAGTTTAGAAAGAATTTGCAGATGTTATAGTTTTGATTCTATGCGCCCTATTGAGGACCCTACCTGCGCCCTACCCTGCGCCCTATTGAGGATAAAATTACAGTGAATCCAAAGTTTAATCCATTAGGAAATTAATTTTAGAGCATAGCTTATTTGAAATTATTGCATGCGTGTTGAAAAGAATTTTTTATGACCTTTAAACCTGTTAAATAGTAAATAATCGAATTAAAATTTGTGAGAATTGTAATCTTTGCTACAATGAACTGTATCATCAAGCGATATTGAGTTGTCAACAAACATTCAGTAAAACTAATGGCTGAACAATGAGTCATTTATGATAGTTATTTTTTTTCATTATTATTACTGGTTGGAGTCTCACAAGACTTCGCAATCATCTGACAAAGTAATTGAATAAATCTTCTAATCATTCAGCTATGTAATTGGACGTATTATGCCGCGTTATGACAAAACACTACGTAGTGTGCATCGAATATGATGATCAAATTTACACGATGTGTTTCATATATATCATATTCGTTTTTTTGCAATTTTTTGTCTGTTATCTTTTATTTATACTTAAACGATTAAGTTGAGGTGCAAATATAATACATATTTATCTGTTGAATAACGGATTGACATGCGCTTTGTTAGAATCTTATTTAGTAGTTTTTCAAGGCATCTTATTTTGATTATCAAACAAGATAATAAATTTAAAAATCATTTTTGCTCTAACTAATACAAGAGAGTCTTAGAATAAGAATCTTATGACTTTCTGATAAACGAAGAAATGAAATGGATCCTCAAATAGTAGGTTAATAAAAATACGTTCCGTCAATAAGTGGACGCGGGCATTGCTAAAATCGGCGCTCACACGATGTTAACACATTCCGGCATTGGATGCATGAAGTTTGTAACATGAAGTTGTGTGGCGGACTTTGGCATACGAGCTTTCCAATGTCAAACACCAAACATTTGCCATTGATTGTCGATTTTTTTTTTCACTCAAGTGAAAGAAAGTCTCGAGAATTCGTATCAAGCTGTTTGTTTTTGAGAATGTACGGCTGCATGTCTCGAGTCATTTTATTGCTGTTACTCTAGTTAAACCATTTTTAACGAATGATTTTTTTTAATTAATTAATTGGAATGAAGCACTTTCAACACTGCAGCAGCAAAGCGAGTGTAACTTATTATGTTTACGTACATACCTAGTACAGTCTACACTTTTCCGAAATTAGCGCATAAAAAAACATATAGGCACATCTACAATGATGGTTTTAAAGTCATATTTAAATACTGTAAATATTTCATTTAAGTAACATGTTGCCTCTTATAATATTTGCGTATACACGGGTGTATACATTGACACCTTATCTTACATCGGATCTGGTCCAGGCTTTAAACTTTGATATAGATAAGCAGTCTTGGTGCTAAAACCACATTCCAATCTCATTATTTTCTTGCTTTTTCGTTTTCCGATTACAAATTCGCAAACATACGAATGGACAGACTACATGTTCATAGATTTGACCACAAACTTAATGCAAATCTATGGCCCTGTCATAAATATGGAAAAGTAAGCACCAAATTTCATATATGAATTTGGTATTTTAAATTTAGACATAAATCCTAAAGAAGTTTTAACATTTTAAGTGACATACCAAATTTTGGAGATATATATCAAAATATCGGAATAGATTTTTTTTTGACATTTGCAATACCTTCTAGCATAGGAGAAAATAAAAAGGCATTATGTTATTATTTTTCATAAAAAACATTACAATTTTGGATAAAATTTCTTCAAGATTATGATTAAATTAATTAGAAATTGTATAAAATCGAACTATGTATCAAGAAATGAAAAGAACAGAAATGAAAGAATTTGAAATAAAATTATAAGAAATGTTATTCTCACATTGATTACAAACTTACTAGCATTCTCAAAATAAAATTTGAAAGCAAAGAATATCTTCTTTATATAAAACAATAAATTGAAATGGCATGGGGAAAATACAATCGAGTTGATATCTATGAAATATTTACCATTCTATCTTCAAAACCCGAAATCATTCTACAACTCCCTAACAGCTTTTCTAAACACCGTTTTTTTCATGTTATGCTATTCACTTGTCAGCGTAAATATCCCTTAACCTATTGGGACAAAGGACATTCATCCTTTCCCGACCCTATTTCCTGCAGCGTCAGGACAACCTCTTCCCAGATGCTTCCTTTATCATAAACACATCTCCCCGAATCGTCTTTCAGGACATCTCCTGTCCATGCCAGGCATTTCTCTCCCTATGGCCACTCGGTAGGACAACTCGCTCCGTTGGACAAGAATGGGAGATTTGATGAGAAAAAAGAAAGGATCTGACAGGATATATCCTCCCTTCTCTCCGTCCTCCCCACCCAACAAAGGATACGATGCCACGTGCCTGGGACTCACGCGATTGTTGACGAAAACGGAGAGTCTCACCATGGAGATGATGTAGTGTTGAATGGTTGAGTTAGAAAAGTTGGCAGCAGTAAGTTTCTTGCTTCTGAGAGTCAATTAGGTCTTGGATTAACTTCAACTGTAACCTTGGTGCTCTTAAGATCGTGAGCCAAGAAAGTAGGTGTTCGGGATGGTGATGAAATGACATTGTTTGGGGTTGAATAGCTTTTAGTGAGAAATGACGTGGCAGGAGTGTTGAAAGTGTCTGATATCTGATATGCTAAATCTGAAAATTGGCACGGTATCTTCAGTGACAGTTAATTAGGCAAATTTGTCTATGTCGTGAAATTATATAAAACTTCCGTGAGTGTTTTCACTGTTGAATGTAATTTTTGTTTAAAGGGAATAAAAAGTTCTTAGTAACGAAAATAGTCAAAATTTGAGTTGTAAAAAAAGATGCGTGTTTTTTTCTGGTAAATATTTTATCTAATGTAGAAATTTAAATATTAAGAATGAATGCTATTTTTTAAGTTAAAAAACAACTTAAAAATATTTCTTTTAAAGATGTTTTTATAACGAATAGAAAATGTGTTACTATGTGATAATCTTAACCTTAATAACTATAAATCGGTATGTTTAGAAAGTTTTGAAGAATATTACTCAGAATATTATATGTTCAGGAATTTTGAAGAATATTACTCGGAACTAAGCATAAAATGTGAATACAATTTCAATGAACACGTAAACTTTTCATTCTAATATATTTAAAATAACAATTTTCAAATATCATATTACTTAAAATTTTTAAAAATACAAAAAAATATCATTGTAAAAAAACCGCTTAAAATATATATTGTCTTGAAAGAAAAGTAGATTTAACAGATTCATAATTTGTAACTTTTACAGCATAACATTTCATACAAAAACACTGAAAATAATTTTAAATATGCATATCGAAATTTGGGGTAAAAAATTACTTTTGTGTAAAATACTAAATATTATATCAATTTAGCCTAGGGTTGCATGTTTATTGCATCTTTTTAAAACTAATATATGAATTTTTGTTTTTAAAAATTCAATTGTTACAGCAGTTGAAATTGCTTAAATTTTCATTTGGGCCGTGGTGTCGTTATGGTAAAACATCGGGTTCGGAGCTTTAGGACTTCAAAAATTAATTCTACTAAAGATGCAATATGTGCGGACTTTGACCTCGTGGGCCCTCCCTTTGGTATAGTGCATGAAATTAGAGGGGAGAGTCCAGCTCAAGTGCCGTCCTCGTTGTCTGATTGGGATTCGAAATAACTCGAGTGTTGATTCCAGATAGGATATTAATATAATTAAACTTTCCTTTTTTTAAATTTTTTAGTGCAGTAATTATTTTCAATCCTCTGTAAAACGTATGCAGTCATACAAATTTGACTTAAACTTTTTTCTGATAGTTTCTAAAATAGAATCTATTAGATAGAAAAGATACGCTTACTACATTCGTGAAGTGTTGTTGAAACACATTCTTCGTGTGTATTAAAAACGTTCTTTATTAACCCCTTGACTTTTTTTATATGCTTAATTTTGCGTGTAAACGGGTGACTTTTGTGTTAATCATCATCGCAGAAGAAAGAAACCGAATTTCATTTTAAATAGATTGCTACGTTGTTTTTGAGTTATTACTTTCACACGCGTACGAAAAGACAGATCGACTGCCAACCTGTTATCGCATATGGTAAAAAATTGCTGTTGTGTTGGCAACCCTATTAAAAAAACTTATTTGACAGCTAATAGTTTGGAGTTAGTAAAAATGGAGCGTTACGCGATGGAACAATTTGTTAAGGCAAGATTTGAATTAAATTAAAATCACAGTTTTTTTTCTTTAAATTGTTTTACTTTTATTGAATCTTAAAGTGCACACGATAGGGTTATGTATGGAAAAACTGCCTTCACGGTTTTGCAGCACATACTCATTCTTTTGTCGAAATTTTTCATGACAATTTCGCATAAATGTGGCTGAATTTCATTGATGCAGCGTTGAATTTCCTCTTTCAATGCACACGTGCCTGTGGGTTTCTTGTCATAGACCTTTAACTTCAAATAACCCCATAAAAAAGAAAACAAATGGTGTTAATTCGCGCGATCTGGGGGTGGGTGGGTAATTCTCCAAATTTTGAAACTATGGCCTCCAGACTTGCATTATTTTTGAAATATTGTTCAACAGTGAAAACGCAAACAAAACTGTTCTATCGTACAATGCTCCATTTTTACCATCCCTAAACTATCAACTGTCAAAGTTTTTTTTCTGTAGGATTGCCAACATTTTATAAATGGTTTATATTTAAATTTTGCGTTAATTCTGGAACATACTTTAGAATAAATTTAGAAATAGTTTTATTCGAATCCAGTGTTGCCAAAAACGAAGATTTTAATTTTATTCCTTTTTTTAATTCCCATTAGAGGAGTAAATTGATTCCTTACTTTCTAGAGCTAATTAATTCCACTAATTTCACTTACATCAGTTTGATCTTAAAATAGTATCATCTATTCATTTCCATCCTCTTAGAAGTGAAAAATACGTTGAATAATTTAACTTTTCTGTTTTAAAAATCGTAGGAATTCTGGATCATTAAATCTTTTGGAAGAATTTAAGTTAATTACTTAAAATGACTTAAATTTATCGAAGCAGAAAATCTCATAATAGATTGCAACGTCTTGACATTGCTCTAATTATACGCCAAGCTATAGAAAACTATGCATTTCGGAGTTTAACTTTCTAGTATGAAAGAATTTAAAAACACCAGTAACATGCTTAAAATTTAATGAAGCATTCATTTTTAATACATTTTGAAAATTGCAAATTTAGATTATTTCGAGTTATTATTACTCTTTTGTATCTTGAGAAAATCCACAATAACTTTTTTTTGTAAAAATAATTCTCAGTATAATGTGGATATCTATAAAATATGTCGTTGAATTTCTGTGCATATAGCAATTAATACTAATTAACGGTGTTTTCAAATCTTTTAAATTTAAAGTAATGGTTTTGAAGATAATTATTTTTTTTCCTCTATATTTTGTAAAATCAATTCATTGCTATCATTAAATATTTTTCATTTTGAATAGTTACTTCTTACTTTATTGGGGCTAAAATATTTCAGCTTCAGATGCAAAAAATGAAGAGAAACATATTTATCTTCATATATAAATTACATATCATTTTTTACTTTTATTTTTATTATTTATTTTTCCGCCTATAATTAAGTTTACAGTAATTTATCAACAATTACAATTAGTCATACATTTCAAATTTTCAATTAAAGTCATTAAGACAAAACAAAAAGTTTCTCAGTTGAGCTGACATTAAAATAATAAACACAAACCAGTGGAAGTGGTCTCCCTAAAACTTTCTCGCATACACTCTAATAAACTTGTATGCCAGAGAACGCCTTATATGGCATTGGCGTAAGATAGTAATGAAATATAATCTTTTGGCGTAAAATTATCATTTTTATTAAATCTTTCATGTCAGCTTGGCGAATTATTTGGTAATTAATCCCAGGTATGTGTTAAGAGTATCAAAAAAAAAAAAAAACGAATTTATATTATAGATATGTTGTTGTTTTTTTTCGCTACATTATTGAAACAAAAATTTGGCACAAAACTGCGCTTGTTGTCACAAAATCTCATAACAAATTTGATATATTTAAGTCATTGCGGTTTTCAATTATCGCGTTTGCATGTTCTGGATGTACAGACCGACAGATAGTAAATCCGTAGTTGGATCTGGCACAAAATTTAACAGATGTCTACACTATAGATGTTAAATCTGTGTACTGAATTCCACCTATCTAGTTCTCTAGGTTTCATAAACGGATAGACGAACTTCCTCAGAACAGACTTTATTCAAATTTGATAGAAAGCTGCAAAATTGTTGTGAAGACTGTATGCCAAATTTCAACCGTCTAGCTCAAATCATTTTTGAGTTAACTGTCACAGACAGACGGGCATTTCTAAAAGAGTGTTTTTCGAACTCAGGGAGGTCTAAAACGTAAAGATTCGCCAAAATCTCGAGGTCGAATTTTTTGACAATAACTTTACTTTCTCTATGGGCCGCGGTGGCCTGGTGGTAAGGTCCTGGCTTGTGAGCCATAGGGTTTCAAGTTCGAGACCCCATTCCGCAGAAGAACCGTCGTGTAAAGGGGTCTGTTGCACGTTAAATCCGTCGTGCCAAGCGTCATCCCGCCGGTGAGGTGAAGAGATGGGGTTGACAGCTCAGGTGTCGTCCTCGTCATCTGACTGCGGTTCAAAATTACAAGGTCCATCCCAAAAATAGCTATTGTATTGCTTTACAACGGGACGTTAATATAACTTAACTAACTAACTTACTTTCTCTATACTAAGTATACAAGAAAGTAAAAAGAATTTTTCTTTTTAGTTTCAAATTGTGATGCTGTTTAAAAGGGAAACTTTCTTCTTCAAAAGAATAAAATTTTCAAAATTGATTACACTTGAAAGATTAGTAAGTAACTACAAAAATTGTTTTTACAATTTTAATTTGAAGGCAGTTCGATTTTATTAATTTATAACTGACAACATAAAGTAACAAATTGATTAACAAATAATTATAAACAAAATATTAGAAGTTTTATTACCACTGTCTGTGGATTGATTAAGTTTCTTTAATCTGTAAATAATTACGCATGTGGAATATAAAATTTAAAAAAAATATAAATAAATAAATAAACGAAATAATCGTTTTCATTGTATATCAAATACATTCTCCAAAATAGTCAAAGTTTTAAATTTCATTTCATAAATAATAAAATTATATTGGAATAACTTGTAAATATCAAAACGTTTGGCATTTCTGCCCAATTGTTAGTTCTTTTAGTTCTTCAAAATAATGGCCAGTCACAAATATATCAATAATTAAACACATCATAATGCTCGAAAAGTTTTATTCTTTCCTGACTCTATTTCTTTCCGCGCGCCCCACTTGGCATTCTGCCAAAACGGCTTACAGTAAAAATAAACATGTGCAACTTTTCAAAAGAATTCGAGTCAAAAACCTTTAAGATAAATGAATGAGATAGATGGCTTTTTGTGAAAGATAAAGTGGAAAATGCTCATTTTGAAAAGGTTTTGGCGACAAAAAGTTATTGCCATTCTCTTTCGTGTTGGCTAATAAATGTTTCAGTCGATTGTCAGCCATAAAAATGCATTTTCAGTTTACTATCATTTTCAGGTTTGAAGAGTTGCATTATTTAAAATGCTTTCTCTCTGAATGTTATGAATTTAGTTTACTAGTTAGTAAAAGTATAAAAATTATTAATAGCTGTAAAGAATTTTTAAAAGCTATAACTGATTTCGTTCTAAATGAATGCTATTAATTTTAATACAAACAAATATTAAAAATATATGATGGAGATTTTAAGTGCAGTATTTTGCATTACTGGTAGAATGTGTAAAATTCATGATTGTCGTAATTAATAAAGGAATACTACGTCGAATTTTATTGGAGCATTTCAATCGCTGATGTTTTTATTACTTTTCACTTACTATAAACTACTTTCAAGGAAAATAATTTCCGTTTAATTTTCTATGCCTTGGATGAAACCAACTGAAATTACTTTCCGAAGTTATTTCACATACTCTGTAATAAAGATTTTACGCCTCCTTTCCCCAGTACAAAAGTTGTGTATGTTGTACAAGGCATGTACAAATGCTCAATATTTATTTCTAATGTCCCCCAAATGGGCAATTTGTTTTTCTAGTATGTTGCAGAATACCTAGAGTACATTTAGGATACCTTTTTGTTGATCGATTAAAGCATAAAGTTAGGTGGTAAGGTCTCGTTTTTGAGACCAAAGGGTTCCAAGTTCGAACCCGATTCCACGGGGAACCATCTTGTAAGCAGATTTGGTTCATGTTAAATTCGTCGAGACGAAATGTCTCACCGCTGGTGTGGTTCGAAAGTTTGGAGAGAGGGGGTGCCAGCTGAGATTTCATCCTCGTCATGTTACCGCGGTTCAAAATTACGAAGTCTTTCTCAAAATAGCCCTAGTGTTGCTTTAAAATGGGACGCTAATATAATTAAACTAAACTAATTGAACCTAAATTTAACGCAGAACTTCAGTTTAATGACAAGATCACACGCTAAATTTTATTAATAAATGTCGTTGCAATTTTCAGTTATGCATGTATGTGTATATGCATGTATAAATGTGTATATGCATGTATAAATGTGTATATGCATGTATAAATGTGTATATGCATGTATAAATGTGTATATGCATGTATAAATGTGTATATGCAAATGTATAAATGTGTATATGCAAATGTATAAATGTGTACATGCAAATGTATAAATGTGTACATGCATGTATGAATGTGTACATGCATGTATGAATGTGTACATGCATGTATAAATGTATATATGCAAATGTATAAATGTGTACATGCATGTATAAATGTGTACATGCATGTATAAATGTGTACATGCATGTATAAATGTGTACATGCATGTATAAATGTGTATATGCAAATGTATAAATGTGTATATGCAAATGTATAAATGTGTATATGCAAATGTATAAATGTGTATATGCAAATGCATAAATGTATAAAACAAAAAAGGGTTAACATGCTGAGTGTTTTAGTTTAAAATCTGAATTTGCACTTTGGATGATAAATCTTTTCTGCTGTAATTGCTTTGAAACTGACATGTATCTTGTGAATAAATCAAGACGTTTTGTAGCTGTTTTGATGATATATATGCAGATAAATATAATTTCAACCAAATGGGAGAGATAGCTCCAGAACATTCTCGCATTCTTTCTTATAAAATGCTGTCTCCCCACCACTTCTTACGCATAAAATCCGCAATCTTCTGCTGCCAACAACCCATTAAAATAATTTTTGCCGCACTGCCCAAATGGACATGACCGTCATACGCCCCACATTGATTCTCGCGGTTATTTTCACGCTTTGTTGCCTGCCTGTCAACACTGACAATTCTACACACACGTCGCTGATCTAAGTCATTAAGTGCAGACGGTCGACCACTGCGTTGTCCATAGTGGGAGGTTATGCCTCAAATTCGGTACTTGATAATGTGGATCTCAGATTTTTAAATTTTCGAGCGATTTCCGCAGCGGAATGTCACATACGTTAAGCTTTGACTACCATTCCGTGTTCAAAGTTTAATTTACATCGTGCAGCCATAAATTTGTCATAAACCTTTCCACATGAATCACAATATTACAAACGAAAGCCCTTTCAATGCACTACACATTTATACGTTTTGTATGCTATCCTACTATTATCTGTATATTTGCATATTTTTATCCCATAACTTTTGCCACCTCTTTGTATTTTGTTAATTAGAAATCATTTTTAAATGCATTCAAATCTTATTTTTGGAGAAACAAAATGTCTACCGTTAATTTTAATTCTGATATGATAATTATTTTCTGAACAAAACAGTTATTGTTAAAATAGTTAGTGGATTCTAATTATTTACGAATTTATTCGTATATTGCACCCTTTAAATCACTTGCAAATAAAAAGAAATGAACTTAAATGGAAATATAATTAACGTAAAATCTTTCGGAACAGCTTTTGTTGTTTCCGTCCTATTTTTTTTTGTTTAGTAATTTTAATTTATAATTTAGACAACCGCAATTTATCTTGAGGGCAATTATTTTCAACTATAAGGGAAATGTTTTGTCATTTATGATAAATCCGTTTTTTTTTTTTTTCATCCAATGTATGTTGAAGTAGCATGTTTTTTTCGCTCTTGAATCATTTTCTATTTGCATAAATGATTGAACGATGGTGGTCGTTTATCATTCAGAAACGACGCTTTCGAAAACGTTTATTTCTCCCTACATAATTAAGAGATTTCGCGCACTTATAATGAACTAATTATACTCTTTTAATTTCTAATTAGTGTGATGTCTGATGGATCTATTGCCTTGAATAGTTAAAATAATGAATCTGTACATTGCTACTAGTTTAAAATTTTGATTCGTCTGAATTATAATTTATGGTTTGTTCAGTAACATGGGGATATAAATTTAAAGATTTTAGAAATGAGGATCACCATATCAATTCATTAAAATATAAAATAAGTTTCAGACAATATTGCTACAAATATTTCAAAGAAGAGTAAGCTCTATTTTTGTTACTTAAGTTAAAATATTGTTACGAAATTTCTGGTGGCAGTAGAAAATAAAACAATGACGTTTATTTACACGAAGACACACAGGACAGCACAAAGACGACAACAATATGCAGCACAGAAGACGATTATCTTCAGCCGAGACGTGCAGCATACAACAGTATACACAGCAGCTCTACTCCGTCGCTGCTCCGCTAGTCCCTGGAAGACGAGTTCTTCACCTTCGCTTCCGACTACTCTTCGACTCCACTGGTTCACGACTCAATTCACCGTCTGTTCACGACTACGACGACTGGTCCACGAGCACTCTTCTCTGTCGCTTCCGAGTACTCAATTCACCACTGGTTCACCACTCGACTCACCACTACTCGGCAGCTACGGGTGCTTCCTTTTATAGGTCTCAGTAGGCGGGGCTAGAAGCCTCTCAACCAATCAGGAATGTTCGAGGCGTATCTCCGTTCCTACTGGACGGATCGGGAAAATTCTTGATGCTTCGGGTATAATCTATTTTGGCGCCAAAGTCACCAAATTCGGTGCCAAGTCGCCAAATGGTCGCCAAGTTCTGGGACCTCCTATGGAACCAGCTATGCTGGGAAGCCGCATCACAGGTTCGTAACAATATGCTAAAGGAACGATACATCTAGTTAATAAATAGTTATTTATACAAAAAAAGTAATAGAACGCAACTATTACTGTTGGCACACATTTTCTCAAATGTATTATGCCAAATGGTAGTCAAATTTATCGCCAAGCTGCGGATAATTGATGTACCATAAAAATAACGTGGCAAAAAAAAAACATTTCAGTTTTATAACAATTTTTTATGTAATTATTAATAATAAAGCTTTATTTGAAAATATTTAATGAATTTCATTCCGGCATGATCCATCATTTTTGCTTTTTCATATATGGGGTATAAAGCAAGTATAGCAAACGGCAAGAAATTCGAACTCGAGATTTTGACAAATCTTTACGTTTTAGTCCTCCCTAAGTGAAACAAACTTTTGGAAACTATTCGTCTGTCTTTGACAAAGAAAACTCAAAATTATTTTGAGCTAGACGGATGAAATTTGGTACATGATCTTTACATCACATTTGCAGATTTCTATCGAATTTTTAACAAAATCCAAAGTCTGTCTATCCAGCTGTTCGAATATAAGTTAACACGATACCTATAAAATGAAGAGAGCTAGATAGATGAAATTCGGAATGCATATTTAATATCTATAGGGTAGACACCTTCCACATTTAGAGCCAAATCCAATGAGAAGTTAACCATCTGTCCATCTGTACTTTCAGAAACATGTAAACGCGATAACTGAAAAACGCAATTCCTTACATATTTTAAATTTGATATGTAAGGGAATTTTCCTACAACAAGTGTAGTTTTATGTCAAATTTTGGTTTTAATTGGTTGAAAAAAATGCGTCTAAAATACAAATTCGATTTTCGGATACTATTAACCGCTTGCCTGGAGTTAATCACCAAAAATTTCGCCAAGGAGTAATTCGCCATTTAGTAAAAATTCTAAATTCACGCTAAAGATTAATATTTCTTATCTAGATAATTCCATGCTAGGTGTTTTCTGGGATAACACCTTTATTAGAGAGATGCGAAAAACCTTTTGGGAGATCACTGGTTTAGAATTTCATTTCCACAGATGTAAATTATTATTTAATGAGCATACATATTCCAGTCCTTTACAGATGAAAAAAAAAGTTTTCCCAGTATTAGAGATATCAAATTGAAAAAGAAGTTAGTAAAAAGGCTTTGCTTAGTTTTATAGCTGGGAGTTCAAAGTGTTTGCTTCACACAATAAGTTAAAATTATTGCTTTTAATATCTGAATTGTTACGAATTAATAATACTGTCTCGTTTAACTCTGATGAATGAACTATTTCCATTTGTGCTAATGGTAAATGTATTTGCTGTTAATTTAAGATTTTACTTTATTAATAGTATAATTCGAAAACATTTTAAACATGCATTAGGGAATAAAATACATGTTATTGAAATTTAAGAATACCATTTTAGTTCATTAATATAAGGAAGACAATTGCATATTTTATTATACTACGTTTCAATTAAGTTGCAAGTTAACATTTAAATCTTATTTAAAGTATTTAAGCAAGGCCATTTTAAACATTCGAAGAACTCTGCTTTATAAATATGCATTCAAAAAAATCCAAAAATAACAATGACAACAAAAATAAAACAAGAAAATAAATCGAAATTAAAGCTGAGTAAAAAAAATAACTGAGTGTTAAAAATTAATAACATACAAATAAAGAGAGAGAATATAAAACACATGTGGTTATCTCCATTATTTTCTCCGCAACCATTTTATTAACCTCTCGCCGATAACCCACAAGCGCCTGAAGGCCGTGGTGACCTGGTGGTAAGGTCTCAGCTTATGAGGCGTAGGGTTTCAGGTTCAAGACCCGATTCCACCTAAGAACCGTTCTGTAAGGGGATCTGTTGCACGTTAAATCCGTCAAACCAAACTTCCTCCCAATGGTATGGTGCGGTGTGGAGAGAGGGGTGCCAGCTCAGGTGTCGTCCTCGTCATCTGACCGCGGTTCAAAATTATGAGGTCCGTCCCAAAATAGCCCTAGTGTTGCTTTACAACGGAACGTTAATGCAACTAAACTAAACTAAACCCCATAAGCGCCCAAACTTTAACTTGATCCACCGTAAATATTGGGCTTTACGTATTTTCGTTCGACACGTAAAGAGGTAGGCCATTTGCCTTGTTTTCGTTTGTAGTTATATGCACTTTTCTTTAAATTTCTTCATATTTGATTCATATTGTTATATTACAACCTTTTAAAAAAATTCTTTATATAGACTCGAATACCATTTGAATACCAAATCCACTATAATCTACTTTTGTCTATTAGAGTATTTGGACTTTTATCAACTAGAGCATTATAGAAATTGCTTATAAAGTTATTATCTTTTCACTTTATCTCTCGATACTGCACAGAAAATTATCTCACTCTCTCTGTATATATATTTCTTTCTACTTTCTTACTGATTTCTGATTTAAATCCATTCCATTCTCTTAAATTTTATGTATCCGATGCGATACATAATATTTCAAAGAGATGATATTCACCTTGGAAGATATTTTAACCCTTTAAAGGCCATTTTTTTCTAGTCATATTATGTTAAAATATTTTTAGGCTTGAAATTAGAATAAGAAAAGGGATTCATTTAGCTTATTAGATAAATTTAATTTCATTAATTAATTAATTTGGTTAATTAATAATTAAGTAACAAATCAAGACACATCATTTTGTCTAAGATAAAGAACTGAAGCATCTAAGTTTCTGACTTACTAAAAACATTTGTCAGAACTTATGCCAATCTACATAATTTCATACAACGATTGATAAATTGGGTGGGAAGCATACTTCCCACGGCCCTAGAAAGGGTTAAAAGGATTTTAAACACTCCTTACTTGCAGCAATCTTACTTTCCTTATTTCTTTATTTTGATTTTTTTAAACCAGTCAATTTTAAAAATGTTTTTAATTAGTTAAAAAGTTAAAGTGTTCCAAGAAACTAGTTAACGTATTTAATTAGTTTTTTGCATAAGTAAATATAATAGACGCTATATTTATTAATATACAATCAATAAGTAAATCTGTGGGGTCAAATTTACAAATGAATAAAAACTGTTTAAAAATAATTTTGGAATTAAAAAATATGGCTTAATAACATAAAATTGCTCTTATAAAACAGTAATTATTTGTTTTAGATGTCACATTTTAGCCATTAGAAATGTGCAGAGATAAGCAGAACTTTTTTAATAAAAGAAGGAAATCTCTAATTTCATTTATATTATAATATCTTAAAAATAATTTAAACTATTTTTAATATCTTATAATAGTCCTATCTAATTTCCTACCTAATTTCGAAGAACTTTTCTTTTCAGACGTCTGGTAAAATACTTTTTATAAATGCATAAAACTTTACAAAAAATATTATTAAAAAATTAATATTGACCGTATTTTTAATTAAATTTCGTACATAATTTTTCTTCCTCTATTTAGTCACATTTTAAATGATGTTTTATAAGTTACAATTTACCCAAAAGCATTGTTTTTTATGGGAAATATTTACTGATGTATATAATTATTTTAATTAATATTCAAAATTCTCAGAACTTTCAAATATAAATTTTTTAACTATTTTTAATAAATTTTTGAATATTAGAATAAAGAATCAAATTTAATTTATTAAAAACTGTTTTTAGATATGTGATATTATCTAGATGGAAATTGAATTAAATTTTCATGTTAATTTTCATTTTTAAAATGGTAATTGGGATAAAAATTTCTTTTAAACAGGATCATTTTTTTTCATTACAAAAAGTTCTGTGTGATTTCCAATTTCGTAATCTTTCTTTTTTTACTCTTACTTTTACCAGTGCAGTTTATTTTGGTTTTTTCACAATCCTTATGATGGCGAAAGTTAATTTTTGAGAGGAAATGATTATTTCCAAAATATTTTGAAACTCGACGGAATTCATTTTTTTTCCTTACTATTCCCCCCCCCCCGTTATTTCTTAGAATTTGCATACATGTGCATAAAACAAAAATAGAAACTCAGAAAAATATTCTGCGAAGAATCAAAAAGAAATTAAATTAAGTACGATTTATGCAAAACAAAAACTTCTATTTATTAAAAAAAATCTTTCACGGAAAGAGATAAATTAATTTTGAAACTGTAAAGCGTGAAAATTGTAAGAGATTTGAAATATTTTATTCAAAATTGATATCGGTGGTTGAAAAATCTTTCATTAAATTTTCGTACTGACCTTTGAGCATTTTTTTTATGTTGCGCAAAGGAAATTAATTATCAGTTTTAATGAAAAACAGTTTTTAAATCTTTATTCTTTTTTTTTAATTTGAGAAATATGAAAAAACTGATTACTACTTAGAAACTGATCACAGATTGTGAATTCTAAATATCTTTTTGCATTTAGTGAATAATTTTAATTAGGCTTAGCTAATTTTTGCTGATTAAATATATGTCAGAAATATTTATTTATTTGTTGCAAATTTTCATAAAACCATCCAACAAATTATGCACTAAGCAAATAAACAAGATTAAAATTTTCTGTTCTCTAATACTTAGAAAAATTATAAAAAAATAAAATCTGCAATTTTTACATTGAAAATTTAAGAGAATTTTCAAATTTTTTTTCGATGAATTTTATGTGGTGGAGAGAGACGTTATTCAGTTTTGAAAGAAATAAGATTTGAATTTCTTTCTGAAATAAAATGTTTAAGATAAGAATTGCCAATACAAGTTAGAAAGTCGAGTCTTTTATTCATAATATTTCATTCATTGATTAATAGAAATTTTGATAGGAATCAAGATTTAAAAATTAGCAAGGATTTTATTTGATACAATTCGCTTGGTTATAATTCTCCCTTTAAATATAAACAAAGACTTTTGTATAACATTAAAGTGGCTGCTAAATATTATTATTAATTGATTCAATTTAAAAACAAATCTCAGTTTGTAATTAAGTTTTTCTGATGTAAAGTTTCTCGTCAAAACTTCATGAATAATTTTTTAATAATTACTTTCTTGTATAAGTGGTATAAAGAAAATATAGTATTCGTCAAAGACATCCTTGAGTTCAAAAAGCATATTTTTGGAAAATGTCCGTCTGTCTGTGACAAAGATAACTAGGGAAAAAAAAACAAAGCTTTAAGCTAGACTGTAGAAACTTGGTATACAGCTTTTGAAAAAGTCCGTCTGTCTGTGACAAGATAACTAAAAAAAACGCTTTAAGCTAGACTATTGAAACTTGGTATATGGCTTTTGCAAAAGTCCGTCTGTCTGTGACAAGATAACTAAAAAAAGCGCTTTAAGCTAAACTGTTGAAACTTGGTATACGGCTTTTGCAAAAGTCCGTCTGTCTGTGACAAGATAACTAAAAAAACACTTTAAGCTAGACTGATGAAACTTTGCATACGTTTTTTACAAAAAAAAAAAAAAAAAAATGCATATTTCTTTCAAATGTTGAGTAAAATCTGCGTAGAGGCGCTCGTCTACCGGGCTTTCGAATATAATTTAACACGATAATAACAAAATGAAGAGAGCTAGATAAATGAAATTCGGTGCATACATTTAATGTCAATAGCGTAGACAATCGTAAAAGTTTGAAGTAAGGAGTCTCAAGAAAAATTCCACTGGTAGAAACATCATCGTTTTATTACTAGCTATCTATGAAACGCTTTTTTTTTGTATAAAATATCTAAGCACTTTTCGATAAAGTATTAAATATAAAAATCATTTGAATATATTGTTATTATTTCTTCAGATATTACAATAATGAGCATTGTATAGAATAATAAATAGTATTTTAGACAAAATACGAAAAAAAGTTATGTAGGTTTTTATTTAGAAAATATTCTGCGAAAATACAAGTATTACTTAACCCTTTAAAGGGCTGTTTTTATCTAGTCATATTATGTTAAAATATTTTTAGGCTTGGAATTAGAATAAGGAAAGAGATTCATTTAGCTTATTAGATAAATTTAATTTGATTAATTAGTTATAATTTGGTTCATTAATAATTAAATAACAAGTCAAGACATATCATTTTGGGTGAGATAAAGAACTGAAGCCTCTACGTTTCTGACTTACTAAGAAAATTTGTCAGAACTGATGCCAACCTACATAATTTCATACAAAGAATGATAAATTTGGTGGGAAGCATACTTCCCACGGCCTTAGAAAAGGTTAAAAAAATAATGAAAAAGTGCCATTAAAATCTTCTTATTTAAATTGGATAAAGAAAAATGAAAAAAAAATATTATAGAAATTTATGCCTTTCTTATTTAAGAAATCAAAATAAAATATGAACATGTTTGCTGCAATAATAAAAGAAACAATTTTATTCTCAATTGCGTTTTCGGTTTGTCATTAGCACTATATAGAAACCTAGAAATTCGTGAAATATTTTTTTTCATTATTCGCTTAAAATTATTTTATAGATTATCAGATTTCAAACTTGGTTAGAAATCGTTTCAGTTTAATAATTTTTCAAATTTCTGCTTGGTATATTTCGTCAAATATGTCTAACAACACCCAATTCTCCTATCTGTCTCTCATTATTAAGAGCGTGTATTATTTTCCTCTTAAATTATTTCAAAATGCAATAGACATCGTTCTTACTTCAGGGGCATCCTGGTAAAACCCTGTTCCTGACTGTAAATTTCTAACACTTTTTCAGATGAAGACCCTGGTATGCTTTGAGTTTAAAATGACAAATCAATTCAAAAAAATTTCTTAAATCCTTTATATCCTATTTTAGAACTTTTGTACTTATATTAGCAATTAGATGTATTTTATTTTCAAAACTTAATCGAGATTGAGTCATTATTTCTCGCCTATTAATTTCACGATAAAAATAGCAGTCTGAGTTTAAATAGCTAATAAAATGTGACAGTATATTTCAACGACATCTTTTGGGTATTTAATATCGTTACTTTTTAAAAATGTATCTAATTTTATTATAACACCGTTTGAATTCTGAAATTTTATAACGATTTGAATTTATGAGCTAAAATTTACGAAGCATTAAAATATCTTAGTCTTTACGCTTTAATCAATGTAATCAGTATAATTTTGTTAATGACACTCTCTTGTTTACTTTTTAATAACTATTCTTTTATCGATTGGTATTAGAAACTGGTTTACTGATACATTTTTACTGCTAATTCAGATAGCTTTTGGTTCAAAAACAATCATAATTGGCATGTTAAATAATCTAGTTCTTCGACTAACATTCTAATTTTTGATTTCCTTTCTTTTTAATATAGATTTTTAAATTGGTAAGTGGTTGATAAATTGGTGAAAAGGCGAATTTTCTGATCTAGTTACGGTCATGTGAAAATTTCTATAAAGGCTTCTAAATTGACTGTGAAATTTAAAACATTATTATAAGATATATTTTACTCATTTCTACGGACTTTTGCTTCAAAAAATGTATCAATGCACAATTAAGGGAGTAAATTTAATTAGTCAAAATTTCAATAATGAAATTTTTTTGCATTTTATATATTTAAACTTATTATCGAAATGAAGGTATCAGTATAAGATATACCGAAACGTAATTTTATTCTAATAAAATGATTGTAAAAGAAAGATATTATTACTATAAATTGAATCTTCTGTCTATATTTATAATTTTCATATACTTATAGAGTATATTAGTTACCTATTACATTCTGTAAATAATGCCATCTAACATAATTAATTTATTGTATTAATTCATTAAAGCAAAAAAATTTTTTTTTCTTTTTAGGTAAGTCATGTTCCTGTTGTTGTCTTCCATTTTGCATTTACAGATTTTTTTCCCTACATTATCAATTTTTTTGTCGGTGATTTGGTAAGATTACAGATTTCTTCATTCTTATTTTAAACAAAATCAGTAATAATATATAATTATGTAATATATTTTAATTGTTAAAATTTAAATGTAGGTAATTTTGTCCAATTGTCCGTGAAAGATGACAATATGACTTAATGATTGATTTCTTTAATATAAAATATTATTTATTTTAAATGGAACATGGATACTGATTGTCTAGACACATATAGAAACAATCCAGTTTTTTCCAAAATCGAGATGATTAACCTTTTTATGTTGTCTCTATAAACCTTAAACATTGCATACGAAGCGTATGTTTTTCAAAAACTAACAAAGAAAAGAAATCTAACAGTTCATTTTTTTCTACACAAAACATGTGGATTTTTTTAAAAAAATATTCCATTTATTGATAATCGTAAACAAAAGATTCTCAATAATTCTGTCTTAATACCATTTTTGCTTTTCTTCATTTCTAAATGTCCAACTTGATAGCATAACACTATTTTAAAAAAGCTTCGTTAATTTTTTTTATTTCTTATTTTTTAAATGTCAATTTCAATAATTACTAATTCAAAAGATACTTATTTTTCTTTTAAAAACATTGCTTGTAGTTTCAAATGCATCCATTTCTTAATTGATTTTTTTCAACTGTTTCGGAACGTCGGTAATGGAATAATTCTTTTCTTTTTTCATGCACTCATTTCATGTGAGATTCAATCTGACTTTTAAGAGATTAGGAAAAAATCGTTTGCATTTGAATTGAAAGATTTTAAGTCGTCAAAGTGATAGAAAAAAAATATGCAGTTTCTTGTGGATTCAGATGTGATTTATTCTTTGTTTTCTGTTTGAAAAAATTATCATTTCCCTTCGCCTTTCTTCTGTTTTTCTGTTTGGAATTTAACAATAGTACTAAAACAATTTACTACAAAATGATTCAGTTTTTTTCCGTATTTGGATTTTGATTCTTTTTTTTAAAGATAATTTCAAATGAAAAGAAATCTATATGCTGAGAAGTCCTGGAGGAAGAATTATTTTACCAATTTCAAATTTATTAAATCCAAAAAATAGTAAGAAATTGTCATCGTTTTTACTAATTGAATTCATCGTTTTTTTACGACTAATTTTTACATAAATTAAAGTGATTCATAAAAATTTCATAAAATTCAGCATTTTGATTTTTTAGTAACATTAAACCATTATAAAATATAGAAAAAAAAAATCCCATGACAAAAAATATTCGTTTCTGTTGCATAATACAGGATAAATACAAAACCATTGAATTTAAATTGACTATATTTCGAAAATGTTTGCCAATGCGATTAAAAAATATTTCATGGATGAAAGAAACATTTAAATTTTCTTCGCGAATTTTTGAAAAAATTCTAATGAACATCCCAATTATGCTTAGAGACAATTGGGAAATTAATTTCGGAGAACTTCACTTAATGTAGCAGCTATAGGCAATTAGATTGCTATAATAAAATATGAAGAAAATCTTCCAAATGTTTGAATGTGGAAGTTACAGTTCAAGAGTAGGAGAAATGCTGATTTTTATCGATAACAGGTGATACATTTTTTTTTACTCTATCTGGTAAATTCAGTGAAATAGATGGTATACTAGGACCTCTTTCTTTTATATGAGCAATCAATGTCCTGATATCAAAGAAAACAATAAGATATCCGCTCTTTGTTGGCAATATTTATTCCATATTTTTTTCCGGATTCACTAAAAGGAGAGATGAAAATTTTGGATAGTTCGAAACGCAAAACATTTTCTATTTGTGATATTTGCTGCAAAAAATATAGTTTCATATGTTCTTTATCTGTTTGTGACCATGTTGTGGCTCACTTGAAAAAGAAGAAATATAAAATTTATAATATAAAGTCTGTTTACTCTTATATCTGTCCTTATTATTTCTGAAAATTATAAAATCTAATTGTGAAGTTATATAATCTCAAACCCCGTTATTATTTTGTATTTCACCTATATGTTTTATTGAATACAAAAACATGCAATTATATACTACTTGTACATGAAATTTGCATCAGAGATGCTTTAAATGACACCTGCGAGTGATAGAATAATATAGAATAAAACGATGTTTGAAATCAATATTTGTAGAAAATTGCAAACGTTACCGTTTCATCAATATCGTTTGGTTAAAAAATAATATTTAACAAATATGTTTTCTGTGAAACAAAAACAAATAAAAAAAAACCTATGAATGATAAATTATTTAAAACTGTTCTTTAGATGAATAGTTATTTGTAGATTCTTCGATATTCGCTAATATATCTCATGAAATCGAATAAATAAAGTAGTAAAATAACACAATAAAAAAAATTGGATTGAAATGAAAGTGGAATATTATAAAGATGTTTCATCTGTTCTGGTCTAAAATAGGTGAATGTATATACTGTTTGTTTCTTTTTGTCTCAAAATGCGAATAACTAATAAAAAAAGAGGATCATGGTATTAAAAATAACTATATTAATTTCGTATAAATTATGAAATAACGATAAAATTTATTTTTTAAAAATAAGTATATATCTTAATATTGTTTTTTTCCTGTTAATTTATTTCAAAAACAAATTGACACTCTAAATGCATGAATAAATATTTTTATTTTTAAACTTTTATCAACGATTTTTTATTAATTGAAATGTTTATATTTTTCTCCGTAATTTTTTTACCTTGTGAATATAGAGATGTTAGATTTGCTTGTCAGAATTCTCGAAAAGGAAAGTTTCACATAACTTTGATACTATATTAAAAAAGAGCTGCTTATATAATCTAATTTTCATTAGTTGTGTTTTCATTGTGCTAGATTCAAAATAGATTCCGAATTTCTATACAAGCGGCTGACTTAACTTATTTTGCGTCATTGTGAATTTAAAAGCAATTCGTTAATCACTTGGCAGTTATTTATAATGTTTTTGCTTCCATCAAATGTATTAACATAATACCTGAATGTATACCATTTGTATACCATGTAATACCATTTGTATAGTTTGTTAAAAAATATGTCCTAAAACAGTATATTATTGTATTGTTAAATTAGGTATTGTTTGCAAATATATTCAGTTGTACTTTGAAGTTTTTGAGATTTAAAGTCATTAAATAGAAGTATTTAATTTTCAATTTTTATTTATTATATTATTATTATTTGGAATTTGGCTTTTTTTAGCGATTGACTTCTATGTTTATAAATATCAGTATCCATTTTGTTGTGGAATCGAAAACTGATTAAAACTATTGATTTCAGTACAGTCAAACAAGCAAGCTGAAATAATGTTGTTAGGTAAGAAAGATAGATTTTGGAGCATAAATATTAAAGTATTTAATACAATATGATTTTTTACCAATTTGTGATATGACTTCTCTGCTTAAATAATTTCCTGTTAAGAAAGAGAATTTTATAGATAACTTTTATGGATTCTGGGGTTGTGATTGTCGACGAACTAGGTTACTTTTGGCAGACTTGGCTACAAAAATGAAAAATACAGAATATTTGAAAATCGTGGTGGTATCTCCATTAGGACTCGAGCTCCTAGAAGAGCACTTCCTATGTCCTAGAAGCTTCTTTGTCTTTTCTCGGAAACTATTAAAATTTAGAGAAAGAGATGAGTCAATGAGTCGAGTGGAGAGAATTAATCAGATGAGTTGAGCTCAAGTGAATACTTCAGCAAATTCTCCAGCGAGTTCTTCCTGAGTACGCGTTGTACTATCGAATTTGTTTAGTAGCAAATTTTTGTTTATTTGCTACTTTTTACTGAAAATGCAGTTGCTGTGCTCGCTTTGGCTATATTAAACTGCAGTATACTCGTGTTAAATAAAGCGTTTGTTATTTATTACTGAATCTGTTGAGCTTTTTAACAGTACAGCCCAAGGATGGATTTTTCTTTTCCATTATAATATTATCTTTCAACATTACAAATTGATCATTAAAAAAATTATTAAATTTTATTGTTGTTGCTTCTTTACTGTGAGTAAATCTGTGTGCCCCACCTTTTTTTAAAAAAGTAGACCTTTGTCTTATCGTCTAAATATTTATTAAATGCTTTAAAGACATATTTTATTTTAAAGATGCTATGCTTCAATTTTTTCTTTCAAAATCAACTAAATAAAATGCTACCACTAAAAGACATTTGTTTATTTAAAAATATTCATTCTTGAAAATAAAATCAGTCTGATGTAAGAATGTAATGATTTTCATCATTATTTAGCCTAAAAATCTCATCATTGCATTCTTAATATTTCATTTCTTTATTCCTTTATTTTAAAAAAATACAATTTGCATAACTTACTCTTTAATAGAAATAAATGAACCGCTCAATTTATTCCTTAAATCAAGCAAATATCTCTTGTAGTGATTTTTATGTTGAAACTTTTTTCTTATAAACGTTACTATTTTCTTAAATGCAAGTCAATATGCATTCTCGCATTTCTTGCACCAGAAACTTTATTCGTTGGTATATATTTTATCTGATTCATTATCTAGAGTATGTAACACAATCAGTGCGAAAAGCTTCTTTGTCCTTTATCTTATCGTCGTTTCAACTCATGCATTCACTGATGATAAATCTCCGAGTTTACGTAAAAGGGACGATATTCAAAGACGACATTTCCATGTCATCTTCTGGAAACTTACATCTCTTTTTCTTTGTTGACGATGTTTAGGCATCCAAAAGAATTCTTAATTTACCCGGAAAGCATCTTTCTGCTGATTGAAATCTCCTCCGTGGATATTGGAACAGGAACGTTCGAAATTAATCAGTCGAACACCTGCTGAGCTCGGAATGAGTTTCTTTTAGTTTTCTTTAGGTTTCTTTTGTGGGCTTGAGGGAAGTTATTTTTTCTTGGAGAATCAGTGGAAATTTTAAATTAGACGTCCAACTTTTCTTATTAAAAGGAAAACCGAATTTAATTTTGCGACTTGTTTTCGACGGCTAATTTTAATCACCTGGCACTATTCTTTGTGGAGCCTTTGTTGGAAGTTTATAAATAGTATCTGACATTATAATGTTTGGATTGATTATTTCTTAACACACTAATCCAGTAGTTTTGATATTCTCTTTATTTCAAAAGATTTTATGTTTATGAAATTTTCCATCCGTATAAATAATAAAAATATAGCTAATTTGACGGAATAATTACCAATTTGTTAATACCTTTTAAAATATATCTATGCCATGTAATTTACTAGTATTTAAATTAGATGCGTTACAAATATGTTACCATCTGTCTTTAAAATTAGTTCTGGAAAATAAAAATAAAATTAGGGAAGCAGAAATGGAGAATTATCGAATATATCAATAATTATTGAAGCGTATTTGATGACATAGATTGATTATGATTGGAACATTATCTTAATTTGTTTTTAAGAATTAGAAATATGTTTCTTAAACAAATAAAAAGAGAATTCGTAATATTATAATCGTTTGAAAACCATTGCATTAATGCAAGTTAAGCATTCACTGATAAATAGCACTTAAATCTTTTATGCTATATAATTTAATAAAAATGTGCAAACTTCTAACCATCTCTACCAATCAAAATAAAAATTATGCAAAATCCATTATAAATTAGTTTATTTGTTGATAAGCATGATTTTCAAATATATTATCAATACTTAAACTAGATGAATCTCTATCACTATTAATAATAAAGATTTGTGCGTATCAGAACTCTACATTCTAGAACCGTTGATCTACATCTACCATGTTTGACCCATATGCATCTTAGAGGGTGAAAATGCAAGAGGGTGCAATTTTTTTAAAACTTTGATTAATGAAAAATTAAGCCGAATTTCGTCACTTCTCAGCAATGGCTTAAGAAAATAATATTATATAAAAAACATTTACGATTGTTTTACATTTAAAAAAATATTTTTTTAGTGTTATTAATTTAATAATCGTACTAAATTTTTCTTAATTTTGGCAGCTGAAAAAATTGTCTAATTTACAATTTATTTTCGAAGACTAATTTTTATCACCTGGCACTATTCTTCGTGGCGACTTCGTTGGAAGTTTATAAATAGTATTCGAAATTAACATAGAATCTGTGATTGATAATTTCTCAACAGATTAGCCCAGTAGCTTTGATATTCTCTTTGTTTCAAAAGATTTTATGCTTATGAAAGTTTCCATCTATATGAATAATAATAATCCAACAAATTTGGCAGACTAATTAATAGTTTGTAACTAATAATTATTAGAATAAGTAATAATTATTAGTGTAGAATAGGTAATAGTTTTAACAATATACATTTTAATGTATTTTGCTGCCGAGTAATTTACTGATACATAAATTAAATTACATTAAAAATCTGCAAGAAAATTACTAATATATTACCATCAAAATATTTAAAATTAGTTGTGGAAAATAAAGAGTAAAATTAAAGAACTTGAAATGGAAAATTGATGAAATTATTGAATGTAACAATATCATTGAAGCATATATGATTACATAGATTGATAATGATTAAAACATTATCATCATTTGTTTTAAAAAATAGAAATATATTTCTTAAACAAATAAAATAAGAATTATTGTCGCTTGAAAATCATTATACTACCGCAAAATAATTTTATGACATCATTAACTCACCAGCGTCCCTAAATTCTTTTATGTTATATAATTTAATACGAACGTGTAATGTTTCTGGCTTCCTTTTCCTAAAAAATAAAAATGGCGCAATATGCTCTAACAGTATACATTATAAATTAGTTTTATAAAAAATAATTTTCAAAAAATGAAACAAATGCTAAATATAAAAATTAAAATGAAATCTGCAATCGCAAATTTCAAGTTATCATGTGAGAACATTATTATTTTTTAAAGTCATTATTTGTCTTCATTAATTTAAGTCATTAACCAGTTTAAACCGGTTTGAAACAATAACGAGACTTCTCTCTCTCTCTCTCTCTCTCTCTCTCTCTATATATATATATATATATATATATATATATATATATATATATATATATATATATATATATATATAAATTTTTTTAAACTTTCATTTTCAATTTTTCTAGCTGGCAAACAAAGTTTAGGAGCTCGACCGATTTTGAAATGAAATCACAGCTAAGATGTCATAGTTCTACGTCAACTTTTTAAAATCGCATCTGCTGTCAAAGAAGCATGCGTAATAATAAAGCAATACTGATAAAAACAGGTGAACCTTTTAAAAACGCACCTGCTTTCAAAGAAGCATACATAATAATAATGCAATACTGGTAAAAGCAGGTAAAAAAATATGTGCGATTAAAAGATGATGTTGAAAATTGCTATTTATGCTTTATTCATTGCCCGCGCGATTTCGAACTTCAATTTTCATTGCCTATGCGACTTCGAGCTTCAAACCCCCCTAAACAAAATAACATTATGTTCTCACATGATAATATATTACCGATACTTAAACTAGATGAATCTGTATTGGTAATAATAATGAAGATGAATGTGTATGTGGCGGCACTCTACATGCTAGACCCTTTAAACTACGACCATTGCATTTTTCCCATATACACCTTGAAATGTGAAAATGTGCTGCCCGTTGCAATTTTTAGAAAGCTTTAATTAATTAAAAATTTAACTGAATGTCGGCATTTTTCAGCGATGACTTGCGAAAATATTTTTATACAATATGACTTGTACGAAATTTTACAATTGCTAATTATACAATTGCTCCAAAATTTTTTATCATACTAATCTTTTTTTAATCGTACTAATTTAAAAGTTGCGCTATATTTTTCTGAATTTGGGTAATTAGAAAAGACTTGTCTAATTTACTCAAACAGCTTACATTGTTGCTCTGAAATTTAAAGTCATTTTCATTGTTCTATCAAATATTTAATCATGTGATGTGAAAATTAAAGTAGAAAGATTATTTTAAATATATGTATGCATTATAAGACAAATAAAAACTAAACACTTTGCATGCAAGCGCTATTTTCCATGTTTTAAGACGTGTAGGTAGTAAATTGTTTTTTTTTTTTACTTGCTAATCAATTTGATAATACAAGAATTTACCGAGAAGAAGGAATGAAATTGACTAATTAGATGTAATTTCATTTGAATCTTTTTAAATTAAAAAATATTGGTTTTATAGAATAATATTTAATATTGACCAAGTATAAAAGTGAACGCAACAGGGTAAAATACAAATTCCTTCAAAATCGCAGAATGTGAGTTCACATCTATCTACCGCACAAATAAGATTACCATATCCTGGTTCCAACATTTATTCTTTTTCAGATTTGAATCATAGTCTTCCGCTTGCAATGTGTTAAAATATCACAAAATTTTGAAAATAGATGGATCGGACATTTGCATTTTCAATTGTGCTATGATTTCATTAGACTATTATGCGTCACCAATACTAGTCTGCACAAAAAAGTAGTACATAAGGCAACTGAAATAACATGGTTTTAATGTCAGGTAATATGGCGAAATCATGGATATGAATTTATATCCAAACGATTTTTCTGAAATCAAATATAAACAATATTACTCGGGCACCAGTTGGTCAACAAATGCGACTAATTTATGTAAATAAAGTCTAGATGTCTATTTCATTGTTTCAGCTTTAAACGAAATATATTATTCTCTTTTTTACTTATAGGACAAAGGTACATATTTGTATGTATATCCTAACTGCGTATAAAATTGTCAAGATTTATTTGTATCAAAACTTTTTCGGTTATGTTTCCCTTTTCTAAAATATAAGTCAATGAGTAAAATGCATTTTATCAAGAATATTTATTATGAACTGTAGCAAATGCCTTAATTTTTAAGACACGTCTGCCGAATCGAGAGACAAACTATTATTTCCATTTGATTTGGAATATATGTTTTAGTTTTTAAGAATAGTTTTTGCATTGATGCATGAAATTTATAGCATTCGAAGACGCTTGCAGAAGATAAATCTCCTGATTCGTCTAAAAAATACAGAAAGAAAATATACATCTCTGCTATCTTTTATGTACTTCTTGTATCCGCTTTTCTTTGACCATCTTGTTACATCCAGAAAAATTCTTAATTTGAGCGAAAACATCCTTTGTTCCCACTGTCTTTGAAATGTCTCCTTGAAATAAATCAGTCGAAATTCTGCTGAGGTCGTAACAAACTTTTTGTAGAAGCAGATTTCTTTCATACTGATGGAAAAAGATCTTTTTCGTCATACGATTTTAAATTAGAAATCTACCTATTTAGAGGAAAACTGAATTAAATTTAGGATTTGTTTTCGGTGGCTAGTTTTAATCTTTTGGCACTGTTTCTGAAGGCGAGTTGGTTGTTTCTAAAAGTTAGATAAAGGATTGTTTAATCACAATTTTCTAATTTAGATTATCGTAATGCCGAATATTGACAAATTAACATTTTTTTCTAAAGAAAAACATAGAATAACAAATACAAATTTTTAATTGATTTCAAAAATAAAAATCCAGCAATGCCGCACAACATTATAAATAATTGTAAATTGTTTTCGTATTGTATTAGTGTTAAAATATTTTAATAATGTTGTAAGTGAATATTATAAAATATATTCAAATAAGTTAAATAATTATTTCAAAAATATTCATAAAATGCTTCTAATAAAAAGGAATTAAAAAAATTAAACTTTTTTCTGCATTTTTGAAAGAAAAGTAAATAATTCTCTTTTAATAAGCAACCATATTGAATAAAAGAAATTAATATAAATAGTTCACACGATTTTTATATCATCTTCATTTTTTAGTTAAAAATTAGAAGCAGATTATTTCCGTATTCTTTCATTTCCGTAATTTATCCAAAATTATATTACAGTATAATAGTAGATAAAATCGAATCATTTTAAACGAATAAAATTTCTTATTTGCCAAAGTTTAATGTTTCTGAATTCTGAATAAGGATTTAAGAATATTTTACAGAGCTTACACCTTATTACGTTGAACAATATAGTCTATTATAAAGTTATAATATCTTATAAGCTTTTTTACTTTCTCGTATAAATAGTATGGAGAAAGTATAGTAATCAAGAAAAAATTCGAACTTGAGAGTTTAACGATTCTTTATGTTTCAAACCTCCTTCAGTTTGGAAAATGTTCACTTGTTTGTGACAAATATGAGACTCAAAACCGCTTTGAACTAGACTTCTCATATTTGGTATATGGTCTTTATATTAGAAAATTTATTATTTTATTAATTAAATTATTACTTTTAGAAAAATCGATATTTGATCCCACGAGTATTTATTTTAAAAAACCCTGCAAATTGGAAATATTTATACCAAAATCCTTTAATAAATATTAAACTGAAGCTAGCTATAATGTTTTTTGAAAACATTTTACAAAAAATTTTGTATGCTTTTGTCAGTTTTATTATCTCAAGACATGCAAACCGAATTGTGAGACAATTTAATTTCCTACAAAAGCTAGTTTGCATTGCAAATGAAATCAACCCTCACTTTTTCACTCGTGTGAATGTTAGCGTACAGAAAAGAACTCTCTGCTGATAAATCTCCCAATTTACTTAAAAGGAACGATATTAAAAGACGACATTTTCTTGTCATCTTTTGGGAACTTCTTCCATTATTATTTTTCTGTGGTCTTTGAGTTAACAATCAGAAGAGTTTTCCCACCATAACCCCAATAACCCCCAAGTTTTCCCACCAATTCCCACCATAACATTGTTCCCCTGGCTTAGTCTCTATTGTAGAAATCTCTTCCGGGAATTTTGAAATAGAAATGTTCTAAATTAATCAGTTGAACACCTGCTGGGCGCACAACGAATATCTTCTTCAAACGGATTTCTATTGTGTTCTAAAAGAACACACATTTTACGCTATTCGAATCAAAGGAACATTTAAATTAGAAATCGACGTTTCGCTATTTTGAGAAAAGCCCAATTTGATTTGAGGCTTCGGTTTACTCGGTAATTTTAATTTGATGGCTCTGTTAATGAGTTGTTAATGTTCTAAAATCTCCTGTAATAATAGGATAATTCTTAATCTTGTTCTCAAATAGTTTATGGAAAGAGAAAAATTCTTTACAAAATTGTACTCGATTTCGTTTGTTTCAATATTGTAATAATGAAATTTTTAATCCACTTGCTATTGATTTCCTATTGTGTAGAATTTTGAAATTTGTTATTATTTGTATTCTTGTAAATTATACATTATTTAATTAAGTTGTCAATGAATCGAGTAATTTAATTTAATCTTAATATTTTCGTGCATGAGATATGATCTAGAATTGAATTGGAGAAAAACTAATTTCATGATTCTACGGTGTTTAATATTACTAGCTATAAATTAAAAACTAAAAAAAATAAGTAACTAAATTCAAAGATTCTTTTTTCCAACATGTTAATAAAAGTGTATTTTTAAAAGTGTTTTTTTCCCTGAAAATTTTGGAGAATTTCCCAAACGAAACTTCATCGACAATAAAGAGAATTAACATTTTTCAGTCACATTATTAGGTTATATCTACGCTGAATTATTGTGCAATTTCAAGCCAAAATATTGCGAAGTTATATAATTAAAAAATTAAGCAAGTTTAACAAAATTTATAAAGTATTTTTTCATATAAATGTAAGTGTATATAAAAATAAAAATGTAATGAAATTTTAAAATATACTTAATGAGAAGGTAAAATAATTATAATATTTTCACAATAAGCTGCAATTTTTGATTAAACAAATTTACAGAAGCGTTTACAGTTTTATATCATTCATAAATAGGTAGAATTTAGAAGAAAAATATTGATAACTTATGTCTTTGACTCATAATTCAACTTGAAACTATTTGAAGTCCTGATTTATAGTTTGAAAACTTCTGATATACAATACAAAGAAAGCATTAAAATATATGACTTACAAATAATTCAAAAAAGTTATTTTCACCCAAGAAACATAAAGTAATTGTCACGAATAGAAACGGAAAGAAATATAACCTGTGTTTCTTTGATATTTCGAAAAAAAAAATATTTATGCGAGTGTAAGTTTTGTTAAGAATTCCATGTGAAAGATAAATTCTTAATAAAATTGTTCTCCGTGTTATTTTGAGAAAAATTTATCAAAGAAAATATTGGATAACTTCAAATGTATATCAAAAGAATAGCTTAGAGGCAGAGAGCAACTAATGTACTTTTGAAAGCAATAAAGAAACTCGAAATTTGGTTTAAATCCCTTCTGCTTTTACTTTCTAAAATAGTTTACGAACACTTTTATTTATAAGTGTCTAGCTTTACTTCAAAACTGTAGCATTATAAAAAAAAACAATTTCTTTTTGTTCTTTTTATTTATTAGATTTTAGAAGAAAAACTTCTTTCTAAAACATTCTTTTATGAATTGAAATTTAGAGTTTGTTTTATATTTATTAATATTTCCAAAATATGAAAGAAAATATAAGCATATTTTAACTTATGTTTCAGAATTTCTGTTTTAATATATTTTTTTATTAAATTTTGTCATTTATATAAGCTATAAAGATAGAAAATATTGAACGGTGTTTTTTTTTGAAATTGTTCTTAATATTTCATAAAAATTACTTATTAAATCTTTAATATATCTAAGTTGAATTTCACATTTTTATATTTATTTTATTGTTAGATATCGTAATTGCTATTGAAACGAATTAGAAAATCGTCTGCCAGTTAACATCATACGGATTTTGATTTGAATTGATTTGATTTTTTTCTCTGATTTTGAAACAGTTCAGTAATAATTAAAAAAAATTCTACCTTTAAAATTTTTTAATAATATTAAGACGAAATCATGATGTCTCAAAATGCTCATTTTGAGCTGAATTTGCATGTCTTACTGTGCTTTCATATTTTGTTTTTCTTGTTTTAAGAATTGATTAAAACCCATTATCATTTTATAAATAAGCAGGATTAAATTATATATTCATTAAAAACTAATATCGCAGTTAAAAGATATCTGTTAATATATAAACTTTAAAGATAATAGACGTGGTATTTACCAAATAGGCAAACATCTTTTAAATTGATTGAAAGGAGGAATTTATCACCTTATGTTCAATAAGAAATTATTTTAATTTTTTTTGCTTTGTTAACTCAGTGAGCCTTGCGACTGTATCACCTCAAGATTCATTTTAATGAATTATGATTAAATTTCTTCCCCGTGATCTGGGTGTTCCGGGTTCGAATCCCGGTTCGGGCATGGTTGTTCTTCATCTGTGTTCTATCTGTGAGGTGTGTGAATGTACCTCTCTGTAAAAAGGGGTTGTGCAAGCGAATATGTGAGTTTCATCTTCATATGAGCTAGAGTCCTAGTTTTGGCATGGTTGTTCTGCGGCCTGTGTTCTATCTGTGAGATGTGTGAAAAAGCCCCCTTTGAAAAAAGGGATGTGCAATCGAGTACGTGAGTGTCTTCTGTTTATGAGCTAGAAGTCAGACTTCTGCCCTCGGGTGCTCAGGGGTCTCTACCTTCAGAAGCTACTGCACCTCCTTTCCGTGGTAACGCGGACACGACATCATCATCATGATTAAATTTAAAATAGAAAGTCATTTATGTTTTGCATACGATTTTATGAAATTTTAAATATTTTTCAGATTTCAAGATAATAAACTATATATGTCATCAAAATTCCTATCTTTCAGCAAATAAAATACAATTATGCAGAATTTTTAGAATAAAATTTAATTGGGCTTTTTCAAATAAATTTAATAATTCAAGTATTGAATCTTTGAGCGAATCATTGAAATTTTGTGAATGATGTAAAACTCTAAAAGGCAAAGAGCAAAAGAGAATTAATTTATGATGCATTTATAAAAATTGGTAAAAAGAAATTTAAACTTCAAATGCTCGCATTCGTTTTCTTGCTAAACACTGTTTTTTGGCATTCTTATGAATGATATATATTAAAATAATTATTTTTTTTATCTTTTACAAGATTAGAATGAAGTTCTTGTGGTAGAAAACGAGACATGTAGCAATAGTAACGGAATCAAATATATAAAACAAAACATCCATGGCAATTTTCAGCCTAATTTTAAACGCTTTGTCTTTAAAAACATATTTAGAAGCAATTTATCGATATATGCAGCGTGCTTAAGTTCATGCAAACCGAAATAAACCTTCGCGTCTAGACGTCTCAGCTGGTTGTTTGTACATATCCGAGGCCGATCCGTTTTTCTGTTGTGTTTATTTTGTCACCATCGGAAATCGTTTGGCTACTCTATCAAATGTACTCACAATGAGATAGATCGTTGTGACATTCTGATGAACACAGCTGCCAACTTCACGAATCAACAAAGGAAGCACATATTCTGCGAAAAAAGCTTCATTTTTTTTATGGGTTTTTAAGGTTTTGTGTCACCGAAATATATTATTACCATCGTTCTTCTGTTATCTTCATAAATTGTTAAGTATTTTGATCTATACATATTTCTGACATACGAATTAGACCATATATTGGAAACATCTTGTAACGTTTTTAAAAAAGTAACGTATAATAAAATGGCTTTTGGATTTAAAGAATTGTTGATGAATTGCAAGTTTTTTTTACAGTAGCAAGGTTTTCTTACAAGGTACAATACTGCTTTCTTTCGATATTTTTATCTGCTATTGAATGGTTATTATTTTAAGAATAATTGTATGAATGAATAAAAAAAATTCTAGAACTATAGCATCAACTTAGAAAAACAAATGGACTGTTGTTAGAAGACACATATTCATATGAATAAAAATATTTTGTTTTGGAAATTTTATTTAGAAAGAAAAGCAGAATTTTTGAATGTGAAATGAATATATTTATTGCAGGAATTCATTAATAATGTATAAACAAAGAGTACTCATAACGTTTCAGGGAAGAAAAAGAATGAATATTATGAAATGATTAAAATATATTTCTGTCAAAAAGCAGTGTTGTAAATAATAAGTAGAATTTAAATAATTAAATTAAGACTAAATATCAAACAAATTTGCTATTTGACCTTTACAATAAATATAAATGTTAGCTTTCTTATGTAAATTAATGAAAAGCAGCTACAACTATGGAAAACGGAAAATTTTCTGTATGTCTTTGTAATAAAATTTCATAACCAAGGCTGCATTAAGATATACAGACAACAAAAACATAAAAACGTTGTTTTAATAGAATCCTAATTAAACGCATTTTGCCGTCAGTTTCCCAAATATTTCTTTTTCCTATTATCTTTGTTTCATCCATGACTGTAAGATTGTGAATATCATTATAAATGCTTTGTTTTCCCTGGCCTATTGTACGAGAAAGTGCGGAATTTAATGTATCTCTGTTTATTTCTTATAGCTTAATGAAAATATATTATTATTATTTGAATCTCAGAAATTTTATATGGTTGAATTAATTGCCTTATTTAACCAACAGGTAAAAGAAAAGACTATTGAAATTCAGTGAATAGTTGCTATTTAAAGAAAATTATTGAAGCACGAATTTCGCAATCAAATTTAATTTTATACTTTTAGTCAAAATAAAAATAATAACTTTCACATTTTTCACTAAAATAAAATTGAAAATTAAGATTTTGTTAAAAAAATGTCGCTCTATTTTAATTAAATTGAATTACGTGCAATCAAAAATTTTCCCCATATAAAGCTAGATAAATTTTATCTGATGCCAATTTTTGAAAATAAAAGAAGAAACTGATTAAAATATTAAAAATAATTATTATGTAAGGATATAAGAGATATATTTCTAATGTAACTTTTCTTTTTCTGTTTATCAATTAAGAGTTGGTATTGCCATAAAGTAAATACAATTTTAGAAAATAATTTGGCTCATTAGAAAAGGGTAAATGAAGACAAAATAAAAACGCCCATACTTTTACTTTAAAATAAAAATTATAATGAAATAATCCAAAATAATTAAAGCAAGAGAGTAAATTTACATATTTCAAGCATCGTTTAGAATTTTATTGTATAAAGTTTTACATTATATTGACAATAAATCTTACTGCTTGTCTATTTTTATTTATTTTTTTAAAATTAAATAAACGCATGCGTCTTATTAAAGTAAGTAAGAATATAAGTATTTTTAAGTAAGTAACGACATAATGAAAACATTAACTAGATTTAATTAAAAAATATATTTGCAAAGGATTTCTTTTTCAGTTTTTATTATAGATAGAATATGATATTCCTAATCGACAAATTACTGCATCAAATGCATGAAAAAAATAAAGTAATACAAAATATATCATTTATGCTTCAAGTAACCTTTTGTTTTTCTTTTATCGCGTTTATATGTTTCTGAAAATACAGACCGACGGACTGTCAACCCGCTGTTGGATTTTTCTCAAAACTTAACAGAGAGAAAACACTTAGTGTAAACACATTTACACTTTAGGTGTTAAATGTGTGTGCCGAATTTTATCCATCTAATTCTTTATTTGTATTTATTACGTTAACTTATATTCGACCTGCCGGACAGACAGACTACTTCTGATTTTGCTCAAAATTTCAGAGAAATCTACAAATTTGGAACGAATGACTGCATACCAAATTTCATCCGTCTAGCTCAAAATATTTTTGAGTTATCTTTGTCACAGACAGACGGATGGGCGACATTTTCAATGAATGTGTTTTGCGACCTCAGGGATTTCTAAAACGTGGAGATTCGTCAGTCTCGATTTTTAATTTTTTTTTTTTTGACGATTATTATACTTTTTCTTTATTACGTATACGAGAAAGTAAAAATTATGTTTTATATGTAATAAATTACATAATTATAAATTTGTTTGAGTGTTTTTGAAATAGAACGAGTTTTCATCTTTTATATGGTTTTTTTATGGTAAAAATTATTTTGCTTAAAGAGTGGTTCGCTTTAAGAAGAAATTCGAGAATGAATTATGTTAAGGGATGTTTCACTATACTATATAATTTTCCTGTGCCATTAATTTCTCTTTAAAAAAAGCAGGGCAGCTGTGGTCTAGTGGTAAGATCTCGGCTCATGAGCCGTAGGGTTTCAGGTTCGAGACTTGATTCCACGGAAGAACCGTCGTGTAAAGGGGTCTTTTGCACTTTAAATCCGTCAGGGACAAACGTCCACCCGTTGGTGTGATGTGATGTGGAGAGGGGGTGCCAGCTCAGGTGTCGTCCGCGTCATCTGACCGCAGTTCAAAATTACAATGTCCGTCCCAAAACAGCCCTAGTGTTGCTTTACAACGGGACGTTGATATAACTAAACTAAACTAGACTTCTCTTTAAAAAAATTGCTGTACTCTTTAAATTATATACAAATTTTTACATCGAAACATATATATCAAATTCATTAATCTTATTTACTAAATAAACCATAATATCCTTAAAACTTTATGCTAATGTATCCGTAAATGAATTTTATCGTCGAATCTGTTTCTCAGCGATAAACAATCCTGAAAACATTTAGTATTCGACGTGACCTTATTTCTTTCAAACATCGCGAAGTGTCTTTTCGAATTCATAGTCTGGTGGGGGCAAAGACCTCATTTCTTTCCAACAACAAAATACTATACATATGTCTTGTCTCGAAAAAGAACGAGTCGATCTCTCAATGAATTATGACTTCCCATTCTGGTGAAAGTCAATTTGAAGGGAATATTTTCCGGGTTAAAAAAAATGTTTCAGCGCAACAGAGCGCAGGAAACGAAACGAAAACATTTATTTTTATAAAGAACGCATTTTTGAATGATTATTTCGAATAAATATCCATTTGCCTAGAGAAAATTAGAAAAGAATATAGAACAAAAAGATGCATGGAACTTAATCTAATTTGGAATGATGTTGTAGAAGAAAAAAAAACATTTCTTTTTTGCTACTTCCTCTGGTTTTAGAAATATGATCCCCATAGCATGGTTCGTTAAATGCCGCAAAAATTCGATTTTTTTAAAAAATATATTGTCTCTTTGACTTGTCAGTGGAAAATAGAAGATTGGAACTTTTTTTTCTGTCGGAAGGAGTCGTCTTGTTGCTTTGTTATATTTATTTTGTCTTTGAAAGTGGGAAAATAAGCTTATTTTCTTTTTAGAAAAAAAACACTTAAGATACTTTTAATGTGATTACTTTATTTTCTATGTTGTGTCATTTAAAACTTATTATCTAATATAGATATTATCTCATTATTTATAGAGTAAATTTATTGTTAGATCTTTTATTTTGTAATCTTTATTTTTATAGTTTGAAGTTATTTTGCTTTTTTTTGGTTTGATAAACGATGAAGATAATTGATAATTATGGAAACATTGTTTTAATCTGTTTTGTATTGTTTAATTAATTCACTTGCCAAAATTCTTGACAGTATGCTAACATCTCTTTACCCTTTAAAGGGCCATTTTTTTCTAGTCATATTATGTTAAAATATTTTTAGGCTTGAAATTAGAATAAGAAAAGGGATTCATTTAGCTTATTAGATAAATTTAATTTGATTAATTAATTAATTCGGTTAATTAATAATTAAGTAACAAGTCAAGACACATAATTTTGTCTGAGATAAAGAACTGAAGCATCTAAGTTTCTGACTTACTAAAAAAATGTGTCAGAACTGATGCAAACCTACATAATTTCATACAAAGATTGATAAATTTGGTAGGAAGTATACTTCCCACGGCCGTATAGAGGGTTAAATTAGAATACAGTCGTAAAAAGAATGGGAGCCTCCCAAACATTTCTTGCATACTGTCTAATATACATCGTGTTATTCTTTGAGTATAGTTAAGGAACTATAAAAACATTTATTGAGAGTTCTAAAATTCTTTTATTTAACCAAATAAATATTTTTACTTGTTACAAGGATTGCCTTCCCTACTTCCGACGGATAAGAAAAACAGAAATAGAAAATAAAATTAATTTATTAACAAAGTTACTTTTTGACATAATGACTGTGAAGATTCTTCGATGTTTTTTGTCATAGTGGGCCTAGTTTCCAATCTCCTTTATGAAGAACGTCGCTGGCCATGATTTGAGAATATCTTTAACGCTCTCCTTCCTAAGATGACTTGAATCCCAGCATCTTAGAATACTGTAACGTCCGAGTTTCTCTTTCAAAGATAAGAAAAATCTATCCCCCACCCAGAAACTGCAATGTCAGACAGTGTTCTTAAGGGGTTGTTTTACAAAAGATATCCCCGTTTAGCTGATAGCTATGAATCAAAGGTATATCGGACATCCTTTGAGTGCTCTTAGAAAATCTCCTTGCAATCCAAATCCATCTGGACGAGCATCTCGAATGAACAAAGCATGCGCCATGGGTATACAATCAATCATACTTAATGGCAGAAGAGGAATGTGGCAGTACCATTCAAGCGACCCATTATTAGATTGAAGCAGGCCCATTATTAGATTGAATAAAAGTTGGTTTCCTTTTTATATCGGTAGATTTGACATTTCTTTGAAGCCTTTTATTAGTCTGGATGACTTCTATTTTAATTAAAGAATATGGTAGAGGCATGTCTAAATACTCACCATCCAAAGTTGCAATTTGTATTCTGGTTCGCCTATCTCGTCGCTCGAATTTCCAGAATCCTCCGTTTCTTTCGAGTAATTTAATCAACTCGTTGAACAAGATTTTCCTTTGCGACATTCTTACACCCTTGTCTCTCTTCATGGAGAGCGCAGTTTAGAGACGAATGCTTTTCGTCTTTTTCCTGAATTGAAGAACTGGATAAAAGACAAAAATTTTACTAACGAGGAGCTTCAAAGGAAAATTAAAGCTCATTTCACATCATTGACGCAATCGTCTATGCCTAGGGGATTAGAAACCTGGTTCACCTGTATGATAAATGCCTGAATTGTCGCGGAATTAAGTAAAAACATAAATATGTTTCTACATAAAGTTTGGCAATAAAATCATTTTGTTGTCTGCTCTTTTCTCTTTTTTATGACCCATGGAAGCTTTAAAGAAAAGAAACCTTTGTATATGCGTCTAAGACTTACTTTGGTATTTTGGAAATATTTCGCCCGTGACATATTAATTCCATTAATTTGGTATTTAATATAATTTTCGTTTTTCGTACATCAAAAAGAATTAAGCCTTTTGGAACAAGATTTTTTTTTCTTATCGTGTGCAATAAATAAAACATGTAAATAAAAATAAATCTGCTAATGTTCAAACAGATAAACAAAAATAAAAATGATAAAAGAATAGAAATTTTATAAAAGTTAATTAGCTTTTTTAAATTCCAAACAAATCCAACGGCTTTAATTAATGTTTTTAAGTCATGCCATTTTAATATGAATCAATGCGTTGATGTCATATCTCTGTATTAAAAAAAACTCATAAAAGTTATAAGCGTCATCTCGGGATGTAATTAAATTTTTGTTTTGATCTTCCACATTTATGAAGTTTTGTTTTTATTCCTTGTTTTGATTTTGGGGAACCTCGTTTGCTTACGGATATTATATTTCTCCTTTTCACGGTACATTACATTTCCTTATGGTTTTCTAATTTCTTTTCACTTTTTTAATTAAAATGGTCACAACACTTCGCTTTAGAATAATATATTTAGGAACTATTAATTTAAAGTTTGGAATTCAAGTGTTTATTAGTGAATATTTTTATTGAATGAAATTTTATCTATTATTTATCATAAATATTTCTGTTTTTATTTGCAGTTTATATGCCTTGTCATTGACTCATATTAATTCTTGATTATGTAGAAAATTCATTAAAAATTCCTCTTACTATATTAAATGCTGTAAGCACTAGTCTTAAATATTTTTAGAATAATTAAAATTCTTGGGATTATTTGCATTTTAAGCATTGAACAAAATTAATATCGTTTGATTCTGTTTTGTATATTGCACTTGAAAAGAAAAAACAAAAATTAAAAATCAAAAAGCTTATGAAAATATATTAGATTTTTTTCTCCAAATTGCTTGAAAATTTAATTAATTATACAAATGTTAGTCGATGTGTTTTCTTCAGCATTTCTGTATTTAAAAATTCTTTTAAACCTTTAAATGCTGTCTTGGAATGTAATTTAATTTTATCTTTTGATCTCCACTTTTTTTAAAGTTTCTTTTAATTATTACTTTGAGTGTTCAGAAAAACTTTTTCTTATAGATATTTTGAATTATGATGGCTCCTTATATTTTATTTTTATATGGATTTCCAAACTTCTTTGAAGTCACCTAATTAAAATTTGTAAAAATTCTTCATTTAAAACTATATAATTTTTAAATATGAAAATAACAACTACAATAATATAATACAAAATAATAACTATAGTAATATAATACAAAAATAATAAAATAAAAATAGCACTTTTGAGCTACAAACTTGTTTTATGTTTTACTATTTATTAATTGAATATTAAAGACAGATATTAATTTATATTTAAATACTTCATTTTAATATTAATATCGTTTTATTTGTTATTAAAATAAAAAAAATCATATTTTTAGTTACGTTGAATCCCATATGTCGTAATAATTTGATTTGTTTTATAAATCTTTTTAAATTGCTTAAATTCTATTTGTTACATTTTATTCTTTTTTTAAATGTGGTACGGAAATTGATTCTTACTTATTAGCATTTTAAAGATGTTACCTGTTAAAATATATATCTTTTTAAATATTATTGTATAAAATTATTTTAAAGAATAGCATTTTTTATTAGAAAAATACGTTTTAATAAAATCAAGAGATAGTAAGGTGCTTTATTTTAACTTTCTATCCATTTCATTACCACTTATCAATTATATTTTTCACAACACTATTATATGCACTTAAAACGCATGTAGCAAGTTTATTATAAAATAAGTGCATTATTCCATTATTCTCTTTTTGAATGTATTAAATATTAAAAGATATTCTTTTTAAATATCATTAGTTATGAAATTCTAAAAATAGCGGAGCGATTAATAATGTCTTTTAGTGTCATATTCCATTAACGTTCATGGTCTATATATTTGTGGAATAAATGAGCTTCTCATTTTAAAAGCATAGAAGTGCTTTAGTTTTTTTCCTTTTCCACATCTTTTGAGAGCTTTTCCTTTTTGAATACTCAATTAAAACTAGAAATGAAAAAAAAAGGCTACCGTTTGAGTTTTAATAACGGAGATTAGAGTTGTCGTAATTGGATGGAATAATAATCCATGGATACTCTTTTCCATCCATAAAAGTGCTTTGATGGAAGTTGGGTTTTCTCTACCGGAAATAACGTTTATCTACACTTAAATGGAATTACTAAAACTAATTAAAAACATCATTGTTTTCTTATAAAACTTTTCCTTTATTTGAAATATTTTTTAATCGTGAATGATATAGAGGGTGAATTGAGCCCTTTATATTTAGTATATCTATCTTAAGTACAGGTATAGTAAATATATATATAAATAATATAAATATAGGTATAAATAACTCTTATTTTATTATAGCTTTTATATTTTATTTTTATGGGTATAAATAACTTTTATTATAGCTTTTATATTTTATTTTTATAGGCATAAAAATAAAATATAAAAGCTGAATTTTATTTTTTTGCCTATAAAATACTTTAGGCAAGAAAATATAGGTATAAATTTCATGTGTACTTCTGCATGTTCTGGACTTTTTTTTTGTCATAAATTGAATTGGGCCCTTGGCTCTATTATTTTTGCAGGCAAAAGGATTGGAGGATGGAGTGTTACATAAATCTTGAGATAACAGATATTACTTATAAATGTATATAAAATGTGTGGAATATCAGATAAAAATTGTTCACAGCGTAGGCAGTCAATGATTGGAAAATATTTAGAAATATTTCAAAATTCACACACGAGGTAGATGATGATGTTTTTATGAGTAAGCTATGTAAATTAATACTGAATATGATTATAGTGTATTTAACAGCAATTGATATGTTTGCTTAGAAAAATATAGGCAGAATCATCTATATTGATGAAGTTAATGCTGCGTTTTTTATAACTAAGCTTAATAACTAATCCTGGATGTGATCATTATGTATTAAATAGCAATTGATATGTTTGCTTAGAAAAAAATATAGGCAGAATCATCTATATTGATGAAGTTAATGCTGCGGTTTTTATAACTAAGCTTAATAACTAATCCTGGATGTGATCATTATGTATTAAATAGCAATTGATATGTTTGCTTAGAAAAATATAGGCAGAATCATCTATATTGATGAAGTTAATGCTGCGTTTTTTATAACTAAGCTTAATAACTAATACTGGATGTGATCATTATGTATTAAATAGCAATTGATATGTTTGCTTAGAAAAAATATAGGCAGAATCATCTATATTGATGAAGTTAATGCTGCGTTTTTTATAACTAAGCTTAATAACTAATACTGGATGTGATCATTATGTATTAAATAGCAATTGATATGTTTGCTTAGAAAAAAATATAGGCAGAATCATCTATATTGATGAAGTTAATGCTGCGTTTTTTATAACTAAGCTTAATAACTAATACTGGATGTGATCATTATGTATTAAATAGCAATTGATATGTTTGCTTAGAAAAAATATAGGCAGAATCATCTATATTGATGAAGTTAATGCTGCGTTTTTTATAACTAAGCTTAATAACTAATCCTGGATGTGATCATTATGTATTAAATAGCAATTGATATGTTTGCTTAGAAAAAATATAGGCAGAATCATCTATATTGATGAAGTTAATGCTGCGTTTTTTATAACTAAGCTTAATAACTAATACTGGATGTGATCATTATGTATTAAATAGCAATTGATATGTTTGCTTAGAAAAAATATAGGCAGAATCATCTATATTGATGAAGTTAATGCTGCGTTTTTTATAACTAAGCTTAATAACTAATACTGGATGTGATCATTATGTATTAAATAGCAATTGATATGTTTGCTTAGAAAAAATATAGGCAGAATCATCTATATTGATGAAGTTAATGCTGCGTTTTTTATAACTAAGCTTAATAACTAATACTGGATGTGATCATTATGTATTAAATAGCAATTGTTATGTTTGCTTAGAAAAAATATAGGCAGAATCATCTATATTGATGAAGTTAATGCTGCGTTTTTTATAACTAAGCTTAATAACTAATACTGGATGTGATCATTATGTATTAAATAGCAATTGATATGTTTGCTTAGAAAAAAATATAGGCAGAATCATCTATATTGATGAAGTTAATGCTGCGTTTTTTATAACTAAGCTTAATAACTAATACTGGATGTGATCATTATGTATTAAATAGTAATTGATATGTTTGCTTAGAAAAAAATATAGTCAGAATCATCTATATTGATGAAGTTAATGCTGCGTTTTTTATAACTAAGCTTAATAACTAATCCTGGATGTGATCATTATGTATTAAATAGCAATTGATATGTTTGCTTAGAAAAAAATATAGTCAGAATCATCTATATTGATGAAGTTAATGCTGCGTTTTTTATAACTAAGCTTAATAACTAATCCTGGATGTGATCATTATGTATTAAATAGCAATTGATATGTTTGCTTAGAAAAAAATATAGGCAGAATCATCTATATTGATGAAGTTAATGCTGCGTTTTTTATAACTAAGCTTAATAACTAATCCTGGATGTGATCATTATGTATTAAATAGCAATTGATATGTTTTCTTAGAAAAATATAGGCAGAATCATCTATATTGATGAAGTTAATGCTGCGTTTTTTATAACTAAGCTTAATAACTAATACTGGATGTGATCATTATGTATTAAATAGCAATTGATATGTTTGCTTAGAAAAAAATATAGTCAGAATCATCTATATTGATGAAGTTAATGCTGCGTTTTTTATAACTAAGCTTAATAACTAATACTGGATGTGATCATTATGTATTAAATAGCAATTGATATGTTTGCTTAGAAAAAATCTAGGCAGAATCATCTATATTGATGAAGTTAATGCTGCGTTTTTTATAACTAAGCTTAATAACTAATACTGGATGTGATCATTATGTATTAAATAGCAATTGATATGTTTGCTTAGAAAAAAATATAGTCAGAATCATCTATATTGATGAAGTTAATGCTGCGTTTTTTATAACTAAGCTTAATAACTAATCCTGGATGTGATCATTATGTATTAAATAGCAATTGATATGTTTGCTTAGAAAAAAATATAGTCAGAATCATCTATATTGATGAAGTTAATGCTGCGTTTTTTATAACTAAGCTTAATAACTAATCCTGGATGTGATCATTATGTATTAAATAGCAATTGATATGTTTGCTTAGAAAAAAATATAGGCAGAATCATCTATATTGATGAAGTTAATGCTGCGTTTTTTATAACTAAGCTTAATAACTAATCCTGGATGTGATCATTATGTATTAAATAGCAATTGATATGTTTGCTTAGAAAAAAATATAGTCAGAATCATCTATATTGATGAAGTTAATGCTGCGTTTTTTATAACTAAGCTTAATAACTAATACTGGATGTGATCATTATGTATTAAATAGCAATTGATATGTTTGCTTAGAAAAATATAGGCAGAATCATCTACACTCAAGAGCCAAAACATTATGACCACCTGTCAATAATGAGTTGGTCCACCTTTGGCGCGCAACACAGCTTCAACCCGCCTTGGCATGGATGCCACAAGTCCTTGGTAGATGGCCGGAGACAGTTTGTACCAAATGTTTAAGCAACGGTCACGCAAATCCGAGATATTGCGAATTGGTGGTCTTTGAACTCTGAGCTGCCGTCCCATGTCATCCCAAAGGTGTTCTATCGGATTGATTTCCGGTGAGTTAGGCGGCCAGGATATTAACTGGAATTCAGCATCATGTTCCTGGAACCACTCCAACACAATTTTAGCCTTGTGACACGGGGCGTTGTTCTGTTGGAACATTCCATTTCCAGCTGGCAAAACAGAGGCCATGTAAGGGTGCAACTGGTCAGCAGTGATGTTCAGATACCCTGTAGCATTCATGGTATGCTCTACCACAACCACGGGTCCCAGAGACGCCCAAGAGAACGTCCCCCAAAGCATAATACCACCACCACCGGCCTGTGTATGACCTACTGTACATTGAGGGAGCAACTGTTCGCCTGGAAGACGGCGTATCCTGACACGGCCATCGGCGTGATGCATGACAAACCGTGATTCATCTGACCAGACAACTCTCTCCCACTTATCCATGGACCAATCGCGATGTTCCCGGACCCAGCGAAGGCGCAGTTGGCGATGACGCTTGGTCAGCAAAGGCACACGAGTGGGACGTTTGCTGCGTAGCCCTATATCCAACAGTGTCCGTTGAACAGTGTGCTCCGATACTATTCTACTTGGCCCTGCATTGCATTGGGCTGTCAGCTGAGCCACTGTCTGTCTCCGGTTTTGCTTCACCATGCGAGACAGTCTGCGACGACCTTTTTCTTTGATAGCGTGTGGACGTCCAACACCATGTCGTCTACTGCTGTTTTCACCGTCATTCATCCACTTTGCATAAGTACTAACAACTGTAGATCGCGCACACCCCACGAGTCATGCAGTTTCGGAAATACTTGTTCGAGCCTTCGAGCCATTACATTCTGCCCTGTATCAAAGTCACTTAGATCCGCAGCCTTTCCCCCATGACACACAGAAGTAAGTGAAAGAATGATTCTTCAGACTCTCCAGTAGCAGTTGAATACCACTTCTACCTGATCACGTGCCTTCCACGTCATCCAGGCGAGTTCATTGCAAAATGTAGGGGTGTTCATAATGTTTTGGCTCTTGAGTGTATATTGAGGTAGTTAATGCTGCGTTTTTTTTAACTAAACTGTGATAATTAATACTGAATGTGATCATTATGTATTAAATAGCAATTGATATGTTTGCTTAGAAAAATATAGGCAGAATCATCTATATTGATGAAGTTGATGCTGCGCTTTTTATAACTAAACCGTAATAATTAATACTGAATGTGATCATTATGTATTAAATAGCAATTGATATGTTTGCTTAGAAAAATATAGGCAGAATCATCTATATTGATGAAGTTGATGCTGCGCTTTTTATAACTAAACCGTAATAATTAATACTGAATGTGATCATTATGTATTAAATAGCAATTGATATGTTTGCTTAGAAAAATATAGGCATAATCATCTATATTGATGAAGTTGATGCTGCGCTTTTTATAACTAAACCGTAATAATTAATACTGAATGTGATCATTATGTATTAAATAGCAATTGATATATTTGCTTAGAAAAATATAGGCAGAATCATCTATATTGATGAAGTTGATGCTGCGCTTTTTATAACTAAACCGTAATAATTAATACTGAATGTGATCATTATGCATTAAATAGCAATTGATATGTTTGCTGAGAAAAATATAGGCAGAATCTTCGTGTATATTTGTGTGTCTTGGAGAAAATCATTTGGCCTAAAATTTATTGAGTAACTAGAAATGCTATTATTGTAACCATAAATAAAGGCGCGTGCAATTTTATAATTATTTATATTTAACATTTAACACCGCACCACGCCTCCGTTTCTAGAGCTCATGCTGACCCTTTCCGGTTTGGTATAGATGTAGGTGGACTTTATTAAAAAAATTACACAGCAATCAATTTGAAAGACACTAACAAATGACAAAATACAAATCCATATAACATAACAAGAAATGATAAAAACTAGAATGAAAATATCTTGAATATAAAAAAACTGGATGAATAAACATTAAAATGTACAATATTAGTGAGAATGTAAAGGAATTTTAAAAATTAGTTGCTTGAGGAGGCACAATTATTGATATGGATGCAATGCAAATGTGCATGTAATTTTTAAGATATCTGGTGGAAATTGTTCGCAGGCAGTGGTAAAAGCGGGGCAAGTTAGAAAACCTTTCATGGTATGCAGCTTTAACTGATAGAAAAAAAGAAAATTACGCTTTATTTTATTATGCTTAAGTGAATCATACTGAATATGATCTTAGTGAATTAAATAATAATTTATATGTTCAAAACAGAATTTGGTCTCTATATTTCAAATTAAGATTATTTATTTTTAAGCGGTATTTTCTTTTCCCCTATGAAGTGGAGAATTTTCTGTTATATAATTTACAATATGTAAAATATTTCTACTACATAAGTTAACCCTGTTGTAGTAAGTTGATTTTATTGCAATATTCTATGTTAAGCGAAGTGAACAAACAATTGTGTAAATTTTCATCTGTGGCCCAATCTGACTTTATTGTTTTTCGAATGCTGATTGAAATAAATCAATTTTACTTAATCTTATACGCATTGTTATCACTCAGAAATTCGACTTTTATTTATAAATGTGTTTATTATTATAGTTTTATTTATTATTTAAAAATTCAACAGATTTACACCACCTGAGTCAAATAACTGTTTTTGAAATGTGTAAGCCCATCGAACAATTTAGATATATGGACTTTCATATATAGTTTCTTATGTATTTACTAAAATTGTATTGAACTGTGTCACGATTGCATCAAATTTTGAGGTGCAACCATTGAGAAAAAGTCTGTCTGTCTGTCTGTCTTGCCGGATGTATAATTGATGTTTAAATAATTGGAATTAATCATACAAATTTATTATTAGAATTTCACACTCCAACCAAATGTTGGACCAAATCTGTCGAGAGCGTATTTACTGTGCTTTTATCGAGAGTATGTTAAATTAATTCTTAAAAATGTAACTAGTTAGTTAACTATATTGATAAAATCATAAATTAATTTTTCATTTCTAACTTCATCCGTCAAATTGTCTTTTGGTTTGTCTATGTTATTGGTATGTGTCCAAAATGCGATTCGTAATATAAATAAAATTTGATATGCCGTCTTTACCTCAAAAACTTTAATCTGTATCAAATTTTGGACCGAAAGTATCAATAGAAAGTTTCAAATAAATATACGCGAAAGTCTAGAGAGATAAACTCTAATATCTATTGTTTTGTTTGTTTATCGTTTGTTTGTAGCGATCTCAAAACTGTTATTTGCATCATCCAAATGTTTATAACAGTTTTGTTTTGATTAAAGACCATCTGCTTGATTTTAGCCTTCTTTTTCGAATAACGAATCGGTAGAACTTTGAAATAACAACAATTCTAAAATCGCATCAGTCCAACAAAAACAATGCATTTTGGATAAGTCTTCAACCCGCACGAGTTCTTTAAAAAAATCCTGATGGACATGGATTTATTTTCTTCAAACAATTCCTTCTTGTTGAGAGTGGATACGTTGAAAGACAGCTAAGAAAACATAATGTTTTATAAATTGATGGCAGATCCTACTGCAGTGTTTTTATCTTACGGAAACTGTTTACTGGAGAAATAGCCCCAATGATTTCTCCTGTCTGTTTTTCTCATTTCTCCATTTGTTGTTTCACTGTTCGGCAGGCAATATGCGTTTAACCTGTCACTGTTTGGCAGAAATTCTCTTTCAGCCAATGATCCAACCGTCATCTATCTTTAAGGCTTTTTTTCTGTCGCATAATTCTTGTTTTTATATAGGGTTGTAAATTTTGCAGAGAGAAATTGGCATCCATCGAGAGATATTTCTTATCAAATAAATTGGTAATTCCAGCAGTGCCATGCATTGTAAACATTATAATGAACCTATATGTTCATTCATCCGGTTTTATTGTACTATAGGATTTTTCATTCTAGTTTTTTTCTCATTTTTATTATGTTATATGTTTTTATATTTTTCATTTGTATGTTTCTTTCCAGTTGATTGCAATGTAATGTTCCTTTTATTTTATAAAAAAGTCCACCTACATCTATACCAAACTGGCCACATGAGTTCTAAAAACGGAGGTGTGGTGTCAAGTGTTATCAAGTTATTGTACTATCTCTACGAATAATAAAAATGTGTGTAGTGCGTGTTGCTTTCGATAATACAGACCGTCTGCCTTAGAGCTACCGAATTTGGTTTATATATTATTATGGAAAGCGATAAAGTGCACCTAGCAGCGTTTGGCACGTTTTGGCGATAATTCCTGAAAATATTTCTCCAACCTGACTTTCATATCATTTTAAAATTTAAAGTTGCCTTTTTAATAATACTAAATTTATGAACAATCAAAATTTTCCGGGATTTTGCCATTTTTAAAAATATTTTTTTTTACATAATTTTTAATAATAGATTTCATTGTCGAGATAATTCAAGCCATTTTCTTTATTCCATCAAATATTTACTTGTTCGATTTTTTTAGAAATTTTAATTAATTAAAATTTAAGTGAGATTTTGAAATTTTTCTGTGATAATTCCCGAAAATATTTCCCCAAACTAATTTTTATACTATTTTAAATTTTTTAAAAAAATGTATTTTTAATTGTACCAATTTTGTTACCAAGCTAAGTTTCCCAGATTTTGGCATTTTTTAAAAATATTTTTTACATGACTTTTTAATATTAGATTTCATTGTTCAGATAATATTAGATTTCATTGTTCATTGTTCAATCTATTTTCATTGTTCCATAAAATATTTATTTGCTCGATTTATTTCTCATTATATATTTATTCTGCTATTTAATTCTGAAGGTTTCATGAAAAATATGAAAATGTAATTATATACAGTATAATAAAAGGCGACGTACAATTAGAATGTACGGTAATTTTATGGTTTTATGGCAATCGATAAAAAATACATTTGTTTAATAAACGATGGTTTTAATAAACAAATGCTATTAAAACAACATGGTTTTTATATCTTACACAAATTGATGCTTAAAAATACTTTCATGAATGAATCATGATTATCAATTTTTCCATAAAAATGTAATTGAAAATAAAATATTCAACGTAGTCTGGACGAATCAGCTGACCTCCAATTACAGCTATTTAAATAATAAAATGGGCCGGGATAGCCTGGTTGGTAGAGCGTCGGATTCGCGTCCCTTAGGTTGCGAGTTCGAACCCCGCTGGCCGAAGATTCCCCGCGTGCTTGGTGGCTGGCGCGCTTTAAATCTGTCGTGGTCGCAAAGTCCTCCATGTCGAGAGTAATACCACTGGGGGTACTGGATCAGGGGTGATCGTTCTCTGATTCAGGTCTAAATTACAATCTGTGTTTGAGTGAATGAACTGTGTGAATGAAGTCCGCCTCGTAAAAAGGGTTGTGACGTATATGTAACTAAGTCGTTATCTTGGCCCTAGATGGCGCTACTATAGAAACAAGAGGCGCTCCCCCCAGGCTTAAATGCGCTGTCTTCGAACAGCGGGCTTGCCTATGGCAAGTGCCATAAGAAACAACAACAACAAATAATAAAATAATGAATGTCTTTTATATTTTAAATGCATTAATGCGTAAATCTAAAAGAAGAAAAAAAAGACTCCTTCCTTATATTAGAAAGAAGTTTCTCGATTTTTGTAGTTACTCAATTTTTTTTTTTGCGTCCATCATTTTTTTTTTGTTAAAATCTATAATCTTATCAAAATGATAACATAAATGTCAAAACTGTTTGGAAGTCATTCGATTCACACAATTTTATATTTAAAAACCATATTATAATCTGCAGGCCTTCCATTTTCGTACTCTTAAAATCCCTTAGTAAACATTCCAGTGTTTGTTATTGTATCTTACTGTGAACTATCTTATACTAAGCTGTGACATTTACCAGACTCTATAAATATAGAATATTTCGATTTCCAAAATTCATTGGGTGCAATGAACTTATCGTGTTTTGGATGTAAGTGCATTGACCATATTCTTAAAGAATTCGATAAATCATCAGTCCGTAACATTTTATTCTGTGGGATTAACTTTCTGTATTAACTCCACTTGCACTCTTATCAGTGAGTTTTGACTTTTGAATCATTTTTTTTATTTAAACGCTTATAGCCTCTTATTTTGTTTCCATCAACTGTTTTTTTTTTTCCTTCTGAATACTTTAGTGCGATTTTTATGTTAATGTATACCTTTTAACAAAAATTGTTGGAACCTGGCTCATCAAAAAACGCATAAAAAAGTAATTCAATAAATTTTTTAATCAATTAGGCTAAATTTCAAAGAAAAAGATGGACACATTGTTTTAGTTAAATATTTTTTCGAAAAATCAAATGAAATTAATTCGACTATGTGAATAAAGTTGATTAGATTTGAATGATCAGCGATTTTCATGCAATATATAAATTCCATTCTTTTTTTCTCTAGATTCAAATTCTTTCTTCTTATATAGAGTGTATATTTAATATCTATGTCTAAAAATATAAACAAAATTGATATAGATTGAAATGTAATGCATATTAAATATATATGTGCGATTCTTTATGTAAAATATGCTTTCATATAAAGTATTACAATATGCAAAATTCCCTTATTATCTATTGCGCTATTTTTTTTATTAACTGAGAATAATTGCATCAATGAATTTATGAATTGATTTGAAATTTCGCCGGTTTTGCCAACTGTACTAGATGGTATCAAACGATTTTTTTAAAAACCACGGATAATTTTTAAGGAAAGCTTCAGATTTTAATTAAACATTGTGAATGTCTGCTGGAAGACAAATAAATAAAATCATTTTAAATCTCTGTAAGATTTATGAGAAATGTTAATACTCAAAATAAAACATTCTTTTCTAAATATAACTTAAATAAATGAAAATGTAGCCATTTATTTGTCCCGAAAAGATTATTAAAATTTATGATTCATTGCATTTGGGGAAGACGGTAGAAAATCTATTTAAATGTGTCTAATTTCTATGTTTTATAAACTGTTAATGAATTTTCACATACGCACACTCAAAAATAGTGATATTTCTGAATAACTACAAGCCTGGCCACTCCGATCCACTACTAAGGCATACAGATTAAATCTAACTGATCGGACTGCCACAACTGCGTTGGCGGGAACTAAAATTGAGTCCTAAGAGCCATCACCGGCTACGTTACAACCCTTCCTGTGGGAAGCACATCCCGTCATTGGTAGGAGGTAGCCGAACCCCACCATTTCTGTACCCACTCGAATGGCGAGAACCAACCACCATGCTGGAAGCTTCCTCGGCTAAAGGATATTTCTGAATAAAATAAAAGGATCTATCAATTAATTAAAATCCATTATAAGTTCTACTTATTTCATGTTTAAATTATAAATTATATATTATATTTTTTGTAACTTCTTTTAAATGTTATGCTTATGAAGGCTAGATGTAAATCAAAAATTCGAAAGTCAATTTGGTTATTGAAAAAATAACGGTGCATTTTACTGAAGTTGAATATTTTTTTAGAAATGGTTATTTATAGTTAATCTTAAGTTTCAAAATACGGAAAAATACATATTTAATATAAAGTTCTTCTTTTAACTGCTTTAACGAGAAGAAAATGTAATAGAGTTGAGAATGCAGTAAGAAAAGTAATTTTATTATTATTATTATTATTTATTTGAAGCACTAAAATTGTCATTTTCCAACCTTAGTCGATAGATACTTCAGTCATAATATCCATTTTATAATTTTATCTGCTTCATATTTCTTTCTCTCGTATTTTTCCATTTCCCATTTAGATCTCTCAACTCGTCAGTTCTTATCTATAATTCTCAATTTCTTTATTTTTATCGAATTGATTTTTCTAGTAGTAAAAACGATGATTAATGGACTTTAGTATGTTTCTGATATTGAGTCAGCTAGAAATGTATCCGCAAAATGATCGAAAATCAATAAACATCATTATGAAAAAGAGTTTGAGTTTTTTGATTTAATGATTTCCAGAATCAGCAGCTATTGTTAATGATTTTTTATAAAAAAAAAGATTTTATTAACAATTCTATTTTTAATGAATGTTTGTTTTTGGCTGTAACTAACGATTTTCATCAGTTTTTTTTTCTTTGAAATTTTGTATCTGTTTTCAGACATTTAACATATAACGAATATTTTGGCAATCTAGAGAGTGTTTATGTGATTTTTTTTCTTAAAAAATCTAAATGTGGATTAAAAGTTTTAAATAATTTTTAAAGAGGATGATAATTTAAAGACGAGTGTTGGCATAAGATTAATTGCTATATTCTAGATGTTATCCTCCTGTATGTCAGGTTTGAATTCGGGGGAGGGGTTCTGCGGCATTCATAAAAAGGAAAGCTCTATTCCTGAAAACGACATGACAGTTCATTTAAGCATTATGTTATGAATCTATTGCTGTCAATTGTGATTGGTAATTTATTTGATAAAATCTACAAATAATTAATGAATGAATGGAATCTAATGAAGGTTGAATACAGTTGTTGATATTCACTTCGCAAAGTTATTAATAATAAGGAGAAATGGAAAGATGTCTTTTATTATTTACAAAGAAATATATAAATATTTAGAAAATCATAAGATTAAATTTCTAGAATATCGCAAAACAAAATTTTTAGAATATCATAATTACTTGAATCTAAATATTGCTATTTACAATTATAAATAAATGAGATAATATATAATAAGTTTTCACTTTGTACCATCCATCTTACTGTTTCTTTTATAATGTTTTATATAAAACGATAATAATATAACGATTAATTATTAAAGTAAATAATAAATATTAAGAGTCTATAAATTAACTATTGAGACAAGTCAGTAAAACCAGTGGGAGTGACTTTCCCAAAACTTTCTCTAATAAAGGCGTTATACCAGAGAACGCCTTTCATGGCAGTGACTTACGATAATTACGGAATATTAACCTTTGGCTTGAATTTAGCATTTTGACTGAATCCTTGGCGAGTTATTCGGAGATTAATCCCTGTTATGCTGTTCGCAACATTCGAAAACCGAATCTGTATTTTAGATGCGTTTTTCCCAAGTCGTTAAAACAAAAAATTGTTAAAAAGCTACGCTTGTAGTCACAAAATCCAATACCAAATTTAATATATTTAACTCATTGTTTTTTTGAATTATCACGTTTATATGTTTATGAAAGTATTAACAGACAGACGGACAACCTGTCATCGGATTTGGCTCAACATTTGATAAATGACTATACTATGAATGTTAAATTTATATAAAAAAAACTTTTTATCGAAATTTTGTGAAAAAATGACTAGGGATAATTCCAAACATCTGAAATTAGAAAAAAAAATTTCAATTTAATTAGTATTCTTTATTCTGTAACAAATCGCAAACACAACTTTCAAAAACCCTACAATTTAATAAGACAAGTAAAGATAATTATATTTCTAATTCTAAGAAATAAGAAATGAAATCACAGATATAATCTCAGACATCAGATTAAAAAAAAAATCTTGTGTTGACTTTACCAGAATCCTTTTCGAAATCTGAATACTGCTGGGAGTTTCACAATCTATTACACAAATCTAAGTCACCGTCTTTAAAATAACATTTCATCCGACTTACTATTGCACAAAATGGTGGATTAAAATAAAGAAAGAACAAATGAAAAAATGGAGCCAACTCCAGAAAGCTACCGTTTGGCGAACTTCTTTTGTGACTTGGCGCTCAGGGCAAAAGTAAACAATTTGCTACAACTGTGTTTTCGCAACGAATGAGTCTTGTTATTTTAGGCCGAGATCAACGTCAAGCTGACGGAAACAGTGAAGAGGGCGCCATTTTCAGATGGCTTTAATACTGTAGACAAGATTTTATGACAAGCTTTAATAAGGATACTTTCTTTTCTTGATTAAAGAAAAACGAAGCAAATTCAGAAAGTTTATTGTTTAGTTCGGAATTTCGTTTATAGAGTAAAGCTTGGATTTTGTAGAACAAGAAAAAATAAAATAGCACAGGATGCTTTTATAATTAAATTGACAACTTCTTGTGTTATATCTTCATGTGTATACAACTTCTAGAAAGTTAATATTATAAATGTGTTAAGTGATATAATATAAAATAGAAAAATAGGGTATTTTGTACAAATTTTAGAGTGTATTTTGTATAAATTTAGGGTATTTTTTTAGCGTGCAAAAATAGGGTATTTTGTTATAGAAAATATAGAGGAAAGATTCATATAGTTATTCAGTTAGATTCGCAATTCAGAATTGCCTTTTGTATTTAATCAAATATTGTAAATCTAATTTTCATATCTAATTAAATTAGGATTCTCATTTATGGCTTAACACCAGAAGAACGCAATACAGCCTTTTAGCATTCAAATGGTTCACAGAAATTTAAACTAACCATTCTAATCTAATTAACATAGTGATATTTCTGTATTTTTAGAGTTTCGATATAAAAGACGATCTTTTATTATAATAATATGACATTTTTAGAGCATAATCTTTGTTAGAGAATATGTGAAAGAGTAACGAGGCAACCATGCTCGCTGGTGATTTGTACCACTCTGAAATTAAAAGAACTAATTTTTTTTAATGTTATAATATTTTTTTCTAAAATAATTTTATTCTTTCATTAATTTAATTTAAACTCAATCTTTTTTTGAATGCATGTTATCACTGCTAAATAAGTAAGAGTAAATTTTAATAATGAAATAAAAATGGACGAATCGGGTTTAAAGCTTTATCGTGGTTATGATATTTCGAATAATATGTCTCCGAGTCTTTTTTTTTCCATTTGTAGTGTTTAGATAAACATTATTTTCAAATTTTTAATGCATTTTCATTCAATATTACATTTTTACTAAACTTGTTTTGTTTCTGGAATTTCTCACTACTGCAAATGGTACAACAGTTCAAAAATTCCGTAAAATAATGTATTTCCTGTGAAAATACATTAATTCAATATTTTCAGAATTTATATATCAACCAAACGATTATTTTCGAATACATTTTTATTCCACATAAGATTTCGCCAACTGATAATGAATTTAAGAAAAAATGATTGCTCAACTCAATGATAATGAATTATGAAATGGATTAAAGAATGAAAAGTAGAAAGAGCAATATTTTATAAAATAAAAGTTTGCTAAACCGTAATTTGTAAAGTTGTAAAAAAAATCTAAAGAACAAGATGCTGATAATAATTAATTATATATTCCAATTCATTCAAGATATTTCTAATATCATTTCATGATTTTAACATTTTTTTTATTTTACATTTTCTGTCTTCTATTATTTTAGTTCAGCATGCTTATAGCCCTTTTTTATTTTCATTTCCACATACATTAAAAATTTTCAACTTTAGCTTAAAATGTACTAATTTGAATACCAAAATAAGAATTTAAAAAAATTTAACCAAAATGTTATAATATATTGTATTTGTGTAAAATCGAGTTTTTTCAGGAATAACACATATGCAGCAAGATTGTTGCATTTATGTAATTTTATCGTATTTCAGCAAAAGTATGTTGTATTTATGTAATTTTACTGTATTTCTGCAAAAGTATGTTGTATTTATGTAAATTAATTGTATTTCAGCAAAATTATATCGTATTTGTGTTGAATCTTTATTATTGTATACAAAGTGTAATGAAAGGGGGAAATCTTGAATGAACTCTGAGAAAAACAGGACAATTTTTTTTTTCCTTCCTCAAGAAAGTTTTCATTCATTTAACAGGCCATTGAGAGAATCTAGCCGTCATCGTTCAGTTTTAACACCAACATACATCTGCTTCGCTTATCCTTCAACGTAAACTCTGGAGTGTTTTGGACATCTGCCTGAATCTTGCAGGATTTATTTTTGCTTGTTTTATCGGCATAACAAGATATTCCATGGCTTTTAATGACACTTTGGTGTCACTACAAGAGCCGTGTGGGGATAACCTCCAGCTACTGTTCGATGCTCATCAAAGAGCTTCTGTTTTTGACAGCGGAATTTTTTCACCACCATTTAGAGTTTATTCTTGGTTTGGTTGTTTAGTCGAAAGTCATTCCTGAATAGATTATGTTTATTGAATGTTATCATGCTTTAATACTATTTTTTAAGCGGTAAGAATATATTTATATGAAATGATATTTTTTAATCTAAATTAAATCTTAATTTGCTAATTTTTATTTTAAATTATCCTATATTGGTTTCATTTTAAAATGTTCTCTTATTTCCTGATCCAATTCCACCTTTTTTTATTTAATTAATGCAAACAGAAGCTCTGTAAATATGCTGACATTGAAAAATTCCCACACTCAGAGTGAATGAATAAAAATTCGTCGATCTAAGACATGCATTTAAGAGATCCCTATAATTCCTTTACATAAATCGACACTTGCAAAGAAATCACTGTCTAAATCTCACAGTATATAATCACAGCAATAAATATTTAATTAGCTTTTCCTTTTTTCGCTTTTGTGCCGTTCTGTTTTGATGTGCTCGTCACTTCTGCTAATACATAAATGATGCCTCCCGGGATGGAATAAAGGGAAGTTTAAAAATGTAAAGTGTCCTCTCTCTATTTGATCACGACTCTGCTTTAAAAATAATGTGTTTACATTATATGTAATGATATTTAATGATATATAAATATAAATTAAATTTTAATTAATTTCCTAATTTTCGTTTTGAATTAACGCATTTTCACTTTATTCTAAAATATTCTCTTATTCCTTGATCGAATTCCCACTTTTTGATTCAATTAATTCTAACACGCGCTTAATAAAATGGGACTCGAACCCAAGACGCACAGATCACGTGCTACTCCTATGCCAGGACGCCGTCAGTAGATTTTTTGAACGTTATTAACGTACGCCAGGGGTTAATAGCCAAATAATTCGCCAATAATCATACAAGAAATTCAGTAAAGAAATTAAATTCACGCCAAAAATTCATATTTTGTAACTTTTGTAAGCCAGTTACATGTAAGGCGTTCTCTGGCACGACAAATTTATTAGAGAGTATGCGAGAAAGTTTTGAGGACACCACCCCCGCTGATTTCAAAGCTTTTTCGTAAACAATAAAAATGGAATTAAAGGTTTAATGGTGAACTTTTCGGTTTATTTCTGTAAATTTTGTATGGATATTCTTGTATATATTGATATAGTAAATAATAAATGTAAAAGCTACAATTTAGGAAGGATGAGGTTAGATTTTCTATAAACCCTCATTTATTTGCCGAAAACCCTGTAGCAAATAATTTTATAAAAGAATCATTTCTCGCCATTCTGGTGAAAAATTTGTAAGAACAACTTTCGGTTAATAATTAGTTCGTGTGAAATATAGAATGATTGCCATTAAAATAGTTTTATTCATTTATTCATATCGAATATTTGTTTCATTTTATGTACATTCTGTCTAATTAATGCGTTAATATCTACATTAGATATAATTTTGTAAAATTAATTAAAGAAAAATTAATTGATTAAAATGAAATTCGTTTAGTAAAAACTGCTTTGAACCCAAATTTTAAATAAACTGTTGATATCCAGATGTTTAAAAGATCATAAATAACAGTTTACGAAAAGTAATTACTTACAGAATCCAATAACGTAGACTTCTAATACGGGTTTTTCCTCTATTTTACAATCCAAATGTGAAATCAGCTTACTCTTCCAGAAATTTCCCTCTCTAAATAATTGCTTGTTTAAACGCAAATCTCCTTTATTTGAATATTCATTACCACATTTCAAGTATTCTCTTAATTTGAATATTCACTCGAATTCCAATAATCTATAAATAAACGTGACAAAACGTGTCTGCCGTGCAAGTACCCTTATTACTCTATTAGTTTGTTTAATGAAAGTGACTAATGATTAATTCATGGGATCTATATTTGTGCAATAGTTATTAAGGATAGATGACTGAATTTCGACTCGGATAGAATTCGAATATTGGGGTTTTATCAGGAATTTTTAGATAATCCATTTGAAAATTGGAAATTTGGAGGATATGCAAATAGGGAATCTAGCAAATATTTTAAAGGAAATAGTCTCGATATAATTTGTTTTTCAAAATTATAATAGAAGATCTAATATCTATTGCTTAGGTTTAAATACAAAAACATAATTTTGTATTTAAGCATAAGAGCTAATATGTTTGAAATTCTTAAGTAAATTTATTTATTGCATGCTGAATTTATGCATAAATTTTCTATTCATGTAACAGGAACAGAAAGTATCTTTTGGTTAAAGATTGTATAATGTAATTTCCTGTATGTCAAGCATTAAACTTTGTAAATAAATTGTGTATCACATATTAAAATTTTGTTAAAGATAGTTTCTTATTCATGTTTGCAATCTTCTTAGACATAATCCATTGTGCCGCTGAAGTGGCTGCTGAGGTCGTCGCAGAATTATGGTTAAATAATTTTTGTTAATTGATTTTTCTGGTTCGTTTTCATGATTGGCTACGTGCCGTATTTTTTTTAGATATTATTTTACCGTTAAAATCCAGACAAAACATTGGTAACTTTGAAATATGTTTGTTTCTTTTATTAAAGAAAGAATGAAATTAATTTAACAAAGTTTTAAAAAAAGGAAAGAAGAAATTATGATGTGAAATGAAATTTTACCATGCAATGCCTCTTTTATTTAATACTTTTCTATTACTTGCATTCTAATACTTTTAAGAATTTAATATCCTCCACAGTAATTAATAAACTTTTATACACATTATTCTCGAAATTTGATTTTTTTTTTATTTATTTATTGAGGTAATATTAAATTTCTTCAACGAGAAAAGAGAAATTGTTTAAAAATTCTTGTTTTAAATGTTTTAGTGTTTTCTGCACCTCTCATGTCCACATTGGTACACTTGGGCTCCCTGATACCCAATCACAGTTCAGAACAAACCTGAATGGTCTCTAGTCGACGGTAGGAAAGTCCATTGATGATCCACCCTCCACAATGGAAAAAATGAAATTTGACATCTGGAGGGTTTGACACTCTCCCCTTTCGAAGACACGATTTATTTCCCTGGGAAACGCACTCATTGGACTCACACTAATTGGCCAGATGACCGTACTTAAAAGGAGGGTCCCTCATCTGGCAATCTGGAGGCATCTAACACTGTAGGAATTCGTTTGATGATACAACTGACCGGGAATGCCAATTATCGAGTGTGGGAAAAAGGAATGTCACAGTGGTCACCAGGGTTTCAGGGCGAGTGAGCTGAGTCTTTACAATATTATCATTTCATTCTTAAAACCTTTGTGGATGCGTAGGTTGATATCCAATTCAGTGATTAATTTTTAGAAGAAGTAGAAAACTTAGAAACAAGCAATGACAGTTGGAAACTCCAAATTTATGACTTATAACACGACAATTGTTCGCTTGCATGTAATTGGTTTTCGGCGTTAATTCAAAACTCTAATTTCTTATAGGAAATATGCAACAATTAAGAAATGATGAGTTATAAGTCCAACCTCGTCACGAATATCTTAATCATCACTGAAATTGTGAAAACGTTGTATTTTCGAGATGATACATCATTTCATATTCCTCTACTATAACGCGTGCATTACTGTGGATAGTCATTTCGAGCAACTCTTTGAAATTGAATGTGTGTATATTCTGTCCAGTATGAGGAATTGAAAAAATTTCAACCAGTTATTGCCATGTCATTTCTACACCAGCTTTCTGTTGGTGTCTGTTTGTTCAGTCTAGCTTCTTTAGTGTTTTCAACTTTCCATAGCAATTTGTTCGCTGATTTTTTTATCGTCTTATATAATTTATTCAAAGTGCGTGGTATTTATAAAAGTATTTAAATGCATGAATAATAAGTCCGTAAATTTTAAGTGTGTAAGTACAATAGAGCTATGAAACATTTTTTTTCCATATTTGGAAATAGCTAGGACTAAAACTGATGAATAATATGAGATTATATTTTATAAACAAAATATAGAATGCATGGGAGTTTTATTTCACAAAATTTTAGTTATAGAAGAGCTCTAGTCGCTATAGGAAGCAAAAACGGTTCCATAATTACAAAGTACGCTCAAAAACTGAATTAAGCAAAATTTCATTAATATTCGATTGGCAAAACAAAGTTAAAACAGAACTAAATAATACACAAAACAGAGTGAAATACAAAGAAAATATAATTTTAATAATTTACAGAAAGACCTTTAACTTTTCAACGGGCTGACTTTTTCTGCTCCCAAGATACTGCATTTTTGACTTTTTGCTCCTGTTTTGCCGAAGATAACCCTCTTCCTTTTAATCTCTTTCACTCTCTCTATATATGAAATATAGTTTCGATACATTCATTAACTATAGCTGCACTATTAGTTTTCGAATTATATTTATTTATTTTTCAATGAAATATAAAATATAAGGATCACAGTATATTATATTTATAAAATTAATTAACTTTTATTGTTACGCTCATATTCAGTCAGAGACTTGGGTATTATCTTTAACACCAGACTTGATTTTTTCTGAACGTATTGATTCTTTGGTCTTCAAAGCCTAGAGTAAGATTAGAATTCTCAAACGCAAAACTAGGGAATTTTCGAGTGAAATTGCCCTGAAGATTTAATATTATGCTCATGTTAGATCTTGTCTGAAATATTGTAGCATTATTTGCGATAGAAATTGCCGTAAAAAAATTCAAATTATTGATCGTATTCAAACCAGTTTCTTGCTGTATTTGTTTTACAAGAAAAATGGATTTTATTCTGAAGATATGTCTTCTTCTTTCCTACGAGATACATTTAATTTGCATAGCTTGTGTTCTTTCCTTTTATAAGGTTATCAATGATTCGATCGATTGCAATTATATTCTAAGTTTTATAAATTTTGCTATCAGATCCAGAATACTTTTCCAAATGTTTATTCTGAATTGAACTATATTAAACGGCTCTCTTTGTATAAATTTTATAAGACCTTTAACAGAATCCCTAGGGAACTTGGCTTTCATCGTATGAACTCCAAACGTTTCTAAAGCGACTTGTTCTCAACTTTATTTTTAGCGTTATTTCTATTTCATTGATTTTATTATTTTAATTCTTGACTTCACATTATTTTTAACCATACATATAGTGATATTTATGTGCGCTCATGCTGCTATTGGGGTTATGACTTTTGATCTTTTGCTTTTTTACATTTGCCAGTTGTTTGCATTTTTATTTATACATGGTATAGAACTTTGTAATTCTCTATTATTTGCTAATCCTTTTTATGAGTGTTTCAATTTTCTTTATAGCTTGTATTTCATGTGTATTTTTGATTAATGCATTCCGTAAATGGAGTCAATATACTTATGAAGTATGTTTATTTCAAATAAATAAATAACGATTATTTTTTCAGTCCTTCAGATTTATTATCCAATCTGTAATTTATTTTGAAAACATTGAATAGAAATGTGGCTTTACAACTATTTAAAAGAAAAGATGGAATCGATAAAAAAGATTTTTTAGTGGACGCTTATGTGTGAGAAAGTTAAAAATCCTCGATCTAAAATCTCAAGAAATGGAAACTTTCTTCCTAAATATATGATCTTTGAGTAACCATTTATTATTTACTTATTCTACTCACACGTTCGAATATAGCGTGCTGCAAATGTTTCAGAAATGATCAGAATTTTCAGATACTTTTCTAAAACTCAGAAACTATCACTACATTTCTAGTATTTCTCTTTTTCCAAATCATTTATACTCTTGATACAGAAACTTACCAACAATAAAATCAATATCACCTGCGTTTTCCGTTCGAGAATCTATTTGCTGAAAACGATTTCTAGCGTATTCGATATTCGATGTATTATACCAATCTTTTGGTGAAGCATTTATCCATGCGCCTTTACTCGGTATTATACGGCAGGAAACTGAGCCCTGTGCAGCATCAATCGTCGATGGGTCCATTGAGCCTTTGAAATATCCATTCAAAGCACCGGCGAACACAAATTCGAGCCCTTTTGAGTCTTCTCGATTATAATCTATCTGAATCGTCTGCGCTACACGCGACCTGATATTGTGAGTACCGGATTTCCAATAGCCATACTATCGTCAACAGACGTATCGCAGGCGCTCGGAAAGATATTCATCATAGCTGATGTGAATCATAAATAAGTATAAAGGATTAGTTACAGATATTATTATGGAGGATTGTATATTATGCGAAATATCGCAATAAATTGCATAATTTAAGAAGTTATGTTTGAACATTTATCTTTATTAATGATGAATGAGAATTTGTTTGAATAATGGCGCTGTTCGAAACAAATCATTCGATTTGCAACTGCCGAATACGGCATAGATTTTATTTTAAAAAGTGAAAATAACACCTTGTAGGAATTTTTCAGATTTCTTGAAAAATTGATTTTAATACGATTTATGAAATTTTGACGATACTATTTTATTATATATATTATTAATAATAAATTTTATGGTTCAACTGAAATTCAAATCATTTTCATTGTAACATTAAATAATCGTGTTATTTTCTTCCATTGTATTAAGCTAAAGAAGAAGGATTGTATTTAATATATATATAATTTAACCATTTCTAGGGCCGTGGGAAGTATGCTTCCCACCAAATTTATCAATCTTCGTATGAATTTATGTAGGTTGGTATAAGTTCTGACAAATTTATTTTAGAAAGACAGAAACTTAGATGCTTTAGTTCTTTATTTTACACAAAATGATGTGTCTTGATTTGATACTTAATTATTAATTAACCAAATTAATTAATTAACTTAATTAAATTTATCTAATAAGCTAAATGAATTCCTTTTCTTATTCTAATTTCAAGCCTAAAAATATTTTAACATAAAAAAGAACCCTTTAAAGGGTTAACATGAGAAATGAAAAAATAAATAAATAAAGATATAACACTATAAAAATTAGATGATAAATATATTATCCTGACGGTTATGTTTTTAAAAGTACTGTAATATCGTGGTAATCCCTTCAATTAGTATGGCTCACATACATATTGAATAGAACAGATACAAGATTATTAACCCTATGCACTCGGAAAAATAATTCGATGCATATTTATTCACTTAAGACAATGGCTTGTTCATTGCTTCAAAAAATTATTATATATAATTTTTTAATTTATATTTTCCTGAATTATTTTCCACATCTTCTTACCATTTTGTAGATAACACCGTTTTGAATGGTGAGTCAGAGTCACCAATGGAAAGCAAAGGGTTCAATTAACTTAGATTTTAATGTCCATCACATTTTATTAATTAAGAGTATTTTCTTGGGATAACTATGAACATTATATATGATATGATATCTCTTAATCTAATTTAAATCTTAATTAAATTTCAAATTTTTATCTTCATTTCGTCCGGATTAACTTTTTTCTAAAACGTCCTCTTTTTTCCTGATCCAATTCCCACTTTTTTGTTTAATTACTTCTACAAGTGCTCTACAGAATTGCGGACCTCAACATTTTCTCCCGCTCCGAGTGAAAGGGATAGGGCCGCGGTGACCGCTAAAGACGACTAGTGTTTAATAATGTACAGGAATAATTTGTAACGAAATCCGCAATGTTCCCCAAACAAAACGGCATGGTGGCGTAGTCTCGGCTTCGGAATCGGAGGGTTTCAGGTTAGAGACCCTATCCCATCGAAGAATCCTCGTGTAAGAGTGTCTGGTGTACGTTAAATCCGTCGGGGCCAAACGTCCCCAAGCTGTTGTGGTGTGGAACTTTGGATAGGGGGTGCCAGCTCAGGTGTCGTTCTCGTCACCTGACAGAGGTTCAAAATTACGAGGACCGTCCCAAAATAGCCCTCGGGTTGCTTTCAAAGGGGCGTTAATATAATTAAACTAAACGGAAAAAAGGGATAAAAATTCTTAATGCTTACAACCTTTTTTTAAAGATATCTATTTCCTTTTCTAAGTCGACACGTACCAAAGAAATCTATATAAAAACTCTCATATTAAAATCACTGATGTGAAAAATTTCAGCTCCTTTTACTCTTGTGTCGCGATGTAGATTGCCGTATTTATTGGTACCCGTGATAAAATAAATCGAAGCTAAAATTCCAAAAGTTTATTCTTCTCGACCAAACATGTGCTAAAACATATATATAATATAAAGAGATTTCATTGGAAATAATAAGAATAAAATTCCTGGCCAGCTAACTGATCGCTAAAGACGACTAGTGTTTAATAATGTACAGGAATAATTTGTAACGAAATCCGCAATGTTCCCCAAACAAAATCTCAAATTCTCCATCGATTACCTAATACAAAATTAAATATTTTCATTGGATTTTTAAACATGTATGTTTACAGATCATAAAACTTCATACTCAACTCAACAACCAATCAAACCTGTAAAATAAAACTTTCAAATAGCATGTAACAGACTAGGCTTGTGTAGCGGCATACTTATCGAGATTCAAGGGAGCACAAATGCCTTGATCGTCAATCTTAAGGGCTTCATAAGGGCAAAACATTAGAGAAATGCCATGAGGATGCAAAATAATGCCATTTCCGGGGCGCTTTTCATCTTTGCTACACTTCTGGGCTTTAGAAAAGCATCTGCTGCCCCTTGATGAAGCAAATTTCATAAATTTCTTATAAATATAAGCCGAAATATTCATATTATTACGAACCTGTGATGCGGCTTCCCGGCATAGCTGGTTCCATAGGAGGTCCCAGAGCTTGGCGACAAACTGGGGACCATTTTTCGACTTGGCGACTATTTGGTAACTTGGCGACGAATTTGGTGACTTTGGCGCCAAAGTAGATTATACCCGAAATATCGAGAATTTTCCCCATCCGTCTAGTAGGAACGGAGATACGCCTCGAACGTTCCTGATTGGTTGAGAGGCTCCTAGCCCCGCCCCCTCAGACCTATAAAAGGAAGCACTCGCAGCTGCCGGGCAGTCGTGAACCAGGACGGTGAATTGAGTCGTCGTGAATTGGAGTCATGACCCAGTGGAGTCGAAGAGTAGTCGGAAGCGACGGTGAAGAACTCGTCTTCCAGGGACTTCCAGGGCTGCTGTGTACACTGTTGTATGCTGCTGTGTATGCTGTTGTATGCTGCAAGTCTCGGCTGAAGATAATCGTCTTCTGTGCTGTGTATAGTTGTCGTCTTTGTGCTGCCCTGTGTGTCTTCGTGTAAATAAACGTCGTTGTTTTATTTTCTACTGCCGCCTGGTGATTGAGCGTTCTTCACACCATATAACCGCCACTATCCAAACGAACCCCGGAAATTCCGTAACAATATGAATGACGTAACGAAATATAAACGGATTTAATATAAAAGTGCGCCAGTCTTAAAAAAATAAAATTAGAAGGACATTTTTTTCCCTTCAAGTTTGAGCAATTTAGAGAAGGAACTCAATGAATCTTCAACAGTTTTGTTTGATGTATAAAGCTGTTTTGCTGTATTGCTCTTAAATGATCGACTAGAATCACCTAACGGCAAAACTGTCTCATATTTTTATAGAATGCAATATTTTACTAAATGGAAGATCGATTATATGAAATTATGTATGAGGACACAATAATAATTATTCTGGACGATATTAATTACTTAAGAACACAATATTAATTACTTAACAGAAACTGTTCGAGACTGTTTATTTCCCATTTTTCTCGCATATTGTCATATAAAGATGTTACCTAATACGTATATACAAAAATTAATTATTTCAGATTCTATTAAACAAAACATTTTCAATCGACATTTATAGATTTCTTCTAAAATGATTCAAAATACCATTTTTGCACTGAGGGCTTTTGTTGTTTCTTTGGTTTAATAGTTTGGGTACAAGGAAGATGTAATTCATTTAAAACTAACTTCGGTAACCGTTCCATGAAGGAAAAGAAAGTTAGAATTACATTATCCTTAAACAGAAAAAAGAACGTGCGCATTAATGTTAGATTTTCTTCGTACTTCTTTTTCCTGATTTCTGCATTTTAGTTCTTTAATGTTGCTAAAATAACTTGCGGATAATTTAAATCTATTTTACACTTTAACTACACCAAATAGAATTATAGATAATAGATAAATATTATATTAGCTAGGTTATAGATTTTATATATAGATTACATATGGATAAACAAGTATTTTCATTGAAAGTGAGGGGTACTGGGCATATATGGGTATACTGGGTATCAATAAATGCAAAAAAATTTAAAAAAAGCAAAAATGTATAATATTTGTATTTAATTTGAATGGCAACGCTTTATAAAATCTTTGTAAATGAATTTAAAGATTTAAATTCCTTGTAATGTAATTTTTTGTTAAATATAATGAAACATATTGATGAAATAAGGTAAATGATGTAATATATATATATATATATATATATATATATATATATATATATATATAACCGTTTCTTTTTCAAGAATATGGACCAGAAATTCACACATATTTTGAATTTTTTTCTATGATGGTTATTCTTCAATTTTATGGATATAGTATTTCATTATTAGATAGATATTATTTCATTATAGTATCACATATATAGATATACGCAATAATATTGTTTTTTTGTTCGGAGGCAAAATGAGATTTAGTAAAATTACAATGTGGAATTCTTTCAGGATTACAATGCATTTCTATTTTGTGTGCGTGAATTTCGTATACACGAATAATAACATCTGTTGAGATATTCACCAATTTATATAAAGGTTTAAAATTTATTTTTGAAAAACAATAAGATAAAATAAATTCCAAAGTCATAATTTATTTTGAATCAAAATCTCCAAAAATATTTATCATTTTTCAGTAATCAAATCAAGAATGTTTATGTTACTGCATCTTATTTTCAATAACATATAAATTCGAGTAAGATAAATATTAATATCGGTTTTTGAAGGAACCATTTTTATTATAAATCAGAAATACGTATTCTAGAATAAAAACATATTTATATTCTCTGATTGAAATCTGATAAAATCTCTGGAAATTGTTTCACAATCGTAGTATAATAAATAGAATTTTATACGAAATATTATATTTGGGAAAACTTTTTTTTAAATAAAAAAGAATTTGCTTTTTGTCTGTTATAAGTTACGAATACGGATATTGATAAAAAAGATGATATTGAATTTAAATATTGCAGAACATCCAATGTTTTATTTATTATTGAAATGTTTAGATATATCTATATTCATTATAAAGTGTTTTTTTTGTTTTGTTTTTTAAAAAGAAAACAGGCAACGCAATTTCTGTTCACAGTTTAAAGCTTTTTCTTGTGAGATGTAGTCCTGTCTGACTTCGTGATATTACATTTGATGACTCAAAAATTCTATAAGCAAACCATATGACATTTGATATTGATTTTATTATTGAAATTGTAGATATTTATGAATTTTGTATCAAATTTTTCATCAGATTAACTGTTAATCGTTCTGTCATTTCTACCTCTGTGATCATTATAAATTTTATGTATATAATTTGTTGCGATCTATAGTTAAATACTAGCCGCCTTTGGCGACCAGCCGGTTCGCCAATCTTAATGTTCGTTAAAATTTTAATAATTAAATATTTTATGCAATTTCTACTTTAATAGCTTCTTCATCAAAATATTTTAAAACTTCAAATTTTGATTATCATATAATTCATTCATAATATTATAAAGGCCCTCAGTCATAACGTAATATGTATCTTTCTCATTTTCTGTTAGCAACCGTAGAATTTATGCTTTAAATTAAAGTGGAAAGAATTTATCTTCAATTAATATAATAATATTTTTTACTAAAACAAAGCATTTTTTTTATAATCTGATTACTGAAAATAGGGTCACTCAGCGTTTAAACTTTATGGGCACTAAAGAATATCTTTTTAAATTTATGTAATATCTCAAGAGTTGGTCAACAAAATTTTCTTAGATTCATTATGAGCAGATCGATTAATTAACAATGTTTAAATTTAAATGCATCAAACACTAAGAAAATAAAACGAATCGTTTAAAATAAACGGTTGAAAACAGGTTTTAAAAAAACTACTTAAAAAACGATGTACTTAAAACTATAAGCATATACAAAAAATATATAACTAACATAAATACAATTTACTTACAAAAGCATGCAACTCACCCAAAAATAATTTAAATCATCCATTGATAACGTTGTCATAGCATTAATCAGAACAGAATGCGCATGCGTGAATTTTCTTCGCCGGTTACGTAACGCAAATACGTGATTTTTTCTACGCCAGTTGGGGTAACGCTATGCGGATTAGAAATTTTTAATTTCCTTTATTCTGTTTTATTTTAATTCAAAAGTGCTTCAGAATGAATCTGAAAGATTGATTCATTAACAATGTTTAATTTTAAATGCATCAAACATTAAGAAAATAAACAGAACCGATTGAAATAATCCGCCGAAAAATTTTAACCCTAGCCTTATTACTGTTGGGAGAAAAAAAAAAAAAAAAAAAAGAAACAGAAGCCTTTCTCGTTTGGCGCTGGGGATAATGGAAGATTTTTTTGGCGGAAAAGTTGGCGGTGGGGAAAATGGAAGATTTTTTTGGCGGGAAAGTTAGTTTTTAATTAATAATTAAAATTCTAATTAAAAATTCGAAAAAAGAAACCCCAGGTGCACATTCCCAACCTCCAAGGTATACTTGTACCAAATTTGGTAGCTGTATGTCAAACGGTCTGGCCTGTAGAGCGCCAACACACACACACACACACACACACACACATTGAGCTTTATTATAAGTACTAGCCGCCTTTGGCGACCAGCCGGTTCGCCAATCTTAATGTTCGTTAAAATTTTAATAATTAAATATTTTATGCAATTCCAACTTTAATAGATTCTTCAGAAAAATATTTTAAAACTTCAAATTTTGATAGTCATATAATTCACTCATAATATTATAAAGGCCTTCAGTCATAACGTGATATGTATATCTCTAATTTTCTGTTACCCCTCGTAGAATTTAAAGATGCAGATGAAACTGTAAATGATTCATCTGCAATTAATATAATAATATTTTTTACTGAAACAAAGCATTTTTTTTATTAATATGATTACTGATAATAGAGTCACTGAGCGTTTAAACTTTATGGGCACTAAAGAATATCTTTCTTAATTTATGTAATATCTCAAGAATTTGTCAACAAAATTTTCGCAGATTCATCATGAACTGATCGATTAATGAACAATGTTTCATTTTAAATGCATTAAACACTAAGAAAATAAAATGAATCGTTTAAAATAATCGGTCTAAAACAGGTTTAAAAAAACTACTTGAAAAACGATGTACTTAAAACTATAAGCATATACAAAAAATATATAACTAACATAAATACAATTTACTTACAAAAGCATGTAACTCACCTAAAAATAATTTAAATCGTCTGTTGAAAGTGGTTGTCATGACAACAATCAGAACAATGCGCATGCGTGAATTTTCTTCGGAAACTTCTTTTCCCTTTCCAGCTGTGTTGCCATAGAAACCGGCGCACAGCTGTTTACACGTTTATGTTTATCTATTCAGATTTTATAATATCTAATCAGAGTAACGGTGAATATCAGTGTGTTCGTGTTCGTCAATAAATGTTAATTTTTTTAATAACATGATTAACGAAAACAGAGTCACTGAGCATTTAAACCTTATGGGAACTAAAAAATATCTTTCTTAATTTATGTAATATCTCAAGAATTTGTAGACCAACCGGTTCGCCAATCTTAATGCTCGTTAAAATTTTTATATTTAAATATTTTATGCAATTCCTACTTTAATAGCTTCTTCATCAAAATATTTTAAAGCTTCAAATTTTGATAGTCATATAATTCACTCATAATATTATAAAGGCCTTCAGTCATAACGTAATATGTATCTCTCTAATTTTCTGTTAGCACCCGTAGAATTTATGTTTTAAATTAAAGTGGAAAGAATTAATCTGCAATTAATATAATAATATTTTTTACTGAAACAAAGAATTTTTTTATAATCTGATTAATGAAAATAGAGTCACTCAGCGTTTAAACTTTATGGGCACTAAAGAATATCCTTTTCAATTTACGTATTATCTCAAGAATTTGTCAACAAAATTTTATTAGATTCATCATGAGCAGATCGATTCATTAACAATGTTTACTTTTAAATGCATCAAACACTAAGAAAATGAAACGAATCGTTTAAAATAGACGGTTTAAAACAGGTTTTAAAAAAACTACTTAAAAAACGATGCACTTAAAACTATAAGCATATACAAAAAATATATAACTAACATAAATACATTTTAATTACAAAAACATGCAACGAACCTAAAAAAAATTTAAATCCAGTCCGCATCGGTTGATAATAATTCGTCAACACAATGTGGAATTCAGAACACAAAGCGCATGCGTGAATTTTCAACGCCAGTTACGTAACGCAAATACGTGATTTTTTTTCTACGCCAGTTGGGGTAACGCTATGCGGCTTAGAAATTTTTAATTTCCTTTATTTTGTTTTATTTTTATTCAAAAGTTCTTCAGAATGAATCTGAAGGATCGATTAATTAACAATGTTTAATTTTAAATGCATCGAACATTAAGAAAATAAACAGAATCGTTTGAAATAATCCGCCGAAAAATACTAACCCTAGCCTCATTACTGTTGGGAGAAAAATATAAAACAGAAGCCTTTCTCGTTTGGCGCTGGGGATAATGGAAGATTTTTTTGGCGGAAAAGTTGGCGGTGGGGAAAATGGAAGATTTTTTTGGCGGGAAAGTTAGTTTTTAATTAATAATTAAAATTTCAAAAAAAGGGACCCCAGGTGCACATTCCCGACCTCTAAGGTATACATGTACCAAATTTGATAGCTGTATGTCAAATGACCTGGCCTGTAGAGCCCCAACACACACACACACACACACACACACACACACACACACACACACTGAGCTTTATTATAAGTATAGATATAGATGAACCATAAGAGAGGATGAATTACACATACTCTCACATTCAAATTTTTTAACTCGTTAGCCTACGCACGGGGTCATTTTGACCCCATTCTTTCTTTTATGTTTAGAAATTCTAGGAATTTATAAAAGTTTATACTTGTTACTTTCTATAACTTCGTGGGGGAGATAGAAGAAGAAGATTAGAACAAAAAAAATCAATTTATGTCATTTTTTACAAGAAGGTTGGTGACGAATTGACCCCTGAATTGCCCCTTCAGTGTTTCAGGTTCTTTTAATGTTATGAGTATGTCAGTTGGCAACACAGATTCAGAGATCTTCTCTCAGGTCTTCCTACTTATAGATAGATTGAAGATAGTTCAGATTCGTCATATATCGAATGGACAATGGTCATTATATGGAATCGTAACAAAACGCAGATTCTGAATACACCAGAAAATATGACCGATTCGTTTCCTGCTCATAAAAAAATGTAACAAATCATTATATCGCATTCTTTTATAATATAAAATATTATCTTGAGATTTATTTTGACAATTCATTTTATTATTAATGAGAATTAATAAAAGTATTTTTTAAGTATGAATATAAAAATGAAAGCTAAAAAAAATATGAATTTTGACAGAGTTGTGTTTAAGCTTCTTTTCCTAAAAAATTTCAAATGTAAACTATATATAAAGTGTATATTTTCTTTTTTTACAATTATACAGGAAAAAACTACTTATATCAAAAATGATATGAATGGAACGGGGTAAAATAGGAAATGAACACAGAAAATGTGTTGAAAAAGGGGCTAAGTTCAGTTTTGGTTTTACTTATTAAAAATCGCAGTTGTATCTTCATTAAGAACACATTTCCATTTAAAAACATTTATGTATTCTGAACATATTTTATTTTTATACAAATGACCAGTAAGATAATGAGTAAGTGCTTGACAATTTGGAGTCAAAATGACTCCTCGCGTGTGCTGAAAGGTTAACAGTTAAAATATATGAAATTTATGCGAAAAAGAAATAAAGTAATTTATTTCAACATGTAATTTCTAGCATATTGTCGGAGATGATTGCAGTATTTAAATAAATGTCATTTGACTTTTTATCAGAGAAAAAGTAAAACATAATTTTAGAATCCGCAGAGTCTTCCTACTGTTTAAACACACCAAGAAAAGATGTTCAAAATCTGCGCCAAACTGGCTTTTTAATGTAGGCACTTTTTCCCTTAACTTAAAGTACTAGTTAGGAAATCTAAAACTGTACATACGGAATGCTTTTTATTACACAAGATTTTAAGATTCTAACAGGTTACATTATGCTAAGGACAAGGCTGTTATTTTTCAAGTGCAGGTTTCCTCTAAATTCAAGGATCTTCTTTTTATCTACCGCAAAGTAAACGCATGCACATTACACTTATTGCTTGCAATGCGGAAGAATGCTTAGAACATTATGCAACATTTTCTTTAATTAGCGTTTCGACTTTAGCCAAATTCTTCAGAGATGCTTTGCTCAAGGAAACATTCCTCTATTTAGTAAGAATTCTTTTCTTGTTGCTACTTAAATTCTTATAATAAAACTACGAAATCTGAATTATTACAACTAAATCTTCTCATTAAGGACTAAACCCTTTTCTCGTAGAAGATAATTTTTTTTTCTTCCTTTTAATTGTATCACTTGGGATGTTCAAAAAAACGTTTTAAAAATTGCGTTTTAATTATATTTTTGACACAGATTTAATTTCCTAACTGATTTAATATTTGTCTCTCTGGAGGTCGCCGTTCTTTAAAAAACATCACTTGCAGACGCTGCTTTTTATTTATGGATCGTGGTTGCTAAGCAACCAAAAGCGTTAGTAAAAATCCTTTTTGTTTTGGTTAATTAGGCTTGCAATTTATTGGCTCTAGGGGCAATATGTGAATCAATCTGAGTGAATTAAAATCTATACATTTCTTTAAGTTAGAAGATTTCTTAAGTTGCGAGATTTAGGATTTTTTTTTTTTTTTTAAATTTAATATTATTATTATTTGAAAAGGCTTCTTTATGAAAGCATTAGAACTTTGTTTCCACGTCTATTTTTGGGAAGTTGCACTGATTTTTATGTTTGTGTTTATATGTGTTTTAAAGCGACTTTACATATTTAGATGCTATTTTTTCAAATTCTAATCTTTAACAAAATTTTCTTATGAAAAAATTTAGAAATTAAAAATTTAATGCATATTTTTGTTCAAATTTGATATAATAATTCCGCAATATGTTCTGTAGTACAGATATAGAGAATAAGTAATCTATTCCTTTAGAAATATTTTACAGTTGTTTTAGGGCTTTGCAATGTGAAAAAAATTGAAAATTCGTGTTATTCATCAGTCGAACCCTAGTGTTTAAAGAATGGATAGAAATACAATTTTTTTAGTTCAGAAATTAGATAATGTATTTTTTAAGCTATCAGAAAATTTTAAACTTTTTTTTATGAATCTTTAAACTAGAAGATTTTTTGGTTTATTTTTCTTTGTAGCCAAAAAAAAAAAAAAAAAAACTTTTTTTCTAATTTTTAAAACATTTTTGCCACTTAAGTGGATTAACATATTTTGATTTCCTAGATGTGTTTTTAACCTTTTATATACAAATATTCTAAAATAGTTTGTTTTGTTTTTTTTAAATCATCCCGAACATACTTTAAGGCTCGAAGTTATATTTCTGTAGGGAAAGAGATCTAATGAAATTTGTAAGGACGTAGAGGTGACAGGGTTGAATTTAGTTATTTCAGATGGAAATAAAGCTAAGGTTATTCTGAGACGAACCATAACTCCGGTCAGATGATGGGAACGACAACAGAGCTGGATTTCCCTCACCACACTTCTACACCGCGCTTTTAAAAGGGCATACAGTCCGTGATTTTTTATTTAACATGCATTCAGACCCGTATATAAAACGGATATTCAGTGAAAATGGATTTCGGGTCTGAAACCCTTTGGCTTCGAAAACCGAGAACTATCACTAGTACTCCTGGTCTTCATAATAAACCAAGGGCCGTTTGTTGTCTAATTGAAAAGAATGGGTGTTAAATTGGAGTACCTGCAGTCGAATATTCGAAATTATTTAATGAGATAATGTGTATTTAATAATGAGATTAATATGTAATGATATAATGTGAAGCATTGAATTAAACAGCAAAAGTAGTATTCTTGAAATGTCTTTTTTCTCTCAGAAATGTTCTGTATTATTAATTACAGGTAATTGGATAAAAATAATTATGAAAGAGTGTATTCATAATTATTAATCGCTGAGATGCGGTTAATAAAAATACGAATATACTTTTTCGAAAGCTATGCTATGCGAAACTTTCTTTTTGACTGAAACCAAAATTTAAGACTAAACTACAATTATAGTCACAACATCACATAGTTGACCACATTTTACTGATTTAAGTCATTGCATTCCTAAATTATTTCGTTTACACACATGTTGAAAGACCGATAGGCAGTAAAACCTCTAGACAGACAGACTATAGGCAGATTTGATTAACTACATTTTAGGTTCTAAATTTGTGTATGAAATTTTAACTTTCTAGTTCTTTATATTTTGTGGGTATTGAGTTTATTTGTACTCGAACAGCCAGACAGACATTCTCTAAACGTATTTCGTTCAAAATTTCATAGAACATTTTAATCTTATGTCCATATGTTAAATTTCAACCATCTAGCTCAATACTTTTTTGAGGTATCGTATTTCCTTACATTAACCCTTTCTAGGGCCGTGGGAAGTATGCTTCACACCAAATTTATGAATCTGTGTATGAAATTATGTAGGTTGGCATAAGTTCTGACAATTTTTTTTAGTAAGTCAGAAACTTAGATGCTTCAGTTCTTTATCTCAGATTTATCTAATTAGATTTATCTAATAAGCTAAATGAATCCTTTTTCTTATTCTAATTTCAAGCCTAAAAATATTTTAACATAATATGACTAGAAAAAAATGTCCCTTTAAAGGGTTAAGACATAATGTCAAAAATGTTTTTCGAATTTAGGGATATTTAAAACTCTTAGATTCGTTAAAATTTCGATCTTTGATGATTAGAATAGTTTCTCTGTCACGCATGAGAAAGTAAAAAAATATGCACCCTATCAGAAAGCGAAAATATTACAATATTAGTGGTATCTGCAATTTCAAACAGATGTATGTGAAATAAATATTTTATAAAGAATGCAAATTATTTTCACAGAAAATATAAGGCTTAAAATTGGCAGTAATTGATTGTCATGACAATATTATTCAATTTTAAATAAAGGCGTTATTTAAATTGTTTCATGGTGTTTAAATAACAGACTGAGAGCTGGAAATGAGTAAAAAGATTCTAAATAGAATCGTGAAAACATTGTTTGTCATGGCATTCAAAATTTGAAGCAATTTTAGAGGCATTAATTTTCTGTTTTAAAAATCTTTTTTCTTGATCAGGATCCAATGCTAGAAGAACTGCATCCTATGGTATCCATAGACATTATACTACTAATACCGATTGCCATTTGTAACATATTTTTTTATGATCATAAAAATAGATACAAATATAAAAAGGAATTGTAGAAAGAATTTTTCATTTAACTTTTTATTCTTCAAGACACATCACTGCACTTTCCAGCCTGTTTTCTTTGGTTTCCCATTTAATACTTATTTCGCACCAAAAACAACATGTTTCTATTTTATTTTTATGTATGCGTGTGTGTCTATAAAAATCTCCGTAATGTTATAAGACGCGAAACCTATACTGAGGATTTTAAATTATTCCTTCATTTTAAAATCCTCTAACTGAAATCTCCCAACAGAATTTCCTCGAAAAATTTCGCTACAGATAAATCTTTGATGGTGGTATTTATTCCGGTTGTGTTTACGAGAAAAATAATTTTGAGACGTCTTTTTCGTCTCCATTACTTTAAATCCTTACAATTCGAATTTAAAACAAAGAGAAAAAAAATATCATTTGATAAATCGATGTTGAAAACGCGTACAACTCAATGCCAATAGTCCTTTCGCTTGGAATATTTTATTCGCAGTTTTTCTCCATCTCTCTTATATTCAACGCTTTTGAAAAATCCCATTTTCTATTTGGTGAAACAAGGGAGGGATGGGGGAGGAGAGGTAAAAGACTCATAATAGAGAACGAGCAGGAATCTTCTCTTTTTGCATTCATTCGAAATTTCGGTTGATTTTTTTTTTCGTCGGGTGTCTTTTCGTATTTTATTGGCTAGCCTTCTCATGCAGATATAGGATTTGAACGGGCAAGGATGTGTGAATAGGATGGTTGTTCTAAAAGCTTTTTCCGATAGAACGGCTGTGGAAACGTGCAACAGAGGATTTGAAGTGGAAAGAAAATGGGGAAGGATATGTGCGTGCAAATTTCTTTAAGGTTCATTTGACAATTCTGCATGTTTAAAGCCGAATTCTGTATGATTGTTACGATACGAGACATAGATGCGATTTATATTAGAATCAAGGTTTCACAAAGCAATTAGTTTCCAGAAAAATGTTTCCTGATGTCTAATCTTTTATTCAATAAGATTTATTTCAACATTCCAATTACTTCTCATATTTACTTTATAATTTGTATATTACTGTAGAAATGTCGTTTCTATGTTTTCAAAATTTCTGCAGTATCTCAATAAAATTTCGGATTCATTCTAAATATGTATACCCGTATTTGATGAAAACTTAATATGCAAAAGTCCAAAAATATGTATGTTTAAATCCTGTATCTATTTATAAAATTTATTTCATATCTTATAATATTATTTATTATCATGTGAGAACATGATGTTGTTTTGGTTAGGAGGTTTTGAAGCTCGAAATCGCGTAGGGTATGAATAAAGCATAAATGGCCATTTTCATCATCATCTTTTAATCGCATATATTCTTTTACCTGCTTTTACCAGTATTGCATTATTATTATAATGTATGCTTCCTTGAAAGCAGATGCGTTTTTAAAAGGTTGACCTGCTTTTACCAGTATTGCTTTATTATTACGAATGCTTCTTTGACAGCAGATGCGTTTTTAAAAGGTTGACGTAGAACTATGACATCATAGCTGTTACTTTCATCGAATATAATTTTTTTTTCGGAGGAAATTAAATAATTTAATTTTTATATTTTAAAAAAACTTCACTCGCGTTTAATAACAATTTTGATAAAAGTATTTTCTCTTACCCCCAATGGGGAAATATCAATTCATTCATTTTTAAGTGGGAATTAAGTTCTTTGAAGAATTTGACTCCTGTTCTAAGATTAATCCATTCTGAAACTGTTTTATGATCTCAGAGAGTCAGATGGTTGACTTACCGATAAACAAATTAGATGCTGAAATTGTGTATCAAACTTCATCTGTTTAGTTCTTTGTATTTTGTTAACTAATTATGTATTTAATTGTTCTCAGACAGACTGATACACTTCCTGCACACGGATTTCGTGCAAAATTTGTCAGAAATATGCAAATTTTAAGTAAGAATTACGTGCAAAATTCCATCTGTTTAGTTTAGCACTTTTTATTTCGGTTTTCGTATCAGACAGACATGATTCTAAAAATCATTTATTGACCCAGATTAGTCTGAGAAGAGGAGATTCATGAAAATATTAAGTTCGAATTTTTTGACGATTACAATTTTTTTTTCTTTGTACTTCGTATACGAAAAAATAAAAAGCTGTCATTCTTAGTGACAAAATGTAATGGAATGATAGATATTAATTCCAATTGATAATACAATGAAAGTTTTTAAGCAAATCGTCATTACCAGTTGGGCATTAGAATTATCATCTAGTTGTCTCTTCCGTTTCATTTCGAAGAATTAACACATTTTTACACGTTTTATTGAATTCATGCGATATCACATTTCATGTATTTCTCCTTTCAAAATTCTGTTAGAATTGTAGATTTTTTCGTTTCTTAATTTTTATTTATTTTATATAAACGTTGTATCATATTCTATTGATATTGTTTGAAGTTAAAAGATATGACGAGTATGAAAATTCCTGCTAATTTGTTCTGATTTTATCTGATTTGTTCTATCTATGCCAATATTCGCATGACTAATTTTAATCTACCCACATATCCGCTTTGGGTTGGTCGGGTTTCTCTACCTTGGATCACAACCTTGATGACAATCCTCTTCTGCTCTTCACTTTTTACAGCCAAACTACAATACAGTGACATTACATATGTTTTTACCAAAAAGGTATGCCATAGAACGGAAAATAAATTTATATTGTAGTATATGCTTTTACATAGATGATTATGAGGAGATACGCCGTGGTGTTTTTAGATATATTACGACTTAGTGAACATCATGAGACTCTTCCTTTAATAAGAAGGGCAATTTAGTTTTATATTACAGCCCATTATTAATATGCTAATTCTTTATTTAACACTAGCTTTACCAAGTGATCATTTTTCTCCTCTGAGAAGACTTTTCGTTAATTTTCCTCATGAAAATACGGCAATAATTTTAAAGAAAATTACTTCCACATTTTATGAGAACATTTTAATTAATTTTTGCTTACATTTATAAGACATATAATCGCAAATATTATCTTCTTTTTTTTTTCGTTTAGTTTCGGACGAATGTATGCAATACACCTACTTTTACAGAAGGGGTCATTTTTACCATTCGAATAAATATTGTTGATAATATATAGCTTATATTTAAATATGCAACGGCTTGATAAGACACGCACATAGATATAGGTCTGAATATAGAAATAAGTATGTGTTAATAAAATGTGTGTGCATAAGAAGGAAAAAGACGAAACCGAAAATCAGTCAGATAGAATTTATTATTGGTAGTTAGTAAGAAGACGTGTGAGTCAATGTTTTGGTAGAAGATGATGGCAGGAGAAGAGATAGTTTTCAAGACCTAGATTAGAAAATAAACACTTTTTTTAGAAAATAAACACAGAGGAACTGTCTTTTCATCACATCACACCTCAACAAATGTATTGAAAATATAAAAGTTTTTTCCAACTTTATAATAGATAGGCCAATTTATATTTTTCCTAATTAAATACCGAAAGGGATCATTTTGATCCCTTTGGTAGAAATAGGTGAATGCTAACTCATGGTAAACCTACTGTTAAGGGTGAAGTTTTTAATTTATTAACTTTCTGAATATGTATCTGTTTTTATTTATTACGAGAATAACAAATTTGCGAGTTACCCTTTTTTAACTTGCAAGTCAAGGTTAACTCGTGCTGATAAATACGGTCGTATGTTTCATTTACAATGGTAGTTAACTTATTTTTCAATTTGAACTTTTGTTAATGCGGTGGGGACCCGTTGATAAAAGATAATTTTTTTTGCATTTACTTGCAACGTGCTCGTGCAACTTAAGTTTTATTTTTATTTTGTGTGAAATAAATTGTTGAAACATATGGTTAACCTATCTAAAAAACAATAATTAAAAAAGGAACTTAATTGATAGATTAAAACATTGGTATTATTAAAAAGAAAATATTTTGAACTTTAACTTAATGTAAAAATTATTTTTGTGCTATAATATTTTCGGAAGTTATCAAAAATAAACGCCGAAATTTCGCTTAATTTTCAATATTTTTTTTTAAAATTCTAATTAAAGATTCAACAAATTGCTCCGGTGTGCATAGTCCCAGTCTCCAAGGTATGCACGTGCCAAATTTGATAGTTGTAAGTAGAATGGTCTGGCCTGTAGAGTGCCAAACACACACACACACACACACACACATTTAGCTTTATTATAACTATAGATGGATTTCCGGGCATCCACATTCATACTCCGATGCTATTGAAGCAAATATTTAGTTTAATAAAGTTTCGACGAAATAAGTTAACGTAATAAAAGGCATAGAAACTTAGTTACTTAAACTTGATAAGCTGTTAATTTTATCAGAATATTTTGTATTTCATTGAACTTTTATAATTTACTAATATTTTTACTTGCACTTTTTAACCATTTTTAAAAGAAAATGACAACATCATTATCCTTGTGGCATTTTACTTGCACTTCATTAAAAAAAACTCTTATATTTAGCCATTGAATTAAAAAAAAACGCAGAGTATACATTTGCTAGATATATTCTAGTGATACCAATCACTATGATGTGGCTTCCATCCTCTGTACAATATAGTATAGAACATATCGATTTCATTCGGATACATGATCCATCCACTCTAGTTCGTGATACATTAGGATTTCCGAGCACTTCTACCACCAGAAATAACAAATGATCTTTTCGAACGGAAGAAGAGCTCGCCAGATAGAGGGACTCGCTAATTACACAGACTATAAAGAAATACTGCTCTCAGAATTCAGCTATGTCATGAAACTTAATGCTGTGGTATTCTGACCTGCAGAGGCTAAATCGAGTATTCATAATATTGACAACTTCATTTGGAAATTGAACATTTGATTCATTTTGACTACTTTTTTTTAATGAGATTGAACAATTATTTGCAAATCATAAAGACACTTAATGAAACCAATAGGCGTGGTTTCATTGTGTACTTTTGAAAGTACTTCTCCAGAACTTTTTGGCACACTTTTTACTAAAGGTATTAACCTCCATCCTCAGCAAAAAGCTGTGAACCTTGAATAAAGTGAAGAACACCTTTCATTACATTAGCGTACAATAGTTACAAAGTAAAATTGCAGTGGAATTGGCATTGTTATTGAATCTATCGTGTTATCCTTGGCGAGATTATTCGTGATTAATCTCTGCCAAGCAGCGGAACGCGTTTTCTTTTCGTTCGTGTTTTAGGCGTGTTTTTTCCTAAGCGATTGAAATCAAAATTTGACACAGAATTGCAATTTTAATCCCAAAATCGCACACCGAATTTCATATATTTAAGTCATTACGGATTTGCATTATCGAATTTACATGGTTCTGAAATTAGAAACGGTCAACCCTTGTTAAATTTGCCTCATAATTTGATAGGTGTTTACATTATTAGTATTAAAACTGTGCACTGCATTTTGTCTATCGAGCTCCCTAAGTTTTATAATTATCATGCTAATTTATTATAGAACAGCCGGTCAAACAGATTTCCTCTCAATCGAATTCATTCAAAATTTGATGGTAATCTTACAAATTTGATCTTAAAAATCTTATATCAATTTTCATCGATCTAGCTTAAAGACCTTTTGAGTTATCTTTGACACAGACAGATAGACATAAAACCCAACAAATGTGTTTTTAGAACTCACAAAAGTCTAAACATGGATATTCACCATAATCTCGAGTTCGAATTTTTTTTGACGATTCTATACTTTGTACACGCAGAAAGTAAGAAAGATTAAGCATTGATTTGCATAATTTTTAAGCATTGATTGACACTGTACGGTGATTTTTGTTCTCAAAGGAGACTTAATTTTCTTCATTATAAAGTTTTTTTTTTCCGTATTGAGAAAGAAACTGAGTTTAAATGTTGGGCTGTTTTCTCTACATTGATTAAATTAGATGTACATTTACAATGTACTATTTGAATCACATTTTGATGTTTCTTTTTTTCATATATAAATGATTTTGTCAGTTTCTGATTCACAAGAAAAAAAGAAATAATATACAGACAATCATTGGACTGATTTGGACCAATTTTCTTTATTTATCATCCAAGAATTTTAATTAATTAAAAGACAAATATAAGAGGAAATGTTTTATTTTCTAGGTAAAGAAAATCTGAAACACGGATTTTCCTCAAAATTTCGATGTCGAATTTATTTGGAGAATGTTGTACTTTTTTTTTTCAATATTTTGTGTACTAGAAATGAAAAAGATATCTGAAATATATTTATTCTGCAGACGATCATTTCAATAACTTCCATTTATATAAAACTAAATAATATTGCCATGAGTAAAAAAATTTCAAATTTTGAACAGATACAGCAGAAAATTTAATAAGACTTTTGCGATTAAGCAAAAGCAAAGTTTTCAATTTCTTTATTAACTTATTTCTCGTTCTTTTTATCGAAATCTCTTATAATAATCAATTTTTTATCTTTTCATTTGTTAAAATTCTGATTCCGATGCAGGAATACTTCATCTTATTTCTGTTGTAAAATGAATGTTAATACATAGGTACATAAATTATCCTAGAGAAGAAACTGTTCTATCAAGTCAAAATTCCTGAAAAGTGAATAGATATCAGAAGATAAGTGAATTTCCTGTTTATAGGCTTTCGTATTTATAAATGAAATTTTATTTAAAAATTTCAAATTAGCAACATTTAATTTATATCTGTATCTGTAAAATCCTGAATTATTTTCAACGTGATTGCAAGAAATATATGCAACCAAATAATTTGATTTGTTTTATTCCGAATTTTTTAAGCAATATTTTCTTATTTTTTCCAATAATTATTTATAATTTTTAATAATTAGTATTCTATAAAAAAATTTCGTTATTTATATACCAAATTTATAACATCTAAATAAATTTACATTCTTACCTGTAAAATTCTAAATAAATATTATTTTAAGCATTTTGAGATTTCGAGGAACCTATTTAACGAAATAATTTAATTTATACTTATTTTGGCGCCTTTATAATTTAAAGCCCTAGTAATAATTACAGAATTTATGGTGTCAAAAATAAAATGCTTTTGGGGATTTTTAAAAGCTTATTTAATGAAATAATTCAATTTATACTTATTTTGGTGACTATATATATTTTTTACTTATTTTATAAATAATTGTTTTATACATATAACTCATGATTATTTTTTTTATCTACATTCAAAATTTTATAATTTTCTTCTCTTACCCTTGTCGTTAACTTTTTTTTTAATTTCCAAAGAGTCTTATTTTCTATCAACAAATTTCATTATTAAAAAAATCTCGCAACTTCTGTTTAAACACTGTAATTTAATAAGTATTTTATCTCGTGAACTGTTTAATTTTTCTTCCCAAACTCGCTTCAAATTAAATGCCACATCATAAGCAGTTCCCTTTCCTTTCATTTAGTTCAAGACACGTTCTTTCAAAAAGAATGTTTGTAAAAAATAAATAAATAAAAATTAAAAATATGTATATATACATCATTTTTATCAAACGCAGGTCATTCAAGGTGATTGAAGGTTTAATGATGTATATTGTCGGAAATCAGTCTTGACAAGCCATAGAAAAATGTTTTGCTGATTAGAATAACAAATATTCCATGTAGAAGTAATGCAAATTATCGTTTGCAGTTCTTAAATACGAAACCTCTTTCTGTCACAATTATTTGCTTTTCCTTATAAAATGTGTCACGTAATTGAAACGCATTATCTGGATGATTAATTGATGAAGGTATGAATATTAAGGAAAAAAAGTAAAAGGAAATGTTTTGGTCAATATGTTTGTGGAAATCTTTAGATAAAGTTGGGTCCAAATAAAAAGATGAAGAAACTCGTAATATTGCGTCATGAATTACTCTACAATTTAATATTTTATTGCAGGACTTTTAAATTTTGATTTATGTATCACTTCAAAATACTACAAATTTTAATAAAATGAAATTGAAATCTTGTTATTCGAAATTCGATTATACAAATTTTCAATTATCCGAATCGAGTCTGGAAGAAAAATTTGAAGAATATCAAAACTAGGAAGATAATAGTAGATACGATTTTAATTAATTGATTCTGTTACATTTATGTATCGCACAATTATTCAATAAGTATTCTGGTATTACATAAATCGCATGAGTTAATGAGTCTTTTTTCCTCTTTTTTTATTTTGCATTTTGAAAAATTGATAGACAATAAAAACAGTTTACCCAAGATTCGAAAAGTACATTCTAGAAGTAATTATTTCATCGCATTTGAGATTTAATACTCTCAATAGCATCCAGAAAGAGGTCTCACAGCATGAATATTTAAGCTGAAAGAAAAAGGATAATTACTTGCTAATGACCACAAAATGGAATTAGTAGTGAAAACATACCAATGCCATCTTCAAAAAAGGAAATACTATTTGTTTTTTACATCGACAAAAAATTGAAAAGTATTTTTTTATCGTCCTTTGGATAGTACGATTTTTCTTTTAAAAATATTAATTAGAAGAGTGAGTTTCTTTTCAATCAATTGTATTTCCTATCATGTGAGAGATATAATTATCCACCAGCATTTGGTACTACAAAATTAGAGATTAAGTGAGTAAAGAGTCGTCACTTTGTTCTCGCAAAATTCGATGGCAAATGTCATGAAATTCCAGTGATTTATAGAACAATTTTCCTATTGCAGAACAAGTATTAATTCATGATAGAACCGCCATTGAAACACAGATAAATTGTACAATTTAACTTTCCATTACAGTTTGTACATTACATTGTACAAAGTCATGCAATCGTCAAAAAATTTGAACTGTAGATGATTTTGACGAATATCCACTTCTGGAGACCGAAAAACATACAGGATGTTCATTAATTATTGTCGGAGTTTCCGTACCTCATAACTTTCGAATAAAAAATATTACACAAAAACCGATTACGTATTCGTAAATTACAACTCAAAGAATTTTATTAATGATATTAAAGTGTAAAGCTTGCACAATTTGCACTTTGTAGGTATTCAGCTGAAGGCGAGTTTTTGAGTTGTACTTTACGAATACATAATTCTTTGAGTTGTAATTTACGTATTCATAATTCTTTGAGTTGTACTTTACGAATACATAATTCTTTGAGTTGTAATTTACGTATTCATAATTCTTTGAGTTATAATTTACGAATATATAATTCTTTGAGTTGTAATTTACGTATTCATAATTCTTTGAGTTGTAATTTACGAATACATAATCTCCTTCAACTGAATGCCTACAAAGTGCAAATTGTGCAAGCTTTACACTTTAATATCATTAATAAAATCCTTTGAGTTGTAATTTACGAATACGTAATCGGTTTTTGCGTAATATTTTTTATTCGAAAGTTATGAGGTACGGAAACCCCGACAATAATTAATGAACACCCTGTATTTCTGAAATTGCATCTGTCTCTAAAAATAACTAAAAACCGCTTTGATCTTGACGGATGAAATTTGGTATATAACTGATAAATATATATGATCTATTTGTATATTTGATGAAAATTGATATATAACTTTACCATATTATATATATGGAAACAGCAACTGTTTTATTTGTCTATAAAGAAATATATTGATCATCTAGCTTGAGTTCTATGTAGTGGCATAACTTCATTAAAAATAGGGCCTTTTGGTATATAAGTAATATATTTGTTAAATATATGTGACCTCTTTGTATATTTGATGAAAATTGGTATATAACTTAACTATATTTTGTATTTGGAGACAACATTTGTTTCATTTGTCTAAGAAGAAAAACATGGATCATTTAGCTAGAGTCTCATGTACAGATGTAACTTCACTAATAAATGATGACTGCTTCCCGTTCATATTTTTACCAATTAATAATTCCCTTTTATCTCCAATAAAACTATTCCCCAGAGAATGGCAAGATCTCCTAGAATCGCATTAATAATTATGTGTGCCCTCTTTCTAACAGAACCCTCTTCTATTATGTATGTTGAGAAATTATCAGACCCCAAATGTGGTGAGCCCGAGGCTCCAAACAACATCCTAATGACAATTGTTTGATCGCATTCTGGCTCTAACAGACTGCCCAGCATTAAGAAAAAGAACATTCAGCATTAATATTTGAGTTGGAAAGAAAAAGAATGACTTGCTAACGACCACAAAACGAGGTTTGCGGTCGCAAATCAATGGTCTTCTGCAAACTGACATTCAGGGAGCGTATGTTCTTTTTGTTGGAGAGAAGTTGAAACATTTCTAGCTTCTTTTTTCTTTTACTGTACGTTATCGCATGAATAATGTAGTTTCTTCTTTAAAGATATTAACTAAAAGATAGAATTTCATCGTTATCAGTCATGTTTGCATTTCAATGGCATGTTAGATTCTGTTTGCTTTGTTAGATTGATTTTATACGTACTTACATATTTCCAATGAATGTAAAAATTGTTCTACAGTTAAAATAATGTAGTTTCTTCTTTAAAGATATTCACTGAAAGATAGAATTTCATCATTATCAGTAATGTTTGCATTTCAATGGCATGTTAGATTCTGTTTGCTTTGTTAGATTGATTTTATACGTACTTACATATTTCCAATGAATGTAAAAATTGTTCTACAGTTAAAATAATGTAGTTTCTTCTTTAAAGATATTCACTGGAAGATAGAATTTCATCATTATCAGTAATGTTTGCATTTCAATGGCATGTTAGATTCTGTTTGCTTTGTTGGATTGGTTTATACGTACTTACATATTTCCAATGAATGTAAAAATTGTTCTACAGTTAAAATAATGTAGTTTCTTCTTTAAAGATATTCACTGGAAGATAGAATTTCATCAGTATCAGTCATGTTTGCATTTCAATGGCATGTTAGATTCTGTTTGCTTTGTTGGATTGGTTTATACGTACTTACATATTTCCAATGAATGTAAAAATTGTTCTACAGTTAAAATAATGTAGTTTCTTCTTTAAAGATATTCACTGGAAGATAGAATTTCATCAGTATCAGTCATGTTTGCATTTCAATGGCATGTTAGATTCTGTTTGCTTTGTTGGATTGGTTTATACGTACTTACATATTTCCAATGAATGTAAAAATTGTTCTACAGTTAAAATAATGTAGTTTCTTCTTTAAAGATATTCACTGGAAGATAGAATTTCATCAGTATCAGTCATGTTTGCATTTCAATGGCATGTTAGATTCTGTTTGCTTTGTTAGATTGATTTTATACGTACTTACATATTTCCAATGAATGTAAAAATTGTTCTAGAGTTAAATCCTCTTTCGCAGTGATATTTATTGAATTAAATCGGAACATAGATAAAGCAGACTTTAGGACAAAATTAATACTATTTTGTATCATTATAGGAATATTATATATTAATATATATGCATTTATATATAGCGTGAATTGTGCCATTTCCTGTATAATTTTAGTATGAAAGGACATTATTTTGTCGATACGTTTCAATGTTTTTAAAATTATAATCTTAATTTTAACCAAACGAATATCTTCTAAAATCTAGAAGATATTCGTTAAGCTGAATAAACTGAATTTTTATAGGGGTAAAACTTTCTCTGTTTCACAATTTTTTTCACTTTCTCGCATATGTAGTAAAAAGAAAGTAAAATAATCGTTAAAAAATTCGAACTGGAGATTTTAACGAGTCACCACGTTTTAGACCTCCCTATGTTCGGAAAACGTATTTTAGGAAAATGTACATCTGTCCTTCTGACAAACATAACTCAAAAACAACTTGAGACGGAAGATGAAATTTGATAAATGGTCTGTACACCGAATTGGTTGATTTCTATCAAATTTTGAGTAAAACTTGTTTAGAGGACGTTCGTCTGTCCAACCGTTCGAACTTAAGTGAACACGGTAACCGCAAAACGAAGAGATAAATAAGATTCGATACATAGATTTAACATCTACAGTATAGACACCTGTTAAATTTTGAGCCAAACCAAAAACAGGTTGACTGTCTGTCGGTCTGTATTTTTAGAAATATGTAAACGAGATAATGACTTAAATCCATCAAATTTGGTTTACATCGCATTGGTACAGCATACACACATCGCTTTAGTGAATGAATGCATATCCCGCCTATTCTTACTTCAATAAAACAATGAATCTCTTTGTCGTTATATTGCATACTAAACGAATGCGAGTTTATAAATTAATCTTCAGTTTAATAATGCACTACAAGACTATAACTGCACAAAATCAAAATACGTGGAATTGTTTTAGTGTTATAATGAATCTGTTTGTTAACTTTATATAATGCAGAATGATTCCAAACTCATAAATTTACTACTGACTTGCAAATTATTTTTGGAATTTATAACTTTTACATGAATACAAATTATTTTTTCGAGTACAATGTGCCTCGAAAAATTCAGAGAAACGCGGTGACTAATTTGTGTTTTTCATAATTCACCAATTCTTATCATGTGAGAACATAATGTTATTTTGATTTGAGGGTTTTGAAGCCACAAAATACACAAAATGCGATTTATCTCTTTCGGGGTATCAGTTTTTCGCTTTCAAGTATATTAGGAGATAATAAAGATTTGGCGACTTATCGCCAACAAAAAGTTACAACTTGTCTCGAATGTCCGCCAAGTACGCGATACTCCTGTCTGGCCAATAAAGAGCAGGGTTGGAAGAAGTTATCGCTTGAAGAAGCACAAAGAAGAAAGCGGGAGTCGACACGAAATAGCAAAGGGAGGTATTGAAAGTTATATATAATATTATAATGATAATAATACAGTTTTTTTCTTCTAAACTCTCATTTTCAATTTTTCTTACTGTCAAAAAAGTTTCGGAGCTCGAAATGTTCAATTTAAAGCAAAATTTCGCAAAAAAAAAAAAAAAAAAAAAAAAAAAAAAAAAAAACCCTACCCTCGACAAAAAGTTTTGCAGCTTGACCGATTTTGAGATGGGGGAGGGGAAACAAACCATCGTTTTTCTAAATATGGAATGCGTAATTTGATAGTCACATGATTGTTCCAAACTGGTTTAAATTAGTTAATGATTTAAATTAATTAAGACAAGCAATGTTATAATAATGTTCTCACTTAATTACTTGAAATTTGCAATAGCAGATTTCAATTATAAATATATATGTGACGGTATTTTAACTTAAATTTCAATTTAACTAATTTCCAATGTTTTATCTTAATTTAGCCCATAGTAACTTTATTCTAAAATATTCTCTTATTTCTTGATCCAATTCCACTATCTCTACTTAATAAATTCAAGAGAAGCTATGTAAAATTTCTGAATCGCCTAAAAGCCTCACTTTCCCCCACTAGGCGTGAAGGAACAAAAGACAGCTGACGAGACAAATTATTTTTTAAAACCTCCCTGTGTTTCCCCTGCCTTGTCAGCGCCTGTAACGAAAATCCCTATCGAAATCTCATTATATATTAGCACTATGAAGAAATATTTTCCCTATCAATTTCTCAGGTTATATAAGACCAAGGATAAAATGTCCAATAGCTTTTTCCTTATTCCTTTCTGTATCGCTCTGTGTTTTGTGTTTGCTCATCGCTTGTACATATGCCTGCTTCTCCAAAATGAAATAAAACGACGTCACGAAATCGGAAGTCTTTTCACTGTCTTCAAAACTGCATCCTGCTTCACATAAAATAATGCTTACATATATATATATTTATTTCATATTAAATATTGTTACGAATCTGTAATGCTGCTTCCCAGCATAGTTGGTTCCACCATCGGAAAGAATGTTTTACAGGCATCCGTACTGGACGGAGCCCGGTGTCGGAGGTTCCAGAGCTTGACGACAAACTTGGCAACCATTTGGCGACTTGGCGACGAATTTGGCGACTTTGGTGCCAAAATAGATTATACCCGAAACATCGAGAATTTTCCCGATCCGTCCAGTAGGAACCGAGTTACGCCTCGAACGCTCCTGATTGGTTGAGAGGCTTCCAAGCCCCGCCTCCTGGGACCTATAAAAGGAGGAGGCCGCAGCTGCTAGGGCAGAGTAGTCGGAATCGACAGGAAGAACTGGCCTTCTAGAGATTAGCAGAGCAGCAACGGAGTCAAGTGAGTGCTGAATTAAGTTGTGCACTACGGTCTGCATTAGAATCTGTTGTCTGCCCGTCTCGGCTGAAGATAATTGTGTGCTGTATATAGTTGTCGTCTTTGTGCTGTCCTGTGTGTCTTCGTGTAAATAAACGTCGTTGTTTTATTTTCTACTGCCGTCTGGTGATTGAGCGTTCTTCACATCATATAACATCCACTATCCAAACGAACCTCGGAAATTTCGTAACAATATTAATGGTCTTCTATTGAAATAAATTCTTTTTACATTTTTTTTCACTATATAATAATAAAGTGATGTCTTGTATCTCTCCTCTTATTTCATATGTATGTATATTTTCTCATCGTACCGTTTGATAGATTTCAGAAAATACTTTTATATTATATTCGATATACATTCGTTAAATGCTTGATATCTAATAATAAAAAAGAAAATTGTCTGTCTCTGATGGCGTTGACAAATGAAAATGTGCATATAAGATTCCGGAGGTTCTTCCTTATAATGAACATTGTCTGTTTCGTCTGCGATGTAAACAAATTGGTCTGGACTGTATTCATTTGTAACCATAAGCGTAAATACAGTATGCATTCGTATATAAGATATGAAGCAAATTAATTCTAAGCAAATGAAGCTTAGAATAAATAGAAAAATGAAATCATCAATTTTAGAAATGATGTGTTCTCTTATATATCGTTTGGTTAAGAAAGACTAATCATCTTTGGATCATATAATTTTTTTTTCATAAAACTTTAAAAAAAAGTTATTTAATTGAAGAGTGATCTTCTTGAAACTTTTCCCGGTATTCTTTAATTATTTATATTCTTTATTAAAGTGTTATTATTTCGCAAAATAAAATTGCAGTCTTGAAGCAAGACCATGAATTGCTACGAGTACTCGGATTTTTATTTTATCGTGCTTTGTTGTTAAAAAGAAAAAAAAAACGAATATGTGTTTAACGACTTTTTTTCCATCAATTGAAACGATAATTAAATACAGAACTCAAATGTTAGAAGCGAAAGCAATACACCATATTTCATTAATTCAGCGTTTTTCGGTTATTGCATTTAAATGCATTAGAAATCATAGATCAAAAGCTCGATAGGGTCGGGTCAAAATTTCTTAAGGAACTACACTTTAAATGTTAAACCCTTATGACAAATTTTCTCCATTTAGTTGTTTGTTTTATTGTTATCATGCTCGTTTGTGTACGGACAGTCAGACAGACTTTCTGTGAATGGATTCCATTTAAAATGTAGTGGAACTTTAAATATTCGGTGAAAACAACCACATGCCAATTTTCATCCGTCTGAATGAAAGCGTTTTTGAGTTATTTTATTAACGACAGACAAGCAGACAGACAACAATTCCATAAATGAACTTAAGGAGATCTGAAACGTAAAGATTCGTTTAAATGTCAAAATCGATTTTATTTTACGTAATACGTATACGTAATATAGAAAAAGTATAGCAACCGTCGAAAAATTCGATCTCGAGATTTGGACGACACTCCACATTTCAGACCATCCTGAGTTCGAAAAACACATGTGTGAAAAATGTCCGTCAGTCTGTTTGTGACAAAAATAACTCAAAACCGCTTTAAAATAACTGTCCGTGGTCTTTACACCAAATTCGTAGATATCTAATCAAATTTTGTGTGAACTCTGTTCAGAGGACGTTCGTCTGTCCGGGTGTTCGAATGTAAGATAACTCGATAGTTAAGCGAACATTGATAAGATTCCATACACAGATTTAACATATATAGTGTAGATACTTGTCAAATTTTGAGCCAAAATCAACAACGGGATGACCGTCTGTCGGTTTGTATTTTTAAAGACAGGTAAACGCGATAACTCAAAATCGTAATCGTAATCGTTAAGTATGAAATATTGTAATTAATTTTGAGGCTACAAATGTACAATACTCTATGCCAAATTTTCGTTTCAATCGGCGAGAAAAAAACTCGTCTAAAACAAAAATACGATTTTCGGATACTATTAACCACATACCTGGAATTAATCGACAAAAAACTCGCCAAGGATCACTAAAAATGATAAATTTACACCAATTTCAAAAGTTAATATTCGTACCTATTGTACGCCAATTCTATGCGAGGTCTTCTCTGGAAGAACGCCTTTATTAGAGTTTATGCGAGAAAGTTTTAAGGAGACCACTCCGTTGGTGTCTATTTTTATGATTATAATATTTTTTTTTATACTTCATACACGGAAATGTTAAAAGGTTTTTCTCAGTTATGTGAAAATCGATTTCTCGTGTTATTATTATTTCAATTTCCACTAAGTACTATCCATTTACTATATATCCATAAAACAGTAAAACTCCATCTGGTTTACACAATCAATTATACATCTAAATCGACTATTAAGTTCTTTGAAAAAAATGAAACAAAAAAATTCAATATCTAGTATCGTATTCCTACTTAGATACCAGAATTATTTTCAACTACACTTAATGCATTTGGGCTACTGAAAAATATAAAAGCTGAAAGTATTAATAGATTATCTAAAGCATATAAGGAAAACATGAACAAAAACCTACTTACTTAGTTTTAGAAAAATAATTATGTTATTTTTGAGCTTTCGTTCTAGAAATGTACTTAATTATAACAAAAATCAAAAAGATCTCAAAAAAGTAAGATTTTGTGTTAAAATCCTTTTTATATTAAAATCGTACGAAAACAATCCGCGAATAGCTTTTGTATAAAGGCAATAATATCTCTGTACTGAAACAGCAATAGTTTTACTAAAAATATATTCTCAAAGTCGCATTTGAAAACAATGTTGTTAAGTTCAGTTTCAAACAACTTAAATAAGCTTTCGGCTAACAAAATATTCTTAGAAAAGCAATTTCTCTTACGTTTTTACAAGACTTGAAATAACAACTTTCTTTAAAAACTATAAGAATCGCATGTTTTTACCATTCAGGCTTTGAAGTGCTATTTTCATTGCCAAATTTTTCTTTTCTTTTTTAACTCGTAAACATAACAGAGGAAAGCACAATAAAAATATTTTTTTTTGGTATAAAATAAAGAAACAAATTTTAAAAACAATTTAGCATCTTTATGAAAATTACCTCTACATATTTCTTACAGATCTCTTATAATAAAATAATATGTTTTTTTCATTATTTGTATGATATTGTAAAGCATTTTAAGCTACTTGAGAATTCTGGATATGAAGTTGAAAAAAATAAATAAAAAGGATAGGAGCCTTTTGCATTTTGCAAATTAGTTGTTCGCTACTTTAGAGTATTGAAAATTTTTTTGCATTACTTTGTTTCATTCATTTAATCTATATTAAGTAAATTTTATTACTTTTTTATTTGTCATTTCAAACTTTATATTGGCTTTTTTCTTAGTTGATATTAAAATATGCTAATATTTTTACGTTAAACAACGCTTATTTTTATAAACTTTCGGTGGTGCTTTTTTTTTTTTTACAAATTCCTTGCAAAATCCCAGATTTAAAGACAAGTATTATTAGCTGACAATTTTTATAGTATATTACCTGATTGCTGTTTTATATTTTTAGAAATAAAAACCTTTACATATCTCTTTATTTCTTCTGAAATAAAACATAGAATTTGTTATTCGGTTAGCAGCTATTTGTTAAACCATAATATCTAGTTTGTTACTAATGATTCTTTATTAGGTTTGTTATTGCTTTATCATCAATAGTTGCGCAGTGGATTGCAGATGGTTCAGTTTTGCATGATAAAGTGCTCAATCATAAGCGTTTTTTCTAAAGTGAATTCAAAACACATGAGATAAAGGAGGTTTTTATCGTATAACCATATTAAAATAACCGATTAGATTTAATAACATTTTTCGCTGAAATTTCCTTAACGATTCACAGCTTGATTCTCATTTTTAAAAAATGATGAGAAATATAATTTTTAAAAGCAGCACAGTCTACATTTACAGTTGCATAAGATATCAATTTTTCTAACTGCTGTGTATTATTCCGTAAGCAATGACATTAATGAAAAACGCGTAATGCTTTTAAGCATTAAAAGCAGTTGAAAAGAGCATGAAAAAATTAAATAATTTACCGGAACAAATTAATTATCTTTAAATAGCAAATTTGCAATGAAAGGAAATGGATTGCAATCAGTTGAATGGGCATCGTTTAGAAAATATGTTAAAATGTCGTTTTCACGTTTTACTGACATTATTACAAACGAGTAAAAACGGAAGTCATTACAGAAACGCCTTTTCTGGGTAAAAATGTTTGATAAAAATAGATAAACAGTAGCACTTATATGCTTCTGTTTTTTTTTCAAACAAAAGACTTCCATTTGTATTTTGAGTTAAAGAGAAGGGAATTAATGTCATATAATTGAAATAAGTTGTAGTACTTTTCTGCAGAAGTTAGGAAGTTTCTTAAAGAATTTTACTATGTAGAATTGAAAGAAAATTATCAAGAAATCTTTAATAGCTTTCATTTGTACTGCATTGAATTAATTTTATGAGATAAAAAAATAACCATTAAAATTATTCTCCTAAGCGAGATAAAATTAAATGAGTGTTTTCATCTTTCTTTCAATATAAAGTTATTTTTATTTTTTAATGCTTGTTTTCCTTTGGCAATAAGAAGAGAAAAATACAAAAACAGCTTTCGATGAAAAACAAACAAACTTATGAATAAATACATTAACCTTATTCCATAGAAATAACAAACATAGTTGTGCCGATACAAAAAAAGCACCGATATTTTCCTGACTTAAAATAATATAAATGATAAAATCTCCAGGCATCATTTAGAAAAAGGATTCTTTTTGAGAAAACCTAACTACTTTTTCCTTTAAAATTTCAAAAATAATATACTTAGATTCCGATTTTTCCCCAATGGGGTTACATAAAACTGTTTCGCTTTGAAATCATCGAGATTTTGTAAACGTGTAAAAGAATAAAATATTAAAATATAATATTAAAACAAGATTTCTGTCTGATAAAAAGGAAAATACTTTCTTGTTTCTTCAAATTTCAGAAACGATAGATATGAATTCTTATGAATTGCAGTTAGTTACTTATTTCTCATTTGAAATATATCTATCAGACAAGAAGACCAATGCCCTAGTCCATTAAAATATTTAGAAACTTATAGATCAGTTACTGTGAGCTACGGATTTTTGTTCAATTGAAACACTAATGAGGGTCAGTGTCTCCTGGCCGGCGTCCTGGCATACGGGTAGCGTGTCTTCACCGTGATCTGGGCATCCTGGGTTCGAGTTCCGGTTTGGGCATGGTTGTTCTTCCGTTTTTCTATCTGTGAGATGTGTGAATGTGTCCTCCTGTAAAAAGGGGTTGTGCAGCGGGTAACAGCGGGCTTGTTCATAGCAAGTGCCATAAGAAACAACAACAGTGTCTCCTGAAAAGGCCTATAGGAAACTAACAATAGAATATAGAGCTCTTAGTTCAGTTGAAACCGAGTACTTTAAGATTCTTTTGACCTTGAAGTATTTTAGCATTCATAGTGAGACCTTGAATCATTGTGGTGTACCTATCCCTCCATGCGGCTGTTTGCCTTTGAGCATGCACCAGCAATTCAGCCACCATGCTAAAGCGGAAGTCTAACGGATTTCCTTTAAATGTGAATACCCTTGAGTGTGACAATGCGAGCTGCGAATAAACTTGTGAATATAATTTGAATGCATTCTTTTTGCTTTTATTCCTAAGAAGATGAATATTTAATGATTAAACGAAGGACAGTCTATCTTCTGATAACAGTAATTATTTTTCTCTATCATGAATTTGATGAAATACGTGGAGGTAGAAACTAATTATAGCAATTGTCATACGATAAGTAAAAATACGATAGTAAAAAGATTGAAGGAATCAAAACTCTGTAATTTGCTTAAATGAACCCGTGTTAAATTCACTGACTTAGGGAACCCTAATATAGTCTGTGTAATTTCTGTAGGCGGTTCAAGGTTATATTTTCTACCTCGTTATTGGTTGTCTGGTACCAATAACGCCGTAGAAAATGTGACCTTGAACCGTCTACAGAAATTACACAGACTATATTTAAGTGGTAAATGTACTGACAAGTATTCAGAAGAAAAAAAACTTCTGATATAATATATTGCGGCATAAACTAGAATAACTAGCAATCGCCATGAGCCAATCAGCAGAGCACTTCGTTTAAGATTGATTGGTCTGTGGTTCGAATCCCAACCACTGTGTTTTATTCAAACTGGATTTTTTTTTTATTTAAATCTATCTATTGTCTATCTAAGATCTGGAAGATTCTATATCGTTCTTAAATATTCAAAATGGATTGTTCTCGAACGTTCTATATGAGTATAAACACTGAATCCCATGTGATGTGTAAGTTTTCAGTCTCGCGCTGGTATGAGTTGCTTCTTCCTAATAAATCTAATTGTTTGTTTAAACTAATGAAGTAGCTCTTTACATCTTCATGACATTATACCATTCATTATGAAACGCTCTTGCTTTCTAAGACCAGCGAATGTGATCTTCCGACGTTTTCTCGCATATTTCCTAATAAAAACATTACCCAACCCCTTCTTCCATTGCTTAACCCTTTCTAGGGCCGTGGGAAGTATGCTTCACACCAAATTTATCAATCTTTGTATGAAATTATGTAGGTTGGCATCAGTTCTGACAAATTTTTTCAGTAAGTCAGGAACTTTGATGCTTCAGTTCTTTATCTTACATAAAATGATGTGTCTTGATTTGTTACTTAGTTATTAATTAACCAAATTAATTAATGAATCAAATTAATCTAATAAGCTAAATGAATCCCTTTTCTTATTCTAATTTCAAGCCTAAAAATATTTTAACATGATATGACTAGAAAAACCCTTTAAAGGTTTAAAATTGTAGACATTTAAGAAAGTTCGTGAATACCACGTATACTTAGATTTTATATACAGAAAATAGCAGATGAGCGTTTCTTGCTTCATAACGTAGCGAGAAATATGAACATTTGATGTCTTTTTTCGATGGATTGTAAGTAAAGTATGATACAAAGTTATAATTTTAATATAGATTTAATTATAAAATTAAAATTTTAATATAGTACATCATATTGCAAATTTCATGTATTGTACAGAGCAACATAGTTGTGAAAATATGTTCTTCGGATTCAGAGAGATCTGAAATGTTGAAATTAATCAATATCTTGAGATCGTTTAGTCAGCCTGTCGACAATTGCAATATTTTCTCTTTATATAATTCGGATACGAGAAAGTTACGAGTTTTCTTCTGTAACCTGATAATCGATTCCCCATATTATTAAAATATTTTAATCTCCATCAAGTAAAATCCATTTAATACATATCTATCAAACTGCAAAACTCCATCCAATCAAATCAAGAGCCGTATATCTAAATCGATTATTTATTAAGTCCTTTGAAAAAATGAAACATGAAAATCCAATATCTGGTATCATGTTATCATATTCTTACTTAGAAACTAGATACATTACTTACTGCACGTAATGCGTTTGGACTATTAAAGAAAAAAATCCTAGACTGGAAACTTTGAATGGACTATCTAAAACTTGTAAAAGAAATGGAAACAAAAACCTCCTGACCTTGTTTTGAAAAAAAAAAGTATCACGCAACTTCAGATTTAGAATTATTCTTAGAATATTTTATTACGTTTGAATTTTTTTGAAAAACATTCGAAAATAGTTATTTTTTAATATATGCACAAAAAAGATTGAAAAAAAAGCTATGAAATCAAAATATGCCAGTTAAGTAGTAAAAGGTTTTTTTAAAAAATTAAAAACAAGAGCTCTATTTTGCTAAAAAGAAGTATAAGCCAAAAAGTTTCTAGTTCAGAGATTTATCAAACAATGTGCTTAAAATTTTTTAGATAACTCAAGAAATATAGTATCTAGTTCCTCACCTAAAAAACTAAACTATTTTTTTTTCATTCTTTAAATATTGGTATTTTAAGTGATAAATGGCACAAAAATTTCCATTTTTTTTTTTTCAAATTGTGAAGCATTAAAGCAACTATAAAATATTTCTAAATGAATAGATTGTTTATTTTCTAGTTCAAGCACTGCAGAACATATTGAGAAATTATTATACCAAATTAGAATAAAAAATATCCATTAGATTTTAATTTACGAGACACAGGAAAATTCTATCAAAGATTAAAATTTGAGAAAATAGCTGCTAAAAGAACAAAATAACATTTAAATCTTATGTAAAAGCAAATATAAATCTAATTGTATCTGCCTAAAATATAAACTGAGAAATAAATGCAAACGATTTTATCAAGGAACCAGTTCAAACAGTAAAAATATTAAATTAAAAAAATCATCATTTTGAAAAATATCGACTTTTTAACGTATCACCTAGATTATCAATTAAAAAAAAAATGTTGGTCTGTTTTGTTTTAAAATCGGACCGCAAAATGCGCGAGTATCATCTGTAAAATGCAAAAATTGACATTATGTTGAATACCATTAGTTTTAATTGAAAGCCAGTTCAGTTTCAAACTACTTATATAAAATACTCTGACATAAATCATTTCTCTTTAGTCTTTTAAAAACAACGTTCTTGAAAAACTATAGAATTGCTTGCTTTTCTCGATTTTCGCCTTGAAGTACCACTTCCATTGCTACATTTTCCTTTTTACGCTGTTAAATATAATAGTAAAATTATAAAAAAAGGCTGTTTTTTTTAACTGGTTAAAGAAAAAAAAGGAGTTTCAAAAACAACTTAGTCTTTTTATGAAAATTATCTCTTTACGTTTTTTTTAAAGATCTCTTGTATCATTATAATAATGCATAGCATTTTTTGTATATTGTAAAGCATTTTGAGGTACTTGAGGATTTTGAAAAGAAAATTAGAGAAATGATAAAAAGGACAGCTGTCTTTTGTATTTTGTAAATTTATTGTTCAGGGTTTTGATAATTTTTTTTTTACATCACTTCGACTTATTTACGTCAGTTATTTTTCTGCTTTAAAAATTCTTTTTCTTTGTCTTTCGAAACTTTTTTGATTGGTTGTTATTAGTTGTCTTTTATGTTTTATAATAAATACTTACTTTTATGAATTTTAAAGGATGCTTTATGCTACACAAACTTTCAGTTTGAAAGATAAAAGCTAAATGATACTATTTCTTTGAAAATAACTGTTCGATAATTTATATTTTTTAGAGATAGAAAATTTAACACATTTCTGTATTTCAAATTGAAACAAAAACAAAGAGTATATTATCTCCTTGGATCTTGACCTAATTACTATAACTCTTCGACTTAATTATTTCTATTCAATCTCAATACAATCTAGCCAGTTAATAATGATTCTTTGTATTAAAATGTACGAAATTTGACTTTACCAAAGTTTTACAAATAAGCTGCTTGAAGACAAGCAAGCTGACATGCAAAACATCTGTATCCGGAATTAAATGCTAATAAATGCAAAATATATTGCCACTGTTCTAGGATACTTTAGAATTTATTGCTCTTTAGTATTTATTTCTTTTAAAATTATTAAATCGTCATCGAATGATAAAAAAATGATTGTAGTTACTACAGTTGCTATAAAGCGACTATAGTAACAGCTAGAGTTCCGTTTTCTGATTTAGAAGTTTCTAGGGCTAAAAACATTTAATTTTGATTCATTCATATTATTGGCTTTATACATTAATATACAGTTGACTATGCCTAATCTAATCTCCCTAATATGGAACCAGACACCTGTTCGGATTTTAGAGAATATCCAGATTATAGATATAACTGAATTATACAATTGTACATCTAAATGTGAAAAACTAGACAACAATATTGTTACAAATCTGTAATTTGGCTACCCGGCACGAATAGTGCCATCCTGGAAAAACCGTTAAAACCTTTGTAAAATATGTCCTGTGTCTGCTGAGCTTGGCGACCATTTGGCGACGAATTTGGGGAGTTTGGAGACTAAATGGAAAATACTGGAAAGTTCAAGAAGTTTCACGATTCATCCACTAAGAACCGAGATACATCTAGATACGCCCTGATTGGTCTGGAAGATTCTAGCCCCACCTCCCGGAACTGTATAACACAGGTACTCTCAAGCTGCGAGGTCGTCGTGTGTGAGAGTAGTCGGAGTCGCCGACATGTAGAGAAACTGGAGGATTAGACAGCAAGTGAGCTGCTAAACTAGCGATTAAATGCGCTGAGTCTTTACGATTTATTGGCGGTATTTATAGTAGAAAAATTTTGTGGAAATATATCAGGAAAATATATTAGCACCAAAAATATTATATCAAGTTGTTAACTAAGAGAATATTAAATAGGCAAATCATGTCCTGAATTGAGAAAGGTTTCAAGTTTTTAATAGGAAATAGTGACTCATCACTAAACAACATGTCCCATCTTGTTCTTGCTGTGTGCAGCCGACCACTCCACGACCACTGAAGCAAGCAGTATCAACAGGATTTGTTGTGGCCAACTGCTGTCCTTAACAAAACCCGATTCGTCGAACTGACATCCTCCACAAAGTGGTCAATTTCTGACCTTCCTCCTCATCTTCGTGTATACCTATCAACCTGTTAAACAGGCAACATACTCCATCCAATGAGATTGTTGGTGTGATGGGTGTCGCATTGAGGACAGTTTACCGCAATTATTTATAGATGATTAACAAATAAAGTTGGAATAATGTTTTTCAAACTCAAGCCAAAGTTTTACATGAAAATTTACTTTGTACTAAAGTATTCGTGTTCATTCTATATAATGTACATGATTTGGTATTTTACACAATTGAGACATTGTAAAATTTATCTTAAAATGTGTGTAATTTTTTTTATTCCAACTTTGGAATTTCTGGACTTTTAAACTTCTTTCTAAGTTTTAACATATTTCTGAGCTTGCGACTTATACGATTTGCGATTTAAAAAAAAGTAAGTTTATAATTTTAAAATAAAACATCATTTCGTAATTATTCTTTATTTACAATAACTTCCAATTCACTTTGACTGCATATTAAAATTTTTTCCTATTATGGATGGTAATTGTATACATATTAATCGTATTTAGATAACTAATTACAGCTTTTAAACTATGTTTTCAAAAATAAATCCGAAATTTTGTAACTTTTACAAAATTTTTAAACATAGTTACAAATTAACCCATTAATTTTGTAACGGCATAGTTAATGATATATAGTTAATAGTTAAATGATAGATAAGTTTTAATAAAACATTTAACCAAGGTTTTCAAAATGATTCATTAAAATTCTCATTAAAAATTATTTAGGGGGATTTACTTTTTTAAAATTGCACGACCTCTCATTGCGATTGTATAACAAGACTAATGTTTTTCATTGTTGAATATCATTCCATAAGCAGTGGCATTAAGGTTAAACATGTAATATTTTTATTCATTAAAAGCATAAGAAAAGAAGAGGAAAATACCGGAACAAATTAATTTTCTGTAAATAGTGAATCCACAATTAAATGAAATGTCATGCAATCAACTAAATGGTGTTGTTTACAAAATATGGGAAAATATCATTTTCGAGTGTAACATTATCTCAAACAACTGAAAATGAAGAACATTATAGAAACGCTCTGACTGAATAAAAACATTTGATAAAATAAACAGTACTTGAACGCAGCTGCTTTTTTGCGACAGGCTTCCATTCGCAGTTTGAGCAGAAGGGGGAATTAATGAGTTACATAATTAAAATGAGTTTTGATCTAGTACTTTTGTTCGGAAGTTACTTAGTTTCTTTGCGATGTAGAGTGGAAAGACAATTATTATCAAATCTTTAATTGCTTTTATGTTGTACTGGATTGATTTTGAAGATGGAGACAGACAATTAAAATTCTACTCGTTTTTACAAGAATTGAGAAGAAATTAAATGTGTTTTTCAGCTCCCTTTATATATAAAATTGCCTTTACTTCTTAATACTCGTTTTTTCTTGGTAATATAAAGCTGAAAATATAAAACTGTGGCTATTTTTTTTTTTTTTTTACTTTGCCCCAAAGAAAAGTATAATGAGAAAAGGCATTGCTTTTATTACATAGAAATTACGGTATATTTAGGCCATTGTAAGAAAAAGGTAACTTTCCCTCATTTATAAAAGATTAAAATTTTAGAATATTATTTTAGAACAAGGTTTCTGTCTGTAAAAAGAGAAAGAAAAGTACCTTTTGCCCCTTCAAATTCCTGAAAAGAAAAAGAAAAAAGAAAAAAAAATCTGCATTTCTGTTGATAGTTTATGTACTTACTTACACACTTGAAATACGTCTATCAGACTAACCGACCCATTTCCTTGTGTTTTAAAACTTGATTTGTATTATAAACATAAAACATAAAGTGAAGGTTGTAGATAGGTTCTATTCTTGGCTTGTAATAAAATTCAAAGATTATTAAATCTGTTACGATGAATTTTTAGCTCCCAACAGATTTTTTTTGGAGATATTTCCCGCTTTGTTAGCCCAAATGAGAACCAGTTTCCTCTGAAAAGTTCTTCAGAAATAAATCTACCCCTTTGTATGATGATAGACAAAACATATAATTCAGGTAATATCGAATGATTTTAGCAGCAGAAAACATTTATCTTACCATTCAATATGACTTCTTTGTTCGTGAATTTAGCTAAATATGCTAAACCAAATCAAACAAAAGTCCCCTTTATACGTCTCATTTATGAAAATATACAATAATATAGGAAATTAAAATTGTGTGATTTTATTAAAATTTAAACGTCTTCGTTTCACTGAGAGAAGGAATTCAGTTTATATATATATATCATCAGTTTATATTATATATATATATCAGTTTATATATATATATCATCAGTTTATATTATATATATATATATCAGTTTATATATATATATCATCAGTTTATATTATATATATATATCAGTTTATATATATATATCATCAGTTTATATTATATATATATATATATATATATCAGTTTATATATATTTATAGGGAATATCAGTTTAGTAATACAATTACTTTAATTTTCCTCTATTCAGAAAAATGAAAGCTCATGCAATATTTTTATAATCCGTTGTGAACAGATTTTACTCTCTAAAAGCAGCGAAACTAATCTCACCAAAGCTTTCTCCTATACTCCATAATGAAGTCGTTATTTCCCATCTCATTCCCTCAGAAACGGATTTCTGATTAGGCTGACAAAGCATCTGCCTAAGGACGTTAAATTGATAGAGCAGCTGCCAACAACCAACTGCAGGAGCCAGATCGATTAAAGATATATCTAGCCTAGTTGCTAAATAAATTTATAAAAAATACAAATTCTATGAATTGTAAAATATAATTATATTATTAAGACTTTTTCAGGCGCATTTGAGCAAGTTTCTGTTATGTTAACAGTAATTAAATTGCAGATTTTATATGCACCGAGAATCTGTCTAAATAAGATTGCTTGTAAACGCAAATGTCTTCCAAATATAAGTCGTTATTAAGAAGCGAATAAATAAAAATATACTTTCCCATTAATTTACTAAAATAAAAAAAAACAAATAAAAGAAATCATTAATATATCATTAAATTAAAAATGCGTTGAAATATGAAACTAAATTAGCCAATTTATTAAAAGAAAGAGGCACCTTATAATATACACTGTTTAGGATCATAAAATTCGTAGATCTACCACTGCATTTTCTCTCATGAGAAATTGTTGGCCTTGGGCAAGGCCAAGAACGGTATGGGTACTTAATTCTTATTTGCAGATTCACACACATGAACGTTTTGTGCTTTGTAGCATAGTGGGGAAGAAAACGAGTATATATTGTTGATATCGTTATTTTTTTTAAATATTGAGAACCAAAATTTGGCACATAGCTCCAATTTTATAAGTAGATTTCATGCCAAATACAATTTAAACCTTTTTAATTTTTTGTAAGCCCATTCAGAAGCATGCGAATGTACAGATTAAGATTAGGGAACCCCCTTAACGAATTAGGTTTAAAATTTGCTCTTTAAATAACCAAATTATTCTTTATATTTTGTATTCAGAAAATGTCTAAAATGTGGAAATTTATAAAAATTTCGAATTTGAATTTCTTTAGCAATTGCAATACTTTCTCTTTGTTAACTTCGAATATGCGAAGGTAGAAAGGTAATAAAATACGTCAGCAGAATTGAGTGCTTATCTTCTTTAAATCGATGCTATCTTTATAATATTTTAGCTAGTAACTATGTTTGGATTTTAACCTAAATTCAAATTCATTTTGTTACCAAAAAAATATTTATAAGGCAGACGTTTTTTTAATGTGCATCTTCAAACTAAATCGCTTGATTTTGTCAGATAAAGACAATGTAATGGCGCTCGAAACAGTAAGTCAAACGGCTGATATAATAACTTGTATGACTAACGGAAAGTTATGTATGTTTCATTGTTCTGAATTTCATAAATAATAATAAGTTTTTTTTTCATTTTGAAAGCATGTTATGCGATTTTTTATCCATTTATTCTCATATTCATTCTATTATTTCCATTTTCATTCTATTCTGTTTCTGTAGCCAGACATTTAGTTTATAGCATCACTTATTGATAATTTATCTGAAAAAGATACTTTGAGAATACTTTTTTTTGCATTTAAGAAACAAAGAAAAATATATAATATCAATTGTCAGTACAATGAAATTTTTGGTTGTTAGTTTGTGACGACCATGATAAAGAGATTCGTGGTTATGAACAAAGTAAATATAACCAGTTGAAACTAGTAGCACCCCGCAATGCCTGTCAAAAAAAAGCCTTAAATAAGAAGTGGAGGCACGTTTCATATTTATAACTTATTGAAATAGTTTCATCACTATTTCAGTGTAGGTTTTATTTAAAAAAAAATCATACTATTGTTTATAGAAACTGCTATGTAAAATTTTACTCAGCTAAACATCTCAAACAAAAACATTAACAGAGTATCGCAGAAAAATACCTCTCTGTGATTGGTTTTTGTTTGTTAAATATTGTTTAATTGTTCTTTTAATGTTTTAAACAAACTGCATTCGCCTAATTTCTTCCCTACTAAATTAATAATTTCAAATGGGCCATTCAGATTTATAGATGGTGCATGTTTCAAAACTCTTCCTTCGGGATGCCAACACATTTTCTTTCAGTGTCTACATTCAATTTATCGCCGGTGTCCTGGCAGAGGGGTAGAGCATCTTCCTCGTGATCTGGGAGTCCCGGGTTCGAATCCCAGTTCGGGCATGGTTGTTCTTCATCTGTGTTCAATCTGTGAGGAGTGTGAATGTGCCCCCCTGTAAAAAGGGGTTGTGTAAGCGAATGTGTGTAAGTTTCATGAGCTAGAAGTCAGACTTCTACCCTCGGGTGCTCAGGGGTCTTTACCCTCAGAAGCTACTGCACCCCATTTCCGTGGTAACGCGGACACGGCATCATCATCATTCAATTTATAAATGGTGACATATTTTATACCATAAACGTAATACTCATGAAAATCCAACAACAACAACAACAACAAAAAACCCAGTGAGATTGGTCTTCCCAAAACTCTCTTGCATATTCTATAATAAACTTGACAGACGCCTTGCATAGCATGACAGAGAACGCCTTGTATAGTATTGGCGTACAATAGTTACGATATATTTTTTCGCGTGAATTTAGCATTTTTACTGAATCTATCGTGTCATCCTTGGCGAGTTATTTGGCGATAAATCCCTCGCATGTCGTTAATAGTTTCTAAAAATCGAATTTGTGCTTTAGACATATTTTTCTCAACCGAATGAAACAAAAAATTCGGGTCACAAAATCCTATACAAAATTTCATGTATGGAACTATGTTCGTCAGTCTTTCTATGAACACGGTAACTTGGATGTTAGTTGGCTGAAATTTGATAAATGGTATTATGAAAGAATTTGGAATTTCCTATCAAATTTGAATGAACTTGTGGTGAATATCATATAAGCCAGTTAACAACTATGCTACACCAGAATATGTTTTTGTATCCTGGTCATGTCACTGGACTGCGAACCACAAGATCCCAGGTTCTATCCTCGCTCAATTCAATACCCTAAATTGGTGACCCGGACGTGCTATTCACCACAAACTCTATTGAAATCTATCTGGATGGCTTTTCGATTACAAGTGAACTCCTTAACTACAAATCGGAAACAGTAAGATAAATGAAATTTCATACACAGGTTTAGCATATAATATACATATATATCTGTCAATTTTCCAACTAAATCCAACGAACGGTTCACCATCTGTCTGCCTGTACTATCGCATGCATTTAAATGCACTAACTCATAAACGCAGTCATTTAAAACAATAAAATTCGGTCTGTTGTTATTTTGTGACTACAAATGTAATTTTATTGTCAATCAATCGTCAAAAATACATCCAAAATATATTTTTTCCCAATCGATTCAGTAAAAATGATAGGTTTGCGCAAAAGATCTATATTCCATAACTATCGTTTACCACTACCATGCAATGTATTCGTGGATTTACCCATTGTCCGCAATTTTACGAGGGAAGAAAGAGGTGATTAAAAACTTTATTGATGATTGGTTTGGTTTAGTTATATTAACGTCCCGTTTGAAGTAACACTAGGGCTATTTTGGGACGGACCTCGTCATTTTGAACCGCGGTCAGATGACGAGGACGATACCTGAGCTGGCATCTCCCTCTCCACACCACACCAGCGGGAGGACGTTTGGTCATGACGGATTTAACGTGCAACAGACCCCCGACGGTTCTTCGGTGGAATCGGGTCACGAACCTGAAACCCTCCGGTTCCGAAGCCGAGACCTTACCACCAGGCCACCGCGGCCCCAACTTTATTGGTGAATACGTGAGAACGCTTCAGAGACCACTCCTGTTGGTTTATTAAGTCATTTCGTATTTATATCCATTAAACTGACAGAAAACCTAAAGTTTCCAAATTTGGGAATATAACCACAATGAAAAAACAAAAAACAATTATTTGTTGACGGTAAATTAATATTCATTATATCACGCTTTTTCCACAAATGTTTTCTTTTCCATAGCCCAGTTACATCTGCCAGTTTGCACCGTCGTTACAAACATCAGAAATATAAACACACATTCATTTTCGAAAATAAACACACCTCTTCAGAGCCCTTTTCGTCTGCCCACCATTATCAATCCAAAATGGATTTCAAATTGGATATTTCCTCTCCTACGCGCAAGAGGGGAAGATTTCGCTCTGTTCATTTTTTGCGGTGCCGTGTTACGCCAAGTGCAAGTGGATACGTGAAACTTTCTGCAAATTGATAAACGACTCGAACTGGGGGAGGAATTCTTCTGCATTTTTATTCTTCGGGTAAAAATAGATTCATCGATTCTGGTTCGCTCGTTCAGGAAGGAAGTGCTTCGATAACGTTTTCTTTGTGAAGGTGTTTGCTCTTTGAATGGCATCTGACATCACCTGTTCTTCTACTAATACGTTTGTAGAAACGAATTTAAATGTTTGCAATGTTATTTTTTTAAATAATACTAAAAGGAATACGTTTCTACTTTTTTCTACTTTTTTCATTAGTCTACTGTATGCATGTAGTTTTTTTTCCTTGTATACATAGTGTAGAGAAAGTACAGAAATCATCCAAAAATTTGAACTCATGATTTTGACGAGTCTCCCTAGTTCGAAAAACACATTTTTGGAAAAAGTCTGACCGTCTGTCTGTGACAAAGAACATAAAAACGCTTTTCAGCTAAACAAATGAAATTTTTCAAACCGTTTTTATACTAAATTTGTTGATTTCTATCAAATTTTGAGTACATTCCGTACAGAGGAAGTCTGTCTGCCCGTCTCTTAGAATAGAAATTAACTCGATAATAACAAAATGAAGAGATCTAGATAAGTAAAATTCGGTATGCCGAATTAACATCTGTTGTCTAGAAACCTATCGAATTTTGAGTCAAACCCAACAAGAAGCTGTTTGTCTGTCGGTTCTATGCTTTTAGAAACATGTAAACGCAATAACTTAAGAGCGGGATTATTTCAATGCATCTCTTTTAGCGCGGAATTTTTTTTACAAGTGCAGTTTTGTATCAAATTTTGTTTCAATCGGTTGTGAAAAACGCGTCTAAAACACAAATTCAATTTTCGAGTACTCTTAAAGCATGACAGGGATTAATCATCAAAAACTCGCCAAGAATTACATGATAGATTCAGTGAAATTTTCTAAATTCACGCCAAAGTTTAATGTTTTGTAACTATTATACGCCAATACCATGCCAATACCAAGCTATTCAATACGCCAATACCAAGGTATTCTCTGGCATAACAAAAATATTCGAGAATATGCAAGTAAGTGTTGGAGAGACACTACCAATGTTTTTTTTTTAAGTTGTAAATACCTTTTTCTTTAAAAAGATGAATCAAACTTCCTTAATTGTAATCACGATTCCTTGAATTGGACCTATCACAACATTTATTTGGAATATTAGATATGGGCGGAGTTTTATCTATAGAAGTATCGGTGATTTTAAAGTATTTCAAAGAAAATTTAAATTTTGAACGAAAGTAATTATAACCAGCGAGAGTGGTGTACCCAAAACTTTCTAGCATATTCTCTAATAAATTTGTTATCCCAAAAAACAATAGATACGAAATATTAATTTTTGGCTTGAATTTAGCATTTTTACTGAATCTTTTGAGTCATCCTTGGCGATTGTTTTGGCGACTAATCCCTGGCATGCCATTAATAGTATTCGAAAAGCGAATTTTTGTTTTTGAGATGTTTCTCTCAATCGATTGGAACAATGATTTGACACAAAATCTGCCCCAAAATCCCATACCAAATATGATATAATAAGTCATTGTGTCTTGGAATATCACTTTTACGTGTTTCTGAAAGTACAGACGGTCAGCTCATTGTTGTAATGAGTTCAAAATTTGATAGTATCTACACTATAGATATTAAATGTGTGCTGAATTTTATCAATATAGCTTTCTTTGTTTTGTAGTTATCGTGTTAATTTGTATTCGAATAACGGGACAGACGGACTTCCTCTGAACAGATTTTACTCCAAATTTGACAGAAATATGCAAATTTGGCACAAAATAGCATACCAAATTTCAACCGTCTAGATCAAAGCATTTTTAATTTATTTTTGTCACAGGTAGACAGATGGACATTTTCCAAAATTATCTTTTTCGAACTGAGGGAGGTCTAAAACGTGGAATGTCTTCAAAATCTCCAGTCCGAATTTTTTGACGATTACTATACTTTTTCTTTATTACGTATACGAAACCCCCGGGGGGGGCACCTCGAAATAAGGATGACATTTTTCCGGCATGGTGGTTGGATCTCGCCACCCTGGAGGGGTACACTAATAGGTGGGGTATCTCACTCCTCCCATCGATGACGGGACGTACTTCCTTCCGGGAGGATTGTACCGTGGCCGGTGATGGCCCTTAGGACTCAACCACAGTTCCCGCCAATGTTGCTGTTGCGGCGGTCCGGTCATTCAGTTTTATGGTTTAAATCCGTGTGCCTTCGTGGCGGGTCGGAGAGTTAGATGGCTGACTTACTACGTATACGAGAAAATAAAAAAAAATTTAAAAAATCAGTGAACTTAATTAAATATTGCTTTTAACAAAAAAAAAAAAATATTTAAAATTATGTCTTTTATATTTTTGGCATGTTGCAGGACTTTACCAATTTTATTTTAGAAACAAGTTGTAAATAGATTGGCTCTCTCTTCATCTTCGTGTTTTTTTATTGAAAAAATGGCTTAGAGCACTGAGTATATTTGTATACAAAAACTTATATGAAATTGCAGTTGTTTCCATTTGCAGCAATACTATTGCTGTCACTTCAGTTTCTGTCACTTCGACTTTTCTTCTGATAGTAATTAAATTTGAAAAAGGAATAAACTAATTTAAAATATGATATTACTGTTCTTTACTCAAAAGCACTTTGATCTAGACGGCTGAAATTTGGTATATGGAATTAGCACCAAATTTGTAGATATCTATCCAATTTTGAATGAAATCCATTTACAAAAAGTCTGGCTAGTTCCGCAATTACAAGTGAACATGATAAATCTAAGTTACAAAGAGCTAGGTAGATTATATTTAGTAGATTAGGTGTAGATTTAAAATATTAGATTTCTTTTTATCAAATTTTGAAACGCACATGCAAACAATTTTGAATCGAAGATTCACACATATGTAAATGTAGTATTTCATAAACGGAAATACTTAATTCAATGATATTCGGTATGCTATTTTTTGACCTCAACTATAGTTATATCTCAAAGTTTAGTGTCAATTGCTGGCAAGAATGTGTCCAAAATATATATCCACACGATAAATTCAATAAAAATACTAGATATGCGCCTAAGTTCTATTTCGTAACTTATGTTTGTCAATGCCATTCATTTCTTCATTTTCATAAATTTATTTACTTTATTACAAAAAAATCAATAAGAAGATTTTCTTTTAAAATTTAATGGAATATATGTCCGTTGTATTTATTAAAAAACACTGTCGCGATATGTTCTTATATAAAATTAAAACTTTATACTCATAAAATAATCATAAATTTCTAAGAAAATACATTTTCTTTTACAATTCTTCTTTATCGTTATAAATTCAGAAACATATATTGTCTTCCTTTTCTTTTTCGAACAAAAATGAAACATAATTTAAAATAATATTTCCTCGAACCAAGATGAAAATACGTCGTGATATTTAAATAACGACAAACTCTGAAACACCAAAAATGTCTCATCGTTGAATCTTTAAATTTTAATGAATTTACATTATCATAAAATATTTAATACTCAAAAAGATCTGAAAAACAACTGTACAAATATATCTCGATAATCATATAATATTCTTAAACAACATACAATTTCTTCTAAATCTACTTACATCAAAATAAATGTTCATACATTTCAATCTGCTAATAGCATTTCTTGTTCTTCATAAAAGTATAATTTCCTCTATAAAATTCAGTGTTCCTTTCCACTTTATTTGAAAAGATATTTTCCCGCCAGTCATATTTCGGTTGAAAGCCATTTACCCTTAAACGTGACTTCGTGCCAGTAACTGAAGAAATAATGTTCTTCAATTTTTCTCTTATTCGTAAGATATAATTTGACAGATATTTCTTCATTCTTTCACAATAGAATGGAAAAAAGATAAGAGCATTTGTCTGTCAAGATAAGAATTGGGAATCTTAAAAGGGTTTCTTGTCTTGACTTGGAATGTGAAATGAAAAAAAAAAAGAAGGTTTGGATAATAAGCATATGAATATAAATGTAGTTTTAAAATTTCAAAATCTTCTCTTCGAAAACGAATTGTTGTGAATGTTCTGTGTAAGCATAACTTATTTTTGAAGTATAAAGCAACTTGTTAAAGCATTTTCTTTGACATTAATGTGAAAATATGAACCTAAAGTTCCTATCTTTATATACTTTTTAAATTATGAGAATTATATATGAATATTTAAATTATTAAATTATGGGAAAAAAATTCGTGAGTGTTCTTCTTTGGATTAATATTTAAATGGAAATGAGTTTTTAAGCCCCGCATTTTGTGTAGATTTAAACATGAAGATCTGGAAACGAGTAATAATACAACATATTACAAATGTTTCATATTTTACATATCTCTTGTTTGAAACATTAACCAGCAAATTTTATAATTTATTTTCAAATTAAATTAAATTGATATTTATGATGACTTCTATTAGGTATTCCATTTCCCTACTCTTATAATTCATAATTAATGACCATCAAGAAAATGAATGGATTATTATACAGACATATATTTATATTATAGAATTTCATATAAAATGAGTAAATATATATTTATATTATCGAATACATATAAGTATTTATATTATAATATTATATATGCTGAATTATATTCAAATTAAGGATTTTTAACTTTATTTTTCTTATATCTATTTCTGGAATTTTCTGCAATTCTTTCCCCTTCTAAATATATTTACAGGACCAAAACGTTGGACAATAATGTTTTCTATATAGTTATTTAAAAAATGATTTTGGTACTTAAATTGTCCGGCGGTTGTATGGATGTATGGAGCAAGAAATCTAATAAGCTCGATAATGTTTAAAGGCGCTTTATTCCATAAGAAATGATGAGGCAGAGATAATAAATACCTAGACGATATTTAAATAAAGATCATCACTTGCAGAAATTAACAATACATTAACAAACAGCTAATTAAAAAACAGCAAAATTAACCGCTTTCAATTCAAATGAGAGCTACTTTGCGATTAACACTTGAAAGAGAAAATCTGCTCGACTCATTCTCTTAAATTATATAAGTTTTCTGACAGGGTATGGTAGTTTCTGGAAAAGTCTCTGAATCTTGGTTCTTATAGACATTGAGTCAAGATTCTTTTTTTTTCTTTCTTAAGTTTTGACACCAAATTATCACAAGTTCGGAGTTCATTGAATCAGGCATCCATTCAGTTTTCATCAAAAATATCGATCTTCCTTAGCATGAGTTTCATTACGCAGAGAAACAAAATTAAAGATTAGTAAAAACTTTTCCTAATCACCTTATAAATCTTAATGGTAACTATACCTAAAAAGAACAATATATATATATATATGAACATTTCTTCTGTAACTTAATTCTGCAGATTACTTGCAAAATTTCTGCTGAACAACGCTTTCAGATACGGAAACTTTAATATAATTCGTATGATTTAATGTTTGAAGTGCTGCTGGTATAGTCACACATTTCCAGACTAAAATATTCCAGATCGAATTTCAGTTTGAACATTTCAATATTCCCTTGGGAATTGTAGTCTCCAATCGCATATCATCATTTAACATAATTCATTCATTCATTCATTTAAACCTATTTATGACACAAAGGGAATAGGATAGCCACTTGCACGAAATAGGTCGTGATCTTTGTCTGTAAATTGCCTGATTGCGAATAACTGAAGTGAAAGATGCATATTTATCATAATGAATGGCTATATTTGGCCCTATGTAGAATACGTATATTTGCATTAATGGATATTTTCTCGGAATGGAGATTCTCTTGATAAACTTTATGCATTGTTTACGCATTTTATAGTGCTTTTAATACGTTTTATACAGGATTTTGGGCTATTATACCAAACTGAAATAGCCCTCCCATATCTTTCAAATTTGTTTGTATAGAATTAATACTTTGTATTCCTACATGCACAAAATGTGCAGCAATGTTATTACAATATCATTACTATATTGAGTCATATTATTCAGTCTATGTATTTATATAATTATGCGTATAATTATAATATGCATATAATTAAGCAACATTATTTCGTCTATGGACTTGTAGGACTTACATAGACTTATAAAGTCTATGTATTGTTCACAAATGTTATATCTTCAATATGTTTTACTCAGAATTTTGGGTCATTCATATTAAATTGAAATAACTATCATTTTCCTTATCATTTTGTTCGTATAGAAATACCAAACGTTGTGCCTCTAATAGCAAAAACTCCGAACGAGCAATATTGTTGAAATATCTTCATGAAGTTTTGTACCCAGAATATTAAATAACATTTTTGAGGTATTGTGCAGTATTTTGCGTTGAATGGACTATAGGTCACTGGTAGAAGGTAGGACCAAACAAAATTAGAATACTTAATAAACCAATTGGCCATTTCTGTAAAGTACGTAAAAAATTCTAAATTTTTATGCTACATAAAAATAAATGCATGATGATGTGGTTTATCATGTGAATCTTATAGCATCCATAATGCATGCATGTGAATCTTATAGCATCCATAATGCATGCATGTGAATCTTATAGCATCCATATCATTTTCTATATCAATAACAATTTATATTAAGGCACTCATATCCATGAACGTGTTAAGTTCTAAAAGATCATCTCCAAAATATATGATTTGTAAAACAGCTGCATATTTAAAAGTTTAAACAGAATCTGTTCCCCATTTAAAATCTTTAATAAACCTCTGAGAATTCTCCTCTCAACTTTTTCGCATTGACGTATTTATTACTAAGCACACTAGATCGGCCTCTACGCTAGCGGAAAGCAGCAGATGGGTCGATTAAGAAGACGTAATTAGCCAACTTTCCAGTTAAATAATATGTAATTCAAAAAATTCTATTAATTATAAAATATTAGAATAATATTATTGATTAATTAATTTAAATAACCACGTTCCTATCTATTTTATGTTTACTTGGTTATTAAGTATTTATATAAACACGGGTTTAAATCATATTGTAGGCAAACAGGGATGTCACACTATCTTGACTCATAATAAATAAATAACATATTTCCAAACCGCTGAAGTTGTCTCACCAAAATTTTTTCACATGATCTCTAATAAAGATGTTATCCCAAAGAACGCTGTACATGGCATTGGCGTCCAATAAGTTGAGAAATATTAATCTTTGGTGTGAATCTAGCATTTTTTCTGGATCCATCCTGCCATCTTTGGCGTGTTTTTTGGTGATTATCCTTGGCATGTTGTTAATGGTATCTGAAGATAGAATTTATATTTTAGAGGCATTTATTCAACTCATTGAAAAAAATTGATACAAAATTACAGTTATAGTCGCAACATTCCATACCAAATTTGATAAATGTAAGTCTTTGCGTTTTTGAGTTATCGCGTTTGCATATTTCTAAAAGTACAGATTTACAGATGGTCAACTTTGCGTTAGATTTGACTCAAAATTAGAAGAGTGTCTACATTATAGATGCTAAATCTATATACCAAATTTTATCTATCTAGTTCTCTTCGTTTTGTAGTTATCGTGTTAACTTATATTCGAACAGCCAGATAGACGGACTTTCATTGAGCAGATTTTGCTCAAAATTGGATAGAAATCTTTAGATTTGGTGTGAAGACCGTAAACCAAATTTTAACCGCTTAGCTAGCTCCAAGCGTCTTTGAGGTGTCTTGATAAACTTTAAGTTAACTTGTCAACTCGTGTTAACTCGTCCGTCTGTCTGTCTGTGACAGACAGACGGACGAGCATTTTCGAAAAACGTGTTTTTCGAACTCAGGGAAGTTTGAAATGGGAAGATTCTTTAAAATCTCGAATTTGTATTTTTTAATGATTACTGTATTTACTGAATCTGAAAGTAAACTATCCTATCAGCAAAGGAGGGTCTCATAAAATGCACGGCTTAAGGTCACAAATTATCTAAATCCACACTGTGTTTTCATATGCTTAGACAATAAGCATTTATTTGATGTTCTACTGCTATTCGCTTCCGCAATGCTTGAAAACGTGACTCAACAAAACCTCGAAATTAACGATAATTTATAAGTGCTACTACCTGATTATGTTTATCGCATTTTTACTTTTATTTTCTATATTGTTTGTATATTATTTTGTTTGTCTTTATTCAACAGATTTCATATTCGTTAGGCGTTTTGAATTATCGAGTTCATATGTATACGCAGATTTTACTTCGATGGACTTACGTCCACATTTTGATAGAAATCTTCAAATTTGTTTTTCAAATTACATATTAAATTTCACCATTCAAGTTCAATTCGTTCTTGAGTTGTCATGTTCAATAGAAACCTTTAAATATATTGCATACCAAATGTCAACATTCAAGCTCAATTCGTTTTTGAGTTGTCATGTTCAATAGAAACCTGTAAATATATTACATACCAAATGTCACCGTTCAAGTCCAGTTCGTTTCGAGCTATCGTGTTCGATAGAAACCTGTAAATATATTACATACCAAATGTCACCGTTCAAGTCCAGTTCGTTTCGAGCTATCGTGTTCAATAGAAACCTGTAAATATATTACATACCAAATGTCACCGTTCAAGTCCAATTCGTTTTCGAGCTATCGTGTTCAATAGAAACCTGTAAATATATTACATACCAAATGTCACCGTTCAAGTCCAGTTCGTTTTCAAGCTATCGTGTTCAATAGAAACCTGTAAATATATTACATACCAAATGTCACCGTTCAAGTCCAATTCGTTTTCGAGCTATCATGTTCAATAGGTATCTGCAAATTTGTTTCTGTAACTGCGTACAAAATATCACCTTTCAAGGTTCAGTTTTTTTTGAATTACCATATTCAAGATAAATCTGCAAATTTATATTTGAACTTGCATACCAGATGTCACAATTCAAGTCCAATATATTTTTGATTCATCATGTACAACAGAAATTTACAAATTTGGTTCTAAATTACATACCAAATTCATTTCGTTTTTTAGTTAATCATGTTCACAGACGGAAAGACATAATTCCAAAATTGGACGAAGGAGATTCATCAAAATCTCAAGGTCGTATTTTTCGCCACAAACAATTCTATTGCTTCGTGTATAAAAAACATAAAAAAACACCAATGCAAATACGATAAAAGAATTTGAATAAAAGAATTCGATTTATACTATTAAGTCTATTTTTACAGATTTTTTAAAAAATATTTCCACAAAATGTTGGATTTTTACAAGAAAAAAAAATTTTTTTTTTGGGGGGGGGTAATAACAAAACTACCCTCTTCTTCAAACGGCAACATTATAATAATAAATCTATCAAAAGTACCAAAAATAAACGCAAATCCATTCAACTACCCCTAGTCTTTATTAGATATTAGCAAATCGATCGCCAAACCGATGAGGGGGAAAAAACATCCCAGGCGATTTATTTCGTCACCTCATCTTCCTTTTTCTCGAACTGTGAACCCCATCAGCTGCGAATGAAACTGATGATTCAATGTCTGTTGGAAAAAAGCAAAAGCAAAGAAAGGTCTTTTGAGGATTTGCGGAGGTAGCCCAGGGCTCCATTAGGTTGTTCCAGTTAACGAAGGAGTTTTAAGTAGAACAAGCTTAACGTTTATGAGCGTCGTTTAACTCCTGGCCGGGATTAATTTCGGAGAAATTGGCGACAAGGGAGCTATTTGGACACGCTTCAGTGGCAGGAAATCCCTGGACATGTTCCTTCATTTCGAGACCGGAACTGCTAATGGAAGCTTATTCATGAAGAATTTAATCTTTTTTTTTTTCCGTAGGAAACTACAAAAGCAGAAGTTATAAGAAAATAACACAGGGAAAACTCTTTTAATTGCAAGTTTTTGTATTTCGTTTGATGTTTGATTTAAGGCGAAAATCGATCGTGATGAATAGATATTAGTTATGCATCTTCGATCACAAGCTGTTTTCTTTGATTATATTAATCATAATAATTTAAAATTGTCTACTAATTTTGAGAAATTGCATTTTAAAGGGACAGTGAACTCCATTAGACTCTTTTGGGAATTATTCAGCTGGGATTATGAAATTTTTTATGCATATGTATTATATAATTATGCTTTATATTTTATGCATATGTATTATATAATTATGCTTTATATTTTATGCATATGTATTATATAATTATGCTTTATATTTTATGCATATGTATTATATAATTATGCTTTATATTTTATGCATATATTATGTTTTAATGCATATGTATTATATGAATTAAAATATAAGTAAATCAAATTTCTTAATAAACATTTTAAAACGAAATATATTATTTTTAAAAAAATTTAAATATATATATACATATATAATTTTTTAAAAATTCAAAATATTCCAAGCAACTTAAGTTTTAATTTTTTTTTTTTTTCTTATTTCCAAATGTAAATTTGGAACAAACCTAGATGTGATTTTATAATTACAATTAAATGCTAATTTTTTTAGAAATATTTTTATGCGCACTTGTTGAATTTTCATAGGAATTTTGTGTTTTGCTGAACTAAAATTGACTTTTAACTAGCTAAAAAAAAACTCGTAACATAAAATTCATATCCCATTTTATTTTAATGTTTGACCTAAATCTTTATTATCAATTCTGTTCAGTTTCTTCAAAAATTAAGACACCTGGAACAGTTCAAACATATTTAATTCTAATTACGATATCATTTTCAGAAAATTCATTAAGATGTAATTTTTTTCCTGTTAACCCTTCAAATGTTTATTTCATTTAACAATACATTTTATAACACTATTTTAGTTGAATATAAACATATATTTTGGTGACAAAACGACAAAAATTGCTCTTTTTGAATTGCGTTTTTTCATCCAGTCCTCTGCCCCTTTAAAATACCAAATAAAATAAAAAAAATACAACAATAATAGAAAAAATTCTTACTGAAATTAAATTTATTTGTTTAAAAGGTATCCGACTGAGTTCGGAGGTTTAAAAAACCCATTTTAATGTTTATATGATGTTTTTATTAATATAAAAATAATATGATGAATAAAAGTGAGATTATGCAAATATTTATGAAGATTTTGAAGAAAAAAGTACATTTTAATGTGCATTTTAGCATTTATTTACAAAAAAATAGGATTATTTTAGAGAAAAAAATTTCTTTATAACATTAATTTTTCTTTGCATCTCATATCTTAGAGTGTAACTAACTATTATCTAAGAAATATATTCAAAATTAAATTTTTTTGTGTATAATATATGAGATTATCTTTGAAGGTTTGGAATTTTTTTCAACAATATTTACATTAATTTATCATAAATCTACTTCTAGAGTAGTGGATATCAAATCCATAGTTCATTGCATTCTGCATAACGTAGCAAGCTCTAATTATAAATTTCATTAAAATATCTTATTTTTTTGTGATATGACTATATAATACAGTAGAATTATGAAAAAACTCTTTCTTCTGAAAACGCACTCAAAATTTTTAAATACTTATACTTTATATCATTTACATGTCAATAGTTTGCTATGAATTGACTTCTAATTGACGTAGAGACAAAATAAAGATATCACTGAAAATAGAAATACACTTTTTTTTTTTGGAGCTGCAAGAAAGTAAACTTAGAATTTTCATCCAAATTCATGTTTCTAACCTAGTCGGATACCTTAAAATATGAGAACGGAAATTGGAACAAACAACATAGAGATTTTATGTGTACTACTAAATAATTTACTAATTTATGTAATAATTGAAGCAATACACAAAGTAATAATTGAATCAATACACAAACAACATAATAAACATAACATCAACGACAAAATGTAACAAAAATTTTATTGAACAAATAATTGTTCAGTGAAAAAATTTTCTCATTAGACAAAAAAAAAAAAAAAAAAAAAATGCCATTGCACTACAGCAAGGAATAAATTTTCAATACATAAAAATGGTAGTATATTTTAATACGTACAATTTTATTCGGTGGAATTTAATTCAGCGGAAATTTAAAAATGGAAACACCTTTAAAAAGATTCATCGTTGCTTGATTCTGATTTAAATTCTAATTAATCTAAAATTTAAAAAAAATTCCTTTCATATAATAAGCCGAATATATATATATATATATATATTCAACAACGAAATTTATCGTTTAAAATAACTTTATATATTTTTAAAATTTATTAAAATTGAAAAAACATACTGCAAAATAATTTGTATCATAATGCTTAAAATATTAATAATAATAATGTCTGAATTGTACAATAATAACAAAATTATTTTTGTGTTGCAATATTGTTGTTAGTTATCATGAAAACAAAACTAAATTTCTTGTAATTTTTATTTAATTGAAATTTCAAAAAAAAAAAAATATATCCGAATTGCATATTCTCAACCTCCAATATTGTAACTCTAATTTAAATTATTTCACCTCCTGAGGGCTAATACAAACATACGCACAGACAGACAGAGACCCATCTTTATTATCAATTGTAGTGAGCATCAAAAGGTCAGATTAATAAATTATCTAACATTGCAACTTCATTATTTAAAAAAAAATCAAAAATAATGGCGATTGAATGTGAAAATATGAATAATGTTTCCACCACATTGTTCATATAAGTTAACAGTTATGTCATTTAAATAAAAAATTTATCAAAATAAGGTATCTTTTTATTATATGCTTACAAAAACTACGTATAAATTTTATATATATATAAAGGCCGTCAAATTTGCCCTCCAAATTAATATTTCAATTATACTAATAAGACATGCCTCAAACGTAGAAACTAAATACAAGCACCTGAAGTCATCCATAACCTATTTGGAAGTATATTCCTTTCTAACAGAAATGATTCACGCTATGATTTATTTCATTGCCCTATAGTTATTCTTACACTTAAATCTTTAACTTCAACCTTCATTGAAAGGAAACCATGATTCCGAATCTGTTTCAGAACAGAATATCAAAAATGATGAAAAATATTTTAGGATTTGTTGAGGTAGTACAGGGTTCAATTAAGCTACTAATTAATGATGTGATTTTAAATAGAGTTGGGTTAACTTTTATAAGCGGCATTTTAACTGGAATTAATTTTTGGAGAAATTAGCAATGATTGGTGAACGATTTTGGCGATGATTCAGAACTCGCTTTAGAAAAGAATATCCAAAGCAATGAGAAATATTTGAAGATTTGTTGAGGCAGTACAAAACTCCATTAGGTTACTCTAGTTAATGATGGAATTTTGAATGGAGCAGGTTTCATGTTTATGAGAGTCATTTAACTCATGACCTAGATTAATTTTGGACAAATTGGCGACGAGGGACCGATTTTGGCACGCTGCTGGTGTCGGAAATCAAGGTCTGAACTGCTAATAAAAGGTCACTCTTAGAGAATCTTTTTTTTTTCAATAAAGGATTTAGGTGTTGTCGTAGGACTGAAACAGAGACTTGAATTATGTATGCAATAATAGGTTATTGTTTTTTAAATTAGTATTAGCTTTATTACATTCAAGCTCGAATTTTAATTTAAGAAAGTAGTTAAAATGGTTTTATTGTCGATAGATATTAAATGCCTTAAATTTTATGTTTTCTATATCTTCGCTATGCTAAATCAAAACCTTGTAAGACAAAAAACAAATCTTTGTGAAAAATTTTGTTTTTCAACGATTTTGTGATTGCAAATCCAGTCGTTTGGCCACATGTAAAAAACCGAATCACAGAAAGAGTTCGAAATTTTTCTTTGTTATTAATTATTTATACGACAATTAAAGTTTTAAATAGTTAAATAATTATAATTTTTAGCTGGAGGATAGAAGAATTATCGAATAATTTTTTCTGTCTTTAGTAAGAAAGTTTTAGTATTTTTTTTTATTTATTTAAAGGCTGTTTTAAGTTAAAGTTTAATGAGATATAAAAAAAAGCAATTACATTTCCTAAAATAATTTGTAAAAAGATTGGGAATTCAAAAAGAATTTTTTGCTTGTTACAATGAAATATTAAATGCTCGCTGCTTAATTTTTGTTTCAGAAATACTTTTGAGAATGTGCAAAATCCTTAGCGTACAAAGTTATATTCAAGCCATTGTTGTTAAACAATGCTCCATGAATCTGAATTAGATGGCATGTGCAAGCGAAACTTGAGTGGTAGAACAAACTTAATAGAAATTTGCTTTAACTTATTTTCCTATTTACTATTATTTATACTTTAACGAAAAACGAATGAATAAAATATGAGTTAATAAAATATGATTTTACGTTGTTTCTTTGAGAAAAATAGTCAGATAAATATAATTGTCATAGATAATTGTATTTATAATGAAAGGCCAAAGTTTTAATTCATCGCTGAATTAAAACTTTGAATATAGTTGAAGAACATTTGAATTGTTTTTGGAAGGATTTAGACGTAGATTTAAAGCATTCTTTTATCATAAGAGCATAAAAAATATGTATTTAATGCCAAATTCATCATTGTATGAAATTTTGTAAGTTGGCCAATGTTCTGACAAATTTATAAATAAGACAGAAATATAGAAGATTCAGTTCCTTATCCCCCATAAAATGGTGCCTCTTGATTTGTTAATTATTAATTAACCAAAAAATTATTAATTAATCAAATAAAATTTAACTAATAAGCTTAATAAGTAACTTTTCATAATCTCCATCTCAAAAATATTTTAATATACCATGACGAGAAATAAGTGGCCTTTAAAAAGGTTAATACTGTAAGTGGACATTTTCTTAGTATAGAATTGCTTATGCTTATTATACTTTTGGATTCACAATAATTCATACTGACATTCTAATACATTTTTGCTCCAAACAACGTGCGAGTTTAGCTATAATTCATCAAACCGCAACTATAGCTCTCTTAGAAATAGATTGGGGCTATTCTAACAAACAACAATTTATCCATTAGTTGCCAAATTATTTTTTAAATCATTGTTATATAATGTTCGAAAGATAAATTATATAATGATATTCCAGATAAGTTATATAATTTTCAAAAAGTTATACAATAGTATAATTATATTCAAATTACATTTTGTTTTGAAAGTATTAATGTTTTTGAAAAAGTGTATCGTTATAAAATGATCAATAAAATAATTTCAATAAAGATCAAAAGACTAAAAAGTAACAAATAATTATTGTAACCTCTAAATTACATATCTATGTGCGGTATTTTATAATAATATAAAAACCAACCCAAAATTATAAATCTTCAGATATGGCAATTCCGTTACGTTCACTTTACAGACGAATTTCAAATTCATTCGCCTGTTGTTAAAAACATAGAATACACACTTTATGTTACACACAACATTTTCTGATATATATAGAATGAAATTGAAACACCAGGCGTACCAAATCTATTTTTGGCGCTGTACGTAAAATTTCAAAATCGCTCAAATGGGCTTAGGCTTGGCGTTGATTGTGACCCCGCTAATGGAAAAGCAACAACTTTTTTTTATATAATTTCAATTGGTGTTTACAGTTTAGCGTGATAACCATAAAGGTTTCCAAAGTTACCATCATAACAAAAGAACTAGCAACAACAATGATTTTGGTATAAAAAGATAATTCCTAATGACCGGTACAAAACAATATTCACTGAAGACTGATTATTTTCTTGCACTTAGAGAAAATGATTTTTTTTTCTAGGAAAAGCATAGAATGAAACATTTGGAAAGGAAAATGAATTGCATTTACTCGCATTCTTGCTCTGATTAAAAAAGAATTGAGTGTGTTTTAATTTAATTTAAATCTTAATTAATTTCCTAATTGCTATCTTAATTTAGCCCATTTTAACTTCAGTCTGAAATACTCTTTTATTTCCTGATCCAACAACCACTTTTATATTTCATTACTGTTAACACACGCCTAACCAAATTGTTGATTTCATCGTTCCCATGCCAGATTCAAAGATATAAAAATCCTTAACACCTGCAAAAAAAGCTTGGATATATTTTTAAAAAGATACCTCAGATTCTCTTGCCTAAGCTGATAATACGTGGCAAAGAAATCCCTATCAGAATTTCATAATAAAATCACTGAAGGGAAAATTTCTGCCACTTTGCTCTTATATCGAGATGTAAACAAACTTCATTTTTTTGCTCTCTTCGCTTTTGTACCAATTACGACACCCGGGGTGAAATAAATTGAAATTAATATATCAAAAGTTTCTTCTTTTCCATGTTCTTCCATGCATCTATAAAGTTGTTTATATATATTTAATAAATTTTCTACCGAAGAACATTATTGATAAATATTGTTTTTAACTGTGTTACATATTTACGATTGAAATTTCTGTAGAACAAAAGTCTAAGCCTTTGCAAAAGACTTCAAAAACGATTGGACATATATGAATGAACCTTGGTTTCCTGAAATAAATGTACTTCTCTAATATTAATATTGCAATCATACTTTGTAATTCTCTATATAGTTCAAAATTTTAACCATCTTAAATGGCTATTCAAAGATTTAAAGTGATATATGTAATTAAAATGCAAATAAAACACAATTTGAAACAAAATTATTCGACTTAGAAGATGAATGGTTTTAGGTTCGAGACATGATTTCATCCATGATTTGTCTCTTCATCATGATTTGGGAGTAGGGCGTAGGTTCTACATTGCTTGATTACAGTAGAATAATATCAGATAAATCAGGTGGTTAGGCCATAGTATGGATTATGTTGTAGCTGTTATAGCAAAATATAATATTGACGATGGGCAAATCAAATCTTGAGTTTGATGAAATTGAGAATCGAATTGCAGAAATGAATTCTTTATTATGAAATTTCTTTAACTTTGTCTGCTTAAAAAGCTTATCTTACAATGAGTGATTAAATCAACAAATATGTAAAACTTAATAAAACTGAATTTTCTACTTCCTTTCGCACAAAGAGAACAACGTAATTGTCGAAAAAAATCGAGATTTGAGACCACCCCTAGTCAGAAAAGTATGCTTTAGAGATTACGTCTGTCTGTCACAATGGCAGTGTGTAAGCACGATAACTCAAAAACACTCTGAGCTAGAAGAATGAAATTTGGTGTATGGTTTTTACAGCAAATTTGTAGATTTTGATAAAATTTTGGGCAACTCCATTCTGAGAAAATTTTGTCTGTTCAACTGGCCAAATACAAGTGAGTACGATGGCTAGAAATGTAAAAAAACTAAGTAGATAAATTTAATGTAAAGAATGAGCATCTAAATTGTAAATCTGTATCGATTTGGAACCACATTTATGAAAGTTTTGATTGTCTATCGGTCTGTAATTTTACTTGCATATAAACGCTATAACACAAAAACGAATAAATAAAATTTAGCATATAATATCGTGGCAGTAATTGTAATTCTGTATCAGACTTTGTTTTAAATCGTTCTGACAAAAAGCTTCTCTTACATATATTCGGTTTTCTGGTGCTTTTGTAGCAACCGCATCCCAATGATTAATCCCCCAAAAAATCAAAAAAAAAAAAAAAAAAAACACGCCAATAGTTCGCCAATAACATGCCGTTAATAGTACGGAAGTACAAGTTTTCTTTACTAAACTATGAGGCGCATAACTCTCTGAAAATAAATATCTTGGCTATCGTCTTTTTAAGCATTTGAGGCTGTATTAAGTTTCATAATTTTATGTGGAAATGGATAGTTGAATAATACTTTTATAAGAGCATATGCGAAAAAGTTTAATAAATCTTTATTATTTGAAAATGACATACCCAACAATAATTACCTTATTGTCGCTACTGATGTCTAAATTTTAAACAAATTAATAATATTTTCCCATTCCGACTGCAACGTAATGAATATATAATCGTTTGCAAATTTAAATATTAATTATAGTGAATAAGAATTGCCATTGTTTTATTTATCACTCATAAATCGTTTGTAAATTTAAATATTAAGTATTGTGAATAAGAATTGCCATTGTTTTATTTATCAGTCACTAATCGTTTGCGAATTCAAATATTAATTATTGTGAATAAGAATTGCTATTGTTTTATTGATCACCCACAAATCGTTTGCAAATTTAAATATTAATTATTGTGAATAAGAATTGCCATTGTTTTATTTTTCACTCACAAATCGTTTGAAAATTTAAATATTAAGTATTGTGAATAAGAATTGCCATTGTTTTATTTATCACTCACAAATGGTTTACAAATTTAAATATTAAGTATTGTGAATAAGAATTGCCATTGTTTTATTTATCACTCACAAATGGTTTACAAATTTAAATATTAATTATTGTGAATAAGAATTGCCATTGTTTTATTTATCATTCATAAATCGTTCGCAAATTGAAATATTAATTATAATGAATAAGAATTGCCATTGTTTTATTTATTGCTCACAAATTTGCTTGTTCAATAATCTGTCTGAAAACTATATAACTGTATTCTAAAATAATTTTTTTTCTTTATAGGTAAGTTATGAATCTGTAAATCATTTGCTTTCTGCATCGATATATTTGCCCCTTTTACAACCCATGTGAAATTTTTGTGCTGCTTTGGTAAGAATAGTGCTATGGTTTGAATTTGGTTCGTTGCTTTCATATATATGTAAATTTTGATTCTAAAAGAAATAATTATTACTTTTTTTTATCAAATTCGTCGATTTAAAATTTTGCTTCGTTTTTAACTAATGTATCTTTAGAAGTTCCAACTTAAAATGACTTAAAATTCTTCATTTTGTCTAAAAAAGACATTTATTTTTTTTAATTATTTTTCATTTCAAAACTTTTATATGTTGTAACTTTCTATGTAACAATAAATTATGAAAAAAACTCAAGAAATTGAATGGAAAATATGTTTTTATAGTAAAATTATAATGATTAGTTTAAACTAAAATAACTAATAAAAGTCCCATTATTTCACTTTTACCTAAGATATTTTCAGCACAATTATTAGTTCTTTTATCTCTTGAAAATCATATTTAGGAATAAAACTAAACAATCTATAATCAACTAATTATTTTTAAAAATTTACCTATGTGCTTCGCTTACAACATTCATATTAATTTACATACTACAGATAAATACATGCATTTGTATTGAAAAAAAACTATGAGTTATGATTCTGAAAGTACTTAATTATTAATGAAGATTTTTATGCTGTTCTCGTTTTTAAATTTTCCTCCTTTTCGGTAATATATATTCTTTTAAGAAAATAAAAAAATTAAGTAATAGATTCGTTTCTAACTTTAAAGGCCAACTATGCATTTAAGATTTGAAGATATTTCAAATAGAAGTAAAGTTAAAATAAGAAGATAGAGTTTTAAAAAAATATGAGCTTATTTTAGTATTCGAATTATTTGATTTCAGTTTTTACTTTCTACCCAATGTCTCATTTTGGCAAGAAAAAAGAACAGAATGGTTTCATTACACTTTCTTGAAGAACACTAAGATCAATGTTCTTAAAATGTCTCATAATGTTAAATTAAATGTTATTATACCAACTTTTAATACAGGTTAGGGTTTAGTTTGCCTACAGCACATAACGTGGGTCGTTATAGATAGAAATAAAAGCTCTTTTTTCATTGAAAGGACCAAAGAAAAAAAATTTAATGGTAAAGGAGCTTTAAATGAGAATGAAGGAATAACGCAATACCGCAGTCCAGTCGGGAAAATAAATTCTTCTCTTAAAATCGAACTTCATCATCATTTTCTTATTGGACCTTTTGCCGATACTGTATAAGGCTTGAATTAGTTTTTTAATGTTGAAAACGACTTTATATCGATATTGAGTTGCTTTTTCACCACTTGAGTATCAATTTTCAAATATTAAGGTACAATATTTTGTTGAATATAACAGTTTGGAAGATATATTTAAAAATTATGGAAGTGATATTAAACAATTCCCTTTTATACACTCTCACATTGCTTATATTTATAGCGACATCTAGTGTGACCATGAGAAGTTATTTAAATCTAAAGTTCTAGATTAATTACATGTAATCCTTTGTCATGGAATGGCAAAATGAATTAAAGCAAGGCTTTCATAAAGCCAGTATTGTCGATCCAATAAGATAATTTTTGCGCTGAAAGAATAGACAATAGTTTCCCTCGACGGTAAAGTTACGCTCTGTTCGCAATTTCTTTTATTGGATTGACAATACTTTCTTCATGTAAGCGTACTTAAAGGACGCCGATTTGGAACGAAGAAAATTAATATCACAAATTGTAGTCATTAAATAAATGATCTGTCATATCTACTTTGACAATTTTTATATCATATGTAACAAATCTCATGCCCTAGGTAAGTTATCGAGGGTCGTCTATTCCCTTTCTATCGTTGAGAGATGTGACAAAATGAAATTTAGCCAGAATCACAACCTCAGCAATTGAACCGATTTCGCCACTTTTCAAGCATGATAACCAATCAGATTGCTCCGTTATTATTATGCATTCATAACTTAAAACTATTTTCTTTTATTTTTGATACGATTTATTTCATCTAAATCGATCGACACGACTATATTAATAGCCCTAGAATTCGGTGTCCAATTTTTGTTTCAATCGGTTGAGAAAAATATGTCTAAAACTCAAAATCCAATTTTCAGATATTATTAAAGCCAGGGATTAATCGTCAAATAAATTTCCCAACAATCACATGATTGATTCTGTAAAATTGTTAAATGCATGCCATAAGTTAATATTTCGTAACTATTGTACGACAATCATCATGTAGGGTCTTCTCTGGAATGACAAGTTTATTAGAGAATAAGCGAGAAAAGTTGGGAGAGATCACTACCAGATATACGAATATATCTGCCGATATATGGATGTCGTTAAGTCATTTTTGTTAAAATGAAAAAATAGTTGTATAATATATCTTTATTTTCAAAATAAAATATAACACATGGTACAAGGTATTTAACTTAAACATTTCTTTTATTCCTTAATTGTTCTTCTATATTTTCATTTATACAATATCATCAATCCCTGTTTATGACGGATAACCTTGACTTTAAATATTTTGATGAATCATTTCATTCAAAACCAATATTTATTCACAGAAAAATGAAGGCCTCACATTTTGAAGACTCCAATATTTTCCTGAAACTTCAGTATATAAAACAACTGAGTAAAACGTCCTTGGAAAATAGTTTTTGACTCATATCGCAATTTCCGTCCTATGCTAATACTTTATCTTAATTGTAAACTATCATTTGCTACAAACGCTTCTACTATCCAAACTATCTCTACGTCTGGTTTAGTTTAGTGGTCGTCCTGAAAACAGACTTTAGAACGCTCGGAGCATCTCAATTTTATATTTTCAAAGTTGGCCGCCTTCTAACTCAACTGTGCCGGATCTCGTTTTAAAAGCTACTGCGTCATCATATTTGTTTACCCAGTTTCTCGTATATGTCTGAAATTTTAAACCAAGGAGAAATTTCGATGAGGCCGCACTCGAGTTTCGTTGTTGAGTCGGAAACTTTTAGATAACCTTTAAATATTTTCAGTGCTTTTGAAACTCTGACGCTTCATCATTCGAAGAATTTTATAACCTGTGGTCATGCTTTTAGTTGAAGTATATTCTTAGTTAAACTTTTATGACTTGAAGAGGTTTGGAGGTTTATGAACGGCGAATAATGCCATCGAAGAATTTGTTGTTGTTTACAAAAAACTACCGAATAAAAAGTTTAAGTGGTTATAGGGTTTTGTATAATTTTGATTTCGTTTGAATTGATTTTTCTATTTGTCTAAAATTAAATTATAAATGCATACTGAAGAAAGTAAAAGACATCTGTTCTTATCAACCTCGAAGTGCCTGATATAGAAATGTAACTTAAATGCAAGATACAGGAAAAGGCATAAAACAAAATTATAAGGAAATTGGAGAATACAGAATCAAAATGTTTTTATTGACATATTGCTAAAGCTAATAAATATCAATGCTAGTTCACAGGAAAAAATAAATTACATGCCATGGATTTGCGAGCATCTGAGGAATTATAAATTTATTCACTGTCGCCATATTCTGCTTTAAATTTTGCAAATTAGTGCAAGACAATGCATACAACTTTTTACATAATCTTACATAAAAAAATCCAAGGGTGCTAAATCTGGAAAATTGATAACAAGAATGCAGATTGAAATTCTCTCATACAGTTTCTCTTCAAGGTTGTCTAGCTCTATCTGTTTGATTCTAGAGATAAACAAACAATCTTATGGGAGCCATTAAGATCAGGATACAGTTATCATTTGGATCCCAGCTATTACTTCGTTGCTCAAAAACATGCAAGTCTTCCAGTTATGAAGAAATATTGGTTAAAAACACAATATTTTAATCTTCAGTTTACCATGCCTTAACCTTTTACGTGATTGTTGAGACTTTATATCTTTTCTCTGTCGCAATACGATCCACATATGTGTTTATTCCAAAATAATGTAATTTATATTTCCTACTCAAAATATATCAAAAATAGAAAAATCTATTTTAAGCAGAAATAACAACATGAAGATGACTGTTTAATCTAACAATAATTAAAGTGGCTACTGAGAGGTACCCCAATATGAAGAAGATATATGTGAATTTTAAAAGTTTTTAATTCTGCAGCTGAAGATTGGATATGTGACAAGCATTTAGCCATTCAATCTTGAAGAATGAATAAGAATAAGATTCTTCCCTTTACTTCTAACAAATTAAGTCTTTGAGAGTTTCAAAAAATTGTGGTCTATTATCAAATTTTTATTCCCATTTTCCAAAAGTAGAATAAAAGCTTTTGTAACATCATTCTGGGAGCAAGATCAGTTTAAGTGTTGCCATCTATGTATAGAACAATATTATATAGCCTTTATCAACAAGATTGTTACAAGAAATGCTACCTTTGTAAGAAATCTTTTTTACATTTATTACGCGAGAATTGGAGGTTCCAAAGAGACTGCTTTATGGGCTTGGCGCTCGTTCAGTAGATCGTAGATCAAAGTCATTACATTTAATAAAGAATGACTAAATTGTAGATCTATAAATTACAGTTCAAGATTATCCTAATTATTATAAGCAGTTATTAAATAAATTTTAGATGGGAAATAATTTTTTTAAAAATCATATTGCTAGTTTTTACATAATTTATCAGAAATGTTTGATATTGTTTCAATTATTTTATTTCAAATACTAGTTACTTAGTATATGTATTTTTAATTTCTTACATATAATATGCATAAAGAGATATATAATTATCAACTGGCATCTAGATGGTGAAAAATCACTATGTTTAAGACTTTCCGCTAGCCATAAAAAAAAGATTTATGTGTGTGTGTTTTTTGGGTGGGTGAGGGGGTTCATTTCTTTCTGTCTGTAAAAATAATTCAAAGACGTGACTATATCGTTCATATTTGACCTATAATTTTATTACATGAATTATTAATCTGAACCAAATTTTCAATCAAGCTATTTCAAAGAGTAACTTATGTATGAATGTATGACTCAAAAAATAATTATCAAGTTGGAGGGATTTTTGTATACGATTTTATATCAAAGGTGCGGATTTGTATTGAATTTTGAACTAAATTTATCAATGGACTGACTGCCTATTTGTCTACATGTATGAATTTATATGAACACAATAACTGATAACTGCAATGTGCTAGATAGATGAAATTTGTTAAGTTGCATTGACACGAAAGGTGTGATTCTGTATAAAAATTCGGAAGACGAAAGAGATTATATATGAATTTGTTTTCATATAATCATGAAATGAAACACAAAAAGTGCTGCAATGACCTTTTGAGATATCATTTCCACTTTCTTTAATCGGTAGGTTTTTTAGTTTTTTTTTATTTGCCTTGAAAAAATTTTGGCTTGAATTTCTTGCTTTGTTTCTCCCAAATGAAAACCTGGTTTGACGCAGCATAGTCCAAACCATGGCTCTTGTGCCAGAAAAATCCAAACAAACACAAATGAAAACATTTCCATTTTAAATTCGAAACATTTCCATTAAATTCGAAAGCTATAACAAAACTGTCAAACAGGATCTCAATACCTTTCCAACTCACTTATCCTTTTCGAAATGCAGATTCAAACGAAGGTTCTCAATAATTTGATACATTTGTTACTCCATGCGAACAACTCGCTTACCGAAGCATTCTGAACATGAATTGTTCCGCATGACAGCCACAGAATTCTTCTGGCCGTCCTCACGTTCTCTCCCTCCCGGTCCTCTTCGATTATTGTCCCACGATCGTGACAAGAATACAAGGGTAACAACGAAGGGAGACATATATCACTTTTTCTCTCCCTTTTTTTCTAAGAGTTGTTTCATTCCAATCATATTTTTAGGGTGAAGAATTATTCCATGTTTCTGAAATGTCACTTTTTTTCTTTTCTTTTTTTTTTTTTTGGAAATGGATAGGCGCAGCTTAATAATGAATGCATGCTGATTCTTTTTGGAATGCCAAGCCATTTAGAAATCCGACGGGGAAATTTTTAAGCTTTTAAGCTTCAAATGGCATCGAGAAAACCCATTATTTTTTGTTAGAAAGATTATTCATTATACGTGAAATGTTTTATTTAAGATTGACATTGTTACTTCATAATCTTAGCATCGTTTTTTCATAATCTTGGAATCGTTGCTCATGATATTGACATTGTTGCTTCATAATGTTTGAATTTCTTCTTTCTTTATATTGGCATTGCTTCTTAATATTGACATTGTTGCTTCATAATACTGGAATTGCTTCACTCTTTTTATTAGCATTTTTGCTTCTTAATATTGGAATTATTGCGTTATAATATTGACATTGCTTCGTTCTTTATATTGTCATTGTTACTTCATAATATTGGCATTGCTTCTTTCTTTATATTGACGTTGCTTTTTAATATTGTCACTAGTACTTCATAATATTGGCATTGCTTCTTTCTTTACATTGGCATTGCTTCTTTCTTTGTATTGGCATTGCTTATTCTTTTATATTGGCATTGTTGCTTCGTAATATTGGAATTATTGCTTCATAATGTTGGCATTGTTGTTTCAAAATATTGGCATTATTGTTTCAAAATATTGGCATTATTGTTTCAAAATATTGGCATTGTTGTTTCAAAATATTGGCATTATTGCTTCATAATATTAGCATTGTTGCTTCATAATATTGGCATTGTTGCTTCATAATATTGGCATTGTTGCTTCATAATGTTTGCATTACTTCTTTCTTTATATTGACATTACTTCTTAATATTGACATTGTTGCTTCTCATAATACTGGCATTGCTTCATTCTTTATATTAGCATTGTTGCTTCTTAGTATTGGAATTATTGCATTATAATATTGACATTGCTTTGTTCTTTATATTGTCATTGTTGCTTCATAATATTGGCATTGCTGCTTTCTTTATATTGACATTGCTTTTTAATATTGTCACTGCTACTTCATAGTATTGGCATTGCTTCTTTCTTTACATTGGCATTGCTTCTTTCTTTACATTGGCATTGCTTCTTTCTTTGTATTGGCATTGCTTATTCTTTTATATTGGCATTGTTGCTTCGTAATATTGGAATTATTGCTTCATAATATTGGCATTGTTGTTTCAAAATATTGGCATTGCTTCTTAATATTGAACATTATCTTTCTAAACTTTAGCATCGTTGCTTCTTAATATTGGCATTAATATTTTGATTGTGACTTAATTAGCTAAATATTTGAAGCCATCCAATAATATACCATTTTCATTGATTTTTAATTTTTTTTGTATACTATATATGAGAAGAAAAATTAATGTAATTGTCAAAAAAAAATTCCGCATTATGAATTTTGATTAATTTCAATGTTTCAAGACTTCCTGGATAAAAAAAGGAGTTGCTGCATTTTGTTCCTCTAACTATATGCACAAAAACAGTTTGCACTATATGGATGAAATTTAGTATGTCTTGTTTGCATCTAATTTATAGAATTTTTATTCGTATTTTGAATGGAATCCGTTCTTGCACATTTTGTTTGTGTTTGCCCGAGTGTAAAGAAGTGAACGAGAAAAAAAAAACTACAAAAAGTGGAGAACTAGAAAAATAGAATTTCCACATAGATTTAGCATCTGAAGTGTAAATCCGTATCAAATATTGAGTCCACACCATTTATAGGTTAACTGTATGTTGTCTTTTGAATTCATATACGTTTAAACGCTATGAATCAAAATCCCAACGACTTAGATTGGTGAAATATGGTTTGTGAATTTGTAACTAAAACTGTTTCAATCGGTTGCAAAAAGTTGCTGAAAATGTGAACTCCGTGTTCTTCACTGTTCTGTAAGGCAAAATACGCTCATATGCGAAATTTAAGAAGTAAAAAATATGAGCACTCGTAGCATTCATACTCTTATGAAAGTCCACAAAGTAATAACGTCTTTATTCAGGATTTAGGCGAGAAACTTTCTGGAAGACAGTTCCGTTGGTTTTATTTTCTTCTTTGAAATAAATTTAGAACAAATATATATTATAAATCAACAAGAATTTTATCAAGAAATGAAGTATCTAAGTACATTTTGGCTTACAAATTTTATATAGGAACGTCGGAAAACAGAACATCAACTAAATTTAGGCAATTATTTGATAACTAATAGATTAATATGAAAAATATTTTTATTTAAATATTAAAGCAAAAATAAAATAAATTTCATAAAAACAATTATAAAATACATTTTTTTTCCTTAAATTTTATTCTTCTTATGATCAACATTTATTGTATTAGAAGTTTTTCTTTTCTATTAGTAATGTCGTACTTTATAACGCTTAAAATTTCGCTTCACCTTATTCTGAAAACACACTGAAAATCGTGATTATCCTTTGGTAATTTCAGTCCTTAGCGCATTGAATTTTCAAATATGTGAAAGGATAGATTATTTTCTAATAAACTAAAGATAATTTAACAACAATCTCTTTAAACTAAAACTCTTTATTAATATTACTACTATTATAACTATCAATTCGAAATTGGGGCACTTTTCTGTATCGATAGCGGAATTCAGATTAGTGTTATTTTGGTATTTTCTCAGTTTAGTGTTATGTTAAAGCATTCTACGCTTTTACAAAATATTTTTCATATAATTCCGTATATATGTTTTAATTTGCTGTTGTTGTTATTTATACACTTGTCGTTGATAAACCCACTAACAAAGTCAGCGATTTAAGCCGAGTTTGTGCAGTAGCTTCTGAAGGTAAAGATCCCTGAACTCCCGAGTGCAGAATTCTGACTTCTAGCTCATATGAAAATGACACTCGCACACTCGCTTGCATAACCCCCTTTTTACGAGATCTTTCACACACCTCGCAGATAGAACACAGGGAGAAGAACAGCCATGCCCGAACCGGGACTCGAACCCGGGACGCTCTACCCCTAGGCCAGTACGACGGCAATTTCCTGCTGTGGTCCTATTTATAGATAATCCTAAATAAGAATTTTTCTTCTGTAAATAGTTTTTGCTACCTAAGATATCTAGTTCAAGTTGTTACTTCATTGTAACAGAAAGTCTTTTGCTGCTAAGCAATCTTTGCAGCAAAGCGTACGGATGGCAATTTTGTTTAGAGCATAAATCACCAAATTGCCAACATGTGGCCTTATCTCACAAAAATTGGCACCAAAATCAGCATGTCAAAAATATCCGATTCTTCCATAAACCTCTTTTTTGTTGTTTTGAAGAATTTTTGTCATAATTAAGATTTTTTTCTGTCAGTTGTTTTTGTTACGTTGAAATACCTAGTTCAAATTGTTCCGTCGCTGCAACAGGAAGTCTTTGCAAAGCAATCATTACAGTTTTGTAAATGAACGGATTATAATTTTATTTAGAGCATAAGTCGCCAAACTGGCAACATTTGGCAATATCTCACGAAATGTGGCACCAAAATCAGCATGTCAAAAACGTTCAAATCTTTTATAAACTTTTTTTTGAGAATTTTCGTTTAAAAAAATACTGGGATTACACGAATCCCCCACTGGAAAACCTGGGTTCTCGAATCGGTTGAGAATACGGCAACGATAAGTCACGTCGGAGACACCTTAAAAAAAATCGAATTCTCTGTTTGATATTATGAAATCTACAGCTGTACTTTCTTGCTTCCACAAACTCGTCTTTTACTTCCTGTGTTTCAATATTTATCTGTATGTTTCACTTCCGTTTTTAAAAAGTTTATGTCTCTTGTGTTGTTCATTTTGAGTGGAATTTTATTTGTTAGTTCCTTAATCGTCTTTCTGCCTGTATTAGAGTCAGTGCATTTAAACTACCCTTTGATTCCAAAGAGAAATTCAAAATAAATAGTAGGGGAGAGTCCTTTTAACCAACTGCTTCTTTAACCATTTTAGTCTCTGCTGGCAACAGGTTATATGATTTGAATTTTTGTTCATTAATTTTGAAACATCCATCAATTATTTAAATTAACAGACTACTATTTGAAAGAATTCAATTTATCTGATTTCACCACCACTGAAAAGTAAGTATTTTGAAGATTAATTTTTACATTATAACATTTGTAATATTATTAAGAAATGAGGTTAGTGTGTACATACTACAGAATTCTAATAATCATATTTTGAATAAATTCTTTTTTTTTTCAATTCCTAACCTCAATAAAAATGTATCGTAAAAGCTAAAGTGTGTAATTATACCACACTTAATCTTGACCATCATGATGCGTTATTATTTTGAGTAGATCAGAGGTACAATGCGTCTTATTTATAGGAAACAAGAAACATTTGATGTAAGAGGATTTTTCAAATCAATAGATAGTTGTTGATGTGTGTGTTCAAATATTTGATCTAAGAGGATTTTTCTCAAATTATGAGATAGTTGTTGATCTGTGTGTTCAAATATTTGATCTAAGAGGATTTTTCTCAAATTATAAGATAGTTGTTGATCTGTGTGTGTCATTTTTATTTGACCTTTGGCATATAGTTTATCGCAAAAGATTTCCCATTCCAAACATAAAAACTTTGTAATGGTGGGCTGGAAAATTTGTTGTGGGAGCCCGATGCAAAATTTTCCCCTTTTTCATTCGTCTATGGATTGCATGTTTACTTTTAAAAGAATAATAAATTAAAATGCCTCTTTTAAGCGTACTTCAGTTTATAATTTAATATTAAAAATTGATTAATATCTTAATTCTAAATTATTTAATTTTTTGCTTATTTAAAAAAGTCAGTTTAAAAATATATAACTATAGGTGGTTGGAAATACTCGACCCTAATAAACAAAAAAATTAAAAAAACAAAAATGAATTTTAAAATTTATTATGTGCATCAGTGGAATTAGGGATATTTGATCATTTAAATTTGAGATATTGAATGTTTTATCTTAATTTTCGTCTTTTACACGAAATAATCATTTATTTCATTAATTAAATAAATTTCATTTAGAGTGTGCAATTCATTATACAGAAGACTTATATCCTATATGCAGAATTGGGATAGTTAAGTTTGAAACCCGTTTACGATCAAAAAATTAAAAAAAAAATGTTTGACGTTTTATCTGAAAGCCTATTTATTTAAGTTCCCATTAAATTGTTAATATTTTGTTTTTACAATAATTAGTAATGAGATTAGAAATATTTTAACAGAAAACATCTGAAAATGTTGTGGTAAATAATATGATTTACAAGAGCAAAGTTTTATTATTTTAAGTAATTAAATAATTTATGTTAATTTTTCGTTTGCACCATTTGCAATATATGATCTATTATTTTAAAGTATCTCCAGCTTGAATTAATAATTTTTATGACAATGATTTTATATTTATTTCACACATCTCTATTACATAAATTTAATTTTAATATGTTCTTGACAGAATTGAGCGTGTAAGATGTTTATGTCCATATGCATAACATAGACATTATTAACAGTAGCATAGAATTTATGTCTATGCATAACATAGACATAAATTAGCACATGCATATATGCTTATATATGCATGTGCGTATACAAATATTATTTTTTTCACTTTTATCCGCTTCATTATTTTACTTTTTAAACTTTTTTAATCGAGATTTAATTTTGTGAAAGAATTGCATTATTTGTAATACTTTCTTCTGTAAGCCTAATATTGTACTTTTGTGATACACGCGAATTTTATTGATTACTTACAAATAAATCAATAAATTAAAAACAGCAACAAATACATTCTTTCAAAACTAACAATGACTTCGAAATTTCTGAATTTCTCTTTCACAGTAGCTCGATCCCAAACAAAAGCCAATTATTACCCTTTCAAACTATGCTTCCAAGAGCCTGTTCGATTCAGACCTAAAGTGCAGTGTGGGTGGGCGTAGCCCCCTTGACCCCGAAGACCCATCCTGTCGCCATGGCAACGCACAGAGCTTCTCTCGAAATAGGTTTCTGGTGCAAGCTTTTCCCTGGATGATTGGTATCTCGTTAACGTAATTATTGTGTTTACATCTACTGGTCACTTTTTGCATCAGCTCGGGGCTTTAATTCTTTATGAATTGGTGTTTCTCTGGCGTTGCCAGTCGCTCAGCCATCAGTGTGTGAAGAAAATTAGCGTGTTGAAACTAGAAACAGATGTTTTGTGGGCAGTTTCCTAGTTAGTGGCAGATGAGATGGTTGGAGTGTGGGTGGAATGCTTCATTATGACGGATTAGAGGTGGTGTTTTTGGGGTCAGTTCCGTGAATGCCGTCTAATTATCTATAGAGATGACCCCTCTTGTGTAAAGGAAAACCTTTGACACTTCCACATGCTGTTATGAACATCTACTTCATTCAACTATCCTCAGATATGAGATATGTTATACTCAGAATACAAACTACAGCAATTTTTGCAACATTAGTTACTCTTTCTGATGGTATGACAGAATATGCACAAAAAATGCTGTTGATTACTATTGCAAAACAGAACCGTATTAATGCATAGGTAAAGTATCCAAAGTAGGTCAAAAGGGTTTACTCAATTTGGTGTACAAAAGACAGTCACCATGTTTAGACTATCATATTTTTTGAAACATTAGTTACTTTTCTGATGATATGACAGAATATGCACAAAAAATGCTGTTGATTACTATTGCAAAACAGAACCGTATTAATACATAGGCAAAATACCCAAAGTAGGTCAAAAGGGTTTACTCAATTTGGTGTACAAAAGACAGTCACCATGTTTAGACTATCATATTTTTTGCAACATTAGTTACTCTTTCTGATGGTATGACAGAATATGCACAAAAAATGCTGTTGATTACTATTGCAAAACAGAACCGTATTAATACATAGGCAAAATACCCAAAGTAGGTCAAAAGGGTTTACTCAATTTGGTGTACAAAAGACAGTCACCATGTTTAGACTATCATATTTTTTGCAACATTAGTTACTCTTTCTGATGGTATGACAGAATATGCACAAAAAATGCTGTTGATTACTATTGCAAAACAGAACTGTATTAATACATAGGCAAAATACCCAAAGTAGGTCAAAAGGGTTTACTCAATTTGGTGTACAAAAGACAGTCACCATGTTTAGACTATCATATTTTTTGCAACATTAGTTACTCTTTCTGATGATATGACAGAATATGTACAAACAAATGTTGTTAATTGCTATTGCAAAACAGAAACGTATTAATACATAGGCAAAATACCCAAAGTAGGGCTTAAGGGACCTAAACATTTCCCACAACATTAAATACTCTTTCTGATGATAAGACAGAATTTGTACACAAAAGTTTTGCTGAATGCTATTGCAAAAAGATTAACAAATAAGCAAAGTAGGCCTAAGAAACCTACACATTTTTCTCAACATTAAATATTATTTCTGATGATAAGACAGAATATTTGCAAAAAAGTTTTGTTGAATGCTATTGCAAATAGATAAATAAATAGGCAAAGTATTTAAAATAGGTCTAAGCAGCCTATACATTTTCCTCAACACTAAATACGATTTCTGATGATATGACAGAATATGTACACAAATGTATTGTTGAATGATATTGAAAATAGATTATTAAATAGTTAAAATATTCAAAGTAGGCTTAAGAGGTCTGCAGGTCTGGAGTCCCTGACACCTCAAAATTTTTTTGTGATACTTTCAAAACAATTTAATTTTATTCTTTTATTTAATTTATAAGTGTCGAGAATGCATAAACGTGCCAAAATTCAATTATCATCTAACTTAAATAACATCCATCAAGTTAACAATGAGAGCATTCCTAATTATCTTTTGAGAGTTTTATTTTATATTGTTTTATATTTTAAAAAATAAGTAGCATTATAATTGAAAACTAGCAGACGGAATTTCCCAAAAACTTTCTCGCATATTCTGTAATACACTTGTCATGCCAGAGAATGCTTTGCAAGTCATTGGTTTACAATAGTTACGAAATATTAATTTTTGGCATCAATTTAGCATTTGTACTGAATCTACCGTGTCATCCTTGAGAAGTTTTTGGAGATTAACATCTGGCATGCAGTTAATAGTATCCGAAAATCGAATTTGTACCTTAAACGCGTTTTTCTCAGTCTATTAAATTAAATGTTGACACAAAACTGCATTTTAGTCACACATTCCCATACCTATTTTCATATAAATTTCGGTCACTGCGTTTTTGATTTATCGCGTTTATATATTTCTGAAAATAGAGATCGATAGACAATTAACACATTGTTGGATTTGACTCAAAATATGACACGTAGATATTGTGTATATACAGTAGTGTATACTGTAGATATTAAATCTGTGTACCGAATCTTATTTATCTAGTTCTCTTCGTTTTGTAATCATCGTGTTAAAACTTTTGGCTATACTTTCGTATGAATCTAAATGCAGTGATTTCAAACAACGAAATTTAGTATATATTGCTTCTATAACTACAGTTTTGAGTCAAAATTTAACTTCAGTTGACTTGCAAAAAAGCGTCAAATATACTTGTTCTCATTATGGGTTCAGTAAAAAAAATGCTGAATTCACGCCGTATTTCATAATCATCATTTTCTAATACCATGTAAAGTATAGCCAGCATTAGCCAAGATTAAAAAAAGATTTGCATAAAAATATGTATAACACCTTTATTTGAAAATATGCGAGAGAATTTCGGCGAGACCACTCTCGTAGGTTTACGTTGGGGTGATTAATATCTAAATAATAATAAACACTTTCAATTCATGAATAACAGTAAAAATAAATGTCTGTAATTTTTGGCTCTTTATTGCGACTTGAAATAAATTTCAAACACGGTACAGAACAATCTGTACTAAAACGAACGAAATACTCCAAATTCTAATATTATTCATTTGAATTAAAATGAATTGAAATTTATTTATGCCTCAAGTGTATCCTTAAGGTTAAAATACCGAAGCCAAAAAAAGAAACAAGAAATTATTTCTTATAATCTATAAGCCGCAATTAATTAAACACGCATCGGCACCCACATCGGTGAAAAAGAACCTGACTTAATTTACTAAAAACATGCTTAACTATTTTACGAGTCATCGCTCTCGCTAACTATTATCAGCTTTAATCAAAATTTTCGATCGAAATTAATTAGATGGGGCAAAATATTTTGATTAATTTCGCAAATGAAAGTCTGTTTATTATTATATGTATAATTCAAGCCATTCTCGCTCAATAATAACAGGAAGAAAACAGAAACTGTAAATACAAAAATGAATTTTAAGAATGAGATTTTCTGTTTTCATAATATTTTTATATTATTAGGTTTAAAGAGGTAATAAATATTTTGTTTAATCTAAAAAATTTATAGTGATGATTTAATTATGATAAACAATCTTTAAGTTAAAGAAGTTTTGACATCATTGTCCTTAGTGGCGTTTTCATAATAGTTTTTGAAATGTAAATGAATAATAAGAATTTTTTTTCTATATATATATATAATATCTTATTAATGTACATGCCCTGGTTTTAATTGAGTGTCTTATGTTTAAATACTATTGCTTACGATTTTAATTCATCGCAATCTTTTAACAATGCATGTTAAATGAGCATATAATTATTTTTAAGTTTTATGTTTGATTATGTTTGATTGAATATTACCGTTTTTTATTATTTTTGTTTGTCTGTTAGCTTACGCTGTTATTATCCTCTTATATTTTGCGATATGTTTTAAATTTACGTTTTTAGTAATTTTTTTATGATTATATATTTTTTTATTTATGATAAATTTTGCTTTGGCAACCAGGTGTTTCACCTAGACTAGTGGTTTTTCTATAAATGTCAATTAAATATTTTATGTCACTTGGTATTATTCACTCTTCGATAAAATAATTTTAAACTTAAAATTTTTATAGACATATGAATCAAATTATTTTAAAATCTTTACATGCCTCTATTTATTGTGCCATGTGCACTATTGTGTTAAGTGTAAAAATGGGCATTCTTTAAAATGTCTTCATCTTTACTTTTTCAATCATAACAAAATTTCAATCTTCTTATTTTAAAAAAAAAAAATTAAGAAATAATTATTTTTAGTTCTAAGCACGCGAATTCACGAATTCTTTGCATCTAGTTTCATAATCATTTTTAAAAATTGTATTTACAGTATAAAAAGAAATGTAAAAGAACTGTCATGTGCATTTCTTCATATCTGCTAAAAATAAATTCATATACTTTCTTATTCCAAAGTGACATAAATGCTTTAAAATTGTCTTTCCTAAGGCTATAAAAATACTTAGAAATACTTCGCGATTTATTTATCAATTAGGCTTTGGAGAAACTACTGACACTTCCAAGTTCCGTGAAATTGAACTTCCTAGATTTCATTTAATTTTGACTTCCCCTTCTTTCAGTTATCTCAAAAACGATGTGGTTTGCCTGGAAGGCATCCAGGAACTTGGCGAAACTTGGCGTAAAAACTTTGGTTTTAAATGAAATTTTAAGAATGCTTCAACACAAAGATTTCATCTTGCAAATTCTGAAGAATAAGACACGGCCTAAGGCGGTTTGCCTTATTTCGACGCATGCTATTTCAATTTAAACATGTCCGCTTGGATATATCAGACACTGACTTTGCAATAATTCTAATTGATTTGGGATACCATTATTAAATTACAGAATTCTGATTTCAGATTCTTAACAATATTCACTAATTTAGCCAGTTTATTTCACCTTTTGCAGAAATATGATGGTACAAAATCCACTCCATCAAATTTTATGTATTACCGCCATTATCTAAATAATATATCTTTTAAGTCATTTTCACACCAAATTAGATTGGTACCAGCTGTTACATTGTTCAAGAAACAACACATCTGTAACACATTTTCAAAATTAATACATAGTTTGTTGGAAACTGTAACAGTTTTGAAAAGTAATGACTCTACGATAAAAGGGGAAATACTACGCTGAAATGTAGGCAATAATTCGATATCCAAATGCCCTTTTGGATTCCACAAATTACCTTGATAATCCTCTTTCGTCGTCCAAGGAGCAATTAAATCGAAAATAGCCTTTAGAAGCTAGAATTTTAAATTAAGTGATCTAGCAAAAGATGCAGAAAATTTCGATGTCTTTGGAAACGATATATTAACTCAGATTAACGTCTATGTAAAACATCTACTTCTCACATAATTTAAAGTAATTTTATAGGAGTTTTTACGTTGATAAGTTTTTGAAATCAAACTTGATTTCCCTTTGAACATTTATATCCTTTATTATATAAACTATGTGTATCCTATATGATATACAGTATTAGTATATCCAGTAATGGTAATAATAAAGTTTAATCCTACAGTGCATCCATCGTGTAACCATTTAGCTACTTGATTTTACTTAAATTTATAAGCTTGGCATGACTGCACCAAAGGGCAACAATAAGTGTTTGGAAACTCTTTTTTAAATGCTTTTTGATAAACATATGTAGAAAAAACAGATTTATGTCAATAGCGGTACTAAAATTGGAAAAATACCAAAATGACTGCTGTTGTACTTCGGGACGAATAACAAAATGTATTACCGGATATATCAAGATACAAGATCGCACGAAATATCATATTTGGTTTTAAAACTCATCAGCATATCTAATTTTTACTATATATAGACTATTTTAATGCAATGTTTTACATAATTTTATTACATAATGAAAAAGAAGCAAAATTAATCTTTAAGTTTTCAAAAAAGTCAGAACTGCCAATATTAGTAATAGTTCTTTCAATTTAAAGATTAGTGATGTTGTAAAATAAATACTTTGCCTTTACAAATAAAAAATGCTTGTTTTAGTTTTCATACTAAATCCAAGTTACCTATGGTGTTGTATCTTGAAATATTTGCAAAGCTAATAAAAAGCATTAGTACACCTTCTTTAAATGACACATAATTAATTTTAGAATTAAACTCCATTTCTTAAATGCTTCAAGAAAATCAATGAATTTAGTTTATGAAAATAATTCAAAACTCCATTAGAAAATTAGAAGAAAAGAACTTTCCCAAAGTATAATATCTTCCGCTGCATACAAAGCTCATGCTTATTAAATTATGTCAAAGTTCAACGAACTCGTTAACGCTTAGAGACTTTCTTATTTTCGCATTCATATAAACATCCTATACGCTTATTATCCATACAATCATTCAATGCTCCCTCTGATGCACAGCGGTTGCAGTGGCAGCCCTTAAAATATTCATACAATACTGAACTTTTTCAAATATTTTAATATGCAAATCAGCCTGTTTCCATAAACTTACTAAGCCAAAGCTGGTTCCAAACTTTAAAATCTTTTTTTTTCTATTTCATGAGTTGAAATCGATTTTATTAGACGTGCATTAATTCACATTCCTGCTTGGCAGCAGTGATTTGTGCATTCCGATGGAATACTAGCACGCTCTGCCAGATGTTTTTGCGAGTATCGCATTTGAATTTATATTGCATCCTCTGCGCTACTAATGAAACCGCAAATCGTTTGATGTCACGTGGGTTAGGCTCATATCAAGCGGGAGGAAGGGTGGGAAATGAAATACGAAATAAAAAAAAGCCATTTCCTATTCGAGACAAACCATATCAGATCGTTTTGAATGGAATAGAACATTTGTCGATTATTTTCTTAACAGCTTGCACGATACAGCTTTTGGTTCAGAACAATATTAGCCAAAAACGTTCCACAAATGCTGCTCACGTAGTTTTCGTGTTTTGTCATATTGTTCGATAAGGTATTTAGTTTCGTTCCATATCAAATAACAAAAAAAAAGTGTGTAATTGTCGATCAATGAAGTGCTTTTAACACAAATTCTTTAAGAGTCCATTCTGATTTGTGTTAAATTACAGTATTTACGACACAGCCATTTTACTTAGCAAACATTTAGTTAATACAGGCTTTGATAAAATGGTTGCTAATGTCTTGCTTCGTATAATTTTCACACGCTTTTAATCATATACTTTAAAAGACCAGAATGAGTAATTAAAGGCTTTTTATTTTATTTATTACGAAATATTAATAAAGAAAATTTATTAGAAAGGATTTTTATAACTCGACACTTCATATGACTCAAAAATAGCCACTATTGCAATTAAACCAATATCTGTGCCATTATTAAGAGTCTCCCCTGTTATATTCCTCGAAGAATTTTTTCCTATAAATTAAATTTCTGTCAAAGAATATGTTTCGTTTTTATGATAATAAATATGCATTTCTTTTTTAGACTACTAAATACATTACATTTCATATTAAACAAATATTGATATTTGATTGATCCGGTCTTAATGTCTGAATAATAGATTTTCGAATGCATTTTCACAATTAATGATGCTATATTATAATGCAGTTTGTTGATAATTATCAATTTTCTGATTAACCTACCTATAACCTATATTCACTAAATTGAAAATTCATTCTATTACTTATTCTCTTCTATAATATCATTATTCTATGCTACTTTTATTCTGTATTTTATTTAAATTAATAATATTCTTTTTATGTTATTTATATTCTGTATTTTATTTAAATTAATAATATTCCTTCTATGTTATTTATATTCTGTATTTTATTTAAATTAATAATATTCCTTCTATGTTATTTATGTTCTGTACTTTATTTAAATTAATAATATTCTTTTTATTTTATATACACTCTGTATTTTATTTAAATTAATGATATTCTTTCTGTGTTATTTATATTCTGTATTTTATTTAAATTAATAATATTCCTTCTATGCTATATATGTTTTGTATTTTATTTAAATTAAGAATATTCTTTCTATGTTATTTATAATCTGTACTTTATTTAAATTAAGAATATTCTTTCTATGCTATTTATATTCTGTACTTTATTTAAATTAAGAATATTCTTTATATGCAATTTAAAACGATTTTATTTTATTATCAATAACTCTGCAAAAACATATTTATTTTTTCAATTAAAGCATTTTCTTGCATTTGTATTTCCAACAAAACACAAAATTATATAGCTTATCAAGCTATTCTAAAGCCACATGAATAATTTATAAGAATTCTAACGCCACGTATTTTATGATCATCAAACCTTAAGTTAAAGTCACTCAGCAAGACTTTAAAATCAAGTAAACGACAAGTTAATGCTACTGTCAATCCTCCAAGTTTTATTATATATTCTTTATATTTCTTTTTAACACATTTTAGAGATTTGCAGACGATGTTATACGAGCAGATAGAGTTCTAAAATGTCAGAAGCGATAAATAAATTTAGCTTTGTCTTTGAAAATCGTTTTTGAGATATTATTATTATTTTTTTTTCATTCTTTTCTTCTCTGTTTTTCTTTTTTTTTTTCTGTCTGTTGTACATTCAATAAACCACTCTAGTAACTATTTTATTTTAAATAGAATGTGGATTGCATAAAATTTTCGTTGATTGAAATATTTATTGCGTCTGAAGTCGAATTTCTATTTTGAATCTAAAATTTTTTCTGTATCTTGAGATGCTGTTTGATATTAACTGATAAAATGCCAACAAATGTAAAATTGATAGATTTTTAACTGCATAGTAAAATTCCTTTTAACCTATAAATCAACTCCCCCGGGGACCGCCTCGTAATAGAAGGAGGAGAAACTTCCGGCATGGTAGTTGATTCTCTCCACCCTGGTGAATACAGAAAAAGGTGATGATTCCTATCGTTGCCGGGACGTACTTCCTTAGGGAAGGATTGTACCGTGGCCGGTGATAGCCCTTAGGACTCAGCCACAGTTTCCGCCGATGTTACTATTGCTGCGGTCCAGTCAGTCATTCAGATTTTTTTGTGTGCCTTTTAGCGGGTCGGAGTTGCCAGTTAAAGGCTACCCCTTAAATAAAAAATAATATTTGACAAATAATGAAAAATTGAAATAATTTTATACCACTTTTCTAACATAAATTCTTATGAAGAATTAAATTTTTATTAATTACTTTTGCTAAAGAGTTGATCATACCTATTTTTTTTTAATCATTCAGTTTGTTTTTTCAATATGTCAGTGAACGACCCCATATCATAATTTCCTGTAATACTTTAAAACTAGTAATGTATCCTAAGTAAAATGAAGGTTTTAATCAACTTACAATTTTGAAACAAAATAAGTGATAGAACTATAAGCTTTTTATCCAAAAAGATAGTAAAAAAACTAATGTTGTAGAGATGTATAACCAATTCTAATATATAGTATAACCACCCGATTTATAATATTGCAGCAAAAATTCAGTAAGTGAAAAAATCTAAACAGAAAAAAGCTATATACACTTATAAAAAAATTAATTATACACAAACATTACATAAAATAATTACAAAACAAAATGAATTTAAAATGAAGATAAAAGTATTTACTCGAAGGAAAAACTCCGCCAAAAATCGAACTAAGTGCTGAATTTTCTTCAGCATGTTCGCTGGCATTGCCCAGTGCAGCAGCACTTCAAACGTAGGAAGTGATTTTCTAACGTTTAGTATGATATCTCTAAAGTCAGAACTCAAAAAAACAACATAATACCTCAGTCTAGTCAATAAACTACCCAGTTTCTTCTTGAAACCTTTAGAAACCATTATTTTAACCATCTAGAGGAATAGTACATTCTCCAGAGGGTTCAAATAATGATTTAGATGGGGAAGAATAGGTCCACTGAAAAAAATGTTGCATTATCACTGTTTAAATATCAATTTTTTTTAATGAAATCAAATGATGTATAAGAAGACATTTTAGAAAAGAAAAAAAAAGGAAAGAGATTTTAAACGATTATCTTGTATGATCTTTCTATCGATATCTGGTGTGGTTCTGAAAAATTATTTCTTACAAAGTCTTAATTAAATTAGCATTTACACCGTCAATAGTGAAATACACTCATTTATATAACGTGGTGGATAACTCAAATAACTTTTAATTTCAAATCTAATTTTTTAACAAAATAAAATTTTATAAAAAGTAAGATTTTAAATGAAACAAGTAATTCAGAGAATGCATTATTGTCATCAGTCCAGATGACATGAGACGTGTTTAAACTGAAACTTGATTGTATCAATTACTATTTCTCTTTCTTTGAAATAACTTTTTCTCTTTAAATTGAAATAATAATTAGGAAGATGACTTTGTAGATATGTTCTTGGTAATCTCAACAATATTTGAGCAGTAAGAGTAAATCCATGGGATTGACGAACAAATTATATAAAAGATGTCACGTATTGGAAACCATTGTAAATTTCCAGCACGTGGTCATTCCCGTACCCCCAATTTTTACCGAAAAAGAATTGCTGCAGAAAAAGAGAGGAGAGGGGAGATTAAAGCTCTTCTGCTCTTTCTTGAAAGTTTAATTTATTGAAATTTCCTAATGAAAGAAGAAATTGATAAGCTATGCTACTCTTTTTTAATTAATAATGACAATTGCCTTTTTGAATGCTAAATAATCACTGTATTTTATATTTTTATAAATTTTAATAATAAGAAGAAATTTATTAGTATATTTTCAGTTCTGGCAGGGAATAATTTTTAATTAATAGTTCAATAACATGGGATATTAAATGTTGTCACTGGCATTCATTTAACCCATGATTAGTTCAGAAGTGGTGAAAAGTGTGATAATGTAATTAAGTAATTACTTTTCCTAATCTGCTATATACTGAGTGGTCAAATTATTACGACCACCCCCTCAATACAGTGCTAGGCCCCTTTAGCTCGTAATACTGCTCGCATTCTTCTTGGCTCAGATTCTAGGAGGTATGAACAGGTGTTTGGAGGAATCAGACCCCAAATCCAATGAACTGCACTTTCCAGTTCCTTCGGATTGGATGGCACTAGTTTCAGCTGTCTGATGCCCCGTTCGATCTCATCCCACAAATTCTTAATTGGATTGGATCTGGTGATTGCGCGGGACAACAAAATAGTAAAGTCAGCATCATGTTCTTCGAACCATCTGACGACAATATCAGTTGTATGACAAGGAGCATTGTCTTGCTGAAACTATCCATCCCCGACAGGGTACACCATTAACATAACAGGATGTACTTTAGAACACTTAAAGGGTGAGAACACTTAAATACCCTTGGGCATTCAGATGTTGTCCCACAGTAATCAAAGGACCCATGCAATGCCATAACATAACGCCATCCTGTGCCCCCGGTGCCTATAACACTAAGTTATCTAACCAGTTGGATGAGCACAAGATGGAAGGAAAAAAAAGAAAGAAAGAAAATGTTGGTAGAAAGAAAGAGAAGACAGACAATCCAGGGTTCTCCAAAGAGAATCCCATCGGTGTCAAATCCTACACGACTGTATTTAATTTTTTGGTGACGTAATAACCGAATAGAGGGGACAAGGATACCTAAACAAATGGTCACTATAGGTTCAACTTACAGGGAAACGAGATTACTAACTGAAAAAATTGATAAATTACATTGAGAACATCTGTATGATATGTATAAGCATATAAATAATCACTAAAAAGTCAGAAATATGTAACGTCCTTCTGAGTCCTGTGGTTTTGATTTCCTTTGTTAGAACTGCACTTTTGAAGTTATAATTTCGGCTGATTTTGATAAGTGGCATTTTGGTCTCATCTGTTGTGTAGTTTTGAAGAGGTCTTGGTATTTATGAATATGGTTTACTATGGAGTGGATCTTGCCACGTGAAAGGGTATTCGATGCAACTCTCCTGTACCATTCTTCCTCGAGACTTGTTTCTGGCTTCCTCATGTGCCATGAGAGAGTCAGTAGGCATTCGGTGGCATAGTGAATTGGGGATTCTATCTCCCCACAGCTACAATAAGGAGAGTTGGCCAGATGGAATCTGTGTAGGTATGTCGGGAATGGGCCGTGTCCAGTGACATCCCCCAAACCATAATATTGCCACCACCAGCTTGAAGTTTTATGGCAATGCAGTTGGTTTTTATGCTTTCGTGCTGTTTTCGCCATATCCGAACCCTGACATCAGCATAGTGTAATTGAAACCGCGATTCATTGGACCACATGACCCTTTTCCAGTCATCTACTGTCCAATCTTTATGCGCCTTTGCAAATTGGAAACGTCTGCTCTTGTTCAAGGCTGACAGGAGAGGCTTTCGAACAGGTCGTCGGGTTCTATAGCCTATACGGTGTAATGTATGCCGCAATGTTTGCGCGTTATTTGGCGTACTGTTGGAGTGAACAACTCTGGCAAGTCTCCTTTCATCTCGCGCATTCAGTAGCCTGTGACGACCCCAAGCCTGACGTTGAGACCCAGTTTTCTGCTTGGTAGCTCACTCTCTGCACACATTAATAACTGCTGCTCTCGAACACTTCACAAGAGCAACCGTTTTGCTGATACTGGTTCCGTCGCATCGAGGCCCACAATCATCCCGCATTTAAACTAAGTTAGGTTACGTTTCTTGCCCATATCTCCGCGCGTAACACAGTGCAATTAATGGTTCACTTCCCTTGCATTTCCTTTTCGTAGCCATCTCGTCCTCTGACGGTAACACTGTAACGCAATTGCCCATTTTGCATAAAACTGTCATGTGGTCATAATAATTTGGCCACTCATTGTATATATAAATATTTTAATTTTTGAAGATTTAATCAAAAATAAAAATTTAAAGCAGATGCTTATCTCTAACCTAGTACACTGTTATTAGATAATATTTTAAACTGATTCCAACAGATGATAAAGTACAGAAATTAATGTAAGTATTTAAAATCGCGCTTATGTATAATATTATTGCTAAAGCAATGAAAACCGATGTATTTAATGCATATTAAAATATTTTTAAAAATTATCAGTATAATTTTGATAATTATAGTACCTTATCTTTATTACATACGATCAAATAAAATTGCTGAATTTGTAAAGTATTTCACTGCGCATTAAATATTTGGTAATTATATCTAGTAAAAGTGATACTTTATCTTTAACGGGCTGTAATTTGAAATTCAGTTTAATCTCTTATTTAATCAGCGAAAATGATCTTTCTGGAGTTTTCCTGTATATTCTATAAGGATTGCTTCCCCCCTCCTCCAACCGTTTTGAAGCATAGCTAAAATTTCAATGACTAGATAAGTGCTATACATTATTTATGTACATTTTTGAGTTATCGCATTTTTATGTCAGCAAAAGTACGAACCAACAGACGTTCAACCACTTGACAAATTTTATTAAGAAATATATTTAGCTGTCAATTTATATTTTTCGGTTCTCGAGTTCCCTTGTATTTGGAATCCATATAGACAGAAATCCCCTCTATGGATGGATTTCTTTCAAAATTCGATAAAAGTCTACAAACTTACTGCCAAGATCGCATGCCACATTTCACCCGCCTACCTGAAAGTGTTTCTCAGTTATCATATTTAGATTGATATAACTCCAAAAATATGGTTTTTGAACTCGAAGAAGTCGAAAATGTAAAAGTTATACAAAATCGCGAATTCGAGTTTATTGTCAGTTAAAATGATTTTTCTTTGTTTATTCGACATGCGAGAAAGAAAAATATGCATCCATTTTAGTTTTCAGTTATGTTGTGTTTCATAATTGTGTTAAATAATTTACTTGTCGTCATAAATCAGCCAGTAATAGCCACAAATTTGTAAAACGCTTATTAACATATAACTATATCTCTGAAAGAAAAGTAACAAAGGTAAATCATTGCCCTAATTAGATTATTGTAATTTTTTAAAAACCAGTGTGAAAATCAGCACTTCACTAAAATTTAAAGTACAAAGAACATAAAAGCATAAAATAATAAAGAAATTCCAGAAGCTAAAAATCTGATGGCTTTATTCGCTTCAAAAGGTGCCGAATTATGCGGCGCGAGAAAATCTAAAAAATAAAGACTATACCATGATTAATTGCATTTCGGCTGTCTTTCAAAGATTCCCTTTGAATCATTTATCTCCACCATTTTGTTTGTTCTTTATCTCTCAGAATAAATATTCTTTAGAATAAATTCTTGGCAATTCACTTTGAAGATGGAAGTCATTGAAAGCAGCTGCGGAAAAATTTATGTTACCATGAATCTTTATTGAATAAGATGTACTTTATATTTCTATCTTTTATCTCCGATAAAACGCAGGTGGAAAAAGTAATTGAATCAGACGATTTCTGTTAAAATTTAGTTATTGAACCAAACGATTTCTGTTAAAAAAAAGTTCATTTTGTATTCTTATAGGGAAGTTTTTAAATTTTTGAAAGAGAATGGCGCCATTTTTTAACAAAAATGTTTTATTTAATTATGTGTCTTAGAATTGCCTTGATTTCAGAATGATAATATTTTACAGTAATATTCTAAAAAAGCTTCACATCAGTGGAATAGTCTTTTTTTTCACGATAATTCTTTTTCTTCAAAAATAATACATTCGAACTTTTGACAGGCAATAAGTTTTCATAATTAAATTTCTCTGCTGAATGTACATTGGTCTGGAAATATATTTTACAGCAATCCTTGTTTAATTCAAATAAATATGTTTAAAAATGTTTTTAAAAGATTTCACAGAACTTAACAATTCAATTAAGAATACCAATATAGACTTAACTGGTTAAGAAAGCTAACTGATTAACTGTTTGCATAAAATAAATGACATATTTTTAGTTATTTTGGTAGATTAAGTAATTGAAGTAAGCCTTAGCCTAATTAAAATCAGGTTCAAGCTATATAAAGTCAAAAATTTTTCTTCAATATTATACCTCAAATTTCATCGCCAAAAGAACTCCTATTCACGACAAGTTATTTCCCGAATAAAAATATCAAAGAGCCAATAAAAAAAAGGAAGCAGTAAAGAGCTCCTCAACTCCGTAAATATTTGCGGATAATGTCAAAGATACCCTGTAGCGATTATTAATGACAAAAGAATTATTACACGGAGAAAAAGAGATTATAATGAACTAGAGAGTCAGTTCTTTTAATTACTTTGATAATTAAATCGCAAATGAATTTTTAATTTATCCTCCGGTTTTATTTTTTCGTTCTGTCTTGTGTTTCTTTACTTAATACTGCTTAGAGATCGTCTGCGTAAATATTACATTTTTTTGTTCTTTTGTTTCACCATATTAATGGCGGCATTTTATGACATCTTTAAGCATGTATCGATATCACAAGGTCACTCTTTCGTTCAAAATTATTCAGTTAACACTTAATTAATGAGAAACTGAAATTATGAAGCTTTATTCTTTAGGCAATGAAAAGTTAAGTAGTTATTTAACACTTCATGTGATTTTTCCATAATTATTTCCATAATTATATCCATGATTTTCCATAATTTACTATTTATTTTATTTTATTCATTATCATTTAATTATTGTGTATATTGTGAATTAATATAAAGTTATGTTGTAATAGTTATGCGTAATTGGTTTTAATTATTCAGAAGTCTTATTCTTTTATGAAAATTAATCATATTTTCTTTTCATTCTTAGAAATAATTAATTATGAATTAAAAAAACCGTTTGTGTAATTTAAAACTATTTAAGTTTAGAAATAGAATTATTTTAGAAATTAAAAATTTCCGTTACATATTTTTGAAGATTTTTTTATACATGTATCGTTTATAAATCTCCATTTAGAAGTGTCAATGTGATTTATAAGACTTTTAGTGAAACATTGTTTATAACTTATTTAAAATAGAATAAGTAATATTTTTACTTTGTGAAATATGAATAACATAATTTCAATATTTGTAAATTTAACTTTGTCTTCTGGAACTCTTATAAAAGTAATTTACATTCAGTGAAAATGATTTTGCTGCAATAATGTACAGAAATTTAGTCTTGCAGTAATATCATGACAGCTATGTTTAGTCAATTTCAAGGTTAAAAGATCAAACTCAAATGAATCAATGTGACATCAAAGTTATCTGACAAGTGTAATTATACATACCATAACTCATCAAACGTGCAATTCCGTCACATTCATTTTACTAACAGCAAAATATTAAATCGAGTCTAAAACTTAATTGGTGGGTTTTATTTTATGTGTAATAATCCATAATCATAAATTGTTCAATTTCAAAACGTTTATTGGTGCAAAAAAAAATGTTTACGTTACATTAAATTTGTTGAATATATTCTTGTTTTAAAAGCCAGTTTAAAATGATTTTTCAATTAGTATAATCTATAAAAAGAATGATAATCACTGACAGACATTTATATTTCTCTTTTAAGTGAATAGTGTCGTTTTAACGAACAAAAATCTTACACGTAATCTCCCTGAATTTTGATGTATGTTATGCAAGGAAATATTCAATATTTTCGATTTTTCCCCCTGCATTTAGGAACTTAGATTGCAAAGGCAGCTCATCAACTGACCACAGAATGTTCCATAATCAAAACTATATCAATAATAATATGAAGATTTATTTTATATCTATTTTTACTTCCTCGGACTAGGTGAGACAAGATGTCCATTCAATCCCATTTGGATCAGTGTCTAGGGTACTGATTAAGAAACTTTTAAAGAAAAACAAATAATTTATTTACAGTAAACAAAATTAAAAGGATATTAACAATTAGGACGGGAAAGATTATTTACATTAAAGTTAGAAGTAAAATATTTAGATGGCACCAAGGGCGAAACCTAACAAGATGTCTGCTCATAGCTAAACTATGTAACGCCTCTCTCTTTCTCTGCGAATGCCAACAGCTCGCTTTATTAAAATTTATGGTCACATGACCTAGCACTTTCGATTAGTAGAACCCATGGTGCCATCTATTTCAATACAATAAAACTAAATGGAATTGGATGCGTTTAGTATAACATTGGAATAGTAATGACCACCAATTAAATTTCTACATATATAAAGTACACAGGAAGTATTGTAAATCAACGAAAAATTCGAACTCGAGATTTTGTCGAATCTCTACGTTTCAGACCACTCTGAGTTCAAAAAGCAAATTTTTGGCATTATGTCTGTCTATCTGTGAACATGATAATTCAGAAGTCTATATGGATGAAATTTAGTGTGCAGGCTAACGGCTAAATTATACCAAATATCAAGCGAACTCCATTCATCCAAAATCTGTCTGGCTGTTCGATTACATGTAGACTCCAAAATGTGAAGAATTAGGCAGATAAAAATTGTTACACAAGCGTACTATCTGAAATATATATACATTCTTATGAAATTTTTGATCAAATTTGCCGAAGAATTGACTATCTGTCGATATACATTTTTGCATGCATATAAGCATCATAAACATAGTAACTTAAATCAGTGAGATTCGGTATGTGCTCTTGTAGCACTGTGTCAAACTTCATTCGTTAGGCAATAAGGTTTTCAAAATACATATTTAAACGATTGATATTGTAAAACTGTTAGCCAAAGATTCAAACAACCAAAGATTTATATTTCGTAACTATTGTTCGCTAATGCATGCAAGGTATTTGCGAACCTTGCGCGTAGTTCACAATTTTATGCGGAAAAAGAGGAATAAAGCCTTAATTGCATAGTTTGCTAGAATGTTTTATGGTGACCACTCCCACTGGTTATCTTAAGCCTTTTTTCGTAGCTGATGCCTCCTTAATAAATAATAATTTTTTCTTTAAAATACTATTTTTCATTTTTATATCATATTTGTAAAAATTGTTTGATGGTTATTTATGGTGAATGGTCATTCACATTAATAGCACTTGCTAAGTCATTCATAATTTTTTCCGGACAAGAATTTTGAAATTTTATGCGTTTAAGTACTCTAGCGAACTCCAGACTATTTTAATAATTTCGAAGCGGAATTATCAGTTAGATAAATTTTGCTTTCATTCTAGTGGCGCCATCTAATAAAGAATTTTAAAAAATAATCCTGAATAATTACAGTACTTAATTATAAATTAAAGATAAATGAGTGGGAAAATTTCTACCTTTAACACACAAGTAAAAAGTGTTTTTAAGTTTTTATTTATTTATTTATTTGAATTTCTAATAGAAAAATCGTTTATAATTCTTATAAACAAATATGTTTTAAAAATAAAGTCATAGATACTTTAATTCTTGAAACTGCCACTAGAAAACTTTCACTTGACTTATCTCATAAGGTATGGCTTTAATGTATCATTATTATTGCATAGGATATTATAATGTTGTTCGACTTAACAACACTCTTAACATTAGTAAAACTCTCTAACAATCCATCCACCTATATTAATGAGTTTAATTAACATTTGTTACACCTGAAAATTCTTATTCTGAATTATCTATCACGTAGATTATAAATTTCGTAAAATTAAAATGTCTTGATCCTTTTTTTTTTTTTTTTTTTTTTTACTTAGTAACTAAATATCTTGTATTCTTAAATTATAACAATAATTAATTACTATTATAATTTTATAAAGTTTTTTGAGCTTGTTTAAAATGTTTTAAGGCAATATTTTAGAATTAAATCATAATGTGTATAATTTCATTAAAAATAAGTGATTTTTACAATAAAATTTTTAAAAAATGGAAGAATACTTCTGTTATCACATTTATTTTTTTAAAAATCTATCTTTATTTTAATGGAATTAGATTCCTGTATCTGCAAGTTGTGCATAAAAAACAGATATTTTACAAAAAAAAAAAAAAAAAAAAAAAAAAAAACATTAACAAGTATAATTACGTAAATGTTATCATCGCGCGTAAAAAATTAAACGTAATAACTTCCTAAGTTACTGGAATATTATCTACGTCCCTAAATGAGAAGCACATATCTTGTATCTTATTATCGAACTAAAAACAAAAAAGTTGGACTACTCTATCAAGTATAAAACTCTTTTTTGCTCCGCCATCTTTGATTCCATGTGATTAAGGCCATTAACGTCAAGTTATTGGAGGATATAATAGTCACGTGTCTTACAGAAGGATCCAATCATCTTGTGTCTCCCGAGCGCAATTATTTCCTTGTCTTGATGGATTACCTAGACCAGAGGAATAATTATTTTTATCACATTGTTTTATTTCGTCTTTGACATCTTTGTGCAACAAGTTAGTGTATGATTACAGTTCTAGTTAACTTTTGTTTCTGTCTGTTGATTCGTGTCTTGGATGTTTTTCTTATAATCATCAGTTACTGTAGGCATCTTAATAAGATTCTTTCGATTTTAAGTTTTAAAAACATGTTAGTTAAGAAAAAATGTTACATTAGTTTGTTTGCAATGATTTATTTTGATTCATACATTTCCATTTTTATATTATGAAGACATGATTGCTATTTTTTTTTATTTAATTTGAATATTGTTATGTTTCATTACAGTAGGATCAGAAAAAAGTATAAAATACTATATATCTTAATGAGTTTTGTATTTAAAAAATTTTTCTCTGTAATTTGATTATTTTTTATTTTATTTTTTACAAGCTTTAATGACCTGTTATCGCCACTGGAATCAGAGAATCGAAAGTGATTTAGAACATTTAATAGGTAAAATAATCCGGTAAAAGTATCCGGTTTGCGATTATCCGACCTAGTTTTCTTTTATCATAATTAATTGAGGAAAGCAAGGCGTTTATTAAGTTATATTAAGTTATCTATAAAAGACTTTTTCAAAACCTAAAAACTGTAAATTTTTATTCTTATCTTACGGTTACCTTTTCGTATCTTTGTAATCATATATCAGTAAAAAGTAAAATCAGTTTGAGCAATTTTCTTAAAAATCAGACCTACAATTTACGTTAATGTTTCGTTTATATTTCCTGAATTTAAGTTGGGCATTACAGAATTTGTGTTAAAATGTGAACAGTTTATATCTTTTAACTTGCTTTTTCTCCGATAAATTCTTGAAATGGGCTGTGCAGTATATAAACTAACAGTACAAAGCTTTCTATTTTAACTCTACACGTTACCGGCAACTGCTTCTATGATTCACTGAACAGTAGCACTGCGTTCACATTAAGATAAATGGGGGCCTTAGTAAGAGAATAAGAAGTGAAAAAATAACGTATTAGTACAGTGAGTTTTATTATAAAACTTTGTCTACTGGTACTAGTGGGCAAAGAAGTGAATTCGTAGAACTCTGGTCTATCTGGCCTTTTTGTTATAGGCCTGCCCTACCGCCACATTAGGCCGGATACTTGGGAGTGTATTGTGCTTTCTAAGTTTAATATGCCCTTATATATTATAAAACTCTGCAGGAAAAGCGCCAAAAAGCAGTTTGTACCCATCTCAAATATTATCTCAGAAAATTTTATTACACTTTAATTAATGATATTACCCTTTATTTTTTGAAATTCTTAGTGTACCCAATGTTTTTAGATTTAATATATATATATATATATATATATATATATATATATATATATATATATTAAATCGTACAAGCAGCACGGACAAAACTCGACCATTCCCAGCGCGGCATAAAAGCGAAAGATCTTGAAAAGAGAGAGAAAATATTTTCCCCTGATTTTATATACTGTGAGATTCTGATAGGGATTTCTTTACACGTATTGATTTATCCCTTTCTAGAGCCGTGGGAAGTATGATTCCCACCAAATTTATCAATATTTGTATGAAATTATGTGGGGGTGGCATAAGTTCTGACAATTTATTTTAGAAAGACAGAAACTTAGATGCTTTAGTTCTTTATTTTACACAAAATGATGTGTCTTGATTTGTTACTTAGTTATTAATTAATCAAATTAATTAATGAATCAAATTAAATTTATCTAATAAGCTAAATGAATCCCTTTTCTTATTCTAACTTCAAGCCTAAAAATATTTTAACATAATATGACTAGAAAAAAATGGCGCTTTAAAGGGTTAAGCAAGGAAAATTTAGATATCTTTTAAAAGAACTTGTTTAGGTTAGCAAATTTTTATTTCTTCGCTCGGAGTGTGGGGACTCAATTCATCAATTTTTGACTTCGTGTAGCATAAATTAAATAAAAAAGATGGAATTTGGTCATAAAAAGAGAAAATAAGATAAATAAAAGATAATAATAATTAGAGAAAATTTTAGAATGAATTAAAGATGGGATAAATTAAGATAAAACTTTGGAAATTAATTAAATTGAAATTAGAATTAAAATATCATTACATATATATTAAAAGTTTTAATAAATTTGAGAAATATTTCGCTACAAAAAATGAAAAATATTCAAAAATTAATATTCGAAAATTTATAAAGTTTCTGAAACAACGGTTATTGACACCTACTTTCTTAGAGTATATAAATTCACATTTTCTAAGCATTTAAGTTGGATAATTAAGTGTCTAATTACATTTTCCAACCTTTCTGCAGATATACTCAACAGAGGAACTAAATGCAATTATGGTATCTACGTTATCTCTGGGGATATTTTAAACCTGAAGTAATCTGTTGCGCAAATTAATCTAAGTGATGAATGCGTAGCCTCGAGTTCTCTGCCAGAGATACTTTGAAAGGTATTTTAAATGCTGTCGTAAATTTCGATTCGCTTCCGAAGTTTGAATATTGAAGCCTTTACTTCAGGGAGCAATTCCTTTGCATTTTGCAATCTATGACCTATCCACAAAAATTTGCTTTGTTAGTAGCAGTTTAGGAGGAAATTATTACTCTACTTTAACTAGGTTAGTACTTTATTTTGTTGAAATCTGTCGGTTTTTTTCTGGTAAGGTTTTTAATTTCTGTATCATTAATTATTTAAACTTCTGCAGGAATTTCACGATACTTGAAAGAACTGAGGTGAAAGATATTTATTATTACCTATATAGACTTATACAGATGCCTATATAGACTACCTATAGAGATGCTCATAACTATGGACTACGTCACAATTTGTGATATTATTTTTCTTAGTTTTACATTTTAGTGAATTTTTATTCGAAATAATTAAATACCAATCATTAATAGTTGGTTAATACATTTTAAGGGAATTTAACACGTTAACTATTTTTGACGAGTACACTCGTCATGGCACTTTTCGTTATACCGAGTTTATTCTATGACAATTATTATATTTATATATAATTGATTAATTATTATATTTATAATTAATTATATATTAATTTATATATATATTAATATATATATATACATATATTAATAATTATATTTATATAATATCTATATATGTTTTTGAGAATTTAGATACGCATTTTCCGAAGAGTTTATACGTCAGCTCTAATAAATAGTAACAATTTGAAAATTGAATTACAATTTTGGTAAAATCTCAAACATATTCGTAAATTTCAAGATGTTTAAATGATTTTGAGGCCAAGTCGAAGTCAAAGGAACGAATAAAAAATTATTATGTTATACCATGCTTTGATCAATATCATTCTCTAACAGCAAATTGAATTAATAAATTAATTTTTTCATATTTCTTTTCGTCTATATGCAAAAAATGAATGTTAGTTTGAGTAAATATATAGATTTGATTATTGAAATAAAGAAACAAAAGTCATTTCATCACAGCATAATTTCATATTACGTATACTTTGTGTTTCACGAGTGTACTCGTCATCGTTAAATTTGTGCTACACTATTTATATACGCATTTCCGAAGAGATCGAGGCAGTTAAGACAGTTAACTGATTAATGAAGATTTTAATATATAGATTTTAAATCTTTAGTCAGCACTTTAATAAACCAAAAAGAAGAAAAAAAGACTTTTTTTTTTTGCGGAAAATAGTCGCTGCCAAAGAATAAAATTTATGTACTAAATAATTCCTAATTTTTGGCTTTCAAAGCCTAATCAAACTTTATTTTATCAATATTTGTGCTTTATTGAATTCAATGTGGCATTAATTTTTTTTAATATTTTTAAAACAAGTGCAAATATTTATTGTTATACAATTGTAAATTAAAATTATGAAATATGTTTATACAATTCATGTCTATTCTAAATGCAGCAATTTTTATTTGTTCAAAGCGTTTACATGTAAGTCAAAAAATAATTCTTTGGGTGAAATCATCAGGATACTTTTTATTTCAATTTGAGTAATGTTAATTTCAAGTAAATTCTTTTTATTATATATAACTAGCAGATTCTTTAGTCAGTTATATCAGATACTCGTTTATTAAACGAAATGTAAATATTGTGGCTTTACATCATTGAAAGGTTAACGTAATTGCTTATTTCACTTCATAACAATTTTTTTACTAAAAATATATTATTTTTATTTCAATTTATTTTCTTCCGATTCCTGTAAAATAATAATAAAAAATATTTGCTTAAAACAAACATCTTATTAAATTACTACAATAAACTTATAGAAAATAACGGATTTCGATCATGATTAGGACAAAAAGCATAAAACTTTAACCAATTGGCATAGCATCTAAACTCGATAATTTTAGCGATTTAATAAATGATTCTGAACTTGGAAATAAAATATAAAAAAAATTTGAAAAATAAATAAAATTGCATATTTTTTATTACCACCTGTATTTATTCTCGTAAAGGTCTCTATAAACTTTCATAGTTCTATTTTTCGTTCATACATGGTTGTTAAAAAGAAATTTTCGTTTATTTCTCCATAAGAACTCATTCTATTTATATAATTTTTTGCATATAACTTTTTTTTCATTCCTTTTACCATTAGCTATGCAAAAAAAAAAAAAAAAAAATGTATTCTTATCGTTTTCTTCCCTAGAGAAAAACATCGGCACAATGCAACACTTTATTTTGGGAACAAGACGCAAAAAGTAATTATTTCTGACTCCAAAAACATTTCCTTTTAAATACTTCCATTATAATTTAATGCGAAGGACGAAAATGTCTAGGTGTGTTCTACTATTGGCTGCCAAAAACTTCAAACGATTTTATATCGTTGCCAGAGAATAAAATGATAGTCTTTGTGTCAGTCATCGATTAAAGCAATCATTTCATCTGGCATTTTGGGTGAAAGCCAGTCCTTGAAAACTGCCAACTTTCGCACCAAAAGTCAAATGTCGCCATTATTTTTTTCCAATACCGTAAACTTCCGTCACTCTGTTCAGCCATTAAGTTTCGTATTTTTTAAGAAGACTCTTCCACTTGAAATATCTTGCTAGAATATCAAAGGTTACTGTAATAAAAGAGTTGATCAAGTTCTTAAATATTATTTAACAGAAGGAAGGCATGTTGTTTCTATTTATTTTTGAAGTTTTTTTCCCATAAATATGTTCTAAAACATTAGATTTTTAACTATTCGAACGAACAATCACAGTTATTTTATCTTTCTGTATGTCATTTCTTATCATAGAGTTATTTTAATTAATAATATTGATTAAAAAGTTTTTATAGTTTAGTAAACAAATTTAATGAATTTAATTGTTCTTTTTTTTAACCGTTTGCAAATGTATGTTTGAGTGGCATTCTGTAGTTTGTTAGGGAAATGATTAAATGTTTCCATTTCACAATAGTCTTCGTAAAATTAAAATATCTTACAATTCACATCACAATTCTTCCTTATTTTATACTGACTACTGAAAATATATTTTTCTTGAATATTTTTTGAAAACAGATATTTAATATAACTTTAATCCTCCAAAAATACATAAATAAAATTTTATGGTTGTAGATCGAAAAATGAAAATATCGCTAACATTAAACTCTTTTCAAACCCTAATTAACTCTTTTGCCATTGGCCTCCTTAAACATTTTGCCAATTGAACAGAATATTACGAATCAATATTTTAAAATCGATATTATTTAAATATATGCAAGTGATAAATTAAAAAGTTATCTTTTATAATAATTATTTTTATGCACAAAAAAATAAATATAATCAAAATCCTTCTTCATCTTCTTTAATGTGATTTTTTTTTTTCTTTAATATGAAACAAAACAACACTCGTTACAGCTAAAGCTGAAATGTTTAGATTTAAGACCTAATTGTGTTTTCTTTTTAATAAGCGAAATAATATTTTTACCTATATTTGAATTTTACTCATTTGGAAAAATACGTTTATCTTTCATTCAAAATATTTATTTTATATTAAATTTTAAATTTATTATTAATTTAAGAAATAAAATTAAAATAAATAAAATCCTTTTTACTGTACTGAAGGTTACTTAGTAATTACATAAGCAGATTTATCTCATTAGCTGGGATAAATCCAATCTTCCCAATTTTTCAGAAATTTACTTATCACTACAGAATTAATTTTTCAAAATTTAGCTAATTTTTTTTTATATAAAATTAGTTTCTAAAAATTATTAATCCCCAAATTCAATTAAATTTGAAAAATGGTCACACAAACTTAATAAATGACGACATTTCAGCATCATATATTCTTATTACGGTTTGAATCATATTAATATGTTCCCATTCTATGATTGGAAACAATTATTAAATATCAAAGATGTTCTATTTGAGCTTCCCTTTCTAAATATCAATAGAGTTCCAATTCGAAGCTCAGAAATTCCTATCATTTTAATTTTCCTCAATTCAGCTATTAAGCTCACATTCTTCCAATCTATTCCTTAGAATAATGCCTTTATATATTCTGAAAATCAGTATTTACATCCATTATCAACTGAGATAAACTTCCATCAGGTCACTCACTAATGTTCGCATAAATATAAAGATAAGAAATCATTTATAACTTATCCTAATCTCAGAAAACTTTCTGAATTCCAAGTCATCCTACCAAGTAATATTAATGTTTACCGAAACTTCGGTCATGTCCAGACTTCGCAATGATAAACACTGAATGGTTTTAATAATTTCAGATTGTCATAACCCTTTGAAACTGGGAAATATTGCTATACCGGGGAATTTATGGTGGTCGTGTGAGTAGAGAAAGTTACTGAATACAGAAATGTTCAAACAAAATGACAAGGAGAGGACTTTGATTGGTAAATGCAGTTCGGAATGAGATTTAGTATATTGGTTGAATACATTTAGGATATTCTATCATCAAAATATTAAATCACAATAGCCACCAAATGATGACTTTCAAACGACCTCCAAATTTCCGGTAAAATCTATACTTTAGTAAATTGTTACTGAACTACTCTATTAGTTTAGTTATACTAATATCTTAGTTTTAAAGCAAAACTTCGGTCATTTTGGGAACTACTGTTGCTAAAGCAGTCACTTACAAAAGTGGGTAGTCAAAGTTCAATTCTAGATAACATTATTTTAGTTTCAAAATTATTTCAAATTGTATCAACAATTTATAAATATTTAAAATAATTGTTAGTCATTTTTTGCACTAAAATAAATGCATATGATACTTGTGTTATAGTTAAAATGTAATTTGTAAGCATTAAAATAATTATAAGCATAACTTTAATTGTGATAAATAATAACATAAATTACTATTATTCCGAGGAAATTACCTCCAAATTTCTGGCAAAATTTATACAACTGTAATATGTTATTGAACTAGATTATTGGTTAAGTTTAGTTTTTAGTTTAGTTATACTAATGTCCATTTTAAAACAATACTTCGGTTATTTTGGGACGGCGCTGTTGACAAAGTAGTCGCTTACAAATTGGGAAGTCAAAGTTTGATTCTGAATAACATTCTTTTTAACCCAAATTATTTCAAAATGAATCAACGATTTACAAATATTTTTAATTGTTTTAATTAATTACGTTAGTAATTTTTTGTTCAAAAATAAATGCACATAATATTTGAGTTGTAATTGAAATTTAATTTGAAAGAATTAAAATAATTATAAACATAACTTTAATGGTGATAAAGTAGTCGCTTACAAATGAATGATACAATTACAAATGATGATAATAAATTAAATTATTATCATCAGCTTAAAAAATTATTAAAACTTTTAAGTTATTTAATTTTAATACTTAAAAATTATTCATTCTATTTCTATAAAACCGTATTTATTCCAGAATTTGTTGAAAACACCTGAAGTTTTTTTAATCCATAAGCAGATGGTCTTGACTTTCATGATTGAAATGCAACAGTAGAAAGCAGGTGGTTATTTATTAAATATATAGATAAATATTTTTGGATGTAAATGAAATTTGTTTTCTTTTCTACAGATCTTAAACACAACATTGATCTTATGAACAGTAGTCTTCTTTTATAAATTATGCACTATGTAAATGTATTTTGTTTCTCGTGCTCTTACTACAATTGCCGTTTTGGTTTTTGCGTATAAATGAGAATTAATAAATGCAAAATAAAGTTTTAGAATTAGTAAACGATTTTTTATGTTGAAATTAATTGTTATGAATTATTATAAAATAAAATTATTTTGTTTATAAATTAACTTTTAATCATAGTTCACATATTCGACGCTTTTTATGTATGATAAGAAATGTTACAACAGTTAACAGTAAATATTTGAAAATTAATAATAATAATTCAAAATATTAATTTTGAAAAAAAAATCAAAATTTCCCCTTATAATCAAATTTTTATCTGTCGTTTTTAGCGAGTGCTTTACAAATCATGCTTTTAATCATAGTTCAAGTACCAGACGATTTTTATATATAATTGAATATCAAGTGACATTTATTTACATATAAAAAGGAATTTATAGTAATTAAAAATATTTATAAATTTATAAAATTAATTTGAAATAATCGGTTTTCCTCCGTAATCGAACACTGATCCCTCATTTTTATCGTGTGCTTTACCAACCAGACATTTTTTTTTGTCTCTTTAAATTTCTTTTAATGTTCATTAGTAATTATTATTCCTTAACGTTCATTTTAAGATTTAATAATTTTTGACTATTGTGAAAATACAGCATATTTATGAAATTTTTTAAGTAGCATTTAAGCAACTTGCCTATAATTGAAACACTCGATTGTTTGACATTAAGATTTCAAATAAGAACTATAAACACTGACTTGTTTATTAATAATATTTAAATATAGTTATAAATTTCCGTTTTTCATATTGAAAAACATTATTTATAGATGCATTAAAAGAATGCTATTTTATATTTATTTGATATATTCTTTTGACTGGAATCGCTGTATCATTTGTTCTTTAAATATCATTTTATATTTTTTACCTGAAATATGCTAATTAATATGGTGCAACTCGAAGAAAAAATTTTAAAGATTACGATATCTATGAACATATTTGTTAAATGAAAATAAAAAAAAAAGAAAATGAATCCAAAGAATTATTTATTACACTATGTGATCTTATGTGTTTGATAATTGGGTCAATTATTTTGCTCTAAAAATTAATTAATTCAAGATATTTTTATTTTTCACGCTTTCATCTTTAAATGTCTAAGTTTTAAACCAATTTTATCAATAGACAATTTAAAGAAATATCAAAATTTAATTCCAAAAATATTTTTGATATAATTATTTTTGTCGTACAAAAAAAATGAATATCTATTAGAATCTTGATAACTATCATCTTTATAATAATAATGATATCTTTTAATGTTAAAAATGTACTTAATTTCAGATTAATTATTTAAAAAATGAGTTTTAATTATTTTAATAAAATCCGGTTGAAATAGCGGGAAATATTTGAATGCTTCCTTATTTATTTCATAATTTTTGCAATACATCTTCAAAATCGTCTGAAATAAGTATTTATTGATACCTTTGTTCTAAAACAAAAAATTAAATTTATATCCAAGAGTAAAAGGATAGAAAGTTATGCTTTTGGTAAAATTATATTTAATATAATATTTTTAGATTTCAATGATTTTATTATTTTACTGTTCATTGACTGTTCTAGATATGACTATTTTACGATATTTAATCATAGGTCTGCTTTTAATTCCTTAAGTAAAGGAAGTATTTTTGGCAATTTTGTTAGAATAAACGTTTTTTGTTTGTTTTTTTCTCAAATTTATCACAAAAATTACCTTTTAATTTATTTTTATAATATTTCCAATTTCACATTTCTTTAAAATCAATTCTTTATTTTATTGCTTTAAGTAAGGCATAACTTTCCTTTCTACCTCAATCCTCTTACATAAGAAATAAACTTCGAATGAGGATTGCTAAATTAACAATCTGGAAAGAACACTCTGATGTACACCCACCAAAGAACTATCACAAAAAATACGCCTTCCCTCAGCTTTTAATTTCGTTAACCTAATTAAATCTCATTAAGAGCTTTTACCTCCAAGTTTCTATTAATCAACTCAAGCAGCAGAGCGCCAAGAAAAAGACTTTTACTCGCAAATTTCTGAAACTAATCTCGCCAAAAAAACAAGTACACCATTAGCTTTAATTACGTTACGTATTAAATAAATTAGCAGATATCCGTAGCTGTCTGATTGTTCTGTCCAAAGCGTTAATCAACAGCTCTACAATGCCTTTAGAATCTTCTAAAAATACCACCTGGCTGTTGTTTGTTTCTGAAAGAGCATTGCTTCTAGCTAACGGAGCGTCTGCTTCACGATTGGATCCGCTATTTCTATTGGACAAGAACCTGTTGCCATTCATGGTGGGATAATTTATGACAGGCTTTGCACACGTGCGTGCATCGTTATTGGAGAACGATGTTCGTTCTATTGATCAGTAGTTCGGAGATGATAAAAGGACTCTATTTACAGTGACGGGAAAATTTGAAGATAATGTATACAGACGATATTTTAGGAGAGGGATTATCAAAAAGACATATTGCTCTGTGAATTGAGAATTGAAAATCGAATTGGATTCGATTTAATTGTTATAGATGGTTTGAAATGTTGGTAATGCGTTTTATGTTACATTCAATATTTTTTTTAATCGGAAATGATAAAGAATGCTTTTAAATAAATAAATTTTGCTCTAAAGTGAGATAAAATCAAGCATGTTATTCAAATTCTCTATTTTTGTAAATTTTTATAAATTATTGAAACACCTTTAAGTTTTAAAACACCTTAAAATTTTACACCTTTAGAGTTTTCCATTATTTCTGCTGATATGCTTAAAATTGTATCTTATTCTGTGTTCAAAATGTTATTTATTTCTGGTTTTCCTTCTTTTTTTATAGATATGAATGTATGGTTTTCATATCCTTTATTAAACTAGTTTTGTAAAGTTAAAATTTGGACAAGAACGTTGCCAAATATGATTTCAAATTTCATGGCATGAGTCTTATGAAATATAAAACAACAAAAGCAATGGATATGCCTGAGGCAAAAGATAAAGTCAATATTTCTGTCTATTTAATGTCAGAATGTGAAATTAAATTGTTATCTCATCTCTTATCAAGGAATATTAAGTGTGAGTTTCTTTAAGGTTGCAGATAAAATATATTAGTTTAAAAATTATTCATGTAAATTGCTTCTGTTTCTCTAAAATTTCACAAATGGAAAAAAGAATATTAAAAAATAGATGTATTAAATAATATATTTCCGGCATCGAGGAGTATATGGCGCAGATGGGATCACTAGAAGAATACGTTCTTATCTTTAACGGTACCCACGTTGTATTTCTTTCCAAATGATTCTAAGAACTTCTGTGCTAATCAAAAGAATCAATACTTCAGTCAGAATTCAGAAACATTAATTATAATTGTGATTTTTTTTTTCTTTAATGCACTGCTGACTACTTCAAAGAATATTTTAAACATAACATTTTCAAAATTGCCGATAAAAAAATCAAAAAGGCCATTAAATATCCGTTATTCCATTCATTTTATTACAGTTGCTGCCAAAAGCAAAATATTAAAAGATGTCCAAAAATCGTTAATTTAACAAATATTTTACTTTAGCTAATAATTCTTTCTAATTTGTTTGATAAAAGTTAATAAATGTTTGATAGATACGATAAAGAAATTTAGATTTCATATAGTATACCCTAATATATGAGAAAATAACTTATAACATACCCTTCCCCTTCTTCCTTGTCGGATTATATGGTGCAGCAGAATACATTATTTTACACCAACAAATTTCCCAATACCGAAACTTCCCGATAAAATTATAAAGCTTTGTGAAGACGAACCAAAATTTGTCAAGGAACTATAGTTTTTATTATATTGTATACCTGTTGTTGCGTTACATGCATGCTAAAATACAGACCAACTAACAGTCAGTCAATCCTTCGAGATAATTTGGTTCAAAATTTTATAACAATCTATATTTTAGATGCTAAGCCTTATATTAAATTTAATCTGCCTACTTTTTTACGTTTTGGAATTATCAAATTCACTTATAATTGGAAAGACAGATAACCTGTGAAATGGGATTCATTAAAATTTTTATAGAAATCTACAAATTTGGTCGTTAATATATGTACAAAATTTCATCTGTCTAGCTCAAAGCATATGTGTGTTATCGCTTTCACAGAGAGACAGCAGACTGACTGATATAATGCCAAACATATGTTTCTTTTTTTTAATTTAGAGAGCCCTGAAAAATCTCGAGTTCAAATTTTTTGACGATTACAATATATCCTTTATACTCCATATACGAGAAAGTAAATACATGATATATTTCTGAAACTCCATTCCAAATTATTTATTGAAGGATAAGAAAATATTATATAAGCATTTTAAATGGTAAGACACGAATCAAAAAGTTATAATAAAGTTAAAAAGCAGAATTCGTCTTTTAGTAAAGCACACATATTTTATAAAAAGTAAATACAAGAGATGATGTCACAGTCTCACTCGAAACAAAAATTTCTTTTCAAATTTGGTTAACAAAATTATATATAATATAAAATTTTGCTAAGCAGAGGCCGAAGAGAGAAAAGACACTTTTGAATTTTAAACTTCGCCTTTATTTCATCCCGGGAGACATAATTTATGTACAAGAAGCGCGTACAAAACACGTCTATGAGATTTTTATAGGAATTTCTTTACACGTGTCGATTTAGGTAAGGGAATTATAGGATTCTTTTAAAAAGAATTCGCTTAGGTTGACAATTTTTTTCCCTTCACACGGAGTGTGGTAACTTGTCTACTACAGCAATTTTAGAACTCGTGTTGAATAAATTAAATAAAAAAGGTGGAATGGGATCAGGAAATAAGAGAACTTTTTTAGAATGAGGTTAATATGTGCTAAATTAAGATAAAACGTTGAGAATTAATTAGTGTTTAATTTAGATTTTAAAATGTCATTACACACACACACACATACACACACACACACACACACACACACAAACATATATATATATATATATATATATATATATATATATAATGAATTCTAAATAATCCTCGACTAAATAATATGTAATGTTATTTTGGTTGAAGCAGAGTTTAGGTTTGAAGACATAGACGAGACGTTGTATTTTTAATTTCGTTTTATTCTCTCTCTACCACAATCTAGGAAAGCATAATTGTTTACAAGAAGGCGCATCGCGACACAAAAGAAGAAGTAAGAAAGAAGGCAAAAAGGGCCTAACAAATGATCACTAGTCTTATATAACATGGGATTTCCGGCCACGCGCCAATTCAATACACGCGGTGACACCTTTTCAAGGGCACCGAGAATATCACTTTCTCTTGATACGTAGTAAAGATGGCGCATCATTTTTTTACAAAGGAATTAATTAAACCGAAAGTGGAATTGGATCACGAAATAATTTTTAGAATGAAATTACTATGGGCTAAATTAAGATAAAATCTTGGAAATTAATTAAATTGAAATTAGAATTAAAATATCATTTTATATATAATATAATATAAATTTCTTGGAACTCGGAAATGGTTCTAACGATTTGGATCAAATTTCGAATTTAGATAAGGATTTGCTTTTTAAGTTTATCTATGTAGATGTTGTTTCTGAAAAAACGCGATTTTACACAAAAAAAAAAATTTTATAACTAACCATTAGAGCCTTTTTCTATCTGTTCTCATGCTGACAATGTCATATAGCGCCATCTCGTAAATTTTTGTGGTACTTACATTGTTGCCATTGGATGATAACCGTCTGGTACCTCAAAATTCCGTGAGATGGCGCTGTTGGATGCGAGATGAGGTAAGATTGAAAAATATTCATATGTAATCATTATGTAATTCGTCTCTAAATATTTTCACACACACACACACAAAAAAAAAAAAAAAAACTGCCGAGCGAAGTTTGGTCTCCCAAGTATTTAAAATTTAAATTAACAAAGGTAATTGAAAGTTCATGTCTTGTATACGGAAGTCGAAGGATTAAAACATTTTACAAGTATTACAACTAAATATAGTGCTGCAATTAGCTGTATCGAGCCAGAATATATTTTCCTAATAAATGCACCGATTTTTTAGTGTTTAAAAATAAAGTATTTTTAAAATCACAATCATTCCTTTACAATACAATGTCAAAAGTAACTAAGACATACTTTGTTTGAAAACATGTCTCCTTTTTTCTTCCTATGAACATTTTCCTACTCTTGTATTCAGTGACGCTGCTATTCAAACATGGATTTTTGTAAAACGATTACAATAAAAATAAAAAGGGATTCGATACCATGAAATGGATTTTTCTAGGGAAAAAAGACATTTTCGTTTTGCTTGGTGCGCAATTTCTATTGAGTCAGATATTCAGTTCGGCTTTAACAAAAAAGAAAATGTAACATGAGAATTTATTTTACTGTGTGTTTTTAAAAAGGCATTCGTGACCTTTTTTTTTTTAGAAATGTTTTTGTAAAGTCAACAAACAGGAATGGAAACATATTTTGGGTGGAAACTGAAATAATATGTTAGTAAAAAAAAGAAAAATATCATTGAGTTAATGATATAAAATAAATAAAAAATTAACTAAATATATTTAAGAAAATTTAGCTCTTACTTTAACTGCTATATTAAAAATTATATTATCTCTACTATAAATAAAATAGAATGTATGCATATGTGTGTATGTGTGTTGACGCTTTAAGTATCGGACCATTTGACATAGTGCTTTCATATTTCAACAAATATTCTTTCGGAAGTAAACTCTGAAATATTAATCAATCTTTTAAAAGATTGTATCTATTTAAAATTTGAAATTTTGTAGTTTTTCCACGATAATTCTTGGAAGTAAAGGATGTCACAAAACTAACCAAAGATTCGAATTTCCCACCATTCGATTAATACGTATTGGCAACCCTATTAAAAAGAAATCATTTGACAGCTGATAGTTTAGTAATAGAAGAAATGGAATGTTACACGATAGAACAGCGTATTAACGCACAATTTGAATTAAATAAAAATCATAGCTTTTTTTAAATTGTGTTATTTTTATTGAATCGCAAAGTATACAGGATAGAGTTATGTATGGAATAACACATAGGACAAATGGCCTCCACGGTTTTGCTGGCACATATGCACTCCTTTGTCGAAATTTTTCATGACCATTTTGCATAAATGTGGCTGAATTTCTTTGAGGCAGCTTACCTTCCATACACGCCTGCTTGTGGGCTTGTTGACATAGCCTTCGACTTCAAATAAACCCATAAAAAGAAATCCCATGGAAATTCTCAAATTTTTGAACTATAGACATCATACTTTCATTATTTTTGTTCAACTGTGAAAACACGTTGTTCTATCGAGTAACGCTTCCTTTTTACTAGCCCTAAACTATCAATTGCCAATTGGTTTTTAATAGGTTTGCCAACACTTTACTGCACGAATGGTGGCAAGTCAAAATCTTGCGCTAATTATTAATTTTTTTTTGGGGGGGGGGGCACTCTTTATTATTGCACAAAACCATTTTTTAAACCACTTCGAATTTAAAAAATTAACTTTTTACACTGATGTAATGTGTTTAGTAATACTAAACATGTACTAAAATGTAAACTAAATACTAATAGTTTGATAGTTTAGGGCTAGTAAATAGTACTAATAGTTTGATAGTTTAGGGCTAGTAAAAAGGAAGCGTTACTCGATAGAACAACGTGTTTTCACAGTTGAACAAAAATAATGAAAGTATGATGTCTATAGTTCAAAAATACTAAACATGTACTAAAGATGTAATACTAAATAATACTAATGTAATGTGTTTAGCACGTTAATACAGAATGTTGACAATTTTTAGAAAAATATTTTTTGTATCATTTCTATGATCCATTTCCTTGCTGCATTGAAATTAAAACTGCTTTCAGGTTTTAGTTATAAAATTGATATCGTGATTTTATTCCTAAGTTGAAAGTTTTGAATGTGAGCGCATGATCTGCGTAATTTATATGATGGATAAGAAAATTAATTCGATTACCTCAAAATAACAATGTGTAATATGAAATAGATGACTCAGATACATAAGCTATTAAAATCTCTCCGTGTTGTCATGGCATTGGACTCCATTACGAAGTTTTATGTACATAATTAATAGAACAGTTGTAAAACTATTAAAATAACATGCCTGCTAGTTTTATATTAAACTAGCAGATTGCTTTAAAAATGTTTTTGAGAGAATTATGAACAGCAAGTTATGATTAAGGAATTTATTTGAAATGACATGCAATCAATATTCCTAACGAACCATCTGATTATCGAAGGCAGCTAGTAATGTAATTAAGTTAAAACAAAGAAAGCTAATGCAGCTGAAGAATTTAAAACACTGTAGCAGTTAATAATTTTATTCCAAATAAAATGAAAAGCACTAATGAGTGTGAAAATTATAGGGATTATTTTATAGGGAAAATTATTATTTATTATAGGGAAAATTATAGGGACGGAGATTATTTTTGCGTTCAATTTTAATCAAAAAATAATTATATTTACATAAGAGAATTCATATCTTTAACTGTGATAGTATTTTTCAGTATTCTTTTTTGCTCTTTGTTTTATTTTTTGTGACCTTTTACATCATTTTTAAGAAACTTTTAATTTATAACTGTGAATATTAAAATATGTTAGCCGCATTTGGTTACCAGCTCGTGAACTGAATATTGTCTATACTTTTTTTGAATCCGAATGAATCATCATCTTTTTTTTATTGCTTGTAAATCTTTTTTAAATATACAATTTGAATTTTAACTTCTTAATCGTTGTGGCCATGCGTTATACGAGTATCGAATTATCGCTTCATAAATTTATAAGCTAAAATTAGATAAATCAAAGATGCCGTAATTCGATACAATAATTACACATAATCCAGAAACATGTTAAGTCTCTACAGATTTTTAATTGATTCAGTAAAACAATACATTCTGGCCTTGAGATAAGTGCTTCAAGATAGTACATTAGTATAAGATAGTACGTCAAAGTGTTATCTGATTAGATAATAAAAAACAATTAAAAGATTAATATCTTTGTAATATTTTTTTTTTGTCGTGTGAGTATTTAAGTCAAATTTTTGCGCAGTAGCTTCTGAGGGAAAGACCCCTGAGCACCCGAGGGCAGAAGTCTGACTTCTAGCTCAAATGAAGATAGCACACATACACTCGCTTGCACAACCCCATTTTACAGGGGGGGGGGGGTCTCATTCACGCACTTCAGAGAGAAAACACAAGGGAGAGAACAACCATGCGGACGCCAGGTTAGGGGAAGACGCTTTATCCCTATGCCAGGACGCCGGCATATATCTTTGCATTGATTATGATGATGAAACTCTATGATAATAAACATTAGTCCAAGCCAAGTCTTTCTCGAAATATTTTCTTAGAAATTCCCTAAATTCATGCACACATACGCGCAAGCAACCTATATTCGTAAATATTCGTTAAAACCACTGTAGTGACTAAATACGTTATATCCCATTTTTAGGAATAATCACATTTTTTAAAAAAAACCTGAAAATATAATAAATCACTAACTTTTTTAATACAAAAAAAAACTTAACCAAATGAATGATATTGATAACATCATACGATATGAATTTAATTTAGCTGCGATAGTAGAAATTCAATTATGTATTTTTTCATTATTTTCGCTTTCCCCTGGAAGCATCTTCTGAAACAAAAGCTGTCGACACTAAAAAAAAATTGTTTATATCTTTTTAATATCAAATTGCATCCAATATTGTGCTGAAAAGCAAAAACTAAAGAAAACTGAACCTCATTTTAAATTTACAAAGAAAGCTTTTTTTTTTTGTTTGTTAATGAAAAACGAAACAGGTAATCTATAATGTAGCAGATAACCTCATTATTTACATCGCCTTAGGCGTAACGAAAAATTAGACGTTGCAATCATTATCAATTTCCAAATAATTCCTACTGTTTACAATCGATGATATTTGTATCTTATCAATATAATACCAATAAATAGAAGAAGGCGTCTCTTAACAATTGATTATTCCTAATTTAAATTAAGTTAAATATTAAATTTGTTATTATTTATAAACTAATTGGATGCAATTTTAGAATTTAGAATTCATCTTATAATTTGTATTCAGATGCATTTTTTAATCCTAGGTGAAATATCCGTGATATCATTAAATATTATTTTAATATCATATTTTTCGATGCAATATTATGCAATATCTTGCAATATAAAGGCATGACATATCTTATTTATAAAATATATTTGACAACATTCTTAATACTACATTCTAAAATCTTAAAACTTTAAACGAGCAATTCTTTTATATATATGTATAAATTTATTTCGTATATCTCAGAAATGACTTTAACGATTTGGCTAAAATTTTATATGTAAATAAGGTTTCGCTTTTTGAATTTATCTATATAAATGTATTTCCTGAAAAAAAGCGATTTTATATTAAAAAAACATTTTTTATAATAACTATTAGAATAAGCATATTCAACTTCCACTTCGAAGTGCGGGCAGTGCATTATAGTGATCAGAAAAACATGAATGACGCGTATGAAGTGGGTTCTCACTTCGAGTCGTGCTTATTGTTTTATTTTTAATTTATGTATTTAAATTTAAAATTTTTGCTTTTTAAATTTATCTAATATAGGTGCCTTTTCTGAGAAAACGAAATTTTAAACAAAATAAAGCCATTTTTTTATAATTGACTAATAGAGACTCTTTCTATCATGCTGACAATGTCTCATAGCGCCATCTCGGACCCGATTTCATAATGATAAAACTGAGTGTAAGTTCAAAAACATAAGTAATGATAGATAAACTGTAAAATGAATACTTTAATGTCACAGATTGTTTCGAATAACATGTTAAATTAAGTGCATTCATTATTTTTTTTTTATTTAAAGAGCTTGCATGGGTAGGTAAGATTGAAAAATAACCATATGTAATCAGTATGTGATTCGTATCTAAATATTTTCTCCAATAAAACAAGATTTTACAACAAAAAAAAAACTGCCGAGAGAAGCTTGGTCTTCCAGATATTATTCTACAGTATCTTATAATGTTGCATAATGTATTTAATCATATAAATACTGATACAGCCATTTTCTTTAATGGACTAAATATCAAAAAAAAATCTTCTATATACCAACATTAAAAAAAAAATCTCTTGATTCTATATTTCAATGCAATCTTTTCAACTATTCCCTCAGGAATATCCTCCAATACAAAGAATACCATTCTGAAATGAATCGAAAAATTTTCTGGAATACTTTTCTGGTACTTTTCCTGACAACCAAATTCGCCAGGAGGCTAAATCTATTCACCTGACAACTCACTGCATTGTGCCCGCTCAAGCAGAAATTTCTGGCTTCAGGTACACAAAGGTAATTTAATTCCTCCTGGGCACCACATGCGATATTAAACTCCACCAAAGCAAATGTCAAATCCACTTGTTAATTCTAATAGTCGGAAGTTACCCTTAACCGCGGGAAAAGCGAGACCACCCTGGTAACTTAATCTAGACGAATACGAATGGAGCGAAAATCTACGATGTAATATTTACTCGTCTTATACACAGCTAATTTAATTTCTAGACGAACTTGTCAAGGAGGATCTTTTCTGTAATTCTTGGCTATAGTGCGTCTTGAATTGGATGGCTTAGTATCTTCCGAACTCAAATTGAAATCGACAAATAAAATTGCATGTACGCTTTGAAATATATACGGTGTTGTCTGGATTCTGGGTTCTTGTGTTATAAGTTATTGTCAATGAACCGTAATGGATTGTGAAGTGATATCACTGAATAAATCATAAGATGGTGTTTTGAGGGTTGTTTATTATTCAGTTCTACAATCAATACTCATCTTCCGTGAATCATTTTATTGAAATGGTCTTCAATACGTGGAAGTAAAATATATTCAAGCCTTTTAAGCACAGTTTCAATAATATTCCTATCTTAAATCATGTCTCCATGAAGTGGTTTAAAGTATTACTCTAATGTAAATTCAAACTACAGAAACTAATTTCTGTGTCTGACTAATGTTGCTAGCAGGCTTTTATTATTTTGTATTTTCAGAAACAACAACCCATTAAATTAAATTTCAGGTATATGGTTCTGACTTTTGAGATTATTTCTTCAAATAACTTTCGAATTAATGCTATTACAAAATACTCATCAAGGGTTTTATTCAATGTTATTGAATTTAAATATAGTTACTTTTGATAACAAATCTAAATTGTATTAAAAGATTATCCTATTATACCGGGTGTCCCATAAACTTGTAAATACTTTAAAAATTCATAAAACTTGAAAGACTGGGTATATTTGAATGCGGTTTGCGAAACTATTATTCTCATGAAGGGGTTTTTTTTTTTTTTTTTTTTTTGATACAGAAAAAAAATAATTAAAAAATTGTTCAATACATACAAACAAATCAGTGGAAATATGCAAATTAAAGTCTTATGAAAGGCAGAATGAGCGATTGACACATCATTTCTAAAGGTTTGCATAAGGTTTGTATTAAGATGTTGACACTGGTGGATAAAGCACTATTGGTAAAGTTGTATTATGTCAGCAACGAATCGACGGCTGAAGCCTTACGAAAGTTTAGGACCCAGAAAAGATTGAAGAAAGGTTCAGGTCCGATCACTCCTGCTGGACTTGTTTCCCTAGTACGCCGTTTCGAAGAAACTGGAAGTTTGTGTCATCAGTCACGCAGTGGTGCACCTCGTTTAACAATAGTCCGTACCCCCGATGTCTCTTCGCAAATGGACACGCTAAGGGAACAGTCTACAAGTGCAGTCAGTAGCGCACGAGAAGTGGCACGAATAACTGGTATACCTAAGACTTCGGTGTACCGTATCCTTCATGGTGTATTGCAATTGTACCCATACAAATTGCAATCGCTACATCAGCTCTTACCAAATGATACAGCTAAGAGATTGGAATTCTCAAATTGGGCTTTGGCGAAAATTGAAGATGATCCGCGATGGCTGCTGAAAATATTGTAGACAGATGAGGCTCATTTTGCTTTGCATGGAGCAGTTAATACCCATAACTGTAGAATATGGGCACATGAGAATCCACATGCTTACACTGAGAAGCCCCTGCATTCACCACGGGTTACTGTTTGGTGTGGTTTCACTGCATCCATTATTGTAGGCCTTTTTTATTTTGAAAAGCCCTGTAAAAAAACAGGATGGAAGACATGTTCAGTTAATGGAACAAGTTACTTAGAAATGTTACAGAAGAAAGTGATACCGTCCTTATTGGATCACAATGTCCTTGACACAGTGACATTTATGCAAGACGGGGCACCTCCTCACATCGACACCGAAGTGAAGGCTTTTTTGAGAAGAACTTTTACTGAAGAACGGGTAATCAGCCGTCACTTTACACATGAATGGCCCCCACGCTCACCAGATTTAACACCCCTTGATTTTTGGCTATGGGGTTACCTTAAGTCTCTGGTGTAACCGCCATAGGCCAACTTCGTTAGTGCAGCTAAAGGAAGCCATTCGCCACGAAATCTCCTGCACTCATCCGGATATGCTGTATGATGCAGTTACCAGTGCTTCCAAACTGTTATTTGTGGTGATGGCGGACACATAGAACAAGTACTGTATAGTACTGGTGTGATACGCATGTAAACAATTGCTTTCATGCAAATAAAAGTATTTTTCCCGTAGAATTGTATGTTTTGCTTGTGTTTAGCGCCCTCTATCGACAAATTTTTGAACTTTTTTAGTATGAAAAAAAAATCCTCCTTCATGAGAATAACATTTTTGCAAACCGCATTAAAATATACTCATTCCTTCAGTTTTTATGAATTTTTAAAGTATTTACAAATTTATGGGACACCCGGTATATTGTATTACCTAAATGGAAATACTGGTACTCACTATACTATGCAATGATACTATAATAGTGGATTTACTCTAATGGTACTTAAATAATTGAACATTTTCGAACACCCAATGATTAGAAATAATAAAAGGCATTTCACATTTTATGAAACTTTTAGGGGACAAATTTTTTTCATTTATTTCAAAATTATACAACTCTATAAAAAATGCATTTAGGTAGTGAAAAATGTGGGATTCAAATAGAAAATTTATAATATTTAAAAAAATAAACATGAATTTAAATTGTTAAGAAGAAACTTTGTATTTTAATTATATGAGTATATTTATTTACTAAAATATTTTTTCAAAATATTTGCTAATGATATAAAAAAGCATTTTAATAAATAATTATATAATAAAATATTATTGTCTGCGAATATGTCATTCCTGTTAGAGTTTAAACAAAAGAATATAAGGTGTTCTTATTTTTATTTCACTTAGAATTTATTATATTCATTACTTTTTACTGCAATCTACTGATTGGAAAATTAGCAATATTTTCAAAAATACTAATTATTCATTCAAGCCTAAATTTGAGTATACTATCATTTATTAATGAAAATAATCTTTTAAATGCAAGAAATAATTAAACATATCTTAGCATGAATAATTAAAAAAATCATTCCATATGAATTGAAATGATGGAATATTAAAAAAATTGATTTTTGAAATTAATTAGTCTTATCTTTTGAACATCTATAAGCAATAAAATTTTTTCAATAAATTATAAAGATGCCCGAAAGGCATTAAGCGAAGAAGCTTCTGAATCGATACGGCCAAAAAAAATTGTTCTATCTCATACTTTACATATTAATGTAATTGAATAATTTTTATCAATAATTAATATTCTGAGACTCAAGAACTTTTATTTTTAAAAAAATCTAAGTCTGTTAATCCACTTAATTATTACTTACAATTTCATCCCATTCTCAGTTTTGTTCCAACAAACCAAACGACTTTTTTATCGAGTTGGAAGAAATATTCGAAGCCAATTAATGGAAAAGATTCAAAGCAAAAGAATTCACTGTAACCGCCCGCATTTTTAGTGCGGAATTATTTTCTGTTGAGAGAAAGAAAACTTTTATCGATTTCCAAGTTTCACTGATGAGATTCTTTAGAACGATCCGAATCGAATCTAATTGGATTCCGCGTGGTCATTGCCAAAAATGTTTGAAAACTGAAACTAGTTAATGGATTTTATAGGCTCAAAAGCCTTTCTAAATGCCAGATGGTCTTCATTAAAATTTATTCCAAAGTCCCACCCGCTGTTTCTTTGTTCTTGTTCTATTTTTAATGCAGCATTAGAATAGAATTTCTTCCCATTTTCCAAATTTTTGATGGTAATTATTAGAAACGAGCTTTTCAATTTAAATAGTGGCAGCGTTTTAATAACCTGCATTTCTAACTGTAAATACTTTTCATACTTTTAAAATTGATATTTTTTTAATTGAAATTAAAATTTGCTCTTAGTAATTAAAGATAATGATCAGCAAAAGTGAACAGGCTAAATAATAAAATACTGAAGCACTATAAGTTAAGAATTTACTTTAGCAAAATTAAATGCAATTGCTTTGCGGAATCGTTTAAATAAAGTTTCTTCTAATTTAAAAACAGCTATGATTATTTATTTATTTATTTTGTCAAAATGAATATTTCAATAGTAAGAACATTTTCGCTATGCTTATTGCAAATTTTGAAAATCCTTATTCTTGTATTAATCTATTTAAATTAATTCAGTTTATATAATGTTTAACAATATTTCGGCTATTTGGCTAGTTTAACCGTTGAATGCATCATCATTATGGCAAAAAGTTGGCCATCAACAAACGAACGAAATGTTTTTGTTTTCTTTAATTTCTTTTTGAGAAATCAAGAAAAATCATCTTCCTTTAAAAACGAAAGAGTTTCAGAGATTTTGAAAAACTTCGTTTGCATGAAACATGAAGATATTTCCTTTGTTTTCTGTAAATTTGGCCACAAAAATAAGAATCTTTAAAAGAAAAGTATCCTTTCTTATAAATTTAAAATTCAACCTAATGTGGCGATTTAAACCTAATAAGCAATCATATATATAATTTCTCAGCGAATTCTGTGAAGCTGTTTTGTCCAATAACAAAACAAAGCAAAATTATGTATGTGCGTGCGTGCGTGCGATTAAAGAATAATTAATTATGTGATTGTAAACTTCACATTTTATTTACAATTTGTTACTAGTAAGTTTCTTTCAGCAATATTTTTATTGTGTATTTGACATTGCATTTTTTTTTTTTTTGCAAACATTTTACAGGGAGATAAAATTTAATCTGTATATTTTAAAATATTAGGGAAACTAGAGAACTAGTCACACAGCCTCCAGTTTTGGAACAATTTTTGTGTAATATAAAAGCTCACAATTTCGATGACCGCCTATTATCAGTGGCCGCTTACTATAGTATCCACAGAAAAAAAGAATCCTCTAAGACTCTATTCCAATGTACATTTGCTTCAAGAAAAAAAAACCAAGACAAAATTCATCCAATACAATCACTTCACCAATTTTGCCAATTTTTGTTTTCAGATGAAAACTTATAATCCCTAGATTGAACCGCGATCACCTGTCTCCTCTTCCTCCATTTTTAAAAGAAATCGGATGACAACACTATTTCATTGTAATTTCTTCAAAATAAGAAAATAAATAAATAGAAATTCGGCTGAATTCTTAAACTCCAAGCACTGAATCGTTTCCACTAATTTTTATTTCATTTGACATTTACAGAGACGCCATTAGTGGTAGTTTATATTCCTGTACCTTCCTATTTTGAGATATATTTCAAAATATATCTCACCTTAACCCTTAACTGGGGAAGTGCGGTCTGTGAGACCACTGGCGATGGATTTTCTGTCACCCCTATTCTATTTTTAGCTCAATTGAATGAATTGTCCCTGTAGCTTCCTGTTTTATGACCTTGAATACACGTGCACTTTTTCAACCGATTTCAGCAGATGTTTTAAAAAATAATTCAGTTATTTCTTCGAGCGTGGTCTCTAAGACCGCATCTCTCTGTTAGTGTCCCAGTGATAAACAAGGCTTAGCAGATGGCACTAAAACATGGGCCCCTAAATATCATCCAATTTACTGATTCTTTTATGAAGCAGTGTTCCAGACACTTTTAAATGAAGAATAAAGTGATTTTAGTGATACGGATAATTGTACAGAAGAGTTTTTCTATGAAAGTTCACATTCAACTGATTTTGATATGTATGTTCACACATAATTAATTTTTCTAGTGATAATGTATTTTGAAAAATTCATAAAATATATTAATATACCAAGAAATATATATACAGAATTTTTAGGTTGATTTTTATACTAATTCTTAACCTGTATATTTAAAATGCCCTAGAAAACCGTGCTATGAAAGTGACACAAGCCGATAAAAAGAGGGCCAATTTTACCCATTGTCATTTTTTTTTTCATATAATTGCTGAATTTTGCATTATATTGTCTTCTATATACCTTCATATACTGTAAAAATAAATATGATTTAAAAAGTAAAAAGTAATATGCTTTTTCAAGAATATTATTTATTGCAACATGTCATTTGAGAAGAAAATGTATGTTCCGACGCATTTACTTTTTTCAATGATAATATATTTTAGAAAATTTCTAAAACATATCTATATATCAAGAAAAATATCTGCAAAATATATTGGCAGTTTTTCAAACAAATGCATTCATTAGAAATTTTAATTTGAGTGTAAATGAAATGCGGTCTCGTAGACCGCACCTCCCCAGTTAAGTCGTAAAATTTCACCTCCCCAGTTAAGGGTTAAGCTAGCAACCAGTCTCACTGAATTGGACTGATTTCACCATTTATTTTTGCCATTTTGCTTGTTGTTTGCTAATCATTCCGAATTCTTTATGTATATTTTGTACATTTGGTTCAAAAGAGACCTTTCGTTTGGTGTGGCAAGATGAAATTGTTTAAAATTGGTTGAAACCTAATTAATATCATAAATATGATGGGCGAACAGTTGGTCGCTATAGATGGCTAATATTAAATAATAACATTAATGGTTTTCATATGAAATTCACTGATGTCCGTCCGTGCTCAGTGGGCTACATCTAACGCGATTGCTTATCTCATTTATGGAGTTCAATTATTTCTGGAATGATTTAAGAAATTGAAACATGATGCTGCAGATATTAAGGCTTAAATCGATAAAGTCATTAGAACTATGGATAGATTGCAATCGTAGCTGTAATTTAACGCGATTGCTTAATCTAACGCGATTGCTTATCTCATTTATGGAGTTCAATTATTTCTGGAATGATTTAAGAAATTGAAACATGATGCTGCAGATATTAAGGCTTAAATCGATAAAGTCATTAGAGCTATGGGTAGATTGCAATCGTAGCTGTAATTTAACGCGATTGCTTAATCTAACGCGATTGCTTATCTCATTTATGGAGTTCAATTATTTCTGGAATGATTTAAGAAATTGAAACATGATGCTGCAGATATTAAGGCTTAAATCGATAAAGTCATTAGAACTATGGATAGATTGCAATCGTAGCTGTAATTTAACGCGATTGCTTAATCTAACGCGATTGCTTATCTCATTTATGGAGTTCAATTATTTCTGGAATGATTTAAGAAATTGAAACATGATGCTGCAGATATTAAGGCTTAAATCGATAAAGTCATTAGAACTATGGATAGATTGCAATCGTAGCTGTAATTTAACGCGATTGCTTAATCTAACGCGATTGCTTATCTCATTTATGGAGTTCAATTATTTCTGGAATGATTTAAGAAATTGAAACATGATGCTGCAGATATTAAGGCTTAAATCGATAAAGTCATTAGAACTATGGATAGATTGCAATCGTAGCTGTAATTTAACGCGATTGCTTAATCTAACGCGATTGCTTATCTCATTTATGGAGTTCAATTATTTCTGGAATGATTTAAGAAATTGAAACATGATGCTGCAGATATTAAGGCTTAAATCGATAAAGTCATTAGAACTATGGGTAGATTGCAATCGTAGCTGTAATTTAACGCGATTGCTTAATCTAACGCGATTGCTTATCTCATTTATGGAGTTCAATTATTTCTGGAATGATTTAAGAAATTGAAACATGATGCTGCAGATATTAAGGCTTAAATCGATAAAGTCATTAGAGCTATGGGTAGATTGCAATCGTAGCTGTAATTTAACGCGATTGCTTAATCTAACGCGATTGCTTATCTCATTTATGGAGTTCAATTATTTCTGGAATGATTTAAGAAATTGAAACATGATGCTGCAGATATTAAGGCTTAAATCGATAAAGTCATTAGAACTATGGATAGATTGCAATCGTAGCTGTAATTTAACGCGATTGCTTAATCTAACGCGATTGCTTATCTCATTTATGGAGTTCAATTATTTCTGGAATGATTTAAGAAATTGAAACATGATGCTGCAGATATTAAGGCTTAAATCGATAAAGTCATTAGAACTATGGATAGATTGCAATCGTAGCTGTAATTTAACGCGATTGCTTAATCTAACGCGATTGCTTATCTCATTTATGGAGTTCAATTATTTCTGGAATGATTTAAGAAATTGAAACATGATGCTGCAGATATTAAGGCTTAAATCGATAAAGTCATTAGAACTATGGGTAGATTGCAATCGTAGCTGTAATTTAACGCGATTGCTTAATCTAACGCGATTGCTTATCTCATTTATGGAGTTCAACTATTTCTGGAATGATTTAAGAAATTGAAACATGATGCTGCAGATATTAAGGCTTAAATCGATAAAGTCATTAGAACTATGGGTAGATTGCAATCGTAGCTGTAATTTAACGCGATTGCTTATCTCATTTATGGAGTTCAATTAATTCTGGAATGATTTAAGAAATTGAAACATGATGCTGCAGATATTAAGGCTTAAATCGATAAAGTCATTAGAACTATGGGTAGATTGCAATCATAACTGTAATTTGCGGAGACCAAAATCTAATCTATTCTGGTAATCTAGAAGATGAGAATGGATCTAAGAAAAATTCTAGGAAATTTTCGAAACAGGAAATTATTATATTTTGAAATACAGTTGTTTAAATCACTGAACAGTTGCGAATGATGTCGTCGAATATAATTTAAATGAATGGGCAAAGTATCTCTTTAATATGCAGACAATGGTAATCCCTGCCTGAAAACTATATTAAGAATTAATTGTATCTTAAATTATGATCGCATATTTAATTCAATACATTTTCAGGCATGTTACATTTCTAACTGAAGATTAATGGTTTTCTGCTAAATTTTTAATTAGCCACTAAGTCCAGTTTATATCCAGTCAGAAATGATTATTCCATGCATACCGGATATATCATGAACAATTACATTTGTTATTTAGATCATGATGAACAGTTTGTGCTCCGGAAATTGTATCTAATTGTTTTCATTCTTTCGATAATTTTGAAAATGAATAAAGAACAGAGTATAGTGATATGTTCTGCTTTCGGTCTTAAAATTTTAAAACTATAATTAAGAAATAAGATTTTTAATATTTTTTTATTTAAGACTTTATAAGAGCATGATATTGTTATGAATTTGTGATGTTGCTTTCCTACGCCTGTAATACCATCATACAAAAGGGGCCGCGGTAGCCTTTTGGTAAGGTCTCGGCTTCGGAACCGGAGGGTTTCAGGTTCGAGACCCGATTCCACTGAAGAACCGTCGCGTAAGGGGGTCTGTTGCACGTTAAATCCGTCATGACCAAACGTCCTCCCGCTGGTGTGGTGTGGAGAGGGGGTGCCAGCTCAGGTGCTCTCCTCGTCATCTGACCGTGGTTCAAAATTACGAGGTCCGTCCCAAAATAGCCCTAGTGTTGCTTCAAACGGGACGTTAATATAACCAAACAAAACCCATCGTCAAAAAGACAGTTTTATGGACAGCTGTGATGGATGCTGAGCAGATGCCTGATGAATGACCTCTTGGCCTTGACGATAAACATGTAGATTATTTGGCTACTAATTTGACAGCTTTGACTATAAAATGAAGATTCCAGAAACAATTGGAATTATGGCGATAGGATCATTAGGAGGCGAACTATGTCGACCTTCTAGAAGTTTCTCTGCCCTGATTTAGAAGCTACAAAATGCAAAAACAGAGCTGTAATGAATCATTTGTGTGGAACTCGAGCGACTAGTCTGCCATCTGCCGAGTCTTGTCAAATATTGAAGTAGCAACATGTCGTGTACTGAGTGGCCAGTCATATAGTCGAGCCAGTAGTAAGTCGGTACTCAAATTCAGCTAATGCGAGTAAATTGTGGAGATAGCAGACGTTTGAGAGTTGTGAATAATCATGTGAAGTTTCTCTTCCTGCGGAGTTCTCTTTGTCCATTTAGTGCTGTTGCGGTTATTTTCTGTTAATTTGCAGCTTATGGAATATTTCGTACTGCGAAAGCTGTTCTTCTGTACAGTCACCTGTTAAAATATTTTTATTAGTATATCTACAAATTTGTAAACATCAAAAAATATTGCGGATATGCTATTCAATATCCTTGCACTAATTGCAAAGTTTTGCACAGTTGTGTCTATTAACAATCATTAGGATTTATTGCAGATCATATATATTATTTAACCACCATAGCCAAATAAAACTATTGTGAGAGAAAATACTTCAGTCCTTTCAGATTGACTGGAAAATAATCAAGAGCTTCTTTTTGTCAGTTGTTCCTTACCGTGAATACTTTCTAAAATACTTCAAATATTTCTACAAAACAGAAATATACCAAAAATTGCTATTGAACTGCCAGATTAAAATTACAGAGAAAGTTTTAAAATGACTTTATACGCAGAATTACGTAATTTCAATCCATAGCTTTGTTGAAGACTTTTGTGTAAACAAAATTATTATAAAAATTCATTTGTTGTATTAATTTCAGAGGCTGGTTGAAAGTTGTCATGTAGAAAATAATGAAAAAATTCTGTAACTTTTCCAATTCTCGCCGTTATTTAACAATCCATTGCCTATTTTTGCCGCATAAACTACTGCAAATTATTCCTAAAAGAGAAAATGCAAATATTCTATGCACACATCGACATGATTTCAAGTTGATCGCATGATTCTTACGTAATAAATTTAACTATACAAATTCACTTATATTATTAATTTCAAGATTTGAATCAGATCTATAGAAGTCATTTAGATTTTTTTTTTAACTTCCAAGATGGCTTGAGGCCACGGTGCCCTGGTGGTAAGGTCTCGGCTTCGGAACCGGAGGGTTTCAGGTTCGTGACCCGATTCCACCGAAGAACCGTCGTGTAAGGGGGTCTGTTGCACGTTAAATCCGTCCTGACCAAACGTCCTCCCACTGGTGTGGTGTGGAGAGGGAGGTGCCAGCTCAGGTGTCGTCCTCGTCATCTGACCGCGGTTCAAAATTACGAGGTCCGTCCTAAAATAGCCCTAGTGTTGCTTCAAACGGGACGTTAATATAACCAAACCAAACCAATCCAAGATGGCTTGATTTGGCCATAGCATACTTTTAAAGCATAAATTACTGAAAATTGCACCTTTTCAATAAGATTATGAGCCGTGTGGTATAAATTCAAGCACATGGTAACTTCTCAGTAGTAAATTAAAATATTTAGTTATTAATTTAAAGAGCTGAATTAATTCTATAGTAATCATTTTAAGAATTTTATTTAAGTTATACTCAAATATCCTTTATTATTTAACTATCTAATTCTTACTTTTGATGAATAAATAATTTTTAAGTGTTGCTCATTTCACATTAATATAAATTTTGCTCATAACCTTCATATTTAATTAGTAATAATTTCAATGAATCTGATATTTACTTTTCTATCCCTTAATATAAATTAACACTCATCCTATAAATAAGGTTAAGCCACATTATCAACTAGTAATACATTTTATTTATTAACAGCTTTTTGCCCTCTCCTTCACACAAATAAATTTTTCAACAGAAAGATATAATTAGGTATTATCCACAGTAAAAATAAACAATACGGCAGGTAACTTTGATGCGTTCGTTGCCTTGCTTCTTCTACCGATAATAATGGGAACTTTCGAAAACCCTGGGATTAACGCGTAGGATGAGAAACTTTGATAAACGAGAGTGCCTACTCGTGCAGAAATTGGGAATTAGCTGCTGGTGATTCATCAATTGGCCGAGGGTCGTAAGGTGTTTTATTATGCTTATCCCTAGCAACGACGTCTACCTTTATCTGCCTTTCACAATCAATGAATGAATTGTTGTGTTTAAGATGATGGATTATTGATGTCAAAATCAAGCAAATATAGCTTTTGAATGTTAAAAGTCCAGTTTAATTCAGTTATATTAACGTCCCATTTTAAAGCAACACTAGGGCTATTTTGGGACGGACCACTTAATTTTTAACCACGGTCAGATGATGAGGACGATACTTGAGCTGTCACCCCCTCTCCCAAATTCCACACCACACCAGCGGGGGGGACGTTTGGCCCGATGGATTTAACGTGCACCAGATCCGCATAAACGACGGTTTTTTTGGTGGAATCGAGTATCGAAGTTGAAACCCTCCGGTTCCTAGGTCGAGATCTTACCACCAGGCCACCGAGACCACTGTTAAAAGTCCAGAGATAGGTCTTTTGCAATCAAAACTCAATGGATTGAATGTGGTAGTTGCTGTAGAATGTTGTCAGAATTGGCTAATAAAAACCATGTATGTAAATTATTTTTGTGCATTGTATCAATCGTAGTTTATGGAATCCATGGCTTCCTCGAAGAATAATATATCCACGAGGTCAATTGCATTATTACTATTTACCATGTACTCTCAACCCCCAGGGGGGCACCTCGAAATGAGGATGAGATGCTTCCAGCATGGTGGTTGGATCTCGCCACCCTGGAGGATACATTAATAGGTGGGGATCTGACTCCTCCCATCAATGACGGGACGTACTTCCTTCGGGGAAGGTTGTACCGTGGCAGGTGACGGCCCTTAGGACTCAACCACAGTTCCCGCCAATGTTGCTGTTACGACGGTCCGGTCATTCAGTTTTATGGTTTAAATCCGTGTGCCTTCGCGGCGGGTGGGAGAGTTAGATGGTTGACTTACCACGTACTGTCAAAACTTTCGAATTGTTCGTATTTTTTACTTTCTCGTAACATTGTATAGAGAAAGTACAGTAATCGTCAAAAAAATTCGAACTCGAAGTTTTGAAGAATTTCCGCACTTTAGACTTCCCCAACTTCTAAAAACACACTTTTGGAAAACATCTGTCTGTATGTGATAAAGATAACTCATAATTGCATTGAGTTATGGATGAAGTTTGGTATACGGTCTATGTACCGAAATCGTAGGTCTGTGTGTTCGAGTTTTGAATTGCTTGAATATAAGTTAACGCAATAACTACAAAATGAAGAAAGTTAGATAAAATTCTGTACACAGATTTAACATCTTTAGTTTAAACACCTAACAAATGTTGAACCAAATCCAACAGAAAGTTGACCGGTACTTTCAGAAACATATAAACGTGATAGCTCAAAAACTCAATGACTTAATAATATATCAAAGTTGGTATGGAATTTGATGACTACAAGTACAGTTTTGTGTCAAATTTTTGTCAATCGTGTCTAAAACACAAATTCCATTTTGTTCAACTATTAACCAGATGCCAGGGATTCATCGCCAAATAACTCGCCAAGGATGATATGATGGATTCAGTAAAAATGCTAAATTCACGCCAAAAGTTAATATTTCATTGCTGTTGTATGTCATTACCAAGCAAGGCGTTCACTCTCATAACACCTTTATTCGAGAGTATGTGAGAAATCTTTCGGTAAACCACTCCCATTGGTGCAAATCTGATGCATTTTCATTTTTTTTTTTTTCAATTACATGGAAGAATTTCGCGTGATCACCTGTGAAATCTTCATGATCTAAATCTCTGATTTAAAGATTGTTCAGTTTTTATAGACACCTTTCTTTTTAATTTCTGTTATACGAAGTATACAAAGAAAAAATATTGTAAATAAAATAATATTGTCTTCTAACTCGAGATTTTGAGGAATTTCAACCTTTCGTAACTCCCTGAATCTCAAAAACCCACTTGTGAAATTATGTCTCTCGTTGAATATGATAACTAAAAAGCATTATGAGTTAAATAGAAGACATTTGGTATATTGTCTTAACATTACTTTCTATCGTTTTCTGACCATGATTCAAAAATGTAAATTCCGTGTCTTATATCAAATGTATGAAATTATGCGTTTTATCAAATTTGTAAACTCATATTAAATTTTGAACGAAATGCATTCAAATGTCTGTCTATCCGTCTTTTCAAATACAAGATAATTACCGAACAAAATGATAAATAATTATGAATCAATAAAAATAGCATTAAAAAATTATTTGTAAAGCATTTACTCAGATCTTTCGGAAGAGTTAAAATTTATCGTTCAGAATCAAAATTTGAAAACGATCGCTGTTGGATATTTAGAAGACAAACATTTCCAGGATTTCGTACTTAAATCAAAATAATAAAACCTGAATAAATAAAAGTAAATAAAGTTTTAAAAGAAGCAGAACTTCGAGAGGCAATTCCCCCATTACATTTAGTTAGATTTATAGTTCTTCAACTTTGTGAATCAAGAACGGCTCCCCTAATGTACTCGAGGTAAAGTTTTCAACTATTTACTTTCCATTACTTGATGAATGATTGATTACAAAATTGGGTATCCAGACGGATGACAGGATTTTTTTCCTTTGGAAAATGGCTGCCTTTTCTTGGAAGTCAATTCTTTAAAAAGAAAAAAAAAACCTTCGTTTAATATTTGATGATCGGGAATCAATTTTTTCACCATCGTGGAAGAAAGATTATTTGCATATTAGCCTAGATGACGGCTGCATTTTTTGCTGCATATCGGGAACGTTTTCTGGATCTTGTGTAATAATCTTGATTTAATGTAGTAGAAATAATTTTAACCCTTTTTAATTATGATTCGAATTGCATGATTGAATGATTTAATTATATTTGAATGAAATTAGAATTAAACAAATAAAAATTCATTCATTTGACCATTTCCAAAAAAAAAAAAAAATTATCGCTTAAGTGCTAGTTGAAAAATTAGAATTCTGTGTTGAGCATAAAATCAGAATTGTGTGTTTGGAATTGTTTTTTTAAATTATTATCGTTCTAAGGTTTCCTCGTATTTCGTTTATATAAAATTTCTTCTATTCTAATAATAATTATTTTTGTCATATATTTTAAATGTATACAAATTTTTTTAATTAAATAAAAATTCATGCAGCCAGTAAAAGAAAGTACCGATTTACATATTCATCAATTTCTTCATAGATTAATTACTCACATTATTAATTAGAATTTTTTGTTACAATATGAAATATTAACTTCGAGAATATGAGTATAAATAAACCACTGAATAATATCCTCATTTCGTTTAACTCATCACATATTTTATTTAAAGAATTCAAAATGTTACTGCGTTTGCTCATTTGCTAATATTTTGATAACGCATCTTTTTCTTGGAAAATCTAAATATCACTTAGTTTTATATTTACTTATCATGATATGAATTAATTACAAATATTATATCTTTCGTAATTCCGATATATTATATTGTTCGAATATTATATCGTTATGCTAATTAAATACGAATATCGGGGCCTCGTTGGTCTGGTAGTAAGGTTTCGGCTCGTGAACCGTAGGGTTTCAGAGTAGAGACTCGATTCCACCGAAGAACCGTCGTGTAAGGGAGTCTGTTGCACGTTAAATCCGTCGGAGCCAAACGTCCTCCCGCTGGCGTGGTATGATGTAGTGTGTAGAGTGGGAGGGAGAGGCTGACAGCTCAGGTGTCGTCCTTATCATCTGACCGCGGTTCAAAATGACGAGGTCTGTCCCAAAATAGCCCTAGTGTTGCTTTATAACGGGACGTTAATATAATTAAACCAAACCAAATCAAACCTAAATACGAATATTATATCTTTCACGACTAAATCTCAAATATTGTGTTGCTTTTTAGGGGGGGGGATGAGGGAAGGGTTTTAATCCTTCGAATCTATTGTATCACAAATTGGTTTTCTTTCAAAATATAAACAATTGAGTAATTTGAAATTACTATGTATCTGACCTATTAGTCGGTACATTTTAAAAGAGAAGAACGAACTCTGCATAGCATTAAAATCTAAGTGCTAATGGATTAACCTTTAGATTATCATTATTTTTTTTTTTATTTTGGAATGCTTTTTAAATATGAGCTTTTTGTTTTCAACAAAAATGTGTCATACAGGTCTGTTGAGCTTATTCATACTAGATCATAAGCATATTATAAGGGGGGGGGGGAGATAGAATGGTGGAGCAAACGTGTTCTACTAGTACTGCTAATTATTAGGTTCCATTGGTATTTAAAGAAAGGGGGGGGACTACAGCTTATATCTTACAAGCATTTGTTTTTAGAACTGTTTACACCGAATACATTTAAATTAATATCATGCTTGATAAAGATGTAACGTATAGTTTGCAAAGTGGAATTTGGCAGATGATGCATAAAGTTTTCATTCTTTTTTTCCATAGCATCCACTGAACTCTGAACAGTGGAACAGTATTCATTGAATTTTAGAATTGGTAAAATCTCATTAGCGTTTATATTCTATTTCGTGGAACGTATGTATCTCATTAGACTTAGAAGTTAAGTTTAAGGAATTTAAATCGGGAAAAATATTATGTGGGATATCTTCTGATATTGCTCTGTAGGAACGTTTTTTAAGATTTCACAAGCCAGTGGTAACTTTAATAAAAAGGAATATTATCAATTTCGGCGATCAGCTAACTGATTGCTCACTTTATTAATAATATAAATTTAGTAGTTTCAAGCAACTTTGATGAATTACATCTAATGACATCAAAATGGAATTACGATTTTAAGCTATGTTGCACTTTAGACAAATAGCATTCTTATTGGTCTGCTGTGTTTGGAATATTTAGAAGGAAATTGAAAAAAAAAATCAGTCCGTTTCTTCGATGCCGGGGGGTGGGACTATGCTAAATTTTAATCTGGAATATCACTCGAAAATGGAGGGAAGATGTTGATCTTTGAAATGGTGTAAGTATCTTGCATATGCATCCATCATAAGTATCTTCATCTTAGCATTTATCATGAACAAACATTCAATAATAATTTAACTCTGCCTTTTCTCTGCATTCACTCTGCCTTTTCTAATTTTGTTCGTACACTAACTAGAAGAAGGATAGTTAAAATATCAATGTAGAATATTTTTTAAATTTAGTTACCTATTATGGTATGTGTGTTGAATAATCATATATGCAATGAATGTTCCTTCTTTACAACAATTAAATTTTTATAAAATGTTATTGTATTTATAATAATAATAAACGTTTATTCCTGATGAAAAATGAAATGACTGCTTTTTACTCAAAATATTTTATCCAGTATTGGAAGTGTGTTTTTATTCCTTATGCTTTCTATTTATCTTTCATGCTCATAAAGAAAATTCCCACTGAAATTATTTTCACCTTCTTCTGCAGGAGATAAATATCTATGTGAAATATTCTCTATGACATGCTCTATCTCAGCAATGGTAGAAATCACTTAATGTTTGTTACATTTTTCGTTTTTTGCCGCCATTTTGCTTAGATTCTTTCCTGCACTAATCATCTAGCTTGGTTTAAGTGGCAGCAAGCATGCCATTTCAAAAATGTAAATTTGGAAATTTAAATATACAATAAAAATAATATATCTGAGGGGATCAAAATAAATGGATAATACTGCATTTTTGTTAATTTTTTGTACATTATCTTACGTTGAATTTTTAAAAATCAGATGAATCTATCGATTTAAAATAGAGCATATACTGAAATAAGACTGTTTTTGTGAAGAACTATTATAAAATTACGAAACACTTTTTTAATGCCTAATATTTTTGAAAATAAAATCATTAATTTTCCGAAAAAAATAACATTTTGATATCGTGAGATTCCAAAAAGTGCAATGAATCCGATATAAAATAAATAAATCTTGCTTGCATTTATAATTTAGTTAATTGTACTTTTGAGAAACATTTTTAAACAAAAAAAAAATGAAAGTCTTTTTTCTTTTAATCTTAACATAAGGTTTATATTTCCACTCCCAAATATAACTATCGTAGTTTTAGGGTTCAACATGCAATTTTCAGTTGATGACATATAAAGCCAGTTAATTTACTTTAATGTACTTCTTGCAGCTAATTTATATTAATGCACTTTGTTTGTAAGGAAACATGTTGGCATTCCCTTACCTATTTCCTGATGTTTTTGTCATATTCGAGAACTACAAGAGTGTATTTATAGAAATGACATTTTAAATTCAGGTTAATTAGGAATAAAATCTGCATGCTCATTCTTTTTATTTTTCATATGGTAATTATGAATTTTTTCTGTTCCGGAACAAAATAAACAGATTTTAAAAAAGGATGAAATTCTTGTAAACAAATCTGATTAAACTCGAGTATTGTTATTTGTATTTAATCATCCATTTTTTAAAGCAAAGAACGAGTTCTAGTTTTTTTTCTCGGATTCGTTTAATTTTAAGAAATTCTCTTCTCTACAGAAGACATCATTATTATTTATAGCTTTAATATTTAAATTTCTTTTCCATTAAGATAAAATAAATCTATAAAGTAGCAGCAATAATTATTTTAACGGTTTATGGAAAAACAAAATAAAAACATTTAGAAGAAATTATTTTTTTTTCTTTCGATACAAAATACAATATTATTATTTATAGCTTTAATATTTAAACTTCTTTTCCATTAAATTAAAATAAATCTAAATTAGAAACGTTAGTCATCTTGACGGTTTATGAAAAAACTAAGTCAAAACGTTTAGAAGGAATTCTCCTTTCTATTTGATACAAAAGGCAACATTATTAGTTATTATGTTGTTATTATTTATTTTCCATTATGTTAAAATGAATCTAAAAATAAACAGCATTAGTCATTTTGACAATTTATGAAAAAAACTAAATCAAAACATTTAAAAGAAATTTTTTTTTCGATACAAAATACAATATTATTATTTATAGCTTTAATATTTAAAATCATTTTCCATGAAATTAAAATAAATCTAAAAATAAACAGCATTAGTCATTTTGATGGTTTATGGAAGAACTAAATCAAAAAAAAATGTTTCATCAATTACAAATGTAGTATTTAAAATAACCTAACAGCTACAGATATAATTGACAAAAGCGATATTGTAATTCAGTTTAATTGGAGAAGTATTAAATATATTTCATTGTCATCATAATGTAATTCATTTCTTTATGGTCTATTTTCCTCTTAATGTTCAAAAATATCCTGCTTAAAGTAATATCGAATTACCAGTATTATCGTTTGGTCTTATTAATATGCATTACAAAACACATTATATGCATATTAACACGTGACTGTATTAAATTTAATTTTACGATTTGCGGTTATGATCACATGACGAGAACAACTCTGAAGCTGGGTAACAAATCATTTTCTAGATTTCCACGCCACATTAACGTGAAGAAAATGTCGATTCAATGTGCATAATTACATATATGAAAAAATATAATCTCGAATTTAAGATTTTTAATGCTCAAAAAAACTTTTCTATTAGTTCCCTATTTCCTATATCATAAAAAATATAATTAGGAAACATTTTTTCAATTAAATTAATGGCAAATCCATCTTTTAAATTTAGTCTTATCTTAGAAAGCATTTATTCGGATAGTTCCTCTGAATACATAAATCTTTACCAAAAACGTAAAAGAATCGAGCAAGAAGAACTTAAGATTAAAAAAAAAAAGATTTTTTTCCCCTTCATACTGAATTAATTACTCAATTTTTTTCCTCATATTAAATTGCAGAATAAACTCATAAGATTAAGGAAAGAAAATATATAAGCAATTAATTCATGAGATATTTTAAAACCATCAATGATCTCAATGAGATACTTGAGAAAAAAATTAAGGGAAGAATAATTTTATAATTAGAGTAAAGATTGTGCTAAAAGGGAAAAAAAAATGTAAGATTCCTTTTGATAGAAAAATTCAAAGAATTTTAATTCTCTTTTTTACTTATTTAAATTTTTTTCAGTTTGGATTAGTATTTTATTATAGATAAAAATATATCTTTTATATTCACGTGAAGCTTTACTGAGAAGATATCAATTCGTCTGCCTGCATTATTTTAAATAGCTATGAAGCAATAGCAAAAAGTTTTCTGTTAAAAATTTTCGTTTGAGGATTATTTTATTTAAATAAATTTATAACCTACTATGATCGAATATTTTTAGCTATAATTGGATTTTAAAAAGTTTGAAAATTTAGTACTGGTATAAATACATTCCTTTCATTTATATAATGGAAATTTTTTTAAATAAAAATAAAAAAAATGTTTTTTTGAAATAAACTATTTAGTTGAGGATTTAAAAATTGGATTAAGAACATGAAAATTGATATCTCAAATTTCTTGGATTATTTACTAGTAAATGAAAGACAATAAATTTTGCAACACTTTAGTAATAACTATACGAAGCAAACACAATGTCTTTTTCAAATATTACTACGTATTTTTATTTTTAAACAATTACATTTAATTATTTTGTGTATAAAACGAAAATTGTCTGCAATCTATTTTAAAGTATCCGACTTGGTAAAAAACACGAATTTGAATGAAAATTCGCATTTATTTATTTATTTATTGCAGTTTCAAAAAATAAGTATGTTTCTGTTTCCAATGATATCTTTATTTTGTCTCTATATCAATTAGGAGCCAAATTATAGCAAACTGCTGGCATGTAAGTGATGCTTATTTACAAGCATTTAAAACCGTTAAATGCATTTTCTGAAGAATGAGTTTTTTCGTAATTCTACTGTACGAGTGTCGTCATATCTCAAACAAATAATCAAGATATCTTAATGAAATTTGTATTTAGTGCTCATTATGTTATGCAGAATGTTATGAACTTGAATTTGATATTGAATGCTCTAGAAGTGGATTTATGATTGTTTAATGCAAATATTGTTGAAAAAATTCCAAAATTTCATATACTACACACAATTTTTTTATTTTTTAATGAAATTTTTAGATAATAGTTAGTTACATTGTAGGGTATATTACACATGTAATGTTACAAAGAAAATGGAAAAACTGTAACAGTTTTTTCTCTAGAACAATATTAGTTTTTGTTAATAAATGTTACACTTTCCATCAAAATATGCTTTTATTTCAAAAGTTACATATATATTTAAATAATTTCATTTTTATTCATCATTTTATCCTTATGTTAATATAAAATATCATATAGATATTAAAATATTTGTCTTTTTAAATTACATCCTTCATTTTTAGGTTTCAGTGCTGCTACTTTCCCTAGTTTTTAAACTCTGATTAAGCCTAAATGACTTCATTGTGAAGGACTTTTAACTTATCTAAATATAAATCGAGATTTTACTGCCAATTACAGTATTTTTTTTTCTCATAACATATTAAGCACGGAATTCTCATTATTTCCCGGTTATCTAAACAACCATTAAGCCTAAATTTCTTCAAACCGAACAGAACATATTTTTAGTATACATATCTGTAAATCGATATTTTCGCCTTGATCACTAAATCTTGATTGCAAACCGAAACGGCAGCGCATGACACATAAAAAAGGATCTCATTATCAGGAAACCTATACAGGGAAATATATATATTCCCTCATTTCTTATTCACTTCACCATTATCTTGCAGTAAACGCCGTTACATTCTGATTATCAAGAATTCCATCATTATGGTCGTTATACGAGAAATAATTCAACTCCTGCAGTCTTCTAGTCATAAAGGCCCACTCTCATAATCAGGAGCAGGTGATTACGGAGGGAGAGCGAGGTGTGCTTACCCCCTCCCCCCTCCTCTTGTAGTGTGGAAGCAGGTAAAAAAAACCTGGCAGCAACTTTTGCTTAATTGTGATCGGCGCGTACTGTAAACGAGTTTATTCCAATTTATAAAATAATTATAAAAAGGTTTAATGAGGCGTAAGTTTAGCAATAATCAGTAATTGGCTGGTTATATAAAATTTAGTTAGTTAGTTTTTTTTTTTTTTTTTTTTTTTTTCAATTCTGAATGGAGATATTTTAATACAGTAAATTCCGTGGTATTTATTAAATGCAATTGGTAATTGAGAGATATCGTTTTCACTACTGATGAAAATAAGCGTAAATGAAATTCATTAGTTAAATCGATTATTAAAATCAGGAGAAGTAATAAAATGTGGCTTTGTTTTTTACATTAAAAGAATCGATTATAATAGTAATAAGCATTTACATTAACTGGAACATTTAATAATTCCCCCGAATTGGGGATTTCAAAATAATTGTTGAGACGACATGAAAGGAATTTAAATTTTATTTCATAAAAATTAGAATCTGCTCTATTTATTAGAGAATAAAATTATATTAACAAATGATATAACGCATTTTTGATATAATGCAGGGTATCCGAGATGTATAAGACAGATCGCAAAATTATGTAAAACATAAACTGTAAGATACAGAAACAACATTTTAATTTTTAATTTCTTGTATTAGAACTACTTAAACATAATAAAAACTACTAAACTATAATTACTAATACTACTTGCTATAATACTATAATACTTAACTATAACTAAACCATTTTTATTTAAAAATATATAAACCATTTTAATTACTAGTTTTTATAATATTTTTAATTATTTTTTTGTTACTGTTGTGTTCGTTTTTTCCCCCTCCTTATGTTTTTTTTTATTATTATTTTTATTTTTGTAGTTCTAACTCAATACAATGGATCGCTTTAAATTCTTTTATTTAACTTCTTTAATCTTATTGTACTTTCCACTGCTTTGCTTAGATTTTTTCAAACAAACAAAAAAATAAAAGAAATTTTATGCATACCATTTTGAAAAATTGACTTTTTCTCCTGAAATTTTGTATGCTTAGTGAATACAAAAATGTTTTTTTCCAAAATCAGGCTAACCATTTTAAAACAGGATTTCAAATTAAATTTAACCTTTTATTTTATTTTTAAAAGTAATACTAGAATTTTCTGTTTAATGAATGCATTAATTCTTATTTCAAGATTTAATTCTCCATATTAATAATGCTCTTGTAAATCTCATTTCGTACATTTAATGTAGAAATTGAAACCGTTTCAACTCTCTTTTTATAAAGTAATTTTAAGCTTATAGGAAACATTAAAAAATGTTTTTAATATATATGTTAATTAAGAACAGTTATATTAACGTCCTTATTTAAGAATATGCATGTAAATAAAAAAAGTGTTTAATGAATTAATTTTGAAAAAATTGTCAACATTTTCAAAACATTTTGTGCAGTTAAAATTTCATTTTTTATATAATTGTTCGCTTGAGAATAAATACTAGAATAAAAAAATTAATAATAAAAAATGAAGTATAAGAAAACGTGATAAAAGTAGACTTAAATTTATAGCATTAATGCTGGTTTAACCACTTATTATGAAAAAAGTACAACATTTTACATTATGTGGAGTTTATTCTCTAACAATTGTTGTATTTATATAATAATTGTTTAATTATTAAATTTATAATTTAATATTTATTATATTTATATTATATATGACAATTTAGATGTGCATTTTTGGAAAAGGTCGAAACTGTTAACTGGTTAAGTAAGTAACGAGCACTTAGTAAAATTATTTTATTCGTCGTTTATTTTGTATTTAATAATAAATTATAGAATCAGATCGTTCAGATCCAATAATTAAATATTTATTTTATATGAAAAATTTTAAAACAGAAATAATATCAAAATTCAGTTGTTTTTTTCAGTAGCAATAATTTAAATTTTTCGAGTTAAATTACATAATTCTGGCTTTTTTGAGATCATTTGTTTTACCGGGAACATTGGTTGCGCTTAATGTCATTTAAATTTGTTATATATAACTTGATATACATGATTCCATCAGCAAATTTTTTTTAAGCAAAATTGTGAGAGATGTAGAAAATTAATTTAATTAATTAAATTAAATTAAATTAACAACTTTACACCTATGCTCTTTATTGTATGCATGGATATTTCAAATGGAATTGAATCTCAAGGCATTATAGTGTCTTTTAAAAGTTAGGTGTCGCGGTAATCTGTTTCAAATTGCGCTTTAGATTTGCAGTAAAATAATATTACTTTCTGATTCTTCGTGTATACTTTCTTTTCTTCTTTTTTATCTTTCAACAATAGACAAAAATCACAAGATTAAATATTTGACGAAACTATGAAAACAAATTAATTTCATTCCAACTATGCAGTATATTGTTAAAAAATCATGTAAGAAAATTTATTTGAAAAATTTTAAGAACAATGAAATTGATTTCATAAAAGGGAGAGACAGTTATTTTCAAATTCCAGAATGGTGTAAAAGTCAGTATTTTGCAATAATATTTTCTGCGGTTATCGTGAAAGAGCATTAAAAACTTATTTTTATTTTTTAAATTAATATTTTAAAACAAATCTTTCGGAAAGACACATTCTCACTGTTTATGTGCTAAATTTAGAAGCTGTTTGTCAACGGTAACGCTTGCAAAGCATCAACAAACACATTATCCTTTATTACTTGTAGAAATGGAGATTTTTTCCTTAGGTAGAGACTTTAAATGTAATAAGAAATTTTAGTTGAAAAATATTTGTTTATGCAAAAAAAAAAAAAAAAAAAAAAAAAAAAATGAATTCCAATGTAAAATGTGCAATTTTTTTTTTTTTTTTTTTTTTTTTGCAAAATTTGGCGAAAGATACACATAAAAAAAAACTATATAAAACTTCCGGCATGGTGACTGGCTCTCGTAGCTCTAGTGGGTGCAAAAATGATGTAGGGTCATCTACCTCCTAATAATCAGGGGACATTCTTCCTATTAGATGGTTGTACCGTGGCCGGTGATGACTCTTAGGACTCAACCATAGTTCCCGCCATTGCAGTCGCTGTGTTTCGATCACTCTTGCATAACTTAGTCTTTGATCATTCATGCATTTTCATCCTTAATTGTGGAATAAAATAGTCAAGTGTAATTTACCATATGTATAATTACCATATCTATAATTCTTTTCTACGTACGTGCAGTTACAAGATATACAACTGAGAATAACTGTGTCGGTTTTCTACAATTATTTAGCATTTGCCGACTCTAAAAACCAGTTGTATCTCCAGGTATTATCGGTAAAATAATTCTCAATTAAATATTTTTATGTAATTGGCCCTTCAGGGCTTCCTCAGCATTGTATTTTTAAACTCGAAATTTGATAGATCAGTGACATGCATTATTTAAAAAAAAAAAAAAAAACTTACATTTTCCCTCTCATTATTTATTCCTCATACGACCTAACTTTTTGTTATCTTACCAAATTTTAAACTTTAATTTCAAAAACGAAAGTTATTAAATTTCAACTAAAGAGAAAAACAATTGTTTCGTAAAAAATTTCGTAACAAAAAATCTTTTGTAAAAATTTTTCTTCGAGTCTGGTCAAATTTTAATTTGAGTTCAATTAATAAAATATTAAGCGAATTATTGGTGTTTTTCCTTGATAACTTCCGAAAAAATTAAAGCAAAAAAAAAACGATTTTTAAATTATTTTAAAGATGACTTCCGAAAATATTAAAGTATAAAAACGATTTTTGCATCATTTTAAAATTGAAAAAAAAAATTTCTTTTCAAGTTTTTAATGAATATTTTTTAATAATTTTTTAAGTTATTTTATTCTTCAATTATATATTTCATAGTGAAGGTAAAATTAAAAACAGTTTTTCATTGATGATATTATTATATCATCTTGTCTCTTTTATTTCGTTGATGATTTTAAATGTGGATATTCGACATATTTTTCCATGTTAAGTAAATTTCAATATTAGGCATATTTTTAATAAAATTTTGAAATTTTACTATTAATGTTTAATTTGAGAACGAAGCCATGGTGAATATTTTTAAAGTGTGCTTATTTCTAATTATTTCAACTATTTCCTGTGATACATTTAATTGTATAAAAATATTGTGAGAAAAAATTAAATAAATGCAGAAACGCTGTAAGGATTCTAAAATAGTATATATTATTTGTCCATCGCAATTTGTTTATAAATATTTTACCGATGAAGTCATTAAGACCTACTGGCACAAAATATTTAATTGAATTTTTTTCGTAATCATTGATCTTTCAGAATCAACTGATCACCAAAGGCTACTAATTGAAAATAAATATTTAATAATTGTGAGTATCAACTTTAAAAGAAAAAGAGGTTATCATCGTTAGATAGGCATTTTTCTTTTCGTTTCAAAATGGCTTAAAATTTTAAAAATAATTTTTTTCGTATGATAGTTTCCAAAGTTAGCGCCAGAAAATATAGAAGTTATGTAATAAAACTAGCTGCAGTGGTCTTTTCAAAACTTTCTCGCATACTCTCTAATAAGCTTGTCATATCCAAGAATGCCTTACACGGCATTGGCAAACATTTGTTACGAAATATTAACTTTTGGCGTGAATTTGACATATTCGCTGAATTAAATCCTATCATCCATGGCGAGTGCTTTGGCGACTAATCCCTGGCATGCGTTAATAATATGCAAAAATCGAATTTGCAATTTAGACACATTTTTCCAACCGATTGAAATAAAAAATTGACACAAAACTGCACTTGCTGTCACAAATTCTCTTATCAAATTTTATATATTTATGTCATCGCGTTTTTGATTTATCCTTTTTACTTATTTCTAAAAATACGGACCGATAGACAGTCAAACTAGTTGGATTCGGCTCAAAATGTGGTAGGTATCTTCACTATAGATGTTAATTCTGTGTATAGAATCTTATCTGTCTAGCTTTCTTTGTTCTTTAGTTATCGTGTAAACTTATATTAGAACAGACAGACGGACGGATTTCCTCTGAATAGATTTTATTTTATTCAACATTTGATAGAAATCTGCAAATTTAGTGTAAAAATTGTATACCAAGTTTCACTATTTAACTCAAACATTTATATCTTTTTCACAAAACAAGCAGATGGACGAACATTTTCCAAAAATATTTTTTCCAAACTGAGGAAGGACTAAAACCTGCAGATTCTTCAAAATCTCGAGCTCGAATTTTTTGACGATTACTACATTTTCTCTATATTACGTATACAAGAATATAAAAAAAGCATCAACTATGTCAAACCATCAGTGTAAAAGGTAGCTTTAGATGTCTTCAAAAAATTTTTTATTAATGTCAGTCGAAAAAGTTTGGTTCCATAATAAACAGTCACAATCATTTTTGCCACATATTATGAGTGACATTCATATATAAAGAAGTGAACAAGAAAGTTAAAAGGAGAATTATCTGAGATTTTTCGGAAACAAATTATCTACTTCAAAGCAAACACGTCCGCGCAAACCGGCACGCCACCCGTCTTGTCTAGTTTCTTGTCCCATCTACTGGTTTCATTTATTTGACACTTAACTAACTTGCTGACTTCCCCTGCCTCTGGCGTGCCGTGCAGCGGTCTCTTCTTGAGCAGAGAATGACGTGCACGTCATGTTTATGTCTCCACGAGCTGACATACACTTTTTGACACCTTTTCAGTTTTTATACACTTTTTGAAGGCGTCTGCATTTTATTTGTGCAGCATTTTGACACCTTAACGGTCTCGCAGACGAAATTCGTGACATGATCTGTTACGTGCGAAACCTTCATTCTTCTTCCTGAAAAAAAAAAGTTTCAGACTTGTGTCCACATTTGGAAAATGTAGGCAAATTTTATGCAGTATAAACAAAAGGTTTATAAATTTTTAAAATATCAAAGTAAGTGATAGCGAGTTATCTTTAAAAAATCTAATCCCGTACTTTGCAATGTTGAAGAATTACTTTCTGGGAAACTTACTGGAATAGTGTCCCTGAAGCTTTCTCGCATACTGTGACATAAAGCTCCTATTCCCCCCCCCCCCCCCATATAAAGATTGGACTTTGGGTAAAGCTACGAATGCCTAGCTTGGCACTGGCAAATAGTAGATACGAAATACATATTCTTATCGTAAATATAGTATTTCCACTTTATTCCATAACAAACTGAAAAGGGGCCACTTGTTCTTTAGGGAAACATGGGTGTGATGTTAAGTCTATTGCACGATTGTGCACTTTGGATCTTTTTTTCGATTTATTGAAAAAAAATTGACACAGAACTATAGTTGAAATTGCAAGAAACATACCGATTTTTATTGATTTAAGACATCAGTATATAAATTACTACATTTAAATGCGCGCAAAAGTACAGACCTACAAATGATCAATCCCTTGAGAAATTAGGCTCAAAATTTATAAGAATGTACATTTTAAATGATAAGCCTATTTACCAAATTTTATCTGTCTAGCTTTTTATATCTTGTAATTGTAAAGTTCACTTACTTAGTTACTTTACCTGTATTAGAATACTGGGATTGACAAACAGATAGATTTCCTCTGAATGGATTACGTTCAAGATTTGATAGAAAGCTACTGATTTGAATTGTAGCCACTCTTGTAACATAAACCATAACTGACTTTGCTGACGTCAGAGACAGCGTCCTTTGATGCCGTGTGGCTCTATGACTCACGTCAGATCTGTCGATGGCATATGCTGCATGCGTTGTGCCATGCTATTACATATATATTTTAAAATCATTCCAAAATTTTGTATATAAATTGCCTGTGTGTAACATAACCTATAAATAAATAACTATTACTCTAATTCGAACTTTTTACTGAACCCCTTAACGACCCCACAATATTAAATTTCGTCCATATAGTTATCGTGCACTCAGACAGACAGTCATAATTCCAAAAATGGTCTTTTCGAATTCCTGTTTGAGGACTTAAATGTATAAAAAGTGAATAATTTGGCAAATACTTCAAAATTAAATAATATTAAATGAAATGAGTTTTTTGACGAATACAACAATTTGTCTATATTATAAAAAATTAAAAATTATAATATATAAAAGAACCTTGGTCGTTCAGCCCTCAGAGTTCTCGTATATTTTTACATTATTGTTCGCATTGTTTTTATTTTCTCACTTACGAGTAAACAAAGAAGAGAGTATAGCAATCGTCAAGAAAAGCAGACCATTTAAGTATGACGAATTTCCACGTTTAAAACACATTTCTGAAAACACATTTTTGGACTTATGTCTGCCTTTGAACACGATAGTGTAAAATGTTTTTAGCTAAACAGAAAAAATTCGTTTAAGTATTTAAATTTCTATTAAAATTTGACTGAGATCCATCAAAAGAATATTGTCTGTTTTTAGTGCTATCTGAAAATATAACTCAAAACGAATGGGTTTGGAGACGAAGCTAAAATTTGCTTTAAATTTACATTAAGTTATGGAAATTGTAAAAAAGTCGCTATAAAGACTTCATCAAAATCTCTCTCTCTCTCTTCATATACAAGATGTTCTCAAAATGCTTTTGCGCCAGATTTTATTTTGTTTATAAAAAAAATAACCGCTGACAAAAAATATATGCTAGATATGTAGTACATTAAGAAAGTTTAGAACTATTTTTGAATTTCTAAAAGAAAAAAAAGGCTACAGCATTGGTATCTCTCCTTTTTCTTTCTGTTTTTTCGCGTCTAAAAAGTTAATCTCGAATCTTTCTTCCTAGAGATTCAAATATTTGCTTACAAGTAGCTGGAAACGACTAGGCATCCATTGCCTCACATATCTAAAAACATCTTCGTTTAAAGTGCATTGTTCATTTTTCTTACTGTAGTTTTTAATTCCTGAAAATCCAAATGTGAGGCAGAAAAAACAGGGGTGTTTATTTGCTAAAGCGACGTCTTTGAAGAAAAGTATTTTGCAAATATTCTGACAAAAGTTTTAAGACTTCTTAATTTTTTTTTTTTTCTTTCTCAAGAAAGAGAGTCCTGGAAAGAAACTGTAAGGAAAGAGACAAAGAGGAGGAAACTGTAAAAAAAGTCATGATTAGTTTTCGATTTGTTTTTTATAAAAATAAAACAGTATTTTTTTCATACTGTCAAACCCATTTAGTTTTATCGAGTGCAGTAAATATTAAAATATAGTCGAGTGTAAGCTGATGGAATTTGAATCAGATTTTCCTTCTTTTCTACTATCGCTGAAAGCAGAATTGTTAATGCATTTCGTGCTTTTAAGTTTATGAGCTAACTGCAAAAATCGTCTGACAAAAGGATTAGAAAAACAAACTAGTCATTGGACACGGATCATCAATTAGACAAATGTTTGTTTGTTTTGCTGTTTTGCACTATGGAGCAATAAAGAAAAGCTTTAGAGTTATAAATATTCTTAGTGCAATTATTACTATGCATATTGAAAAAAAAAAGATTTTTATGCTTTCTTTAAATTAAGTTCTTTAAAACTCTAAAGAAAATCAGTAATCAATTTTTTAGCTACAGATTTTTTATAGCTTTATATATAACATAATAATTTCTGTAATATTTTACTATTTTTAAAAAATTTATTAATTAGTTAAATCTTTTAATTCACATGGGAGGCTGCGCTATCTCGTAGTCTATATAATTTATGAAATCTATTAAAAATTAAAGCAAAAAGTGATAAAAATTTTTAAAAAAAACATTAAAAATCAGGAAGCACGCTTTTACTCGAAATCAAAAATCCTTATTAAAAATGTGTTTTCCTATTTTGTTATGATATTCTGAATTTAAAGGAGCAAATTATGCTGTCAGCAAATTAATTATATAGTGACTAATTAATAGTTTCCAAATTTTCTCCATGACATACTCTTTTCACATTCTTATATGCAAAGATCATAATGAAAAAAAAATTATAATTGCCAAAAGATTCGTATTCGTGATCATAACGAATCACCACCTTTCAGATCTCTTTAAATTCGGAAAATAAATTGTTATATCTGTCTAATTACTTATAATTAGACAGATAATTATTGTATATTATATAGTATAGACAGACGTAATTATTGTATTACGTCTGTCTGTGAATAAGATAATATAAAAACAATTATAGCTAAACAAATGAAATAAGATATGTGCTTTTTACATAAAATTTATAGATTTCTATTAACTTTAGAACGAAATTCATTCAGAAAAAAATTATCTGTCTGCCTAAAGTTCAAGCGAGAACAATAAAAATTAAACAGTTAAATGTATAAAATTTGGCACGCTGTTTTAAAAATGAAAGAGCATATTTGCATATATAAAGAGTTTGAAAGATTTAATTAGGAATCAAATCTTTTAAACAATTGGCAGTCTGTCTGTCAGTACATTGGTAAGTTTGAAGTTGCGAAAACTTAAAAACGCAACGATTTAGACAAATAATGGCATTGTATATGTGTTGCTCTGTGTTATATTTGTTTTAAAACTTTTCGGAAAAATGTGTCCATTTTGCATATTCGGTTTTCTTTACTTTCCTACTAAACATATGAATCTTATGCGCGGGAACATAGAAAATAATAATCTCAGCAGTTTTAACGTTCAGTGCCCTGTCCACGGTCCTCATTTTTAAGCCTATAAGAGAAAGATAACCTTTATTAAGAAGAAGTTTTCGAAGACCCCTTTGGAGATTGTTGGTTTTTAAATCGCATTGTAATACCTTCAAACATAATTTGGAATGTGTGGTGATATAGCAAACTAATTCTTTGCAGTCGAAAGCCTCCCCTCGGCCACCATTCAAGACGGTGCATCATATTGACATTCAATTTATTTATTTTTCAATTTTTAATTGTTAAAAATCTCTACAGAATGTTCAAATGATGTAGATTCATTTTTCAGGGAAACTCAACTTAAAGCAGTTAAGTATTTTTATTTTCTGGTGTGATAAACAGGTCCATGTATTAAGTAAATAATATGCATCGAATTATTTTTCTGACTGCAAAGGGTTAAATGTGTGGTCTTATAAGAAGGCATATAACATGTAAGGTATTGAGTAAAAGAGGCAAAAAAATTTGGGCGCAGAATTTCCGATAGTATATAATTAAGTAGTTTGATTTTACACATGCCCTTTACTATTTAATAAATTATCATGTGCTTAAAAAACATGGCTTTAAAAATAGATCTCTAACCTCTTTGCACTCCAAAAGATAATAATATGCATAATTGTACATATGTGAGTCTTTTTAGTGATAAGAAACTGAATTTTATAAATGCAACTTTATAGACTTTTTTTAGACGATACTTCTTTAGTTATACAAATTTTATAGTTTTTTTTATTGTTATATGGCTTTTATAATAATTATTATCTAATAAGAATATGAAAACGATGTATTTTTCAGAATGGCGAATCAAACTCATCATAAGAGAGCAAAGGGTTAATAAAACTGAACTAAATAAAAAAGATCCTCAAATTACATCAGATGCATAATATTTCGGACTACTCTGCTTTATAAAAATTACATACTTCATTTATTACAAATAGAAAGGAATTGAAATTATATTTAAAGCAATAACTTAATAAACCAATGGGTGAGATCTTCCAAAATATTTATTGCATATTCTCTAATAAACTTGTCATGCAAGTAAACGCCTTGCATGACATTGGAATACAACAGTTACGAAATATTAAATTCTGGCATGAATTTAGCATTTTTACTGAATGTATCATGTCATCCTTCGCGATTAATCCCTAGTATGCATTAATAGCATCTAAAATTCAAATTTGTATTTTAGACACGTTTTTCTCCACCGATTGAAATAAATGACACAAAAATGCACTTGTAGTCACAAACTCACATACTTAATTTAAAATATTTTAGTCACTGCATTTTTTAACTATCACGTTTACATATTTCTGAAAGTACGGACCGATAGACAGTCAACCAATTTTTTGGATTTGGCTCAAAATATGACAGGTGTCTACACTATAGATGTTAAATCTATGTACCGAATTTCATCTATCTAGCCCACTTCGTTTTGTAGTTACCGTGTTAGCTTACATTAGAATAGCCGGAGAGACGGAATTCCTCTAAAATATCTAAAAATTTTGTGTAAAGAGTTTCATACGTCTAGTTCCAAGCATTTTTGAGTTATTTTTGTCACAGACAGACAGATGGACATTTTCCAAAAATGTGTTTTTCAAACTCGGAGATGTTTATAACGTGGAGATTCGTCAAAATCTTGAATTCGAAATTTTTGACAATTACTATACTACTTATCAATAAAAATGTAATGTAAATTAATGAAAATAAAAATGAATGCATCGGATTAATTAATATCCTTTCTTTTGTAGTGGCAAACCCACCGGATGATGAAGAGACAACTCCTTCGAAAGATGATGATAGCCAAACTGCTGGATCTCCTGGATCAGGTAAGATTATCTTTTAGGTTTCATTTTTGCTTTCTGTATGCTAAAAAAATTATTATTGTCGGCGGAAAACTTACACATCAGGGGTTTGATCAATATCTATGTTTTAGAAGCTATTCAGTCCATTAAACTTTTTCGGAATATGTTCAACTAACTCTCCTAATCTTATTTCAGAATCGATAAAAACTGAACGAATGATGTTTTGCCGGTGTTAATGATATGAAAAAAATTTTAATCTGTTCCGAATTATGGGCGAAATGTATTTTCGAGACGTCTGTCTTTCCGTCCTTCTGAATGCCTGTGAACATAGCAACTTAAAATTAGTGAACTAAGTGGATGAAATTCCGTATATGGATTTATTTCTAGAAATATAAATTTCTATCAAATACTACACAAAAAGACATTAATGAATTGGATTTTTTTTACTCTGATTTGAATTAAATGACACTTTTATTATATAGTACCGAACTTATGTAGTATTACGCGTTATATAACATGAAATCAAATTATTAAAACAATGTATTGATTTTGAACGCTTTTTCCTTCTTTGTGAAATGATATCGTATTTTGAATTACAGACGATAAAAAAGCGAAATATATAACTGAAAAGGAAGAGAGACAGAATTAAATTAGAAAGTCTCCTGGAATTTAAATGATATAAAATTATTTTTTTTATGATTTGTGATTTTGCAATCTGGCTCCTTGCCAAATCAGGAGAGAAGTAAAACTTCTCCCATCAGGTACAGATCTGCAAAGAAAATCTTTTAACTAATCCGAAAACCAATTAATTAAAAATCACTGAATAAAGGTGTTGTGAACATTCTTGTTTTAAATGAAAAAGAAAGGCTCGAATAACCATCCTAAAATATTTGTAAAAGACAATGGAATGAGAATGCCGGATCTAAGAATTTTATTTCTTAAAATTTTGGAAGGAAAGTGATTGATTTTTTTTTGTAAAAAAATTACTTAAAATTCAATGAATTAGAGGTGCAAAACAATTTTTTTTAGCATGACACTTGTCCCTTCTCTTCGATTTTGCCATTTTTTTCAAGGGAAATATTTTAAATTATACTGGGAACAAATATGTATAAATTATCTTCAGAATACTGAATATTAAATTAAACTAAATTTTAAAATTCGAGTTTCAAATTATCATTACGACTATTTTTCTGAATATCATGGGAGTAGGTGCAAAAGATTTGTCTGGCTTCCACAAACACACTTCAAAACACTTCCATATATAAGAATATATTATTAAGTCCTTAGGTTTATTTTTAATTGTTAAGGTTTAAATAAAATTACAACATTCATTTGAAAAGGCTTTATTTTATTTTTAACTTATATATATTCTTCATATGTTGCAGTAGTAGAGAAATGCACGATTCTAAAGAAATCTCTTACACTTACTATTAAAAAAAAGGAATAATGCCAGATTCCTTCCTAGTAATGTATCGGAATTCCGATACATCAAAGGCAACATCATCGGAAATATTTGCTTTTTTTTACTTTCTGTTATAACTTTTTAAATACTCCAAGGACTGCTATTAAGAAAAGTTCATAGGTCGCTGTCAGCTAAAGATGCTGTCTGAGATGAACCTATTTCTTTTTTCTTCTTTTTTATGTATACATCTGTTCTTTTTTCTTTCTTTTTCTATAATAGTTCTCTACGTGACACTGATGGTATTTTGTTTTCCCCGGTGTACTTATAGTGAAGATCTATGGCATCTGCTTTAGAAAAACGATTTTTCGAAAAGAAAATCATCTATTTGTAGAATTCGTAGCTAACAACAGAGGCTAAAAGTATTTCAAGAAAATTCCCATTTATTGCTTTATTTCTTATAAAGGAGTCATCGTAAATATCTACTGACTTATTTAATCGTTATAAATCCAGGAAAAGAAATTTTACTTCAAAAAAAAGAAAAAATGCCTAATTAAAATGCTAATAAGTATGTTTTCTAAAGTTATCTATATTTAATTTTCAAATTTATTTCTTATTCCTTTCTTTACTTAAAATTGTCAGTGAGTTTAGCAAAGTACAACACTGTAAATCATTCTGAAAATTATGATTTAGGAAAGACTACCTTCAAAGAAATGACCATCTCAGAGCTTCTTATGTATGTAATTACACTCTTGTACAAAATAACGGTTACAAATGTGTTTTTCAAAATAATTTTAAATTGCTACCAATAAATTTGCTAGAGTGGCCGGGATAGCCAGGTTGGAAGGGCGTTGGATTCGGTTGTAAGCTCGAACCTTGCCGGCCGAAGACTCTCCCGTGTATATGGTGGCTGCTGCATGTTTAAATCTGTCGTAGCCACAAAGTTCGCAATGTCGAGGCAATACTACTGGGGGTACTGGATCAGAGATGATCGTTCTCTGATTCAGGTCTAAATTACCATCTGTATATGAATGAAATCCGCTGAATATGAAAAGGCTGTGATGTGTGAGTAGCTAAGACGTACTCTTGGCAATAGATGGCGCTGCTGAAACAAAAGACACTGAAACTCGGGTTTAAATCGTTGACTTCGACAATTGGGCTTGTCTATGATAAGTGCCATAAGCAACAACGACGACAAATTTGTTAGAATTTTTATTTTATATATTTTGAGGAAATGGTGACAAAATCTCAACCATCGGTTTAGAAAGAGAAATTATTTAATGTTATTTTCGGTATAACTACAGGAATTAGATGATTTAAGCCCTTGTGTTTTGTGAATATTGCATTAAAACGAACAAATTAACCTGTTTGAAGTGAGAATGAGTTCTCATTATCGTTTAGATGATTCCTAGAGATGAAGAATCGTTGGCAGGCTTGAAGGTGGCCAGTTTCAAACGGCGATGACTCGATGGTTAGAAGTGGCACGAAAGTAGTGTCTATTTTGTGGAATCAAATTCTAAACAAGTGGCACTGTCACCAGAAAGGCTGCTACAGAACAACGGCTGCAAAGGATCGGTACTTAGCAATAAGCGTACGACGGCATAGGCTGACAACGACTCCAGCTTGTTCGTCGCCATGCTATTGCATCTTGAACAAGAATTGCCAGCCATAATATATAAACATCTAGCAGCCTTTGCGCCCGACTGTTGTGGTGCAGAACGCATCAGTCTTGGACACAAGATAAGTATGAGTGGAGGGGGGGGGATGCTCTTTTCAGTGACGAGTTGAAATTCACCACACAGAGTTTTCTTGTCGAATCTTCAGTTGAATATAACGAGGAACTCGCTATCATTCCTTCTACATAAAAGAAATCGACAGATATGGTGGCAAAGAAATCCTTATCTGAAGCCGCATTATATTGGGAAGTCTTACACCACTGCACGTCTTCGATGCGGGTACTGTCACCGCACATGTCTATAAAAATGAGGTCTTTGAAGCTTATATGAGGTTGTTCAAGTGTTTTATTGGCCTGGACTTCATTTTTATGGGCCGGCCACACAGAGCTTAGATTATTGATGATATTCTTGAAGAGGATATTCATCGTATGGATTTGCCCTCGATTTCTCCGAATCCAATACTGTTGAACATGTAGTGGATGGGCAAGGAAGAGCCAGTGTATGACGTAACCTCATGACACCTCCCAAGACCCTCCAAAAGTTAAAAGCTGTGCTTTTTCAGAATTAGGCTTTGTTGCCACAAACATTTATTGGCACCCACATGAGGACTCGTTATGAGGCTTGTGTAGCAGTGCACGGTGGTCACGCTCCATATTAGACAGCCTTTTCCCGAGATAAATGCTTTATATCCGATTCGTAATTTAACACTTTTTAATAAACCCTGTTTTTTAATTCATAATTAAAATCTTTTCCATGTTATTATGTTGTTGTATTCTTTTTCCCACTGTAATATGTCTATATGCCAAATTTCGCGGCAATGCAATGAATAGCTCGTCAGTTTTTTTACAGATTTTATGTTTGTGAACTTCATTTTAGATATTATTATATATATTTCAATTCAAATCTCTGTCATTTGGTATTCCCCATCTACCTTTAAATATGAGCCAGAAATCTCAGAATTATTTTCTATAAATAGCCATTATTAAAATAAACTAAAAGAACGTAATATTATATAAAAAACAAACGAAAATTGAAATCTGCTATTGGAAGTTTTAAATAAGAACATCATATTCTCACTTGACTCATATTTCGCAGTCATCAACAGTTAGAAAAGAAATGATTTTTGACTATTTCAAAATCAATCGAGTTCTAAAATTTTTTCTCAATGGAAGAATTTTTTTTTCTGGTGAGAAATCAGTTTCAACTGGTTTGAAACAATTACGTAACCATCAGAACTCCACAACTTCTTCTCCAGACCAGAATTTTTTCGAAAATCTGGTTTAAACTGGTTCAGAAGGATCACATGACTATTGTGTAGTGCAATCATAAACTTTTAGAAAAGCGATTTTTTTTTCTTTTTCATCTCAAAGTTATTTCGGCTCTAAAACGTTTTTTGCCAACTAGAAAAATTGAAAATAAAAATCTATAATATACACCTCTTTTCGATGTTTCGCTTTGATTCCCATTTTCTTCGTTGCCCTTCTTTGGACGATGATTCCTTACGACCCCTACCCTTTATTTTTAACGTGCGCATTTTAAAATTTCAAACACCCAAATCAAAAACAACAGCATGTTATCGCATGATAACAGTTCAATAGAAAATATAATCGCCTTTGGCTAAAATTAAAAAAAGAAATGATAATAACAATTAATTCGACATAAAAATATTTCCTACCAATAACTTTCGCTTATCCTTCTAAAAATCATGATCTTCCAATAATGTCAACTCTTGTTGAACAGCAGTTTGATAGAACAAATTCAGATTCTTTAATCACTCTCTTAAAGAAACATCTGTCCAATTATCGGAGACAAGACTTTCTTTCCAGAATTGCTTTATATGGATTGCTGAGAGTAAGACAAAGTTCTGTAATTTTCATTCTTCCTTTCTTTTTCCCCCCCCCCCTTTTTCGTTTACTTGTAACAAACGATTTTTTTAATCGAAACTAGTTTTATTTGAGTTTGACGTTTTTCAAACACAGAAGTAGTTCTGTAAAGAATCGAATGACTTTTTCTTTCTTTGTAGTTGGAATATTCGCGAGAAAACGAAGAATTTTTATCCTGTATTATTTTTATCTCTCGTCGATTTCTTTTTATTGATTGCATATTAATCGGCATTAAAGTTCTCAGCGCAGATGTTACTTTTCATTTTCATCAAAAAATTTTATGTGTATTATTTTTTTCAAAGTTTGCCTTTCATTTTGGCTTTATTTTTCAAAAAGAATAAATTTCATAAAACAATTTTAAAAATGTATTTTTTTGTGTACTTGGAATAAAATCTTTTTATTTTAATTATTTTCAATTAAATTGATTATTATAAATATTATGATAAATTTCATTATTACTTACATTCATTTTTCAAATCCATTGTGGGGGTGTAGACACCACAGTTATTAATTCAAAATGTAATTAAATTAATAAATTAAGTGATAATTTGTTAGCATAATAAAGTGATACGTTATCATCGAGAATTCACAATCGAATAAAATTTTAACACTAGCGATATTTCATCGTTATTAAATCATTCATGTTATATTTTAATTTTCCTTTTTTTAATTGATTGAAATTTTTTAATTGATTTTCTACTCAATTTTCGATTTGCTACAGAAATGAAATTTTGTTTGTTCCCGGTTATAATAGAATAATTTTTTATTAACAGATTTTAATTATTATTTAATTGATTATGATAATTTAATTAGATTTGTGGAGACGTGCTATAACTGTTATTTATCTTCATGCATTTCGCATTTTTTGTTTCATTTTCGATTTTATTTTGCTTTAACGATGGTGTCAATTACTTGCCATATTATGAATGTATTTCAGGAAAAGGCTTATAAACTGAAAGTTACCTATTCTCTTTTTTTTTAATACTATGTTTTCGTTTAGTTTAATTTTAAAGTTTAGCATCTATAAATGAATAAAAAATCGGAGCCGGACATTCTTCGCTTGATTCGCACATTAATTATGATAGTTTATTCGATTAAATTTTTAATCCGTGTGTGTGGCGCCATCTGCTGAGATTGAGAGGAAATTATTTGAAGATTTCAAATTAATGATGAAATATGTTTAAGAATTGAAAATAGCAATAATAAAAATGAAAACCGATTTATAATAAAAATGGGAACTGATTTATTAATTTATTTTAAAATAAATAATATTTTTAAAAATTTCTTTTAAATTGAGTTACAGCAGGTTTGTTAGAAAACATTTGCAAATACCAACACAGACGGATACTTGATAGCGCTATGTTAGCATTCTCTGTATAAATGTTAAATATTACACTAACAAAAATTTTCCTTTTTGATTGTAAATAAAATTTTGAAATTTGATTTTATCATTTTCCATCACTGATAACGAGGTCTAAAATGCCTTTAATATTAAATAAATGAAAAATGCTAACAAATTCAAAATTTAATCATATACTGCTTCATATATAACGTTTATATGTGTCCTAAATTTTAAAAAAATATATTGATTTCTACAAAGTATCCATGTTGTTACTCCAATAAGAAATATTTGATACAAAAGGCTTTCTAATGTACCTTAAAATCAGAGAAGAAGGCGAAATCTAAAATAAGTTTAATTTTCTACAGTTACAATTCAAACTTTTATACTTAAATCTAAGAAAGAATAATTGATTTATTGTTTATATTATTGCAAGAAAAAATTAAAACACAGAAAATTTATTAAGTTAATATTAATAATATAATATACTTATTATAAAACATTTTATATTAATTATTTTAGTACATCTGAAATGTGTAGGATTTTCAAATTTTTTTCCTCATTTTTATGTTTGCTTATTTCTTTTCAATTCTATTGTTCTCACATTTTTTGTGACACATAAAGCAATAATAAAATGAAAATCAATATTTTTCATTAGTTTATCATAAAAATATACAAATATTCTGGAAATGTTTCCTTTTCAATGAAAAATCATCCTTCCAATAAGTCTTAACATAATACTTTGAAGAAATCGTTTGAATATGATTTATATAAAACTTCGAAATAATTTAATAGTGATTTAAGAAGCTATTTATTGCTAATGTGTTTAAAATCAATATTTTTAAAGTTATTCATTAATAGTAATAAGTAAAAATACATAATACGTAGGTATTACTTTAAATACGCAGGTATTCTGAAATGATTTTATGTAGCATTTAAAAAATAAAATAAAATTTCCGAAACGGAAGATATCTTTGAATTAAGAAATGAAAGTAATTTGTATTAATTACACGTTATCTGTACAGAAAATAATTTTATAGCCATACATAAATATCACTGTTGCATAATTTAACTTTTCCTAACCTTTTTCTCTTCTGATTATTTTTATTAGTATCTTACGTTCAATTTTTTAAACATAATTAAAGAAAATATAATAATTTTTCTATTAAAATCAACTTTTAAATGCACGGATTCATATATTCTTTGACAAATTAATTAGTGTTTTCACTCTAAAATATAAATTCTGACTTTTTTTAATATAATTTAAATTTTTTTTTCTGTTTCGGATGCTTTGTTCTTAAAAAAAATAAAACTTAGTATCCTATTGTGTAAGGATACTATCCTATTCTAAGTTAAATTACATAGTATTAGATTACCATGTAAATAATGGACATTTGTTCTTTCTCCAATGCAAAAGTTTTTTGATATTTGAGAATTAATTTTTTTTTATTTGAATGGGTGAAAATATTTGAATAATATTAATAAATATAATGAATTGATACTTTTAACTTTATTCAACGATTTATATTTCTGCAAGGGGTACTCAAAAGAAAAGGGACGAAATGACACTGTGAGTATAAGTGAAGACTTTATTCAAACTATACATCATAGGCCTGAGCACAACGATCCCATCCATTAACGAGCCGAAGGATTCCTTGTTCCCGGAATTCCTGTGGCCGTGACGAGATCCAGTCCTTCACAACGTCCTACAGTTCACAGTCCAAAGTTCGCTACTTGTTGAATTCCACGAGCACAGAAGAACCAGTAACTCGGATGTGTACTGTGAGACACTCCGAAGACTACGCAGGTTCATCAAGAACAAAAGACCGGGTCTACACTCAGAGGGTGCGGTTCTGCTCCATGATAACGCGCGTCCACACGTTTCCAAGGTCACACACACGGAAATGTCCAAATTCAAGTGGGAGCAATTCGACCATCCGCTCTATAGCCCGGACATATCGCCCTGCGATTTTCATGTATTTGGTCATGTGTGTGGAAGCGTTTCAACTCGGACGGCGAACTCAAGAACTCTTTGAAGGACTGGGTCTTATCACGGGCACGGGAATTCTGGGAACAAGGAATCCTTCGGCTCGTTAATCAATGGGATCGTTGTGATCAGGCCTATGGTGTATAGTTTGAATAAAGTCTTCATTTATACCCACAGTGCCGTTTCATACCTTTTCTTTTGAGTACCCCTTGTTTTATTCAATTGAGTAACAAACAATTATGTTTCGCATTCATTATTTTTGCATTCCATACTGCTTACATTGATTCATTGTTTTCATTTATATACATATTCAAATTAATATTATAATTTTGACTATGATATATTTTATTTAAATATGTTCGAGGAATTTAAAATTCATGCAACTATCAAGATTGTGAAAAATGATCGTACTATTTTATGGGAAGTTTTTCGACGATAGGTCTATTCGCAATACAATCAATTTCATTATTCAAAATTAATTTTTAATTCCACAAATGACTGATATCGATAAATAAGTACTTCATACACAAAAAATGGCGGACTAGAAAATGAAAACGTTAAAATTAATCAATGAAATATTAAAAATAACTTTGCAAAACATGGATTTCAAGTAACAGCAAATACTGTCCTTTCGTAGTTAAACTTTTGATTTCTGGTTTCATGATTACTCTCCAAAATCATCGTATTTTCCAGAAAACCTGGATTTATTTTGATATTTTCCGAATCGCTTGAAATTTTGTATACCTTTTATTATGATTTAAAACAGAAGTCAAAATCATAACAGCGGATATCTTTTCAACAAATGACAGCTGTCTTTTACTGCAAAAACAAAGCTTATGATAATGGAACAAAATTTCATTTCAAATTTCCTGATTCTGTTATAATTATTTTTAAAAGTAAAATGTTTCAGCACCCAAAATTGTTAAGCACTTTTCGCCAGTTCTTCACTTTTTACTTTTATTTAATTATATCCCAAGTTTTCAAAAGAGTTTTAACATATTATCCTTTCACTGAAACCTTAGAGACTCATTTCCTCTTTGTATAATTTTATCATTTAATTAGATCAGAGATAAGGTTAAGGAACAGAATTACCATATCACTGATAAAATATTCAACCGAAAAACTTTATAAAAGACTTCTGGAATTTGCAATGGAATATTTTTAAGGAAAAGCCACTACTATCCTTTAATATATTCTATGCCTATTTAGGGCTTCCAAAACATATTTTTCTTTTAAATACTAAAATTTTAAGTACGGTTTTCTGTTTACAAAAATGAAGAAATTTTATTCCAAATACCAGAATTTACATAATCCGATAAAATTTCCTTCACACATATAAACTCGATATCAGCAGAACTTTTCTTCACAGAAGATTCTGAATTGTCTTCTTTCCTGTTTCTTTTTTCCCCCAAGAAACGCCTTTATTCGACGTCACTTATGAATATTCTGCATAAGTCATTGTTAAGAAAGGAGAAAATTCCCCGCCGTTTGGGGAATAAGACACACCGGGGTCTGCGGAAACGACTTGGAAAAATATTTGCACATGGATTTCCCTATGGACTTATTGAATTTTCCCCTCTATTGGGAAGGAACATTTTTCACTTGCATAAACATGGAGTATTGTAGCTTTTCGATAGGGAACTTTCCAGTCGAGTACCTAGGATTTTGTCGAGGGCTTAACTTTTCCATTTTGTCGAATTCGCTCGTGGCTCGGTTGGGACTTCCACTTTATCGTTTTCTTCTTGTTATTTCGTCATCCAAGCTGTGCTGTTGCCATGAGGCTATAAATGGTGATGGAAGTGTTTTGTTTGGGGTGTGAGACCCTCGAACTCCTTGGCAGTAGGTTCGGAATTGCTCTTCGATATTGAATAATGAAATGCTGTTCCTTTACTTTGTTAGAAACTAGCGGAAAATGTAGTTGTATTGTAGCTGGGAAGAGTTATTTTGTTTCTTTGTTATATTAGGCGCCAAGCAGGGGGTTTCTCTCAGAAGATGAGGAGGAAGAGGAAAATGTTAGTTGTTATAATCAATGTAAGAATAACATTAATAACGTATAATTTTGTTTCTTCAGTCTTACTTCTGATTGATTTTTCATTCCATTGCGTATTAGTAATATACAACGCCATTCAAAAGGAAGAAACTTTGAAATATTTATTTCTAACCAGCTGTCTTTGGCGACAGGTATTAATGCTCGCTAAATTTTTCCAATAAATATTCTATGTAAATTGATCTCTTAATTGCAAAATATTTTTAGACTTCAAATTTTGATAGCCAAATAACTAATACACTAATTGAAGATTTGCGATGTTATGTTCATTGTGCTAAATATGTCTCTAATTTTCTATCAAATATCTCCAAGTAATTCCCGTATTACTTTAAGACCAAACACTAAACCATCTGACTTAAGTTACAAATCTTTATTATCGGAAGAAAATTGGGCATTTTTTTAATCCTTTAAATGGCTAATTAGTTTGAAAATATAATTTTAAGTTCTTGAAAATGTGTATTTAAAGTTTATAAAATTGTATGTTTCGCATTCAGTTTCTAATAGTACAAATTACTTACAATATTAATGCAATATATTGATAATATTGTACGGCTTATCGATACGAAATACCGAATAACATCATGGAGATACCTTGCAAAATATTGAACTAATATGAATTGAAACTTTCATATCTGGATGAAATTTTAAGAAAACATGCAGATAAACTTGAATAATCTGCTTTAGAACAGAATATCAAAAACTGCATAAAAAATAGTTAATTTCCCATGAAGAATGCAACGTTTAATTGAAATTTTGTGAAATAGTTTTTTTAACTGCAACCACATTAAAAACTGCTGTATTAAAATAAAACAAAAAATGCACTGCAAAATATAACTATATTCCAAAGATTATATATAAATTTTCTCTGTAAATAATGTATTATATTATTTGCAGAAGAATTCATTTGAAAAACAGAGAAAAAATATCAATAACTACATTATAAATATTTAATTTTTGATACGGAATTTTTTAATTTTGTTTAGTAGGTTTTTTTTAATGCAACAACAATGAAAATTACTGTATCAAAATAAAAACAAAAAACTGCATTAAAATCTAACTATACTCCAAAGATTATATATAATTTTTCTCACTAAATATTACATCATATTATTTGTTGAAGAATTCATGTTTAAAAAATATCAATTCTAATCAATCTAGTTACAAACTAAAAGTTTGACCTTTGGTTGAAAAAAAGGAGATCATTATTTCCGTCTAAAATTACGTTTCCCATTTTTCTGATATAACCGGATACTGAAAATTGTGACAAGATGATGGCCCTTTTATCTTCGGATAAAGTTGGTTAAAACTTGATCTTGCTCGAAGTTTCAAAAAGGTGTAAAAATACCTTCATTTTTTTTCTGCAAAATGTAAAGAAACCATTTTTTCCATCGCTTTTTGCGAAAAGAAAGGAATAGAAAATACCTTCACAATTTTGAAGGATTTCTTTCCGGAACATCACTAAAATTCTTGCAAAACATTCTTTTGCCTTTTGGTATTCTTCAGAACTCCATTTCTTTCTGTTGAAAGCGAAGAAACTAAAAATAACTTTCTTTGGATCTTGTCTGAGTGCGAATTTAATTAGCTTTGTGGAGTTGTCTGTCACCTGTCTCCTATTTAATTGTTGCCATATCAGTATAAGAAATTCCTCTTTCATGTATTATCATTCAAGTGAAATGTTGTTTTCTTTTTTCGAATAGTTTGAAAAATGCAATCGCTTTTGAAAATTTCATGGCTTATATGGAGAAATTTATATATATATTTTTAAGAACTATAAACATATTTTCAGCTTGAAATTGGAATAAACTTTGGAACAATTGTTAAAAGCAGAAAATTTTCATAAAGTTTTTACTTTCTCTTCAGGTGAGTTTACACGCGGCCAGTAGACAGCGCATGCGCAGAAAGGGACTAATTTTTGTTTGTCACAATTTCATAAGATAGATTCAGGCAGTCCATGCTTGGCTTATAAATTGCCGTTTTGGAGTCCCTGAGTTTTTCTTTTTCTTTATATATCGTAATAAAATTATGGATATTTACACAAAGAAGCATGGTAAAATTTACAAAAAAACCTAAAAAAAACTCAACATACCTAAATTTGAAAAACTATGTCAAAAAATGGAAAAGAAAATGAAAAGAAAAAAATCAACCTTGCATCAGAAAAAACAGAGAGGAAAAAATGTCGAAATTAATCTATTATAAGTGATCAATTTTTTCACGCCCCTCCCCAAACAAAAACCCCGACAAATTCTACAAACGCATGCGCAGTAAGATAAAAATACAATACAGCAACATGTTGTTGTCTCATTGCCAGGAACCGAACAGCATTTTTCAGCCTTTCTACGCATGCGCTGTCTACTGTCCGAGTGTAAACCTACCGTTATATTAAAAGTACAAAAAGAAATGGTCATAAATTTGAGAGTTGAGTGTCTTTTAGTCATATAAATATTGATGAAAACAAATAAAAATCAAAAATATTTTAAAGATGATTGGCTAGTATTTTAAACAAGCATATGACATTAATTTTTTTAAGTAGCATTTAGAGAAATACAAGATTTCATATAATATTTATTGAACAGTTTGTTTTAAAAGATAAAGATGAATTTTTCATTAAGCTTTGACATTATTTCAAATCATGCTGACGTTTGTTAAGTAAAGATATACTTTGGAAGTAAGAAACATTGTAGGACTATTAAATCATCGAATCTTGTAAAGAGTTTTATAATTAAGGAAATAAATAGCTTTTGCTTTGAGTGCTTTGTCATGTTTTAAAATACAGTGATAGAGTAATTTAAAACATGACAAAGCACTCAAAGCAATGCATAATTTTCCTGAGCCTTTCAATATTTCTTTTTGACATTTCATACACGAGCTGAACATAGATGAATATTTTTTCATTTTCCTTTTTCTACAAATAACAAAAAAAAATATCTGTTAAATATATATCCAAAATGAAATATATTAACAAAGTCAAAATGCTGCTTTGCGTTTTTAAATATATTGGCACAGTATAATTACAAATAGACTTTATTTTCATAAACTCTTGAAATATAATTTTATATTTCTTTGTTAAAAATATTTTTGACTATAGTTGCCTGGTTGTTGATTAAACATTTTTAAAAATAATTTTTTTGTGAACTTCATATATGAATAGTTATAATAATCTTGAGACATTATAAAGATTTTAAAACATTATCTGAATTAGTAGAGTCTGTTTCGTCTAATAAAGTTGATGGATAAATATCGTTTTCGTGTCATATACATTTTGATATATTTGATCATTTGTCATTTATATAATATTTTTATTTTATATTTTGAGTGTTTTTCGTCATTTATATTTGATCATTTATATTTTATATTTAAAAAAATCGTTTGCAAACATTTAAAATAGTATTGGGAGATTTTATTTATTTATCCATTCATTTGACTAATATGTTAGTTTTCAATAATATTTTGTATCTGGCATTCAGAATGTTTCATGACAAATTTTGAATTTCGTGATTTTGTTTCGTCACAATTAATATTGTTTTCCAATGTAATATTTCTACTCATTTCAACGAAATATCTCGAATTGATTACAAAAGTTGTCAAATAGATTCAATTTTGCAATTTAAAAACCAGACAAAATTTTGTCGATTTCTGATTTGTTTTTTAATAATTGCACTTACTTGCGTTTAGTTTACTGTGCAGTTGTGCAATAAAATATTCAAAACATACAACTTTAGAAATTTTTAAAATATTTTACGAAAACAACTGTTGTAATACGAAATTAATGCAGTTTAAATAAAGTAATCTTAGTGGAATTTTAGCTTTTATAACTAATATTTTAAAAACATTTCATAAAAATTATTTCATTAAGTCAAGATTTCTGATAATGATAAATGAATTGAGGCATTATTTTTCTATGCACTTTTTGGTTTATGTGGTGTTTAATAAGTGTAAGAGATAGTGGAAGATTCCGCACACCTAAGCTATTTTCTAATAGTAAATTTAGTAAACAATTTTCATTGACTAATCTTTCATATTTATTAAATACGAAAAGTGCAGTTTATTCTTATTCAATTAGTTTATTTTTTACAAAAAAAAATCTAAAAATATATTTGCCTCATATTACCCCCTTTGACGGATAATATGGAACACTGAATGAGGGAATTCTGCGTTTGTGGCTTTAACTTGAAAATTTATGGATAAGAAGCAAAAGTACTATTTCTTATAAACTCTATAAACAAACTTAAATATTAATACAGTTTGATCAAATTTTGTATATTTTTGCTAAAATAAAGAAAATATTTTTTAAATAATGAACATTATTAAACGAAATTTAAACAACAAAGTTGAAACTCGCACAGCTTTCCCACCCTCTATAATCTTTAAATTCCACAGAGTAAATTGAGTAATTAAACACATTACCATCTTTATAATTTTCACAGTTTAGATTCCTGCAGCATTGAAAGCACAAGCCATTGTGGCGTTACTTATACTTTTCTGGAATTAAAAAAAAGCACAGAATTAATTCTTTCATTCCATTTTGCCCCATTTCTTCGCAAATTCGCACCTTTGTTATTCGGTTTTGTTTACATTTCAGATTCATTTTTGCATTAATTTGTATTTTAAAAAATTACTTGTGTAAAATGTTAAATAGATTTTGGTCGTTTCTTAGTTAAAATCATCTATACGGTTTTATGCGTGTCAATTTCATTTTTTTTCAATGGTATGGGAGAGTGCAGTTAAAAAATTGCATCAGTCAATCCAAATTGGTTAACTTTGTCGATTTGTTGAAATCCGTTTAATTTTTTTGGGACCAGCAAAATTGTATATTAACTTTTGGATGCTCACAAAATAAGCTAGTTAAATTCAGATCGCGTTCCGTGAGTTGCTTTACAAAAAACAGAAAAAATTAGGTTTCTTCTAAAATGAATTTCCTAAAAACTAAACTGTAGAAATTTGCCTTAACCCTTTCTAGGGCCGTGGGAAGTATGCTTCCCACCAAATTTATCAATCTTTGTATGAAATTATGTAGGTTGGTATAAGTTCTGACACATTTTTTTAGTAAGTCAGAAACTTAGATGTTTCAGTTCTTTATCTGAGACAAAATGATGTGTCTTGATTTGTTCCTTAATTATTAATTAACCAAATGAATTAATGAATCAAATTCAATTTATCTAATAAGCTAAATGAATCCTTTTTCTTATTTTAATTTCTAGCCTCAAAATATTTTAACATAATATGACTAGGAAAAAATGGCCCTTTAAAGGGTTAAATAAAGGGAATTCAAGAATCTCAAATCTCTTCCTCTTTTTTTCTGATTCTTTGGCCAATTTATAAAACAGTTTCATTCGCTGTTTTCATTTGAGCCTGTCTCCATGATCTCTTATTATTACTTCGTGTATAATTTCGATATATATATATATATATATATATATATATATATATATATATGCTAAAACATTACTCTCGGCAAGCTGCAAGGCAAAGGTACATTCCTTTACATCTAAATTTTTATCTGGCAATATAAATTGCTGATGATAGAAACAGTTAATATTAGGGTTAACAGTCAAATCACTTTTCATCCCTTAAGTTCTAAAATATTTCAGTTATCGAAGCAATGTTAATACAAAAATGGTTCATCTTAATAAGGCACTAATTTGGAATTAGATTTATTTCTCTGTCATCAATATGAAGGAAGTTATAGCGAAATGAAAATTTCAACCTCCCACCATTTCCATAACCTTTGAGCTAGATAGCCCATTTATGAACACATCCGAGGTGTCTACATATTCTCCTAACATATTCCAAGCTGGTTAAATTCCAAACGAAATTACTACAGTTATCTTGGTCACAAGATAACATGGGCAAAGTTTTATACACACACACACACACACATATATATATATATAATATAGAAGTAATTATATGTTTTGATACAGGAAAATTCCGTCCTCTAGTTATAATATTGCGTATAATTACCTCACATGAAATTTATTCATTCAACAGATATTATTCCGGTTAATTTTCGCTTTACTGACTCAAAAATTTACTAAATCCACTGAAATAAGTCATTCATTACAATAGGTCATCCTGATCTGGCCGGCCTTACGATTCTGATTCTTACAATATTCGGAGATTCAATAGTTTTTATTGCTTTGAAAAAGATTCTTACCTTAAAAACTGGACACCCGAAATTATACGGAAAACAGCAATTTCTGTGAATATTGTAATAAAAAAAATAAATTAGAAGGCGAAGAATTGTTCATTGTATAGTATTATCTTGCTCTTTCTTAATTTTGTATAGGTGAAAGCGGGAGAAGGAGTCGGTAATTCCGATGAGTGGGCAATTCCGCATAACTTATTAGGCAAAAAATACCTACTTTCACTTCATACATGTTGGTTGCACTTAATAAATGTTGAAAGTTTGTAGTGAAAAATCATTATCTTTAACTCTCTTCGGCCACTGAATTTCTACACTTTCTTCTAATTTGATTTCTGCAAAACAGTTTCGTCTTGCTTTAAACCAATAGCAACACTCTAATGAAGAAATTGAGTATTCGATAAGGCTTAGGATTATTAGAACTGGCTCAATAATTATGTATTAAAATAGAAATCTTCCTCGTAAATGAAACGAGAAAAAGTCATTCCAAATATTACGCAACTAATTATCCATGAGACATTGAAAGCCAAAAAATGTAAAACTAACTAATAAGAAATGCCTATATTTAAAGAAATTTATATTTATGGTCCTATCGTAAATAAAATCTATGCTTTCAAAAAAATCGAAATTAGATTAACCAGCTTCTTAATTTCCAGAATTAGATTCAACTTAATTCAATCTTATGAACTTTTGTTACCTAAAATACATGCTTATGATTAAATTATCTACATTCAATGCTGGGTTATTTCTCTACAGCCAGGTTTCATATAATAAAAATCGCAGCCTTGATTGGTCTCAAGGAGAATATTAGTCAGATAAATTTAATCTGGATTTCTTAGTTGTATAAATAAATATCTGGCATCTTCATTTTTAACTCCATTGATTCTTCTTGTTCTGAATTGAATTCTGATTGTTCATATAATGAATTCTGATTGTTCTTGAGCAATAGTTTTTCTATTGCCGGATAAATGTTTTAGTGTTAAAGATTAAAATTGTTAGGAACCTGTGATGCTGCTTCCCAGCATAGTTGGTTCCATAGGAGATCCCAGAGCTTGGCGACAAACTTTGCGACCATTTGGCGACTTTGGTGCCTAAATAGATTATACCCGAAACATCGAGAATTTTCCCGATCCGTCCAGTAGGAACCGAGTTACGCCTCGAACGTTCCTGATTGGTTGAGAGGCTTCTAGCCCCGCCTCCTGAGACCTATAAAAGGAAGCAGCCACAGCTGCCGGGCAGTCGTGAACCGACGGTGAATTGAGTTGCGAACCAGTGTAGTCGAAGAGTAGTCGGAAGCGAAAGAGTAGTCGTCGTGGTGAACCAGATCGGAGTCGTAGTCGTGGACCAGTGGAGTCGTCGTCGGAATCGACAGTAAAGAACTGGCCTTCCATAGCAAAGCGGAGCAGCGACGGAGTGAAGCTAGTGCTGAACTAAGCTGTGCGCTACTGTCTGCAGTAGAGTCTGTTGTATGCTGCTGTTTATGCTGTTTTGTATGCTGCTGTGTACGCTGTTCTATGCTGCACGTCTCGCCTGAAGATAATCGTCTTTTGTTCTGTATACAGTTGTCGTCTTTGTGCTGTCCTGTGTGTCTTCGTGTAAATAAACGTCGTTGTTTTATTTTCTACTGATTGAGGTGATTGAGCGTTCTTCACACCATATAACTTCCAGTATCCAAACGAACCCCCGATAAATTTTGCAACGATATTATGCAGAAAGACAATATCATCTCTATTAATGATTGTGTGTGCGTGTGCGTGTAATCAACTTTTAATGAAGAAAAAGGAAAATTGACATACTTATACTTAGGAGGATAAAAATGCAGGTTATTTTTTATGATTTTAATAACATTTTAAGCAAAATATTGACATTGTTTTGAATAGCTTCCAAACTCCTTATTGTCAAGACTAATAATTACACCATTTTGGAATTTAAAAATTTGTATTTTTAATGATGCTAATTTTCACTTGCACTGAAAATTGCTCCTGAATTTTGACATTTTATTTGAAATTATTATTATTTGCTTTATTTTCCACAATGTATTGTTGCAATGAAATTTTAACCGTTTCCATTGCGTGATTTATTCAATTCTTTTTAACTTAAAGAATAAAGTTAATGAAGAATCATAAGGTGGATTCATAATGTCGCAAAAGACAACGTCCATTATAAAGGCTGATGCTTGCGCTAAACAGATCATGTATGAAACTGCTAAAATTACCGATATTTAACTAGTTTTTTTTTTCTTTGCGGGGAGGGAGGGGTTCTTAAAAATATTTTGATAAAATCATGATAATGAAATTATACATAAACCAGGAATAATTATATTGAATTAAACACAATCAGTATTCCCAGAGGACTATCAAAAGCGGCTATAACATAATATAAATCTTAAAATGTTCATGTAAAATAGGTAATATTAAATAAACGTAACTGCTTTTCAGTGAGTTGGCGTACTACTTTTTCTTTTCTCTCCTTCACAAATTACTATTATTAATGCCTATAATGTCACAGATTGTTACTAATATATCCTATATTACTAATAATAAACTGGTTGAATAATCTATTTCATTTCTCCAATTCAATAAATGCCTTAAGTCCTTCAAAACTACTGCTGGAAATGCTAACTGCATTTCCATGTCGCAATAAAGATTTGTTCGATTTAAATTGCTCCTCGTGAATGCGAAGAAAATCCATTAGAAAAGAGTTCGAAAACAGGGGGAGGTCTGTCTATCTGTCTTTTTCATTCGGCTTTGAAGAATTTCTGGGAAGGTGTCTTTCCAAGTAATTGCAAACTCTTGTACATTTCCTTGAATAGATTGAGAGCTTTTATTTGGAGCAAATAATTTAGTAGGTGACGAGACTTGGCATTTAAATGGAATTATCGACATCTTAAGTGTCGAACCCACAAACACGCATGGCATTTTGTTATTGACAATACACAAGAGAGTGTTTGAATGTGCAGGCAATTATCTCGTTAATTTAATTGGATATTCCTTTTCCGTGAAATTAGTTCTCGGATTCCAACAAAATGAGATTATTGAAAACGTCGACAATCAAATATAAATCAATTAAAAATTATTACTAAGCCATTTTCAAAATTTCTGAAAATTGTTCTAAATAGTTTAAAAATAATAGTTAAAAATTGAAAATTATCCAGAGTAATTCAAAGCTTTAAACAATAATTTAAAACCGAAAATAATTCAAAATAATCACACGTAGTCACTGGTAGTTCCGAAAAGCATCAAAACTTTTGAAATATGTCTCAAATGTAAAAATATTATATCATTGCCAATAGAATAAGCTAAGATTATCAAGTGACCGATTTGTGAAATCCAGTTTCATCCACTCATAACTCATAATTATAGGCATGCAAAATTTTCCGTCGCAGAAAAGTCGAATTGGAAAAATACAAAAATACAAAGTTTTAAAGCAGAATCTTTCTAAAATTAATTATTGTTAAGCAATTATTATTAAGCAATCTGGTGTAAAATGTTTTGCAGTTGGTGTTTTATTAGGCAAATTACATAAATTTAGATGCAGTTTTTATGCAGTTAGGTAAAATACAAAATGATTAACCCTTTGACTGCACATTTATTTGAAACAAATTTTTTATTTGAAGTGCATTTAATTTTTTGAACATGTGAAGGCAGAAGTTTTTGCGTAAGAATTCATTTATTTCTTATTATTCAGAATATATACTTCTTCATGATATTGAGATAACTTAAGCTAAATAGAATTACAAAAGAAAAATGGAAAAATAAATTCAAACAAATTTGGAACGTTCTGATAAGTCAAATATACCTAAATTGTTAAATTAGTAGTTGATTTCTGCCTGTATAACTACAGTAATTTTGTTTATAATATGCTATAAACAGAATAAATGAAGATCAATTTTTATGACAATTTAATGAACCGTTTATATGTATAATATTTACTAAAACACATTTTATATTTTGTCATTTATTTCAGCTATAAAGAGCGTTGATGAGAATTTTTACCCTTAATTTTATATTAATTAAATTTTGTTCGTTTACCAAAAAAAATTAAAATATTTTATTTCAAATTGTATCTTTTTCTGCAGTCTCAGGCGGATTTTTTGATTAAAAAAGATAATGTCCTCTTTATTCGATTTATTGCAATTTCAGGAACGCATTTTATACGTATTTAAGCTTTTATTTTTCTTTCTAAAAGTAGATCGACAAAAAATGTCGTTTGTTTGATATACATTCTCTAGAACAAAAGAATATTAAACGTTTTCCTCTCAAAACATATTTTATTTATTCCTAACTCGGCATTTTATCCTGGTGACACTGAAAATATACCTCGGGTTTACGTGACGAAATATATTTTGTCTTTGCTTGAAAACTAATGAAAAACATTCGGGAACTATTTTTTCCCTTCAAACTTTTGCGTGATATTGTGCTCAAAAAAGCAAACAGAAAGTGTGTTTATTTTCGTAAAGGCTTTCACCACCTTTTATTTACTGGAGTTTCATACCATTTACGGAGATTCTACCCTCGAAATATATTATGTTTTGGAGGTAAATAATCGTCTGGCAAAAGTGGAGCGTTATGAAAATAAATGGCTTTCAAGAAGGAAAAAAAAAAAACTATAAGCAGACGATGTGAAATTACGAAGAATATGCATTAACTTGATGAAACCCTCATCACCATTTTTTTCTCTTCCGTTTAATGTTTTTTTATTATTCTTTCTTGTTATTATTATTATTATTATGATTATTATTTTATGTTCATCTACGGTGTATTCCAGTTCTCGAATTTTATGAGGTAATATATTTTTATTTTTTTTAATGTCTAGCATTCTTGCCATAATGAATTAAAACTTTTTGAATTAATTTAATTGTTTTAAGAACTCTACATCGTAGAATTATATTTGAATAAATTGTGCAGAATTAGATTTTTCTCCAAACAAATACAACGAAACCAAAGCAAGTTTCCAGTTTATGAATTAAATAATAATTTCTTCCCTTCTTTATATCCTTTTTGATAGTTGGGTTGGCCTAATTGTAAGATAACTATATCAGGACTAGAGGTCTCCAGGTTTAAAAGAGGTCACGGTGACCTAGTGATAGGGTTTTGGCTTCGGAATCGGAGAGTTTCAGGTTCGAGACCCGATTCCATCAAAGAACAGTCGTGTAAATGGGTCTAGTACACGTTAAATCTGTCGAGACCAAACGTCCTCCCGCCGCTGGTGTGGTGTGGAAGTTTGGAGAGAGTTTGCTAGCCCAGGTGTTATCCTCGTCATCTGACTGCGGCTCAGAATTGCGAGGTCCGTCCCAAATTATCCCTAGTGTTGCTTTTAAAACAGGTCGTTAATATAACTAAATTAGACCAGGTTTCAAAACTAATTAATTAAAAGAACTGTGTGTGAGAGAGGTTCTGATACATGTTAAATCCATTAAAATCGTATGTCCACTCATTTGTGTGGAGCAGAAATTTGGAGATAATATTGACTAAGGTGTTATGTAATGAAGATTCAAATTTACGTATTCGTTCCTTTGCGCTTAAATATAATTACATTAAAATTGGTTAACTAAAATTTCTTCCGTTTGTTACATCGCATGATTTTTGAATATTTGCATTTGCTATAAGTTCAAGCAATCTATTTTTAGCAACTTAAACTTTTTTGAGAAAAATGGCCGATTCTGCAGCAGAATTTTCATGTTAGCTGGTATAGTGCGTGTTAAATCCGCTGGGAGCCGAATGTTCTCCTATCCGAGTTGTGAAGGGCCAACTCAGGCTCTGTCCTCATCATTTGACTGCAGTTCAAAATTAAGAGCCCCCCCCCCCCAAGATCGCCTTAATGTTGCTTCAAAACAGAACATTAATATAGTTAAACTAAACTCACCTATGTCAGATTTTGAACCTAATAAATGTAAACATATTTGAGCAGACACTTTTGAAATTTTAGAACTTCGATTTATTTCATCACGGGAGACATATTATGTACAAGGAAGAAGTGATAGCCAAAAGGCGCTTCAGTCTCTGTCGTGACACGGAAGTAAAAGAGCAATAGAGAGCTAAATTCTCCCTTCAGTTGTTTTTACAATGAGATTTTGATAAGAATTTCTTTGACACGTGTCGATTTAGGAAGGGAAATTTAGTTATCTTTAAAAGAATGTGCTAAGTATTAAGGATTTTTGCTCCATCACTCGGAGCGTGAAGCAAAATTCAAACGAGGCCAACTGCTGCGCGCAATGAAAGTCATTCCTACTTCAGGAAGATCACGTGTCCGTAATGGGACAATGGCACAATGGCAAATAGTTGCCCTGATGTGACAACCGTTTGCCATTGCACCGTTAGTATCACGTGATGTTCCCTTAGTAGGAGTGGCCTTCCATTGCGTGCAATAGTTGGCCTCGTGTGAACGCTATTTGAGAAAATGCAGAAGTAAGCAGTTTTATAGAGCACATGTAGGATTAATTAAATAAAAAAGTAAGAATTGGATCAGGAAATAAAAGAACATTTTAGAATGAAGTTAATATGTGCGAAATTAAGATAAAAATTAGGAAACTAATTAAAATTTTAATTAAGAGATATCATTACATCCATATTCGGGAAAAGTTCAAATTTCATATTCTCAGTATTACAGTATCAAATGTTTCATATTATATCCATATTATCATTAAGTCCAGGAGAATAGAGAACACACACTCTGCTTCCACAAAAGTATACGTACATGTGTTTTATAAATTCTATGATAAAATTCACTGTCCATTCAATCCATTGAAATGTTGATCTTCTCCTTAACAATTTATTTACTTTTATTGCTAATGATAAAACACCATTTAAACTATTAATTAAACTAACAAAGCTTAATCAAATGAACGGATTCGAATTAATTACCGTTAATTTTACATTCTTACATTGATTTAATTACCGACCAAACTGAATAATTAATAATAATTTTTTTCCGAATAGTTTACTCTAATAAATAAAACACCATACAGACTTGATCGACACACACGTAGATCCCTTCTTTTCTACAATCCTATTGTGAAAAAAACGAACAAAAAAAAAACTTCAACGTCTTTTCCTGTTTATAAATTCCCGAGTGACGCATGTCCGAAGAGCCAACGTTTACTGTACCTTTACTTCCTCATCTATATTTCAAGACATCTGCTTCGAAGGGATCCCACCGCTGGATATATGCATCAACTGTTTATTATTCATCAACGTTCGTTTCGTTCGAATTTGTTGTTCTTTTTCCTGCCCCTGCGTTCGTTCCGTGAAGTATCTGGAAAAGATAATGCCTTTAAGGTACAAGTTATGGGCTTTTCTTTGTGCGGTTCCATTTTTGTGTATCTACGTGTGTTAACTTGATTCTTTTTCCTTGAGTTTACATAAGAAATTCAGTTTAGTAGGACAAAAGATATTTTTTTTGGGGGGGGGGAGGGAGGGAGATTGAGGTTAAATTTTGATACGCTAAAAATGGAAGAAAAAAAGAAAAGATAACATACATTTGTTGATAAGCATTTTATGCAAATGTAAATTCAAAAATATTTTTAAAATGTTCTACGTCCTATACAATCCTCTATGCAACCGATATTAAGATAAATCTAATTACGTGAGTATAATTTTTCATAATTTAATCACTGAATTAAAAAAAATTCGTAAAAAATAATTTTACTAAATAAAATAACTATTTATATGGATATTTTCTATACTACAAAGACTTCCTTTGTGCATGGCAGCAGCAAAAAGTTATTTCGGTTTATTTTATTTATTTTCACTTGTTTCATGGCAGTAAAGATGGAATTGTCAATTCCAGTTTTCATTAAATTTCTATTTGCGCTATGATTTTGAATTTTTTTACCTTTTGGTATCCTTGATGAAAGTACATTATTTTATAGGTATAATCGGTTAATTAACATCATATTCTTCATCAAAAATTACTTAATTGCAATGCTTTGAGGATAAAATATTGTTCTAAAAACGAGGCTTTTCTTAGTGTGAAATGAAACGGGTGTTTCATAAAATTTCCTAATTGAGTGGACCAATGAAACATAGAAAAATGGATGAATTATGAATGATGAATGGATGAATTTTTAATGTGGCTTCCTAGTGCATTTAGTCTCAATAACGAAGACAATTTCACGAAAGCTCTGATGGATATTCAAAGAATGCTGAGACAATGACTCTCGGTTTTAGTGCCTATTTGACCACTTTCTAATAGATTTAACGAGGAAGTTGAAGATCCCAGAAACTACAAGAATCATGGCGATAACTCCATTCAGATTAGAGATATGTTGATCCTTCTAGAAGCTTCTATACCCTGTCTCAGCAGCTATAAAAAGATGAGAATAAATGAGAGTAGCAGACTAGTCGAGAGGCGTAAATAATCGTGTGGAGTCACTCTCCTGCATGTTCTCTCTGAGCGCTTTCTGCTGTTATGATTATGTATTATCTATTTGTAGCTTGTAGCTACTTACACCAAATATTGATTTAGTGCACACTTCGGCTGTAAGTTTGTCTATGTTTCCATGTAAAATAAAAAAGCTTATTTGTTTTTGAGCGTATTGGAATTTTTACTGTGCAACACAAGGATGGATATTTGGAAAATTTCCGTAAAAGTATAGAGTTTGAAAGACTTCTTAAAAATGTTAAGGCTGCTAAAGGTAAAATGTCAATTCCATCTTGCTTCATATATCCTTTAAAAAGTAGTGTGTGTATGTGTGTGTGTGTGTGTGTGTGTTTATATTTTCTTAATTAAGTTTTAATACATTATGCATAATTATCAATGGAAAATGCAATTTCTTCGATATTTTTTTAATTCAATTCTTAACGAATTTTGATTAAATTAATAGCAAAAAATTAATTAAATTCTTTTATCTTTTTTCCAAAATTACTTATAAGATTTCATAATATTATATTTTTATCATTTATCTCTAAGATGGTTTAGATTCCGTATGATTATATATTTTAAATAGTTAAAGCTACAGTTTTTATAGTAGAATATTTTGTCATTAGGCGGCTGTTGCTTTCCTGCTACAAAAATTTCCTTTCTTCGAACTCATAATGCAATTTGTTTTGAAAATGTCATATTTAATAATACGTGACTGAAACATAATTTCAAAAGCTTTTAACATTTATTTTTCATTTTCTGGCTTTTCTGTAAATGTCAGTTCCTAATCTTTTTTCGCCAAATTAGCATTTAATTGTTTAAGAACACTGTTTTCGCCGTTTGGACTTTTTCGATTATTTAATTATCACATGTTTCTGCGTTCTGTAACTAATGGCTTTTATATAACTTTAAAAAAAAAGAGAAATAACAGAATACAATATTTAATCAAATCTTTTATTATCACATTGTACAAAAATAGTGCTGCAAGATTTTCTATAATGTTAATGCGTAATATTTTTTTTTTAATTCGATGAATAAATATGGTGAACAGTTTGTTCGAATAATAAATTCGATATAAAATCGATAACGAACAACATAAACGATAACGATAGCACAATATAAAATCGATAACGAACCTCGTCAGACGAAGAGATATGAATGGAGATTGATTATAAGAAATATGAACAATTGTAAATTTTTTTTAAAACTAAATTCGAACTGTAGCGGATTTGAAATTTTTCTACGCTGGTTGATACATATTTCCTGAATTTTTGTCAGTACTTCTCCGAATTTTTTATTTAAAAGAATTGATAGATTTATAAAGCCTAAAAGATACTGAAATGCATAACAAAAAGTATATATTAGCATATATGAGAAAATATGTTACGAACTTAAAATATTGTTTAAAAATTCTGTATATAGACTGTTAAGAGAGTTTCAAAGTAAAAAAAAGACATACAGAAATGAAATATATGGATGGTAACTTATGTAATGTTTCTACCTTTTTTAAAAAAATAAATTCTACATTTAACTGGTTAAGTCCCTGAAATCCCCCTTTTAGGTAGATTCCTATAGGAAGACTACCTATTGCAATGACTTTCATTATAAGACTTCGGAAAAATTTCTTTGCCAATCATAGTCTTTTGAATCCCAAACCACCCTTCGTTCAAAATTTATATCATATAATATGCCTATAACGCTTTTCCCATGTTATGTTGTGAACATAACACTAGTAATTTTGTTTGGATTTTGATTGGCTTGGAATATGTTGTCAGAAATATAAAAAACTCGGACGAATTCGTAAATGGTTCATCTAGCTCAAAGGGGTTGGAAATGGTGGAGAGGTCGAAATTTTCATTTTGCTATTACTTTCTTAATATTTAAGATAGAAAAATTAATCAAATTAGCCAGATTTGATTAACTAGCCCATTAAGACGAACAACTTTTGTATTTAAAGTTTTCGATTACTGCAATATCTGCCAGGTAAGCGACTGAAAAGTGGTTTTCAAGCCCTCATTTTGACTGTTTCTAACATCAATACTTTATGTTGCCAGATAGTAACTTAAACGTAAAGGAATCTATCTTCGACTTCCAGCTTGCAGAGAGGAATTTTTTTTTTATATATTTTTAAAATCAAATCGGATGCTAAACGAATGGTTGCATTGTAAATTTTACAAAAATTCATAATAAATTGAAGATTTCAATTTTAGTAGATAAAATATTACACATCGTCTGCTCCAAATGACCTGTAATGACGTGTATACACTTTGAATATACTTAACTATTTAAATAGTGCACGAGAATTTTGGAAAATAATTATATATTCTATTTACACATACACAAGAAGGAATGAAACACATTTATGAATTTAGCACTATGCATCGAACGAAGAAACATCTTGCAAGATAATAAGTTGAGGAAGTGCGCTTGACAATCGCTACCTCCCTCCGGTGGGAAGACACTCATGTCTCCCTTGTTTAAAAAGATTCAAATTTTCGCAGCTTGAAAATGCGCCAGCAGTCTTCTCAACCACCATTAACTGTAACCAGACATCACAATGCCAACCAAGTGATGCAAAGAAAATAAAGATATACTAAGCTGATAATGTATAAAACCAGCGGAAGTGGTCTCCTAAAAACTTTCTCGCTTACTTTCTAATAAAGGTGTAGTCTCAGGAAATCCTTACATGGCCATTGGCGCACAATGGTTACGAAATATTAAGCTTTGGCTTTAATTTAGCATTTTTAATGAATCTATCGTGTCATTCCTGGGGATTTATTTGGCGACTAAGTCCTCATATGTGGTTAATAACATCCAAAAATCTAATATGGATTTTAGATTTTAGTTTAGTTTATTTTAGTTTAGTTATATTAACGTCCCGTTGTAAAGCAACACTAGGGCTATTTGGGGATGGACCTCGTCATTTTGAACCACGGTCAGAGGACGAGGAACGACACCTGAGCTGGCACCCCCTCTCCACACACACCACACCAGCGGTAGGACGTTTGGCTCTGACTAAACATGCAAAATACCCTCTTACATGATGGTTCTTCGGTGGAATCGGGTCTTGAACCTGAAACCCTAAGGTTCACGAGCCGAGATCTTACCACCAGGCCACTGCTGCCCCCTGTATTTTAGATGCTTTTTTCTCTATCGATTGAAACAAAAATTTGTTAAAAAGCTATACTTGTAGTCACAAAATCTAATACCAAATTTAATATACTTTGGCGCTTTGCGTTTTTCAGTTATTGCATTTACATGTTTTCTGAATGTGCAGACAGACAGACAATCAATCGTAGTTGGATTTGGCTCAAAATTTGTCAGATGTCTAAACAATAGATTTTAAATGTGTGTGCCGAATTTTATTTATCTACCTCATTTCGTTTGGTAATTATCGTGTTAACTTATATTCGACCAGACGGACAGACAGACTATATCTGAATGGATTTTGTTCAAAATTTGACAGAAAAAAACAGATGTGGTATAAAGACAGTATACAAAATTTCATCCGTATAAAGCAAAGCGTTTTTAAGTTATCGTTGTCAAAGACTGACAGACAGGCGAACATTTTCTAAAAATGTGTTTTTCGGACTCGGAGATGTCTAAAATGTAGAGATTCGTATAATTTTTTTAATAATTATTATAATTTTTTTAATAATACAGCTGGTTTCCAATAACCAAATTTTTATTTTATTTCCTTTATTGATACATTATTTATTTATCTTATTTCAAAATAAAACTAGTAATAACTAATGTAGATGCCTTTATTTATTTATTTATTTTTCCAGATATGTTATCTATTGTGGTTTCCTTTTAAAATATCTTACGTTTGTTTCACAATTTATGTGATATATTCATTCAAATTTATAATAAATGTCAAAAAGATATAATAAGCGTAGCAAATGCAAAGTTAAAAAATAATTACAAACAAAATTCTATTTTATAAATATATATCAGCTATAATATCTACAAAGTAAATGACGAACACTTGATCTTTATTTTTCAAATAGTGTCAAACTATTCAAAAATTTTCGTATTTCTTTTCTTTCATTATTCATTGTACAAAGAAAGATAATTCGCCAACTAACTGTTTTTCTTTATGATCAAAAACTTTTAAACAGAAAAAGAATTAATATCTTTATAATAAAATGACAGATAATACTACTGAGTGCTTTTTTTGCTTGGATACTTATAAAATACATTATTGAAACGAATCCTTCGAATCGCTTTGAACTATCATTCCACAGATCTAATGTTCCTACAATAACTGTTTTGATGGTTACCTTGAATTTTAATGAATGATAATCGATACAGACTAGTTGTTGAAAAAATCGATAGAGTAATCGTCTTCTGTTGATAAAGTAAAAATTCTTGAAAAAAATACGTTTTTTTTGTCTAATTTATGAAAAGAGCGTTTTTGATATTGATGATAAATTAAAATTATCGCTAAAAATATCGATAATTTAATTTGTTTAAGAGCATTATTTTGTTATTATTTTTGTTATGTCCGATATTTTCAAACCAGATTTTTTTTTTAATCTTATTCTGTTGGAGTATGAAATCGATTCTTAACAATGCATAATTAATGGCTCTCAAAATTTAACGGTAACTGCTTTCATAAATCGTTTGCATTTATTATTATTTTTTATTTTTATCCTCATTTTTCAATGATAAAACAGTGAATGAATTTGAATGCGATTTTTCTTTAAATTCGATATTTTTTTAAATATTTTTTTTATTGTTGGATAAATAAATATGTATTTATTAAAATAAGAATCACTCGAAATCGGAATGGATATTTCGAATTTTCTTTAGAAAAATAATTGGTTCACAATTAAAATAACAAAAATTAGAGAATTGCTTTTTGAATTTGAGCACACTACTTAAATCAGAACAAGAAATGTGGGCGAAAAACGAAATGACAGACTTTTATTGCTCTATTTAATTAAAGAATTATAGATTTGAGGTATCAAATTATGCTAATAAATATATTCAAAAATATTTTTTCATAGCAGCATTTTAATAATAGTTCCTGCACTATATATGCGAAAATAATTTAAATTGCGCTATTTATTGAAGGATATCAGATTTACAAGGGTGACAAAAGCATAAAAATGAAGAATTATGTTTTGAAATAAATTTGTCTGGAATTTATTTGAACTAAAAAACTAAAGTGAAAAATGTCATTCCATATTTATTTAAAGTACAAACCATAAAGTTGACTAAAATAAAATTTGATGATTTGATTACAATCTTTTAAACTGAAAAATTATTTTAAATCGTTTTCTATAATTTGTTAAATTTATCCTCTGCAAATTCGATGAATTTAGAATTTCTATGTTAATTATTGTGTGGCAACAAAAATGAAATTTATACCACTTTCAAAATTAGCTAAATATACATCAGTTTTCTTTTTTTTTAAATAAGTTGTTTTTACGTTCTGCTTTTTTTTTTGTTTATTATATACTATTAAAACATTATGACGATGACTGGTCGTTTTGCATTACATAATTATTATTTTTATTTATAGTAATTTCATAAGTCCTTTTCTAAAGATAAAATCACTTCAGTCAAAATGTATTCAAATAAATCTTCAGCAAATAAAATTTAATCCAGGATTATCACCATATGGCGAAGCTTTTAGGCTGTGTTGTAAAATATATAGTATTTTTACTTGTATTTTAAATTGTAGATATATTTTTACTTTTCCTTTTTACAACTTGATTCTTTAGGAGATTTTTATTATTATTCCTTGTAGAAATTAATAAGATTTTTTTAAAGATAGTTTTTAATTCAACAAACGAAGAATAAAAATATAGCATTTCAATAAATAATGTATAAATAAATTATTATGATGATAAAAGGTAATATAACGTACTTACTAATACATTGGTTTAAAATGGGTAATACTTAATAAATATTAATTGTATGGGTAATACTTAATAAAATGGGTTTTTCATTCACGATCTTTTGTATTGTTACCGACGATTAACAACAATTATTAAGTAAAATTGCTTGTTTATTAATATATAAACAAGAAATCTTGTTTGCCATTTTTGAAAAATGTATAGAAAAAGAATATACGAGAAAGTAAAAACATAACCCTGTATAAGATCTTTTGATTATTAATTATTATTATTATTTATATTTATTGCAGGCGCTGCTGTGCTTGTCCGCAAGACGAGGTCACCCACCAATGGAGAAGGCGAAGAAGAATTGCCACCAGTGGACTCTCTCGAAGCTTGCGACAAAGCTGCAGAACGGTCAGTGATTTACTTCAGAAATACTAAAGGATACATTTGAACATATTTATTACAGCTTGGAATTGTTGTAATAAATATGTAGGGGAAAGATCTGTATAACAGTATAGTTAGGTTATCTTTAAAAACTGGTTAATTTTTTTCTTGTTCTTTTAAATTATTTCCTACTAGCGACCTTAAATGAACAGTTAGTTTGCCAAAATTATTAGAAGCAAAATTTTTAACTAAACATTTTATGCGTTGCCTTGACCGTAAGGGCACCTAACAATTGAATGTTTATTTGAAAAGGAATTAATTTTATTAATCGTAATATTTTAGAGGTATTTTTTGTTTACTGGATTCAATAAAAATATTGAATGCGCTATAATAAAAAATAAAAAGCAATTGAAAATTTTCATATCTTCAATTCTATAATAGGAAAGAGCAGCAGAATTTAAAAATGGAAAATTTTTGGAATAGCATAATTTTAAAGTTCAGCATTAATAGTAGTTACCACAAAAAAATTTTAAAAAAATCAGTAATAAGTTTTATTAAATTCGTATCTTTAAAAAACCTGGTTAGTTCGCAAAATTAAAAAAAAAAATCTTTGTATATTGGTTATCAATAGTCGAATAACTAAACAGACATATTAATTTTTAATAATTAATAAAGATTCATAGGTCTTAAAATAGAGATTTTTATATAAATTTGCTGAGGTTCCTATGTGTTTTTATTAATATAGGTTTAAGGCATAGTTTAATGATTTCCATTAAAAATTAGTCATTTTTTGGATAATTAGATACCATTTCAAATATCTCCTAATAAATAAAACAGTAATTATTTTGTAAAAAACAAAACAATAATATGAAATATTTTTCTATCAGTGCAGTTTTGATAAGACCATATAAAACTATTCATATATTTTTCAGTTAAATAAACATCTTCTTTTTATGATATATAAAATCAAAATTAATAGAACTTATCTTTTTAAAAAAAGATAAATAGTATCATTAATCGAAAAGATAAATAGCAAACATTTGTAAAGAAAGAAGATTATTTAAAGAATTCTAAAACTTTCTTATGGAAGAAAATTCTTATATTAAGACCAGTATCATAAATTAACTTTAAAAAGCAATCTGAGACCAACACCAATTTATCAAAACTTTAAATTAATATTTTGAAAAATTTATTTATTAAAAAATATAAAGACAGTTGTTAAAAAGCTGAAATATTTCGAAAACAATGAATAAAAGTATCACTTTTGACTATATAAGATAAAACGTAATATTTTTGAGCGTTAAAATATCGTCTGGAATTTAAATTCTTTGCAATTCGGTCTCTTTGAATGTTGAGGAAAAAATCAAAATTTTAGATTTATATATTTCCATAATCATTTAAAAATCTGTACAAATATCATGTGACTTTGTAAAATTGTTTTTATGATACTGCTCTAAATTTTAAATATTTGCTCTTATCTTCATTATATTAAATATGATTTTTATTGCTGCTGTTGTTGTTGTTGCATCTTCGCAAAAAAAAAATTATGTTCAAAGAAATATTTTCAGTTACAAAATGCATTCATTTTGAATAATTTATAAACAGTCTATGATATTTAAAAGCAGTATAAAAAAACTTTCGATAGTATTTTTCGATGTATCAAATCTGAAGGTATTTATTATTAATGAATTTCGTTTTAAATAATTTGTTACTTTCTTTTTTTATTAATGTATAGCGTATTAAGAAATCCTTTGAAGTTATAATTGATTTTTTAATAATAAGGAATTCTTCAAAAATATTTTTTAGAAAGTGATAAAATTTTTATTTTTATAAGCAAGTAAATGATTTTAAACAAAAAATAATACTATACCTTTCAAAAAGCTATTAACTGGGGGGGGGGGATGCTGAGTGCAGTAATGTCATAGTAAAGTTAAAAAGCTTTCTTAATATTTTTTAATAGCATTCTGCGGTTTATTTTCATAATGATAGTATTAGTCATGTTCAACCAACATTTACGAACTACATTTTACTTAAATTAAAGAAAGCATTTTTTTATTTTTTCAAATTATACTTGCAATGTATTATAAACATGGAGGCTTTTGATTGGCTAGCTATGTCTGCAAAATCAATTGATGAATAAAATTTGCGAAATCGGACCAATTCTTAAATCTGGGAGCTCTGTGAAAATTTAATTCCATGGTATTTCTTTTAAAATAGAGAATTGCAGTGAATTTATCATTAAGAGTGTGATAATGACCTGTCATATGAAATAAAATTAATGATATGTGCAGTGGTTGAGAATGGAGGACGGAATTCGATAAAAATTTTCTATCGTGCAGAATATTTATTGGTTTAAATTAGTGGTTTTGAGATTTCTCAAAAGACTTTAATGATATATCTAAGTTCATAAACTTTCATATGAAATGAAAATTGGCGAAACCTGTTCACAGTGGATTATTGCTGGGGGGGGGCGTTATTCGGCAAATTTCCGATGTTTATTAACTTAATTTCTATAGATTGATTATTTTTATTGCTTATTCGGGGAAATTTATTGACAGAATAAGCATCGAATCTTTTTTTAAATCGTCAGTATGGTTTAACTGCAATAAATAAAACACATTACCCGAATAGGTTGTAGCAAAATTTATCGTAGATATTGCCCAAGTATTCTGACTTTTAGAATCGCATGAATTATTTAATATAAATACTAAATAAATGTCTCCTTGTTCAATCTCTAAATAAGTTTTAAAAATTAAAAATAGCGAGTCTTATTATCGAAGAGTTTGCAAAGAATGTACAAAGGTCAGAAGTTTATTGTTAAAAAACTTTCGCAATGACAAGTGGGCACAAAATTAAAATATGTATATTTTTCAAATAAAATCCTAGCTAAGAAAAAAAATTAGTTCATTCTTTTTTATAAGATTTTCGAAATCTTTTCAATTTAGATGTTAATAACAGTATTCTTTTAGAAATATTATTTGAAAAATTTCAGAACAGATAACCGAGAGTGAACGTATTAAATTCTCATAAACCATGAAAGAAATGAGAGTTTGATTTTTTTTCCCATAAAAACTCGAAATCCTACAGACGATATAGATTTTCTCAGCTTACATTCGCAACAAAACCGTTGAAAATTCCATGAACTTTCTACTAGGATAACCAAGCCTTTTTTTTTTATCTGAAAGAATCAGCAAAACAATTTCTTTGTTTCTTACTTTCCCTTTTCAAATGAGAAGTTTTTATCCGCTTATTTTATAAGAAAAAAAAAAGAAAGAAAGAAAATTCTTTTCGCTTTAGCATTCATATCGAAATGGTTTTCGCGTTTAGATGGCGATTTTACGCCATACTGGACACGAATGCAACCGTTATAATTTACGGTTCGTTTACTTGCTCTTTTATTACTTAAATCGAATCATTTTTCTGAAGAAGAATCATCTCTCATCACGTAAATGGAAAATTATAGAAACTAAGAAAAAAAATTAGAATTTTCGGAATAGAAAATGTCACTGTTTTTCTAGATCAAATAATATATTTGAAAGCTAATGCATTGATACATTTATCATGATTTGCATGAGTTTTCAGTCTAATGAACAATGTTTTTCAATTAATGTCAACAATTTTTTTGCTTGTCTACAGCTAGTTTTATAACAAAAATGACATTTTGTGAAAAGTTTTCGAATACTTGCTGCTTTGAAAATCTTCACAATGAGCGAGCTTTCATATTAATTATGATCTAAACAGAAATCTAATTTTATCTTCCGTTGATTAAATTATTAAGCCTCCTTTCTTATCAATTTTATTTTATTTGGAAGCTCTTCTTTTGGTATAAATAAAAAAAAAGAATATGATTTTTCATTTTTTTCAGCGTACAAAAGATATATGTTTTATAAAATTTTTATACTTTTATAAAATACTCTAATAAGTATTTTATAATATAATGCAGTTATAAAATGAACTTGATTTAAAAAGATTTATTTATAGTGAAATTCATGTAAATGTTTATTTTATTTCAGTGATAATTCAAAATCGTATGAGTTTTGCATATAAGGTATTTCTATCCCTCAAAAATACTAATTTATCATTTAAATGTCAATTCTAAGAATTGAAAAAAAAATAATGCCAAATATTAAAGTGAATGAAACAATTTTCCGTTAAAAAAAAAGAACAGTTTCCATCAAAACGAAGGATAGAAATCCTTTTATTTCTCCCAAATAAAGTTCCTCAATAAAAATAAATCTATTACTAGTTCAGTTATTATTAACTGGTTTTATTTTTAGATTTCAGAACTTTTATTTTTTACTCTTCAAACTATTAGTTTTCTGAAATAATTTTTCAGAAGAAAAAAAATATCTCTCACTTCAAGTTAAAGAATAGCTCTGACAATAAAAGTTTTTAAGTCTAAGCAAGAAAATATTTATTGCTGATGTTAAAAAGTTAGAAATAGCACAAATAATATAGATATTTTTAGATCAGTTAATGTAAAAAGTTGAAAATTATTGTAAAATTTCTTCCTTTGACTTAAAAAAAAATAATTTTTTCAAAACATTTTGCAATATTGCTTTATTTTTTAAGAAAACTTAATCTTATGTCTTGAAATAAAAAAAATCACCTCTTAATTTAATAACAATGAAAGAATGTAAATATTATTTGCTTTGAAAATCTTATTGATAAGAATTTTCACATTCAGAAGACGATTTTTATGCAAATTTGGTACGAATTCAAACATTATAATTTAGTTTCAATTTTATTTCTAAAATGACTTATTTTCTTCATATGAATAATCATGCCTAAAATTTATAATCAGAGTATTTGAAAACATAAAAATTAGAAAAATTAAAATTTGGAAAGGAAATGTTTGTAATTATACACTCAAGTGATAAATGCTATGGGTTATTGTATTAATATCCGTAATTATTTATTGTATAGACATTTTAATTAACGTAATATTCATATCTTATTTTCAGCAATTTTCCATATGCCTGATTCATTTTAAAGTATTTATTTGTTTTTATCTATTATAAAATGAACTTTTACGATAATATCCCAGTTGCCGATAAAAAAATTCATGTATCTCCTACTGGATGTTTATTATGAGAATGAATAGTTCATTTCACAATTATTTTCCATTTTTATATCAAATTCAAAACATAAACTAATGAACAATTCAAAATATTTTATAGAATATATTAAAATGGAAAAAATATTATAAAAAGTTAATAGAAAAGTAGAATATTGTATTGTTTTGAAATCCATATGAATGGGTTTTTTTCCTACAGTATAAAATAACAGTAACATTATGACTTGCTTAATTAATGTCCCATTTAATATAATTTTAATTTAATATTTAATTTTAATATAGCTAGTTAGTTAATGTCTTTAGTTATGTCTCATTTTGAAGCAATATAGATTTTATTTGGACTGAATTCTCAATTTTTAACAATAGTCACATGATAAGGACGCACATGACAGCATTCTTTATGCAAATATTTTTGCTATACCATTAGAAAGACATGCAGTTCTTGTTCCCAGATTTAACATACACGGCGGAAACTCGGAGGAATATAGTTTCGAATGTGAAACACTTCCATTACTGATCCTAAACAATACTGACCAGGTGACTTCAACCTCTTTACAGATCTGATTTGTAAAATTAATTTTAAAACTTGCATCAAAGAAATAAAAAATTACAATAGAAAATAAATGATATTTTTATGGTTATTTAGTTTTGGAAAAGAAAAAACATTGTATATCTTAAAATTGAAAAAAAATTCCACATTGCAAATAACTTTGAGCTTTCGAAAATTTATCTTATTGAAATCTAGACTGCTAAGAATTAACGAATGTAAATTTAAATAAGCAAGAAATGCTGGAATTTTTAAAAGTTGGAATAGAGCAGAAGATATTTATTTATTGTAGTTCTCTTTTTCAACAAAGCTTTTAAATATTTCGTAATATTTCTACCAGTATAGATGGCAACAAAAATTGCTTTTTTAAATGAATATACGACACCATGTTATTGGTTCCTTTCCATTTTCAAGTGAATATTATTCCATCTTTTTGTATCATAGAACTGAAGTAAAAAAAAAATTAGTTTTTGCTTTCAAATTCACATCTCACGTTTTAAAAGAAATAGTTCTCACGTTTTAAATGGCGATTTTACACAATACTGGACACGATTGAAAACGTTGTGGTTTACGGTTGGTTTACTCATACATTTTTTTGTGAAATCGAAATTTTTTTCTTACAAATATTCTTTCCTACAAGTGAAAGAGGGGGAAAATCATTATTTTATGGAATAGAAAATGCTAGTTATTTTTATATTGAAGAGATATTTAAGAAAAAAATATATATAAAAAGTTACAAAAATAATTATATTTCTTTATTAAAATTTATCTGAATGCTCTGATGGTAGTATTGATCGTAATTTTCTGTTTTAATCTGCAATGTTTTTTATACTCAAAATAGCATGCTTAAAAAATTCTTCGAATACTTACTATGATGAATTCATTTATATAAGCATGAGATACATATCAGTAATATATGTCTCGATATATATATACAATACGCATGCAATATGTATGTATGCAATATCAAATGTACATATCAATAATATATGTATCAAGAAATAATCTTCTAAAAATTATATGCAGGAATAGAAACAAAATATCCTTTTCATTGCTCATTTCTTAAAAACTTGCATTGTTAAAAAAATCAACCGTTTTAAACAAAATAAATTTATATTTAAACTAAAGCTAAAGTAATTTTCAGATGCTGCTTTGCAAAATATGCCTGCGATTAAATAACTTTATCAGTAAATACTGATATAAAAAAAACATTCACTTTAAATTTGATATAATTTTTTTTTATAATTTAAAGTTATTCAGGCAAAGAATAAAATGTAATGTTTTTAATTATCATAATAGGGAATAATATTTCGATGTCCATATGCGAAATGGTACACAGAGTGCCTGAACTCGAAAGTTCTAAACCTCCATACTAGGAAAAGAATCCGATGCCGATATACTAAATGGTACACAGAGTGTCAGAACATGGAGGTTCTAAACCTCCATACTAGGAAAATAATCCGATGCCGATATACTAAATGGCACATAAAGTGTCAGAATTCGGAGATTCTAACCCTCCATACTAGAAAAATAATCCGATGCCGATGCACTAAATGGCACACAGAGTGTCAGAACTCGGAGATTCTAAACCTCCATACCAGAAAAATAATCCGATGCCGATATACTAAATGGTACACAGAGTGTCAGAACATGGAGGTTCTAAACCTCCATACTAGGAAAATAATCCTATGCCGATATACTAAATGGCACATAGAGTGTCAGAACTCGGAGATTCTAACCCTCCATACCAGAAAAATAATCCGATGCCGATGCACTAAATGGCACACAGAGTGTCAGAACTCGGAGATTCTAAACCTCCATACCAGAAAAATAATCCAATGCCGATGCACTAAATGGCACACAGAGTGTCAGAACTCGGAGGGTCTAACCCTCCATACCAGAAAAATAATCCGATGCCGATGCACTAAATGGCACACAGAGTGTAAGAACTCGGAGATTCTAACCCTCCATACCAGAAAAATAATCCGATGCCGATATACTAAATGGTACACAGAGTGTCAGAACATGGAGGTTCTAAACCTCCATACTAGGAAAATAATCCTATGCCGATATACTAAATGGCACATAGAGTGTCAGAACTCGGAGATTCTAACCCTCCATAACAGAAAAATAATCCGATGCCGATGCACTAAATGGCACACAGAGTGTCAGAACTCGGAGATTCTAAACCTCCATACCAGAAAAATAATCAGATGCCGATGCACTAAATGGCACACAGAGTGTCAGAACTCGGAGATTCTAAACCTCCATACCAGAAAAATAATCCGATGCCGATGCACTAAATGGCACACAGAGTGTAAGAACTCGGAGATTCTAACCCTCCATACCAGAAAAATAATCCGATGCCGATATACTAAATGGTACACAGAGTGTCAGAACATGGAGGTTCTAAACCTCCATACTAGGAAAATAATCCTATGCCGATATACTAAATGGCACATAGAGTGTCAGAACTCGGAGATTCTAACCCTCCATACCAGAAAAATAATCCGATGCCGATGCACTAAATGGCACACAGAGTGTCAGAACTCGGAGATTCTAAACCTCCATACCAGAAAAATAATCCGATGCCGATGCACTAAATGGCACACAGAGTGTCAGAACTCGGAGATTCTAACCCTCCATACCAGAAAAATAATCCGATGCCGATGCACTAAATGGCACACAGAGTGTAAGAACTCGGAGATTCTAACCCTCCATACCAGAAAAATAATCCGATGCCAATGCACTAAATGGCACATAGAGTGTCAGAACTCGGAGATTCTAACCCTCCATACCAGAAAAATAATCCGATGCCGATGCACTAAATGGCACATAGAGTGTCAGAACTCGGAGATTCTAACCCTCCATACCAGAAAAATAATCCGATGCCGATGAATTAAATGGCACACAGAGTGTCAGAACTCGGAGATTCTAAACCTCCATACCAGAAAAATAATCTGATGCCGATGCACTAAATGGCACACAGAGTGTCAGAACTCGGAGATTCTAACCCTCCATACCAGAAAAATAATCCGATGCCGATGCACTAAATGGCACACAGAGCGTCAGAACTCGGAGATTCTAAACCTCCATACCAGAAAAATAATCCGATGCCGATGCACTAAATGGAACATAGAGTGTCAGAACTCGGAGATTCTAAACCTCCATACTAGAAAAATAATCCGATGCCGATGCACTAAATGGCACACAGAGTGTCAGAACTCGGAGATTCTAACCCTCCATACTAGAAAAATAATCCGATGCCGATGCACTAAATGGCACACAGAGTGTCAGAACTCGGAGATTCTAACCCTCCATACCAGAAAAATAATCCGATGCCGATGCAATAAATAGCACACAGAGTGTCAGAACTCGGAGATTCTAAACCTCCATACCAGAAAAATAATCTGATGCCGATGCACTAAATGGCACATAGAGTGTCAGAACTCGGAGATTCTAACCCTCCATACTAGAAAAATAATCCGATGCCGATGCACTAAATGGCACACAGAGTGTCAGAACTCGGAGATTCTAAACCTCCATACTAGAAAAATAATCCGATGCCGATGCACTAAATGGCACACAGAGTGTCAGAACTCGGAGATTCTAACCCTCCATACCAGAAAAATAATCCGATGCCGATGCACTAACTGGCACACAGAGTGTCAGAACTCGGAGATTCTAACCCTCCATACCAGAAAAATAATCCGATGCCGATGCACTAAATGGCACACAGAGTGTCAGAACTCGGAGATTCTAACCCTCCATACCAGAAAAATAATCCGATGCCGATGCACTAAATGGCACACAGAGTGTCAGAACTCGGAGATTCTAAACCTCCATACTAGAAAAATAATCCGATGCCGATGCACTAAATGGCACACAGAGTGTCAGAACTCGGAGATTCTAACCCTCCATACCAGAAAAATAATCCGATGCCGATGCACTAACTGGCACACAGAGTGTCAGAACTCGGAGATTCTAACCCTCCATACCAGAAAAATAATCCGATGCCGATGCACTAAATGGCACACAGAGTGTCAGAACTCGGAGATTCTAACCCTCCATACCAGAAAAATAATCCGATGCCGATGCACTAAATGGCACACAGAGTGTCAGAACTCGGAGATTCTAAACCTCCATACTAGAAAAATAATCCGATGCCGATGCACTAAATGGCACACAGAGTGTCAGAACTCGGAGATTCTAACCCTCCATACCAGAAAAATAATCCGATGCCGATGCACTAAATGGCACACAGAGTGTCAGAACTCGGAGATTCTAACCCTCCATACCAGAAAAATAATCCGATGCCGATGCACTAAATGGCACACAGAGTGTCAGAACTCGGAGATTCTAACCCTCCATACCAGAAAAATAATCCGATGCCGATGCACTAAATGGCACACAGAGTGTCAGAACTCGGAGATTCTAACCCTCCATACTAGAAAAATAATCCGATGCCGATGCACTAAATGGCACACAGAGTGTCAGAACTCGGAGATTCTAAACCTCCATACCAGAAAAATAATCCGATGCCGATGCACTAAATGGTACACAGAGTGTCAGAACTCGGAGATTCTAAACCTCCATACTAGAAAAATAATCCGATGCCGATGCACTAAATGGCACACAGAGTGTCAGAACTCGGAGATTCTAACCCTCCATACCAGAAAAATAATCCGATGCCGATGCACTAAATGGCATATAGAGTGTCAGAACTCGGAGATTCTAACCCTCCATACCAGAAAAATAATCCGATGCCGATGCACTAAATGGCACACAGAGCGTCAGAACTCGGAGATTCTAACCCTCCATACCAGAAAAATAATCCGATGCCGATGCACTAAATGGTACACAGAGTGTCAGAACTCGGAGATTCTAAACCTCCATACCAGAAAAATAATCCGATGCCGATGCACTAAATGGCACACAGAGTGTCAGAACTCGGAGATTCTAACCCTCCATACCAGAAAAATAATCCGATGCCGATGCACTAAATGGCACACAGAGTGTCAGAACTCGGAGATTCTAACCCTCCATACCAGAAAAATAATCCGATGCCGATGCACTAAATGGCACACAGAGCGTCAGAACTCGGAGATTCTAAACCTCCATACTAGAAAAATAATCCGATGCCGATGCACTAAATGGCACACAGAGTGTCAGAACTCGGAGATTCTAAACCTCCATACTAGGAACAATAATCCGATGTACTAAATGGTATACAGAGTGGGTGTCTAAACTCGAACGCTCTAAACCTGCATTATCCTTGCAACTATTGGGAGCACTTTATTAATGTAAAATACTTCAAAAAATTTTAAATGATAATTATAAAGGAATTGTTGAAAGTAAAGAAAAAATGGAGAGAAAGGAAAGAAGTCTATATTATAAAATTGATTGACAAAATTTCGCAGTCCCGTTGCTGTGGTGTGACCGACAATCAAAAAAGAGGAGTGAATTAAGTAGTATTATGATTTTCAAGGTTAATACAGTTTCTTCACAGCATGTTTGCATAATGGTAATGTTTTTTTTTAAGAAGCAAATGGAAAAGCAACAAAATTTAATTTGATGCTCATCATTTCGATTGTAATTTAACGAAACAAGTAGGGAATATAGACTGTTCTGGAATTCATCGTGATTAAAGTGGTAAATATTTGCCTCACATAGTAATATAGTTAAATGCTTTCCATCAGAGGTCAAAAAAATGATTCTTTCTTCATACAAAATATTAGATAAATTTGTTAATTTTAACAATGTATTCTTTCAGAAAAATAGAAATTTTTCCAAGTTTAATTTAATTATAATAGATTTAGTTCAATTTAGAGGTAAAAACTGTCTATTATTAAGTATTCTAAACATTAATTTCAAAAGATTATCTCTTAAAATTAGAAAAAATTTTAATAAACTTATGCAATTTTTGTAACTCCAAACAAAAAAAGTTATCGGTTACTTTTCTGAACAGTCTCCTCTCTTTCTCTAACAGTCTCCTCACCTTATATAACATTGGCATACAATAGTTAGGAAATATTAACCTTTGACGTGAATTTAGCTTTCTTACTGAATATATCATACCATCCTTGCCAGATGTTTTAACGATTAACCCTCTGACTGCGTAATTTTTTAAAATCACTCTTTAAATTAAAATTTAAATTTAAAATTTTAGATTCAATGTTTACAAATAAGTTCAAATATTTTCTGAACAATGTGAACTGATACTATATGTTATACGATAGTAATATAATATAATAAAAATCTGTAATCGTAAAAATAAACACTCTAAACTACGAAAAACGCTCGATGCAACAGAAAATGGACAATTACGGGATACGCAGTTGGAGGGTTAATCCCTGGCATGCGATTAATGGTATCCGGAAATCGTATTTGTATTTTAGAGGCGTTTTTTTCAACCAATTGAAACAAAGATTTAGCACAAAACTACACTTGTAGTTGTAAAATCCCATATAACATTTGATATATTTATGACATTGCGTTTTCGAGTTATAGCGTTTATATGTTTCTAAAAATACAGACAGAGAGACGGTCAATCCCTTTTTATATTTTGTTCAAAATTTGATAGATGTTTAGACTATAGGTGTTAATTCTGCGTACCGAATTTTATCAATATAGCTCTCTTTATTTTGCAATTATCGTGTTAAATTATATTCGAAAAGCGCGACAGACAGACTTTCTCTAAGCAAATTTCGCTTAAAATTTGATAGAAATCTGCAAATTTGACATAGAAGCCGTATACCAAATTTCAACCATCTAGATCAGAGCACCTTTGGGTTATTTCTGTCACAGACGAACAGTTTCCAAGTTTGAATTCTGGCTGGTCTAAAACATGGAGACTAATCTCTATTTTTTGACAATTGTTATATTATCTATGTACTGCATATGCGAGAAAGTAAAAATTTTGGAATAAAACAGGCAATATAGATTTTTTATAACTTATTTTCTCGACAAATCCTTTGAAAATTCCTTGAAATTCCCCCCGAGATAACGAAAATGTTTCAACAATTATATTTATTTATTTATTACTTATTTTACTTTCCAAAATGAAAGTTTTCTTATTATTATGTTATAAAAACAGAAAGAACGCTGTTTTCATCTTTGCATTCATATTGAAACGGTTTCCACATGTAAATGGCGATTTAACGCCATAGTGGAGATGACTGCAACCATTATAATTTACGGTTGGATTCGTGTTACGGTTGTTTCAATTTATGATTTCCTTTGCATAAATCGAAACAATTAAAAAAAGAATCGTCTCTAATCACTTTTAACGCTAAGGCTGAAAGTAAGCTAAAATGAAAAAAAACTAGAGAAATGACAAATACTTTTATTTTTATGTTTCAAAGCATATGACCTTTTATATTCATAGTTATTTATTTCAAAATTCTAATTATTCAATAATACTTTTTAGTGTTAACATTTTTAGCATAATATGGAAAATATTAGGATACAAAAAATTAATCACCCTTTTGAACTTCAATAGTCATATCAATGGAAAAAATATATACTGATAAAAAATGCAAGTTCAGGTAAAATGTATCCCATATTCCACCATTTCTTGTGACATAAAATTATTAAATTATCTTAAAATGAAGTTATTGTAAAAATGCTATTACAGTTATGCAGCTATTAGTGGGGATTCCATTTCTAAATCTTTTATGAATTATGAACAAAGGATGCTTTTATTTGATTAAACTCCCTCCTTTAATGCTATACTTTACTCTTTACTCTTTACTCTGAGTTTCCATTTACTCTAATGCTTCGGATAACCTAAAAATTATCTATAAATAACTGTTTGCTTAAAAAGTATTTCCACTTATTTTCATAGCATTGCATATAAATAGAGATTACAAACAGTTCGTCTTTCTATACGGAAAATAATTAGAAACGTAATTGTTTCATTTAATTTGATTAAGGTAAATCAATGCTTTATTTAGGAGCTGTAATAGAGTTGTTTCGGAATTGATACCGAAATACCGAGTTGAATTCGAACATGAGACAATATCTGTGCCAGCATCTGCACCCCGAATTAGCACACATCAGCCGAAGAGCTTTTGACCTGAATGACCTTTAGCATGAATTTAATTGACTTTTTGACCTTTAAAATGAATTTAATGTGCCTTATCATTGTGTATTTAACATATTTTTGGTCGTAGTGGACCTATTCTGAAGTTTAAATTTTATACCAGGCTAGATGGTTTAACAAAACATGTGCTTAAGAATTCGCACAGTGGAAAAATTGGTTGGTTTAATCATTTTCGAATTTCAAGCTTTAAGATTTGATTTAAGTTTATGTTTTTCATTTAATGAAAAGATTTTATTAGCCACATCAATTTAAGAATGTCTGAAAATTTTTCTTCATTATATTTTTACTTGACTGTTGTGCTCTGCGTAAAAAGGAACATTTGTGCCAGTAAGTGCCCTTCTTTTTTTAGCACCAAATGTTCTATTTGAATTTTTACCATGTATGAAAATATCTAACATCCCGCGAAAAGTAATCTTTTCCCACTGTGATAAATGCTAGATGTGCATATATAACTTTTCAAAACAAATTGAGATAAGAATTTTTAGTGATAGCAAAAGCAAACACCATAATTCAAGAAAAGTACATAAGATAAATCTGCGCAAGTTCGTTGCCAAATTCCCATGTAGAAATGGCGATAGATATCTTTTCTAGTAATGTATGTGGCTATATTAAAAAGTCGCTTTTTTGCGAAACTATGATTTTTTTATTTAATATTTGTAATGTTTGAAGAGGTGTTTAACAAAACCATTAGAATTTTGTTTCTTAGTCTATTTTTGGAAGTCACATTGATTTGCATATTTGCATTTGTATACGTTTTAATGCTGTTTTACATCTTTAGATGCTATTTTTAGAATTATAGAATATGATATTTATTTTCTTACAAAAAACTTTATAAATTAAAATCTGATTCATATTTTTGTTCAAATTTGGTATAATAATCTCACAATATGTTCTGCAGTTCCTGAATTCCAGGATAAGTAATCTATTAATTTAGAAATACTTAATAGTTGTTTTAGTGCTTCACAAGGTAAAGAAATTGAAAATTTCGTGTTATTTATCAGTCGAAAGCCAACATTTAAAGAATGGATAGAAATGTGGCTCATTTTTTAGTTCAGGAACTAGATAATATATTTCTGAAGATATCTGCAACATTTTAAGCAAATCATTCGATAAACCTCTAAACTAAAAAATTTTTGCTTTAAACCTATTAGCTAAAAAATATTTTGGTTTCATAGTAGATGATTTTTCAATCCTTTTTATGCGAATATTCAAAAACATAACAATTCTCGAAAGTTTTTCAAAAAATTCATCCGGAGTTTAGACACAGACCTTAAATTTCAAATTACACAATCGAATCTTTTTATTAAATTGATTGATAATATGTAAATAATTTATGCAGAACAGAAAACATTATTAGTTTTCATGCTTTGTAAAATATTTCCTCCAAATTTCTTCCTTAAATTTCCTATAAACCCTTTTTTATCACTCTTTCTCATACATAAAACTTGCATTGAGAAAGTATTCTAATCTTTCAAATAATGGCTTTCAGGAGGTTTAAAGTCATCTTAGTTAGATAATACCATTTTTGAAAAAGCGTGTGCACACTTGCAAGCATGTAAATAGAAATAAGGGCAACAAAAAATGTATAGAAAGTTGGTTTAATGCACTGTTAGACTAATTTGTAGTTATACCAATATCAATTTGTTTCTCATTAGAAAGTGGCAATACGTTATACTAATTTTTAATGGCATTATTTCATTATACCAATTTGAAGATATCGCTCAAATTTTAGAATAGTTTTCTGAATATATATATATATATATATATATAATGATATTTCAAATTCTCAATTTAATCCAAATTAATTTCCAAAACTTTATCTTAATGTAGCCCATAGTAACTTCCTTCTAAAAATATTCTCTTATTTCGTGATCCAATTCCACTTTCGGTTTAATTTCTCTGTAAAAATAATGCGCAATCATTTCTACGTATTAAATGAAAGTGATATCTTTGGTGCCCTTGAAAAGGTGTCAGAGGTCACCACGTGTATTGAATTGGCGCGTGGCCTGAAATCCCATCTTATATAAGGCAAGTGATCATTTGTTTGGCCCTTTTTCGCTTCTTTCTTACTTTTGCTTTTGTGCCGCGCTGCGTCTTCTAGTAAATAAATTGCTTTCCCGAGATGGATATTAAAAAGAATTAAAAATACAACGTCTAGTCTATGTCTTCAAACCTGCACTCTACTTGCTTCAACCAAAATAATGTTACATATTATTTAGCCTACAGGATTCGAAATCCATTATATATATATATATATATATATATATATATATATATATATATATATATAATATTCTAATTACAGATTCGTTTCATATTCACTATACTATCAAAATGCACAAAAAATACCTCATTTATAACATTTTCTTTAGCTTTCATTTTTCGTTTTATTATCCTTATTGGTGAAAATATAATATACATTCTAGCATTTATTTTTACCTATTTGTGGTCTCTCGCATCCCAAAATATCATTGATAGATATATGCAAATTATGTAACAATATTAAAAATATTTCTTAATCGAAGATTTAAAAAAAATTATAGTAATTAAACTATCATAATTAATTGCATAATTATCCAATTTTAAGAAAATATTTTCAAGTGTATATATTAAATATACGGTTTAATTAATATACTAATTTAATTAATGTGCCTTCAGTTTTTAATTAATGATAATAGAATGAAAAACATTGGCTTTCTTAACATGTAGGCAAAATCATTTTTCACTGCACCTTATCAGGAAAAACCTTATATGGCATTATATGAGACAATTATATTTTCTTAATAGTACTTATATTTTCTGAATAGTTCGTATCAGATAATCGAAGAAAAATCAAATGAAAGACAAATTATTTTTAAATTTCAGAGCTACATTGTTGGACTGTTCCAATTGGTATCTTTCTAGACAATAAAATTTAAAGCAAACTGAAAAACATTGTGAAAGTTCCAAAATAAAAGCAAAGATATTGAGAAAATTATCCCTTTTTCTGAAATTTCCTTTAATTAAGTTTTTTAGTTATATTCAGTACAGAATATAATGAACTGGAAAATAAATTATTCTCATTTTTTTTATACTGGCGCCTGGAGGAAAATTTTCCATAGGTGATCACCACTCAGTCCTAAATTTCATTTTATGTGTTAAAAATTTTTAATTTTTAATTGGAGGTGATATTACTTAAGGTATAGAGGTATTAATTCCATGCCTTAAGTGCCCTCTAAAATTTATATTGGTGCATGAAAACCATTATTTTGATGTTGTGAATACAAATTTATTGTTTTTCTTACAGACTTCGAGAGCTCTCAAACCACTTAAATCATGGTGAAATTCCAATGGACGTTCTACAGCAGACTGTGACGTATGCTGTATCAGTTCTAGAAGCCATTTACGTGGATGAAACTAAGTAAGTAATAATTTTTCTTCATTAACCCTAGACAAAGAAAATGTATATTATCAACTTTTTTTGTCGTCCTTGATATACAGCGATTCTTTGTTAAAATATCATGAACCTGACCTGCATGATCGGGTTACAGCAACGATTTATTTCAACATTCAGTCCGACCCTCTTCGCCCAATGATTCAAAAATTTATGTTTTGATTTCCAATCTGAATTCCAATTTGCTGACGCAATTTGTAAAAATTGAATTTTAGAATTAAATTCTAGTTATTTTATTATATCAAAAGATCCATTTTACAATTACCTGTGCAGTCGATGTTTTTTTATAAACTACTGTTTAAAACAATCTGGTGAAACATTTAATGCTAAAAATTAAATTTGGTATTAAGCTCTAAAAGACAGACCGATGCTTTACTTATGTTTACATAGAATCTTTTTATTCTGTAATCCTATATGAAACCGCAAATTTTGCTTTGTTCCAAATGATTTTGAGTAATTTAATAATTGATTAATAAGATGGTTGATCAATTGTGAAATCACTTTTTGACTTAAAAAAATTTAATTAAATAATCAATGACTTCTGATCAATTAATTTTAATTAAATTCCAAATTCAAAGACAAATTGTTTTTCAGCATTCCTTGCATTCATATATAGTAAATTTTACGGTCTTGTAGAGAAATAAATCACTTGATATGATAAAATTCGTATTATGGTATATTCATAACAGATTATTTAATTGATTTTTGAATCTAAACCTATATTGAAAAAAGAAATAAATTTTCAAATTACACGAATTGTAGTACCATTCTTACAAACATTGTCAATGTACAGTGGTAAAAAACTATTGAATCTTACTTCATGTCGGTATTTAATCAAAGAATTCTCTTCTTAATCAAATATAAAAATTAATAACTTTATCACATGTAAATAGCAAAAAAAATCCATTCATTTTATCTTACATATCGTTAAAGCATATCATAAAATCGTCATAACAAATAATCGAAACAACCACCATGATTCTTCTGAACTCGATGATTCTTATTTCAATATGTGATCAGAAAGATATCTGGAGTTATTTGCTAAAATATCTCTTTCAAGGCGAGCATATTTCTGAGCATTTTTGTATATAAATGTCTGGATAATTTATAAATGTCTGGATAATTTATAAATGTCTGGAGTAATTTGTAAATATCCGGTAACTATATCGGACGCTAAATCAGATCGGGCGACATAGCGACTCTTAAATCAACTCAAGCTTAAATTAGTATTTATAGGTAAATAAATTAAAAATTTAAAAAGAAACCATTTGGAATAGTTTATGCATAGAATTATTCATTTATTCCAGATTAATTCATTAAATAACTAATTAATTAAAATTATTTATTCATTATTCCTTTGTATCCAAATCATGTTGCCTTCTAGACTCCATCAAAGCTTTTCTACCCGAGCATAAATGCATAGGAAAATATCTTAATCGTGTGATGTCAAAGGAAATTCGAAATAGGTTAAATTTAAAAGGTCGCCAATTTTTAAAGATTAAGTTTCTTTAATATTGAGTTTGAATATATATTTAGAGCCAATTATATTAGAAATATCCAAAGGAAGAATACATAACCAACCTCTGCATAATTGGAAGCACTGTCTACTTTAATGATGATCACTTTTAAGATATTTCATTTTTACTAACTGAATTTTATACCAAAAAAAACAATCCAATGATTTAAATTATCTTCAGGATTCTCGCTTCTTAACCCATTTGCTGCCACGATACCCATTTGGGTATTTTGGAATTTTACGTACTCCATCAGGGGCCATTTATTATTTTATTTTATATGTCATTTATTATTTTTATTACGTACTCCATCAAGGGCCATTTATTATTATTATGGCCATTATTTATTCAGTCTTTTGTTTTTTTATTGAAAAATGATTTTATAGTTCATTTTATAACTATATCCTTTCAAAAAATATAAAACATTTTTTAAAAACATAATTTGAATATAATCATACATCTTTTTGAGCTTATATGTATATAACTTATCTGTCCAAACATTTTTTTAAAAAATTGTCAGTTAATGGATAATTTTGTTGTATATCTTTTTTTTATAAAATTAACGTATAACTTTATAACGTATTTATAAAATTGTTTAACATTTCTGTCTATTAAACAAAAGAGTTTTTTTGAAAAAAATATGTCAAAAGGAATGATAAATTTGCATTGTTTTTTCTAAATATTATCTTAGTGCAAAACTTAAATGAACCAAAATTTTGTCATTTTTCTACAGTAGCTTCGGAGAAAATTATTTTGTAAAAAACATTTTTATATCTTCAAATTCAAAATTTAACCTTTTCTGTGATACCAAAATAATTTCTACGCTATTTTTCTTCAATTTTGATTCATTCATTTAATATTTACTGCAGACGATTTTGAAATGCAATAACAGTAAGACTCTGCTCTACTCTAACAATATTTCTTTAATTTAGCTCTACTGTATTCTAAAAATATTTCTTTTAGGATATAGCTTTCATTTTTCAAGCGATTGCAAGTCAACAATACCCAAGAATAGCCAATATAATAAAAAGATTATATATTATAAATTAATTTGTTAGTTTTACGTTATAAAATTAATATTTTATATTAAAAATATTATACAAAAAGGTTTTAATTCAGAGAAGCGCAGAGTATATCAACTAATTTTAAATTAAAGTCGTGAATACATATATTCCGCATCTCTTTCCTGCATCTGAGCAACTGGACCAAATTTAATCAAATTTTCCCCACTTATTATTTAAGGCAATAGAAAAAAAATATTGTCAGGTTTTGAGAGAACAAAATTTAATAAGAAATTAACCGAGAGTTTGCTGATTTTTCTTTGTAACTTTGAAGCAAATTATTCTGCAAGAAGCATTTTTATATAATCTTAAAATTGAAACTTCTGCCCTTTTAAGGGGTTTAATTTCATTACTTTGCAACTTTTCTCTATTTTATCATGTGAGAACATGATGTTGTTTGGTTAGGAGGGTTTGATGCTCGAAATCGCTTAAGCAATGAATAAAGCATAAATGGCAATTTTCAACATCATCTTTTAATCGCATATATTTGTTTACCTGCTTTTACCAGTATTGCATTATTATTATGTATGCTTCTTTGAAAGCAGGTGCGTTTTTAAAAGGTTCACCTGTTTTTATCAGTATTGCTTTATTATTACGCATGCTTCTTTGACAGCAGATGCGTTTTTAAAAAGTTGACGTAGAACTATGACATCATAGCTGTTATTTCATCTCAAAATCGGTCGAGCTCCAAACTTTGTTTGCCAGCTAGAACAATTGAAAATGAAAGTTTTAAAAAATGATCATTATATATATAATATGGAGAGAGAGAGAAAGAAGCCTCGTGATTGCTTCAAGCCGGTTTAAACTGATTAATGACTTAAATTAATTAAGACAAATAATGATTTGAAAAATAATAGTGTTCTCACGTGATAACTTGAAATTTGTGATCGTAGATTTCATTTTAATTTTCCTCCAGTTTTGTATATTTATTTATTCTTTTATTATTTCTTTTTTAAAATTTTTAAAAGTAATTAAACTGATGCAGACGATTTTTAAGTGAAGAAATTTATAGATACTCTGTTACTAGGCAACTGTGAAACTTTAAATTGCTTTAACTTTATTTATTTATATTTTGATATTTCTGTTTCATTTCTAAAAACAATTTTTGCAATGTTTTTATTAGCTTTAAAAGATAATCCTCAAATTATTTTTTGTTATTAAATAAAAGGAATACAAACGAAGTATTGTTGACAAGACACATTAGTAGAAGACTTGAAGAATACTAAAAGAAAAAAAAAATTATGTTGAGTATTTATAATTTACATAAGGAACAACAACTGATTTATTGATATTGAATCAGTTAGCTATCAATGTTTGAATCACTTAGTTTAATTAATATTGTCATTTTAATTATAAAAGGTTTCAGATAATAACACTATTTTAATGTTTTATATAAAAGCAGTTTTTATGTTAAATAGGATGGATATGAAAATATTTAAATCCAAAGCAACAGGATGTATCAGCTAGTTATCTGTAAAATTGTGCAAATCTTTAATGGCTTCGAACTTAGTTAACGACTATGTTTTAAAAATAAAAGAAAATGAATCATTCTAATTCTAAGGCATTTAAAAATGTAAATTATAATGTTACGGAAAAATTTCAAATTTTTCTAATGGAACTACTGTGGAAAATAGGATATGGCTCAGTAAGCGATAACGATGTTTTATTACTCACGAAAACACAAATTCATAGTGAGGCAAAACACAATCGAAACATACTCAAGAACAGCACATTTAGTGTATCAACAATACATGCACAGCCAATCGCTTTTAAACAATACCAACAGCACAAAGCGCTCAGAGAGAACTCATTAGAGATCAACATATCAAAAAAGGACTTCGTGCAAATACTCGCTTGGATTCAACTCAACTAAACTAACTACTCCTGTCTGTGCGCCTCCACCTTTTATAGTTCCCGAGACATAGCATCAAATATTCTAAAGGCTGTCTCAAAATTTATGCAAGATTTGAATTTGTCACCATTTGTGCAGTAAAATGTTGCCAACCCTATTAACAAAACCATTTGATAGCTAATAATTTAGGGTTTGTAAAAATGGTACGTTACACAATAAAACAATGTGTTAACGCAAGATTTGAATTAAATAAAGAACACAGTTATTTTTCCTTTAAATTGTTATATTTTTATTGAATCGTTAAGTACACAGGATAGAGTTATGTATGTTATAATACATATAGCAAATGGCCTCCTTGGTTTTGCTGGCATACGCACTCTTTTGTCGCAATTTTCCATGGCCATTTTGCATAAATGTGGCGGAATTTTTTTGAATTTCCTCCTTTAATACACGCGTGCTTGTTTGCTTATCGGAAGAAACCTTTGACTTCAAATAACCCGATAAAAAGGAAACCAATGGTGTTAAATCACACGATCTAAGAGGCCAATTCTCAAATTTTCGAACTTTGGGGGCTAGACATTCATTATTTTTTAAATAGTGTTCAACAATGAAGACACTTTGTTCTATCATGTAACGCTCCATTTTTACTAACCCTTGACTATCAGCTAAGCAAATGGTTTTTTAATAGAGTTGCCAACATTTTACTGTACGAATGGTTCCAAATTAAAATCTCACGTTAATTTTGGCACATCGTTCAGAACAAATTTTGGAACTCAAGTTCTAATACATCTATCACCATTATCAAATATTCTAAGTACTCATTTTTTTTTCGCCAACTGATCGCCAAGCTTGACGCCAAAGTTGGGAGAGTGGAGTTGGCATCACCATACCTCTAAAACTGTCTCCCTTATCAGCAGACTTGCTCCACAGGGAAGTAATATTACAAATTTGTTACAATATACTTCCTTTTGCATATTACTATAATTATTTGAATAATAACTACAATTTCTAAACAGATACCCTCGCTCAATAAAATGTACCGAACATTTCTCACGAAATGTGTACATGGCTGTTAATCGAATTCATGAGGAATATTAATTCTCGTAAGGAGATAGTTGTGACATCTTAACATAATGAAATACGGTTAGTAAGAGCATTAAGTATAGCTTAGAGAGGTATCTCTCGACAGTTTAATTAATTAGTAGACTGGAAACTCGTGTTGGGTATAGATTGGACGAAACCATGACATTGTTATGATTCGATAATAAAGGGGTGGTTTGTCGATTTTATAACGAATTGCCTCCAAACAACACTAATGAAGGATTTTTCAGAAAATAATTTAGAAAGGTATGTTTTTAAAATTTAAAAATGTCTTTGTCCGTTATCGCTTATTGAGTTGTATTAATTTTAAATATTTCACGACTAAAATCGTTGTTAGTTAGCTCTTTATATTTAACAAATATATGTAATATGCTTTGATTTGAAATCTAATTTCTTCCATGTCATTCAGATATAGTAAATGTTATCGATTTCAACATATGGAAGAAATAATATTTTATTTCTTCGCATTGTTTGAAAAGAAATTTCTAGATAATTATTTAATCATTGGTAATGGTTATATATAATTCCTTCTGATATAGTTAATAACATTTCAGTCTGTAGTAGTTGTCTTTGACATTCAGATGTTTTTATGGAAATACTGTGTTTATTTTAAATACATGACGCTAAGCTCTGTCTTTATGACTTCTTCAGTAAAGAATTTTGGAACATTAAATCTTGAATGACATTTAATCCTTACTATTTAGAATCCTTATGCATATTCCTCTCGATTATACCTATACTTCTCTCAATTGACAATTCTGTGAAATTACTTAACATTTTAGATATGTCGTTAAAATATACGAAAAGAAAACAGAATTCTTTAGCATAAATGTCGTATATATACTACATAATATTTTATTGACCAGTAAAAATTCATTTATTGCAATAATTAACCATTAAAGAAATAGTTCGACCTGTGTGAGTAACCGGGGTAAACTGATTGGTAAAACTCTATCTTAAGTTCCTATGGTTTTGATGCGGAGATTAAAGGCCATCACCACGGCCGATTCATTCTCTCATCAGGAGGTACATACCGTCATTAGAAGGAAGGCAATTCAATCCCAAAACTGATATTACATTACCAATAAGAACTCGATTATTTCATCAGAGACTTTTTTATCACCTCATAGGTCCTATTTTGGGAAGAGTAATCAAGGGAAGAAAATTTCAAGTTTTTAGAGTAATTATAAATATTTATAAATTACATAAAAGTAATTAAAGATAACAAGGAATAGATATAGACAAGTAACAAAAATCTTTTTTCATGCTTATTTATAAATTTAAGTTTTAACAACAACAATAATATATTAATTTGTTTAATGCTATACTATGAAATGTTCATATTAGTGCAAAGATTTCATCATATCTTTTGATTTTATCAATGGAAAAAAGGAAATCAAATATTTCTGAAAAGTGGGAAAACGATTTGTATTTCAGTGAAATGTATTGTTGCATATTATGTCTGAAAATATTTTTAATTACTAAAAAAATAGAGAAAAGTCGTTAGACAATAAAGTTATATAATTGAATAGGTAGTTTCTTTTGTCTCAAGATAACGCAAAAATGGTCTTACATTAAGAACTATTCAAATTCATCACCTATTCGAATCGAAATTTCCCTGATTTTTTAAAAAAATTTCACAAAAATATCTTTTATTCTTTCATTTGCGCATTTTAAATTATTAAACTACCAAATTTAATAACTCTATGTATGAGATCAATCCAGTAAGTGTCAACTGACTATTATTACTATTACAACTACTTATTATTTAAGAAAATATTTTCAAGAAAACTTAGTAGTCTACGCAAAGACATTTAGATTTTGATGGAAAGTTCCTTTGACTTTATATACGATCAACATCCTTTGCAATTTGAGGAAAAGTTCCTTTGATTTTCTATACCATTAACATTCTTTGCAGTTGAAGAAAAGTTCCTTTGACGTTATATATGATTAACATCTTTGTTAATTTGAGGGAAAGTTCCTTTGACTTTATATACGATCAACATCCTTTGCAATTTGAGGAAAAGTTCCTTTGATGTTCTATACCATTAACATTCTTTGCAGTTGAAGAAAAGTTCCTTTGACGTTATATATGATTAACATCTTTGTTAATTTGAGGAAAAGTTCCTTTGACTTTATATACGATCAACATCCTTTGCAATTTGAGGAAAAGTTCCTTTGATGTTCTATACCATTAACATTCTTTGCAGTTGAAGAAAAGTTCCTTTGACGTTATATATGATTAACATCTTTGTTAATTTGAGGAAAAGTTCCTTTGACTTTATATACGATCAACATCCTTTGCAATTTGAGGAAAAGTTCCTTTGATGTTCTATACCATTAACATTCTTTGCAGTTGAAGAACAGTTCCTTTGACGTTATATATGATTAACATCTTTGTTAATTTGAGGGAAAGTTCCTTTGACATTATATGCGATCAACATCCTTCGCAATTTGATGGAAAGTTTCTTTGACGGTCTATACGATCAACATACTTTGCAGTTTGATGGAAAGTTCTTTTGACATTCTATACGATCAACATCCTTTGCAGTTTGATGGAAAGTTCCTTTGACTTTATATACGATCAACATCCTTTGCAGTTTGATGGAAAGTTCCTTTGACATTCTATACGATCAACATCCTTTGCAGTTTGATGGAAAGTTCTTTTGACATTCTATACGATCAACATCCTTTGCAGTTTGATGGAAAGTTCCTTTGACTTTATATACGATCAACATCCTTTGCAGTTTGATGGAAAGTTCTTTTGACATTCTATACGATCAACATCCTTTGCAGTTTGATGGAAAGTTCCTTTGACTTTATATACGATCAACATCCTTTGCAGTTTGATGGAAAGTTCCTTTGACATTCTATACGATCAACATCCTTTGCAGTTTGATGGAAAGTTCTTTTGACATTCTATACGATCAACATCCTTTGCAGTTTGATGGAAAGTTCCTTTGACTTTATATACGATCAACATCCTTTGCAGTTTGATGGAAAGTTCCTTTGACATTCTATACGATCAGCATCCTTTGCAGTTTGATGGAGAGTTCCTTTAACGTTATATGTGATCAACATTCTTTGCAATTTGATTAAAAGTTATTTTGACGTTATATCTTTATATGCAATCAGCATCTTTTGCAATTTGAAGAAAAGTTCCTTTCACGTTATATTGCAAAGGAACATCCTTCGCAATTTCATGGAAAGTGCTTTTGATGTTAAATGCGATCAAAATCCTGAGAAGTTTGATAAAAAATTTCTTTGGTAGTATATACGATCAACATCCGTTGCAATTTATTTATTTCTGTTTTTGTTTCGTTTTCACTTAATTAATGTTTTATGAAAAAATTTCTTATTTATGTAAGCTGTTTGATTAGATAAATAACCTATTTTCTTCAATCCACTATATTTCAGAAGACTTCTGGACGAAGATGATGAACTGTCCGAAGTGCAGCCAGATGCTGTTCCGCCTGAAGTCCGTGAGTGGTTGGCGTCCACTTTTACTCGCCAAATGTCCACCACCAGAAGAAAGTCTGAAGACAAGCTCCGGTTCCGGTCTGTTGCACATGCTATTAGAGCTGGTATCATGGTGGACAGGTAAGATTCAGCTACTTATTAATATCCTTTCTAAATTTAAACCAAATGGAATAGTCTACCCGAAATTTTCAAGGTATTTTATTATTTTTATGGCCCCGCAATAAATCGCCAAGATATGCAAACCTACGTCAGCTTGGCGATTAACAGCTTCGCCTAGTTGATCTTGGAATGTAATGGATCGGAATCTTGTTATCTTATATATAATGAATCTTATTGATTTTGGCGTAGTTTGAAAGTTGTCAAGCAAACTTGGGGGTGGGGGGGGGATCGTGAAAATCAGCAAACCACTTTTCCTCTTACCTCATAATAAAAATCATTCTTCTTCTCTTCCCTAAATAATAACATCGAATCGGAAAAAACCATGAACAAGTGTTCATATTTTTATTTTCATCCTAAGCTTTTAAATATTTATCGGCTGTAACGGCAACCAAAACGCGCCAAGAAAAAATTCGCCAATTTGGCAATTTCAATCGTCAAATTATATTGCATGTCATTCACATGTTTAAAAGTTTTCATAAAAAATAATAAAGCACTTGAGTATATTTTTATAATTTGGCGAAATTTTTTCTTGGCGCTTTTTGGTCGCCGTTAAAACCGAATTGTACCAGCTTTTGTATTCATTCATCGGACAATGAAGAAAACTATGTATGCATTTTAAATTGTGTGCAACCAAAATTAAACGTAATTTCAATAACAAGATCACAAACCAAATGCTATTTATCTAAATCGTTATATTTCTGAATTTAGCTTTTAGATACATGCTAAAGTATAGATCGATAGGTGGATAATTAATTGATAAATTTAATTTTAAATTTGATACAAATCCTGCACATTAAGATGATGAAATGTGGTACACAATTTCATCTCTCTAAACAGTTGTTTTTAAATTGTCACCTTTACATAATTGCGAATAAAGATCAACGGACGATCAATCCCTTGATAAATTTAGTTCAAAATTCGATGAACTGTAGATAAATCTATGCACCAAATTTTATGATTGTGCCTCATTACGTTTTGCAGTTACTGTATTCATTTGCATTTGGACAGACAGACAGACTGACTTCATGTGGATGGATTTTGTTCAAAATTTGACAGAAATGCACAAATTTGGTGTAGACCATACATCAAATTAAACAAATAAACCCCCTGGGGGGCACCTCGAAATGAGGATGATATGCTTCTGACATGGTGGCTCGATCTCGCCACCCTGGAGGGTACACAAATCTGACTCCTCCCATCGATGACGGGACGTACTTCCTTCGGGGAGGGTTGTACCGTGGTCGGTGAGGGCCCTTAGGACTCAATCACAGTTCCCGCCAGTGTTGCTGTTGCAGCGGTCCGGTCATTCAGCCTTATGGTTTAAATCCGTGTGCCTTCATGGCGGGTTGGAGAGTCAGTTGCTTGCCTTGCATCAAATTTCAGTCGTGTAGTTCAGAACTTTTTCAGTTATTGTGTTCACAGACAAACATGATCCTAACAATATATTGCATAAAAAAGATTTAAACATCGTTACATAAAAAAAAGGGTTTTTTTTTTTATTTGCATAAGTAATCTTGTTAATATATATTTATTTTTTACGGTTTGAATAATTAAAAAAAATTTAATTAACTATTTCTTAATTGTCCATTCATTTTCATTCGAAAACAAGATTTAAAAATACACACAGCTTTCGGCTAGACACTATCTTAAAAATGTTAAACACCACTTAAGTAAAAGTTAGCGGAAAAATCACCTTCCCACTTGTAATTAATTCAACACTGAAGTATATACTTTAGTTCACAGAAAAATAATGATAAATACCTTATTTTTCAGTCTATTTTTCTCAAACTCCTACATTTAAAATCTCCAATCCCTTAATAAAGAATTTTTATTGCATCTTATTTAATGCTTACGCAGAAAAATTAATATTTCTCTAGACAAGAGCAAGATATTAGAAAAATATTCTTCCTTGAAATCAAGATTTGGAAAATTATCCACAAGTGCTCTCCCAAGACATGGAAACTGTTTCCTCTTAATTACCGAAAGTCCAATTAACGGAAATCATTTTCATAAACAAGCCCGAGGCGAATTTCGAACAAGATCTTTCAAGTAACAGAAGAACGGATTAGAACGAAATTATTTTTCTTAAATGATGCGCCTTTCAGGAAAATCGTGAATTCTATCTCTGAATTTAATTTGCCTCGAAAATAAAGCTTGATTTTGAAGAATGACGTAAAATAGGTTTCGTCAACCTGAAACATAAGGACTGTAATTATGATTAATTATAGTTTATATATTCTAACTGTTCAATGGCCCTGGACATTTTGAATGGCGTGACGTGAACTCTATTTGTGAATTGGATCTATTTCGAAAATAGAGCTTTTGTTTTACGTCATTCTTCTAGGTCATTTTGTCAACCTGAGATGTAAAAATTGTAATTATGTTTAATTAGGTGTTAAGTGATCAAGTTTTTCATTGTCGCTGGACATTTTGAATGGTGCGACATAAATTTTAGTTTTTAATTCGATCTGCTTCAAAAGCAGAGTTTGAGTTTGAAGAATGGCGTAAGACACGTCAATCTGAAATGACTTTAAGTTTCGTTAACTTCAGACGTAAATATTATAATTATGATTAATTAAGTTTTTATGGGCTCAAGTTATTCGATGTCGTTGAAGATTTTGAATGGTACGACGTGAATTCTATTTGCGAATTGGATCTGTCTCGAAAATAGAGCTTTTCTTTTACGTCATTCTTCAAATTCATTCCATTAATTTATGACGCAAGGATTGTAATTAAGATTAATTAGGTTTTAAATGGTAAAGTTTTTCGATGCCTCGGGACATTTTGGATGATATGACGTGAATTCTAATTATGAATTGGATCTGTCTCAAAAATAGAGCTTTGGTTTTACGTCATTCTTCAAATTCATTTCGTCAACCTGAGAACTTAAGGACTGAAATTATTATTAATTAGTTTTTAAGTGCTCAAGTTTTTCAATGTCGCTTTAAATTTAATTTTTAATTGGATCTGCCTCAAAAACAGAGCTTGAGTTCAAAGAATGACGTAAGACACGTCAACTTGAAACGAACTTATGTTTTCGTCAACCGTAAACGTAAAGACTTTAATTATGAATAATTAAGTTTTGTGTGTTCATGTTATTTAATGTCGCCGGAGATTTTGAATGGTGTGATATCATTAGAAAAAGCGTAGCATTAGAGTAAATATCTTATTACGGCAAGAAACTCAGATCGTAGCAATTTAGAAGAAACCTGTAATAAACATTAATAAATTCCCCAGTGAAATGGTGTTTAACATGGAAAAAAACATAATTGTTTTATTCATTTATGTTGTTGTATTGGTCATCGAATAAAGGATATTATGTAAGCTCCCGAATTTTGGGATGGAGAGTCAGAATGTTATAAAATAGATTTTGATGTCTAACTTCAAAGGAAGGAATTAAGCAGGAAATGTATAGATATTAAACAGGACTATAAAATAAATCGGCGAACGTTAAAATAGTTTAATTATGTCTGAAATAAATTTTACAAAAGCGCAAGATTTTATAAATTTTGTATTTCATGTATAAAATTAGTAGTACTTTTTATCGATGTATTTTTATGTAAAATTTTGTCATTGCACTAAAGTATATGTCACTAAGAATAAAATGTTTGGTAAAAATTTCAAATTGATATCAACATTATTTTTTAAAAATTAAACTTTGTCGGAAAACAACCGTTAGTACTTTTTCGCCTGTCCTGTAAATTAGAGTACCTAAAAAAAAATTCATATTCTAAAAGTGTTCTTATGATTTCAGATGGTAATATGCTTGTTAATTTTCAGAAAAAAAGATGATGAAAGTTAAATTTGAAATTATCATTTTTTTCTCGATTATTAAAACGGAATTCATTTTCTGATAACCATTTAATTTTTTCGACAACTAGTTGCCACAAAGGAAGACTTTTTTAACTTTCACTTTTTTCAATATGGAAGAATTTGTAATTTTAATGATAATTCTGATTAAATTTTATTTAATAGATGTGGCAATAAAAGCACATGAACTGTATTCATATGAAATAAAATTTTCGGAATACTAAATAAAACGATATAAATAATTTTGTAATAATTCGTGATTTGCTTATTATTATTAAAATTTATCATTATTTATTGAGTAATATTAAGTTCAAAAAAAGTATTAATTCTATTATACTGTACTAAACCTGTTTTCATAAAATATTATGAAGTATATCTACGATATTATTCGATATTTTGAATGTTAGACGATATCGTAAAGATATTGTAGCAATGTATTTGAGCATTTTCTGCCAATAGGAAATAGTCAATAGATTCTCAACGAATTAAAATGCGTAAGCGTTTATTATGTTATAAATCACCTTCGGCGACCAGGCGATTCACTGGAAATATTCATTGCGTTTACTTTCAATTAAATAACTTATGCATAACTTAATGCTAATTTTTGCATGCTTTCTAGAAAACTACCCGTTTTCGTAAACTTCAAACTACAGCTTGCAGAGCATCTTAAATTCTTAAAACTAAAATAATACTCCAAGCAATTTAGAATTCCATCGGCTTGTTTATTCTTTCAACATAACAGCGTATCTCACAAACATTGCCAGATTCCAGAAGGTTGATAATTGTTCATCAGCTATTATACAAAAAATAAATAATATTAACAAAATATGTTTATCAAAGAAAAAATCGTTTGCTTTTACCTTTTAATAATATTTTAACAAAATAAAAATAGTAGCAGTTATAAAATGTCTGAAAAGGAATCGTCTGCTAAATGTCAATTAACAGATTTAGATTATGATAATAAATTTCTACAAACATTAAAGTCGAGTTATTTTAATAGTCTTACATATGTTCTATTCATTGTACATATGAACTATTCTATTACAATCTTAATACAGCATTACAGAGCTATTAAACACACTTCTCTTTGACTTATCTAACTTTTTCAGTACTGTAACTTGTTGTTGTCACCTAAAAATTAAACAGAATTCTTCGTTTTTATCTTTAAAGAATGGAAAATAATTATGTGATTAAATATTTGCTTGAACAATGAAAATGGTTTTAACAATGAAATCTATCATTAAATATTACTAAAAAAATTAATATTTTTTAAAAAAATGATTAAAATGTTGAAAAATTGGCTCAAAAATTAAATTAATAGCAATAAAAGGCAATTTTTTAAAAAAATTTAATAAACCGTAAAATTAATCATTCATACAAATATTTTCATTGGTTATCGCGAGAAAATGTCGAAATTTCGCTTAATTTGATATAAATTTTTTAAATCTCTCTGAGGTTGTCATTTTCATTTTCCGAAATTTCAAATTTCATAGTTTCACCTGTCTTGTAGAGCAGCAACACTCACATCCATCTTTATTATTAGTAAAAATTGTGCATATTTTTTTATCTTCATTCTAGCCGCCTTTTATGATCAACCGAGTAGCCAGGATTACTATGTGTGAAATAAATGCAATAAAATACCTTATATTAAGATTATCTAAATGATTCCATCTGAAGAATGTTTGTGAATTCCCATTTCTGATAGTCATGTAAATTATATTATTTTAGCATATTAATTATAATGTTTAGTGTATTTAATCTAAAATTACCAAAATAATTAAAATTAAGAAGATATAAGAAAAACTCTTAGCAACTTTGATGAAATAGCCTAATTTACATTAATTAATTTCTTTTTCCTTAAAAAAATTTTTTAAGTGGATTAGGAAGAATACAAAAATATAAACAAATACAAAAATCAAAATAGTTTCAAATTGTATTACTGAAGAAAATACCCGAGTTGGTAATTCAAAAAGAAATTATTTGACTAAGATTTATGTCGGCTTAGCAAATAAGTCAACATTATTCATGAAAAATTTTAATATTATAAATTTGAATTTTGAAGTAAAATGGGAGCTTTTATCAAAAATTTAAAATTAAGAAAACGCGTAAGATAAAATTTAAAGATTGAACCATATTTATATTGTTTAAATAACTATTTGTGTTATTATATTGTCTTTCCGACCGAAAACCTGTATCCGAATTTCTATGAGATTACTGATGAACTAATTTTATATCACACCAGTTACTAAATCAAGGCCTTCGATATCCCAGATCTAATTAAACTATTCAAATAAAATTAAAACCACTACAGCTTATTGATACACAAAGCCCAGCCCATGCCTCAGAGAGAGGAAGCCTTAATTTAATTAACGATAAACAACGCGCCAATTTCTTCCTTAACGGTGGCAATGCCTCTAAGCGAATCACCCGACCAAATTAATGCTTTTCCATTCTTTTTTTACAGAATCTACAGACGGTTATCCAGCTCGAGCAACTTACAGATGCCTGCCCAGATCGCGCAGCTACTTAAAGTAAGTAGTTTTGGAAACGCTTCGTTCTCTTCCAAGCATCGCCTGCTTTCGAATTAGAGTCGTCCTGCTGTCTGCGTTAATTGCTAAGCCCACAATAAGCGAATTAACTGTTTTCTGAGCCGTTGGGTTTCGAGTGCCCGTGGCGAGTCACCTTTTAGGAGCCTGGAAGATCAAAATGTTTTTAGCTTGCGTTGTTTAGATCGATGAGTTGTTTTGAAGTTGGTTATTGGATTGTTAAGGTGTAATGTAATTAGGATGCAAAGTGGCTTTTAATATTTTGTTGAAGTATTGAGTCTGAAACTTAGACTAACTTGTTAACTTAGACTATAATCGGAAGAAGAAATTATGAACAGTAGATTTAGGAACTTGAAGTATCTCAATGTTTGAACGTGTGAAAGTATTTGCGTTGTTTTGAAAATGGTTATTTTATAAGTATTTTGAAGTGGTTAATTAGAATCCAAAGTAACTTCTAATATTTCGTCCATGTGTTAGCGTCCGAAATATAAATCAACTTATTCCGATTTTAAATTATTAAAATATTTTTATGTCTGTAGAAAAAATTACAACGAAAACATTTATCTTTATTTCCCACTAAATTTATTATTTTTCATTTAGACATTGTTCTTGTGCAGGTATGAAATTAAATTGAATAATCTTCATTAATATATCTAATTATCTATTTTCACTTAGAAAACATAAGATTGCACATAAATTTGACATAAATAATGTAAATGTACCTCTTAACCCTTTAAAAGGCCATTTTTTGCTAGTCATGATATATTAAAATAGTTTTAGGATTAAGATGGGCTTAAGTAAAGTGATTCATTTAGCTTATTAAATAAATTTAATTTGATTAATTAATTAATATGGTTAATAGTAATTTAGAAACAAATCAAGATACACCATTCTTTGTGAGATAAGGAACTGGATCGTCTAAGTTTTTGTCTAATCGCAAAATTTGTCAGAACTTGGGCCAGTCTACATAATTTCATACAAAGACTAAAAAAATTGATGGTAAGCATACTTCCCACGGCCCCTGAAAGGGTTAATATCGGTATGCATATACATTATAATAAGGCAAAATCTCTTTCTCTTTTATTATCTGCATTAGCTCATGTTATTTTATTCTAAAATTTTCTCTTATTTCCTGATCCAAATCCCACTTTATTATTATTATTAATATTTCTAACGCGCTCTAAAAAAATTGTTTATTTCTTTATTCCCCACACCACGAATGAAGGGATAAAAGTCCCCAATACCTATACATTCCTTTCACAGATACCTAAGATTCCTTTTTCTAAGTCTACATGTCAAAGAAATTCCTATCGGAATCTCATAGTAAAATCACTCAGTGAAAAATTAATTTAACTTTGCTCTTACATTGCTATGTAAACAGACGTGCCTCGTTTTCACCGACTCTTCTTTTGTTAAAATATAACTCTGGGGTGAAGTAAATTGAATAGTATTCAAAATTTCGCCCACTCATGGCAAAATCGTATTCACAATATTATATAATATATCAGTAAATTATCTTGAATCTGTATCCAATCCAGATAGAAAATATGCAACCAGGGTGTTTGAACTGAAGGCATCCAAAAGTAGCCAATCGTGCACATGTCATTAATCGTGATTTTCAGTTGTGTTACAGAAGCAACTTTTCTAGTATCTTTGCAGATTAATGAAGTTCAGTATGGGCAATATTGGGGACGCTTCAGGTATCCAAATGTTAATAGAATTCTTCCCATCATTTGAAATGTGTATTAATCGATTAATGGTTTATAAGCTCTTATGCAAAGATGCGCATTTATCTAATTCATGGTATTGGGATATACTTCTTGTGTACAGCTGACCACCCCGCCACCACTGAACATAGCAATATCGACATTATGTAAAGGAATATACTATCGGGGATAGCGATATTTGTTGTTGGAATTTAATCAAAAACAAGATGATTTCAAAGGGAAACTAGGGGGCATGGTACCACCAAAACTTTCTCCCATTCTCTCTAATAAAGGTGTTATCCCATAGAATGCCTTCCATGGCACTGATATACAAATGTTACGAATATTAACCATTGAAGTGGCTTTATCATTTTCACCGAATCTATCGTGTCATCTTTGGCGAGTTATTTGGCGACTAATCCCCGGCATGCGGTTATTAGTATCTGAAAAAGGAATCTGTGTTTTAGACACATATTTCCCAAACAATTTAAACAAGCATTTGACACAAAACTGCACTTGTAGTCACAAAATCCCATGTCAAATTCCATATATTGGTATTGCGCTTTTGAGTTATCGCATCTGCATGTTTCTAGTAGTACAAACAGATAGACTGTCAACCTCAGGTTACATTTGGTTCAAAATTTGATAGATGTCTATACTATCGATGTTAAATTTGTGCGCCGAATTTCATTTCTCTAGCTCTCTCCATTTTGTAGTAATCGTGTTAATTTATATTGAAACAGCCGGACAGACAAACTTTCTCTGGATGTATTTTGCTCATACTTTGATAGAAATTTAAAAATTCAATGTAAAGAGTGTTTACCAAATTTCACCCGTCTAGCTCAAAGCGTTTTTGAGTTGTCTTTGTAACAGACCGACGGACAATTTCCAAAAAAGTGTTTTTCCGATTCAAATGGGTCTAAAACTTGTCGATTTGTCAAAATCTTGAATTTCTAATCTTTTGACGATTGCAATACTCTCTTAATACTACGTATAAGGAAAAGTAAAAGGGCTTCATTGTGCTGCGTCCAATGGTATTGGTAAATAGATGGGAGTGTTTATATACTGATTAGCTTTGAAGTTTTGAACACTGCGATAAGGAGATAAGAGCAGTTGTAGATAGCAAAGATAATCGATATAGATTGTGGTGATAGCTTATAAGCCAGATAACAGCTACGAAACACAGGCAATTGCTTTTGTATTGTGGTCATGTTACTCGGCTGCGAACCACATGGTATCAGGTTCTATGCTCCACATTACAAGATAAACCTGACATTACAAGATACATTACATACAAGAGCTCCACATTACAAGATAAAAACCTGAAGAAGATATTTTGAATAATCTCCCATCGATGGCATTTTACCTTTCACAATTAATCATGCATCATTCTCTCGGTATGATCCATTATTTCTGGGAACCTTGTTCCAAAACACCCTACGTAATTAGGAGAGAAACGATCAAGCGTTGGACAGTCTGTTAATTTGAGTAATTAATAGTTACTATTACTAAATGGTAACGTTACGTGAGAAAACTGACTACCTGAAAATACATTATGTATAATAAGGTTAAATTAAAATAATGCTTAGTTTTCATTCATATGATAGTGAAATATATTTTCTGTTACTTATCTCCATTTAATTAGATTATTTTAACGCTACATTTCGTTAAAATAATTTATTAAAAGGGCAAGCAATCAAATAAAAGTCCGGAAACAGTGAAAACACTCAACACAGACACGATATTGATTCAAAGCCGCAACCAAACGTTCGAACGCCTCACCGCTATCTAAATGCATTATGTCTTAATCCTTTTACTGTCACTCAATCTTAAACGAATTAATTTCACAATCCCTTTAAATGGAAATGCAAACCATTTTACGTTGGCCAAACCAAATTTAGTCACTTTTGAACTGTTCGTCATGTCTGTTCTAAACCGTAATTCTCAAATAGACGTCGGCCTTTCCAAGCTGAAGGACGCGAACTGTTAGCGAGGGAGACACGGCTGTGTATCAGAGTATTCCGCTGCCCAGTCCATCAGCTGACTAATGAGGCAATGCGCGCAAAGGTCTCCATTATTGTTGACCCGTGTGTACCGTTCTAATGAGCGCGTTGACTTATAATCACGCTGATTCTGTGACAGCACTCCAACCCACATGTAACATTTCACAGAGTAAATCATTAGATACTACACCGTTAATTGCGATGGGATGTCCTTTAAATAGATTGCAGGTTAGACGATTCTGCCAATGCGGCCATTGATTTTAGATAGGGAGAAACTATTGGGGATTTATAATTGATAAAGTGGTCGATGGAAACTAGTTTGATACATATATTTTATTTGAATTGATGTTACAACTCTACAAAATGATTTTTGAGAAATGGTTAATCATTTTGAACCTTTTAGAATTGTCGGCATATACATATATTTTGGTAAATGCGCAGCCGAGAAGAAACTTTTGAAATTTCAAAGCTTCGATTTATTTCTACAGGATGCATTTTATATACAAGAAGTGATGACAAAATTGTTATATATTTACATTGCGATACAAGTGAAAAAGATATCAAAATTTTCCCCTTCAGTGGTTTTACCATGAAATTCTGATGGGGATTTCTTTAACACATATAGATTTAGGATAGGGAATTGTGTAACTAAAAGAATGTTGCAAACATTTAGAATTTTTATCCTTTCACTCGGAGCGGGAGAATATACTTAAGTCATTAGTTTTCTAGAGCGCGTGTTAAAAGTAATTAAATAAAAAGTGAGAATTGGATCAGGAAATAAGAGAACATTTTAGAATGGAGTTAATATGGGCAATTTAAGACAAAAAATAGGAAATTAATTAGGTTTTAAATTAGATTAAAAGATATCATTACAGGCATATTATATATATATATATATATATATATATATAGTAACCGCTTAAAGGCTGTCATAGACAGACAGAAGGACAAATATTTTCCAAAAATTTATTTTTCAATATCAGGGAATAACTTGGAGATTCGTCGAAATCTGGAATTCAAATTTTTGACGATTATAGTATTTTCTCTGTATTATGTATACAAGAAAGTAATGACCGGTGTTGATTTTAACCTGAATTGTTACAAACAGTTGATTTCGGAACTAAATTCAAAGAATGCAATTAATTTCTCTGTACACTTGGTGACTATCGAATTTTAAGAATATTATCTCAACAAAATTGGTGTACTTATTTTTAAAGATCTTCATATGTAAAATGGTTTTAATACCTATTTCAGAACAGCGAGGATTGGTCATTCGATGTATTTGCACTGAATTCCGTCGCATCCGGCCAGTGCTTGAGGTACATGAGTCATTACCTCCTGAACAGATTTGGACTCATCCAGAAATTCAAGGTAAGACAAGACATTTAAAATGTATCTCAATAAACCTTCAATTACAGGGGCACAATCAACCTAACATAATAAACAGATTGCACTTATCTGGTGATACTGAGGATTGTTTAAGGCTAACAATAATTCTGAAATGCGGGTCGAATGCTAATTGATTGTTTAAAAGAACAATTGCTTGATGGGGTTCGATTCTTTGATTTCATACTACAATTTTTAAAAATAATGAGTGTTAAAACTACTGTTTCTTATTTAGGATTTTTTTATTTATTAAGGAATGCTTCCTATATGCTAATGTTCCTATATGTTGTATGCTAAGTTTCAAAGCGTTACAGATCTGAAATCATTTGCATACAGTGACATTTCAATGGAAATGTCAATCAAATTTTTATTTATTTTGTGATAAATTCAAGGAAAACATAGTAGTGGGTCAATAATCCACAATAATTTCAGATTAGAGGATTCTAGATTAACGTAAACATGTTTGTGTAGGTACATTTAAATAAACTCGTTTTAATAAAAAAAATATATTATTGTACAAATTATTGCAAAATATACATTTGAATATCTTATTATCATCTCTAAAACTCAATACAGAATGCTGCAGAAGTATTATATTCAGAAAATCGGAGAATTCTTAGATACATTAAAATATAATAATTAAAAAATTCTTCGTTTTATTTCTTAAATTTAAATATAATTCATATAAATTATTATATTTAAATAAGATTAATTTAATATGATAATATATAATAATACTTATATTTAAATTTATTAAAAATAAATAATGTTTTTTATCTTTATTTTATTTATTTAATAAATATACGTTTTATTATTTAATAAATCTTCGTATCTTCTGTGTTATTTATCACTAACATGGCTTGTATTTTATTTCAGGGATGGAAATAAAATTCCATAGATGCATAGATTCCGAAAAATAACTTTATTTTTATGAATCCCATAGATAGCCTTATGTGTGGCATGCTAATGATTTAATGAGGAAATTTTACTTAATATTCATAACGTGCGATTTTCAAAAATAAATTTTTTTTTTAAATATTCCATGTGGGGCTATGGAGAGAGTGTGTATCCGATCGAATAATGGTGTGCAGGGTTCAATTTCTGCTCTCCGATCTGTCACTCCTCCAGCGTTAGCAAATGCATAGCGAGAATTTCAGTATCGCTTGGATATACTAAGCGCCATCTATCGAGAATCTACGAAATAATAGCATAATGAACCGTGATAGTAATATATAGTATTGAAAAAACGCCATTATTCTTAATTATTTAGTGCATACTTTCGAAATGTGCCCAAATTCTTGTATAGTAAATATCTTGTAAACAAAATATGTTAATTAATCTGCGAATGTCGCACTAAAGTCACTGCGACCGCATGCAGTGACTTACTTTTCAACAAAAATTCTGTTTTCATCTTTCCAGAAACGATAGATCTCTGGAAAATTCAGATTGGCGAACTGCCAAATTATAGAGAAACCACAGTATCTTGGTAAATAAGTCATGAAATAAATATCTCTCATTACAACGTTGTAACATAAAGTTTGTACTAACAAAAGTGAAATTTCTGAATGACGACATAGTAATTGATATAAACCGTATAGCTTACTTATTATTTAAGAATGACTTCATATCACTTAAAATAGCTGAAACAAATCATTATATTGATTTCCATTTAAATTTTTATATATCAGTAAAAATATTATTTATGGTGCAAACAAAAGACACCGAACACAAAAAGGATTCAGATCGTCTAGAGGAAGAAAATAATATCACTGGGAAATAATTCCATTCACACTAAAAGAAAAAAATGGAGTCATAAGAATCAATAGTAAGAGAAAGTCAAAGTAATATCAGCCATAACTCAGTATTTTTTTTTTCAGAACTCGTCTGAAGATGTATTAGTTCATATATGAGTAAAAGAGATAAATAAGTATCTTTATGCAAGTTTCTAAGGAAGTATGAAGAACTGTCTGGTATTTTATTAAAAAGAATATTTCTTTGGAAAGGATCTCGAAGGAAAAATATCTTAATATTTTTGGAATTCTTAGTGCTAGCCCTAAATTTAGGAGTTAATCTCCTTATATAGACAATTTGGCAAAATGTCCATCATCCATTTCTACCTTTTCTCTGTTCAGCGTCGCATATTGGGTACAATAAGTATGGTACCTTTTTTCAACTATCAACTTTCTATCGCTAGACAGCAGCTGAGTGAGGAAATCAACTATCACAAAATAAGAAAAAACGATTTCTTTGTTATAAGAAAGTAATTTATTAGTCAGCGAGAGGGAACTCCCCAAATTTTCTCACATGCAGTATTCCACCACCCCTTTCTTATATTAGATGGAGCTTCAGTAATGCTGTGAATATTTTGAATGGCATTGGGAAACAATAGTTGCTAAATATAGATCTTTGGCATGAAATTAGCATTTCTACTAATTCTAGCATGTGATCGTTGGCGTGTTTTTCGAAATTAATTCAAGGCATGTAGTAAATACAGAAGTTCTTAAAAATCTAATATGTATTTTGGAAGCGTTATTGTTGTTGTCATTGTTAAACCGATTTAAATTGTAGTGATCGTAGCGCCATCTTTCATTTATGTTATTCTAAAACGCTACCAATCTACTTTCCCTAATACAATCTTTGTTAATACTTCGCCCGGGGAATCCCCGTTCTATGTATACGTGCGCTAAGTAGTGATGTTCCGATAGTTGTTAGTGAAATAGTTTATTTTTCTAATAGCGATGAAGTGCTTTATACAACACTTTACACGAACATCACCACAAAATATTTTATAATATTATATAATTTAACTTAGAACTACAATTATAATCACAAAATCACATACTATATTACATTTATTTGCGTTTGAAAGAACAGATTGATAGACGGGTATTCTTTCGATAAATCTGGTTCAAAGTTTGATGTTACACTATATTTTAAATACTAAAATTATGAACCAAATTTCATTTACATAAGTTGTTGCATTTTTGAATTATCAAGACTTTGTATAAGACTGACAGAGAGTCAACTCCTTGACGGATTCTGTTTAGAATTCGATACGGATGTACATTTTAGATGCCAAATCTGTATATTAAATTTTACTTATCTAGTTTTTACGGTTTGTAATTATCGAGTTCCGTTTATTCGGATTACCGGACAGACAGACAGACTTACTCTGAATGTATTTCTTTCAAAATTTGACATACATTTGCACGTTTGGTGTAAAGGTCAAATCAGGTCATATAGCTCCAAACATTTATGAGTTAACCTGTTAATATGCTAAGCATTTATAAATAATCGATTTCCAAAATTAGGAAAGTCTGAAATATGGAGATTGGGGAAACTTTCGAATTATTTGGAGATTGGAATACTTTCCCTTTGTAAATTTCTCATACGAAAAAGTAAGGTAAGAAAAAGATTATTATACGGGAAACAAAGATTATAACAAACGGAAAACAAAACAAAACTTATATAAATATCGCTTTCCTGAAGTCCACTTTGCTCATAATGATTTGTGTTGATGACAAAAGTTTAATTTCACTACTTTGTGCGTTTCATTATTTTTAAAATGGAAGCGATAGTAATTCAAATTGTAAAACAAAAACAGAGCAATATTTAAAACTGTAATAATGACTTTTATCAACTGGTATTCTTCTAGAATTAATTTCTTGTATTATGGTTTGTGGAATGTTTAATATTCGTTGAGAATTCATATCTATCTCTATAGGTTGAAAATATGTTAAAAATACTTTTTAAAAAAATTGCTTGAATGTAGAAATATATTTATGCGGCATAAAAATTGGTATCATGGAAAAGACTTTTATTTTTTCAATTTTAAGATGACGTAAAAATTATTATTGTGTTATAATATTTTCCGAAGTTATCTCGAAAAAATGCCACAATTTCACTTAATTTTTAATTAATTAAAATTGTAATTAAATTTTCAAGCAGAGCAACCTCGTGGTTTTCACATTCTCCTTCCAAAATATATAAGTGACAAGTTTTATCTAGTCTGTAGAGAACTAAAACACAGATACATAAACACACTTTTATCTTTATTATATGTAAAAATGTAAACATAGACGATTTGATGCAATATTATTCTTTCTACATTTTGAAATCAGATTAAAATATTTTCATCATCAAACATATTCTAAAATACGAATATTTGATGCAGTTGGAATACGAATGATAAGGCTTTATTCATTTCAAATGCAAATACTACACATAACAGTATAACAAACACTTCAATTTATATATTAATTACGGATAAACTTGAATTCCCTCATCAATACAAGAATGGTTAAATTAACTGAATCAATTTACTTGAATGCATCATCCTGGAACAATATCTGAATTCAAACATATTCTGAGTCACGCCATATACACCTGCCGTGTTTGGAACAATCATGTTCCATGACTGATTTGTGATAATGTGTTTTTGTTTAAAGTGTTCTAATCAGAATTGTTCGGTGTTATTTTTTTCCCGCAGATGTCAACAGCGGCTTTGGAAAGTTTCCTCGTGCAAATAGAGAACGGTTATGAGCGGTACAGGAACCCTTACCACAACAACATGCATGCCGCAGATGTCACGCAAACCGTCGCTTATTTGCTTTGTCAAGCGGGACTTGCAGTAAGTTGGCTTTTATAATTTCCATCAACAAATATTAGAAGCGGCTGGTTCCTGTTTATTCTTTGGAGATCTTAATGAATCATTGCAATCAGGGAAAATTAAGTTGTAGCTATTGCGAAATAGGATGAAATAAATTTCAATAAGAATTTTAAAAGATGTTTAAATTTCTGAATTAAGCTTTTAATTATATATATACTATTTAATTTTATTTAAACTCTTATTTTTTGTCATTTTATAAGTTTTCTTGCAATTAAGCTAATTTTTTTATTATTTCTCATAAACATATTTTATATTGTTTCTACTATCTCAAATTAATGTATTTATTCTGTAAATATTATTAGATCATTGCAAATTATTAAAAGCAATTTTTTCTTAGTAAAAAAGTTTATAGAAACTGTATTACGCAATTTATTATTCTTTTGTTTTAAAAAAGAACAATTCACATATTTACATTAATGATCCAAATATTTTTTCCTTTATATTTAATGTCATAGTTCAGCTTCGAAAATAATTTTTCTACGTATAAACCTACAAATTCTACATATAAACTTAATTTTACATATATATTCTTTTCTACGTCTTTAATTAGACACCTTTTAACACCTTTAGACAGTAATTGTGTTGTAATTAAATAAACGCTTTCAGGTAAATTTTTTTGATAAAGAGAAAGTAAGATTTAAAAAAATCGCACCTTTTTATGTAAAACGACGACTTAAAATTAAAATTCAAAATTCCTTTCACAATTATAGATTTAAATATGTCGAAGCTGATTAAAATCCATCTGTAGTGTGGATCTTTTTTTCCCTAAGAATTAAAAATTCTTTTCAAAATAGCAGACGATGTTAATGAATAGTTACTTTCACTTCAAGTTAAAAAAAATAATGAACAAAAAAGAATTCTGTGATCAGTAAATTAGAAATTCGAGTACAAGGTATCTTAATTAAGATAATTATAACAATTTTTTTTATTCAAACGAAAGATTTTTCTTCTAATTTTTTAATTGTTTCAGACAATAATTATGTTGTAATTAAATAAGTTATTTCAATTAAAAATTTTTGATTAGGAAAAATAAATTCATTTTATAAATTTATTCGTTGAGCTATAAAATTATATTTAAAAATCTGATATATTTTCTTACTTTTTTAGAATTGGCTGACGGATATAGAAATATTTGCTACGCTTTTTGCAGCTATAATTCATGATTATGAGCACACAGGAACAACTAATTCATTCCATGTTATGTCCGGGTAAGTAAAAAAAAATTTTAGCATGTTTTTCTAGTTTCATATAACCATTTGTCTTAATTTTATCTCTTATTTTAAATCAATTTATTATTATGAATAAGATAAAAGTATGTAAAATTATTTCATTTAAAAAATTTAACTAAACAAAAACAGAGAAATTATAGTGTAAAAAATAAGAATTCCTATTTTTTACTAATACACGTCATCATCATGACACAAGTATACCACGTTATACAAATTTACAAAACAGTCCATTATTATATGTTTTGTATTTTTGCTTATCGATTTTATTTTATAATGGTACTTATTCATATTGCAGTAATAGGTTATATTGCATATAAATTATTTTAGTCATGTGATTATGACGTCAGATGAACTTACTATATTTAATCTTTCAATTGTATATTTAAAAATCAGAAACAATATTTTAATAATTATTTGTTCTCTGACAGTAGAATTTTCATTGAGATACTTCACGTTGATGTTTATTAGTGTTGTTTCATAATACATTTCTATAATCACTTATTTGAAATTAATTTATTCGATTATATGCAAGCAATAAAATAACAGTATATTGTTTTGATTTCAATGAAATACGAGTGCTTAAATGTGTTATGTATTTGTAAATTCGTGTAACAGATGGCGCTTTTCTAAAAGGATATCCAGCAGTTTAATTAGAAATAAACAATCGATAAAAAGTAATCCAGCTGTGAATTATTTTATTTATTGTAAATTTCCGAGAATCCCTTGTGATAATTTTTCTCGGGGCAGTTCTCATAGCTTTAATTATTTTGTCTTAAGATTCCAAAAAAAATCGATTTTCGAGGGTATTAAGTTTTATAATAGTAGCTGTTTTTCAAATCGTTTCATTATTTTCAAGATATGCTTTTGTTCACTGCACACATTGTATTGGTGGCATTTCGAAAGCAAAAAAAAAAAAAAAAAAAAAAATTGTGGCTTTAGGCTATAAATATTCTCCTAACCGAAATATTTATACCGAACTAGAACAATAGCTTTGCATTTTTTTTTATTTTTTACAAACCACTACAAACTAGAAATTATACAACTACCACTCTACCATCGAAGAAATTTTGTTCGAAAAAAATTGTCGATGTTGTCGGAATGAAAAAATATATTTAGAAAACAAATTTTTCACAACAAAGTAACGCTTGTCCATTGTTTCCTTTTTCTTTTTTTTTTTTTCCTTCTTCTTTTTAACATAAATCCATTTTAGTTATTTTCTATCCGTTTATATTTGCTCTTTGGCTCTTTGAAACTAAGATAAACTATTACATTAATTATTAATAAAAATATAAATATCCATGCTATATTGTACACTGTAAGTTATAAAGAATAGGGTATCCATTCAAAAAAAAGTTTGCATTTTAGTAAGTTATTACAATAAGTATTTTTTTAAAAGTTTCTTAATTTTTTTAATAGTTTTATAATCGAAAATCTGGAGATCAATGCAAATTTCTTTAAAGGGCTAGGAATACGAAGAAATACTCTAAACGGATTTTAACTTTAATCATATTTATAACATATTTTATTTTTTTAATTATCATTGAATATCATCAGAAAGAAAGTCATTCGTCATCTTTATATGCATTATTTAAGCTATCCAGGCTTAATAATTTTTGCTTTGCAGGCTTAATAATTTTTGCGTTTTTGCTTTCACCTCTAAATTTATGATTCAAAAAAAATGTATTTGTTTTTTATACTACACTGATAAAACAATGCTTTACAGAAAGTTATTTTAAAATTAACTATAGAAATTAACAGAAATAATTAACACTGTTTTGTGTAAATACATTATAAGAAAATAGCATAGTACAGTTTCTCTACCAGTTTCAAAACTTTATAACAATATTTTTTGAGAGGAAATTGTAAATGGTTGGCTTCCACATATTACGATTTGATAGCAGCGACATCTATCGCAGGAAAATCGTAACAGGTTTTTTTTTTTTTTTTTATTCATTATAAATATTTCGAAATCTATCCCATCAATCTATGTGATACATCTCTTATGGAATTAAAATTCAGTTAAAACAAATCGATTTAATGATTATACAAGTTATTAAAATAATAAAATAATGCACAAAATGCATGCAGTAAATTAATTTCTCATATTTAGAAGCATCTGTGACTAAAATTAATAAGCGAAATGAAACTAAATTTCATATGCAGAGTGTAAGAATAAAATGAAGTATTTCAGTTTTAAAAAAAATATTGAAATGTAGCATCTTCTAAATAAGAAAGACCAGGACATTGAGAGTGTTCCATGCTTACCAGTACAGTAATATTAATTAATAAGAGTATATTTCCTGTAATTTCCATACTATTTGTCATTCATTATTTCGTGTATTTTTTATCACTCGAACATCAATAAAACATTGTATAATCCATTTTCCTTGAGTTCATCGCAATTTTCAAACATGAGAAATATTAAGTTAAATGAATATGCGCAAAAAAAAATTACTAAATAACAAAATTACTATGAATCTTGTATATAATATGTAAACTAATAATGTAAGGCTGGGATCGCCTGGTTGGTAGGGCATTGGACTCGCATTCGTTAGGCTGTGAGTTCGAACCCCACCATCCGAAGACTCTACGTGTGTGTGGTAGCTGGCGCACGTATAAATCTGTCGTGGTCACAAAGTCCTCCATCTCGAGAGAAGTACCGCTGGGGGTACTGGATCAGGGGTGATCGTTCTCTAATCCAGGTCTAAATTACGATGTGTGAATGAGTGAAATGCATCAATGAAGTCCGCCCCCTAAAATGTGTTGTGACGTGTGTGTAGCTAAGTCGTACTCTTGGCCCTAGATGGCGGTACTGAAAAAACAAGAGACGCACCCTTCGCTTAAAATCACTGACTTGTAAAGTCAGTGGGCTTGTCTATGACAAGTGCCATTGGAAACAACAACATATGTTATGTTGTTTAAGTTACTAAATGAATCTCTGAATAAGTCTCTAAACTTTTATATAGTAGTATATAAGTAGTATAGATAAAGTGCAATATTCTAAAAAAAATCGAATTGGAGATTCTGACGAATTTCCACGTTTAAGACTTTCCAGAGTTTCAAAAATACATTTTTAAAAAATGTACGTCTGTCTATCTATCTGTAAAAAAGATAAATCAAAAACAATATGATCTAGTAGGAGGAAATGTGATATATGATTTTTATACCGAATTTGTAGGTTTCTTTCAAATTCTTTGCAAAATACCCCCAGATGAAATCTGCCTGCCTGGATATTCAAATACAATTTAATGTGATAACTGCAAAATGAGGAAAACTGTAAAAAATAAAATTCGATACACAGTATTAAAATCCACAGTCTATACACTTACCACATTTTGAGCGAAAGCCAACTAGGAATTGTCTCTCTATTGCTTGCAATTTTTAGAGACATATAACTCAAGGACACAGTGACTTAAATGTATCAAATTTGGTATATTATTTTGTGATTACAAGTATAGTTGTTTTTGTTTCAATCGATTAGATAAAACGCGTCTAAAACACCGATTTGTTTTCGGATAATATTAACCGCATGTCAGGGATTAATCGCCAAATAAGTCGCCAAAGCAAAGATATTCGATTTAAATGCTAAATTGAAGTCAAAGGTTAATATTCCATAACTATTGCACGCCAATGCTATGCAAGGGGTTCTTTGGGATAAACGCCTTCACTAGAGAGCATGGGAGAGAGTTATGGGGAGAAAACTCCTATTGGTTTATGCATAGTAATTTATTCCATTTCTCTATTGATTTTTATCTTTTATCGGTTAATATCTATTAATTTTTTTCTCTAAAATATCGGTAGCCCGTCAGCCGCTGTTAAAATTGGAATTACAGCGTTGCCCGAGGAACACCACGTGGAGGTCGGCTACCAGAGTTCCTCGAGGGCTGTCCCCAAACACCCCGATTACTACATTCTGGGACAGCCCCGGGAGGTCAATAGAACCCCCCTCGCTCATGCCTTATACAATCCATCTGCTGGTCATGAATTAGGACTATTTGTAAATAGGGTTGCATTTCATTGATATACACTACTTGATTTGACAGCATTAGAGGATTCTTTTTTTAAGTATTTTTTAGTGACAGATAAAATGTTTTTTGGAATAATGAATCCAGTAGTTATGTTGTTCCTTTTGAAGATTAATTGTACAACTGTCTCTTCTGAAAACAATTAGATAATTAGATTGAATCCCAAAGCTTGGATGTGTGGAGAAGATGAGGCGTGGAAATGGATTCATCTTCAGTTCTTGTATAAAAAATATCTTTTGAATTCATATAAACGCAATTGATTTCCTTTTACATTGCTTCCTACTAAATTTATCTTCTTGCGGTTCATTGGTTGTCAGATACAGAATCCTTTTGATCAATTGAATGTTCATATAATGGTTCATATCTTATTTCGAGTCCGTAGAATTCAAATGATTAATGATTCAGCAGAATTTGATTATTATATTTAAATCCAGTCATCATATATTTTATTCAAATCATCTATGGGTTGCTGGAATTCTCATTTTATCGACAAGTTTATTAAATAATACTTTCTACGATGATGTTATTATCATGAATTCTTTATTCTCTTTCTTATAATTCGGAATCATTGGGATCATTAGACACTGCTTTATAGAATTGCCACAGATTGTAAAGTGGACAAAGAATAGCTCATCAAAAATGCTCTATAATTTTGTATATTTCGGTGTATTATTTTTTAAAATTTTTTTTAATTCTTCTTTCTTTATTGAAGCATTTTTAAAACCAATATCTGCAGCAAAATGACTTCCGATTCAAAACAATTTGATATGTCTCTTCGTTCGACAAGTGTATAAATTCTTTATTGGTGAATTTTCTGGGTTTTCTTCAGTCCAAGATCCATTTTGATTCACGTTCCATTTTGATCACAGTTAATAGCAATAGGAATTGGTATTTCTGTTTAAAATAATGTAAAGATGTTAGGAAACTGCAGAATTCTAGTCTTCATTTCTGTATTGGGATTCTTTTCCATGCTATTCAAAGGTATTCTTCTAATGCTCTTCGTTCATTAGATATTTAACAAAAAGCAATGTGTATCTTGAGATATTTCTTCATTTTTTTAGATATAATGAATTGGTTATTTTATTGAAAAAACGGTTATTTCAAAATATTGATCCAGAGATTGTTCAACACGCAGCAGATATCGGCAAGAGGAATCTTTTAAAATATTTGAATGACGGAAAGAACTTTTAAAAAAATTTACGATATAATCAAGATTTAAAATCTATGTGCAGGCGTAAGTGTTTTATTGTCTTCAATGCTATGGTTCAGTTTGAAGATGTTAGACAAAATATTATGATTCGTTTGCTGGAGTCTTATTCATTTTCTGCCTTGTAAATACGTAAATTAGATAGCATACTTGGAACGGGGAATTGGAGGCTCACCGAAAGCAATGCGAATTTCATTCTCGCGGTTGAGCCTCCCCCGTTCCATGGAGTAGTACATCATGATCAGATACTGCTTTGCAGTTGCAAGGTCGAAGTCTGCCTCGTTAGGCTTTTCAATATCATCACCAAAATCAAAGGTTGCAGTTGGTTTTTCTGCTTTAGCAGACTTGAAAACGGAAGCACTGAAATAAAAGAAACGGCAAATTAGTGCATTCTATTTCCCTTAAATTTTATTATAATCTAAGCAATATTAAAATTATTATAATCTAATTTAGACACTCTTTTAAATACAGCGTCCAATACGTTTAATTGCAACGTAAATACAATTTCTGGACGTCAATACAACGTCCAGAAATAAGACAGCAATTAATGAAATCCTTTATTTAGACAGTAATTATTGTTATTATGCAGGGAATACAATTAAAGCTTTAATTATGTTGTGTCATTTGTGCTAAAAATTAGTATATCTGCAAAATTAAAGTTCAATTTTAAATCACAAGCAGTATAATGTTTGTTAACTGAAATTAAAGCACAGAAGATAGATTAGTAAACAGTCATGTTAGATTATTAACTCGTTAGCATAATTACTTAAATTAGTATATATTTGTCGAATCATTTTAATTTTTGCAATTTTCAAGACAGAAATTAAAACTTTATGTTAATAATATCATTTGAATACCGTAATATTTTTAAACATAAAAGTTTTACGAAACATAGAGAAAAGATTTTGTGTACTTACAATGCTCTCCGAATTCGTTTGAGCAGTTTGGGTGCCATCACAATCCAAAGTGCTTTTTCAGCACAAAAATCGCAATAAAATAACGAAATATCAAAATAAGCGCAGTGAAATTCACAAGATGCTTCAGCGTCGTTGTCTTTTCACCAAATGGGCAGAAACATTGTTGATTTCGGCCAAACAATATCATTCCATTGTTAGGGTAATAGTTATCATCATTATTTTAGTTAGTTGTTTATTTCATTTTAAGAATTAATTGTTGCAACAATGTTTAATTGCATTGTTTCATCCAATATCACTCGCTCCTTTCTAACATAGTTTATTTACTATATTTTTTTTTTATTTATTTATGGAAAAAAACAAAATGTAGTATTTTTAAATATTTATAACTATCCTAATTCTATGTAATTGACAGAGAAACCACTATAATTAGGAGTAAATCATATAAAAATTATAATAACGCTTCAATTTTGTTTATAATTCAATATTTTATTTATTCAAATGAAAATCTGGACAAATATATCGTACATTTGCATAAATAACTAATCGCCGAAGGTCATCAAATAATTATTATTTTTAGCATAGTTTTACTGATTTTCCTTTCGTCCGTATGATTTGATTTTAACTGTAATAATAAAGTAAACTTGTTAACATTGAACAGAAAATATGAAATTATACAAAAAGTATTAAAATCAATAGCAAATCTCGATTGTTTTAACTTTTTTGGTAGAAATCAATGTACGGACAGTTACTTTGATTGCATTTATAATGCATTTTAATTTTAATGAATGTTTAGAAGCTTTCTTTGATTTTCATTCGGACTCAGATTCTATCGAGTATAAATTAGAGTACAAACCATGTTTTCATGTTTTTGTCCGATTGTCCGTATTTCTAAATTAGAGATTATTTTATACTTCTTATTGTACTATTAGATTCATTTCTTACAACGAATGTTTTTTTTAATTTTTTATTTAATCGTTAATATTATAAGTAAAAATCTTCAATAATATAGTTTATTCTAAGTTGAAATATTACGTATCATTGAAAGGAATTTTCTGAAACTTATTACAATGTTTATGATATCTTAATGAATTATACACATAATTATACTTAAATTCATTAAATTTTAGAATATTCCTGAATCGTCTGTAACATACATCAGCACAAAATGATTGGGACTGGTTTCCTCGAAAGTTTTTTGCATATTTCCTATAGAATTTGTTATCCTTTTTCTCTCCGACGCATAGAAGTAAAACTTGGATAAGGCCGTAAATACCGCAAGTACTCAAAGCTTTGTTTTCAAAATCACCCTCATGAGAATTTTATGCTTCTTAGAAGAAAATAAAGGAAATTCTATATATATTTTATTCTCCTTTTACTTGCCTGATTGAAATAAAACATTTGATGGAGATTAAATCATATCGAATTTCATTCTTAAGTCGCTCCTTTTCTTTATTGTCGCTGTTACATGCAGAAAAAAGTACGGAAAAATGAAAAAAAAAAACTGAACTGATTTGGTACAGAATTTCATAAGACTGCGCTGTGTATATTAAATCTGTATATCAAATTTTATTTGTCAGGCTCTGTATGTTTTGCTGTTAACAAACTCACCTACAACCGGCAGACATTTCGCGCAAGGATATCGTCAAAATTTAATAAAAAGCTCTACATTTTGGTGCAAATGTTACTTACCAGATTTCACCTAACGAGTGTTTCATTTCATTCTCAAAGCATTTTTCAGTAGCCATGTTCATAGACAGAGAGCTATTCCAGTAGATGGGCATTATTCATGTAATATGTTTCTACGAATTTAAGAAGATATGAAACTTGGAAAAATGTTTTAAATCCTGAGATCGGAATTTTTAACGATTGTCGAACCTCCTCTTAGTCATCATATATGAGATGTTAAAAATACCTTTTACATTTAGCAGTGGTTGAAAATTCAATCAGAAACATCAAAAAAAGTAATCAGCTAAGTGAAAAAGAAATAAAGAAATATATTAAATAAATATTTATAAAAACAAAAGACATTTATTGAATATTATTTAAATTTTTGATATACATTCCATGCTTCCGATTCCAATTACACGCTAGTGTAGGATATTCGATGGTCGATATCAGATTGAACGTGCTTAAAAAGTGGTTTGAATCATGTCTTGAATATCCTATTACCTCCATGTAAATGTATATACTGGTCTTTGTAGCAAAATGTTAATCATTTAATGCATTCAAAGGATTTCGGTCCGTTTTGCCATCCGAGTAAAAGCAACACTTCAAAAGCTACATCGATGAAATTTAGTAAACACGTTTAGCATTTAAAGTGAAACATTATAATTTTTGAACCAAAGCTTTTCAATTACTCTGTACTTTCCGTCTCTATTTTCCCAACACAATGGTTTAGGCAAAAAATTCATACACAGTTAATATGCAAGTTAGAGATTTTCTCCAAATTGGGAAGATAAATTCTCATATGTTTCACTTTCTGTCGGTCTGTGCATTGACTTGCATATAGGCATGATAACTCTAAAACACCACCACTTAAATAAATGATATATGGTGTGTGACCTAGCTTCTAAAATTGTAGTAAGGTGTCAATATGCATCTTCAAACGGCCGAATTAAAGCGTCTAAAGTGCATATTCGGTTTTCTTGAAGTAGTTATATAAAGCTATCATTATGTAGAAGCATACGCATATAAGTGCCTGTAAATACGTTATTAAAAATAAAAATATGTTAAGAAAAAGAATGTTAAAAATAATATTTGTAAATTTACAATAAATTTCTATTAAATAATTTCAATCTTTTTATAAGTATAAATTTTGTATAACATAAAATTCAAATCAGACTTCTTAATAACTTTAAATATTAAAGCCTCAAATGAATGTTTATCGTTAACAGATCATAGTTAATGATTTGCTTTTATGATTCAAAATGAAACTTCACAAATGTTTTTATTCATTGAATATCTCGAAACATTGTACTGAAAGAGATTTTTCGATGAACGGAAGTAGTTTCTAACTTTCAAAATAAAACAAAGGGGAAAAGTTTTATTTTTTTTTTCAAAATGTAAAAAGAAATTTAGATAGAATGTCTTACTTTTAATTCCTGAGGGCTCGGGATTCGGGATAGACTGGTTGGTAGGGCGTTGGACTCGTGTCCCTTGGGTTGCGAGTTTGAATCCCGCCTACCGAAGACTCTCCATGTGTGTGTGGTGGCTGGCGCACGTATAAATCTGTCATGGTCACAAAATCCTCCATGTCGAAAGTAATACCACTGAGGGTACTGGTTCAGAGGTGGTCGTTCTTTGATTCAGGTCTAAATGACGATCTGTGGATGAGTGAATGAAATGCATGGATGAAGTCCGCCCCGTAAAAAGGGCTGTGACGCGTGAGTAGCTAAGTCGTTCTCTTGGCCCTAATTGGAGACGCTCACAAAAAACAAGAGACGCTCACTCGGCTTAAATCGCTGAAAGATAACTGTCATCGGGCTTGTAAGGTGCCATAAATCACAACACAACAACAACAAACTAAGGATGTATTTACATCTACAATAATAAAATGTTAGTTTCAATCAGAATCATAAAATTTATTTTAGTAGTAGAGATCGGATCACTGAAACTCCCTCTAACGTGCGTGAAATTAAATTAAATCAAGGCTTAATACGACATTAATGTTATAATAGGCTAGGTTTAATGCCAATAGCTCTGTAATGGAACCTGCGTTTTGCATATTCTTATAAATAAATTTCACTTCAATGCAACTAATTTAATATAAATAATTCATTAAAATTTGCTATCGTATACAGTGAAAAGTTTCTTATTATCATGTGAGAACATTATGCTGTTTTTATTTGGGGGTTTTGAAGCTCAAAATCGCGTAGGTAATTAATATTGAAGCTAGAAATCACGTAGGCAATGAATAAAGGATAAATGGTAATTTTCGTCGTCATCTTTTAATCGCATAAACTTTTTTTACTTGCTTTTACCAGTATTGCATTATTATTATGTATGCTTCTTTGAAAGCAGGTGCATTTTTAAAAGGTTGACCTGCTTTTACCAGTATTGCTTTATTATTACGTATATTTCTTTCACACCAGATGCGTGTTTAATAGGTTGCCATAGAACTATGACATCATAGTTGTTATTTCACCTCAAAATCGGTCGAGATCCAAAACTTTGTTGCTTTGAAAGTTTAAAAAAACATTATATATATATATATAGAGAGAGAGAGAGAGAGAGAGATAAAGATCGATAGAGAAGTCTTGTGATTATTTCAAACCGGTTTGAACTGGTAAATTAAGACAAATCATTGAAGAAATTGAAATTTGCGATCATAAATTCCATTTTAATTTTTCATAATGTTTCTGTCAGCATAAGACTACAAAATCCATCTCCAAATGCCTTCCCTTTCTTCGATATATTTATAGGCTGCTTTGAACATCTGCAAAATAATCCTACATTCGTAAAGAAACATTATTTATTATTACGTCCAAACGTGATCGTTTTTATTTATTCGATTTCAGATCAGAGACGGCTCTGCTGTACAATGACAGAGCAGTCCTGGAGAATTACCATGTCAGTCAGTCTTTCCGTCTGCTGCGAGATGATGAAAACAGCATACTGAACAATCTCAGTAAAGAAGAGTACAGGTAACAGAAATCCCATTTTAAAAACTAGCCGAATTATAATTTTGTCATGGAGACGACTTTAAAATTGATCAGCTGTTGGATAAGATACTAAATTAGAAAGGAGAAAAGTTATATCCTGTCTGTTTTCGTTATATTTTATTTGTAGCAAATCATGTGGGCATATGACTAGTATATTCTAAAAGTATCTAAGTATCTAAAGTATACAAAAGTATCTAAGTATACAAAAATATCTAAGTATATAAAAGTATCTAAGTATCTAAAGTATACAAAAGTATCTAAGTATATAAAAGTATCTAAGTACATAAAAGTATCTAAGTATATAAAAGTATCTAAGTACATAAAAGTATCTAAGTACATAAAAGTATCTCAGTATATAAAAGTATCTAAGTGTATCTAAGTATCTAAAGTATACAAATTATCTAAGTATACAAAAATATCTAAGTATATAAAAGTATCTAATTATCTAAAGTGTACAAAAGTATCTCAGTATATAAAAGTATCTAAGTGTATCTAAGTATCTAAAAGTATCTAAGTATCTAAGTGTATCTAAGTATCTAAGTGTATCTAAGTATCTAAAGTATACAAAAGTATCTAAGTATACAAAAATATCTAAGTATATAAAAGTATCTAAAGTATACAAAAGTATCTAAGTATACAAAAATATCTAAGTATATAAAAGTATCTAAAGTATACAAAAGTATCTAAGTATACAAAAATATCTAAGTATATAAAAGTATCTAAGTACATAAAAGTATCTAAGTATATAAAAGTATCTAAGTACATAAAAGTATCTAAAGTGTACAAAAGTATCTCAGTATATAAAAGTATCTAAGTGTATCTAAGTATCTAAAGTATACAAATTATCTAAGTATACAAAAATATCTAAGTATATAAAAGTATCTAATTATCTAAAGTGTACAAAAGTATCTCAGTATATAAAAGTATCTAAGTGTATCTAAGTATCTAAAAGTATCTAAGTGTATCTAAGTATCTAAGTGTATCTAAGTATCTAAGTGTATCTAAGTATCTAAAGTATACAAAAGTATCTAAGTATACAAAAATATCTAAGTATATAAAAGTATCTAAAGTATACAAAAGTATCTAAGTATACAAAAATATCTAAGTATATAAAAGTATCTAAAGTATACAAAAGTATCTAAGTATACAAAAATATCTAAGTATATAAAAGTATCTAAAGTATACAAAAGTATCTAAGTATCTAAAGTATACAAAAGTATCTAAGTATACAAAAATATCTAAGTATATAAAAGTATCTAAAGTATACAAAAGTATCTAAGTATCTAAAGTATACAAAAGTATCTAAGTATCTAAAGTATACAAAAGTGTCTAAGTATCTGAAGTATACAAAAGTATCTAAAGTATACAAAAGTGTCTAAGTATCTAAAGTATACAAAAGTATCTAAGTATCTAAAGTATACAAAAGTGTCTAAGTATCTAAAGTATACAAAAGTATCTAAGTATCTAAAGTATACAAAAGTATCTAAGTATATAAAAATATCTAAGTATATAAAAGTATCTAAAGTATACAAAAGTATCTAAGTATCTAAAGTATACAAAAGTATCTAAGTATCTAAAGTATACAAAAGTGTCTAAGTATCTGAAGTATACAAAAGTATCTAAGTATACAAATGTGTCTAAGTATCTAAAGTATACAAAAGTATCTAAAGTATACAAAAGTATCTAAAGTATACAAAAGTATCTAAGTATCTAAAGTATACAAAAGTAAGTATCTAAAGTATACAAAAGTATCTAAGTATCTAAAGTATACAAAAGTAAGTATCTAAAGTATACAAAAGTATCTATCTAAGTTTGCAACTGTAAAGTAACAAACAGATCCCAGCAGATCCAGTTCGATTGCATAATCAACAAGGGGGATAACTGGTATTTCTAGTTTCTACAAAATTTCGATGTGTTTGGTGTGTTATTAATTCAATAAAATTTCAAAATTTATGAAAATGAAACAAATAATCATACAGAGATTGTCGTTTGCTCAGATCGGACTTTTCTCTTAAAAAAATTGCAGCTCCAAAAGTTACCGATAGAGACCACTGAAGTATAATTTAAATAAGATTAAACATAGCAAACTTCTGTTAAAACATTGATACTACTTTCGATTCCAGCGGCATGCTGTGGATGTCAAATCAAGTGTAATCACTTAACAGTTTTATATATATTCAGCAATTCAGGTTATACAGAACGTATTTCAAATAATTTATATGGTAAATTGGGGAACAAATGCGATTGCTTACTGTGTCCAAAATTAAAAATATTTCTGATTTTATAGAAATAGTTTACAATATTTAGATGACTAACAGAGTGTGACTTAATGTGCTTTCTTTTACAGAGAATTCCGAAGTTTGGTGATTGAGATGGTGCTGGCGACAGATATGTCCTCTCATTTTCAACAGATCAAAACTATGAAGACTCTCCTGTGCCACTCAGATTTTAGGTACATACACAATTCATGTTAGGTTATGAAACTTGAAAAGCATGTTTTCTATTGACCATTATCTCTTGAAATAATAATTTTCAAATATTATTATCCTGTATGCGACCGATAACACAGAGTATTATAACTAATTGTATGCGGTTTAATACTGTAACTGAAGAAACTATAACCGCATTACAGACACAGGAAATGCATGCTTATATAAGATTTTAAAATATTGAAATATTCCAAAAATTTCTTTCTTTTTATAATTAAATATTTTTATATCAAATGCGTGTTGTTTGCTAGTCCAAGATGCCATCTTTCCTAATGACGACTTAACTTCGTTTTTAGAGCAAATAGTAATGGATTTTATATATTTTCTTCTTTCGCTTAACTGCTTCCTTTTAGGATATAGAAATGGATTTTTCATATTTTCTTCTTTCGCTTAACTGCTTCTTTTTAGGATATAATAATGGATTTTTCTTATTTTCTTTTTTTGTATAACTGCTTCTTTTCCAGGATAAAAAATATCTCCCCTTGGTTGTTATACATTGTAGACGGAATATCGTCCGAGCTCATTTAAAATAAAATTCATCAGTTTTCACTCATATAAATTTAGTGAGAGCGCGTATTTCGAAAGATTGGGCGGCGATGGCAATGGCTTGGTGATTTAGATTTCGGATATGGGGTTAAAATCTTCCAGGTTTCAAATCCCGATAAATGAGTTGCCATGTAAGTGTTCTAAATATATCCGTTGTATCAAATATCTCACACTGGTTGGTGCAGAAATTAGATGATAGAATGCTAGCTCAAATGCCATCCTCTTCATCTGACCGTGGTTCAGGATTACGAGGTTAATCCTAAAATAGTCCCATTGTTACATAATAAAGTTAGATTAAACAAGCTAAAACATTATCTTACTACATCATTTCGTACAAGAAGTTCAAATCTTATTTTAAAAAAAGTCTCATTATACATTTTTGTGAATATGCCATTAGGATGTTCCGAAATATCTAATTTTATGAAAAAAGTAACACCAAATTCACAGATAAGACTGAGAAAGATATTGCAAAATTATCTATTACAGTGGATTATTTATTAACTAATATGTAAGATACTAAAATAAGAAAAAGCTCAATTTTAAAAATGCAATTCATTCCAATATAAACAAAATTATAATCTATTTTGAAAACTCCAACGCTAATTCTCAAAAACTATGAAAAAGTATTGCACCTTACGAAAACGCACACGAGGATCCAAAGTTGATTTACGCTATCTCCGGCTTACGGTGACATATGTTGTCCAGGATCTTGTTCGAACAACCAAAGATAAAAAAAATGAGATTATTTTTTCCATAAGCTTGTCGTAAATCAAATTTTCAACGGCCATCGTCTGTGACGTTTTTACGGTTTAAGCATGGTCTCAGTTCGTAACTTTGTTTCACCTTAACTGGTGTTTATTCGTTGTTAAGAATATTTTTAAAAAAAGATTCGTTAATAAGAAATATTTTAGTTGTAATTTTAAAAATAATTAAATTGTTCAATTTACTGCTCAGTAATGAACACTATTTCAGAATTACATAATGCAAATATTGATTTAAACTTGGAATAAATTTGGATTTTGTTTAGATTCTAATTATTAATAAGAAACCTGCCTATAATGGGATTAATTTCTGTGAGGTTCATACTAGAGATGTTAATTTGCTTGCGATTCTTCTTTTTAAAGAAAGATAAATGTTGATGGCAAGTACTCAGTTCTTTCGATAAACAAAATTATGAATGATAGAATTTTTGACATCGAGGGGAAATATAAAACAATTCGACTATTTCTTTACTATGGCTAGTCATCCTCGAAATTCAGTTGCTCAGCAACGGAAATATATCGCCAAAATATTGATGTAATCAAATATCTTGCTTTCTCTAAGCTTGAGAAACTAAGAAATTGTAGCTGCGATCTGGACGTAATCAGACAATTGCAAAATAATCAAGTGACCAGTTTTTGTTTTTTTATGAAATATAGAGATCTCTTTGGAGAAAGAAAGAGTTTAAATTAAAGAAATTCCAAGCAAGATAAATTATACCAATTTATAAATATAAATAAATTAAAAACATAATATTATTGCATGATAATTAAAATCTCTATTTGGATTAACCATACTCATTGCAACACTACAGGTAGTGCGTGTGTGCGTGTGCGTGTGTGTGCGCGCACGTTCGTGCGTGCATTTCAAGACAAAAAAATTCACAGTCAATTTTTCTATATCTATCAGTTAAATAAAAATTAAGTAAATTTGGAGTTTCTCAAGCCATAATTTCTACAAATATTATTACAAAAAAAATGAATTTCAGTTTTATCATATTCTCAAAAGATTTTTCATTTTAATACTAATATTTTTGTTTCCGTCGAATTTATTCCTTAATTTTAACAAACTTTTAAAATTTAATTTGTATTTTAAAAGATTTTTTGATAATGTTTCCATTTTTATCTGAAATACAAATTTCATTGTTCCTTCACACTATTTAGATGCATTCGTCTTCTAATGATAAAATTATGATAAATTATTTTTGGGGAGGGAGCATTAAGACTGAAGCAGGATTTCCACTTCCACTTTCATATCGCATTATATACTTTTTTATTAGCACGCGTAATATTTTGTAGTTAACTAGTATCATTATTTTAATAACATTTACTCTTATAAGAAAGGAAAATGTTAAGTGAATGCATTCCATATTAATGGTTTAACAGCCTAGAAAGTTCATATTCCAGACGAACAAGATGGGTGAAAAAGGCGACTAGTCACATATACAAGGGGTGTTCGAATGAAAAGGTACGAAACGACACTGTGGATATAAATGAAGACTTTATTCAAACTATACACCATAGGCCTGAGCACAACGATCCCATTGATTAACGAGCCGAAGGATTCTTTGTTCTCAGAATTCATGTGGCCGTGACGAGATCCAGTCCTTCACAGCGTTCTTGAGTTCGCCGTCCAAGGTCCGCTACTTGTTGAATTCTTCGAGCGCAGAAGAACCATTAATTCCAATGTGTATTGTTAGACACTCCGAAGACTACGCAGGTCCATCAAGAACAAAAAACCGGGGATACTCACAGAGGATGTGGTTCTGCTCCATGATAACGCGCGTCCACACGTCTCTAGGGTCACACATGCGGAATTGGCCAAGTTCAAGTGGGAGCAGCTCGACCATACACACTACAGCCCGGAGATGTCGCCCTGCGATTTTCGTGTGTTTGGTCCCCTGAAAAAAAACATCTGAAAAGGAAGCGTTTCAACAAGGACGGCGAACTCAAGGACGCTGTGAAGGACTGGATCTCGTCACGGCCACAGGAATTCTGGGATCAAGGAATCCTTCGGCTCGTTAATCAATGGGATCGTTGTGCTCAGGCCTATGGTGTATACTTTGAATAAAGTCTTCATTTATACCCACAGTGTCGCTTCGTACCTTTTCATTCGAACACTCCTTATAATATTTAAAATGCATAAACGCTGTTTAAAAAAAATTACAGGCACGTCGATAATTTGTTTATATTTTTACTCTGTAAAATTTATATTTACTATTGTAAATCATGCATCATGCTTCAACAAGATATTTTTAAACATGACTTCTATTTTTTGCAGTGCAATGGACAAGGCAAAAGTTTTGTCTCTGATGCTCCACTGCTGCGACATCAGTCATCCAGCGAAGGACTGGAACTTGCACTTCAGATGGACACAGAGGCTCATGGAAGAATTCTTTAGACAGGTCAGAAAACTCACCTTTTAATTCAATTCATTTAATTGTAATTTCTACTGACAGTCACTATTTCAACAATAATTGCAGCTTAAACCAATGAAAAGTCAATTTTTTTTAATCAGCCTAATATTGTGGCTTAAATTTCAATACATGTTTAAACTAATTCATAATAATGGGAATTTCGTGATCAGTGTCATAAAATTATGTTCAAGATAACTAACTTCAGTCCTTAGATTTTTCTGCGACTTCAAAGTAAAGTCTTGTGTGAAGTGAAAGTTAGTACTTAACTATTTCCTGATATTAAAACAAATATATATATATATAATATAATATATAATCTTCAGTATAGGTCATTCTGATGTTACCCTTTAAACTAATCACTGAATTGCGGAGAAATGCTAATTAAAAGCCGAGAAATAAACATAAAAAAATATCATTAGCCCTGTAATATGTTGAATTTTTAAGTCTTAAAATTTCATTATTGCGTTACATTTTTGCAAGATAATTATAAAAATATCAAAAAATAATAAATATTACATTCCATATTCGTAAATACTTAAATGTGGAAAATAATATTTGACTTGATTAGAATATAAGAAGAATGTGCAACTCAAAAGTAGTCATTTTAGGGCATTTCTATGAAAATGACTATAAAAGAATGTCATTTTTCTCATAAACAGCAAAAATGTTAATTATAAGAGTTTCGGAGGATAAAATTTTTGATGAGTAACTCTTTCGATAATTTCTGACAAGGATGATGAAGAGACATGAAGAATTTGCTATTCCTTTCATTTCATAATATGATCTTCTTGCTTGTTCTTCATATTCAATTAGAATTTTTAATAACAAGCATTGAACTTTGATTTCAGCTCTTGTTCAGTTCTTGTTCCCTGTTCTTTTATACAGTTGACGTTTCTGTTTTACTTTCTAACGTATTATTGGCCCATTTTAGTCTTTCCATCATTCGTTAAAGGTTTATTGGTTGGAAATCGTAACACATTCTATTAAAGCTATTAAGATATTTTGATAATTATTTTTTTCTTTAACATAATTTTTTGCTATAACTAACATTTCTCTTAGCACTCGTACATAATTCATTTAGTATTTATCGTTGAAATCCAAGTTCACTATTTGAGAAAAGAGCCTTCTAACTCATCCATTAAGCATTTCCTGTTTTACTTTCAGTTCGTTAGATTCGTTTTCATATTCCCATTTTAATTAAGGTCAGTTCATTTACTTTTGAAACACACTGTATCAAAACTACAAAGATATTGCGACATTTACCATTTTTTTTTAGTATAAAATGTCTGCCATAAGCAACTTTTCATCACAGAAACGATGAACAAAATTGATTTTAAGGTTGTAAAAATAAGAATTTTTATAAAAAAAATTTAAAAAAATAATAAAACGGATTATGAATGGAAATAAATAAAGTACAGTTAAAAGAAGGATAGCTATAAGAAAATAAGAATTTAAAAATAAATATAAATGCAGTTATTAAAAAGCTATATAAATCTCAATTTTCCTTAAAGAGCAGATTTTTAAATAAATCTCAATCTTTCAGAAAATAAAATAAAATTGCAGCTAGATAGGGTGTACTTTTTTTATATATATATTTCATGGAGCTAAGTGGAAAATTATCTTAAATATCTATATCTCATTTTACTTCTTCTAATCTTATTTATCTTTTAAACCTAAATCTGAACTTAAATGTATTTTTTCCCTGCATTTTAAGCTTCTAATATCCAATAAAGTAAATACGCCTTTAAAAAATAAATAATAATGAATTTCAACTCTTTTTAAAATAAGATAATAGGATTGGTTCGATAGCAATATATATATATATATATATATATATATATATATATATATATATGCATTTCTTAGCATTCTACTTTTAGTTTGTTTTCACTTTTGCCTTTGCTTTCAATATCAATTAAAGGCTTAACTTATTTAATTCTCTAAAAGTAAAATAAAAATGCCCCAAAAAATCGCTTCTGTGTGCTCTTTCTTAATGTTTTTGCAAAAACAACTAAAAATAACATTATATATATTGGAATTAATTTTTTATTGACTGCGTCGAATGAAAATAAAATCAAATAATTCCTTCAATTCAAATAACGAATTCTAAATATCTTGTGATCATTATTCAAAACAGCAAAATAATGTGCATTGTTAATTCATATGTAAGGTTTCTAAATATCTCAGAAGATTATGCTAAATTTTTATTGATCTTTTTTGCTGCAACTAAAAGATTACTAATAGATCTTTACTTTCCATGGAGTGCGTTTGCAATCACATGTAAAATTTGGGAACTAGAAAATTTTTCTTCTTTTAGAGCCTCTTTTTAATTTGCATTGGAATTCGTATATAAGTTGTTCAAAAAAATAGCAAACAATGCGACTGGCGGCGTCTTATTATACAGTATAAGCTATTTACATGTCAATGTCTCTGTGAGATTCTTTTGTCAAACTGAATATTTGCATTATTTTCTGAAAAAAACATTATCTATTTAGTAGAAAATGCGCATAAATTTATAAATGTATTCGAAAATTGCATTCATTCTAAACAGAGAAGAATGAATATTTTGTTTTGGATATTTGCTTTGAAAGGGTAAATAATTCAGATTGTTTTTGCTACTTCATTTAGATGAAGCGAACAAGAAGTCAAATGGATTTTATCCCGCCGATATAAATGTTTACCAATTTGTTGGGATTTGAAATAAAAATTAATGTGTATATTTTGGTGCTCTATATGCCAGACTGTTTGATTCAGAATTATCAAACTTGACACATATGTGCTTTGAAGAGTGGAAATGGGATCCTTGTAGCAATTTTTAAAAGATTTTAACGACGATTTTAAGTATTTAAAAATTAAACGGAATTTTGCCATTTTTCCGCATAATTTTTGAAAATATTGAAGGACTAAAAATAATTTTTATATCATTTTAAAATTCAAAAAATTTTCTTTTTAATGATGCCTATTTTTTGTAATATGAATGTTTTGGTAACTAACTGGTTCACCAAAAATATTCATTATTATCAGTTTAATCGAATTTTTTTATTATTTATTATTTTTCCCCAAATATGGAGTTGCTCAGTGAAGTCGAGTTCCATATCATAGTGATATTATTTATTATGTAGCGTTGTATATGTGTAATGCATTTTAAGCGTTTGGATAAAGATATTCTCATCTATGTTAATTAAAACCTTTTTATAGGGCCGCGGTGGCTTGGTGGTAAGGTCTCGGCTCGTGAGCTGTAGGGTTTCAGGTTCGAGAACCGTTTCCACCGAAGAACCGTCTTGTAAGGGGGTCTGTTGCACGTTAAATCCGTCAGGCCAAACGTCCTCCCACTGGTATGGCATGGTTTGGGAGAGAGGGGTGCCAGCTCAGGTGTTGTCCTCGTCATCTGACCGTGGTTCAAAATGACGAGGACCATCCTAAAATAGCCCTAGTGTTGCTTAAAAGGGAAAGTCAAATGGATTGTTAGAGTTATTTTTCGGCAAAGGAATTGCCTAGTGAAGTCGAGTCCTATGACATCATAATGACTTCATAAAAGAAATGAGGGGGGGGGGGGGGGTTACATTGAATTGCACATTGTCTTTTGTGGTAATATTATATCACTTTCTGGATCCTCATATGTCAGTTTAACAAAATGGTTTTCCATTAACCTTCAACAATAGAAACAATATGATAAAATATCTGATAAAACGATAAAAACAGTTTGAATTCCATTTCAAAAGTGAAAAATATTATTTAAAATCAGCAAAAAATATATATTTAATCCTAAAATGCATGACTTTTCATTTTTAAGTGAAAAATGCATGTGTTTTGATTAGCTGCATTTAAATTTAGGAAAATTATTTTTAAAATTTCTGTTTATTTTTCTGGTGAAATTTTAACAAGACAATTTAAATGTGCAAAATCGCTACATTTGGAATTAAACAATATCCCAGGAACATAAATCACGTATTAACAATTCTGCAATAAAAATAAAAGTCCCTTTTTTACCAATATATTTTTTACAATAGAAATAAATTATTTTGATAGTATTTTTAATGGTAGAATTATTTATTATTAGACACTTTAGAATTAATTTTAGACACCTTAGTATTTTCCCAATTTAAATCTAATTCTAGTTCCACTCTTTTCATATATCGGTGCTTTCTGTAAATGTTTATCAAAACGCATTTAAAAAGGATTTCCAGACACTCATTGTTGCTCTTTGAAACAGTCATGTGAGTTTAGAAATGAAAGTAAAAATGTGTCGTCAAATGGTTACTTGATGCATTGAAAGGTTAAGAAAATTATCAATTTTCAGAAAAAATTATTCGACTATGAAATTGGTGTCTTTAAAAAAAAAACACTTTTTTTTTAATTTTAGAATGTTGTAAAAATTACTTTTTTACAATATTTTCATAATTATAACGAAAAAAAAAACCGTCAAACTTTAAATTAATATTTAATTAATTAAAATTGTAATTAAAGATTGTTTAAAGATGTTCATTCTCATTTTCTAATGTTGTATATGCAAATTTTCTATCTAAGTCTAAAGCTCTATCCTATTGTTACAAACCTATAATATTGCTACCCGGCACGAATAGAGTCATCGTAAGAAAGACCGTTGTACGATCGGTCCTGTACGTGCTGAGATCAATGAACTTAGAGCTTGGCGACAGACTTGGCGAGCATTTGGTGGCTTGGCGATAAATTTGGCGAGTTTGGTGACTAAATGGATAATACCAGAAAGTTCGAGAACTTTCACGATCCATCCGCTAAGACCCGAGATACAGCCAGGTACGCCCTGATTGGTCTGAAGATTCTAGCCCCGCCTCCCGGAACTATAAAAGATGGGCAATCTGAAGCTGAAGAAGTCGTCGTGTGTATCGTAAAAAGAGGCGGTGTGTGGTGAGAGTCGGAGTCGCCGACACGTGGAGGTCTTGGAGGATTAGACAGCAAGAAAGCTGCTGAACTATAGCAATTAAATGTGCTGCGTCATTACGATTTATTGGCGGTATTTTGTAGTAGAAGAAAAAAAATTTTGTAACACTATATAGCACCAACACACGCATAAACTTTCCCTTTATAAATATATATTAATATAAAAATATTCAATTTTTAGTTCACAATACAACTGTACATTTAAAAAAACTGTTTCGTTAAATTCTTTTTTATTTTTATGTGTTATAGATTCTTCAGCAAAAAATTTTGGGTAATCACAACTTTGAAATAAATTCTACTGAACATTTTCTGCATAACAAAAAAAAGTTGAGAAATCTTTTGAAAATCTTTTATTACAAAATCTTTCTGAAATCTTCAGTATTATCAAAAAAATGGCAGCAGCTGATTATCTTTCACATACTGACAAAGTTGTAAAATTCAGTTGGAAATGATTTGATAAAATGCACTGGAGTGGGAGATATCCTATAAAACGGTTCAGATTGCCAACTAAATCCCGATTTCTTTTCCTTCGCTTGTCTATTCAGAAATCTTTTAGGTATATTTGAAATCTGAGACGCAGCTTATGTTGATTTATTTGAATTTGACTTCCCTTTTTTTTTTTTTTTTTTTTGTCAATTTACGACAAAGTTTTTCAGAGGACTGAAAAACTTTCATGGACTCGGAATCATCGTAACTTGATCTGAAATTTTATTTCTCTGCCATTTTCAATCGTTTCGTAGTAAGGTGGTATTTTTTTTCTTCAAATCTTTCCTTCACGTTTTTCACGATTGCATTCTTTGTAAATAAGTATTATGCTTGTGATAGATATTTCAAATTTGTTAGTTTTTTTTAGTTGTTTTTTTATATAAATAGAAAAAAGTTCTGCTTTCTTTGCTCCCTGTTGAAAATGTATTCAAGAATTAGGTTTTCGAATCATAAGAAAAAAAATTATTAACAATTAAAAATTAATTTTAAATTTCCTCCCGATTCCCACTGGGGGCCCCTCATATATGAGGATGAGAAGCTTTCGGCGTAGTGGATGGTTCTCGCTACCCTAATGGTCACAGAAATAGGTTGGGGTAGGCTCCATCCATCGATGAAGGGACGTGCTTCCCCAACGGAAGGGTTGTACCGTGGTCGGTGATGTCCTTTAGGACACAGTTCTCGCCAGTTTTGTTGTTACAGCGGTCCGGTCATTCAAACTTTTCCGTGTGCCTTCATGTGAATCGGGGTAGCCGGTTTAAGGTTCAAGTTACATTTCGTTCCGAAGAAATATATTGCATTAATTAAGCTTACAGATTAATTAGTTCTCATATTATGAAAAGAATATGATGCCACACAATTTAGGGAAATCTACAGGTTAAAATCCATATAGATTTAAATTTTCTGTTCCTTAATTTAATTAGTTTCCTTTGAAATGGGCTGCATTAATCTAAATTATATATGCCCTTATACATTAGTTCATTGTCAACAGTTTACAAAATGTTATCCTTTGCAAAACTTCTAGAATATTCTATGATTCATATAAATATAAGTTTGGACTTTAGTTCATGAAATTGTTCTTATTCAGTTGATAAAATATTGGTTGTGTTAAAATGCAATTAAATTTCTTATACATAGTTTCTTTCTTAGTTATAATTTCCACAACAACGTATTTTTAAACCTAAATTGTGATACATATTAAAGTCACATTATTTTAATGGCATTACAACTATACTGTTTATTATGTACATGAATCTCCTTAATGAAGTGGATACCCATGGCGTCATCATAATGATATTAGATAGACGCTGTTTTATTTTAAATTGCACATTGTCTGTTATGATAATGTGACTTCACTTTCTGATTCCTCATGTAGAAAGCACAGATTATTAGCTTAATGGTTATTCATTTGTTTTCAACAATGAAAGATAATCACATGATTAAATGTTTGATGAAACGATGAAAATAGTTTGATTTTCAACAGGGATTTATATTATTGAAAATTGGGGAAAAAATATTTTTAAAAAAATTTCAAGATTCAGTAAACCGCTGCAAGGCGATTAAATTCTTATCATTAAAAAAATAGTTTGTTTTTTTTAAATTTCAAAAGAGTGTAAAAGTTTGTTTTGTGCAATTAATAGAAAGTCAACGTAAAAGTTATAAAACCTCCTATACTTGGTAGAAAGTATGTAAGAGAATAATTAGGTGTTCTTTTAGGATTTTCTCCTTTTAGAAATTTTCTGATGCAAAATTTTGTGGCTGAAATTCTAGTGGGGAATTTTCATAATTGATTATTATATTATAAATGGTCTGTTAATTTATGGATTGAATTTGTTTTGGATTTGCATATCTACCTACATACCAACGATTTCCTCCAATGTACCGTAACTAAAAACATTCGAAACATAGTAATCTGTTTCTATTTTTTGCAGTTTTACTTGATGTATAGCTTGTCAAGCTTTGATTTTTAAGATCTTTAAAATTCTTTCATTCCTAAGAAGAATGTTTAATAAAATTTGATTCGATTCTTTTATGGAACATTTCTGTTTATTGCCGGCTTTTGGTTGTTTGACGGCTTTCTGGTCAAAGAATTATACTCACTGTATCCCGAGAGCCGATAAAATGCTCAAAACTTTCTTTTTTAAATTGGATATAGTGGCTCGGTCATTGAACCATAGTAAAGCTTATTTTATTTCGCCAATTCTCAAAAAAGGGCACTTTGGGATTATTTATAGTCATTTCATACAAATGGGCTTTTATTTCTTCCAGAAACATATATAAAGGGTTACATACAAGGTTTTTTAACACTTTCATTATGGTGCTTGAATCAGTTTTTCTTCTTGGTTAAAGAAAATTTTTTTTAGATATTCTAATCTAAATTTAAGTTTAGCTGACATTTTTTTAAATGTTTGTATTAGGTTTTTGACATCATAGAATTTTACATATTCTGAAAAAAATTAATCTTCATGATTAATATAAGATTTTATGCTTATTATGAAGATTATTTCATAATAATATTCATAATAATTTCTTGGTGAATTTCTGCTAAAGAAATTAGTCAATTTTTAATTCAATTTCCCACAAAATATTATATACAGTATGTTTTTTTTTTTTTTTTTTTTTTGTGATTAACCATCTGGAGTTAACTTTTTCAGTTTTAAACATTTTATGGGGGAGGAAAATGATATTCTTATATAAAAATAATAAACTTGATTCTTTTATTCTTATTTTCTTATTATATTTAAGAACTTACTTGCTTTTAGGTCACTTGTTTGTTTGTTTTTTATTTATTTTTTCTTTTTAAAAAATTGATTAATTTCTTTCTTTCAAATTCGAAGAAATTTAGCTAAACATTGTTCTATGTTTACTTACACACGCACACACACACACACACACATTTTTTTTTTTTTATTCTTATTAAATTTTTAAACACAAGAAATGTTTCTTTAGGAAGAAATTTTATCTAGGCAATTTATATTTTTAATTAAGAAATTAATTTAATTTTTTTAAAATAAAATTAAACATTTTCTGCATATTCTTTATATATATGTCTGCACACTTTTTATGAGAAATCATGTAGTTTACAGTTAAATAAGCTATTTTCTTTGAAATTATATTATTTAAATTTTCAATAATAATTAGATAAGTGTTATGTTACTATTATTTTTCATATTTGATTTTTTTTAAATTACAGAGAAAGTAAATATTCCCTTTATTATTTTATCTATAAAAATTTAATTCCATTTATTTGCATGAAGATAAAACATTTAAATTTAATGGTATTTAGAAGCAAAATGTTCTCCTATTAGAAAAGTGAGAGTGATAGTTTTTCTATCTAAAAGGGATCAACTTAAATTCTTTCAATTATTTGTCTTTTTGTTGATTAACATTCGGTTGTAGAAATATAAATCTCTTATCATTGTACTCACGTGATATAAAATAATGATTTTATACTTTTTCAAATTTTTAAATATGGTTCTGCAATTTAACATAAATATCTTTTTAGGGTGATAAAGAAAAGGAACTGGGTTTGCCATTCTCTCCATTGTGTGACCGAAATTCTACTCTAGTCGCAGAATCCCAAATTGGTAAGTGTGAAATCAGATTCCATTTTATATTCGTTATTATTAACGAAATAAAGCATTTCTGTGATCTTTTCAAATAAATTATGTGAGCCAGTGATTTTAATATCTATTAAAAAATTCCTTAGCAAAAGTTAGAGAGTTCAAATGTTACATCTTTCGCTATTATAAGAATTTTTACAAGAGTCTCTAAAGGTGAAACGTAGACAGTCGAAGTGAAAGAAATATGAAAGTGATGGCCTACTTGCAGCAAGAAATAATGAGAACATTTAAATATATGAGGCAATGAAAACCATATCTATTCAAGATACTTTAGGCAAAAGTCAGAAAGTCCAAATGTTACATCCTTTGCTATTATGAGAATTTTTACGAAAGTCTCCAATTTAAAGTTGAAATTTAGACTATTGATGGAAAAGAAATATGAAAAGGATGACCTACTTGCAGCAAGAAATAATGAGAACATTTAAATATATGAGGCAATGAAAACCATATCTATTCAAGATACTTTAGGCAAAAGTCAGAAAGTTCAAATGTTACATCCTTTGCTATTATAAGATTTTGTACGAAAGTCTCTAATTTAAAGCTGAAATATAGACTATTGAGGTAAAAGAAATACGAAAATGATGACTACTTGCAACAAGAAATAATGAGAAAAGTTAAATATATGAGACAATGAAAACCATGTTTATTCAAGATACTTAAGGCAAAAGTTAGAACACATATTTCGCTATTAATAAGATTTTTACAAGTCTCTTATTTAAAGCTGAAACGTAGACTATCGAGGTGAAAGAAATATGTCAATAAGGAACTACTTGCAGCAAGCAATAATGAGAACAGTTAAATACATGAGGCAATGAAAACCACATCTATTCAAGATTCTTTAGGCAAAAGTCAGAAAGTTCAAATATTTGCTATTATCAAATTTTTTTTCCTGTTTTTTTAAAAGAAATAGGATAATAACGGAGATTCTGATAACAACAAAAAAAACGTTATATATTCAATAATTCTTGGAAAAAATTCGATATTACATTGATTAATCGAACTTATTTCTCAATTATGTCTCTCTTTTTATATCTATCTAGTGATTTCCTATAAAGCTATATACTTTCAACTTACTGTTAATCTACTTGTATCTTTACTCATCTATCTTGTTCATAGCCATTTTTGATGGTAAATTTAAATAACAATCAAACATGTTGTAATTTCTATTGCAATAATATATAACTACACATGTTGTATCCCATTATTTGAAATTAGCAAAATCCGATTGTTACATATTAACAGAAATATAATAAATTCACAAAAAAAAATTAAATCTTCATGCTTTCCACAGTGGCTGAGTATTATCTGAGTTAAGAATATTAAAGTTAGAAATCGTTTTCAAAAACGAGACTAACAAATAGAATTGCTTTATAAGAATAAGTAGGTACACAGATACAATATATACAAGAATTAACTATAACTTTTCGCCGATTCGAACACCATTTTAGTTTGTTGTTTTTTTCAAATCGTTAAATTTTCTAAAAATGAATTAATATCGTTAATATATAGTATTAAAAATGTTTATATACTTATAATAATTATTTATAAACATTTAATTAAATACTACATATTTAAACTCAAATTAAATTATGTAAATATGGAATATTTCAAACTAATCACATTATTCATATTGCTGAACTGTATTCAGGCGCTATTTATAAAATCGTTTGTTGGAATTGCTAAATAAAGTCCAATTAATTACCTACTGACCCGCAATGTTAACATCTATTGCTTTATTATGTTCACCACGGTCAAACAAGGACTATGAGTCGCCGAGTAGCATTAATTGCGATCCTTGATTGAACTAGTAGTTAAAAAATAAAATTAATTAAAATGTAAATAATTGTAATTGTAAAAAAAATCCAAAATTACCATATTAATTGATTAAAACCCTCAAACTTATGATAATTGAAATAAAATCTACATTTAAATTTATTAATATGAACAATGATACCTTAATGCATAGTATTTTATTAAGAATCATTAAAAATGCATATACGTTTTGGAGGCATTCTGTAATTTAGGTTAAAGTTTCTGAAATTTTTCAGTCATATTGCATATACAAGTTTGAAACGTTTGTGCGCAGAAAACAATGTAGCACTGTTACATAAAACTTAATGTTTTGCTTTTTAGGTTTCATTGACTTCATCGTGTCCCCCAGTCTGGAAGTGTGCGGTGACATGCTGGATCGCATTCTTCGTCACGTTGAAGGTCACAAGGATGGAGTGATTGCTGAAGACAGCACAGGTAGCCATTCACTGTCTTTTAATATTATTTAGACTGCTTATTACAATATATTTAATATTATTTGTGTTGATAAAAAATATTCTTTTTAGTTCTTCCTAGCAAATATTCAAAAAAAATCGATCGATATCGTGCATATTGTCAAATGTCGTTCTGCGGTTATCAGTAAGGACCTTTAAAATACACTTATTCTCGAAAATAGTGTTACGAATGTCATCCAATGAGCGTACGGTGTAAGAAATCTGATTATGGAAAATAGTCCAAAAGGAAACAGGGCGCACAGATAGCAAAATAAGTCTTAGTGTGTTCAGCTCTTTGCTTTCAAAAATCAAGAAAACACACGAACAGCAAATTGATATTAAACAACAGCGCAACATTGCTTAGAGTGCAACTAGCAAGCTCGCTGTGTGATTAGCCCTCCAAAAAGATCCTGGCTCCCTGATAGTATGAATATCTCCGTTAATATGATCGCCATGACTAGATATGTAATTTTTTTAGAAGGTTCTCGTTTAGAAATACAGATATAGCCGTAATTCTTGTGTTTTAAAGAACCTTCATCAAGCTTAATCTTGCAAAGAAATAATATTAATAATATGATTTTCCGCTGGAAATTAATAGTTTTGATGTTTTACAAATGAAATTATTGTTGATACTTTAGTTTGAATGTCATCCTATATTCTCCTGGTCACTCTCTTTTTCCATTGGGTTAAAAGGATTTATGAAAGTATAAAATTTTTGTAAAGAATTTTCTTTAAATTTGATTTTTAAAAATTATGACAGAAATAAGTATATTGCCTTCAGCTATTTTATTTATACTAGAGTAAAATTCATCATTTATAATTTTTTTGAAAATTTGCTCTAAGCTGAAAGAGACAAAAATTAAAATGTATGCATAAAGAGCTATTTTTATTCGCATATTAATAAAAAGAATTATTTCTGTTAATAATAGGCTAATCCTCTACGATTCCCACTGGTTGTAAAAAGGGCTTAAATCTGAGAAATTTGCAAACAATAACAATTTAATTTAATTGCTCCAGAATATTCTCACTAATCTTTGAAAAAAAATTGAGACTTCTTCCAAAGCAAATAGGTCATTGTCTTTCTTTTCTTTTCTTTCTTTCGTTTTTTTCAATTATTTGTTACAACTTTAAAATATTAGAAATGCTAAAAATAAATATAATAGTAGAAACATAATGTTATTAAAACGTTTTTAAATCTTTGATAAAAAAAAGTTAATAAGTTATGAATGTTGAAAGCCGCGTAGTATTTTCAGAAACCTGAACTGTAAAAGCTTAAATTACAAGAAACATCCAATAGTTTTAATCACTTTACTTAACAAGAGAGAAATAATTATATTACTATTCAAAAAGGCTTATTCTGAGTCAGCAAAAATCATGCTCAAGAATTGTTAACTTTTTTAATTTAATAAGAAAACAATCATACTATGCATGTTCTTGTTAATTCGTAAATCCTTTGCTTTTATCACTCTAATAGGAAATAGGAAAAATGCACTGGCAGAAAGAGGAATCCTGCTGCCATCTACCGATCAGTAAAATATATAACAATTTTGTAAATTACCATTTATTTTGCAAGGTATTTTTTATACATTTCAAATATACTCAAAAAAATAAGAGGTTTGAAAAAATTGTAAAATGACCAGGAATAATTTTTTTTACATTAAATTGAATCACGAAGAATAGAATTAGGAATAAAATTATTTCTAATAAATTTGAATATGTTTGCAAATAATTATAAAAGTTGCAATCATTAGTTTGAAACAAAAGTTAATGAATTAATAATCTATATAATTTATTATATCTTAAATATATTTTAAAAAATTAAAATAGCAAAATTAAATGATTTTTTTTAATATTTATCAAAAAAAATTACCTGTTGTTATATTCAAAATAATATCAAATTCGAGCTTTGCTAATTACTTTCAAAAACATGCTTTTCAATAATTAGAATACGCATGATAATTCACAAAGTGTTATATTTTCTGTACTTTGAATACTGTATGTTTTTATTATTTAGATACAAAATGTATTTTTTCGATAAATATATTATGCATAATAATTGATTTCATTTTTTATCAAACGTTAAAGAAATTATAATAAATGTATGATAATTCTCATACTTTATCAAGGACAATAAATCGTGTTATTTGTTCTATGAAAAGATTTATACAATAAAGTTTTATTTAATATAAATTATTTGATGAAAGTTGAAAGTTATTTTTAGTGTTAACTTCAAGAGAATGGATAAGGACTAAATATTAAATTTAAATTACAAATTCTAGTCGAAACATAATATTTTAGGGAGGGGGGGATTTACTCACTTTTTTATTACTTTGAGGTAAATTACTTTGCTAAAATGTGGTATTTTATGTCATTGCCGGTGGAAGTTTGGAAAGTTCACCATCGCTTGCGAACTTTGCCGTGACCTTTTGGGATCATCACCTCGCTATATGCTCAGACAATGCAAGCTCTTAAAAAGAGATCCTAAAGAAAAAGAAATGCTAAATATATAAGAAAGCCAAAAAAAGAATAATATCTTTGATTTTTATTTGATTTCAATTACGTTATAATCCTACCTTGATTTAAAATCAAGAAATCTGTTTATCTCAATGAATATAGAAAAATTTCGGATTGCCCAGTATGTGCTTTGGACTTAATATGAAAGAATTTCTTACCTTTTTATAGTTTTGTCGTAAGTATCCACAGGTGACAAATCTTATTAGCACTTTTCATTTGACAAATAATACAAGCACGATGGTACCTGCAATATAAACTGTCAAAAAAAAACTCTTCTAGAGTATTATAAATAAAAAAGAATTTCGAAATTGAACCCGCAACATCGTATATAATAATTTTATCGCTTTAAAAAATATCATATCATTTGTATTTTTAGTGTATTTTCCCTTCTAAATAAAATATCTAAAAATTTTAGTATCTTCCATAGCGTATTTCTAGATCAAGTTCACAAATTCATAAAAATGATATAAAAATAAATAAAATGAGAGATTCTTCAATTTGTAATGGAAATAAGTAAACGAGTTTAAATATAAATTTTACTAATTTATTATTGTAAAATCTTACCCCAAAATTAAGCCGACTACTAAGCATTCCAAAAACAAATAATTGGTAAAAAAAAAAAAAAAACTATTGGATTTCTGTTGTATAATAAATTTTAAAAAAATTATGAAAATTAAAGAAAAAAATTGCACAGTAATAAAATAAGTATCATTAAAAGTTAATTTCCTTTATTTTTAAAGTGAAGTAAAAATGGTTTTATTGTATATTATTTGAAATTTTTGTTAATATTTTGTTTACTGTAATTGAAAAGTTAACCAAAGTTTTGAAAAATATTTATCTCGAAATGATTACGAGTCAGATTCTGTAATTCTAGATCCAACGGTCTTCATTATAAAGCACTATGAAGGATTTTTGCGTCATGTACGCCAAATTTGGAAATTCTTGATCCAACGAGAGTCAATGTAGAGTGTTACGAACGATTTTTGAGCCATGTATATTGCATTATGTAATTTACTGATAGTATCCTGTCTGTAAACATTATAATTTTTTTAAAAAAAATTCCTTCACATCTTTCGAGGAAATGCGCATTGAATTTAAATTCCACATTATTGCTCCTTATTAATAATAAATCCAGATAGAATCGTTGATTTATTGCAACTTTCTGCTAGAAAGAATTATATGTGTTGTCTTTCTAATAGATTGTACTGATAGTGTGTTGTAGATTTATTATAATATGCTTTCTTTAGATCATTTCCCAATTTCAAGCCGTATAGCGGCTATTTTGTGACCAAGAAAAAAAATGACGAATAATTTTTTTTTTCTTTGTATTTGACTTTACTATATTTACATAATTACTCCTCCTTACCTGATGAAATTGGCATACGCTCTTTATTTTAATGGAGAATAAAAACTAAAATAACTGTTTAAATGTCATGAGCAGTTAAACTTATATAAAAAGTACCATGCTACGCCTAGTTGTACCTTTCCGATCCAGTAAATGATTATTGAAAATGCTTGGGTGTAAGCTGTCTCTTGTTCAATTCAGGCCTAAATTTGTTTGTTTGTTTTAAATCGCTCGGCATATTATTAGAAGCACTGTCTCAGCAATATACTGTAACGAAAATCGTCAAAAAGTGATGTTGAGGAATTTAATCCTATAAGTTAAATAAGAGAGAAATGAAGCTTCATTCCATGAATATTCCATAAAAGAATAAACACAGCTAAAATGCACATAAAAACAGCACTGGTGAAAATTAGCAATAGAAGCACACGACAAATCCCTTGGTACATAATAGAAACAACTCTATCAATCGTGTTTGGTGTCTAGCAACTAACCAGTCCATACAACAATTAAAATTTCAAGGGATAGTGACTCGTTTTAGTATCGCTGGTGTTTATAGCTATCCGATAGGCAGAACGTTAGATGGCATTTCACATAAGAATCCTCAGATCTCGGTTCCTAATTGTTAACTATTTCAGATCTTTCATTTTGTCATGGAAGTTACCAAATCTGTCAGAAAAGTCAAGGTAGCCATTGGTTTAACAACCCTTAAAAATCACTATAATTGTATCTTTCCTGCAATAAAAACTAATATGCTAGGGAAAGGGTATAACAAATTAGTAACAATATTCTCACTTTGCAGATTTTTAATTTTAGTATTTTTTCAGTCCCGACGCCGAGGAGCCTGCAGACCTCATCTCCGGCCAACAGCCCTTCACACAGCCGAGCTTCTCCCCGCCTATTCAACAGCCCTGGTCAGTCCCCCAGACACTTACCCAGCGGAGGATGCGTGCCCAGACCATGGCTTAAATGCCTCGACAACAACAAGAAGATGTGGCACGAACTTAGCGACAAAGGTGACCTTATTGTATTTTTCCTAAATGAAATGGTCTAAATTATATTAATTTGAATTTTTTTTTTAAATAGTGATTTAATATAGAAATGAAAATGGTTGTGAGCAACTTGGTTACATTGAAAACTTAATTATATTTTTTTAAATTTTAGCCATCGGATGAAAGTTTTACATGGCAAAAGTGGAAAGGAATCATTCTATTAATATGTAAAAATTTTATGTTGAAAATTTTTTGAGAGTTTCTTTTTAATAAGAGATAAATTCGACAATCAAGACAACCCAAATTATCTATTCTATCAATCCGTTTTGTTTTTCTGCAACATTTTTTGAAGCAAATATTTATCACATAATTTATTTCAAGTGATAAATATTCATTAATTCCGAAACATATGTTTTTAAAAGAAATTAATGCAATATCATGAAATGAGTCCCATTTTCGGAAAAGTAAATTTACCATAAAAAAAAAGATTTTAATATCTTCAATACTTATTTGAAAAAAAAACGGTTGAATTAGTTCCAAAGATATATAGATAAAATTTTATATTACTGTAGAGAATTTAAGTTACGGTTGGAATAACGTAGTTTTAAATAAATATATATTTTTCTTACCATGTAATTTTAAATGTTTGAATTTTCTAAAAAATGAAGACAATAAACACAATAAGTATTACTTGTAGAATTTTATATTTTTCATAATGATTAACAAAAGTTTTTTTTTTTTTTTTTGCGGGGGGGGGAGTATAAAAATTATACTCTTCTTTAAAGATTATACCTTCCTTACTCTCCTCCCCTTTTCGAGTATTAAAAATTAAAATTGAAATGAAAATAAAAGAAAAAAAAATAAGCGGTATTAAAATAATTCTTACTTAATGAGAGCTAAGATTCATAATCAAGAAATAGATTGAATATTGTGTAAGGTAAAATAAAAATGTGTCTGTAAAAATAAACTCACACTTTTCTGATATCTCTTTTATTTAGAAGACGAAAATGTAAGACGGATAAAGAGCTTGTAACAATTATTTAATTATCTATTAAAAATTTAACATTTTAATTAGTATTATTATTGAAACACTTGAGGAAAATTTACAAAATTAACTTACTTCATGCATTAATTTGGTGCTGCCATCTGGTGGGCAACCAACGAAATAAAAGGTTTCTCAAAACTCAGATTATAATACCTATACATTAGTTGTTTCCTCTATAATTCGTATAAAATTGGAATTTTTGTTTTTTTATATAATGTTATTTCTTATTAAAGTTGTTAAGAATGGTTTTAGTGTTCCTTTTAAATGAAATATTACTTTTATTTTAGTAGAATATACTAGTGTGTAATTTGATTGAATTGTTAAAAAATTTTGAAAAATATTTAGAGCCTTGAAAAGTCCTCAGAACACAAAGCAGATACATTGTACAAAGGTTTCATATGATTCATGGTTTCTTTTACATAGGATCTAGAAAATAATGTTAATATCAAAGATAAATCTTGACTTTTCACACTGGCTTGTATATTTTAAAAATATCTGACTAAAATATTGTCATTTGAATTTAATTAAAGTTAGAAATTACATTTTAATACAAGAACTGCGAACATTTTTAAAAAGTGTCTTTTATCGCTTAAAAGTTATGCTTATCATACAGTCATTGTAGATCATTGCAAATGCAATATTAGCCTATAATATCCATTTACATTACAAACATTTGGAAATGTTTGAAAGTAAGGGAGTTTCGCTTTTATTAACAATCAAGATGTTGCCAAATCCATTTTTACTGAAATTGCTTATGCAAATTTTATCCCCTACATATTTCTCAAAAACATTTCCTTGTGTTATTGTAGCATTTCACAATCTTTTTATCTTTTGTTTTAATCCATAATAACATGTGATGAATGTACTTTATTAGAAAAGACACATAAGAAAGAAATAATTAAAATTCCAGACTATATGTTCCTGCATATGTTTGTGCATACATGCATGAGAGAGTATTTAAACGCAAAAACATAGATATATCTGTTAAATAATAGCCAATATAAAATTATCTAATAATTACTGATCTGATCTATAATTTGTTTTCATATTTTTTTAACGTTAAAATGGCGAAGAATTCTTTCCTTTGACTAACTTGTAAGTGCAAGTTGCTCAAAGGAAGCCTTACGCTTTGTCTGACTGAAATAGCATTGAGAAGCATTATCTAGCTTTTTTTATATGACTGTTTGAAACATTCTGTTAAAACAAAAAAAAATTTCAGCTCGAATTTAGATTACGTACTTCGGATTTGCCGTTTTTATCTGCTTTGAGGTTTTGCTTCGCTTTCTAATTTGCATTTATAACAACGCATGAATATTTTTTTTTTCAGTATTTTAGAATATTTCTTTGAACTTTAGGAAGTTTTCTTACAAAGCTTCTGTGCTTTTCCAACCATAGAAGGACTTCTGCCGAAAAGCAACTTTTACAGATTACACAACTTCGAACAAACATGGAGAGAAATGTGATAAGATTTGGGCATTTCTGATCAAAATGAATGGCAAATTTAAAATTTTAAAAGCAGTTGAATTCCAGAGCTATATCTCTCATTTCAAGAACAATGAACTTCCTAAAAAGACTTTTGATTTATAAACCACATCTTAAGTTCCCTTCCTTTAGAGCTAAGGCGTTTTGAAGGGTTATGTTCTCAGACAAACAGAATTAAATAATAATAATTATTATTATACGGTACACTCACGAATATCCGGCATAATGTGGGAGAAAGGCAGACCAGATAAAAAAAATAACCGGATAGGCCGGAGTTCTATGCCCACCAATTTCTCATTTCTTTGCCCACCAATACCAGAAGACAAAGTTTCTATCCCAAAACTCACTGTTATAATATGTATTTTCTAGCTTTTTATTGAATACTAAGCCCTCCATTTATCTCAAGCCACGTAGAGTGTTTACGCAGCCATGGCCTGGTGAAACAAAGAATGCTTTGCGAGTAACGTGTCGAATTAAAATAGAAGGATCTATACTGATAATTTATGTATGTTTATATACTGCATTGCACGTTTCAAGAATTTATAAGATAAAAAGTAAGTTAAAGGATATAAACTGTTCACATTTTAACATAAATTCTGTCATGCATAACTCAAATGCTGGAAACATAAACAAAGCATTAACGTTTATTGCAGACTTAATTCTTGACACAAATTTATTAATTTTTCACTGATAAATGATACACAGATGTGAAAAGGTAACCCTAAGATAAGAGCCGAAACTTAGAGTTTTTAGTTTTTCAAAAACCAGGCCGGATATGCGGAAGTCGGATTGTCGCAAACAGGGTACTCGGAAGTGTACTGTAATTTTAAAAAATGTGTTTTTCAGGCTGGATAAGGTCTAAAGTATGGGGATTCGTCAAAATTATGATACCGAATTTTTTTTCACGATTATAATACTTTCTTTTTGTAAGCTTTACATCAAAGAAAATAAAAATTAATGAGACAATATCATAAAAAGTTTTAATTTTTTTAGAAACTATTACTTTTTGCTTTATTTTGCCAATAACTTTCGATTGTCCTTAATTAATTTTTATATCCATATCAAACCGGTGGACAATTTTGTTCTTAACTGAGCAATAGGGAAAAAGAACTTAAAATTCTGTAGATGTTGTATGAAAGATAATCAAATGATAATATCTTTCTATTGTCATGTCATTTATAGACTCTAAAAATCTAATAAAAAATTGTATTCAAACAAATGAACAGGAAGCCGAATAAAGACTGCTTTTATCAGTAGATAGCCCTCAGAATAAAAGACAATCACCACACAATTTGTCTCCCAATTAAAATGTCTTTAAATTGAAATGACGAAATCGTGTATGACTACAAAAGTCCTTATCTAAATTTCTTTCTCTTTTCCCCGTAGATGCTGAGCTCCGGGAGCAGATAACAGAAGCCAGCAAGAAAAGGTTTCGCGATTATTCGAATGGATTGGACAAGTAGAGAAGAAAAGTGGGTGGGGAGGAATCACTGTTGGTCACTTTGAAGGACAGGAAGGACATTCGCAAAGTCTATGTCACTGTCTTTATGTGGGAGAAAAGTGTCATCACAAACCGCTTTCTCTCTGCTAAATATCATCCCACGGGGTTCCCACAATCCACAACAAAACAAGGAAAGAATGGCACTTTTATTTTTATTTGAGCTTATTATTCTATTCAATGATTTTTTTTTTAATTTTTTCTCTTTTAAAAAATTAAATATTTAAGGGGATTATTGGTCAATTGTTTTAAACCGCATTAATACTTTTAAGTAGTGAATCATTTTTTAAACTAATTAAGCCACTTAAGTATTTTCATCGGCGATTTAAAAATTATTCATTTTGATATGTTGGAATTTTTTTTAAACTCAAGTATTTAATTTAATATTTAATTGGAATAATTCTGTTTAATCTGTCAGTTTGAGTTGATTCTAATCCTTTTCTTCTAATCTCTTTAATTTCTTCTGAGAACTTTATCTTATTATTTTCATTTAAGCTCCATAAAATCTCTCTCTTATTTTTTTTTTTTTCATTTCTTCTATATTTAAGAAGAAATGAAAAGACATTTTTTTTATTACGACTAGTTTAAAATTATTCTGCATGAAAATGCTACTTGGAAAGATTTTAATCCAATTTATAAGTTTTAATTCATTGTCTAATTTGACATCCGAAAAAAAAACTTAATTTTTATTTAATTCGTTTCTTCTCATGTGTAGCCTTTTAATTAATTCCAGCTTCAAAAATAATTTCTCTTAACAATTATAATATTTTTCTAATCTCATTTAACAAGGAATTCTTAATTTTTTTTTTTTCTTTTTAAAATATTAAAAGTACAAAACTGTTTTCTTCTATAAAAATATTTTTATAATTGCACTTGGTGCTTGGATGTTATAGTTATTATCTTTTAGTTAATCTGTTAAATTCTGTCTTGAAACTTTTTATGTTTTCTATTATTTAGCATTAATTTAAATTTTGTAATTTATCTTTTATTTAAGGCTTTTATTTTCTTTAAGAAAAGTTTAAACTATACAAAATACAGTTTTCAATAATATCAAATTATTGATTTTTAAAAACTAAAAATAATAATCATTCCAACATATTATTATAAATAGATTTTTAAAAGATTTTTTGATTCCATCATTCTAATATTTCTTTTCAATGTAACAAATTTTCATTGCGTAATTTTAGCTAACCTATTACAAATATTGTTGTATTTTTTTATACTTTCTTCACACCTTATTTTTAACCGCTATTTTTCAAATACTTTTTTGCAAATATATTAATTTTTTAACTCCGAAATATATAACATTTGATGTAAATACTTCCATTATATTTTTCATTTCATTTAAATCTAATTTACGATTTGTACTTAATTCTCCATTACGGGTATGATGTGTCATTTCGCAACAAACAAGAACGAACTATTCGAGAGAAAAAAGCTACCTTTTGTTTGAACTGATGGAACTGTGGGAACTCTTCAATTCCACCACAACCACCATTGTGATACGAGTATAATATTGCACTGTGCCCTACACTTTCCATTCGCTCTGTGCTGTAAATAGTTGTTACTAATGCTATGATTGTTACAAAATGTCTCTAGTAGTTTCTAAAGAGATCAGTGTTACTCAAACTGAATGCAATTTTCTGTACATACAAAGGCATTTCTTTTTAGAGAGTTTTTCATATCCGCATATTCTAATCAAGAATTATATTCATTTTCATTACTGCACATGCTTCTATTGATAGAAAAATTTTGGAATTATTTAAATAAAATGAATACAAAATATTAATATGAGGCTAGACCAAAAATAAATGTATAAAGCAAAAATGCACTTTACAATTCAAGAAAAAAAATCCCCCCCATAAAAAAACTACATGCTTTCCTTTATATATTGAAATAAACTCTGTAATCATTGAGAACTATCCCAGCGTAACACTAATTTGAACATTCGGTCATGGTACTACTGTTTGTCAAATTGACTGAAGTATTCCTGAAGGGTGTTTTGCAAATCCTCATAATCTACGAAGCGCTTTACCAACAAAAATTTCTTAAACTCCATCATTTCTGAAACGTCTCAAATGCCCATTCAACTAAACTACGACGGTTGCCCGAAACGCTTGAATATCACTATGAAATGTTATCCGCCTTTTGTTAAGTGTGATTGATTGATTACCCGAGGCTCATGTTTTGTTCCTAGCAGACGTTCTTCCAAATAGATTTAGAGGAGAGGGACATTTTTTGGGGAATCTCAAAAGATATTCGGGTGTTTATTAGCCATCAGCTAAGAAGAGTCCTCTTTGTGATTGTGATTTTTGAAGGGAATAGGAATAGTAATGGGAAAATCGGGAGGTGCTGTATTCTGAGGTACTTGAAGTCGAAATGATCATTGGAAAGAGCGAGTTGAAGATCCAGACAAATGAAAATCCGAGAAGATCGACTTTTGAACAACTGTCACGTATATTTGAAGCTCTCGGTCTTATTATATTCTCCGCCGGATCTACCTTTGGACAATGGGTCAGATCCATTTTTCCATTTTTAATTTTTTTGGCAAGAAATATCGACTTATTTTCGACTTGAAATTATAAACCGATAAACACTTAACAATCTGTGAGGAATTTCGCTTCGATTTAATTCTTTTGACTTGAAGAAATTTGATAACTGCATCTGAATCAAACTGTGCACATTCTGCGAGTATATATATCATATTTCTTTACTTTCTGGAATATCATTTGCTTCTTGAACAAGCCGACACATGAATCTCATTTACTACACTCTTAAACATTGAAGTGATACAATTCGCGCGAATAATGGGCATGCTTGTTTTGTATAGCAGACACATGTATTATTTTACCTCCCACATATAATTTAAACTTTTATAAACGTTGAGACAGCATTAATTAATTGTGAATATAAATAATTTGACTACTTAAAGTATTCTTCTCATAGTTTTCTTATAATTTACTGAGTGAATACTTAAAATCCTGAAACAATTTTTAAGGGTAAGTGAGGTGCATCAAAACCAGATTTACGATAGAAGATAAAGTTGGGTAACAGAAAGTGGAACTCAAAATTGGAATCTTTGTCGACATATTAAGAAAAAGAAAAGGATAATTGTTTCTGTCCACTTCTTCATGCCTTAAAATTTGTCTTATGATTTTGAAACACACTTATTTACATTAGAATGCTTCTTAATGATTAATAAGTTCTATATATAAATATAATTTATGTATAGAACTTATTTATGATAAGTATAAATATAATTTATCAGTGATGAGATGTTGAGATTTTTATAATGGTGTCTCACAATAATTAAATATGATAAGTAATTCAAATGAACAAATATCTACACAAGACATTATTACATGGGGCTTATTGATTAAAAAAAGGGGCAAACTTGACTCATATCTGTGCACCAAATAGACATCGGATTCAGCTCATGGCTCATCCTTACATTAGGCCCATTACCGGTCAATGAAATTGTTATTAAATTAACCTCATATTATAACCATGTAAGCCCAAAAAACGAACATCCTAACCATGCATCTTTGTTTTCATGGTGCCCATCCAAATGGGGTAGTCATCCATCTAACTCTCCGACCCGCCCTAAGGCACACGGATTTAAACCATAGAACTGAATGACCGGACCGCCGCAACAGCAATTGGCGGGAACTGTGGTTGAGTCCTAAGGGCCGTCACCGGCCACGGTACAACCCTCCCCGAAGGAATTACGTCCCGTCATCGATGGGAGGAGCCAGATCCCCCATCTATTAGTGTACCCTCCAGGGTGGCGAGATCCAACCACCATGCCGGAAGCATCTCATCCTCATTTCGAGGTGCCCCCCCCGAGGGTCATCCAAATGGGGTAAAACAAGCTAACGCATTAAGCTTGTAAATATATACAAATGCATTCTGCTCTAATATTAATGCTATATATATATATATATATATATATCAAGAATCTTGCAATCAAAAATGTTTAAGTATCTTGATACATGTACAATGGCTGTTCAATAACAGCATTAACTTATCAAAATTTTACACCCCCCCTGCCAGTTTCTTAAATGCCCATATTCTATGCAATATTATCCTTACAAGTATCCAAACAAGCAAACAAACCAAGATTAATACGTTTGATGCATGTATTTAAAAAAGTGGTGTTACAAAATACATTAAAATGTCAAATTCCACCTTATTTTCGCCATGCAAATAGCTTATTAAAAATTTGTATTCAGAACACATTTTGCTAATTTATTTTCTTTCAATGATACTTGCATTTATCAAAGAATTTGTGTCATTTATTTCACACGTGCATTGCTAATGCTTATGGATGACTTGGAATTCCCCAGTAGCAGATTTTTTTTATTTCTTCCCGTCAGTGAAAACCTAATTTAAATTAGAAACAAATGTATATTTATATTTACAGCTATATTCAAAAAGGGAAATTTTTTTTAAGTGCAAAGAATTATTATAAAGTCTTTTGATACGGACATATAAATAAACTACTTGTAAAGCCAAGATATTTAAAATGTGAATTTAAAAATTTATTATAATATACAACTAATTATAAAGATAAAATTTCATGTAAACATTATTTTTTTAGAATTTGTGGTGATAAAATATTTAAAATGGTCCAAAAGATACAATAATTTTCCCCCGCATACTATTAATAAATATTTATGAAGAATATATTGCTTTAGTTTCAAATATAATTTTTAAATGAATGGAATTTTATTTATTAAAGAAAATTCACAATCATCTAACCAGAACAAAACAAATTGGACTTAAATGCTATCACTGTAAATATAAGTTTCATATAATACAAAATCAAACACCATTGAGTGGAGTTTTTTTTTTTTTTTTTTTTTTTTCGGTTTTTGCATTAACCAAAAACACACTTTTACAAAGTTTACGAAATTTCTCTTTTATATTTAAAGATTTACGGTAATTCATAATAAAAAATGCAATTTTTTTCACTTTTATTCTTTTTAATCGCAAATCTATCACTAATTGTATAAGTATACCGAATTCATTGAAATAATATTTTAAATTGCAACCTTTTATTGCTATAATTACCTCTTCGTCCTTTCGTGTAGTGCAAATCAAATCCCAATTATATAATTATAATACTTTCACCAAAAAAGTCTTTAAAAAGCTTTTACAATTTCGCTTTCAAGGTTAAAAATTTCGGTAAATTCATATCTGAAAATGCAAATCTTCACATTACAATTAATTGCAATTCCCCCACTCAATGAATCAGTATACCAATTTTCTCCAATTTTTAACATAAAAATCAAAAATAAATAATTACAGCCTGACACAGATAAGAAATTTGTACAAAAAGAAACTAACCCGACAGTGGATCACGTATATCGTGAAAGCAAGAAATATGACACATGTCTGTCACGTAAGATTTAATGTGTCATTCTTTCCTCAAATCTCGCTTGAAGGTATACTTATGAATCTTATCGTTTTATGCATCAAAGTGATATTTAAATCAAATTAATTCCTTTGTGATAAAAATAATTGATGATCTTTAGTAAAAACCTGTCACGCAAAACTTCAAAAGGGGCTATATGCATATAGATTATTGATAAATTTATGATTAATGACTTGTGGAACATTGGGCCGATGTGTACAGTTCAAGGCTTCTATAACAATGAGAAATATCGGTTCTAGAATTCTTGGCTTGCATTGAGGAAGAAAATCTACACTCCCCGACCCCCAAATCTTTGCACCCCTTACCACCTAGAAGCATATTTATAAAGATAACCAAACAACAAAATTTAACGTTCAAAAAACACTTATTGTACAAATTTGATGATATTTTAAATTAACGATAAATTCAAATTGTGGTAAGGGGTAAGAAAATGAGCATTAGTTCATTAATTCGTTAACATACGTAATAATGCATTAATAGTTATTTTATAATGCAGTTATGTTACAATTTAATATCTGCTATGAGATCTGGAGTCTGGCGACCCAATTTTATGATGTCCTTAAACATACGCTTTGAATCTCCTTAAGATAAACTCGACACTGAGTATAAGTCGCAACCTCTTAAAGTAGGATCTTTTTTTTTCTCAAACTCTCCACATTTATCAGAATTAATAGTCTACAAAAAGTTTTGAGCCAAAATGAATCATAAAAATCTCTAAATATATATTTTATTGGAATTATTGTCCTTGCGACTTAAAAACTGCTTTATTTTTTTTTATTTTCTAAATTATTCTAAAAATGTAGTTATAAATATTAAAAAAATGCTGGGCCCAAAAATCTTCATCCAAAAATAGGTAGTGATCGGGATAAATTCCAGATATTGATGCAAGAACATTCTTGAAAAGATTAAATCTTTGGAAATAGCTTCATTTCATTTGCTCTGTATTGAAATGTAATCACTCCCTTCCTCCTTGTTCCATCGAAATGATTTAAAATAGCTTTGTAGCGAACTTAATTTTATTATTATGCAACAAACAATACAAAATCTTATTATTATGAAAAAAATTACAGCAAGTAATAATTCAGAAGAGCACTTCAAATTTAAATTTATAAAATCACTTACTGGTCAAGGTTTTCCTTTTCTACAATTGTTTGGTTTAGAATCACTTATAATACATATCTGGTAGCGAATTTTATTCAACCAATAAAAACCGTACTATGTTTTTAAAGAAAGGATTTTCCAAAAAAAATTATATACACCTATTATATTATATATTATTATTATTATTATAAGCCCTTTGATTGGAAAAAAAATTCCCCAATAAATCAATTCTTAGTAAGAAATTCAACAGTTAGCTGGAACTCACCGAAATTACATCCCTTATACAAAATAACATCTCTTCCATACAAAAAAAGAATGGCTCCATTCAAAAGAATAGTAGGTAATCTATCAAATTAATTTAAACCCTGATCTTTATATATAAAATCAGTATACATATATACACTTACATACTCATAATCTTGCATATGAATACATTATCATATATGTGTATGATACCGTTGAAGTGCATAATTTAATTATTTCGAAGTATTCTTAATTATTCTATGAAATAACTTATCGTGATTTACCAATTATTTCATAGAATGTCTAGTAATTTCACGAAATATCTTATCATATTCTATGAAATAATGGAGTTCATATGTTAACGACGACATATACATACTAATTATATATTGAAATACATAAAAAAGTAGAAAATTTTAAAATGATAAATAGTTTTAATCGATTTAAAAAATAAATTGCTACAGAACGAATTTGGGCAAAAAATGTCGCTTTTAGAACTGAATAAGTTGGTTAAATAATGTAAGCTATTTAATTTTTCCTCATTTACTAGTACTTTTATTATGTTAAATACAGTTTTAAATTAAATACAATATAGTTTACTTTTGCAAGAAAATGAATTTTATTTCAGAAATTTGAGTATCACTGTCTCTTTATCTTGCTGCGATTTGCACCAGCGTTCCCTTCTGTAATCCCTCATTCTACTTAAGTAAGAAAAAGAATGTATATGTCTATATATGTGCGATCTTATACAAATAACCAAGACAAAGAAAGAATTAAAAAATTATGTACAGAAAATGCATACATGTACCAATAAATAATTATTTTAAAACCCGATCTTTTATAGGCGAACTTTTCAAATCCATAACTAACATTTTACACAAACCATTGCATAAAACTGAAGAATATTTTAAAAGGCATTTTAATTAATAAGTTTATACTTTTAATTAAAAACAAATTAAATTAATATTTTTATTTAATTTTATTCTCTTAAAAATAACCACAAAACTGTTAAAAGTTTGATAAATGTCGTTATTCTTATATGTTGGGTCATTAATTTGACTAAAGTTTATTCACAACAAAAGAAAGATTGAGAAATATAATTAAAATACGTATTTCCTTAAAGTTATCTATGATTATCAAATTATTTCTTGTAAATTATCATAGAGTCGATTTGTAAAAAGTATTTTTTTATTTTTAATCAAATAATATCATATGTTTATTTTTTAGTTCGTTTTAATGATTTTACATTACATAAATTACGAAAATTTTAAATCTTATGTTCAGTTTCTAAGTTGATAAGTTTTACTCTAATTTTTTTAAAAAAATGATTAATTTCTCATTAAAGTAGAAAAACAAACCATTTTGTAATAAATAAATAAATATTTTCCATTATTCTATTCATTAATTTGCCACTAATTACGTTATGCAACTTTCAAAGAATATTTTAATTTAATTAATTTTTTGATAATTAAACATTTTTCAAGTTATATTGTTTTACATAGCTTTATATTCTAGTCACAAATTTAAAAATAAACACTAAACAAACAGAGGAATTTTATAACAGCATTCTTTAACCATGACCCATGCACGTGCCTATGTATTGGGTCATGGTTATCGCTTTCCTCAATTTGATAGACGGTTTCTAATTACTTTTAAACAATAATAACTAGTTGCAGCACGTAATTCAGAAAATTGTATTTTTTTAGCAGTTAAAAAATGTATAAACAAATTATTTGTGCATGACTTTCAAAGTAAAGTTCAAAGCTTCCATTTATGATTCACAAAATATTTTTTACAAATGTTATGATTCGCTAAAGGAAAAAAAAATGTGAATCTTAAATCATATTTTTCTTTCTTTTATTTCTTTCTCTATATTGAAAAATATGTGAACTAATTGATGAAACAATCAATATTAAAGCTTTGTGCTTCTATCAATATATTTTCTTTTTAGAATATTAATACTATTGAAAGAGTAACAAGTAATTTTATTCATACATTATAGAGAACACTTTCTCAAATAAGTTGATATTTTTCCAGAGATTAAAACATTTGTTTTCCTGAAAGTAATACTTTAAAAACCATTATTGCTTTTAATTAAAATATACTGTTTCAATAACTTGTTATCGTTAATTCATCATCATAAAACTATTCATAATTCCCACATAGCTTGGTGCACATTAGACATTCGATGTTTAAATAGATGTATAAATAGAACAGCTCACTTTTTTCTAACATTTATAGCTGTATACGTATTAAAAGGGCTTTGGAATATACAATTAGAAATTTTATTTGGATTTGAAAAATTAGATTTTTATAATAATTATAAAATTATATTAAAATCTCAGTTACAGATCTACTAAATAAATTGCTAGAATTTTCTTACTAATAATAAATTTAAAAATTCATGAAAATATTTAACATTATGTACAATTGACTGTAATTTTTTATCTTATTACAATTGTAAAAAATTTAAAAATTGGAACAATAATTGTGAATTATTATTTGCAAAATTGCCTTTACTTTTATTATCTTATTACAATTCTTTAAAAAATTAAATTGGAACAATAATTGTGAATTATTATTTATTGGTACATCATGCGATTAATATTAGTCTTTTAATTTTGTAGATTTATTGTCCTTTCTTTGAGTTTTGAAAGTATTATTTTAGGCCTAAAAGATCAAACGTCTTAGCAAGCAAGAAGAGTGAAGAAATGTTTCAGCATTTTGTATTCCATTCAAAGTTTTTTTGTATGAAAAAGAATGCTAATCTTTTCGTATTCTTATATTTCATGCTGTTGTACAAAATGTAATATTTCTGTACAAATGCAAAAGGTACTTAAGTTTATACTCGCAATTATTCCTTTGTAATATATTATGGGAAAATTTAAATGTCAAATTGTATTTAATTCAATCAAATGTTTGTTTATAATAGCAATGACACTTTCTTCAGTTATATTGAAGATATATTTTCCATTTTATTTTATTTCACTTTAATGTATAAGATATTCGACGATACGATGCTTCTGAAAACTCGTAAAATAGTGTACCTGTTGGTAGTATTGGTTGTTATACGAAATATAAATTAATATATCATGCATAAAATTCATTTTAATAAAGTACTTCATATTATATTATAAATATATTTTATGTCAGAATAGACTTGGAAGGCATAATTAATATAAGAAAGTAAACTCAAGAAGTTTATTTCTTAAATATTCTGAATATTGTAATGACTAATTTACATTGAAACAAATGGTTTATTTACGTTAAAACAGTCATTTTACTATAAAATTATTTTTTTTTTGTAAAAAAAGATTACATAATTTGTAATTAATAATATTCAAATAATAATTATCATTAAATTTAATTATCACTTTGTAAGGTAATATTTTTTTTTAAATATCTTATCGTTGTTTCCCGTGACTGAATGATTATTTCATATCACACAAACGCTTGCTGAGCAGAAAAAGTACGGAAGTAAATTATACAAGAACTTTAAATTAATAAGAAATTAATTAATTAATAAGAAAATTTTTACTTATAAAGGAAAAAAACAATAAGCTTCTGAATTTCTATATTTGCAAGATATATTTTAAAGAACTCTGATCAAAAGTAAAGAAATTTTATTCCACGAGACAATTATCGTTTGCAGTTTTTGAATATATTAAATGAATTAATTGTTATCGAATAAAAAGATTTTAATACACAATTTTAATCATATTTTTAAATTTTAAATGGATAAATATTAAATCTCCAGGATTCATATTTTTCATAATAACAGATATTAGGTAAATTTTTTTTCTATTTTGAAAATATATGATTATTTTTACTGAGGTAAAAGATTTCCTTAAGGCACTTATTTTTATAAGAACTTAAATAAAAAAAAACCTTAACTAAATAAGGAACGGGAGCTTAAAAATCATATTTATAAATACCTTCTTTTTAATACTTATGGAAAAACAATAAATTAAAGTTGTTGTAAAGACAAAAAAGAATAAAATTCCGTTACTTCATATTAGAATTAATCATATTATAATCTGTATTACTAATCACAAACATATTCAATGGTTTTATATATTGTTGTATCTCGTGTAAAGCTGAGATTAAGTCACTTAAAAAATTTATATGTTAGATTCTCAGGCAAAATTGTGCAGTAAAAATGAAATCTTAAGTTGAACCATATAATCATCACATTTATTTTTATCATGCCATAAAAAGACAGAAGATACATTTCCTTATTGTACATAAACTAGATTCGATGTGAGCAATCCTTCATTGCACTTCAGTAGAGTACTTTTAAGGTCATTAAAAACCATTTTTATATTAGTGATTTTTTTCCATTCACTGTATTGGATATAAGAATACTTTTGATTTAATTTTATGCCATATTCTATTGAAGTTTTTCTATTATTGCAACATTTCCTTAACGTGCATTCTATTTATATTGTATTGCAAACTAATTTTCATAAATTCATGTATTAAGGCAGCATTCTTAAAATATCATTTATATCTGACTGATAACATCAAATGACCAATTCACAGTTGACTCACGTTTGGAGGATATCTTCCTTTTTTGCAAATTAAAATATTTGAAAACTGGTTTATAAAGTAATCTTAATGAGTTAATTTTTATTCCATTTTGAGTACTGAAATATGTTTGAAGAAAAATGATTTCAGTTACAAAAATGTTATATTAAATAATATGTAAATACCTGAGACTTTATATTAAAGAATGCGAGATCTTTTTTAGGCAAATTTAAACCATTGTAAAGACTTCATTTATTTTTTGAATCAGGTGCAAAGACTTATTTTATGGAGCATTTACGACAGCATTATAATGAAATTATTTGATTTATTTCCAGTTTTTTTTTCGATGAATCGATAATAAATGTTTAAATTTAATTACTTGTTGAGTTCAGATATTTGTAAAAACGTGAGTCCACTGTAAATTAATTTATAGAAAACCGTAAAATTGTCGTAGAGCTTTAAATTTTTGGAAGAAAACAACTTAAAAACCTATGAAGAGTTTATAAAACATTATGTAGCTTAAAATTTCTTGTATAATATTAATTAGGGAAGAAAATACTTATTCTTGTGTATTTTAGAATTCGCTTGTAACAATAAAATAGCTGAAAAATAATAATACCTAGCTTTTAGTATAAAAATATTGCTTACAAAAAATATTCCTCCATCCATTATAACCATACTATTAAAAAAAGCAGTATTTTGATACAAATATATTGCATTAGATAGAAGAAAATATTCTGAAGCAGCTGGCATAAAACGGAAAGTTTTAATAAGATGTTCTGAAATCAAAAATATTTAACTATATAATATGTAAACAGAATAGCCATATGTCATTAATTATCACTTTTGTATAATTTTAAACGAATAAAATGTACTTATGAATTCTTGAAAATAATTAAAACTTTACAAAGGTGATTAATTTCCGAGATTTAATTTTGCTTCGAATATTTTAATTTATGTTAATTGCAACATCATTCCATTATATATCAACACCTACTTACAAAAGCTAACCTAAGCATGACTTCAAATAATTATGTCGAGTCATTGCCTAAGCATGACTCGAAACGCAATGTGACCTAATTACTTTGTATTTTGACAAACTTACGAATTGCAATGGAGATAAATTGAAATTCTTTACTGGAATTAAATTTGTGTTAAGGATAGCATAATTTTATCATCCATTAAAACCTACTTACAAATGCTGAACGGGGAAAACCCAAGCATGACTCAAAATACGAAACGCAATGTGGCCTAATCACTATGTTTTTCATCAAATTTTACTTAAGAATTGCGATGGAGTTAAATTTAAAATAATTTATTTGAATAAAATGCTCGAATGTTTAACATGAAAATATAATAGGATATTACCTATTCAAAAGTTTTTGATTAAGTCGAGAATTATTTGAATTTTCATATTCTATTCGCTTTCTATTTTGATATAACGAAATATATATATACGTCATAAATTATTTGCTTGACTCTTGTATATTTAATAAAAGAGTTGGAAATGTAATAGTGGCAGCTATCTAATCTCAGCCGATATCACATTGGTGCCAGCTTGAAACGCTTATAATAATGTTAACTTAATAAAGTCACTAACGCTGTGTGCAACTAATATTTCCAACGATATAAAAATCGTAGAATATCTAAAGTACAAACAGTTCTATTGGATCAGATAGAACAACATATTGATATAAGAATCTTTGGAACATTTCTGTACTACGAAGAGGTTTCTTCTTTATGGAATTAAATCATTTTTACTGGAGTTGGATCATTTTTACTGGGCTGAACAACTTCTAGCATCAGGTGCGAGATCTCTCTAGGGTTGCTAATAAACCATTCCAAAAATACTTAAATAGTAAACTGTTCCATTTTAGTCATCAACAAATTTGATGCTTCAGCAGTTATTCTGCAACTTCCAATTGCTGAAAAAGAGTTGCACAGAGAAATGGTGAAAACGTTTCAAGTTGTTGTTAATGGTATATTGGTTACAATTAGATCATTGCCATTGTTAATTTCCAAACTTTGGAAATTTCTTTAATCAGGTATTGAAATATTGATTCTCTGACTACAAAACTGTTCTGTTCTATGCCAACTTTGCTCTACTTTCTATTCTGCAAAAGAGGAAGTTTTTGAAAAGTGAAGAATTTAGATGCGGGACCAAATTTCTTGATAGCCCGTTAAAGTAAGCATTACTAATAGATGTGACATATTTTGTATACCGACAATTCAAATTAAAAATGAAGTTCCTCAAAGCTTTGTTCAAAACTGGTATAAATTGTAAACGGAATTAGTATTTTTGCCCTGGCATTATTATATTTTAATTTAAAATTTAATTCATTAAATCATTATAAAAATAGGAATATAATTTAAATAAAAAGCATACTATGGCATCATATAAAGCATGTTCTGAATATGATTTAGAATATTTTGGACGATTAATAATATTTTAAGCAACTAAATAATTTTATTTAATTGGGTTAAATATAATTAATTAGATTATTTATTGATTAGTTTATTGGTGATTATTATATTTTAATTTAAAATTATTCATTAAACCATTATAAAAAATAGGAAAAATTCTAAATAATAAATATATTTTGGCATCATATAAAGCATGTTTTAAATATGTTGTATAGTATTTTACGCAATTAATAATAATTAAAGCAAATAAATCATTTAATTTAATTAGGTTAAATATAGTTAAATGGATTACTTATTGATTAGTTTATCTTTGATTCTTTTGATTTTTACATTCTGCAAATCAATAACTAATTCGAGAAATTTTGATAAACTCGTTACATGTTGCTAATTGTATAAATTATAAAAAAGTTATAATAAAGTATTTTCATTTCGATTAAAAACATGCCACTACTATATGAAAGAAATATATTTTTTTAAATTGAATATTCTTAGTATAATTCAAATATAAACTTTAGTTAAAACATAATTCAACAATAAATTAACTTTGATTCGTTTATACCAATGCTTATTGTTTTATTTGGCCATTCTATAAAGATAGTTTTCTTACAAACATATAAAAAATTAGAATCCATTTTATGGTTGTATTATATTCCTAGAATCTATAAAGTTTTTCAAGTCTGTAATCATCTACCATCCATTAAGTTACATAAGTTCCTTGCAAAAAAACATTGCCATCTAATGATCATAAATGTATTTTTATATTTTTATTGTAATAAAGGCTACTATATCATATGAGCCTTTAACCCCTTTAACTTATAACCCCTTCGAAAATTCCACTCGGTATATTATCCTTAAAGTGGATGATAAGCCAATCATATCGCATTTATCATCTCATCGACCAATGCCCTGATTTGACAGCATTGACGTCATTGGTTGAAGGTCAGTATATCGTTCTCTGATTTGCAAGTCACGTTCAATATTTTTTTCTTAAATTTTATTCAAGGTTCATACTTTGCAAGCGTTCCTTATCCATAAATATAAAGTGTGCGTACTTTAATAGCTCAAGGTCATGTGTTTTTTTTGTTTGTTTTTTTTTTTGTTTTGTTTTTGTTTTTTTGTTTTTATTATTTAAAGTAATTGGGATTGTGCTAGATTGATTTTTAATAACTAATTTACTCAATGTTCGCTATAACATTGGAAGCAAAATAAGCTCTTATTAATGTGAAATATAAGCATGTTTCTAATCACATTTTTTTAATTGAATAATGATTTATATAAGTTGCTGCACGATCATTGTAATAGAAAAATATAATGGCTCAAGTAATTCCATTACAGGTAAAGTATTCATTATTTCTTCACTTTTAAAAGAGCAAATATTAGAGAACAATAGTTTTAGATAAATTAATTTTAAGAGATCAATAGTTTTAGATAAAGTACTTGACTATTTTCTTCTGAAAGCATATTTAAATGATATTCATATACACCTTATTATTAGGATTAGAAAAACGTATTTTTCTTTGCTTTTAAGAACTAAAAAAATATTCTGATCTATCGCACTTTTATTTTTAGTTTCATATTTTAAAAAAATTTAGAAGAAAAAACATTAATAAGCATTATAAGATCATTTCATAAATGTCTGGTTTTATTTTCAATAAAAATATATAAATTTGTTCTATTTTTGATTGAATTATATTTTATTATTATTATTATTGTCTTTAAATACATCTTGAAAAAATATTTATTATTCTTATAACCATCATTTCTAAATATTATATTTAATTTAAAATATTTATAATTATCTTTCGGTGGAAAGTTTTCAACAAAATAGTAAAATAAGCCAGTGTGCAAAATAAATACCTCAAAATAGTAAAGTAAACAAGCTAAATAATAATAGATTGATTCATTTATTTATTAATCTTTTATAAACAAAACTGATTTTTCTAACTTAAAAAATCAAATTTAAAATAATTTCTTTTTCAAAATTAATTTGTTTAATTATTAATGTTTTCTTGTCATATTTATGTATGTGTATCGATGAAAATGTGTATCGATTCAGAGCTTTGAGCAACTTAATTTTTCCAAAATAAATAAATGAACAACAAAGAAAAGAAGCATGGATCCCAAACAATTGTTAAGACAGAATGAATGCAACAATTCGTCAGTTTTGAATTTTTCATTCATTTGTACATAGCTTTCTGACAAAAACAAAGTACTTTCACATTTTCGCTTTTCTGCCACCTTTACTACTTATAACACGTAAATATTCCATGATCTTACATAAAGTAGACAAATATCTATATTGTAATATTTATTACTGGAATTTATTGCAATCGAGTTTTTGTTGAGTATAGTATTTGTAAAAGACAAATGGAAGTCTGCGTCAATAAAAATGTAATAAAACTAGTCTCGTGTCTTTTTTTATTGTTTCATATTCTTCGTACAACCATCTACAATACAACCATTTATATAGCGTCGCATTTGATTTTAAAAATATAAAAAAAATTCATCTCGGTAAGCTGGAAGGCAAAGGTAGGTTCCTTTATATCTAAGTTACTATATGGCAACATAATATGTTGATCTTAGAAACAGTCAAAATTAGGTCTTGAAATTTGCTTTTCAGACCCTAACTTCTAAGGTATTGCAGTTATCGAAACACTTTAAATACAAAAGTTGTTCTTCTTAAGGAGGCGATAAGAGTTAAGAAAGTCCTAGCGAAACAAAAATTTCAACTCCACACCATTAGCCACCCCGTTTGAGCTAGATGGTCTATTTTCGAACTTGTCTGTGATTTTCACATTTCATACAACATATTTCAAGCCAGTTCAAATCCAGACAAAATTACTCATCTTGTTTACAAGTTAAATGGGCAAAGCGTTAGACGCATAATATATTATATAACTTTTGAAAGAAGGGTGGTTTTGAGTTCTGGGGACAATGATCAGTAAAGAACTGAAGAAATTTTCCCGAAGTCTTGTCATGAGAACCATTGCAATACGTAGTCTTCCTATAGGAATCTAACAAAATCGATGCTCCGCGAAATTTAAAATTAAGATCAAAGAGGAAAATCAAAATTCTTGTATCAAATTTATCGAAAACATTTAGTACTAATAACCAAGCGTTTTTCATGCTCTCAACCTTAATGTAACTATCACAATTTTAATTAGGAATAAGAATGCCCGCTTTATCTTTAAGTATTTTCGACAGATTACAGTGAATTATATAATGCTTGGCATTGAACCAAATTTTTAATAATTATAAAAGAGTACAATAATATTTACTCTTACAAGTACAATACGCTTCATATTTGTCGAATTTACTGAGCTAATTTCATTATATAATCGATTGTGCATATTGAAGTAGGAAAATATATGACATCGCAACATGACGAGACGCAATTTGTAATCATATATTTGATGGCACATAAGTTGAATTTGTCATTAAGTTTAAGTTTCAAAGAATGCCAAAAGATTCCATTCTAAAATGATTCATAATTCCAAACTGTAACTTTTGCTTATCTTAATCAAATGAAAAAATAGATCTTATAACTATATCGTTTAAATAATCGTTTGAATTCTTAAACTTAGTTTTTTTTTGCCGTTATGTGTCCAATATTAGTTTCTATTTCTCCGGTAAACTTTTAAAATGAATTCCTTAGCGAATAATTCATTTTAAGAATGAATTTTCTCTCCAAAAACAGGCATTTCTCAAATGAAGTAGTGAAATTACAAATTGATTATTAATAGAGCAATAACATTTCTTTTTTAATAGATCTAAAATATTTATAAGGAAAGGATTTCATAATTTAATTTGATGTATGTAATAAAAATAATTTTATGATAATGAAAAAAAGAATACTGAATAAACAAATCGTTCTCATCCATTTGTATATTATACTGGAGATTATCTTTTCTTATAAACTATTGAAGAAAGAAAAAAAAATTATTTACTTGTTTTTCTTTCTGGGAAATGAGTATAAAAATTGAAATTCAATTTTTAATTTATTCAATTTTTAATTTATTAAATATTTATTAAGTATATGAAAGAGGTAACTCAAGTGGCAACATATTTTATTCCTATATAGTATCAACATATATCGACAAATTTAAAAGTATTATGAAGCGTAAATTTTTGCACACTTTCAAAGCTTAAAAATATATAATGTTATTGATGAGAATTTTCTCTTTTTCTTTATTAAAAAATTACACTGATTTAACAAACATATTAATAAATATAAATTTCTCATTTTCTAATGTAATTTCAAACTATTTGCTTCCTGAAGTTTTTTTAATGACTTTCAGTCAGATTTTTTAAAATGCAATTTTATATCTTTAACTGATAGTTTTAAAACACTATTTATTTATAAATTAAGACTCGAATTTTATTATATAGGTATTTTCAAATATCTCTATAGTAAAAAAATGATACATTTTTAAGTATCAAATACAAAATTTACACCATGCAAGCACTGACATATGAATGGTACATATAAACTACGTTATATAAATTATCTGAAAATGTTTAGTTATTTTCAATTTAAGATAAAACTGCCTGAAAAAAATATCAGAGATCGATCATTTATATGTTTGCATATTCTATTTATTTTTATAATATTAAGTGATGATTATTCTTTTAATTTATTGATTAAATAATTATTATATTTTGTCAAGATCTCATTTCCAAGGATGGATCACATTTAGATTCTTTATTATTACTCAAAATAATACAGTAAAATAACGCGATGAGCTTACACAATACAGACAATGAAACCTTTAGTTCTTAATTAGTTTGAAAAGATAAATTAGGAAAAATATAAACTATATATGATTAATAAAAGGTTCATATTTCATTTCACATTAAAAAATATTCAATTATGTATAGAATTAACATTATGTCTAACTAAAGGTCAAACTGTGAGATAAATTATTTTTTAAATTAATATATTTATTATTAAATATAATTGCTACGATATTACATTAAAAAACGTTATTACTAATTTTAAAAAATCATGTATTATAAAGCTCGAAAATTAGACCAATATCAAATTTTACTTATAAAAATCAAAGGAATGCGAATATATATATATAAATTGGAACTCTAATATCAAGACCTGAAAATTGTTAAAGTCTCAAAATGGGTAAGAATATTATTTCAAGATAATGATCATTATATTTTAATAAATTCAACATACCATATTTGTATAACTGAAACATAAGATCCACTTCAGAAATCAATTTAAAATAGGAAAATATTATTAGACGGCTCAATAGCAGAAATGTATTACAAAATATTTTCCTCTTAAATAATGAAAAACCATAAACGATGAGCAAATATAGCTGAAATGATATATTTTGACTATAAAATCCGAGCTTTGGCAACAGGAAAACAGGTCAACAGGAAAGTTTTCTTTAAAAAATAATCTACTTGAAAATATTATGTTATTAAAAAAATGTTTCTAACATGATAAATCAATAATTTTTATAAGTTTAATTTGATATTTCATATTTCTTTCCATTATAAATTATAGAACTTGTTGAATAAAATTATTTCATAAATACTACTTATTTTAAATAAGATAAAAAACAAATATTCAAAAAAAATAAAGACCATTCATATTTTTTTTAAATACAAATCAATTGAAATTTCGGGGTTTTTTATAGAAAACAAATAAAAGTTAATATTTGAATAAAAAATATCAAAAGATTTTCTTTTCAAAAAAAAATATATTTTTATTATTATTTCTATTTATTAAATTCTATCAATTAAAATATCAAAAAAATGCTCCATTTTTTTAAAAGAAAACTTAATTTTAATAAAACACAAGAAAACCTCAATATAAATGCAAGTGTTACAAAAGCGTTTCATTATCGTGCTTTTAAAGAATTGATTTTATAAAACGAATGAATCAAATCACCTTTTGCAAAAATATGGGGAGAAAAAACATTTATCATCAGCTAATAATTCAACTTATATGGTAATACTTATTTTTTTTAGCTTGCTCTCAAATGCTTCTAATTCTAGTTTCAATACCTTTCGTTGAGAATTTAATAAAAAGTAAAAACATTGCTTATAAATTTTATGTTGAAATGTTTCAACGACTTTAGAAAATAATTTGCTTTAAAACTAAGAAAGGAGTGACTAGGGATTTTTAAAACTTTACATATATGGTTATGCAGTTGAAAATGATATTCGTATGAAAACAGCAAAAAACCAGATAGAATAAAGCAAAAAAAATCTTAATAACTTCATTAGATATTTACAAAAATCCATCATCTAAAAAAAATCCCAAAATAAAAAAAAAGTTTTCCAGCACTGTAATATCCTTTTACAACCATTTCATTACTTTATGTGAATAAAATAATTCAATATTTCGAACATCTAATATAAAACTTTTTTTAAAAAAATGGAATGTTGTTATCAATGATAGCTGCCTACATTATTCACAGAAAATGCACATGGTAACCACCTGCATTTTCTCTTTGATGCACAATCGTAAAATAAAATAAGTTTTTCATATATATCTGAAATATAGTTTATAATAAGAACATAAAAACGTTTTTAAATGACAAATATTAAAATTTCATCTTTTGAAAATGCTATAATGCCTTCAGTTCTATAACACTTTCAATACCTGCTCGTTTATTATTTCACTTAGGGGTATCTACAACATTCTTACAGTAACATTCTGTATGGTTCATGAACACAAACTTTTTAATTCTATTTCTTCCATGTTTTCTCTTAAATGTACCTGAACGAGGCCTGACAAATGCAAACACAGTCACCTCCTCCTTGTGTTTTGCCACGCACCTCTCTGTAGAAAAGTCACAACAACCTGTAGAATCACCACATCTGTGAATCAATGTGGCTGGTGGCATTACCCGGAGATGTGCAGTTTCTAATTTCATAACACGTGTTCGAGGCACACCGCACATCACTTTCCACAGCATGCGCTCATTGTGAGCTTGAGCGAGAGCGAATCTTGTTTCGTAATCCAGTCTGGCTCTCGATTCGACTGACGTGATTAGAAACGCGTAACAACACGTGCAGAATATTTTGAAATTCATTGTTCAAAACAAATTAGTGATGAAAATTAAAGAACGGTTATATATCTTTGTTCATTTTCTTTGAAAGCAAAGGATATCCAACCACTATATTAATGCTTAATGAATCATGATTAAGTAATTAGAACATCATAGAATCTTACATGATTCTTACATCATGCCTCTGAATCTTGCATGCAAGCACCAGATACTTTTTCACAGTATTCAGATGAGTCTGTGTAACTGTTTCACTTCAGATGTAGATTTCAACTGAATTTGTTAACAGTTTCACTTCAGATGTAGATTTCAACTGAATCTGTTAACAGTTTTATATCAGATGTAGATTTCAACTGAATTTGTTCACAATTTCCCTTCAGATGTAGCTTTCAACTGGATCTGTTAACAGTTTTATTTCAGATATATATTTCAACCGGATCTGTTAACAGTTTTATTTCAGATATATATTTCAACCGGATCTGCTAACAGTTTCACTTCAGATGTATATTTCAACTGAATTTGTTAATAAGTTCACTTCAGATGTAGATTTCAACTGAATTTGTTAATAAGTTCACTTCAAATGTAGATTTCAACTGAATTTGTTAATAAGTTCACTTCAGATGTAGATTTCAACTGAATTTGTTAATAAGTTCACTTCAGATGTAGATTTCAACTGAATTTGTTAATAAGTTCACTTCAGATGTAGATTTCAACTGAATTTGTTAACAATCTCTCTTCAGATGTAGATTTCAAATGAATTTGTTAACAGTTTCAATTTCAATGAAGAATTTAGCTGAATCAGTTCATTTCTATTTCGAAGTAGATTTCGAATGAGTCTGTAGAACACTTTCTATTCAGAGAAAACTTCAGATTGCTTTTTAACATGTAAACATCAAATGTTACTTTCAATTAAAAGTAGATTTCAAAGGCTACAGAATAGTAGTTTTTTAAACATATCAACACGCAAACATAATCCAAGCAGCAATACATGAAATAAAATTTATCACACTGACTATATATTTTAAATTCGAAAGATTCATTGATGCAAGAACTCTAAAAATTTGGTGAATATCTTCTTGCACTGTGACTAGCTACAATCGGTGAAATAGGCATCCAAATACACCAAATCATTTGGCTTGCACTTACAAACACGGAAATAAAGTTTCATTAGAACCACAGCACTAATATCACTTTAGATAGCTCACAGTGCCTGTCCCATCGGTTCTTGGACATCACACAGACAACATTCTTCTGTAGAAAATTCATTTGGCATGGGCTTGACAAATCTCGGGATAAACACTCGAGGATATGGCGTTACACGAATATCGACACAACAGAGTGTCTAGACACTATAAAACAAACTGGTAAATAACCAATGGAGGGAAAAATCGAATGAAAACTTTAAGCTGGAATTTCCAGAAGCGCATCGGAAGATCAGGTTATCAGGTATCAACGCTGTACACTCTTTCATGACCAGAATTTAAAATTGCTCTCCCTTTCAAATCGGCTCTTTGAAGAGAAGAGAATGGAGACAGTGAAAATTAAGTTCCAGAACCGGCACAGGGAAGAATTATAAATCTCCACAACGTCACTTCCTCTCCTGGGGATGTCAAGGACGATGCGTGAACTTTGATTGTTGATCAGACATTTATGCCTTCTTCTATTTCTGCAACAGCTGAGGAATACTGGAAGGGTGAGATTTTAAGAAAAGAAAGAACGAAATTGAACGAAACTGGACAGAAAGCGGATAGCTGCAAGGAAAATATACGATGAAAGGTCATTGGCTAATTAGGTATGCACAATATGTCTCATTGATATTGATGCGATACTTAATCGTGACCTTTGAAACAGTTCTTCCCTTTAGGTCAGTATAATACTATTGTTTTAGAAAGCGAAGTTGTTAATTTAATTTGATTCAGGAGATATAAGCGTCTGTGGAATATATTCTGTTGCTTAAGGAGTATTTTGTAATCCTTTTCACGTACAGTTTTGATCGTGGCTGCCAATTTGCGATAAGAAATATATACAAAAATTGGGAGTTGGGAGTTTTTTTAAGTGTTATGTACTGAACGAAAATGATAAAAGATTTTATTCTTCTTTGACAGATTTATTTAATGCAAATAAGGGGAATTTTGTGGCCATGTGAATTATGAGGACATTTTTATCGTCAAATGCAAAGAAAAGGAGACTTTAGAAGGATTTTGCGTGTAAAGTAGTTAAACAGGTTTGTCATTAATGATGTCTAACTTATTAGAAAGACCTTGTAGAATCAAATTTTTCTTCTTAATGAAATAGTCAATAAAAAATACAAAATTCCAGACAGATTTTTTTCTCGTATTCATTATAATACATTGAATAAATAAAATTTATTTTATTTCAATTATTAAGATCTTAATAATCATTCAATGTATTATAATTCAATTTATATGTCGAGATAAACAGAAAAAACAACAGGTATTAATGTTTCATATACTTTACTTAAAAATAAAATTATAATGTAGATTTTTTTCGCTAAAAGAAAATATTTTTTATCAAGAGATATATGTCTTTTCATGGTATAACTATTATTTATTGTAGTTTTATTTGAATAGTAAACTCTAATTTTAATCATCTGTCAAAAGATTCAACTTCAAGGCATCAAAAAAAAAGATTCCACTTAAAATTTCTCTTTAAGACTGTTAAAAATCCTAGTTGGTGAATTTGAAATTATTGATTTTGGAATTACAGCCGCCACACGGCATCTAAATGAATCACTATACTCTTGTAAAAACAGGCTAAGAGATTTCTCACCATCTTATATCTAGATGACATTTGTTATGCAAAAGAGATAATCTTTGAAAGCCCACTTTCCCGCAAATAATTAGTTTTAAACTTTGGAAAGTATAATTCTCAATAAGAGATTTCCACTGCATAGGAAGATTAATAAAAATGAGCAGTTTTTAAACATTTCTTTTAATATCTCCTGAGTAACAAATTTAACTGATATATGCAGTGCTTCATAATTACTATGAGTAATTGTAATCATATACATTTAATTGTATATGAATGTAATACATTTGTAATTTTAATTACAAAAAATTAATTTTTTACGCTGAGATATCATGTTCACACACAAGCAGACAAGCAAATAGTTTTCTCTACAGCGAATTTGATCTAAATTCACTAAAAATTCGGATGAAATCGGATTACGTCTTGATCGAATGAGATCTAAAAATTTGGTTATAAGACTGCATACCAAATTTCATTGATTTAGCTCAATGCGTCTTTAAATTATCGTGTTCACAGACAGAATTCCAGAAATATGTTTTTCAAACTCGGAGAGATATGATACTTGAAGATTCATCAAAATCTCCAGGTCGAATTTTTAGAGAATTACAATACTTCGTATATGATAAAGTAAAAACTGACTGAACAAGCAATCAGCCTTTCAATACATATGGCCCAAAACATTAAGCGGATCTGATAACGTGGTGATATGTGCCAGATTCCATCTATTTAGCTCATTGCTTCTCAAAGTTATCGAAATATTATTCTATAAGTAAATACACAAAAAAAAACCATCGAGTTTGCTCTTTGATGAATTTAGTCCAAAATTGAATTTAAAAACTCTATAATTTTGATATAAAAATCAAATGCATTTTGAATTACTATACTCAAGGAAAGACATAATTCTAAAAAATATGTTTTTTCAAACTTCGAAAAGCTCAAAAAAAATCTCAAAACCATTCCCCCCCCCCTTTTTTTTTTGCGAATCTTTGTTTAGTTTCATATACACAAAAATAAAAAAGTAGATAGCATATTAAAACAGCGTTTACTCACTTTTGAGGCGGAAAAAATCTAAATTTGATTGTCACTTCGTCACCTTTCTTTTAGCGACATTTTCCAATTTTCAAGGTTAAGAGAGATTAACGTTCCACGACAATGCGATATTATAAGATATTCAGACCTTCATTGTCTCGGCGTTAAAAAAATCCCATTACTTTAAAACAAGCAAAACCACATTTTTCTCTTTCCGATGCTTTAAGGTAAACGCTGCATAAAGGTATCATAGCCACGCAGACTTTTAATAACACCACTCACAAACGAGGAAATAAAAAAAATTCCTCTCGGCAGCTAGAAGGCAAAGATATGGTCTTCTTAACATTCCGCATACTCTCCCTTTACCCGCAAAAAATTATGGACCTAAGATAATGCCATGAAGATCTTGGATAAGAGTAGTAAATACCATGTCACGAATTTGTAACTACCTTGCATGGAGTTCACTAACATTAACCAAAAATTAAGGCTCAAAAATTACTTTTTAGCTCCTAATTTCTAAAATATCGCAGCTATCGAAAAACTTTACATACAAAAGTTGTTTGTCTTAATGAGGCGTTAATTTTGCTAATTGAATTTATTTTTCTATCTTCAATATTAAGGAAGTTATAGCGAAATGGAAATCTCCCCCCCCCCCAACATTTCCACCCGCTCTGAACTAGATGGCCCATTTACGAACTCATCAAGGACTTTTACCCACATATTGTAAGCCATTTAAAATCCAAACAAAATTACTCTTCTTATCTTGTTTATGTATGAGTATTGCAAAAGTTTATGTATGAGTATAACGCTACATGGGCAAAGCGTTATACTCATACATATAAACTTTTGAACGAAAGATAATTTCGGGTTTTAGGGACCATTATCGGCGAAGAACTGTAGAAATTTTCCCATAATCTTGTCATGAGAACCACTGCAATAGAGAGCCTTCCTATAGGAATCTACCTAAGAAGTGGGATCACAAACCTTTACAAAAACGATAAATCGTAACATACAATTTAGTGTGACCATGAAATAGGTTCTAATATTTAGAAACAAAAGAAGGTGAAGGTGTAAAGAAGGTTTGTAACCGAATTCGGGACACATTTTTTGAAAAATCTCATAAAATATATACATTTTTTTTTAGATAAATTAGATTGAAAAAGCACTTATGAAACAAAAGTATAACAGTTAAAAGTCAAAAGTTTGAAAATGATAAGAAATACTTTAACTTTCTCGCATACTAAGTATAGAGAAAATATTAAAATCGTCAAAAATTTCGAGCTCTACATTTCAGATATTCCTGAAACCGGAAAAACAGGGTTGTTTTTTTTTTGTATTATATTTGTCTATCTGCCAACATGACAACTCAAAACCACTTTAAGCTAGACAACTGAAATTTGCAAAATGGATTCACGAGCATATTTTTAGATTTATATCATATTCTGAACAAATTCCATTCACAAGAAGTCCGACTACAAGTGAACTCGATAGCTATAAAACGCAAAGAATAAGGTATATAAAATTTTGTACATGGATTTAGCATATAAAGTATAAATACCTCTCAAATTTTTAATCAAATACGTTAAACAGCTAATTGTCTGCAGGTCGGTACTTTCGAATGCATGCAAACATAACAAAGAGAGAAAAAATAAACATTGAATTTGAAATTGGAATCTTCGCGAGATATTTTATTGAAATTTAGAATTTGGAAAACAATCATTTAAAAATGTAAATATAGCTTTAAAATTTAATTTATGAACATGCAATAGTCAATGTAATTTCCAAAAGAATGAACGCGGGAAGAAAATTTGAACGGTTTTACTAAGGAAGTTGGTCGGTGATTAACATTACTGAATAAAACTACTTCTGGTATTTTTGACAAAAATCTATTGTTACGAAATTTCCGGGTTCGTTTGGATAGTGGAAGTTATATGGTGGGGAGAACACTCAATCAGCAGGCGGCAGTAGAAAATGAAACAACGACGTTTATTTACACGAAGTCACACAGGACAACACAAAGACGACAACTATATACAGCACACAATTATCTTCAGCCGAGACGTGCAGACAACAGACTCTAATGCAGACCGTAGCGCACAACATTATTTAGCACTCACTTGACTCCGCCGCTGCTCCGCTAATCTCTGGGAGGCCAGTTGTTGCTGTCGATTCCGACTACTCTCTCCGATATGGTTCACCGCTCAGTTCACGACTGGTCCACTCTACTCTGCTCAGCTCTGCTCTGTCGCTTACGACTTCTCCTCAATTCACCGTCCCGACTCACCACTCCTGGGTCACGACTGCCCGGCAGCTGCGGCTGCTTCCTTTTATAGGTCTCAGGAGGCGGGGCTAGACGCCTCTCAACCAATCAGGAACGTTCGAGGCGTATCTCCGTTCCTACTCGACGGATCGGGAAAATTCTCGATGTTTCGGGTATAATCTATTTTGGCGCCAAAGTCGCCAAGTTTGTCGCCAAGTTCTGGGACCTCCTATGGAATCCGCTATGCTGGGAAGCCGCCTCACAGATTCGTAACACTATTCTTCAGTGGAGTCATTATTTCATTTAGACACATATAAAGGAATTAGCACATGGAATGCATTTGAAACTAGCGAATGTGGTTAATACAAAACTTTCTAGCATGTGTCTTAAGAAACATGTTTTGCACCCTCTTCCCCGCATAAAAATTGTGAATTGTTGACAAGAACATGAACGCCAAGAGTACTCAGATTTTTATTTTCATAGTTCCGCATATCTATTCATTTAGGTTCGAAACTTTTTTTTTACATTTTTTTAAATGCTTTTGAGACTATGCTCTCAATATGTTATGAAAAAAATTTTGCTTCCAAAATAACATCAAGATTAATAACAGAATCTGAGAGAAATAGAACAAGATTACTCATCAGAATTTTTCCCTAATTTTAATTATGTTTTTAAAAATATTTTAAATGTATTTTTATAACAATACCTCGCACTGTCTTATAAAGAAGGAAATTTGTTAAATTTGTTTTATATTTAAGAATAAGGTACAGATTAAACAGGTTATTTCTTGACACGCTGTTGACCAAATTTAGATACAGAAAGCTTTTTGGCGACATTCAAATTTTATCGTATTTTCATTTTCTTCAAAAGTTTAATTAAATTACCTTGATTAGAAATTTCAGTAAAAGCATTTTTAGCTGCGTTTAATGCACTTTCAAAAACTATTTGCCCAATTTTCTAAAATATATTGTTCTAACCACTAATGATGGCCTTTTAAGGTCGAAATCACTTGATTATTATGTTTTTCTCCATTCTGACCATTTTTTTTATCCTATTCTTTCCGTTTCGTGATTTAAATGCCGTTGGATTGCAAGGTCGTGCTGTGTATATATAATTATGAAACATTAAGAAATAAAACCGTTGCTTGTTTAACCAGAAACAGTAAAAAAAAATCAGACATCTCCATCAGACATTTTTTTTTTTTCGCTTTATCCACATATCTCTTCCTAATGCTACAAACGATTTTTTTTACGTTGCCAAAATCAAATTAATAGCTTTTAAAATAAGCCTGTTTAATAAAAAGGAGTATTTGATTAAATTTCATTTGTTAATATTAAATCCAGATCTCATTTTTCTAATCTGTCTTTCTTTTTCTTCTTACTTAACTCAACTATCAATGACAATCAATTTAACTTATTATTTATTGTATAACATCTATATATTTGCATTGTGATTTAATTAATTGTTATAAGCCTCTTGTAATAATATAAAATTAATTGTTATAAGCCTTTTATTTATAAATGAACTATATTATATTTCATTTATTATAATAAAGTATAAACATACATAAAGTATAAACATATTTACATAAAACATATTAATACAATTAAGATGATATTCATAGGCAAATGATATTTACATTTTATATTATAAATATAAATATAATTTACTTACACTTTTTAAGTAATTGTAATTAAAATGATATTTATACTATTTTATAAGAACATTAAAATAAAAGTAGATTTCCTCAGCAAGTAACTAAAAGCAATAAAAATAAAAAATAAACGATAACAATAGATTTCCTCGAATTAATCTATTCATTTAAAATATAGGGTGTTCATTAATTATTGTCGGGGTTTCCGTACCTCATAACTTTCAAATAAAAAATATTACACAAAAACCGATTACGTATTCGTAAATTACAACTCAAAGAATTTTACGTGGCAACAATGCGATCTTAGCGCATTTGCAGTCTGGGTAATTATGACGTCATAAATAAAAATGACGACCTTTCAAGAAAAAGCAATGTGTGTATTGTGGTTTTTCGAAACTAAATCAGTCATAACTACTCAACGTCGCTTCAGGACCACGTACAAGAAAGATCCTCCTTCGGATAATTCTATCAGACGCTGGTTAACACAATTTCAGGAAACGGGTAGCGTTCTACACCGAAAGGGAGCGGGAAGACCGAGCACATATGACGATATGGAACGTTCTCCATAACCGCCTTCAACTGAATGCCTACAAAGTACAAATTGTGCAAGCTTTACATTTTAATATCATTTATAAAATTCTTTGAGTTGTAATTTACGAATATGTAATCGGTTTTTGCGTAATATTTTTTATTCGAAAGTTATGAGGTACGGAAACCCCGACAGTAATTAATGAACACCCTATATTATATATATGTTGATTGCCAATATATTGTAAAATTTCTACAGTTGAAAATTCCCACAAATAGATAAAAATAAGTACATAACCGCAATTCTATTGCTTTAAATTTTGGTGTTAACCATCACAGACAAGTTGCTATATTTTGTCCCTGATATCAATCCGGATAAGATAGGGGAGGAGGATGTAGGCTTAGATTTCAAGTCTATTAATCTAAAAAGTTTAAAAAAAAGTATTAAAAAAGTTTATAAATTAAGCCTTTAAACGTTAAGCAAACGCAGTTAAATTAAATAAATCAGGAGTAATTAAAAAAAAACGCAAGTTTGAATAAGATTATATTATATATATATATATATATATATATATATATATATATATATATATATATATATATATTAACACGAGTGAACTTTTTGAAATTCAACTGAAGTATATATTATATAAAAGAAAACCCCTGATAAATTAGATATCTCCATTATTTTTTGAAAAACTCAACTTTATCAAAAAAAAACCAAGACCATTGATAAATATCTATAATATCTGTAGCTTAATCCCACATTGTAGAAATGACAAATTAAAGATTTAAAAATCCCATCACTTTAAGAATACCTTCTAGGGTGAAAGCACTCAATGAAGATAAAAAAAACGAGTTTATCACGCATTTTATTACTTAGTGTCTTGCCTCACACATAGCAATAAGATGAATACTTTACTTCATACCTTTCACATTAATTAGAGCAGGAAAATCGATGTCTTAATTGTTTACATCATGCTCAGATGTAAAGTACTTGCATGAGATATTGAACAGTTACGTGCCGAGAATATCACGTCAACATATTTTGAGCAGTAATTAAAAAAAATAACATAAATTAAATATGAAAGACTCAAACAGATAAAAAAAAAATGAGAATGCAAGATAAAAAAACAATTACCAATTAGTATAATTTGAGTCGATAACGTCAGCAGACATTTCACAATTTGCACATTAATGTCTTTTTACAGAAATAAGCTTTTTTGGAATTACGCAGTGTTTTCTTGTGATAACTGGAATTTCTGTGCTCTGAATCCATTATTTATTTCTGTAGAAATTTGTAAATTTTTCCTCGAAAAATTTAATTTGTACTTCGAAATAACACTAGATTATTTTGATATCCGGTGCAATTTTAAGAATCGAGCTATATATTTATTTAAAGTAACAAAGAAATCTGACGAAACAGTCCCCCAGCCATTGCCCCTATTTCACCAATTTTTGTTTTATATGAAAGATTGTGTTCTCTTAACCCTACAGTGCATCCTGTAGCCATTTGGCAACGTTTTTATTTCCATTTATAAGCTTCGTATAACTGTTCCAAAGGGCAAAAAATTGGTGATTGGAAATTCGTTTTTAAATGCTTTTTGATAAACATTTGCAGAAGATACCGATATATAGTAATACCAGAACTAGATTTAACCCTTTAAAGGTCCATTTTTTTCTAGTAATATTATGTTAAAATATTTTTAGGCTTGAAATTAGAATAAGAAAAGGGATTCATTTAGCTTATTAGATAAATTTAATTTGATTAATTAATTAATTTGGTTAATTAATAATTAAGTAACAAATCAAGACAAATCATTTTGTATCAGATAAAGAACTGAAGCATCTAATTTCTGACTAAATTTAAAAAAATTTGTCAGAACTTATGCCAACCTACATAATTTCATACAAAGGTTGGTAGGAAGCATACTTCCCACGGCCCTAGAAAGGGTTAAACTAGATGCTTGGTAAGATACCAAGATGGTTTTTGTATGAATAGTTCTATCATTGAAAATATAGGGTGTTCATTAATTATTGTCGGGGTTTCCGTACCTCATAACTTTCGAATAAAAAATATTACGCAAAAACCGATTACGTATTCGTAAATTACAACTCAAAGAATTTTATTAATGATATTAAAGTGTAAAGCTTGCACAACTTGCACTTTGTAGGCATTCAGCTGAAGGCGATTATGTATTCGTAAATTCGCTGAACAAATTTTGACTTTTGATAATCGTGCGGGTTTTCCGAGCCCCATATTCTACAGTTATGTTTATTCACTTTTTCTGACACGTGAAAAGTGGATTCGTCACTGAAGAACCATTTCCGAAGGTAATTTTTATCATCCTCAATTCGAGTCAAAATTTGTTCAGCGAATTTACGAATACATAATCGCCTTCAGCTGAATGCCTACAAAGTGCAAGTTGTGCAAGCTTTACACTTTAATATCATTAATAAAATTCTTTGAGTTGTAATTTACGAATACGTAATCGGTTTTTGCGTAATATTTTTTATTCGAAAGTTATGAGGTACGGAAACCTCGACAATAATTAATGAACACTCTATATTATACATTGAATAATTATAGAATTGTTATAATGTTATTTGCGTCGTTGAGATATTGTTTAATTCATTATGTAGTCATTGGCTCAATTTAATTTTTTTAATGTCACGAAAAAAATTATAATTTTTTTAAAAATAATTATTTTGTATTATATGCAACAATTCAAAACACGTGTATTATATCTGTAAAAAAATAAAAATTCATGAATTCTAGGTTTAACAGGCCATTAATGATCGTCCGCCCTCTCTACACCTCAGTTTTCGAAATAATTTCGAAAATTCTGTTTTACTATAAATTCTGCATGAGTAGAAAAAGTGACAGAGTTCCCTAGCCATAACCATTGTTATGATTTAGAAAAATTTATTTCATTTGCTTTCCCTCTTTATATGTCAATAATGGTTGCTTGATCCCCACCAACCTGAAGTTTTGAAATATATCGCAAAATAATACATCAACAGAACTTAGATCCCTAATAATTGAATAGATTACACCCAATTTGCGGATATTACTAACATCAAGATGCTTTTTGCATAATATTAAATTTAACCCTTTGCCCTCTGAAAAGTAATTCGATGCATAATTATTCACTTAATACGAGGGTTCATTCATTGCACCAGCAAATAAATATATATTTATAATTGTTTTAAGTCGAATTTCCTCAAAAAATTAATATATGTCTTTTTACCATTCTATTGGCATTTTTAACAATAAAAATTGAAAAATAAATGAATAAAGAGTCAAAATGGTGCACCGTCTTGAATGGTGAGTGAGAGGAGTCACCAGAGTGCTAAGGGTTAAGATAATACTCTTTTTTTTATGTGATATGCAGTACATCACTAAATTAATAACATTAATATTATTGGCTAAGAGTTAGTCGCCGAAGGTGGGTGGCTAGTATTTCTCAAACAAATAAAGATAAACAGAATCTGTCTGTGTAGAAAGACGGAAAGAAAAGCTGGACTTTTTTCACAAAACTAGAATTTGTTCTAGAAATATAAATTACAATGTAAAACATGATGTGATTCTGTAACTGATAAAGGTATATATATGGAATAAGACGCAAGTCCAATATTGATTAATGAATGTGCAGCTTTCCTCGTTTTAGAGCTTAGCTGTCAGATCAAGTTCCACATCTTTTCCAGTAATAAATAACATCATTCTGTTATTGATGACACTACTTGTCCCCTCCCATCAAGAGCTCAGTTATCAGACGAAGGATCTTTTACTAGTGAATCAACAATAGCAGACGAGAAGCTATATTTTTTTACTTCAGTAAGCAACATAGTTCTGCAACAGATGAAACAACATTGCAAATATTAGTTCTTGTCCTCCATTCAGAAGTTCATATACCAGATGAAGAAACACGTTTTATGTACAGCAATAAATAGCATTTCTGCTTTCATATTCCATTATATTATTAAAAACTTTATAAAATGTTATTTGACAACTGTTAATCCTGAATGGAGAAGGGCATACTGAACTTTTGTGAGCCATTAGTTGAACCAATGTCTCATCTTAAATACTGCATAGCTCCAGAAACTGCAGAACTTCAAATGGTTCTAATTTTTAGTAGTATTGTTACCAAATAATTCTGAATTCCAGATTAAATTAATTTTTTATTCTGGATAAATTGACGTGTATTTCTATTCTTTCTAGACAAACAACATTTATCTTCATTCATTTGCATATTTTTTAAATTTTCTAAGGACATCTGAGTAATCCAGTATTATGAACCTTCACGTGGAGGTTGTTTGCCTCCAGATTTAGCATGGGGTCCTTCAAATGCTTACTAGGCGGTGGTTATTTAACTAGATCTTACTCTACAGAAATATCATTTATTTCATATCCAATTTAAATACGCTTTTGATTTTCTATGTTTTTACTTGATTTTCTTGTAATGTCATTGTGCGTAACTATTTCATGGTTCAGATAAGTTCTGGAAAAATAATTCACATTTAACATAGAAATAAAATCAATACCACTTTCTAAAGGCAAAATTATGTATAGATTCAAAGAAAAAAAGGCTTTTATCTGTCTTATATTAAAATAAATAACAAAATTTCAACTTTAGCATAAATTTCTATTCCCGGTAATTCCAGGTAACAGAAAAATTTCAAACTTAATGCTTTCCCATCTGTTTCATTCAATTACAACTCTTTAAAAAAATGAGGTGTTTTTTTCACTGCAGACATTTTGTGAAAGACGAACAACTTGTTACATAATATTTACTTGCCTTTCTACTTCAGTAAAAAAACAAGATAAATAATCTTAACTATATTTATAATGGAGATGGAGTTGTGTTTTTAATAATGTTCAACACGTGTTAGAAATTACACATCAAAACAGGTCTTTGAACTTTCCCAAAAGAAATAAGTAAATATCAGCTGATATGTTTTTTTCTTCTACTTTCCCACCACTTATATAACATAATATGTTTTGGGTTTAGTTTCGTTAAGTGGTAATGAGATTCGTGCACGGATTCTAAATTTTGATTGATTAAGCCTAAAATATTTTACAGGTCATTGGGGTCAAGATTAGCTACTATATTACATTTATAGTTTTTGTGTTTTTGAATTTTTGTATTTAAACACAGAAACAAATCGTTAAGCAAAAAGTTGACAGATCTGATATAAAATAGATAGAAATTGACAGATCTGATATAAAAATTCTCCAAGAAATTCTAAGTTTCACCAGTAAGTTATGAGTTATCGCGTTTAGAAGCACACAAATATATAAATCGTCAATTATTCTTTTTATGAATTTGTATCAAATTCTTATAAAATAACCCAATTTTAGCAACAAAGCAGTAGCCGAAGCTTCATTATCTGGCTTGTGGTGATTTTGAGTAATTGTATCACAAACATATAGACAGATAGGCTTATTTCTCCTTAAATTTAATAAAAATATCTAGTAATGGTGTTAAAACTACAAATCATATTTCATATATCTAGCGCGTTCCATTGTTTTAATTATTCAAACTACAAAAATATACATATAATTTCAATATTTAGTGATCAATTAAAGTTTAGTACCTACTTCTTGGAGCTCAGTGAGGAACACGAGTTTCAAATTTCAAAACCGAATTTTTGTAACACTTTTTACATTTTTTTCCCCTTTTTATTATTCATAAATGATTAGGTAAAAAATATATAATTACTTAATACTAATTCGTATTCAGCAATATCAATTGAAATCACATCAACAATGCTGCAAGTGAAATTTTCCGTTAAAGTACGGCAACACTTCTGCGGTTGTGTTTGAAAAAAAGAAAATGTATCGTTGAAGTGAACCGTTTCTTTAAATTCTAAATAAAAAAAATATGCTGATTTTAACTTAAAAATAATTATTTAAATAAAAAATTTAATCTACTATATGTTTAGAATAGCCTAAAAAACAAAATAATTTCTCCTAATCCCAAACAGTTTGTTTTAAAAATTCACAATCATAAATTTTCATGACTGTCTGTATGATTTTATAAATCTGTACAGCAGTGGGAGAAATTATTTTACATTTTTTAATCAGTTTTAAAAATTTAGCAGATTCATTATTTTTATTTAAAAAATTATTTTATACTTTTCAGTTATGTATGAGTGACATTTTGCAATCGATTTGAAACTAAATTTTCGATGAACTGATGATATGATATGGCTCCATCTGTCGATAATGAAAGCTCTTAATCGATTGTAAAATTTATACCAAACAGACAAAAAAACGGATATACAAGAAAGTGACTTAATATTGCATTATCCTCCAATTCTGAAATATATTTACAGTTTCAAGTCTCTAGCTCATCGTGAAGTTATTTTAAAATCGATTGCAAAATTTGAATTTAATTATCAGACTGAGAAGATCGCTCTGTTAATAAAAACGTGTTAAAATATGACGTTTTCGAGTGACAAAGGGAATTTTTTTTTCTTGATTTTCTTTGTCTAATAGTAAACTGGATAGTAAAGATAGATTATTTTTCCTATTTTCTCCTATACGAAATACATTAAGAGAAAGTTATTTAACTTTTAAGAACTTCGACCATTATATTTTGACTTTCTACATTTATTTATCTGCCGCTCTGTCTATCTGTGAAAAACGAGAACTAAAAATCGCTTTAAGCTAAAGGGAAAAAATTTGGTACATGGTCCAAATTTGTAGCTTTCTGGAAGCTTTTTGGAAAGCTCCAAATTTGTAGCTTTCCAGCAAATTTTGAGTTGAATCCGCCCACAGAATTTCTGTCTGTTTAAAAAAAAATCTGCCTGTCTTGCTGTTCGAATGCAAGCTCACTCTTTAACATATTAACAATAAGTTATGTTTTGTGTTAAAAAATTAGCTCAAAATATAGAATAGACGGATAAAATTATATACATAGTTTAAACATCTAAATTTTTATTTTTATTTTTATTAAATTCAGAATAAAATCCATCAGTGTATTGCACTCATCTCAATTCTTCAAATTTTACAAAAGGAAGGGGGAAAACTTTTCACAACTAATAGCGGATATGGTAGAATTCTCTCACATCTGGTTCGGTAAGAACAGGAGACCATACATAAGCAAACGAAGTAAAAAAAAAGAAAGAAAACAGCCCTAACATATGTTATTTCTTGCAAAAGAATCCAGTTTCTTTTCCCTCTTGTAAAATTCGGAAAATTGAAATTATTTGGTATTGCGTATTAAGTGACGAAATGCAGAAATTTTCCGGAAATCGTGTCATTCATTTGCAATAGTATATTTCATACTTCCGAAAGAAATTAAAAACAAAATTTAAAATACATTTTCAATTTATTAGTTAAATAAAAGTATTTGTTATCTGTGTAGACAAATATATTACATACTTACGCAGTAATAAAATTTAATTTGTATTTTCCCCTTTTAAATACATCTTAATATATATTAATTACGTGTCACGTTGTTTGTCCGCGATGGACTCCTAAACTACTTAACCGATTTTAATCAAATTTGCACACCGTGTGCAGTTTGATCTTACTTAAAAGATAGGATAGCCCTTTTTTTGAATTTTTAGTTAGAATTTTAATTATTAATTAAAAACTAACTTTCCCGCCAAAAAAATCTTTTCATTTTCCCCACCGCCAAATGAGTACGGCTTCAGTTTTTTTTCCCAACAGTCATGAGGCTAGGCTTAAGATTTTTCGGCTGATTATTTGAAACGATTCTATTTAGTTTCTTAATGTTTGATGCATTTAAAATTAAACATTGTTAATGAATCGATCTTTCAGATTCATTCCTAAGTACTTTTGAATTAAAATAAAACCGAATAAAGGAAATTAAAAATTTCTAATCTGCATAGCGTTACCCCAACTGGCGTAGAAAAACTCACGCATTTTCGTTACGTTTCGAATCCGAATGTTCGAATTATTTATGATCCTATCCGAAAACGTTTCTCAGGGATAAGATATCCTTTTCCACAATTATTTTTTAATGCATACAATAAATTTGATACGTTGCCACGGATAAAGTATCACGATCTTATGTTTGAATTTTGTATTACTGTGCACGGTGGCAATTCTCAAAAATAAGATATTTTATTTGAAAATGATTAATTACAAACGTTTTAACGGATCACTGATTAATATAAAATACTAAAATTCTGCTTTTTTTAATTATAAAGAAGTTTGGAAAAATACTTGGAGGTGCACACGGATAATTATTACTTTTGGTTTTGAATGAATTCCGATTCTTTATCTGACTGTTTACTAAGAAAAATGTTGTACGGCAATAACATTTGTTACCTTCATTGAATTTTCAATTAAATGATTTTATTTCTTTTGTTAAGGATATCGTAAAAAAGGTAAGTGAACGAGCCAATAATAAGTTCCTCTAATCGGATAATAAAAAAATATTAACTCATTTGTATGCTAAATGAAATTTAATCTTTTTTTATGTAAATTATTGAAGATATGATAATAAAAAATGGTTACAATAATCGTTTCAGTTTTTCATTTCTTTACTAATAAACTGCATGTACGTATCAAGTTATGTCAGCTATCATTCACTTCAGCTACAATGCTTATCATTATTTAATAAATGTTTCTGAAACTGATTTCATTTTGAATTATTGCAACAGACAAAGGTATCAATGACGGAATAAATCTCATGGCAACTTTATGTGTGGAATATAGAACTTTTTTTTAAAAAAATCTTTCCTTTAAGCTGAGGAAGCCAGAATCTGTATCACTGAAGTTAGAGGATTTATTATACATCATAAAGGGTTTATACTAAGAAGGAAGGTATTAAGAAGGAACAAATTATTTGTTCATTATTTGACAGTCACAATTATCTGTTAGCTCCAAGCGATTCTGACAGATGGCGGTATCTGTTGACTGGATTGAGTAAGTATTCTAACAGATGGCGTTGTGTTAAAAGTACCAACGTTTCACATAAGCTACAATTTAATGGCATAACCACCACGTGTTGCTGAGGCTAAAGTATAAGTTAAGTTTATTTCGTAGTAAACGCAATACAATGAAAGTCAATTGTTCTTACTTTTTAAATTTTTGGTATTAGCATAGCCGACCACGTGTTATTTAGACTGAAGTATAAATTGAATTCATATTATAGTAAAAGTAATACAGTGGAATTCTTCTTGCTTTTTAATTATTAGTGCTTCATTGTTCAACAATCTTTAATTAAAATGCATGTTTAAAACAATCATTCTTATGACAAAGTGTTGAAACACTTCGATTGGCTATAAACATGCGCATACAATTGCAAAATGATCCATCAGCACAAATATTTTCTGAACAATTACTAGATATTGGGAATGGTAAAATAGAACTGCAACCAAATACGCAATGCATTAAACTGCCAGACAATTTCTGCACTGTTCTTCAGGGAAAAAATGAATTGATTCAGAGTATTTTTCCGGATATACAGAGTAATTACTTGAATCATAACTGGCTCAGTGATCGGGCTATTTTGGCAGCCAAAAATGTTGATGTTGACGAAATTAACTTCCAAATACAACAGTTGTTACCAGGCGATCTGATGTCTTTTAAATCAATCGATACTGTTGCTGATAAAAATGATAGTGTAAATTTTCCAATTGAATTTTTAAATTCACTAGATATACCTAGAATGCCACCACACAACCTTCGATTAAAGATTGGTTCACCTATTATGCTCCTGCGTAATTTGAATCCACCTCGATTATGTAACGGTACTCGTTTGGTCATCAAAAAGATCACCGGAAATATACTTGAAGCTACCATTATAACTGGAAAGTTTAAAGGAGAAGTGGTCCTGTTGCCACGTATTCCGATGATACCATCAGAATCTACGATACCCTTCAAAAGGTTGCAGTTTGCAATTCGTCTAGCTTTTGCCATGTCTATAAATAAGTCTCAAGGCCAAACAATGTCCATTTGTGGTTTAGATTTATAAAATCCATGTTTTTCTCATGGGCAACTATATGTTGCATGTTTACGTGTAGGAAAACCGTCAAATCTATTTGTGTTAGCTAAAGACAGGTTAACCAAAAATATTGTGCACCGATTAGTGCTAAATTAAATTGAAATTAAAAGTATTTATAATTCAAAATAATAAACATTATTGTCAAAGATTTAAAACTATCTGCTCTACCTACCTCATTTATAAGTTTAAGTGTTACATGTTTTTTACTAATAACTTTGTAATGTACTCATTTGTTACAAACTTGAATACAAAAAATAAAGAAATTAAAATTTTTTTTTTGTATTGATTTTTGCTCAATATCAACGGTAGTAAAAAATCAATCATGGAGGTCCCCGTGTTTTTTTACAAATGGCATCTGTGTAAAAAAGCATGGTGGTCCCCATGACTGGTGTTCTCCTACCGTTTCCCTTGAATAGTTTACTACTATGTAATATAGCAAAAATCTTAGCCACTCAACGAGTGGCTGGGTCTGCTAGTATTCTTATATATTTTTTCTATTTTATTACCTATCATGCATTTCTTTTTATATATTTTTTTATTTTATCGTTTATTTTTCCAGTCCCTTCAGTTACTTTAATAATAAATCACTATCTAATTGATTCGGGTCCATTTCGAAATTTAAAATTTGTTAGTAAGAAATAGAAGAAGGGCTAAAACTATCTCAAGCAATCAGAAAAAGATATTTAAATGTACTTTAAAACATAACGATTCTCCATTAGACATCTTCATTTGGATATTAATCAACAGCTCGTAAATGATTAAGTTGTTGATATTTCGCTGTTTAAAAGACAAACGTCCTCCTTATTGATGCTTTAATCACTGAAAATTCCTCCTTCTGTAGGAAAACTGTAAATAAATCAAATCTGTTTTCAAACTGACTTCCATAACTCATCTCCTATGTAAATGCTATCACCAAAATGTATCATCAAATAATCTGCTGCGAACAGAAACAAAAAATTGCGAAATCAACCATTTTCATATTGGTTTTTTTCTTCCTTTTCGAACATTCTTTGCACGCACATTCTTGTAATTTTGTATGTTCCAAGATTAAAGGTCGAATTCTACACCCTAGTAGGTGTTCGAAACGCTGTCCATCCATCTTGTCGAAAATTTTAGGGGAAAACCAAGCCACTCACTACTGTTATGCTACTGAATCATCGGGCTGGGGGTGTATGGAAATTTTAAGGTCGTGAAACCTGTACTAGATTTTCAAAGACTGTCATTCAAAGAGTTCAATGCCGATGAGCAACCTTCTAGAAGGTCGACTGTGAATAGGGAGGTTAAGGGATCAAGTTGCTCAGTGCTGATTCCCATCGCCCAGGGGTCACAACTATAAGTCGTGCAGTGGGCTCCCGGATAAAAGGTCGAACACCGCGCCCCACGTGCTTGAAGAATTGTTTTATATAAATTCCTCATAAGAATGCTACTTATTGCAATGGCTCTGATGGCACGACTTCAGAAAAAGTTTCTCAGATCACTGTAAATGAACTTCAAACAATCCTTTGTTTAAAAGTTTATAACATATGTATGTATAAAATTTGTCTTTATTATCGTTAATCTGACTTTAATTATGTTTATGACCCGCTTCGAAAAAGCACGCTATCTATTTTGATGCAAAAATTCTGAAATGTAGCCAAATGGTGAAATTGGCATCTGAATTACTACTCCACTCTCCAATTTTCCATAACCAGTCAATCAACAGGAGAAGAGCTTTAAAGCACAATGCAAATCTGGTCATAATGCGCCAAACCATATGCAGTATAGCCAAATTTGGCCATACTGCACATGATGGAGAATTTGTAGCCTAAATTGATTTAAAAGATTAAGTGTGGTGTTAAAATTACATATAAAACATCTTACAATATAAACAGATAGAACAAAGCAGAAATCTTATAGGAGGATACACTACCCCTTCTTTAAAAGTTTATAATATGTCTATGCATAAAGTTTCGTTCTTGTTATCATTATTCTGGCTTAATTATGTTTTTGTACAGCTTCGAAGAAAAGCTAAGGCTATTATGAGGTAAATCTCATGTTTTTGAAATGTAATCAAACGCGAAAATTTTCCAAGTCCAATTTTCGACTACCAGTCAATCAGGGAAGAGTTTTAAGGCGCAAAAGCCAAATCTGGCCATACTGCACCAGTTGGAGGTAAATCATGGTCGAGAATTCGTAACCAGCTTATTTAAAAGATTAAATGTGTTAAAATTACATATAAAACAGCTTATAGTCGAGAAATAGAAAAAAAAAACAGAATAAAGCAGAAGGTTCTAGGAAGGATAATCTAAAAGGGAATAAAGATCGCTGAGAAACTAGCGTCTATGGCACTCTCACTTTCTTAAAGAAGATTATTCCTAGAGGGTGAAGGATATTTGACTTTGTGGTGAAAGCTTATTAAGCCAGTTAACAGCTACGCTACAAGAGCAATTGCTTTTGTATTGTGGTCATGTTACTGGGCTGCGAACCACAAGGTCCCAGGTTCTATCCTCGCTCATGCCAAATCCACCACAACCTCAACAGATTAAATGTGCACCAGATTCTTGGGTATATACTACCTAAATAAAGAAGTAAAGCCTCTGAAGTGCACTATCTTGGTATATGCTATCTATGCTATACTTGTTATATTATACACTGCCTGAATAAGGGAAGAGAATATATTATACTCTATGTTATATTATCTATATGCTATATTATACTCTACCTGAATAAGGGAAGAGAATATATTATACTCTATGTTATATTATCTATATGCTATATTATACTCTACCTGAATAAGGGAAGAGAATATATTATACTCTATGTTATATTATACTCTACCTGAATAAGGGAAGAGGATATATTATACTCTATGTTATATTATCTATATATTATATTATACTCTACCTGAATAAGGGAAGAGAATATATTATACTCTATGTTATATTATCTATATGCTATATTATACTCTACCTGAATAAGGGAAGAGAATATATTATACTCTATGTTATATTATCTATATGCTATATTATACTCTACCTGAATAAGGGAAGAGGATATATTATACTCTATGTTATATTATCTATATGTTATATTATACTCTACCTGAATAAGGGAAGAGGATATATTATACTCTATGTTATATTATCTATATGTTATATTATACTCTACCTGAATAAGGGAAGAGAATATATTATACTCTATGTTATATTATCTATATGCTATATTATACTCTACCTGAATAAGGGAAGAGGATATATTATACTCTATGTTATATTATCTATATGTTATATTATACTCTACCTGAATAAGGGAAGAGAATATATTATACTCTATGTTATATTATCTATATGCTATATTATACTCTACCTGAATAAGGGAAGAGGATATATTATACTCTATGTTATATTATCTATATGTTATATTATACTCTACCTGAATAAGGGAAGAGAATATATTATACTCTATGTTATATTATCTATATGCTATATTATACTCTACCTGAATAAGGGAAGAGGATATATTATACTCTATGTTATATTATCTATATGTTATATTATACTCTACCTGAATAAGGGAAGAGGATATATTATACTCTATGTTATATTATCTATATGTTATATTATACTCTACCTGAATAAGGGAAGAGAATATATTATACTCTATGTTATATTATCTATATGTTATATTATACTCTACCTGAATAAGGGAAGAGGATATATTATACTCTATGTTATATTATCTATATGTTATATTATACTCTACCTGAAGAGAGGTGGACATTTGACTACAACAGATGAAATGTGCACCAGTCTCTCGACACTATATTACCGAAATAAAAAAAGAAATACCCCAGAATAGAAAAGGAAAGCCCCAACTGACTGACAGGGCGTCAAACTACTAACACGACGATTCTGTGGTGGAATTGAGTTTCGGAAATAGAAATCTCTCGTCCCAAAACTGAGGCCTTACAAATAGGCCCCCGTGTCCCTGTGTTTAATTTTAAACGTGTTAATCAGATACATTTTGATTACTTTTAAACTTACATGTCATATATTAAAAAAAGCTGAAAATCTCTATCAAGTTTGTATATTAATAATCCAATTCAAACAAATCCAACCTCTGACAGATTAAAATTCTCCTTCCTCCATAATTTCTTTTCGATTGAAAAAATTTCAAATTAGGAGAGTAATTTGAATCAAAATTAACATCTCCTAAACTAAAAAGGTTGTTGTTAGCTGCTTTTGCTAAGAAATTAAAAATAGAAAAAAATATTGGCTCCATTACATTTCAACTAGGGATTGCAATACCGGACCAAAATTTCAATACCGGTATTCGGTATTTTTTAAATCCTAATACCGGGATACCGGTTTTAATACCGGTATTAGAAATTTTTGAAAAAGAAAGAAAACACAGGTGTTTCTTTGTTTTATTTGCCAGTTTTGTTAGAGATAAATCACAAAAAAAAATGTAAATATCACTATTCAGTCTGTGGTACTATTACAAATTTTTGAAATGTGATCTTAAAAAAACATAATGTATCAATTGTACTGTCATTAAGCCTGAAAAGTAATTTTGTGTAAAAATTACCAGCTGTCGAAAACGCTCTTTCGGCAACTACGCTAGCTGGTGGTTCTGTTAGCAATGCGCGATATATTTTTTTCAAGTATTTACCTCTAAATCCCTCATCTTCAAATAAATCGATTTCTCGTCGGGTGGTTTTGGATAGAGCTGATTTCTTCATTGCATTTTGGTTCGTTGAAATTTATTTTATTTATCGCTAATTCTAATTTTGGTTCAAGAGACAATTTCTTTTCACTATCGACAGTAGTGACATCATAATTTTCGATAATTGAACCGAATTCTTCTGAATGTGGATAGGTTTGTGGGTAAAAAATTTTAAGAAAATTTACTATAAACTTAATCAGATTTGAACTGGTTATTTTCTTTTCTTCTTTTTCATTTTCATTTTTAAAATCATTATAATTATGTAAATACCATAAGACATTTTCTATTTCGGTATGCCTTTCTTCTTTGCGATTTTTCAATGTAATATATAATTTTTGTGCTGTGATGTGTGCTGTTCTTTCAGTGACTGCAACATGAAATTTATTGTTGCATTAGCTGTTATTAGAATCTCTCCGACATAATGCCTCAATAGTCAGTTTTATTGGAAGTAGAGCTGATATAGTTCTGGATATTAAGTCGAATTCACTATCTGAAAAAATAATTTACAGGTTTCAGTCGATTATTGCTTTTTGGATTGGATTTCTCAGTTTCAAAAATCGTTCCATCATTTGGAGTAAACTGTTACAACGTGTTTTAGAATCTAATATTAACATATATTCTGTTTTATTTTCAGTTAGTACATATTTTAGTAATATATCTTTTATAGGGGAACGTTTAAATATCTTAACAATTTTTCGAACTTTATAAATTATAGGAAGCAATTCTTGATAGGTTAATATTTCATCGTCATTAGGAATATCTTCTTCAACAATTACATTTTCATTATCTTCATTGTCAATATCACTCTCACTCTTACTCTCTTCAAAGTTGGAGTCCGAAGTTTCTATATCCACAGTATTTGGATTCTTCTGTTCTTTATTTTTTTGGTATAATACATCTATTACTCCTAATTGAATTCCATGTGCATAGAACAACTGCAGATTTGCACCAATCAACTTTCCAACTTTTTTCATAATTGTTGCTCCATCAGTCGTTATGGATACAATTTTTTCTTTCAGGGATAATCCGTGTTTCGCTAAATTAGATTTAAGCAATTAATTAAGCCATTAATTAGCTAATTAATTTCGCCCGTTAAGGAGACATAAAAACTAAAACGTATACTATTTTGCTATGTTCGCGATCCCTGAACATATAGTGGAGACAATTTTTAAAATTTCTAATAAATACCGAAAAACCGGTATTTAAACTTGTGAATACCGGTATTACAAAATTGTACAAATGGTTCAAAATACCGGTATTCGGTATCCCGGTATACCGGTATTGCAATCCCTAATTCCAACCTATGCAGGTAACACCATTTCGGAAAGCTCTTACTACGTAAGGTTCCATCTTTTTTCATCTTGGTCACTCCAAATCTTGTGAAGTAAGAAGAGGGAATGGCAGAAAAGGGGAGGGAAAATTCTACTTATGGGAATAAGCAGTCGATAACTAAGTTCTGAAGAGTCATACTTTCTAAGGGGAGAGAAACACGGACTGATAATGGCTAGTTTGTTTCTAACCTTAGTTCCATATTTTTTTCGCAAAGACTGGTTTTTCATATACATCTGATAGCTAAACCTGCAGCAGGATTATTCCTTTTTTTTATTTCTAAAAGAAGAAAGCTACCTTCACCAACAACAAATTGTCTAAAAGCCCTACTTCTAATTCTAATTTGATAAATTACTGGTACTTTTTTTTTTGCATATTTCCAACGAAAATACTCTTTCAATAAATAAAATCCTTTGTTTCCTTTATAAAAAACAGAAAAGTATTGCAATTCTTACTGAACACCATTAAAAGAGAATCCATCTTCTTAAGGTCATGCGAATTAATTTTTGTTAATTTCCTGTAAAATTGCAAGTGGTTTTATTTTTGAACTTTAGGTCATGAAATACGAAATACTCGCTCTCACAAAACTTCATTGTTGTTAAATTACAGGCTTTCTTTCCACTGTATGGAGCAATCCAGGAAGCTAAATTAGATTAAAGTGGTCAGATTGTTCTTGATATGCTGGATGACAATGGAATGTCCTTAACATGCACGGTCTGTTTCAATGAAAGTAGTGGCATGTTTAAAATTAATCTAAAGGCTTTCTCTCCAATTTATTTCATAATTTTTTTAATAGATTATTTGGCTATGTTTCTATAGTTTGAATTCGAATACATAAATATTTTTCTAAGTATGTTTTGAATTGAATAGAAAATATAAATTTGACGACCTTAAGGTGTACGTACACACTTGAAGATTTTTTTTTTTAATTTTAACTTTAAAAATCCAGTTTTTCACAATAGGTTATTTATATTTAAACTCATTTCAGTGAGAAAAAACCATATTATACTAATTATTAATTAATTAATTAATATTTAATGAGCTAGTCAGCCTATTTTTTGAAACATGATATCTTAAATTCTAATTTGTACAGACACACAATTCTAGTTGGAAATGATGCCTAATATTAGTCTTCATGTTGTCTTCTTCAAACAAGTTATAAAAATGTATTGTTTTTTTTAGACAATTTTTTCATCAACGATGAATAGAAAAAGCGAGATTTTTTCTGTCATTTTAACTTTTAAACAGCTATTAAAAATTTATTTCTCTAAATATAACTTTGATTGAGGCACAAAATATCCGCTATTTCATATAGATTATTTTGATATATAAATAACTGTATTTGGTTCATTTCTTGTTGAGTTATGATTGTTTGAATAGCATTTGCAACATAGTGGAAAAATATCATTCTTCATAAAATGAGTTTTAAAAACACCGTAACTAGAGTTTTTAATGAAAGCCCCTCAAGAAAAATAATTATAACTCGAGAAATATTTCGAATATTGGCAACATCTTGGTATCGTTTGAAAGCTAAAGGATCAGAGAACATCATTAAGCAATAAAAAAAAATTCGATATTTTGAACGATTTTCGAAGTTTCAAGTGTGTACATACACCTTAAAGAAATTATATGATTAATTCTGTTATAATATGAAAATCACTTTATATAGCTACCAAATAAATGTTATATTTGTTAAAAAATTTAACATTTAAAACTTCATTTTTGAATGAATGATCCTAATTCAAAATTCTTGGCCATCTTTTCTCTCTTTATTTTCTATTATGATTTAAATAGCTACACTCAGTATAAGATTATAAGAAGAGTCGGTAATATAAATTTGCAAAGTTTAACTTTATCGAGGAACTTAAAAACGTTTTTAGATAAAACGCTTATTTGTAAATAAGATGATATATTTGCTGAATGATAAAATCAAATTCCTACTTCCATATTCTACTGACATTTTACGACATATATTCTACTGACATTTCCAAAATCATTTCATTCAAAGAAGAAGTTGTTGTTAAAATAAAAAGATTTTACTTTGTTTCAATTTTTCAAATTTCTTTTGAACGCAATTATATAAAAAAAATCAAAATAGCTCATTCAATGTAATTTTTCTTGATATGTATTATAGTGTAAATCTCTTAGTTGGAAAAAATATATAACAAATGAAGATCTAGCTTTAAATATCCATAGTAATATAAAAATACTTACAAACTTTTCATGAGAAAATGCAATACTTTTAAGAACTTTATCAAAAAGATTTAAAGCCTATTAAAAAGAATGAACAAATGGGCCAAAATGAATTATTTCAAATATTAAATATTGTATAACATACATCTATAAATTCATCCCAAATTAAATTTATTTTCTCCCATACGAAAACTGCCAAGAGAGAATATTAAAATAATTTAAAAATTCAAAACAAAAGATTTTGACGAATTTATACATTTCAGATCTCCCCAACTCCAAACAGCACACTTTTAGAACAACGTCTCATTATGAAACCGATAACTCAAAAACACTTCGATCTAAACAGATGAAATTTGGCATATAATCTCTACTTCGAATTTGTAGAAATTTATTAAATTTTGAATAAAATCCATTGGAAATATTGCTACCCAAATACAATTTAAGAGACTAGCAACAAAATAAAAAAAGTTTAATGCACAAATTTATCATGTGTAAATTTGTATCAAATTTGGAGCCAAGTCGGTCAAGGGGTTAATCATCCGTCATTACATATACTTTTGCATACATATTAAACGTACGTTTATGAATGTACGTGCATGTATACGTTTATAATTCATAAACGCAATTATAAAGAAAATGGAATTTGATTCACAGTTCTGGCATCGAAATTGTAAATCCTTATCAGATTTCGAATCCATATATCGTTCTGCCAAATAAATTATCATTTAAGTATATCAAAGAGTTGACAGTCTGTCAGCTTGTTTCTTCTCATTCTTGTAGCTCACTTAGTCAACACAGTGACTTGAATATGTGAAATTTGGTATGTGATCTTATGATTACCATCATAGATTTGTGTTAAATTTTGGTCTTTACGACTTTCTGATACTTGTATCGTTTTCCTGATACTTCGATTTTCTTCAGACGATTAATCGCCAAAGATCATCTTATGCATAACTTGATATTCACGGTTTTCTCACTAAGATATTTTTAAGCATCAAATTTTGGTGGGAATAAAATATTGTATTATTTTTAATAATCATACATATATTCAATTTAATATGCATATAAACTATCCTAATAAAATCAATTACAGTTACATAATAATGCTAATAAATCGTAGCTATCCGATTTTTCTATCTTTTAACTTTGCGTCGTCTTTCTTAGTATTGTACTTACACTTTGCAATTAATCTTGCAAATTGCTCAAATTATGAGCACAATCTTTCTTTTTTTTGCTTTCAAAAGCGAAAGAAATTTATGCATTTAAATATTTTATGAAACAATGAAAACAATTAACATGGTTGTTAAAAATTATTCAAAAAAAAAACTTTTAAAAATCAAACTTTAGACAGAATTTATAAGGCAACTAAACCAGTGTCATTAAAATAAGAAATTTTAAAATTTTAAAACGCTGTTGAAAGGTAATTTTTTTTGCTGTAATATTGTCTGGATTCACATATAAAAATCCCTTAATTAATTAAAATTTCATAAAAATTGCACCAAGTTGCAGATCTTCACCACTCAAGTTATATTTGCTTCAAATTTAGTAGCGCTAGGTTAAATGGTTTTGCTTGAACAGAGGAAAATGTTTATGCATTTCTCTTTATTATTAGTATAAATAAAAAGAGATGAATGCATTCTTTATTTCAAAATTTAGATATTTTAGAAGTTGATCAATTAGAAACCGAGGTGATTAAATTTTGAAACAACAATTTGATTTCAGCTAAAAAAAATCAGACTGTTAAGAAATATAATTTTCCTTATAGTTCTATTTTCATAGTTTCCTCATTTTTCTATTCTGAAAAACATGCATTGAATTAAATTGTGTATGTTAATTATTCAAATCATGCAATTCTATAAAAATGTGAACTTAAAATTTCATTTATTTTCTCACAACTATTTAAATAAATAATTTAGGATCCTACAGATAAAAGAATATAAATAAAGCAATAAATAGAAAATTTGAGATTAAAAGAGTTACAAAAACATATGGCTTGTTAAAAGAATTTTTTAGTGTGAATTATCAAAAGTAATGTTTTAATGCGTTAGTTGATTATATTAGTTAGTTCAAAAATATAACAGCTTGCATTATTACCGATTTTCCTCAAAAGAATTAAAAATAACGTGTATATTACAAAACGGCGAATTTTTTTTATATATATGTAAATTAAAGAATTTAAGAATAGTATAAGATATTTTTCATTGAAGGTATGGGAACTGAATGTTTTTTGATCCATTATTTTGAAATAATTATTAATTAAAATAAATTTAAATGAAATAAATAAATAATTTAATTAAGATAAATAAAAGATAACCTTTCATGTATTTGTCTTAATTTCGATTATAGCAACATCTGAAGAATCGTCAATAAAATATTTCAATTCCTTCCTTGAAAGAAAGTCAAATAATTTTTTTAATCTATTAAAAAATCAACGTTTGAAATTCAGGAAATTCCCGATTTTGTAACCTCCAAAAATATACGATTATACTGTTGTTCTATATGAATAGCAACCACTTTATTAGATATATTTAATCTAAAATTAATGTTCTAAAACTAATGCATTAAAAAGTAATTGGTGCTGAACGGATAAATTAACAGATCTAATGATCAATTTGCAAAAATAAACTTTTGCTCACATTAACATCATTTGCATAAATTGTATTTTATTATTTTGTAAACCTAAAATCTTAAATGCAAATAAAGCGAAAACAAATTCTTAGTATTTTGTAAGAAATACATTTTAATAACAATTTTTCTATAACTATGCTACATGTAATTATAGCTTTTGAATCAGAATATGACATTATTCAGTTTTGGAGCATTGATGGATGTTTTGTGAACTTAAATATAATCTAAATTAAAATACAAATTCGTTTAAATATGTAAAATGAATATTATACTGCAAAATTTAAAAAAAGAATACCTAGATGCTTTCTTCATGCAATATTTCTAATTGTAGTAAAAATTCATTTAACTCTAAATGAAAAAAAGGACAAAATTTACACTTAAATATCACTAGAAATGATTTTTCAATAAAAGATTTTTAAAATAAGAAATTATTACCCAAAAAACATTTGAACGATATTTAGTTTAATACTTAGACATCTGAACTTTTTATAGATATTTTAAATGCATTTATTATTTTGTATATATATTAATTAAAAATTTATCTAAATTGACATGGTATAAATAATGCAAAATGATATAGTTGAAGCAATATAGTATGTATAAAAATAATATAAAGAAAATAACAGGAGATTGTAATTTTTTTTAAGTAAGCCGTAAATGTTAACCAAAAGTAATAGTGATAATAAAAACAAAATAACTATTATTTCATAACATTTTATTAGTTTATCAATAAATATTACTACGAAATTCAAAATATTGCAAGAATTAAATTAATAGATCACAAATTAAATAGGCATAAATATATTTAATTTCTCAAGTCAACAATAATATAATCGGTGCTAATAAGTTATATTTTTAAAAATTTACAAGAATGGAACGGAAATATTTTGCATACAAATTTAACTCTACAGTTATTCAAATATATTGAATTTTAAAAAAAGAATCACAAATTTAATAAAGAATTTAAAAAAAGATTTTACGAACATTCTAGATCAAAAAATATCATCACATAATGAAATTGTTAGTATTTTAAAACATTATACACTACTCAAAAACAATAATAAATAATGGAACATTTAATAAATCCAAGCTCATTAACATAATACTAATTAAATATTTTTTAAAAATCACAACTTTGAAATTCTGTCATGCAAAATTAATTGATTTCAGTAACACCAGTATGCCATACATTGTGCGATTCTTGTAATATGGCGTTCTGAATCAATTACTGCAAAACTAACAAAAGCTCATAAATTTAAAAAGAATTCCATTTAACAATAATGTTAAAAGGATGTGTCCTCTTTAGAATGTCAGAATTTTTGAGGATTAACTGCTCCGGAATTAGAAGAAACTAAATCACATCCATTTCAACAAGGAATGTTTTCAGATTGCAGTCATTGTGGTGACCAAAAAAAAATTGTTTGTCGTTGAAAAAATGAGAAAAGTTATTGCAGATTACAGCGTTGTACTTGATGTTCCCTACTCAGGATTGAACAAATCATCAGTTATTTCATTTAGGAGTGTCCATGATATTTTCACAATAGCATTCCGTATGGTTAGTGAACACAAACTTTTTAATTCTTTTCCCCATTTTTCTTTGTTTTCGAGCACGCCGCGGTGCGACGAAGGCATACAATGTCACCTGTTCTTTTTTCTTGGCTACACACCGCTCTTCGAGAGAATCACAGCAACCTGTGGATTCATCGCATCGGTGAATTATCGTGGCATGCGGCATGACTCTGAGATCCTCAGTCTGCAACTGAACGACTCTCGGCTGTGGCACACTGCACATGACCCTTCTCATGACACTGTCTACATGAGCGTTAGCTAGAGCTGATTTTGTTTTGTAGTCCAGTTTGGGCTTTGGTTCGACTAGAACTATAAGGCATGCGTATATGCATATGCAGAATATTTTGAAGCTCATAGTATAGACAGAAGAAGAATACATTGTACTAAAATTGATAATAAATTAATGATATCGTTTGAAAGAATTCTTCACACAACTTGTGAAAACTGTAATTTCACTAAATAAGCTCTAAAATATCTACATCAGGAATGAGGGAATTGTTTAAAATGTCCATGTATACCAAATCAATGAGAGATGTTTTACAGATGCCAACGTTGTCGACTTTTTGTAAAGACTGATGATTGTCTTTCGATGCTTTTTAACAGCAATCTGAGCAGTATGAGAGAATCATTCATACCAAACGGCAGATTAATATTCATCAAATCTTCTTACCAATGTAATCGAAAGAAACTTTTTGGGAATGGTCGTTGATTCCTGAAGCAATTAGATGAACACAACAAAAGATTACTGGATGAAGTTTCACCAACTATATGATGCACAATCGCCAACAAAGACTTCATGTGAAAGATGGCTTCAACGTTTTAGATCCAGAGGTCTTAGCAAAGATTATGATACATCTGACGATACTGGAGATATTAGGCCATAAATATTGCACTCGTCAGAAGTAATATCCAGAAACAAGATCAGCAATGAAAACACTCTCTTCTATAAAAGACTAATGGCAGCAAGGATCAACATCAACACAGCAGAGTGTCTAGACGACTCGCGGTGCGATCATAAATAAGCATCGGTTGATAAAGCGAAAACAGTCTGTTGAGAGTCGGAAATTCCAGTAGAGTATAAGAGGCAGCGGGTAATCCAGTATCATCGTTTGTATGGTGGTTATGCATGACAGGAATTGAAAATCGTTTTCGCTTTTAAATCACCTCTTTTGTGAGGGGAAGAGAGATAGTGAAAATTAAGTTACAGAACCGGCACACGGGGAAGAATTATAAAACTACTCAACGTCATTTTTCCCGCCCGGGAAGTCAAGGTCGATGCGTTAACCTTTTTTTTTATTATTATTATGTTTCCTTTTTTAATGTCGGATTTGCCGTCAGCCATTTTGCTAACAGCTGGGAGGAGTGGAAGGGTTGGATTTTCAGCAAAAAATGGGAGAACGAAACTGAACTCAAGTAAACGTCGATTATTGCAGACATGAAATGCAATAGTGAAAGGGTCATTGGCTAAACGAGCACGCGCGGCCTAACTTGTAAGAGGAAGGTGATAGCAATGCATAATCGTTGCCTCTGAAATAATTCAATGCTGTAGGTCAGTGTAATAATGTTCCGGATGTCGGTAAATCAACACGTGCAGGCATTAATTTAACTTGATTTAACTAACTGACTGATATTTGTTAAAATATAATGAGTGCTTTTAAATGCTTGGCTTGTGCGCTCTCGATTGTGTATGTCGAATAGTTATCGTAAATATATGCAGAAAAAGATTTAATTTCTTTTAAAGCTTCTATTTATAATTAGAAGGCATTTTAACAAAAGTTTATTCCATCTATTCCAGATTAGATTCCAAGATATTTGAAAATTTTAATTACTTTTCTTCACCAATGTTTTCACAGTTTGAACACGTAAACAGTTCTTAAATTCCTAAAAGTACATAAACTAGTTTGCCTTTTTTTTACGTATTGTCTGATTAGAATAACAACATGATTTTTAAACGCATTTTAGTAATCCGCATAATTTTTAAATAATTTTTCTTAAGTGATTTGACATTTTATTAATTTAAATTTCAATATAATTAGTCATAGAATAAAACGTAATTTCAATAAATTTTAATGCAAGCAATTACGCAATAATAGATAGTTTTGAAAATCGAAAGCAATAAAAAGGATGGATAGCAATACAAGAACTAAAGCATAACATAAATTGCGATTATAAGGCAACAAACTTTATTTACTTTAAAAGAAAAATCTAAATGCTGTTAAAACTTATCATTAAAAAAAATAATTTTAACTCAAGTGCTGCGTGGAAAACTTTCCTTTTTCTAAAAATAAGTGGGGGGGAGGGGGCAGTGTACTTTTTCTAAGTGCCATTAAGAAATTTTTAACGAATATCAGCAGCAAGAAAACTTTTTTTTAAAATGTGTACTTAAAAATCAAAATAATATTCAAGATATTTTTATATTCCTACGAACAAACTTTTTTTTTGTGGGTGTATATAAAAATTAAATACACGATATGAAGTCTAATATGTTTTCAATTTGTAATACTTAAAAAATAATAAAATGCCTTATATTTTTCCAAAGAAAATTAAATTTAACGAAGACCCCGATTGCGTAAACAAAAAATAACCTTATCCATCTCTATGTGCAATAACCTACAGATTTTGCATTAATTTAATTTGAAAATGCATTTAGAAAAAAAAATCATACTGAAAAGGAAATTTTTGTAAAAAGAAACAATTTTTAAGTTTAAACTACCAAAAAGATTCGTAGCATATAATTCTACAAAAAAAAAATCAGGAGCATTTATATCAAATACTAACATAATAAATGAAGAAAATGTCAAAAAAATTTATATAATGACTAAGTTATTTTCTGTTTACCTTCTGCTATAAAGTGAATGAATACTTGATCAAATTTATCTATTTTATATTTTTACTTAATTTTAGTTTAACAAAGTTTTAAAGGATCATTTTCAAAAAAATATTTTTTTCCGAATTTGAAAATCTAAACAACATCATATAGCGTTTATTAACATATTTATATCACTTTTCTTTCATTATATTTTAGAATGACAACTTTGAACACTTGACTTAAAAAAGATAAACTTGTTCTAAATAAGTAATTAATGGTTATTAAAATTTTTGAAATTTAAAAATTAAATTATTTGTTAAAAATTTCTAAAAATTTACTAACAAAAAATTTTTTCACAACACCAAACAAAATTTCAAACAAAAATTTTATAATTTTTTTTTAACTAACAAAAATTTCTTATCAAAAATAAAAGGACTGATATTTAGCGGTCTTTTAAAACGGTTTTTTTTTTTCAAGATTCCACTGCTTTTAATAATCGATAGAAAAATAAAAATAAAAAATTTTTAATCACTTGACACTATTTTATATTATTATCTCCTTTATTCATCAGTTAATTGTATGAAAATGGCATAATTTCGTAAAAATTCAATTTCCAATTACTTATTTCAAATTAAAATATTCTGTAATGTTTTGTGTGTTTAAATTTCTATACGTAACAGCAACAAATAAAGCAAGGTTGAAGGTTTATGCAGTTGCGTCAAAATAGAGGAAATCAATTCTATTTACAGGATTATGTTTAAATTCATAATTCTTTTTTCGCAATATTACGTAGTTTCAATGCAAGTGTTATTAAATTTTTAAAGAAAATTCTTTTGCATTTTTATTAATATCAGTATTAGAGACATAACCGCTTTAAAGTGAAAGTTATTATTCTAGGAATATTAGGTATTGCATAAAGGCTTTTCTAATGCAGCTTTCTTATGCAGATTCACAATACACATCACATATTTTATGAGTAGAAATAGTTTACAAAATATTTTTATTTAAAACATGATAAAATTCCTTTCTAGTTTTCAGAGATTGAAATGAAAATTATAATGACAATTATTATTCAAAAATTATAATTCATTTTAAATCAGATTTTCAATTCAAAAAATTTTATCATGTTACATTTTACTAAAAGAATATTTTAAGTAAAACGCATTATTGATTGAAAGATATATAACCTTTTCTATCACGAAAAAATAAAATTATTTTAAAAAATTATAGTCAGAAATATTTTTGCATTCAAAATCTGTAAACTCAAATATATAAGTTTTTGAGAAGGTGAATGTAGAAACGCAGAATTTGCAGCAAGAGTGAAATGTACTGCTTAATTTTTAAATTTTTTCTTTAGAAACTTTCCAAAATTATGAGAATAAATGTATAAATTATAAAAGTTTGAATTGTTTGAATGGCCAAAATTAAAGTATAATAAACAAAAACTATTACTTAACCTCATATTACCAAAATCTAAATAAAAACATGCTTAAAAAATTAAATTCAAAGCAAAATAACAAGAATGAAAGCTTAAATTTCTAAAACGATAATTTTTGCAAAATTGTTGCTCTTAAAAGCATTAAAAGCAAAACAAAATAACAAGAATAAAACTTAAATTTCTAAAACGATAGTTTTTGAAAAATTATTGTTCTTTAAAAAATTAAATGCGAACCAAAGTAACAAGAATAAAAACTAAATTTTGCAAACGACAGTTTTTTGCAAAAATTTTCCTCAAAAAATTAAAAACAAAGTAAAATAACAAGAATAAAGTTTTCATTTTGCAAATGATAACTTTTGCAAAATTATTGTTCTTTGAAAAATTAAAAACTAAGCAAAATAATAAGAATAAAGCTTAAATTTCTCAAACGATAGTTTTTGCAAAATTATTGTTCTTTAAAAAAAATTAAATGCAAAACAAAATAACAAGAATAAAGCTTAAATTTCTCAAATGACATTTCTGAAAAATTATTGTTCTAAATGGAGGCTTACCGCAGATATGCACGCAGTGAAATTGATTGCACCTGTATCTGGAAGGGCGTCGGAATGAAAATAATAACTTGCACACCTAGTCTTGCAAATTAGTAACTTTCATTTCAATATCATGCGAAATTTCTGATTTCACAGTTATTCTAATTATGAAGTAAATTTCATTTCTTTTAAGACACAGCTTCTAGTTACTGCACATAAAAGAAATGAATATTCTGACTTGCCAAGTATATTTAAGGTAAGCTTAAAGCTTATGTTTTTAAGCTTAATTTGTCTTGTCTTCTTGATTGCATCAGTTGTTGCATTCTATGTGCAATGATTTTCATATAAAACAATTTAGAGAAAAAATGTCAGTCTAAATTCATTGCAAGAATCATAAAATAATTCAATAAATTATTTAATGTCATCTACCATTGAGTCAAGTCAAAATGAACATTCACACATATGCATATAATTTTCAATCAAGAATCCTCACCGTTCTTGTTTCATATGTATTTTTTATTGATATAAACTCTCGCCTGAGATTACTTCATTTTATATTTTAAAAAATTTTCATTTTTTACGAGTTAATTTCTTTGAAAGAATAACATAATTAAGCATGAAGTGAAATTCTGATTTAAATAAGAGGAGAAATTCTTCCCTTCATTTCTGTGTATGCGAGCGTGTGTGCAATTAAACATGATGCGAAATTTTGACATTTTTCTCCCATGGCTGCCGAAATAAGAATTTAACTCTACCTTAAAACTTTAAAAATTATCTTTCCATTATACCAACATTACGCTCAGTTGTTCTTTTTTTCTTAATTTTTAAAAATATTTTTAATTTTATTTTAAAATAATATATTTCACTATTGTAAAGAAACTAATCATTTTCATTCTTTCCATGAATATTTCATTCTGGATTTTTCTTCCATTGTTGAAAATGAAGATATTCGACTTATCTTTCAGGGACAAATAGATTTCTGCTTTAAGCACGCTTTTGTTAAGTTTTTTTTTTTAATTAAGTTGCACTCACAGTAAAGGCTTAACAATTAAAACTAATCAATTTAATATTTTAAGCATGCTATTATTAAACTTTTTTTTAAATTTGTTTCACTTACAGTGAAGATTTAACAATTAAACCAATCAATTTAATAGTAATCAATGCTAAAAAAAAAGTTCGATCATATTTAAATAACTTCCAGAAGTAGTTTTTATATTAATACTCGCTACACATCTATCACAATTTAAAGTTTAAAAATGCTTTGTTGAGAAAGCCATTAACAACCAGCTATATAAAATATTAAATTAAAAATATTAGCTACCATCAATTCTATAGAACCAGTTAGTCGCCAAATGTGGCTAACATACAATATAATGCGTTTGATGTTTAATTCTGAAGTACAGTGAAATAAATCAGTTACACATTTTCTACCTCTTCTGTTGGTCAAAAATATGATAAAAGTTTCCAATTGTATCAGATTTTCTAATTTATATTGTCTAGACCACATGCTCAATTTCATTTACCTAGGTAATTTTTGTTTCTGAAATATAGAATTCATTCAATAGAATAGAGACTCACAAACGGGCGCAATTTTGACGTAAGACTTTGTCTAAAATTTATATATATAAAAATATATGGCATGGAAAACGTATTTATTATTTATTATCGAATGGCAACAGTCAAACATAAACAAACCATTATATGAATTTCAAATTGCTTCATTGAACGATTTCACAGCTGCATTGGATACAACGTTTTCAACAGAGCTGCAAAATATTATTAGAAATGTTCTGAAAACGGTTCGCTGTGTCATCAGAAAATCTATTCAATCAAAAGAAAGAAGATGTAAAATGGAATCAAGAAACAGAACTTCAAATAGAAAGCTTAATTGAGGTCAAAAATGGACTTAATCGTCGCCAGATAGGTAATCGCTATGATTTGTCAATGGAAATGAATGTTCCTATCCTCCATAACAATTATCTTAAAAATTGTCTTTTTTTTATTTTAAAGCTCAAATATTACCTTTGTAATTATGTCAGTTTCCTTTCCTATCATTTTCTCTTTACTTTTTATAATATTTTTCAACTTCATTTGATACACTATTTATAACATTACTATTAAATGTTATAACGTAATTCAAACTCATTCGTCAAAACATTCAATCGCGTTCTTTTATCAATCATTTATTATCTAGAAGGAGTTTTAATTTCGTAATATATAACTTTTTGATTTAAAGTAAAATAATTCATTTGAATTCATGTTTTTCAATCATTTCAAATAATAGGATAATTTTTTTAAAAAAAAAGCCATTTAATAGCCTAAAAAGTCAATAATGCAGACGACCAAACTGGTCATCAAAGACGGATAGTTTTAACAACAACTGCAATTTCAAGGCTTATTCCTGCCGTGCATTTCACTCGGCTAGCTCTTTCCATTTTTAAGTTATTATTTTACATTTACAAACATACACATTTTTTCAAAACTAGTTTCTTCTAACTGAGATAGGCCTGAGGCTCAATCATCATTATGAAAAGGTTGATTTTTTTTTTCTGATTATAACACTTCCTCTTGCTGTACTAGAAATGAAAAAAAGTAGTTCATATTGATGATTCACAATGATTCATTGATAGGACGACTAGGTTAACTGCCAGAAGCACTGTGACCGGAAACGTGGAGCACTGGGGAAAAAATGACATTGTTTCAGAAGCGAAAGTGGGAAACCAGCTTGACTCATCTGTCCTTGAGAAGGTTAATTAATGACGTTAAAGTTCGATTGATTCTCTTTTCAGATATTCTAAACTAATGAAAGAGATATCCTTATTAAATTGTAGTTTAAATTGCAACTAAAACAGCACTGGGGCAAACATACCAAAATATATGTTAAAATCTCGGCTAGACATTATTAATAGAAACCAGATGGGATGGTCTTTTCGGAACTTTCTCGTATAAAATCTCATAAAGGTGTTATCTCCCAAATACCGCAAAAAATTGCGGACCTACGGTTAAGCAGAGAACACTTTGCATGGCATCGGCGTACAATAGTTATAAAATACCAACTTTTAGTTTGAAATCAGAAATTTACTAAATCTATCGTCTAATCTTTGGCGAGTTTTTTTTTTTTTTTTTTTTTTTTTAAGATTAATTCCTAGCATGTGGTTAATAGTATCCGAATTTATGTTTAAGACGCGTTTTCCTCAACCAATTGAAATCAAAATTCGACACCGAAATATAATTACAGTCGCCAAATTGCTTAGCAAATATGATATATAATGTCATTCCATTTACATCTTCTGAAAGTACAGAGCGAACCCTTATTGGATTTGACTCGGAATTAGTATTTTGAACACTTTTTTTCCGACCGATCGAAAGCAACATTTGACACAGAACGGCAGTTATAGTCATAAGATCACATACCAAATTTCATCCATTTCGATCGCTGTGCTTATGAATTTTTGCATTTACATCCATGCCAAAATACAACTGACAAATGATTCACTCTTTGACAGATTTTGTTCAAACTTAAATAAGAATCTACATTTTGGATGTTAAATCACTGTACTAAATTTTACTTATCTAATTCTTTACATTTACTTTACATTTTTATCTAATTCTTTACATTTGCATTACTAATGGTGGTTCCCTGGCATTCGGCAGCCGGACAGACTTACTTTCTCAAAATAGATTAAATGAAGCAAAACTTGATAGAAATAAACAAATTTCTTGTATATACCATATACCAAATTTCATCCGTCTAGCTCACAGCTTTTATTAAGTTGTCATGTTCACAGTTAAGTGGACAAACAGACAGACATTCCAAAAATGGGTTTTTCGGACAAGAAGATCTCAAATTTGGAGATTCGTCATAAGAATCTCCAGCTGAACTTTGTTAACGATTACGATACTTTCTCTTTACTCACTTCGTAATCAAAAAGCTAAATAATAACATTAATTATAGATCAGGAAAAAGTTTACTTCGAAATTACTGCATATTATGTATCCGAGAAAACACACTCTTTATCTTTTTTTAGTGAATTACTGCATATAATGATTCAAGGAAGTAAGCTCTTTGTTACGTTTACTTTTAGTGAATTATTGCATATAATGTATCCAACCACTCTCTTAGTTATCTTCTTTTTTTTTCATAATTTTTAAAACGTAAATAAATGTTATTTTGAGAATATTTACAAAATGAAACGTCAAAGAATTATAAGGAAAATAATAAGCTAAAACAAAAAAAATTTAGACATTGCTATTATATTCTTAAAAAATTAAATTTCGAATCGACAAATAAAATTAAGAATATAACGCCGTATATGCATCAATGGAAAACTATGAAAGTAGTTCAATTTTCAAATAAAGAAATATACTTTAACAAATTCATAAAAAAATAGTTTTTTATAATTTATTCCAAATTAGAAAAAGTTACACCATGATGAAATGGGCATTATTAAAGAAGTATACTTTTAAATTTTAAAATGGTATTAAAATCATTTTTATGAAGGATTTAAATTTTTTGAGTATATCTATGAAAAACATAAAAACTTGTTTAATTTTTAATTACGCGAAATTTGTTACATTTGTTACTCCAAGGAGTTCACTGTGATTTTTTTCTCTTCTTTTAAGATATGATTATATAATTTCTTCAAGACTGGACAAAAATTGTAAACTTTCGTAAAGAACAATAACACAAAACTGAACAAGTTTAAAGGCTAAATTTTAATATGCGATCATTACACCAAAATTCTAGATCTGTGTCAATATTTTTTTACAAAATTCGTAAATCAGTTTATAAAGTTAAAAATTTCTAAGAACTTTTTTTATATCTTATGAAAAGCTGGTTGCTCTCTAATTATAATTACGATAATATAAAATATTTAATTTAACAAAGTAACATGAAATTATTTCATAAAAATAAATATGATAAACACTTACAAATAATCAGCCATTCCATATTTCAAATGTATCCAAAATATCAAAGAATTATAAACTTCACATATTTATATTAGCTAAAATTTGGTAAATAAAGCTTTTCCACTTTAAGAAGATCTTTTAAGATTTTCTTTTACAAGACTCTCGGACACTCGTCTAATTTTCATCTACCATAACTAGTTGCACCACCCTTTTCTATTCTCTTCAGAGTTCGAATTAGTTTGAAATTCAGAACTTTCAATCATGTTTTTTACCTTCTATTTTCCTGGGTGAAAATTCCCCTGCTAAGGTTAGCAATACATTGCGCAATAACTTTAGAAATTGTAAAATAATAATAGGTTTTATATATCAGTGGCAAATAGAAAAATAACGAAATTGATTTACAAGTCAAAGGAATTTTCTTTTTTCCTACTTAAGTTTAAAAGATTTTGAAGGAAGTATTGTTTAAACAGGTTTTAAATAATAGTTTTGATCTTTGATCAGCATTAATAAAAAAAGTTTCTTTTTATTAATGCAAATTTTAAATCTTTGTTATTTATAAAAATGCCGAGAAAATTTTTTTCCATAATTGCTATACATTCTCTTGTTTTATGAAAAACTAACAATCATTCCTTTTTCATATCTAGAAAAAGTCTTAAGTAATTTTTCTTTTTTGCTGACTCAAATAGGAAATAATTTAATTTTTTCTCGTTAATTTTTAATTAAAATGGTAAAAAAATTTAAATAACATTTGTTGTTAAATAAATAAATTGTGGCAATGTATTTTTCTATATAAAGAATGTAATGAATATATTAGTCTGAATAGCTCTAAAATATTCCACGTCCTTACATCTTTTGATGTTAAAATTTGATGTTAAAATGAATATCAACTTGTGCGTATTGGTAACTATTTATACTAAAAAAAATATTGCCTTGTATGCGTCATATCAAAATCAATGCATAGTTGAAACTATTGCAGGCAACTTTATTCCTGACAGTTTAAAGGAAAATTAGTACATGAAAAACTTGATTCTGACAGTTGATGAAGAAAGTGGAAACGATTAATTTAAGAAAAAAATTATGTGAAGTACTTTTTTTCGGAATTTCTTTCTTAAATATATTCATTTTTTTAGGCAAAATACACATAGACAAAATAACATAATAGCCGCAATATTCAATTTCGACAGATTTTGAAGAATTGCGTTGTCACGCAAGTTTTCGAATCTGAAAAATTAATTTTCGAAATTATTTATGTTTGCTGCTGTTATGTAAAAATGGCAATAAGACTGTATATAAAGCATCAATTAGCCGCACTTATAGACCAATTAGTTCACTAATATTGAATTATAAATTGAAGGAGGGAAAAATGAAAATAATTAAAACAAAAAAGATTATTCTTTCCAGTAAACTGATAAAAATATTAATTAAATTCATTCTCTTTTTTTTCATATTGAAAATAAGTCAATAAATTAACAAAAAAATCACTTCATTTCAAGGATAATTTGAATTTCGCAACTGTGCGTAAACTTCCAAATTGAAAAGAAAAAATATTTGTTTTTAAAAACTTTTTTTGTAACATTTGGGATTATTTTGCCTTGCATTTCACCATTACATCTTATTAGGAATGTGATTTTTTAATCTAATTTCATAACCAAACTATTTCAAATCTCGTAAATCTACTAACTGCATAAACTATTGATATACCTAAAGAAAAAGTTATACTTATTTTGAAAATTAAAGTAAAAGCTGCCGGCTTTTAAAAAATAAAGCAAAATTACTGACTCATAAAACGATAGCATTCCTTTTCATGATGCATTGAATTCTATTCATATAATCACACATATAATCACATTCATATACATCACAAACCTCACGCAACAATGCAGGAAACGAAACTGAACTTATCCGCTCAGAGATAATTGTAAGATAGAACAGCAATTGGATAGTCGTTAAGTAATTGAGCACGCACGATCTAACAAATCGAGAGTCATGGTGACTCATTATCAAAATTTTATTTTTTTCATAATCTTTACACGTAGTGCCTATAATTATATAGATTATATTTGATGATCGTGTAATTGGAAAACTATACACAACTTAAGACAATTATCTAGAATCCTTCAAATGGTTGTATCAATGACCACCATGTTTTAATGTTATATTGTATTTTTCATTATGGCAGTAGCGTTTGGTGGCAAGTAGAAAGCCTCTTGAGTACATCCAGAAATGGTGGTAAACAGCCAATCAGATCTCACTTACGCAGTAGAAGAACAATGAGCATCCATCTTTTTATCTGCATACCCTTTTTAAAAATCGCAAGAATCATCTTAACTGTCTATAAAGTAAAAAAACTAACTATCTAACTATAAAGTCACTGTTACTTTGGCCAGTGACTGTCGCAATATAAGTTAGACTTTAAAAAGGAGTCGATTCATGCTTACATGATACACGTAAAAAATTTAGTTTCAATTTAGTTTTGATACAAATAGCTGTCAGAAAGAATAAAAATGTGATTTCTCAATACAGTGTAAAAGAAAGTGCAATTACTGTTCGTTTCAGTATTCTGAGACGACCACTTTTCGACGATTTTATCTCATGAAAGGTAGAGACGCGGAAAGATTAGCACATTTCCTAAATTCTTTTTCATTATTTGACCTTAATTTTCGCCCTATTAGAAACTATTTTGTTCATTTTTTTTCACCTGTATGTGAATATCATGTTGTTTCCGATCATATTATTTTAATTCAGTTTGCGAGTAATCCGAGTTTATTTTATCATTAAATGTAAACATCTCCTCCTTTTATCTTTTCTCTCACCCCTGTTTTGACAAATTAAACCCATCCTAACGCATGCGCAAAAGCGCGAAGGGTTTTAGAATCAGTTGTCAAACAATAGGTAAGATGATCAATCATGTCTGTTATGACACGTGTTTGGACTTTTTAAGAAAACAATTTAAAAATTACGCTAAAATGATTTAAATTATTTCAAAATTAATTCAATCAGCAATTTGAAGAAAGGAACAAGCAACAACAGCCTTGTCACTTTAAAATATTATAAAAAAATGTACTGAAATCAGGAGTCATGTATTCAATGAGAACCATATCGTATCATCCAATAAAACCAAAAAAAAAATCAAGAGTGTTAATATCATTATATTTTCGATACGTTACTTGGCGTGTTTATATAAACCATCTATACACGATACAACCGAAAATTTATGTGTGTTTGTAGAATTGAAGTCATATCGTCAATATTATATTAAAATGTCATATGTCAATCTTTAAAAAAAAACATTTGGTTTATCTATACAGGTTAACAGAACATTCTATGTAAATTAAACACAAGCGCTCTTAAAAAATTGTTAAGAATACATGACTATTTAGATTGTCATAATATGTCATAAATATTGCCATCTTATAGTTCAAAACTTCGTCAGATTTTTCGTGAATGTTACGACCGGTACAATAAGGATATTCTAAATCCTATTCTAAAAAAGAAATATTCGTAAAATTGGGGGATGCTTTCAAAAAATTAAATTACGACAAAACAATTTTATAGCTTTGCTTTAGCTTTCAAAGTGTTAAGTTCTTTTTTTAGTAATTTTTAGATGTCTATCTTCACTAGCCATTGAATAAAAAAATCCTTTCAATCACAATGTGAGTTATTTACTTTTAAAGCTAAATCCTTGAATAAATATTTTCTAGAAGCAAATAGTATTATTTTTTTTAACTTCTTTGCTTCAAATTGCTCATCAGACGTGAACTATAAATTGTGAAATACTTAGAAAACTTACTTAATCACAAGTTTTCAGTCAAAATGGGAACCAGGAAATAATTATAACAGATAAAGAAGAAATGCTTTTTGTAAAGATTCTTCAAAAGAGAATACTAAATTGATTTTTTTTATTCAGACAAAAAAAAGATGTTTTGTTTGTAATCTATGGATACCATTGAGAATGGTAATATTTCAGTATTTCCTTGTGTGGGTGAAAGTTCGTGAACTTTGACATTTATAAGAAAAGGTTTAAAGGCATAATAACGACTACTATAATCGAAAACAAACCCAAAGGATGAATAGAACTGAACAAAGATAACCAATCTGTGAGAGAATAGTTGGAAAATTAAAAACTATTGAATAGTGGGCTTCCCGAATCTTTCTCGCATATTCTCCACTAAAGATCCTCCCGCATAAAATTGTGTACCTTGGGTAAGACCACGACTGCCTTGCATTACATTGGCGAACAATAGTTACAAAATGCAGATCTTTAATTGAATCTAGCGTTTTAACTGAATCTATCGTGCGAACATGCATTTTGCGCGTCTTTGTGTCGACTAATAAAAAGCAAAATTTGACTCAGAACTTAAACTTTAGTTATAAAATAAAATTTTCGTATGTGATTTTATAAGATATTGCGTTTCTCAATTGACTCGTTCTACGTGTTTGAAAATATAAAGAAACAGATAATCAATTTCTTGATAAAATGCGTTCAAATTCTGATAATAATCTACACTTGAATGTTAAAATTGTGCGCCAAATTTTATCCATCTTTCTTTCTTTCTTTCTTTATACCGTAGAATACTCCCGAATTTGGAATCTCTAGAGTTCTCTGTCATTTGAATTTGCATACGTGGAAAGATTTAATTGAGAGAAAAAAAAAATACATACTGAACACAAAATAACGCTACAACAACTGTACACAATATAATTATGAAAAAAGGAATTTCGGGTGGGGAATTCATGGATGTTGGTGAAAAATTAAAATTACTTAGAGAGAAGTTTTGGTTGAGGAAGTCCATGAAACAAATTATACTAAGCGCGGATCTGAGAAAATGAGATCTTCGTTGTCTTACAGAAAATCCACAAGATTTCTGGTTTTGACTTCGGACGTTTTGTTTATCAATATTCCACGAGATTCCTTCAAGGTCGTGTATAGATTAGCTAAGGCGAAAAAGAGTGGCGAGAGAGAAATAAGGTAAAATGAAGTGATCCGCACAGCCTCAGTGGTCCGAATCTTTGATATGAAACTGCTATAAGTATGAATGGAATAGGCCATGACCAGTTACAAAGTTTATATTTTTCCTGTTCCATGTTTCTGAATCAGGGGAAACTTTGAGTATGATTTGTTAAATATTTCTTCAATAGTTATCACTTTCTTCTTAGCATCGCGGAAAGCATGATTTATTTGGCACGCTTTTAAAAAAAGTTCTTGGAACAAGATATGTACGGTGTAACTTATAAAAAAAGACCTGCTTGAACGAGGAATTTGCTGTCTTATTTACGTCACGTATGCTTTAATCATTCTTAACTAAATAGAAATGTGGCTGAATAGTTAGATTAAGTTTAGTTCTATAACTAGTTATATTTAGTTTAGTTATATTAACGTCCCGTTTTAAAGCGACGCTAGGCTATTTTGGGACGGACCTCGTTTTGATTAATTCGGTCAGATGACGAAAAGACACCTGAGCTGGTACCCCCTCTCCACACTTCCACATCACATCAGCGGGAGGACGTTTGGCCTCGACGGATTTAACGTGCTCCATACCCGCTTACTCGACGGTTCTTCGGTGGAATCGGGTCTCGAACCTGAAGCCCTCCGGTTTCGAAGCCGAGACTTTACAACAAGGCCACTGCGCCCCTGTGGCTGAATAGAATCATTTGCATTTCCTGTGCTATTGAGCTTGAGGATGAGAATGCGCAGATCGCCTTTAAGTTGCTCATTGTTTCTCCATATTTCAAAGTTGTTGCTGAATTCCCCAGCTCGTTTACATGCTTCCCAAAAGACTTAACAGCTCAGCCTAAAGTACAGAATTCTTTCGTTCAATTTATCGAGCCATTGAAGGAAAAATTGGTTGTTTTTGGAAGGCGCAGAAGGCAAAGCTAATTTGTCTCACCGTTTTGGATCCTTCTGTAAAAATATCAGTCTTGTTTGAAAGTTGAAATTCTTGTTAGAGAGAAAATCTCTCTTCAAGTAGGAAGTCTGAAAAATGGATTTTCGTATGAGAGCATTTGGTCTCAAATTTTTCAAGATGAAATGTTAAATTCAGGAAATGACTAAGCAATTTAAGATGACTTGTTGTAACATAGATTGGAAGATTCCCATCGGTTGTAACATGAAATGGAAGATTCCCATTGGTGAGTTGAAATGCGGAATGCACCGGAAATGTTGGGGAAAATTCTCTGTATAGGATTTAGGACTTTTGATTGTCAAGAGAGAGAGAGAAAGAGAAAGGATAGGACAAAGCTGATGCTCCAAGAAGAATCATTCTCTCAGCAACAATGAGATAAATATGACACCTGCTTTCTTTTTTCAATTCCCTATCAAGCTAGCAATTCTGCTGTGATTTTGATGTAAAAGAGTCTTCTTGATTTTAATGCTGAGGAGGTGAGAGACGCAGTTAAGTTTGTTAACAATCGTAACACAGTAAAATTTTAATGATTGCTGGCATTTGATAATTATGTTATTCCTTTTACTTGTTTTCCGTTGCTTGATTTGCTAATTAAGATATTGCATGATTTTTTTTATAGAAATTTCATTACATTTTGTATTTATCGAGTTTCCTATACTCGAACAACCAGTCAGACAGATTTAATCCCTGTCAATGAATTTTGTTCAAAATTTGTGAGAAATGTAAAAATTTGGCGTTAAATTCATTTACCAAGTTGCATCCATCTAGCTCCATCGAATTTGAGTCATCCAGACAGGCGAACAGTATTTAGTTGTTTGTAGTTGTCTTTTATTTATCCTGGTCACTGAAAAATAGACAATGTCAAAAATATGTTTTCCGAACTCGGTTATAACTGAAACGTCGAGATTCGTCAAAGTCTCAAGTTTGAATCTTTTGACGAATACAAAACTTGCTCTTTCTATACGTCGTGTACGAGATGCTTAAAATGGCAGTAAAATAACTGAAAGCCTTAACTATTGTTCAAGAGAATCTCCCCACCCTTTGGTTGCTATTGCATTCTGTTACCATATGCATTTGTCTACTACAAAATTCCTAATATCTGGGTTAAAAGGTCATGATTGTTTCTAGACAATATAGTGATTCTATAAGAATGCAATTCTTCACCTTAAATACTGCTTTTTTGTGTGTGTGTGGAATCTTTTTATTATTTTTTACAGAACTACTACTGGAATGCAAGCTGATATTGTAAAAGTTGTTTTTCAGCAGAAGTGTTGTTATTGCCGAGAAGCAATAGATTTCTCAATTAGGCTCAACAATTCAATTAGGCTGGACAACGTAACAAAAAAATATTAATACACACTTAAATAAAAGACAAATTAATAACTGAAACTGCTTTAAATTCAAGTTATTGTTAGCTCTCACAGAATAATTGAAATATTTAGTGGTTCTTCTTATAGAAATACTACCTTTCTGCATATGTGTCATCTAAATGCGACACTTCTGTAAGAAAATTAGAATTAGATTAAAGAAATAAACTCGTATTTCATTTGAAGATCAACACGTATTTTAAGCATCTTCTGACTTTTTATTTTGAATATCTTTAGATCTATTTGAAAACACCCAGTTTTAAGCTCTAAACCATTTTATTTCATCAATTCCAATTCCATGATTTGAAAATTATTATTAAAAGATCAATCTGTAAAAATTTTCATATATTTCATGTCATGCGTTCATATTCTTTCTACACTAGCTGATTTTAATGACCATTTAAATGTTGATGTACTTAGTTTTTCAAATAAATCTCTTTTGTATTATCTTGTAAAAATCTAACTCTCATACAATTTGAATTTATCTTCTTTTTTTTTCCCCTTAATCAAAAACATTGCTTAAAATTATTCAAAAGAATTTTTTAATGTCAAAATTCAAGAAAAAAATTGCAATTAGATTTATATAATTATAAAGACAATATTTTTTTAGCTTTAAAATAGTATAAAATAATTTTTGTCATCAAAATTTTTGGATATTATTACTTTAAAAAATCTCGTTTAATAATTAATTGAAATTTCAAAAAATATTGCATATAGATTCATATTTCCATCCTACAAAATATATTTGCTTCTAATTTGGTGGTTTCACATCAAATGGTCTAATTTATAAAATACTAACAAATACTTGCATATTCTCCTTTATTTTTAACAGATATTCTTAAGAGTTTTTTTTTTCTTCCTCTCGGAATCGGAAAATTTATCAATATTTTATATCATTTCATTGTACACCTCTTTTTATTTCCCTTAAAAATGAGAAATCTTTCTTTCATTTACTGAGTTTTACTCTAGTCATAAAATGCAATTTTTCTCCACTTAATTCTGTTGAATTTAAATAAACCTTACTATGTTCTGCATCTAAAAGTAATTTATGCTTCAAACTAGTTTATATATCCGGCATTGCTTAGGATTAAAATATTTTCGGGTCTAATATTTTTAATGAAAAACAACCTTTACATAAAATAATTATAATACACAAAATCCTTGAATTCATGGAAACGTTTTTAATTAAAATGAAAATATGATTTGCACCAGACGACTTTTAAAACCCAATGATGGCTAAATTTCTCCATATCAATAAACCTAACTAATATTTTTTATTGATATAAATTGTTAATAGTCTCTTGTGTTTTTTTTTTTTTTGTTTTTGTTTTTTAACTTTTCTTTTAATTTTCTTTCAGAGTTTTGCTAATGTTTCTGATAATATTTCTTGTTCTTCAATAACCAAAAATATTATACAAATAAAAAAAGTGCGTTTTAACACTAATAAAAGACATTTCAAATATATATTTTTTAAAAAAAAGCGAAAATATCAAAAAATAAAGGTTGATTATCTCAAAGTCTTACCATTGTCTAGGAATGGAGTTTCTACACATTTACTTTTTTAACCGTCTACACGGTTTCAATTACTTATTAAATTTTAATGTATTGATAATTAAAGCATTGAAAATTAAAGGAAAAATTATACAGAAATAAAAAAACAATCAAAAAGAATTTTTCTTTGCATTTTGCGATAATATAAAATTAGTTTTTGTGAAATAGTTTTTTCCGAAGTTACTGAAGAAAAACTTCAAAATTTCGTTTAGTTTCTAACTAATCGACTTTTTAATTCATTTCTGTACTCTAAAAAGTTGATAATATATATATATATATATATATATATATATATATATTCCGTCTTAATTAAGACAAATTAGATGAATTCGGCTCAGTTGTTTTTGAAGAAATATGATATTAGAATACATGCATAATATATATATATATATATATATATATATATATATATATATATATATATATACTAAAGTATTAGAATCAAGTTAATAGGAAAAACAAAAATCAAATAAAAATTAAACCAAAAAAATTATTAAAAAAATATTAAAAAAGAATCCGGCCTGAAGACTTTTTCAAGGGTCACCCTCAGACAGGGATTCAAATAAAGGGATTTTTTCTGTGAGGACATACAGACATAAGTCTAATAATGATTCCTCGTGACCCGAAAATCCCCTGAAATTATGCTCAAGAGATATACCATTTTAACAGAAAGGAAATACAAAATAACAAATTAGAAAAAAATAACCACAAAGTAAAAATACAATAAAAACAATAACAATAAAAACAAAAACAGCATTAAAATTAAAATTAAAATTAAAAACGAAAAGGCCAGAACATACCATCCAACAGTGAAGGAAACTTTAAACAATCGTTTGTGATTTCCTGTTTTAAAAAAAGTTAACGGTAAATTATGTAAACAGAGGTAGGCACCCAGCGCCATCTATTGAGTGATCCAATATGTAAGTAAAGTTCTATTTTTATTTAAGCCAAAAGATTAATCCCAAACCACACCTTGTTTAATTAAAAAATTGACATTACAGTAATTTCTAGGAAAATCATTTTTAATTAAATTTTTAAGGAGGATATTTGATGCTTCAATACAAGAATTTTTATTATTGCAAACCCTTTTGATCCTGTTAACTTAGAGAAAATTAGATTTTTGAAAATTTTAGAGTTTAGATTGGAATGGTAGTTACATAGTTTTGTTATTTTAAAGTTGAAATCATCCCTTTTATCGTATATACCAACTATTGTTTTATCATTAGCAATTTCGATTTTTAAATCCAGAAAGGTAGCCTCAAGTTGATTTTTATTTGTATCTTTTAGAATTAAATCTTTTGGATAGCAATTAGTAATAATATTAATATTGTCGAAGTTAATCAAAAGTAGGTCATCAATATATCTCCACCCGTTTATTAAATTATATTTAATTATTTTTTTCTCATAGTAATGCAGGAAAATATTAGCTAAAGCACTTGAGAAAGCTGTCCCCATTGGAATGCCCTTGACTTGTTTATAAAAATTAATACCATTAAACACGTAATTTTCAGTAATATTAATATATATATATATATATATATACACCGAGTGCGTTAAAAGATGTATACACACTTTGAACCCTCGTAGAAACTATATTTCTCGTGCTACAAGGTTCAATTTCTGGGAGACAGTAACGTTATCTTTCTTCAACGGGTGGCAGTAGAATTGTCGCTAAAAGTACCTAACAATGCTTGCTGATTTCATATTCCCTGCCATTCGTGCATTATACAGTAATGACAAGTTTTATTTCCAAAAAGATGGAGCTCACCACACTATCATCGCGACGCACGAGCATACCTGGATAAAAATTGGCCAGTCCAAAGAATAGGACGCAAAGGTGACATTCGAGTTTCCTCCACGCTCTGTAGACTTTATGCCGCTGGATTACTTCTTATGGGGCACAGTAAAAGATGAGGTGTACAAACGTTAACCAAGTAACCTAGACACACTTTGGAAGGAAATTCAAGTGGTGTGCGTAGAGATCCCATTGAACACGTTGGTACGATGTACGGAATCTGTGTGACTCGTACACAGCAATATATTCATGCTGAAGGCCGTGATTTTGAACAGTAATCACATTTGCATAAGAAAGTGCATTTATGTTTCAAATTTAACTTTAAGCATTCCATTTCCAGCAATTGAACCTTGTAGAAGGGAACATAAATCTTCTATGATGGTTCAAAGTGTATATACATTTTTTGACGCACCCTTTATATATATATATATCTGGAAACTTAGAACTTCTGAACTTAGCTGCTAAAACAAGTAGAGAAAAACTTTTCAAATGAATCAGACAGACATATAAAATGATAAATTAATTTTGTCACATTTATATGTGTTTTTTTTATAAGAACATCCTGTTCCGAATGAGGATGTGGTTTTTCACGTGGTGGGGGTAGGGAGGTATGCTCTCCTATGTTCTACTTTTAATCTTTGACACCTGTAGAGAATGATAAAGAGCGAAAAAGAAGAGTTCAGTCATCAAAATCTAAAAGCCTTGAAGGGAAAAAGTTGTCTGTTCTATACAGAAAGGTCTTTCGATTGCTTCGAAAAACGGAAATTGTAACGATATAATGATAGCTTTCAAGCCTGTTGAATAATAAGGAATAAAAAGTAGGAAGACCCTTATATAGTCTTGGTTTTCGCACTTCCTATTCATGCATAATAATTTAAATCCAAAAAAAAGTGTGAGAAAAAATTCTACTAAGGTATAAAAGTGCAGACTAATTTTTTAAAGTTTTTCGCTAATTTTCAATAGGAAAAAATAATTGACAATTAGATTAAATTGTCATAACAGTGGCCTGTTTTAAGTATACGTTAAATAAAACATTGAGTACTTTTTAGAAAATTTTGAAAGATTGTTTTTACAGAAATATTGGTTTTTCTGTTAGTTTTGTAAAAAGTATTAGCATAATGAAATATATATATATATATTTCGGTAATAAACCTCCCTAATACTGTATATTCTCCCTTATATTTTAATAATCATATGAATATTCAAAATTATTTTGCATCTAATTAACAAGCCGTTTTGACCTCAGTTTATTGGTCGGGAATATATTAAATTGCGCTTAATTTAAATTGAATATCTTATCGTTAATGGTCCCGTAAATAAATTTTTTTTAATTCTTATTTTAATAAATTTATTTTTGTTCTATTCTTTGTATGTGCAGGACAATTCCTAAAGGAGGCAAGTCGCATGTTAACCTTCCATTGGGCGCAACTAATTTGTGAGATGAAATCACATTAATTGAATACTCATACGAAATATACTCAAATGTAAGTGAAAAGTTCTGTTTAATATGTTTTTTTAACATGCATTCAAAAATTGCATTAATTGAGTGCATTAATCTCTTAGATGAATTGCGCCCGATCGTGTTAGGATTTGGATTGCGCCCGACGGAAGGTTAAAGACTTGTATATAGACGGGTAAGACTTGTATAAAGTATTTTTAAAGACTCTTATGACCAAGACTTGTATATAGGCATGGTAAAATCTTGCATATGGTAAAGACTTGTACTTGTATAAAGTATTTTTAAAGACTCTTATGGCCAAGACTTGTATATAGGCATGGTAAAATCTTGCATATGGTAAAGACTTGTACTTGTATAAAGTATTTTTAAAAGACTTTATCTTGATAAATTTATTTTTGTTCTATTCTTTGTGTGCATAACAATTTCTAATAATTCATTTCTTCTCAAGTCACACGGTGTAATTATCCATGCCATCTAACATTTTATTCTACATTATTTTGAATCGGTCTGCAACTTTAATTCCTAACACAATATTCACAGTTGATTAAAAATATTACAATGGTGCAACGCATTTTAAACATATTGCAAAATTAAATCATGTTGACCTGAGTAAAAACCTTTATATAAAAATGACTGAATAGCAAACATAATTATTCCCTTTCAACAAAATCTTCTTTCTGCCAATGGATGAGAATTTTCAGAAGCAATGATAATGGTTTGATTCTCATCAAAATCAAATGAAAAACTTTGCTCCAAATTAAACATTAAAATATTTTAAAATTTATGAAAACTGAGAAAAAAGCTACACGATTATCAAATCGGTGTCACTGAAAATATAGAAATTTGTTTAAGCTTGCATTTTAGTATGGCGAAAAACAGTTTTTGTGCAATAACATTTCTGGGGAATACTAATGAAAAACCAAAAAAATTGCTTAATTTTTAATTGAAGAAAATTATAAAAGTTCTAAACTATCATTCTAACCAATCTTGAGCAGATTAATATTAAATTTGGCCCTTCAAGGTCAAACGCTCTGTAAATGCACAAAGAGAATCGCCTATATTTGCTCAATTATTAGTAGATATCATACACTGAAGTGCCAGAAAAACTGGTACAGCAATATAATATCGTGTAGAGCCCCCACGAACACGCAGAAGTGCCCCAATACGGCATGGCATGGATTCAACAAATTTGTGAAGATATTCTGAAGACAGTTCGCACCATGAATCCTGCAAAGAAATCCGCAAAGCCATGGAACGCGAGGTGGTGGAGTTCTAAGGACTGCACTTTTCAAAACATCCCAGGTATGCCCGATAATGTTCATGTCAAGGGAATTAGGTGGCCAAGACAGGGAACGAAGTTCAGAAGAGTGCTCCTCAAGCCACTCGGTAACTACTGTAGACCTGTGGGGTAGCGCATTATCCTGTTGGTATTGTCCACATTCGTCAGAATGTACACAGAACATGAATGGATGCAGGTGGTCAGAAAGGATGTTAACGTACCGCTGATCTATCATGCTCTAATCTAGACGTATCAACGATCCTATTTCATGCCATCACAGAGTCTCTACTAAATTTGAACAATTCTTTGTAGGCAACAGGGATCCATGGATTCATGGGGTTTTCTCCATACCCATACACTGTCATCCACCCGATACAATTGGAAACGTGACTCGTCGGAGCAGACAACGTTTTCCAATCATTAAGAGTCCAATGACGGTATTGGAGAGCCCAGGAAAGGCGCAGAGCTTTGTGCCGCTGAGTCAACAATAGTACACGAGATGGTCTGAGGCTGCGAAAGCCCATATCAATTAGGGTACGTTGCCCAATGCGTACACTGACACTTGTTGATGGCCTGCATTCAAATCCGCAGCAATTTGAGGAAGTGTTGAACGTCTATTTTGTGAAGCGATTCTTTTCAGAAGTCGATGATCTCGTTTTGTCAAAGTCTTTTTTCGGCCGCACCGCTGTCGGAGATTTAAAGTTTTACACGAAACCTAATATTCGCGGACATCCTTTAAATGGTGGTAAGCATAAATCCAAATTTCATCGCTACTTCGGAAATGCTCTGCTCCATCTCTCGTGTGTCGACGATTAGTCCCCGTTGAAAATCCCTTAAATCCTGATAACCTGCCATTGTAACAGCAAGATTCGATTTAATAGTCTTTTCAGACATCTGTTATATAAGCACTGCCGACCGCATTGCATTACGCTGATTGGTTGAACACCACCATTATTTGCATACGACCTGCTATACCAGTTTTTCTGGCTCTTCAGTGTACATACATGATTAAAATGTATATCTATAGAAAACCAGTCTGAGTGGTCTCCCCAAAACTTTCCCGCACACTCTCTAATAAACTTATCATGCCAGAGATCATCTTGCATGGCATTGGCATACAACTGTCACGAAGTAATAATTTTTGGCATGAATTTAGCATCTTTACGGAATCTATATTTTTGGCAAGTCTTTTGACGATTAATCCATAGCATGCGGTAAAAAGTATTCAAAAATCGAATTTGTGTTTTAGACGCGATTTTCTAAGCCGATAGAAAAAAGATCTGAAACAAAACTTTCCTTGTAATCACAAATTCACATACTAAATTTGATATATTTAAATCATTGCTTTTTTTTTAAACTATCGCGTTTAGAGGCTTCTGAAAATACAGATCAATAGACAGTTAACCTGTCATTGGATGTGGTTTAAAACTTAACAGGTCTCTATACCGATGTTAAATCTGTGCACCGATTTTATCGATCAAGTCAATGTGCTTTTAAATTTTCTCATATACATGCTTCTGAAAATAAAACCCAATAGACGGTCAACCTCTAGTTAAATCTAGTTAAATTTGGTAGGTGTTTACACTATACAAAAATCTGCGTACTGAACTTTGTCGATCTAGCTCTCTTCGTTTGTTAATTATCACGTTAACTTATATCTGAGCAACAAGACAGACGAACTTCCTCTGAAGAGATTTTATTCATAGTTTGATAGAAATCTACAAATTTGGCTAAAGACCGTATACCAAATTTCATCCGTCTAGCTCAAAGCAATTTTGAATTATCTCTGTCACTGACAGACAGGCGGACATTTTCCAAAAATGTGTTTTTCAAGCTCAGGGAAGTCTAAAATGTGGAGATTCGTCAAAATCTCGAGTTCAATTATTTTTTATTATTTTTTTTGTACGATTACGTTTCTTTCTCCTCTACTCTACTACGTATATGAGGAAGTAAAACATTTAGAGAGTTGATGGCAGATATAATAATAATTGGCCAAGTTATTCCTTATTTCCTCAAAGTAAGCGAAGTTTTCTATTATGCAAAAGAAAATTTTGATTAGAGCATGCGAAAAATATGCACAAAATCTTCATAAAGAAATTGAGTCAAGATAGAAACACATTTCAAAAAATAAAATGTCTTCAGAAAGACTTTATTTAGACTATATTCCTTCGTATTCAGAGTTTTCTTAAAGTAAAGAAATGAAGTTTGGGATTTTGGCTAAGTTCTGATTATTAGAAAACTTTTTGTTTACTTCGATTAAAGTAAAAAGTTCTTACATCAAATATTCAAAACTTTCATTCTTAATTTGTACAAAAGAAATGCAGTCTCAAGATTGAAAATTGAAAAAAAGAGTTCAAAGAAAGTTTGACAAATTACCACGAGAGGAAAGAATAGTAAATAGAAAGGACGATTCTTCAAAGAGGAAGGCATAATCAGACATTTCTTGTGGGAAAACAATTTTTAAAAATAATTCATACAGTCATTACTTAAAATTAGAAAAAAGTTATAAAGGAAAAATATATAATTATTTTTAAATGGCATAGAGCTTGCCAGAAACTATTAATTTTTTCATGAAAAGTTTTATATCTTAAAAATATATCATCTAGGGTCTAAGCATTACATTTAAATGGATAAAAGCAACTAAATGAAATTCAAAGAATGAGTGTAGTTTGCCTTATTTTCAAATAGACAAATTTTCTTGGTATTTTTTAATTAATTTTCAAAACTAACTTCACCACATTTTATGTTAAGGAACATTTACTACAATAATTTTCACGATTGAGTTAAGATACGATATTAAAGATCGAAATAGTTTAAAGAAAAGTATTCACCCTTGTTTTTTAATCAGGACCATTATACACATAAATTTCGAAAAGCAGTTCGTTTAATCAGCTAAATATTCAAGATTTTTATTTTAGAAAGAAAATGTATCTTATTACAGAAGTAACAAAATAAGAAAAATTACATATATATATTCTTAGTTGTAATGGTATAATGTAATTTATTTGAATTAAAAAGGATTCAATTTTATAAATGTTTTCAAAAAAAAGAAAGTTTTGTATTAGAAATTAATAATTTGACGAAACATTTCTGCTTTTACATCCAATGCTATTCAAAAGAAAGTTACAATTTTCCTGTCAGACTTGTATCATGATTAATAATTGTCATCTTCTTATTCTTAAATATTAACTCTCAGGACTCCTGTTAGATGCATTTTTACTGTGAAATAAAATGTTTCATGGCATCACTTCAGTTTCACAAGAGGCATTCATTCTCATGTGCTTTTATTTAAATTTTTCCCTGTTTGTAAAAATGAAGTTTCATGTTCAACTTCTTGCTAAATGTTAGAGTTAGAGAGTCTTCTTCTAAATTTTAGAAATTTGGAATTTTTTATACATTTTATATTCTAGAAGATATTTTATCTTACAATTTTTTACGATTTAAAATTAATTTATTAATTTAATTTACTACTACTTTTTTTACTACTTTACTTTAATTTACCACTTCTTAGAAATAATGAATATGAGAAAAAAGTTAGTAAAAGATTCCAAATTATAAATATAAATAATTATGTATGTTTTAAAGTATGTATGTTTCATATCTCCTCATAAACCACTGAACTAAATTCAATCAAATTTTGCTCGTAGTATGAAGCATGAGAAAGAATGCGGTCAACTTTCCAAAGCTCAAAAATTAAATTTCAATTAACTAGAAATTTACAAAAATTTCATCGTTTTTACATTACTACTGTTTCTTAAAAATTTCTCCTTTATTTTAAAACGGCTTTTGACAATGCTTTTATTGGTCTTTGAATAGTAATGCGAATATATTTAAAACAAAGCTTAAATGAATTGCTCAAACGAATATATACTATATATATATATATATATTTTTTCTACTCCAGCATTTGTAAACAAAATTTGAAGTATTAATAGGCAAATCTTCATAACTTAAAGGAGAAAATTAGCAAATTTCATAAAAGGATTTTTTAATCGTTTGGCGGTTCTGATCCATATTCTAGTTCAATTAATATCCTAATTTTAATTAAAAGCAGACGATGAAGATTTCAGACGATAAAAGAATTTTGTATAATATTTCATACAAAAGTAGTTTATACGTTAAAATTACTATACATAAAAGGATTTCAATACTGAACAACGGCGAATATATCAACTAATGAATTAAAAATTAAAGAATAGGATGTAGGCAATTAACATAAAAATTTCTACTTTTTAGTACATTAATTAAAATATATTTTTAAAACTTTTTATAACTTCATTTTTTATTGACCGACTTCGACGACTATTAGCTCAGAATATTGAATTTCCTTATTCTTAAAAATCAATGTATAGCTGTTTAAAATATCAAAATAATTTTTATATAATATATTAAAATAATTTTTGTTATTTAAAGATTGAAAGATGTAAGTTTAAAGATGATTTTACGTAGAAAAGAATTATTCTTGCCTCTATCTTCTTTCGAAGCGAAAGAAAAATCTTAAGAAGAGTTTTAAACATATATGTTTTGAAATTGCTTGATTTTTCTTCCTAAGAAAGTGAATCACTAAAGGTTTTGCATTTATATGAATGCTTTTCTAATCATCAATGGATTTTAATTAAAGTTAACAGTATTTCACAAATCAAAACATTTTTTTATCCATTGAATTCTTAATTCCAAAAATGTAATTGAAAATATCGCCGTTAAGTTCTTATCGATGATCGAATCACACTTCTTTGTCAATAATAATCATCACAGGTGCTTCAGATTTCTTGATATTTCTTACACAATAGCAGTCCTCAAAAATTCGTCATTTGTTTAATATTAGCATAAAGTGAACTCTCGAGCAAAATATTCATCAAAGAAAAACCATTCAAACTGCGTGTAGGGAGTAAAATACTTTTCTGAAATGACTCACGAAGGTTACAATACTCATATCCAATCTCTGCTAATACATTCTAAAACACCATCTGTAAAAAGAGTGCAGCAAAAAAATTCGGATAACTTATTATCCTTCTTTCTATGACTATTCTGCTATGACTATTCGGCCATAGAGAGTCGGCTGCCTCTTTTCAATGCGGCAATATAATATATGTTCATTTGTAGTAAAATTATTCCATTAGAGTCGTGATAGGTATGTTGGCTGTACGTCAATAAAGCGTTACACTTTACTAAAAATGCACCAAAAAATAAAATACTAATTATTCTTATATATTCTCATAGAATAAGTCTGAAAAACCATAGTCATTTTCCTATATAAATCCATTATATAAGACCATTTTATATGAAATTCTATGGCTTTCAATGTGTTAGCAAGATTTAAGCGTTTTAATTATATATGCTCATTTGTAGTAAAATTATTCCATTAGAGTCGTGATAGGTATGTTGGCTGTACGTCAATAAAGCGTTACACTTTACTAAAAATGCACCAAAAAATAAAATACTAATTATTCTTATATATTCTCATAGAATAAGTCTGAAAAACCATAGTCATTTTCCTATATAAATCCATTATATAAGACCATTTTATATGAAATTCTATGGCTTTCAATGTGTTAGCAAGATTTAAGCGTTTTAATTATATATGCTCATTTGTAGTAAAATTATTCCATTAGAGTCGTGATAGGTATGTTGGCTGTACGTCAATAAAGCGTTACACTTTACTAAAAATGCACCAAAAAATAAAATACTAATTATTCTTATATATTCTCATAGAATAAGTCTGAAAAACCATAGTCATTTTCCTATATAAATCCATTATATAAAACCATTTTATATGAAATTCTATGGCTTTCAATGTGTTAGCAAGATTTAAGCGTTTTAATTATATATGCTCATTTGTAGTAAAATTATTCCATTAGAGTCGTGATAGGTATGTTGGCTGTACGTCAATAAAGCGTTACACTTTACTAAAAATGCACCAAAAAATAAAATACTAATTATTCTTATATATTCTCATAGAATAAGTCTGAAAAACCATAGTCATTTTCCTATATAAATCCATTATATAAAACCATTTTATATGAAATTCTATGGCTTTCAATGTGTTAGCAAGATTTAAGCGTTTTAATTATATATGCTCATTTGTAGTAAAATTATTCCATTAGAGTCGTGATAGGTATGTTGGCTGTACGTCAATAAAGCGTTACACTTTACTAAAAATGCACCAAAAAATAAAATACTAATTATTCTTATATATTCTCATAGAATAAGTCTGAAAACCCATAGTCATTTTCCTATATAAATCCATTATATAAAACCATTTTATATGAAATTCTATGGCTTTCAATGTGTTAGCAAGATTTAAGCGTTTTAATTATATATGCTCATTTGTAGTAAAATTATTCCATTAGAGTCGTGATAGGTATGTTGGTTGTACGTCAATAAAGCGTTACACTTTACTAAAAATGCACCAAAAAAAAATACTAATTATTCTTATATATTCTCATAGAATAAGTCTGAAAAACCATAGTCATTTTCCTATATAAATCCATTATATAAAACCATTTTATATGAAATTCTATGGCTTTCAATGTGTTAGCAAGATTTAAGCGTTTTAATTATATATGCTCATTTGTAGTAAAATTATTCCATTAGAGTCGTGATAGGTATGTTGGTTGTACGACAATAAAGCGTTACACTTTACTAAAAATGCACCAAAAAATAAAATACTAATTATTCTTATATATTCTCATAGAATAAGTCTGAAAAACCATAGTCATTTTCCTATATAAATCCATTATATAAAACCATTTTATATGAAATTCTATGGCTTTCAATGTGTTAGCAAGATTTAAGCGTTTTAATTATATATGCTCATTTGTAGTAAAATTATTCCATTAGAGTCGTGATAGGTATGTTGGTTGTACGTCAATAAAGCGTTACACTTTACTAAAAATGCACCAAAAAATAAAATACTAATTATTCTTATATATTCTCATAGAATAAGTCTGAAAAACCATAGTCATTTTCCTATATAAATCCATTATATAAAACCATTTTATATGAAATTCTATGGCTTTTAATGTGTTAGCAAGATTTAAGCGTTTTAATTATATATGCTCATTTGTAGTAAAATTATTCCATTAGAGTCGTGATAGGTATGTTGGCTGTACATCAATAAAGCGTTACACTTTACTAAAAATGCACCAAAAAATAAAATACTAATTATTCTTATATATTCTCATAGAATAAGTCTAAAAACCATAGTCATTTTCCTATATAAATCCATTATATAAAACCATTTTATATGAAATTCTATGGCTTTCAATGTGTTAGCAAGATTTAAGCGTTTTAATTATATATGCTCATTTGAAGTAAAATTATTCCATTAGAGTCGTGATAGGTATGTTGGCTGTACGTCAATAAAGCGTTACACTTTACTAAATATGCACCAAAAAATAAAATACTAATTATTCTTATATATTCTCATAGAATAAGTCTGAAAAACCATAGTCATTTTCCTATATAAATCCATTATATAAAACCATTTTATATAAAATTCTATGGCTTTCAATGTGTTAGCAAGATTTAAGCGTTTTAATTATATATGCTCATTTGTAGTAAAATTATTCCATTAGAGTCGTGATAGGTATGTTGGCTGTACGTCAATAAAGCGTTACACTTTACTAAAAATGCACCAAAAAATAAAATACTAATTATTCTTATATATTCTCATAGAATAAGTCTGAAAAACCATAGTCATTTTCCTATATAAATCCATTATATAAAACCATTTTATATGAAATTCTATGGCTTTCAATGTGTTAGCAAGATTTAAGCGTTTTAATTATATATGCTCATTTGTAGTAAAATTATTCCATTAGAGTCGTGATAGGTATGTTGGTTGTACGTCAATAAAGCGTTACACTTTACTAAAAATGCACCAAAAAATAAAATACTAATTATTCTTATATATTCTCATAGAATAAGTCTGAAAAACCATAGTCATTTTCCTATATAAATCCATTATATAAAACCATTTTATATGAAATTCTATGGCTTTTAATGTGTTAGCAAGATTTAAGCGTTTTAATTATATATGCTCATTTGTAGTAAAATTATTCCATTAGAGTCGTGATAGGTATGTTGGCTGTACGTCAATAAAGCGTTACACTTTACTAAAAATGCACCAAAAAATAAAATACTAATTATTCTTATATATTCTCATAGAATAAGTCTGAAAAACCATAGTCATTTTCCTATATAAATCCATTATATAAAACCATTTTATATGAAATTCTATGGCTTTTAATGTGTTAGCAAGATTTAAGCGTTTTAATTATATATGCTCATTTGTAGTAAAATTATTCCATTAGAGTCGTGATAGGTATGTTGGCTGTACGTCAATAAAGCGTTACACTTTACTAAAAATGCACCAAAAAATAAAATACTAATTATTCTTATATATTCTCATAGAATAAGTCTGAAAAACCATAGTCATTTTCCTATATAAATCCATTATATAAAACCATTTTATATGAAATTCTATGGCTTTCAATGTGTTAGCAAGATTTAAGCGTTTTAATTATATATGCTCATTTGTAGTAAAATTATTCCATTAGAGTCGTGATAGGTATGTTGGCTGTACGTCAATAAAGCGTTACACTTTACTAAAAATGCACCAAAAAATAAAATACTAATTATTCTTATATATTCTCATAGAATAAGTCTGAAAAACCATAGTCATTTTCCTATATAAATCCATTATATAAAACCATTTTATATGAAATTCTATGGCTTTCAATGTGTTAGCAAGATTTAAGCGTTTTAAATCGGAAATACGAATCCAGTATAAAGCACTCTTAAATTTACATATCCAATGCTATGCATTTTTAATTCATCAAAATCTTAATTTGGTTACCTTACACTCAGATCATTTCTGTTTTAGAGTATATACAGGAAGAATGTTAATCGATATAGCATCATTTTTTTTTTACAATGCTCAGATATTTTGGTTCTCCATAGAGATTTGAAGAGGATTCAGATGATGGTTTGGCTTGGTTTGTTTTGGTGAACACAGGGACCAGTTTGGCCATACTGCACCAAAATAAATTTAAACAATTGCACCGTCCGATAAATTCAAATAATTGCAACTGAATCGCTTTTTCTTGTTTATGGAAATTCAAGTAAGACTGTACAACATGTGTAGCATGGGGTTTTCTTACCTTTAATTTTTGCCACTAAAGTAATTTGGTTGGTTATTAGATTAATTATTTTATAATGCCGATTATATTTTCTCAATATATTTTCCAAAGATTTCAATTCTTGGAACTAAGCGGACGCGACAGCTTTGAATACACTAGTATTTGCATCAATTATTAGGCTTACTTTCTTTAGAGTTGTAGACTTGTATCTTTCTGGTAGAAAGCCTCGATGAAGCTGCATAAGTTAAAATAAATTGAATTACGTTATTATACAGAAGATTTTTATTTTCTATGGATGGGTTTGATCTTCTGCCATTAAAAGATAGGCATAAGAGAATTTTGAATTTAAAGAAATACCTATAAAACCATGACATCCACCAGAAAAAACAAATTCCTATTTTATCAATACCTATAATGACTCATTCAGAATTTCAGATATAATGACTCATTAAAGAAAAAATGCTTCTTATCTTTTGCCTTATAAGGAATCATGATACCAAAATGCAGAGTTTCATGGTTCTTTAATTTTTCTAAAAAGTTTGACTCATTGAGCAACTTACTTTTTCAACAAAGTTTTCTAAAATAATACATTAATGACTCATTTCAAAAATGAAAGCGAGGAACGCCCATTTCCTTTCCTTAAAAAAATCTTCATATTTTATCATTAATTTCTAACTGAAAAACTTCCTTTAATGATTCAGAACTCATGCAATGATTCATTCTATAAAAATGTCCAATAATTACCATATACAGTACCCCAAAAAGTAGATTGGGATTTTCATGAACTTATAATTATGAACCAAGTGGCAGCATCCTAAAAAATCCTAGGTTCGTAATTCCAAAGAAATTAGTAATAGAATTTTATGTTACTTTCATAAAAAATTATGACTCATTGCTCAGAATTCTTTTTTATGCAGATTCTAATGATTCATTTCAAGGAATGTGAAAACAAAGTTTAATCGACTTGGATTACCTTATACAGAATTCTCATATAGTTTTCTTTTCTTTTTTTTTCAAGTTTTTATGAACATCCTGGTGGCATCCTAGAAAATCGTGAATACGAAATTCGAAGGAAGTGAGTCATGGGATTTTTCCTTCAATTATCATGCAACTCATTGTCCAAAGATAGCTTTCGGCAAAATGTCCTGAATAAAATCATTATGCACAAGTACAGTTGGGCTGATTTATTCCTTCCAAAAGATTAATGTCTTCATCTCTTCTAACATAGCGTTTCCAACATAATTAATTCGATGTTAAACTTTACATTCAGCGTGAAGCATCCAAGTCATGGATTTCCAATCTAACAGGCAATCAGGAAACGAACTCAATCACTTTAGGCTAAATAAGTTTTTTTTCTCTGTTTGATAATGATCATTAGGTATTCTATAAACGTTTTCCATGATTAACTTTCAAAAAAAGGAAATTCTTTTGCTTTATTTGCTCTCATCAAACAATCGATACATTGTTTTGTTTTAAACAAATGCGCCATCATTTATAAGAAAATTTAAGCACCCACTGAAGCAAAGGATTTTATGTCGTTTTAAAGCATGGTAATTCATTTGAAGGTTATGCATATAAGTTAATTAACATTATCAAGATCTTGAATTTCAATATGATTTCTCTCGAATCGAGTAATTTTGAATGGATAATGTATAGCAGGCGCTTTACATTCGTGCAGCTTGAACAAAAGTCATTCATTTCAAACCTGTTCAAAGTAAAGCCATTACTGAGAAATTTCGAAATCGCTGCAATCTTTGCTCGTAAAGTATAAAATTGTTCTTTCGTGCTATGTAAGTATAATATACCTCTCATGACCTTGAAAAATTTAAAGTTATTCATCCTTTTATTTTCTATTTTAAATGTGCAAAAGAAATGAAATCGCAAAATGTGTTTTTCTCAAAGAAAAAATAAATAAATAAATAAGTGATGCGTTATTAGAGGAGAAAGTAAAAACATTTGACAATGAAATTAAACTTTGGGCAAGCATAAAAAATTTATCTGTGTTCTTTTCTTAATTTTTTTAAATTCCAAAAAAAATTAAATTGAAACTTCATATCTTCTCTTTCTCAGTTGCTCTTTCATATTAAAGCAATATTTAATATTTTAATCGTCTTGGCATGTCAAAAAAATTTAATGGCAATTAAAAGCTTGTAAAGGTTAAAAGGTATTCTTTAATATGAATGGCAAGGTGTATTGTAACTTCAAAAGAGCATTTGCAAATGAACTAAGCAAATCGGTTTGAAATGAAACCAATAATGATTTTAAAAACTTCTTTTTGTTTTATCTTATAGACATTCTAAATGTTCAATATCTGGAAGACTAAGCTTCACTCAACAGTTTTTTTTTTTTGGAGGGTGTGTGTGTGTAAAATTGTGTTTCTTCTGAGAAAATATTTAAATAAGAATCGTATACTCATTATACATTAATATTTTTCAATCTTACTTAAATATTAACTGCTCATTTAAATAAAAAAAAGGCCAGAATGCACTTAGTTTAACATGTTATTCGAAACAATCTGCTATATTACAGTATTCGTTTTACAGTTTATCTATCATTTTTTGTATTATTTAACTTACATTAAATTTTATCGTGGTGAAATCGGGTCAAAGATAGCGCTATATGACATTGTCAGCATAACAGCAGACAGAAAAAAAGGCTCTAATAGTTATAAAAAATGGTTTTTGGTGTAAAATCGCGAGGTTTTTTCTGGAAAGACACCTACATAGATAAACTCAAAAAGCAAAACCTCGTTTAAATATAAAGTTTGATCCAATGATACTTTGTGGTACACGGGGTTTTTATAAATATTCCATAAAAAAATCGTTAAAGCCGTTTCCGATATACACCAAATAAATAAATTTATTTATATATACAGTAGACTCCCGATTATCCGCGCCTACCGCACAAAGTTTTTTTTTTTTACTGTTTTTTTTCAAAAAGGTGCAGTTTTACAGTTATGCTTTTATAATTACATAATACATTACAGTATTAAAACAGTACATATGTATTAATTTTTCTGTGTATCCTTGACGCCTCTCGTAAGTACAAAGCACTTTTCTGTTTTCATTAACAAAATGCATTTTAGGTTCGTTTTGAGTGATATACTAAAATATTAAGCGTTAGTGAAACATTTCCTGCTGTTTATTTTATGTTTTATTGTACATAAAACGATTTTTCAAAGTTGGAATGACTGTTTTCTCTTTTGCTATACCCGTTTTTAGCTTTTTTCGGATTATCCGCGATTTTTGTTATCCGCGGAGGCCGCGCCACCCAATTCCGCGGATAATCGGGAGTGTACTGTATATTATATATATATATATAAAAGAATTGTTTGTTTAAAATTATAAGATAATATTTTCGTCAAATCCTCCTTTGATTTGCTATTACATATTTTCCACCTTTTCCACCTTAATTTACTTTTTAGTATTCGGAAAAATAATTCGATGCATAATTATTTCCCTAATTTTTTTGTTGTTAATGGCTCAAAATATACAATATGAATTTCCCCGAGAAATTCATCTACATCTTATCACTTTGTAGATATTTTTAACAATCCGAATTTAAAAAATAAATAATTGAAACGTCAAATGCTGAGATACCCGAGAAGAGTCATCCTAGTGCAAAGAGTTTATATTTCACTTTGAGTTAATGACTGTGAATCAAAAAGAGGATTCAATACCATACTCATTTCTTCCATAACAGTGCTTTATTCTAGATGATAATAGGAAATAGAAGTTAAGCAAAACTTCACCACACGTCTGTATTGTTTTATATTTAAATATTCAAAAACTAATATTTTGCTTCCACGGTTTAAATCACCACTGACTATATAGGTTTAAACCTACGGTCTTCTATCAAATTAAATTTCTCATTTTTGCTGTCTCCTAACTGTAATAAAGAAGGGGTTATCTCAGTAGTTGATTGAGACAGTTGTTTTGAAACACAGGTAAGACACAAGGATGCTAAAATAATTTTTCTAATCTCATTTTCTTGCGCACCAAATAATATAAAGATATGAAAACCTCCAGAAATAAAGACGTGATTGGTAGATAGATTTATTAGATTGATATTCCATTTCAAAACTATATGAAAGCTTTTTGGAGAAAATCTGGTATTTCTTAACTTTGTTCAGATTCGCAGGAAAATATCTAAGCAGGAAACACTTTTTCCAAGTAACCATTCTGCAACGATTTTAACACTCTGTAATACGTAAAAAATTCAATACAATTTACTTTTTTTGTAATGTTCCTCCTTAGAAAATAAGAAATCTTGATGCCAGAAATCTGAAAAATTTTAGACATCAAAAACTTTACGATCGTCTCGCTTGTTCGTAATCACGCTAAAGAAATTATTCATCTAGCCATGGCAGCTGAACTTAATCAAGTGGTTCAACCTCGAATTCCTCCTTTAACTTATTTAGCTGTATTTTTACTTTCATTTATTTATCTATTTGTTTTCATCTTTAAAATTTTTTATCTAAATTTTACTATTTAACTATTATAGTATTTAACTTAAAATTATTATTTTATTACTTAATTACTAATATCATTTTTAATTAAAATTGCTAATTTGCAATTTAACTTAAAATTATTTTCTTCTATTAGGTTTCTTATCTTTCAAAAGTTTTTATTATTAGCTTCTACATATGTATTGCTAATTCTTACTATATTTATGCATTTACTTTATTTCTTATTTGTATTTTCTTTTTACTTTATTTATTATTTTATTATTATTTCTTACTCTGTTGATATTTATGTATGTTATAACTTATTTTGTTTATATTCACAGTCCTACATAATATTTTGTACACATATTGTATCTTTATACTGCGGAATTTTTTATAAGGCAATCGTACAATTTAGACCAGGTAAGAGTTTCTTGATTAAATTAATTCTCTTCGAACCAATTATGATTAATGAAAAAATAAAAAATAAATGATTTTTTTTTTTTTTTCAAAATTCATCTATAACCAAATTTTTTACAGTCTGGAAATCTCTTTTTTACTGATCCTTTTAATAATTTGCTAATAAAATAAACTTGATTTAATACTATGCCGGCCGCATGTCTACTCAAAATTCTTTTGTTTGGCCTCAGGTAGGCTTCTTTCGCTAGCAGTTTTTTCAGATCATAATTTTCATTTTCGTAAAATAAATAATTCATTAAAATAAGAATTATTTTCATAATAATTATTAATAATTAAAATAATATAAATAAAAATTTGTGTGGCATTAATGTGGTGCCAACGGCCAACGTGATGCCACAGGACGGCATAATGCTAAATTCCGTACTCCAAAATTTGTACTTTGTTACATTTAAAGTTTGGGTCCATGACAAAGATTACTTTCAGACAGCTACATTCCAATGTTTCCTCTATACTGAGAAATTCTAAAGCATCGAATCAAGGGACAGTGAAGGCCATGAACCTGCAAATAGCTGTCTTTAAAAAATGCAACCGGATATAATCTGTCACTTTTTGCAACAGCCTTAAGGACATGTAGCTGCTTTCCACAAGTGAAGCAACATTTCCCAATTTTGTTGAAATCGCAGCAATTCCTGCTGACTTTTAATATGGTACTTGAATGGAATATTTATATGAGTGAAGATTCTGTAAAACAAGGTAAATGAAAGTTCAATAGTAGTTGAACTGCAAAAATATTATAGGTTTCAATATTCATTGCAGAGAAACGATTTTCGGGAAAAGAGTTTTGAAAGAAAGTGAAACAGCGACTACATGTTGTAACTAAATTTTCTTAATCCATGTTTCTTTTTACAAATGTATTATATTCTAAAAGATTTTTTTAGAATTCCTGTTATCTTTTTCTTCTTTACATTTCTGGCAATTATCTCTTTTTTTTGTTATTATCTTTTTATACATTTAATCCGATTTATTTTATGTTTGTGAAGATGGAATTTTGTACTGTATTTTGCACTCGCTTTCAGATGCAATAAAAATTCAAGATTTTGTGCATTTGTGTATTCTCCATAGCAATGCCCTACATTAAATTTTCAAATTGTAATTTGATCAAAACTAATTAAAATTTAATTTCATATTCCTAACGCCATCTAGTAATGAATTTCAGAAAAATAAATTTCAAAAGTACATGATACTTCTAATGAATTATTCATTAAAAAATTTAAAGAAAAAAATCATTAAAATAGAAATCGACGATGAAGGATGTGAAAAAGTTATTTCGTTTTCCTTTAAAGACTCATGAACTCCGTTGAAAATCTTCGATCTAATTTTTTAAAGTATTAACTGGAAGCATTCAGTGAATCATTAATTCATTATAACAGATATACTTAATACTCATAGCCAATCAGCACGAGACGACGATTAAAGATTTTTTTTAACCGAACTCTTACCTACATGCGAGTGCGTCGAATACAATAAATATATAATTTGTACTCAAGATATGCAAAAAAAGGTGCGATTATTTTCAGTTTCATAATAAAAGTTTAATTCTAAAAGTTATTAAAATATATTTAAGATATCAAATTTCGATTGTTCACCAGAGTATCAATTATAGTTATTGCTGTTATATTTGGCAAAGCAAATAAATGTTTAAAATAAAGTTACCGTTTCACAATAAAAATAAAATTATTAGTACCAATTTTTTTTAATTTGAAATTTTTGGGAGGACATTTCGTCTAATAAATTTCTAAAGGTTAAATGAAATTATTATTTTTAAAAGATCTTTCTTTCTGTCTGTCTATCTGTCTGTTCTTCTGCCACACTGTGAGCAGACGTGCTTTTTGTCCGCCCCTCTTGTGCATAAATCATGCCTCCCGGGAAAGAAATAAAACAAAGTTAAAAATTCAAAGTGTTTTCGGCCGCGATTCTACCTCAAAAATTATATTATATATATATATATATATATATATATATATATATATATATATATATATTAGTGTTCGTCGTTTACAAATTTTAAAGACAGCAAAAATGTCATTTCCACAATAAAAATATAAGATTGCAAACATAAAATATTTTCACAACATGCCAGAATTGGTCTTTGCCAGTGAATTAAATAAAATGTAAGAATATTCCAGCAAAGAGGATAGCGTAGGTTTAATAAAATAGAAATTGAAATATATACAAATAAATGTAAACAATGTATATAAATAGATTTAATAAAATAAAAATTAATGTTTGCAATTTTTAAAGCAATGGCATACTTAACCTTACAAACTATATGGATCATGAGATATACAATGGCAAATAGGACTCAATACAAATAACAGATTTTTGGTGTTGTTAAAGAGCAAAGAAGAAGATTTTTTATTTAGTCTTTTGTTCATAGAACGCTGTTATTTTGCTACTATAAATTGCATTACATAAAATTTGAGTTGTATGTCGTTTTAATGTGACCTTCTCTTTCTTTTCATTCGCTGCCGAAGATCCTCTTTCGAATTAGTGAATTCACAGTAAAAATTATTTAAATAGAAAAAATTAATATATCACGTTTTTAAAACTGACTAAAAAGTATAAAATGATTTCTTCTGGCACCATACAGATTTATAACCTCATACAGATTCCCTACAAGTTATAAATCTGTATGGGGATAGGAAAAATTGTATACTTTTTAATCCGTATAAAAAAATGTGATATTTTTTTTTAATTATTGAAGTAATTGTTTTCTGCTTTTTGGTCTTGTGTGTGTGACACTTTACAGACCATTTTAAACTAACTTCCCGAGGAGCTACATCGAATACAAATTTTGCGCCTGCCATAGAATAAAACATGTTAATAAGACTTTGTCATCCAGTATTAAGTTAAGTTTAGTATTTCAAAAGATCTATCTCATCGGGAAGTTAGTTTAAAATCGATTGCAAAATTTGTATCGAACAGATAAACAAGTAGACAAGAAAGCGAATTAATAAAAACGTGTTAATAACTTTTTTCTGAATATTTTAAACCCTCAAACGTCTTGCCTGTGTTTCATACAAATATCCAATTATAGCAATTAAACAAACACTATGATTAGACGCAAAGCATTACACATTATCCACAAATAACCTCAAGAATTAAGTGAATTCTTAGTTGAATATCTGTCACAGAAGATGTCATCTACTTAAGTAGTAAAAAGCCAATAATTAAGGCGCTGAAATTTGCAAATAACATTGAAACAACATATTTTTTCATAAATATAAAAGACTGAATAAGGTGGTCAAAGTTTTTTTTTGTGTTTTTTGTTTTGTTTCAAACTAAATCAATCAATAAAGATTAGATCCATATAAGGTGTTACTAATGGTGTAAATGAACATTAAAAAAATCAGTTATCGATAAATAACTGAAGAAGAAAATAAGGCTATTGCTAAACTTATTTCTTCATTAGAACTTGATTTCCTTTATCAAGATAAGCATGTTCCGTGCGGAGATTAATCTTATGCTTCGCGCTTAAGTCATGAATAATTTTGACCTTGAGGAGATAAGGAAGCCTAGAGAAGTAGATACCTTCTTTCAATATTCCGTGAGAATTTATTCAAAGAATTCGAAATACACTCGGAAGTACGTGCATACTAATTTCTTGATTCTACGAATTGGTGGCATTTGATGATCATTAAATGCCTACCTGTGCCAGACTGAATTTTTACTGCTTAAATTACTGCCTATTTTTTTGTTATAAATGTAGGTATTTTCTCTAATTTGGCTAATTCTGAAAATTCGTCTGTCGATATTTTTAAAAAAACCTAAAAACAGACAAAGATTTTTTTTTATTACAATACAGGAGGTGGATAAATTGGTAGCATTTTACAGCGTAAGTTTCAAATTTCACCATGTTTCTTCAAATAAGCGATATTGTGTAAGATTTTTAATTAAAAAATCATAAAAACTTTTTTTGGGGAAAGCTAAAATCTAAAAACATATAGCAATAAAAAATTTAAACATGCACAAAAAGTTTTAAAAAGATATAATTTGTGATCGAAGACAATCCACAAAGTAAAAGCATGGCAATGTAGTACAAACTAAAGAAAATTTAAAATCTGCAAAAAATCTAAATATCATGATCGTTTATAAATCCTCATAGACATTATTTTGAGATGCATTTTATTCAATAATTTATATGTATATAGTGCCGATTCCTTCCTCAATTTTCTTTAACTAGCTTTTAGATGTATATTCAAAAGGTTCACTCATTAGCCGAACCAGCTAAAATACTCGTGAGAAAACATCAGAAGAATTTCAAACTTTAGTTTTCTTCCCAAGAATAACAATATTAGCCACAGGTTAATGTTTCGTGGAATAGGTGAACTGATGGTCGGTAACCATAGACACAATTACCTAATCTTTTGGTTTAGGACAATGCCGAAATTTCATTAAACTGGAATTATGTTAGTTAAAAGATAAAATTTCAGAAATCTGACGTTTTTTCTTTGATTATTTTCTAAGCCATTTCTTTTTGCACCAATTATTTTTCGATCGATTCTCTCTTGAACTCGCGATATTTGAGACTGTATAACAGAGGAACGTTACCAATTATTCACCAGATCCTTCCGCATGTCAATCGGTACGAGAGAAAAGTGATCTTCATGAGGCCTAACTCTCCCATCTTCAAAAGAAATTCCACCAAAAGTAAAGAAATAAAAGCTCTGCTATTCGTGCAGGGAGAAGAGGATGCTACTTCACTGATAGGCTGGAAAAAATACATACTTCGTTTTCAGAAACTGATGGATCCAAATAACAAAATGGCGGCGGATAAAGATTACACAAAAGTCCGAAAAGACAAAGCTATAACGAGAAAAGACCTGATATAGAAAACATAAATAACTAAAACCAAATACGAGACCTCGGAGAGACTTATTCAGAGGTTCATTTAGTAACTTAAACAACATAACATATGTTGTTGTTTCTAATGGCACTTGTCATAAACTTTAGAAGTCAGTGATTTTAAGCGAAGGGTACGTCTCTTGGTTTTTCAATAGCCCCATCTAGGGCCAAGAGTACGACTTAGCTACACACACGTCACAATCCTTTTTACGAAGCGGACTTCATTCATGGATTTCATTCACTCATCTGCAGATCGTAATTTAGACCTGAATCAGAGAACGATCACCCCTGATCTAGTATCCCCTTTGGATACTAGATCAGGGGTGATCGGAGGACTTTGTGACCACGACAGATTTATACGTGTGCCAGACACCACACACACGGAGAGTCTTCGGATGGTGTGGTTCGAACTCACAATCTAAGGAATGCGAGTCCAACGTCCAACCAACCAGTCTATCCCGGACCTCAGGAATTAAAAGTAAGACATTCTATCTAAATTTCTTTTACATTTTGAAAAAAAAAAAACTTTTTCCTTTTTTTTTTATCTTGAAAGTTAGAAACTACTTCCGTTCATTGAGAAATCTCTTTCATTACAATGTTTCGAGATATTCAATTGATAAAAATAATTGTGAAGTTTAATTTTGAATCATAAAAGCAAAGTATTAACTATGATCAATTAACGATAAAGCATTAACTTGATGCTTTAATATCTAAAGTTATTAAGAAGTCTGATTTGAATTTTATGTTATACAAAATTTATGCTTATAAAAAGATTGAAATTATTTAATAGAAATTTATTGTAAATTTACAAAAATTATTTTTAACATTCTTTTTCTCAACATATTTTTATTTTTATTAACATATTTTCAGGTACTTATAATGTGTATGCTTCTACATGGTGATAGCTTTATATATCTACTTAGTGTATTCAAGAAAAACAAATATGCACTTTAGACGCTTTTTTTCGGTCGATTGAAGATGCACATTGACACGCTACTTCAATTTTAGAAGCTAGGTCACACACCAAATATCATTTATGTAGGTGGCGGCGATTTTGAGTCATCATGCATATATACCTGTCAACGCACAGACCGACAGAAAGTGAAACGTATGAGAATTTATCTTCCCAATTGGAAGAAAATCTCTAACTTGCATATTCACTGTGTATGGATTTTTTTGACTAAACCATTGTATTGGGAAAATAGAGACGGAAAATACAGAGTAACTGAAAAGCTTTGGTTCAAAAATTATAATGTTTCACTTTAAATGTTAAACGTGTTTACTAAATTTCATCGATATAGCTTTTGAAGTGTTGCTTTTATTCGAATGGCAAAACGGACGGAAATCCTTTGAATGCATTAAATTATTAGCGTTTTGATAAAAAAGATCAGTATGTACATTTACATGGAGGTTATAGGACATTAAACACATGATTCAAACCTCTTTTTAAGCACGTTCAATCTGATATCGACCATCGAATATCCTACACTAGCGCGTAATTGGAATCGGAAGCATGGAATGTATGTCAAAAATTTAAATAATATTCAATAAATTTCTTTTGATTTTATAAATATTTATTTAATCTGTTTCTTTATTTCTTTTTCACTTAGCTGATTACTTTTGTTTTTAATGTTTCTGATTGAATTTTCAACCACTGCTAAATGTAAAAGGTATTTTTAACATCTCATATATAATGACTAAGTGGAGGTTCGACAATCGTTAAAAATTCCGAACTCAGGATTTAAAACATTTTTCCAAGTTTCATATCTTCTTAAATTCGAGAAACATATTACATGAATAATGCCTATCTACTGGTATAGTTCTTTGTCTATGAACATGGCTACTGAAAAATGCTTTGAGAATGAAATGAAAAACTTGTTAGGTGAAATCTGGTAAGTAACATTTGCACCAAAATTTAGAGATTTTTATTAAATTTTGTACGATATTCTTGCACAAAATGTCTGCCGGTTGTAGGGAGAAACATACAGAGCCTGACAAATAAAATTTGATACACAAATTTAATATACGCAGCGCAGTCTTATGAAATTCTGTACCAAATCTGTTCAGATTTTTTTTTTCATTTGTCAGCACTTTTTCCGGCATGTAACAGCGACAATAAAGAAAAGGAACGACTTAAGAATGAAATAATATAGGATTTAATCTCCATCGAATGTTTTATTTCAATCGGGAAAGCAAAAGGAGAATAAAATATATATATAATTTCCTTTACATTCTTCTAAGAAGCATAAAATTCTCATGCGTGTGATTTTGAAAACAAAACTTTGAGTATTTGCTGTATTTACGGCCTTATCCAAGTTTTACTTCTATGCGTCGGAGAGAAAAAGGAAAACAGATTCTATAGGAAATATGCGAAAAACGTTCGAGGAAACCAGTCCCAATGATTTTGTGCTGATTTATGTTACAGACGATTCAGGAATATTCTAAAATTTAATGTATTTAAGTATAATTATGTGTATAATTCATTAAGATATCAATAATATATTCATTAAGATATCAATAAACATTGTGATAAATTTCAGAAAATTCATTTCAATGAGACGTAATACTTCAACTTAGAATAAACTATATTATTGAGGATTTTTACTTATAGTATTAACGATTAAATAAAAAATTTAAAAAAAAACATTCGTTGTAAGAAATGAATCTAATAGTACAATTAGAAGTATAAAATAATCTCTAATTTAGAAATACGGACAATCGGACAAAAACATGAAAGCATGGTTTGTACTATAATTTATACTCTATAGAATCTGTGTCAGAATGAAAATCAAAGAAAGCTTCTAAACCTTCATTAAAATTAAAATGCATTATTACTGCGATCAAAGTAACTGTCCGTACATTCATTTCTACCAAAAAAGTTTAAACAATCGAGATTTGCTATTGATTTTAATACTTTTTGTATAATTTCATATTTTCAGTTCAGTGTGAACAAGTTTACTTTGTTATTAGAGTTAAAATCAAATCATACAGACGAAAGGAAAATCCTAAAAAATATGCTAAAAATAATAATTAATTGATGACCTTCGGCGATTAGTTATTTATGCAACTGTAAGATATATTTGTCCAGATTTTCATCTAAATAAATAAAATATTGAATAATCAACAAATTTGAAGCGTTATTATAATTTTTATATGATTTACTCCAAATTATAGTGGTTTCTGTCAATTACATTGAATTAGGATAGTTATAAATATTTAAAAATGCTGCATTTAGTTTTTTTTCCATGAATAAATAAAAAATATATAGTAAATAAACAATGTTAGAAAGAAGCGAGTGGTATTGTATGAAACAATGCAATTAAACATTGTTGCAACAATTCATTCTTAAAATGAAATAAACAACTAACTAAAATAATGATGCTAACTGTTACCCTAACAATGGAATGATATTGTTTGGCCGAAATCAACAATGTTTCTGCCCATTTGGTGAAAAGACACTGACGCTGAAGCATCTTGTGAATTTCACTGCGATTATTTTGATATTTCGTTATTTTATTGCGATTTTTGTACCGAAAAAGCACTTTGGATTGTGATGGCACCCAAACTGCTCAAACGAATTCGGAGAGCATTGTAAGTACACAAAATCTTTATGTTTTGCAAAACTTTTATATTTAAAAATATTACTGTATTCAAATGATGTTATTAACATAAAGTTTTAATTTCTGTCTTGAAAATTGCAAAAATTAAAATGATTCGACAAATATATACTAATTTAAGTAATTATGTTAACGAGTTAATAATCTAATGACTGTTTATTAATCTATTTTCTGTGTTTTAATTTCAGTGAACCAACATTATACTGCTTGTGTTTTAAAATTCAACTTTAAATTTGCAGATATACTAATTTTTAGCATAAATGACACAGCATAATAAAAGCTTTAATTGTATTCGCTACATAATAACAATAATTACTATGTAAGTAAAGGATTTCATTAATTGCTGTCTTATTTCTGAACGTTGTATTGACGTCCAGAAATTGTATTTACATTGTAATTAAAGGTATTGGACGTTGTATTTAAAAGAGTGTCTAAATTAGATAATAAAAATTTTAATATTACTTAGATAGTAATCTAGTTTCATTAGATTATAATAGAATTTAAGAAAACAAGAATGCAATAATTTGTTGTTTATTTCCTTTCAGTGCTTCCGTTTTCAAGTCTGCTAAAGCAGAAAAACCACCTGCAACCTTTGACTTTGGTGATGATATTGAAAATCCTAACGAGGCAGACTTCGACCTTGCAACTGCAAAACAGTATCTGATCATGATGTATTACTCCATGGAACGGGGGAGGCTCGACCGCGAGAATGAAATTCGCATTGCTTTCGGTGAGCTTCCAATTCCCCGTTCCAAGTATGCAGTATAATTTACATATTTCAAGACAGAATTAATAATACCCTAACGAACGAATAGCACAAAATTTTTCTATCATCTTAAAATTGAACCATAGCATTAAAGACAATAAAACACTTATGCCTGCATTCAGATTTTAAATCTTGATTATAACGTAAACTTTTTTAAAAGCTCTTTCCGTCATTCAAATAATTTAAAAGATTCCTCTTGCCGATATCTGCTGCGTGTTGAACAATCTCTGGATCAATATTTTGAAATAACCGTTTTTTCAATAAAATAACCAATTCATTATTTTTTTTAAATGAAGAAATATTTCAAGTATGCACATTGCTTTTTGTTAAATATCTAATGAACGAAGAGTATTAGAAGAATACCTTTGAATAGCATGGAAAAGAATCTCAATACAGAAATGAAGACGAAAATTCTGCAGTTTCATAATATCTTTACATTATTTTAAACAGAAATACCAATTCCTATTGCTATTAACTGTGCTCAAAATGGAACGTGAATCAAAACGGATCTTGGACAAAAGAAAACCCAGAAAATTCACCAATAAAGAATTTATACACTTGTCGAACGTAAAGACATATCAAATTGTTTTGAATCGGAAGTCATTTTGCTGCAGATATTGGTTTTAAAAATGCTTCAATAAAGAAAGAAGAATTAAAAAAAATTTTAAAAAAATAGTGCACTGAAATATACAAAATTGTAGAGCAATTTTGATGAGCAATTCTTTTTCCACTTCACAGTCTGTGATAATTCTATAATGCAATGTCTAATGATCCCAATGATTCGGAATAATAAGAAAGAGAATAAAGAATTCATGATAATAATATCATCGTAGAAAATATTATTTAATAAACTTCTCGAAAAAATGAAAATTCCAGCAACCCATAGATGATTTGAAGAAAATATATGATGACTCAATTTAAATACAGTATCAAAATTCTGCTGAATCATTCTACGGACTCGAAATAAGATATGAACATTAGATGAACATTCAATTGATCAAAAGGATTCTGTATCTGACAACCAATTAACCGCAAGAAGATGAATTTAGTAGGAAGCAATGTAAAAGGAAATCAATTGCGTTTATATGAATTCAAAAGATATTTTTTATACAAGAAATAAAGATCAATCCATTTCCACGCCTCATCTTCTCCACACATCCAAGCTTTGAGAATTCAATCTAATTATCTAATTGTTTTCAGAAGAGACAGTTGTACAATCTAATTAATCTTCAAAAGGAACAACATAACTACTGCATTTCTTATTCCAAAAAACATTTGATATGTCACTAAAAAATACTTTAAAAAAAAAAAAGAATCTTCTAAAGCTGTCAAATAAAGTAGTGTATATCAATGAACTGCAACCATATTTACAAATAATCCTAAGTCATGACCAGCAGATGGATTGTATAAGGCATGAGCGAGGGTGGTCGTATTGACCTCCCGGGGCTGTCCCAGAATGTAGTCATCGGGGTGTTAGGGGACAGCCCTCGAGGAACTCTGGTAGCCGACCTCCACGTGGTGTTCCTCGGGCAACGCTGTTATTTTAATTTTAACAGCGGCTGACGGGCTACTGATATTTTTAAAAAAATTAATAGATATTAACCGATAAAAGATAAAAATTAATGGAGAAATTGAATAAATTACAACGTATAAACCAATAGGAGTTGTCCCCCGAAAACTTTATCCCATGCTCTCTAGTGAAGGTGTTTATCCCGAAGAACCCTTTTGCATAGCATTGGCTTACAATAGTTATGAAATATTAAGATTTGGCTTAAATTTAGCTTTTAAATCGAATATCTCTTTTCTTTGGCGAGTTATTTGTCGATTAATCCCTGACATGCAGTTAATATTATCCGAAAAAAAATTTGTCTTTTAGACGCGTTTTATCCAATCGATTAAAACAAAAAAAAACTATACTTGTAATCACAAAATTACATACCAAATTTGATACATTTAAGTCATTGTGTCCTTGAGTTATATGTCTCTAAAATGACAATCAATAGAGGGACAATTCCTAGTTGGCTTTCGCTCAAAATTTGATAAGTGTCTAGACTATGGATTTTAATACCGTGAATCGAATTTTGTCTATACAATTTTCCTCATTTTGCATTTATCACATTAAATTGTATTTGAATATCCAGGCAGGTAGATTTCCTTTGTGGATATTTTGCAGAGAATTTGATATAAATCTACAAATTCGGTATAAAAACCATATATCAAATTTCCTCCTACAAGATCATATTGTTTTTGATTTATCTTTGTTACCGATAGAGATACAGACGTACATGGAAATTCTAAAGAATCTCCAATCTTAACGTGGAAATTCGTCAGAATCTCCCATTCGATTTTTTTTTGGATGAATATTATACTTTATCTATAATATCTATAATACTTATATGCTACTATAAAAGAAAGTTTAGAGATTTATTCAGAGGTTCATTTAGTAACTTAAACAGTATAACATATGTTGTTGTTGTTGTTTCTAATGGCCTTTGTCATAGACAAGCCCACTGCCTTTAGAAGTCGGTGATTTTAAGCGAAGGGTGCGTCTCTTGTTTTTTCAGTATCGCCATCTAGGGCCAAGAGTACGACTTAGCTACACACACGTCACGACAATTTTTAGGGGGGGGGGCGGACTTCATTGATGCATTTCACTCATTCACAGATCGTAATTCAGACCTGGATCAGAGAGCAATCACCCCTGATCCAGTATCCCCAGCGGTACTTCTCTCAAGATGGAGGACTTTGTGACCACGACAGATTTATACGTGCGCCAGTTACCACACACACGGAGAGTCTTCGGCCGGGGGGCTCGAACTCGCACCCAAGGCACGCGAATCCAACGCCCTACCAACTAGGCTATCCCGGCCTGCTCTTTACGTTTGATAGTTATTGAACTAACTTTTATTTCAGCATCTAGACAGACAGACTTTCTCTGAATTGATTTCTTTCAAAATTTGATAGATTTGTCTGAAGTACATATATGATATTTCATCCGCTTAGCTCAAAATGATTTTAAGTTATCGCTTCCGCAGACAGACGGATGAACGGACAAACATAATTTTAAAAAAAAGTGAGGGAATTCTGAAACTTAGAAATTCGCCAAAATCTCTAAAAGTATATATATATATACTTTTGCCCTGTGCTTCGTATACGATAAAATAAAAAATAAAAATGCAATAATGGTTAATGATATCGATTGCATCAATACATGGAATGACAGATTGCAAATTCAACCAAGAAACAGCCCTCGCCATTTTAATTCATAAGCTGAATATTTTTTTAATTATTTCTTTATATGGAAAAGAAATTTAACTAGTTGTTAGTAATAAAAAAGAACATCCAATTATGTCGTTTAATTGGGTCAAGAAAAAGTCAACTTGAATAAAGATACGGTTTCTAAGCCTGAAGTATTTGCATCAAGTGACGTAAATTTACTGTGATGGTCTGTGGAAAAATTACGTTTTCAACACATCTGTTGTTGAAGGATTACCTTCTAAAGTTTTTTTTTTTTTTTCGCTTTGAATGGAAAACAAAATAACAGATTCTAAGAAACGTTCTGTTTATTTAAACAAATATCTGAAAGTTCTTCATCGGTCAAGCAGGTTAACACGTGGAATGCCGTGTGATTACCACTTAATTCGTGCTGAGTTTCATAAAAAAAGAAATCATACAAGATTGAAGGTAACAGCAACCAAGGACTTACAGTTACTTCTTTGTGTTTTGAAATTATGTAACTTAATTCTACTTCCTCTTCTATTTTTTTAATACTTTAAGAAATATGTATTCTTTTTTGGATTATGGTAAATGCATCACGATATATTGTTTCCGAATAAAGAATTTTTATATTGTAAAACTTCTTAAATATTTATTTAAAGTAAATATTACTAAGAAAGGATTCATTTATTTTACTAGATAAATATAGTCTGTCTATTTGATCATTTTTGTATTGTAAAATTTATTAAATATATATCTGAAATAAACATTTTTTAGAAAATTTATTTATCTTACTAAAGAAAAATAGTTTGCCTATTTTTCCATTTTCGTATTGTAAAGCTTATTAAGTATTTATTTAAAGGGAACATTTTCAAGAAAGAATTCATTAATTTTATTAGAGAAAAATAGTTTGTCTATTTTTCCAAAGTAAGACAAAGTAAATTCTTTCTTAAAAATATTTTTTTAAAAATAAATATATTGGTACGATATTATATGCATGTGTATGTCGAGTGTATTTAAATTTGAAAATTATTTATGAACTCATTTTTAATTTTTAAGAAAACAAATTATGTAATTTAACTTGCTTATTTAATTTAACTTGAGAAATATTTTTAATCTATGAATTTCTCTCTAAATTCTTTATGCTGCAACTGACTTCTCTATTTCATTTCACTTCTTATTGTTGTTCGAACTGTGTTTTTCCTCATTCGGATGACTGCATAGATGAATTTCAATAATAATCCATTTAATTTTAATGTCCTTCTTCTTATGATTCGTCATTTACTTTAATTATCTCAATTAATTTATAAATCCCCTACTAATTCCTTCAAGTTCATTTAAACTTGAACATATGATAAACACTCGTCTTTGTTAATCATAACTTTAAATGTAATATTCTTTGTTAATCATGATATCAAATGTAAAGCTCACTGTTACTCTTCACTTTAAATACAATATTCGATGTAAATTATGACATTAAATATAATTTTCGTTAATAACCATAGCATAAAATATAATATTCTTAGTCAATTATGACATTAACAATAATATTCTTTAAAATAGTACAAAATAAATACTACATTCATGGTAAATTATGGCATTAACTATAATGTTTTTTATTTATGACATTAACTATAATGTTTTTTGTTTATGACATTAAATATAATATTCATTGTAAATTTTGACTTTAAATCCATTTCGTTGCAAATTATGACATTAAATACAATTTCGCTGCAAATTATGACTTTAAATACAATTCGCTGCAAATTATGACTTTAAATACAATTCGCTGCAAATTATGAAATTAAATGCAATTCGCTGCAAATTATGACATTAAATGCAATTCGCTGTAAATTATGACATTAAATGCAATTCGCTGTAAATTATGACATTAAATGTAATTCGCCGTAAATTATGACAATAAATGCAATTCGCTGTAAATTTTAAAATTCTTTGTTTGTATCATTAAATAAAATATACATTGTAAATTATGACATTAAATACAATATTCGTTACTGAAGCTTAAATTAAGCATTTAAAAACTAAACTTAAAGCATTTTAATCATCCTTTTATATATAAAAGATGAATATCTTACACAGATTGCATTTATAATTTGCACATTCTCTAAGATACAAAACAATTGAATCAATGTTCATTGTTCATTGCATATGCTAATAGGGCATTTTCTTTTATTCCAATAAATTACGATACTTTTTTTTTAAATTACATTATATTTTCCTTTAAAAAAGCAGGTTCCGGAAGAACTACTTCTCCGTCTCAAGATCAAATCCCTTATTATTTTCTGAAAACACATTTATCATCTCCACTACTTAAGCAATACTTTGTGGTTAGTATTGCTAATTGCTAATTATTTCCATTTTTAAAATCATTTAAAACATTTACAAAATCAGCTATTAGACATTAATGTGGCAATCATGAAAAGCAAGCTAATTATTCTTTTATTGGATTAACTAGTAATAACCCGTTCTGAAAAAATTCACGATATTCTAAAATATTTATAAATAAAATATTGCTTTAGTAATAAAAATTGCAATTAGAGTTAATTGATTAAATATTAAATTTTATAAATTAATCTGGGAATAGATTTTCTTCTTAAAATTAAAAAAGTCAGAAAGGTTTGAAAAAAGTATTTAAATTTTGAGGGAAAACCCAGACAACGAACCAACAAATGGGATTTACCAATTAATAAAAAATATTTATTGAACAAATATGAAAATAAATTACAAAATTGCATTTAACATTTATAGTTAAGCACTCATTTTTATTAACTCATTACTAGCCGTCATTGCAGACCTGGTAATTCACTGGCAATACTGGATATGTTCTTAAATATTATAGCAAGCATTTTTAAGCATCAAATTATGACAGATATTAAATTCGGGATATTAGTTATATATTCGAGTTATTTTGAGTCCTCATCTTAATCATCCTAATGGAGTCGAGCTCACAATGCTATTAAAAATAAATATCCAGTTCATTTATCTGCAGGTAACTTAATTTTCTTATACCTCTTATGAACTGCCCAAATATTAAACAGGATTTTTCTTATTCGTTCAACAATGGAAGAAAATAATAGGATTTAAACATTTGATGAAACAACTAAAACAGTTCCGATTGCATTTCAACAATAAAAATTATTGTTAAAAATTAAACAAAAAATATTTGTAAAAAGTTTTTATAAATCAGGAAAAATTTTCAAAGCAATTAAATGTGTATACTTAAAAAGAATTTCTTGAATTTTGAAATGGTGTAGAAAACAGTTTTCTCAGTTATATTTTCGGAAATTATCGTGGAAAATACCAAAATTTACTTTAATTTTTAATTTATAAAAATTCTAACGAAGATTTTCTTTTTAAAAAAATCGCTTCCGAGATGCATATTTTGTCCTCCAATGTATATTTATTCCAAATTTGGTAGCTGTAATATTTTTAAAGTCCTACATAACGGAAACATTCACCTTTATAATAATCAAAGATAAAGATACATGTAGATTTTGACTGAAAATCTGAAATTACTTTAATCGTAAAATAATAAACAACTATACAAAAATGAGCATTACGGTTACAGTAAAGTATTATTATTAAAGTTCACAATTTAGAAAGATCGCTTTTGATTTCCGTTGTGTCGCAACACTGCAGTCGTGTCGCTCGATGACGCGTTGTTCATTCATAACTCGTTTCAATGAAGCTCCTTATCTTAAATGCAAATTATAACTACGTCTAACAGGAAATCATTTTCCCAGCACGGAAGAAACATTACAACACGATATACTGCAAGTCAACAAGAAGAAAAATTAGTCAAAATTTGTTGCAATAGAGGCAAAGAATTTTTGAAATTTCCCAGGTCATCTTATAACCTTGAATCTAAATTAGTGTCGCTGACGTAGATGTTTCATTTATTAAATATTATTCTCAAATTTTGTGTTAAAAATAGCAGTTTTAGTAGTAAGGGAATGGCCATGCATCTCTCATAATGGGAAGAGAATTAGAATTTTTACAAAAGATTCTGTTCGAACTCTATTAAAAGGTTGGAAATATCATTTAAAAATAATACTATTGTAAAGGATGCAATAGCTATTTGAAGTTTATTGAACAATTTTTATTTCTATATGTAGATAATGGTCTTCAAAATACCATTTCACATCATCATCAAAAAATCACATGACCTACATGATCAAAAATGATGGGAACCATTCTTCTACTTTTAAAAAACTCACTCGCATATGAATTGGCACTAGGAACCACATCCAGAAATTACCCTCTTTAAAAGATAGCCGGCCGAAGTATTATCCTCTAGATTTTCTTAAATACTTAAACAATATGGTGAATTTTATTTTCATAAAAAAGAAAAGAATCTCAAATATACATCCTGCATCTCTCCTCTCTGACACATTAAGTCAAAAATTACATACACGTCTACTACTTTGGTGCAAATACCATAGTACAATTCACTTATCTACTAACTTATTGCTTTTTCTAACTATCGCGTTAGCATTCACACGAATAGATACAGCAACAAATGAACAACACATTGACAGAAACAAAGACATTTGCAAAATTTCATCTTTCTAGCTAACCTGTTTTCCAAATACTGTCTTCATATGTACACGGAGTGAGGACTTTTAGTTAATTAATTTTTACCAGAATTTAATAGAAATCTGTTATTATGATATGAAGACAAAATTTTATAAATCTCACTTTATGTTTTCGTATCAGCGAACATTTTTTTTTTCTTCTTCTTTTTAATCTAAATTGTTAAAAGTTCATTACAATGTTTTCCCCTGGTACACGAAAGCATTGTAATCATGCAATCTTTGCAGTACACCAAATATAATCAAAATGATGAGTATACGGCAAACAATGAAAAGTCTAGTCTGTTTGGATGTTCCTTTTGAATACTTGTGTATATAAATGATCAGAGTAACTACGTTTATAAGCCTTATTAAACAATTCAGTTTTATCCATTTAATTTCTTACAGAAGAAGTAGACTTGTGGTTATATTATATATTTACTAATTTCAAAAAGAAACATATTCGATGGGGATATTTATTGTATTTAATTTTATTTAAATATCTTGCATATCATTCAATCTTCATTTCCTCAGCACACTTTTTTTTAAAAAAATCCAAACTGCGTGATTAACAATTAGCTGCCTTATTTTTAAAATTTTAACTCTATTATGCTTATTATGCTCACTCACCTGCCTAATCATAATTCGGTAATCTCACTAATATTTGTTGTTAATTTTTAAAAAATCAAAGATGATAAAAGGGTAACCTTATAATGTGCAAAGTAAAATAAATCAAACCAATGAGAAAATTTTAAAAAGAACTAGTCATTCAACGGCAAGGCTAAATAATTTTTACATAAAAGAAAAGTAAATTAAAGATCACCTTCAAGAAATAAAAGTTTTCTTAACATGTATGATATGAGCATAATCTTACAGAAATTTTAAAATTGCAATTGTGTTCATTTCATAATTTTCATGCAAATATTAATGAATCAATGCTATCAATTTCCAAACAGAGTATAATTATTTTTTTTCATTTGCAAGATCATTATTTACATTCGTTATTAAGTTTTCTTCGTAAAAAACATTAATAAATTTTCAATTCTGAAAGGGTTTTTTTATGTCAAAATGCTGAATCATAACTATAATTTAAAATGATAAAATCAATATGTTATTGATAAAGGTAATTTCTATAAGATCTTAAATTCGGATCATGAACATTTCTACATCACTAAAAATATAAATAAAAAGTAGTAAATGTTTGATTTTCCAAAAAGGAGAGAAAGAAACTTTATTCCATAAAAGATTCATAGAAATTTTTAAATACTTTACAAAAAATATTCAAGAATAGAAATATGGAATTTTATTAACTATTCTAAAGTTTCCGTTTGATAAAGCATTATTTCAGAAATCGACTTTAACCTTGTCTATTTTAGAAAGTTGTTTTTTATTGTAAATTATGTCAATTTCAAGTAATATCAATAGATTTTGTTGTAATGCACTATTTACGTTCATGTCTTACTTCAATGTGCAAAGTCATATCACATTATATATAGAAAGGCTTTACATCAGAATAAACGAATCATTCGAGCACGAAATATTGCAAATAAAAACTTATGTCTTGAAGTAAGAGCACTCAAATTACAAAATTGACACCATTAACATATCATTAAGAAAATTACTTACCACTATGATGGAAAAAATGTTGAATACCATTACATGGACGATCAAAGCTGATTTTTAAAAATGTCTTCCCTTTCTTATGTCCATGAAAGTTATGCAAAATTGGGCTTTTATACTCGTAGTTTCTTTTATCAATTTTATTAAAACAGAAACATTCACAGGATAAAAATTTTCAAAAAAATATGTAACGAGACATTTCGACATCATAGAAAAAACAAACCGAGGGATAACTTTGTACAATGCGACGTAAACCCAGTTGACGGAATACCATTAAGTGGAACAAAGAGGCAGAAAAAATGAAAACAACCTTTCAAGCAAGAAAATATTACTTCCGCACTAATTTCAATTTATATTACGAATAGGATTTATATTCCAATTTTCCGTCTCTTTTCTTTTAGCATTGATTTTCCTTCACATAAATTCTCCTTAGAATTGAGTTTATCTTTTTTTTATGCTAAAAGATCTGTTAAATTTGGATCAAGAACTCATGCCCAAAATACTATTGTAACACCTAGGAAAAGATGAATCCATTCACATTTAGCTCCTTAAGGATCACGGAGTAAAGCAGTTTTCCTACGAATATCTTTCAAGAACAATCTAACTTCGAAAGCTGAAATCTTATTAATGTAATCACTCAAAATATGATATCTAGATATCTAGATAGCTCTCAATACAACAAAAGGATCTTGCACAGCTTATAAAATAAATAGAGCTGTTCTGGTGTCTTTTAATTCTGATGTCATATATGATCAGTAACTACTTCGTTGGAAAGGCAGCAGATGATAAGCCTTTTGTAAAATAATTGTGCTAAATTATGAAATAATTGGCAACGGTGTGAATTGTAGTAAAGTTGTCCTTCATTCGTGTGTGCAGCTGCATAGTTATTGAAAATGCAGGCCGCCGGGATTTGTGCAAAATTCAGCCCAATATATCGGGTTTGTAGATATCTAATTAAAATGTCAAGCATTTATAATATTAGATATGAACCAATTTCCCAAAATTAAATTAGCTAAGATAAGTAAATGTTCAGTTGTGTTTCAGGGTTCGAATCACCCAAAACACAAATAGCTCCTTAATAAATAAATTAAATATTTTATTAAAAGTAAATTATTCTCTCGAAATAATAAATTTTTCTATCTAAATTTTAAATTTCATCGACATAAAAATCTCATTAAAAGTTTAAAAAATGTGCGTAATTAGCTCTTGGAATATTTTTGAAGTCCTTAATCATATTTACTAAATATTCAGATAAATAAAAGTATTGTTTGTTTCATCTTTGAAATAAATAGTGTTCATTGTAAGGAGTGGGGGACTCTGCCATAGCTTCAGTGTTTTTGATCAAATTATTGTATCACTTTTGATATACATTTTTACTATTTTGAAAATTGAACTTTCACACTAGTATTTGAAATGTAAAATAGTGAGTTTCTGAGGGATGATGATGCGATTCATCGCTATTCTGGTGTAAATTAGCACCTCCTTAATATTTCAATTAATGAACATCTTTCATAAACAACTAGTCTTGAAGTACACGTGTATAAATTATATTTATAAGTTTTAGAATTCTGCATCACTGGTTTTGCTTAACCTATTGTACTTAAACATTTGTAATATAACATCAGAAAAATTTCATATTGCATCCAAATCTGAAATACATTTTGTTTTATTAATCATGAATTATTTGTAAAGGGATAAATGCTTCATAATTTAACTTTTTTTTACGAGTCAGTATTATCTGATCAATTAAGTAGAGTTATACAAGTAATCCACTAGTAATACAAAATGATTTGTAATTTCTTTTACCCTTTAAATAAATATTCATGATTTTTTCAATATGTAATATGAATTTGTAGCTGTTCACAACATAGCAAAAATGTTCTTTAAAAAATTGAATAACTGTAGCTTTTAATGAACAGTTTTCTTTTAATTACTTAAAAATATTTTCCTTTTTTTACACTTTAAATAATTTTTAGAAGATATTCTTATCTTGAGAAAAATATAAATTACTAAGAGTGCTATAGTTAATGTAAAGCTAAAATCATTTTGACTTTGGGTTTTTTTTCATTTGTGAGATGCCAGAATAATCTTATTTGTTTGTAAATCTCATTAATTGGAAATATTCTTACCAAAAAAATAAAACAATCTATTGATATTTTTTAGAATTTTAAGAATTTATATATGAACAAAAAATACTGATTATTTTAAATAAAGTTTTTAATTTTAATTGTTTATAAATTGCCAAGAAAAGTTATCCACTTATAAATATTTATTCCTCTATTCTTACTCATAAAATAGAAATTTAAAAATTTTAATCAGACTTTTTTCTTTGTATTGTGGATATATATTTTGCATTTTATTTTTAACCCTTTTTTTCATAAATCTAATATATACTAAATTTGTTATTCCAATCTTATTTGGAAAGATAATTATTTATAATTGCATCATTACTAAACTATAAAATATTTAAAACTAATGGGGGAAAAAAGCTATTTGCACATAAAGTAAATCCTGTGATGAATAATAATAATAAAATTAGAAAATGCCTTAACTTTGACTATGGAGAAGATTTTTATAAAGATGTATAATTTGTAGAGACTTTAAACTAAATAATCCATGGTCATCTATAGAAGTACTTGAAATATCCTTACTTCTTGTGTCTGTTGTAGATCAGCACCCTTTTCATTGAAGTTGAAAAGTGTGCTTGTATTATATGTCATTTGCAAACTTTTAAGTTAATTCATGTCACTGGTGAACATGATCAAAGTTAGAACAAAATATAGTCATTGGCAAACAGTTACATCATTGGTAGTTGTTTGTTTTTTTAAATCACTGTCTGTAATAAACATGACAACTTTGGCATGTTTTTCGTGATTAATTGCCAATATGCTGTTAATACACAAGTACTAAGAAGAGTTACCTGTCAGAGAGGACATGATTGTTGAAAGAAAAAAAAAATGTCATAGATGAAACTTTAGATGAGATAGAATTGTGTTCCCACCCCATGTAAAACTAAAAGGTTAATGTAATAGTTTTTCGCAAGCGCTTTATCTGTAAAACCTTTGTTCTGTATACACAAGATTTTAAATAAAAATGAGTCGAAAAGATGGCTACTTAACTTACAAACTAAATTTACAGACTGGATTCATGGATTCTATAAATAAGACATTGAAAAATCTGGATCTTATTTATCCATTCTGTTAAAAAATTTCTTAGCAACTACAAGGTTAAAACTATGACTGATTTTGTTTTAGCTAACGTCTTCAGAAACTTAGTTTTATTATCAGCATATTTATTATTCTCACAGGTATTTAAATAGTTTTTGTGAAAATTTGATGATCTTTGGGAAGCAATTTAGAATGTGCTAAAGTAAGCAATTTTACTAAGACATAAAGACTATCGATTAGTATCAGGGTAAAGGTGCCACTCATATAATATCAAATTACTTTTGAAATCTGTAAAAGATTACATAAACAAAATTCATTAATTGGAAACAAAAAAAAATGATTGGAATAAAATATATTTTGCTTGATTTTTCTTATTTCTGACTTTAAATTAAGCGTTTGTAGATTTACTAGAATGTTGCTGATTTTTTTTTTTTTTTTTTTTCCCTAGTGATAGAGATTATTGATTAGATTTGAGTGCATAGTTTGAGAAGAAGAATTTTAAATTTAATACTTATGTCTTGAAGTAAATTTAAATTGTTAAGTTAAAAATAAGAAATGGCTTGTAAAAACTAAACTCATTTGTTTTCAATGCACAATATGCAAATAAAAAATTTTTAAAAAAATCAATCTTTAAAAAGTGTGGAAGATATATTTATAAAGGATACCTTTTTGTTTTGGTAATAAATTTTAATAACATAATTTTTTGTTACAAACGTTATTTTGCTAAACATATAGCTTATTTCAAATGCTGTGGTTTTTCAATATTTATTCAAATGAATAAAAATTTCTTTTTGATATACTTCCATTTTCTTTCAGGGTTCATTAATTTCACACAAGTACTTAGCAACTTTAAGAGATCTTCAAATAAGAACTTTCGCCAGTGATTCATCAGGTAATTAAAATAATTTCAATTCACATTTTTTATGGTATGATAAAAAAACATGTATATTATCAAAATCATTTGAAGTTTAGATTTTTTTAAAATAAATACATTTAAATATGTATAATCTTACAATCTTGTTTGTCTGACAAATTTAAGATCTAAAATATTATTTAAGATGTAGAAAGTGCCCCCTTCCGCTCTTAAAAATTCTGAAGTCTGAAATTTGTTATTTCTTGAATTTAAAATATATAAATATAATTAATCAGCTTTTGAAATGAAATGGGAATTGGAAAAGTTGTTTGTGCCAGTGGCTTAGAGATAATAACTGGTATCCAAAGTACTATAATTTTTATTTTTTATGCATAAGAATTATAAAGGGCATTTGGGACATGGTATCCCCCCCCCCTCAAGTCATTTCATTCTAAAAGGTGTCATAAATGCACTAAAGTCTTGTTCTTCCTCTTTCTTTTGACCAGAGCAATGCTACTATTTTGCTGTTTCGTGCTATTAAGAATGTTAAAGCTGTTCTCTTTGTATATTGTTCAGGATTTTTTATTTCTTCAATAATAAATACTGCTTATTATAGTAAAACACTTCTTCAAAGTATGCCTTATAATCTCTTGAATCTGCTAAATTTCAAAACTGATGTTATTTTTACTAAATTGGCTGTTGTTTTTAGAAAAATACATATTTATACATTAGAATAATGCAAATTTTATTATTTTTTCCTATTTTATTAACAATTTAGAAAAGAATATTAAAATAATCTTATAGAAAATCATTATCAAGAACATCGAACTATTTGTTTTATCTAAAGATGGACAATTTGTTATGGGTAAAGATTTTTTTCTTTCTTTCTTTTTTTTTTTTTTTTTTTTTGTGAGTTTGTAAAACACTTGTAGCTTGTTGGCAGAACAGTTTTTAAAAGAAATGCTGTATTTAAATGTAGCAAATTACATTGATGATAGAAATATAACATTTTATTTAAAATTTTATCCTAATAAAACAATTTATTATTACACTATAAAGATGGTGATAGTTTTGTGTACATTTGGAAAATATTTCTTACATTGAGTTGTGAAAAGTTTATGGTCTTGAAATTCATTGAATCTAAGGATGCAAAATTTTCAGCATTTATGATTTATTTTGAGTTTTCGCCCTGATGATATTTCATCATAGTTTTGAAAAATTGTGTGATAACCTTAAACTATGAGAGATTGTTACAATGTATGCTGAAAATTTTTGTGAAAACGGAATACTAATATGAACATAAGGAAAAATTTTGTGTAGTCACAAGGATTAATATCCAAACAATCCAATCTGAAGGCTTCTAGGCTTAATTGCTTTGCATTACTCCAACAAATTGTCTGAAATAAAGCAAATTGATGTAATTTGTTATTGACAGTCATTTCAAATGCTTCGTTGTTAATATATATATAAATATTTAATGTTTCATGCCCATTCTAGGTATTTTATGCATTGGCCAAAGATAACTCAGTGGTGCATAAAATATTCTTTCTAGGATAAGCATATTACTCTTATTCATGCAATAAAATATGCTAATGTCTTATTCTTTGCTCAGACCACATCTTTTTTTAACTTCCAAAATGTTGTTTGCGATAAAAATTTATTCTGTTCTGAATCTGATTTAAAATGCCGATAATTCAGAATGAATCCTGGTAGATTATTTATTCAGTACAGATACTGGTCTTGACACTTATGAGTAATGGAGTCCTTTGATCAAAACAGCAGTTTTTATAAATATGAAGGAAGACATAAGTTGTTGTTTTTTTCCTTCCTTAGTAATTTTGAATAAAAAAGCTTTAAGTTTTCCAACAAAGTACAATATTGTTTAATGTTCATAAAGAATTAAAAATAAAAAAACTAATTTTAATTTGTAAATATTTTTATTGAGTTATAAATTCTCAAATAGCTGTAACTTTGTCACTGAAGTTGTTGTTAAATTTGTTAGGTGCATGATTCCAAGCCCTGGAGTAATTGCATTCTAACTGCTCTTAATTTTCTATACTTTAAATTTAACTAGAACGTTTTCAAATATTTTGGAAAATTTAAAATAATACTTGCAATTTTTTTCCTACTTTTCCCCCGTATTTGTAGATCATTCTTGGTATTCTTGTTTATTCTTATCTAATTTTTTAGTGCAGTAGCTTACTTGTAAATGTAGAAGACTTACTTAGAAAATGTAGAATTGTATCTTCATGATTTTCTTTATGGGTTTTTGTTGTTTTTGCTTATTCTCTTTTATTATTATGATTATTGTCTGATCAATAGGGGCTAAAAATCTAATATTAAACTTGAATGAATCATGCTATAATTCTCTTTAAAAATATCAAGATTTATAGTTCTGACATCAATAGTATATTAATATTAAGATGTTTTTATTGCTCTGGGCAAAGGGCAAAGTTTATTATGATACTTATTTTTAATATTGTTTAGAATTTGACCTGGTGGTTATTGGATCTGGTCCCGGAGGCTATGTGGCTGCCATAAAAGCTTCTCAATTAGGTTTAAAGGTTAGTAAAACTTTATAGTTAGACATTTTTGAACATAAACAAAACTTTATTTGTTTAATTTTGTAATTAAAAATCGATGAATAGACTTGAATGAATGTCTTATATTAAATCATGCAATTAATACAATAAAAGAGATGTATTGTAGCTACTGTCTGTGTTACTGTTGGTATAAATTAGAGTTATTTATAACTAAATATATAACTATTTATCTAAAAATAAATGCATAAAGTAATCAATTGATGTATCTATTGCAATGTACTCCTTGTCTTATACTTTAGTTTATTTCTAAATTTAAAACTGTTAATAATAGAAGAAGAAAAAATCTGGCTACTACAGTGTATATAATATAGTATTTTTTTTTCAATTGGAGTAAATTATCAAAAGATCAAAAAGTCATATGTAGAAAAATTAATTTTTCTGTGATATTAATTTTTTGTGTCTTGTTAATTTGTATGGAACATTTATCTTGTATGTCCTTAACAATTTATTTGGGAAAAAATGTTAATGTTTTCTTGTTAAAATTGCTGTATCTTTTATAAATTTGTATGTGTGTGTGCATGTGTTGAAAAAGAATTGTATTAATTATTGAAAATCATATCCTTCACTTTTTTCAGACTGCCTGTGTTGAAAAAAATGCCACTCTAGGCGGAACATGCCTGAATGTTGGTTGTATCCCTTCAAAAGCTTTGCTACATAACTCGCATCTCTATCATGTGGCCCTTCACGAAATGAAAAACAGAGGCATTGACTGTATGTTAGTTCTATCTTTATGTTATTTTTTGTGGTATTGTTGTTAATCATAAGAATTAATTATGAATGCATTTCAGAAATAATAAGCTTCTATTTGTTCATATTATTGCATTGTTCATCGAATAGCTGAACTTTTTAGAATTCTGAAATTTTTAATGCTAAAAAAATAAGCAAACTGAAAGGGAAGTCATATTTTAACATCAAAATTACTTTTATGTAGACATTTGCATATTTAATATATGTTTCTCTTCTTGATTATATGCTGCAGAAAAATACTTACTATTTGTTATAATATTATAACATTCCAAAATATATTACTGCATTGTGCAATTTCAATCCGGAATAGATTTTATTTTTTTGAAATGGATTTGAATAAACACAATATCATTGATTGTATATTTTCAGATTTTTATAACAATTTTTCCATTTGGTATTTATATTTTAAGCATAAATATTTAATGTATTTGGATGATTTGGGGAGATGACTGTTAAAAGAAACATTCTGTTTATTTAATAAGTTTTTTTTAAAATTATCCCTGCATAAATTTGAATACATAATTAAAAATCTAAAGTGTTCAATGTTTTATTTTTATTTTAGCTTTTACAAAATTGTTCTGTTCAGTACTCTGCCCTCCTTGCTTGACATTTGTTATTAACCTCCTATTATGATTTTATCTTTTGCTTATTAATATTTGAATTATTTTGGATGAAATAATACAAAATTTTCTCATACATATAATTTATTTTTAAAAAATTATACAAATATTTGTTTTTTATGCAAGAGTTAACATATTTTCATTGTGTAATATATGTCATTAATAAGCTTTGTTCATTTTTTTATTTATTTATGGTAAATTAAATGTGTCCCTTTATTTTCTTTCCCAGGTGATGGTGTTAAACTTAATTTAAGCAAAATGATGGAACAAAAAAGTACAGCTGTAAAATCTCTAACATCAGGAATTGCTCATCTTTTTAAGCAAAATAAAGTAAATATGAATTATTTTCTTCATTATTTTAATCTTTTTATTAAATTAATAATTACTGCTTTCAATTAATATAATAATAAATTGCAGAAATTTGTATCTGAAGGAAATACAATTTTTTCTGTATAATGTGGTTGTCATATTTCTATTAGATAGCTGAGCATGCTTAATCATTGCTGATTAAGATGTTTTAAAACTCGTTAAAAATATTCTTTTTTTTTTTTTAAAAAAAAAAGGTAGAAATCATTTTATAAATAATTTCTTAATATAGATTATGTAATAGGCATATTTATAAAAGAGGATGCATCAATCCTATGCACTTGTATTTATGCTAATTTTGCCCGTGATGAACCAATTTTCAATGAAATTTTTTGGTTCTGGCTATATATATATATATATATATATACAAAAGTATTAGAATCAAGTTAATAGGAAAAACAAAAAATCAAATAAAAATTAAACCAAAAAAATTATAAAAAATATAAAAAAAGAATCCGGCCTGAAGACTTTTTCAAGGGTCACCCTCAGGCAGGGATTCAAAGAAAGGGATTTTTTCTGTGAGGAAATACAGACATTGTCTAATAATGATTCCTTTCTTTGAATCCCTGCCTGAGGGTGACCCTTGAAAAAGTCTTCAGGCCGGATTCTTTTTTTTATATTTTTTATAATTTTTTTGGTTTAATTTTTATTTGATTTTTTGTTTTTCCTATTAACTTGATTCTAATACTTTTGTATCACAGGGGTGTTTGTGCTCCGGGGAAACCCCGGAATTCCGGGGATTTTGAACTTCGATACCCGGAAATTCCGGGGATCGTCGTTCAAAAGGAAGTAGGAATAATAATGAATTATTTATTTTGATCTGGGTAATTTTGTTTGCTTTGAAAGCAGAAAATGCAAGGTCAGTGTGTGTGGTGAAAACTTTTCCTTTCTTTCTCCAAAGGCAGTGATAATGCGTGAAAAGGGGGAAAAAACTTCTTTTTTGTTCTTTCCTTATTGCGAGTTATGACTCATTCCCCCGGTTCTCGGACATTCTCTTCTGGATTCTTTTCGGCAAGTAGGCGCGGCAGAAAAAAAAGGGAGAGACTTCGTTCGACCAGATGTGCGATCACGTGACCTGGGTTCAAAGGTCTTAATTTTGCAAAAAAAGTAATTCATTGAACTTTTATAATTAGGTCATTCAATACTTCATAATCGTAATTTTTCATTTCTCCCCCCCCCCTTCTCGAAACTCCAAAATGTCGGTAGTAAGTCCGTAAAAGTTTCCGGGGATTTTTTGGGGTCCCACAAACACCCCTGCTTAATGGTCACTCTGTTCTTTCAATATTAAAGCATAAAATTAAGTTCCACAAGCAAGTCGGCTGAGTGCGTTTACGCTTATAACAGGGGTGTTTGTGCTCCGGGGAAACCCCGGAATTCCGGGGATTTTGAACTTCGATACCCGGAAATTCCGGGGATCGTCGTTCAAAAGGAAGTAGGAATAATAATGAATTATTTATCTTGATCTGGGTAATTTTGTTTGCTTTGAAAGCAGAAAACGCAAGGCCAGTGTGTGTGGTGAAAACTTTTCCTTTCTTTCTCCAAAGGCAGTGATAATGCGTGAAAAGGGGGAAAAAACTTCTTTTTTGTTCTTTCCTTATTGCGAGTTATGACTCATTCCCCCGGTCCTCGGACATTCTCTTCTGGATTCTTTTCGGCAAGTAGGCGCGGCAGAAAAAAAAAGGGAGAGACTTCGTTCGACCAGATGTGCGATCACGTGACCTGGGTTCAAAGGTCTTAATTTTGCAAAATTAATGGTTATTAATTTTGCAAAAAAAAAAGTAATTCATTGAACTTTTATAAGTAGGTCATTCAATACTTCATAATTGTAATTTTTCATTCCCCCCCCCTTTCTCGAAACTCCAAAATGTCGGTAGTAAGTCCGTAAAAGTTTCAGGGGATTTTTTGGGGTCCCACAAACACCCCTGGTATCAATTCATCTGTGTTTTAGAAGTAGCTGCAATTGCGCTCTCTAAATACTATGAAGTTCTTTTTTGGTTTTAGCTTAAATAGAATATAAATTTTAGTTGCAATTTCGAAAAACTGTTTTTGTTTTGTTTTCATTTTAGTTTCGTTTTCAAACTTTTTCTTACTTAAGATTGGTTATATATATATATATATATATATATATATATATATATATATATATATTGCTGTATAAAAATATTTTACTTTTGAAGCATGCTTTTCTTTATTTTCCAGAATGTACTTTTTTTCCAATAGTATAGTCTTTTTAAATTGTTTTTTAATGATTATTTTCTGACAGATTACAAATAATTGGAACGCCAACCTGCAGCAATAATTCTATGTTTTAAAATATTTATTAATAATATCTGAATATTTTAAGTATGTTTTTCCTATGTATCACAAGCAAGTTTAATTTAAAATGGATTTTCTTTTTTAAAAAATTTAATAATGCTGTCATGAATTTGTCTATTAAATCTTTTTCTTCAGTGTAAAGTTTTTTTGAAAATCTTTAAAGGCTTTAGCAGTGAAATGGCATTCCTCTCCATTAAGTAACAAGCATCAGGTCATCCCAAACCACCCAACCCAGCACTAAAGGATTAATACTGTTTCTATCTTTAGAAAAATTCTCACTATTTGACTTTATTAAAACATTGCTATTTTTATCATATATGATGTTTCTGATGTAACCTTACTGTCTTCATTTTCATTTTTGATACAATTGATATTAATTTATATTCATAGTTTGTAATATAATTATTTTCTCTCTTTTAGAACATTTTATATTTAAATAGTCATTTTCATATCGTGGTACTTTATAAACAAATGTTTGTTGCATATCAAATTTCCTTCAACAATCACACACCCAAAAAATGCTTATGATTAGAATATTGCTGTTCACATCCTGATGTCTTGATGAAAGCATTATTGATGAAGCATACATAATTTTTTTATCTTCTCAAATTTTGATATGAATATTCCTTTTTATATCATGGTATATTAGGATTATTTTTATTAATGAAGTGGCTTTAATAATTTTTGAATTAACTGCTTGTGATTAAAACTCTCTGCTGTTCACATTCTGATGTCTTATGATGTGGAAATTTTTTATATGAAGCATGTATATTAATATTTCCCATTTTGAAAAGCATTTTAGTTAAATATATTGCTGTTTGCATCTTTATATCTTGCAAAATATTACATAGAACAGTGATAAGAACTTTGTGGTGTATTAAATGCTTATTATTAGAACACACTGTTCTAATAATGACGATTAGCATCATGAAAACTATGGAATAAATGTTCTCTTTAAAAATTATCATAATTGTAATGTTATCCTCAGTCTAATGTATTAATAAAAGTGTTGTCCATGAAGTGCTATATACTTCTAGGTACCTTTACTTTCTAAAATCTTAATATGAAGAATTTTTTTTTGTTTTATTTTGTCTTTAATAAGAATATTTATAAAATAGTGAAACAATTTTCTTTTTCTGTATTTTTGCTGAAATATGCACTGCTGTTCCCAATCTTACAGTTCGTGGTGAGAGTGAAATGAATAACATTTTTACATCTCCCATCCTAAGTACTTATGATTAGATGATGTTGCTGTTCACATCCTGATGTCTTGATGAAAGCATTCTATATGAAGTATCATTGGCAATTTTTTCATGTTGTGAACTCTTCAGCATAAAGCATATTCAGGTTCTCTTATTTTTTGTGAATATATTATGAGTGAACCTTGAGAAATATATTCATACATTTTGAAAATGGCTGTGATTGAGGATTGCTATTCAAGGCCTGAAGTCTTGATGAAAGCATCTGTGGAGCTTATATACAATTTTACTTTTTGAAATTATAATTTAAAGAACATACGATTCAAATAAGAATGTGGAGTATTAAATAATAATGTTTTTTACCTCTTATTCTGTTCTTGCTATTAGAACAAACACTATTATTCATATCTTGGTGCCTTGTGATGAGAATATAATGAATCGTATATTAATTCCTATCTCTTTTTTTCTCATCTAGCATTTATGTTTAAATCATTACTGTTCATATATATTGATGTCTTGATGAAAACATTATCTATGAAGTGTATATTCTCTGCTTGATGAAATCCTAATGTGAGAAATTTTCTCTTTTAAATAAAACTATTAAGTAATTTACATTCTGTGCTTGTTTTTAAAGCAAGCACTGTTGTTCACATACCTTTTGATGAGATTATATTGTTCTCCACATTCTGATGTCTAGATGAAAGCTATCTATATAAATTACTTTAGCAGGATTTTTTTTCCTCATAAATTTTAGATCTGCAATTTTCCATAATCTGTTATTTTTTTTATAAATTAATTACATATGAACCCTTTTAAACAATTACCAGAAAACAACATAAAAATTATTATAATTAAAACATTGCTGTTCACATCCTGATGATTTGATGAAAGCATTATCTATGAAGTTTATATTCTCTACTTGATAAAATCCTAATGTGAGAAATTTTCTCTTTTAAATAAAAACTATTAAGTAATTTACATTATTCTGTGCTTGTTGTTAGAACAAACACTGCTGTTCACATGCCTTATGTTGAGAGCATAATGAATAACATATTATTAGCTTCTTCTCCCTTCATCTTTTTATCATCAATAGTATTGATAATGAGATCATATTGCTGTTCACATTCTGATGTCTTGATGAATGCATTATATATGAATTAGCTTTAGCAGTTTCTACGCTCACCACCCTTAAAAGTTCTTAAATCTGAAATTTTTCATAGTCTGGTATTTTTTTATAAATGAATTATGTATGAACCCTTTTAAACAATTTTCAGAATATAATTATGATTAGAACATTGCTGTTCACATCCTGATGATTTGATGAAAGCATTATGTATGAATCATGCATGTTAAACATATTATAACACATTTTAGTATTTGAGTTAATGATATTGAAAATATACTAATGCTTCCACATGAATATATCAACATAAAATTTTGAATCAACAAACTTATTTTTAAAAAGAAAAAGAAACTAGATTTACTGTGATTAGAATATTGCTGTTCACATTCTGATATTTTGATGAAAGTATTATATATGAAATCTGCATCTTAAGCATAATTTAAAGCATATGTTTTAGTGTCTGAAATACTAAAATAAAAAATTATTAATTTTTCCATATAAGTACATCATATATAAATTCTGAATTATTTTTATGTTATAATGATTAAACCTTGCTGTTCACATCCTGATGACTTGATGAAAGCATTATATATGAAGCATGCATGTGGAGCATATTTTGAAACATACATTTTAGTATCTGAGTTACTAATATTGAAAATATACTAATGCTTTTGCGTGAGAATATCAACATAAAGTCTTTGAATCCACAAAATTTTATATATTTTAAAAAAGAAAGAAAAATTAGATTTACTATGATTAAAACATTGCTGTTCACATCCTGATGTTTTGATGAAAGCATTATATATGAAATCTGCATCTTAAGCATAATTTAAAGCATACATTCTAATGTCTGAGATACTGAAATTAAAAATATATTAATTTTTCCGCGAGTACATCATATATAAATTCTGTATGATTTTTAAATAATAATGATTAAAACATTGCTGTTCACATCCTGATGACTTGATGAAAGCATTATATATGAAGCATGTATATTAAGCATGTTTTGAAACTTACATTTTAGTATCTGAGTTACTGATACTAAAAATATATACGAATTCTTCCACATAACTATATCAAAATAAAATCTTTGAATCATCAAACATATTTAAAAAAAAAAAAAGAAAGAAAAACTAGATTTACTATGATTAGAATATTGCTGTTCACATTCTGAAGTTTTGATGAAAGCATTATATATGAAATCTGCATGTTAATCATAATTTAAAGTATACATTCTAGTGTCTGAAATATTAAACTTAAAAATATATTAATTTTTTTGTATGATTACATGATATATAAACTGAAAAATTTTTAAGTAATAATGATTAAAACAGTGCTGTTCACATCCTGATATTTTGATGAAAGCATTTTATATGAAATCTTCATGTTAATCATAATTTAAAGCATACTTTGTAATGTCTGAAGTACTAAAATTAAAAATATATTAATTTTGCTGTATGAATACATCATATATAAACTCTGAATAATATTTAAGTAATAATGATTAAAACATTGCTGTTCACATCCTGATGACTTGATGAAAGCATTATCTATGAAACATGAATTTTTAACTTTTAAAATCGTGATATTGAGAATATGCTATTTTTTTTTTTAATTTGGATATTTTGTGATGAAAATATTGTATACAATGTAATATTAAGTAATTTTTCTGCTATATAAGTCTTATGATTAAAACACATTGCTGTTCACATTCTGAGGCCTTGACGAAAACTTTGTGTATGAAGCAACATTTAAGATTTTTTCTTATTTTAATGTATAAAAATATGCATCCTGATATAGACTGATAGTTTATGAAATGTGCAAAATTTAATTAGAATTACCTAATGTTATCATATAAAAGCATTATATATGCATTAAAAAATGACTTGTTTTTTAAAGGAATAACATTCTTTGATGAACTCATTCTAATATCTCATTATAAGAATAGGGTATTATTCGTAATAGCATTCTTCTTTTTTGCATATCCTCATGGCTTGACTCTGCTATTTACATTTTTATATCAAGTTTCTGCAAAGAATTTTTAATTTATTTTGTAATTTTCTTCATATTCTGAATTTTGTAATGGAAAAATGAATGCTCAGAATGGTGTTTTGATCATCCATAAATGCTTATGATTACAATATATTGCTGTTCACATCTCTGAATAATTATGTTGAAAGGTTTATATATGAGGCATTTATGTATGCATTAAAAGGCTTGGTTATTTTAAAGTTATTCAATTGTTCATAATCTTAATAATTTTTAAGGGTTTTGTTCATAATCTTTAATAATTTTTAAGCGTTTTGTGCAATGCCCAGGGCATCATCCTTAAAAGCTATAGTACTTTTGTGGCTACTTCAGTGCTATTATTTATATTTATTTATTCAGTTTATGTTTTGTTGTATTGTAGAAATTAAAGAAGAAACTTTAAACATAATATAAATTTGCATTTTTTTTTTTTTTTTTTACTGTAAATTAATTTTTATTAAAAATGCTCATACTTGAATAATTGTGTCTGTACTTATCTTTTATTATTATTATTTATAAAGACATTATTTACTATAATTCCAATTAATATTTCATATTTTGATTTTTTTTAATTGAAAAAGAAATTATATTTTTTACTACCCTCACCAAATTCATCTGACTTAAATTTACCAGCTTACATTATATTTAACTCTGTCTCTATCTGTAATTATTTTTTAAATGTGCTTTCAGTTCTCGCTGTCAAATATGTACAGATTTTTTTTTATTTCTTATTTTAGCTGCATTTGGTATAATTTAATAATCTCTTTTGTCATAAAATCTCTTGAATCAATCAACATTTGTAGGATGTATTCATCTGAAGAAATTTACCCTAAAACTTTTCATTATAAAAATCTAATTTTTCAACAACATGAATTGTTGGTATGTCTGCATCACTTCTACAGATTTGCATATTCCATGCCATATATGTTGTACATTCAAAGGTTACTATTTTTTGTATCAGTCAGGTTCTTTAATTTACCATTTTATTATTTTATAATTTATCTCAAATATATTATATCTTTACATTCTGTTAATATTTTTTTCAATGTGTATTTGCTTGAAAACTAAACGAAACATTTTTTTGTGAATAGGTTGCTCATTACAGAGGGCATGGTAAGATCACTGGTAAAAATCAAGTTACATCCGTTAAAGAAGATGGGTCTACTGATGTTATACAAACCAAGAATATTTTAATTGCTACAGGGTCTGAAGTCACACCATTTCCTGGGATTGAGGTACATCATTTTATATTGACTGAAGCAATAAATTTTGTATTTTTAAAAAAATGTAAATAAACTTTACTGTGCATATTATATTTTTGCTAATTCTTAGTACAATGAGAGCCTGAATTCAAAATACAGTTATAATTTCTTATTGATGAAATTTTATTAAGTGATGCAGGAAACATTGTGTCCTCTGTGTTCCCTTTCAAGTATATATATATATATATATATATATTATTGATACTTTCCAGGGTGTTTAGCATGCTCTCTTTTCCCTACCTTCACAATTCCATTATAAAAGGTCAAAAGTGGTTGAAGTTGGAAATTTAGTTGAATTAATATGGATGATTTCAGTTTTAAAGTCAATATATTTTCTATCCCCATTGATTTTAAATTGTGAATAGACAAAAGTATTTCTATATCTATTCTTTCCTTTCCTCCTTTACAGACACACACTTAAATTTTAAATTTATTTGTATTACTAATATAAACATTAGAAAACCATAAAAGCAGTCAGTTTAAAAATGCTTCTCTGTTTTTATATATCTGTTATTATAATTTTATTATATTTTATTTCATATTTAACTCTTTATGCAAACAGGTCGATGAAAAAACAATAGTGTCTTCTACAGGTGCTTTATCATTGGAAAAAGTTCCTGAGAAAATGGTTCTAATTGGTGCTGGAGTCATTGGATTAGAACTGGTAAAATTGTCCTCTGCTTTTAATTGTTCCTTTTATTTTGTGTTATATAAATGTTTAAATTAATTTCATTTATAAAATAACAAGGTTAAAATAAAAACTATCGGGGATTTAAAATTTTTTTATTTATGTAAATTTTTTTCAAATATGAAAGCAAAACATTCACATTTGTTTTGAGCTATTAGTGAACTCAAAATTCAGCTTTAATTTTAAAAGAGACATTATATTTAATATCAGTCTTTTTACTTCAATCATATAATATATTTTTGGAGTATTTTAAATAAAAATTATAATACTGGATTAAAAAAAAAAATACATTTAACATATGCTAATGTGATATATTTAAAGAAATTATTATAAGTGTATTGATTTTTTTTTAATGCAACATATTCTGAGCAATGATATGAATCCCTCTTTATATCCCTCTTTTTCTTTTGTATACTATCGATTATAAATCGGATATTATTTTTCAGTTTTGTTTGTTCTAAAAATTTTTAATTAGATTCATTTTTAAGGAAAATCATATTTTAAGAAAGATAATTCATTTTTTTATATGAGTAATTATAGATTTTGATAACATGCTAGAATTTAAGAGTAAAATATAATTACATATCCTTTTCTTGAATTTTTGGTTTAAGTTCATAAAATAAAATATTTAATGCATGCTATTATTTAACTTGAAAAAAGGACATAAATTTTATTACTTATATATTTTTACATTTTAGTAAAATTTGAATATACAGGGTTAGCAAGAAATAAGTTACCCACTTCAGAGAGCTCTAAAATGTATTTTATTTGTCCAAATAAGATAAAATTTGAACTACAGATTATTCAGATGATTTGCTTTACATTTATTAATTTTAAAAAAATTACTACAAAAATTCAACTATTGATGGCGCTTTAACACAAATGGCATTTATTTGCATATAATGAAAAATGATTTATTATTATGTGACATTATTTGTATTACAATACATGCTTATTACCATTTTTCTTTGAATAAAAAGAAGGCAGATACTGAATAAACATTAGTTTCTACTCTATTCAACATGCCTACGTTGCAAGAAAAAGCACTACTGGTGAAATTGTTCTACCAAAGCCAACAAAACTCTGTTGCAGCTCTAAAGGAATATCGTATGGAGCAGATACAAAGAGATCCAATGTCTCTAGGTGTCCTATGCAAGATGATTCAGAAATTTGAAAAAACTGGGCAACTTGCATTCTTCCAGGTACAGGACAAAAAAAGATCCCATCTTCCAGCATCGAAATTGTTGTGACCACGCTCGTTGGAGACAGTAGTGAGTCGCTGCGTAATAGTGCGAGCTTGCCAGTTGTTTCCTGTGTTCTGGAAATGACATATTCAACTATATGAAAAATCGTATAGCAGATTTAAAATTTTTATTCATACAAAATCAAGTCTGTGCACCTATTGCAGGATGGGGACTTGGAGGTCCGTAAAACTTTTGCACTTTAGTTCCTTGCTCGAATGGTGGCTAACGCAACTTGGCCATGGAACATTCTGTAGAGTGGTGAGGCCTACTTTTGCCTCAATGGGCAAGTTAACACACACAACTGTCGAATTTAGTCAAAGGAAAACCGTCACGGTATCCAGGAACAACCCTTGTATCCTGAAAAATTGAGTATGGTGTGGTTTTACAGCTAATGTTATCATTGGATCGTTTTTCTTTGAAGAGTTAACTTTAAATGGAATCCAAACCTGTTCCGTGACAGGATAACAGTACCATGATATGCTGAGGGATTTTGTACTCCCACCTCTTCTAGAGCGTGAATGCCTTCAAAACATTATTCTCATGCAGGATGGTGCACCACCTCATATTGATCATCGTCTAAAGCGATTGTTAATACAGCATTTCACAGAAGCATGAGTTATCAGCCATCTTTTCCCAATAGCATGGCCTTCTTGCTCGACCAACATCACCCCTTGAAACTTTTGGTTGTAGGGTTATTTGAAGGACAATATCTGCCATCAAAGGCCATCATCTGTACCAGATCTGAAGGACAACATTCGGCGTCATATTCTTAATATTCCGGCAGACTCACTCTGGTCATCTATAAAAAATATAGTTCTCCAATTAGAGCATATTGCTGAAAATGAAGGACAGATTGAACAATTTTAATTTTACTTTATTTAACAATTATAAACCATATTAAATGGTTTAATGTGTATTACACTACCTAACAATGAATTTTTGAACTAATTTTTTTATTTTTTATTTAATAAATGTAGAGCGCATCATCTCAATAATCTGTAGTTCAAATTTTATCTCATTTGGATCAATAGAACACATTTTAGAGTCCTGAAATGGGTAACTTATTTCTTGCTAACCTTATATATGTTTATACATATTCTCCATATCAAGTTGTAGCTAAGATTTTTTTAGTTTTATTATAAAATTGTTGATACTTATTCTTGTATTCAGGGATCTGTTTGGAGTCGTCTTGGTGCCCAAGTAACTGCAGTTGAGTTTTTATCTAATATTGGTGGTGTTGGAATCGATCTAGAAGTAGCTAAAAATTTTCAACGAATTTTAACCAAACAGGGTTTGAAATTTAAATTGGATACTAAAGTTACATCAGCCAGCAAAAGTGGTGATAAAATTAATGTTAATATTGAATCTGCTAAAGATCCAAGCAAAAAAGAAGAGGTAAGATTTATTGAAACTTTAGAGAAACAGTAATAAATAGTGAAATTGTGTTTTGTTAATATTTTATTTTAAAATTAAAAAAAAGGTTGATTTAGTCAAAAATTGCAGCATTTTATCTTGTGTCGTTTTTCTTATGGTTTTTAAGTCTTTGCTCTTTAAATATTATCCCTATACTTGGTAATGAAATTGTTATTGTAAATTTTTAAAAATCTTTATAATGTAAAGTTTTGAGACATGGACAACGATCATAAATTCCAAAAAAAATTTCTACTTCAAAAAATTTTAATTATTAAGTACAAAAGGATGAACTTTCTTAATCGATGAATCTATCAAGTCATTTGTGGTTATAGGAGTAAATTATCCAGAATAGTTGTAATAGTTAAATCAAATATTCTTATATTAAATAGAGGTTTTTAAAAGTTAAAAAATTTTTCAAAATCAATTGTTTTTTATAAAATATTCTTTTCAACTTCAAAATGGTAATTATAGCTTTTACAACTGGCTTATAAATTTAATTTGTTGCATGAAGGAAGTAGGGATAAGATAAAAAGTTTATGTCCCCTCTCTCTTAAAGATGATATTTGAAAAAAAATAAAAAGTGCATATTATTTGTTCTAAAAATAAGCTTTCTTTTTTTTAATGAATGACATTTATTGAGGATTTTGAGTGTGGCATCAAAAATAATTTTATTCATTAAAAAGTACTTATGTGGGTAATATTATTCCCATTTGCTAAAAAATAGATATCTTGAATTTAAGAGTAATTTTAATGAAAAAAAAAAATATTTTTTCATAGCTGGAGTGCGATGTTCTTCTAGTATGTGTAGGCCGTCGACCTTACACATCAAATCTAGGTCTCAAAGAAATTGGTGTTAAAAAAGACGAACGAGGAAGAATTATTGTTAATGAACGTTTCCAATCTAGTGTTCCAAAGTGAGTTAGAAATTTTATATTGTTTTTTTAAATGAAATGCACTTAAATTTGTATATAAATATATATTTTTTTATCTGTCTGCAGCATTTATGCTATTGGTGATTGTATACCTGGTCCTATGCTTGCTCATAAAGCTGAAGATGAAGGTAGAAAATTACTATTTATTCTTTCCCATATTTATTTTATAACTATTTTATATATAAATAAATCCCTCTAAATTTATTTGTGAGAGTCAAAAAATAATTCCTTCATGTATTTATTGTATAGTGGATCACTTAGCCTTCTTTTCATTGTTTTCCAACTATAAATTTAACAAATGTACAAAATCTTTTGATTTTAAGTTATTGGGTGAATAGTTACACTATACAATCATTTAAAGCATTTGTCGTTTAGATTTTGTATCATGTTACCACTAGCATTCTTAAGCAAATAGATTTTTTAATGAAAATCTTATTTAAAAACTTAATTGGGTTATTACTGCTGTAAGAAGTTATTGTTCACTGTAACTTATTCCTAATTTTGAAAAATTAAGAAAAATATGGTAAATTATTCCACATTTTGTCTGGACATAAGTTAATTTAGTCTGTAACTAAAGTATATTTGCAGTTATTGTAACTTTATATAAGTTATGAAAACTATTAAAAGCCCTTTAATCTTCAAAAAAAAAAACTAAATAGTTTAAAATTATTCACAAAGGTTAATGGATTTTTTAATTGCATTTTTGTTGCTTAATGTTTAATACATATTGAAAATGAATAAAAAGTTTCAATGTGTCAATATTTGAAAAAATTAAGTAAGAAGCTTTTCAGATTTTTCATTTAATTTTTCAAATTGTTGTGAAAGTCTTCATTATCACTATGAAAATCATTGTGAAACATAGCATTTTTATTCCTTATGACTACTAAAAAAAGCTTATGTTAGAGTGATAGAGAGAAGAGAGCAGGGTTTCTTCCCTGCCCCCCCCCTTTGGGGAAACAAGTGGATGTTTTTAATGAGCAGCTGTTTTCAGAAGTGATGTTTCCAATTTAAGATAGTAGCTTAATGAAACTAAATTGTTAAATGTTTAAATGCAAACTATTATGCATGGTTTAAACCAACACACTTTCTTTTAAATAAATGAGTAAACGTACCTTTTAACTATTTGATGAAATGATCTAGAATTCTCTATGAACTTTGCTATTGTTACAACTTAAGAGGTGGATTTTGACCATTTTTTTAAACTCGCACATTTTGTTTTGTATTTTTGTACATATAATGAATAACACTATTTCTATGCTGCATGACCAAAGTACTTGTAAAGTGAATTTTAATAAACATAAATAGCTTCAGGAAAATTTGTAGTTTATCATGGCAAACGAATATGGCTTAATGAGCATTTCTAATTCACTCTTCCTTCATCAAGAGAGAAAAATTGCTTATAATATAACATTTATAAAACTGGAAAACATCTAATTGGCATGTTTTTTTCTGAATATCCAAGTTTTAATGAACTTTAAAATGTTTTAAGTGCATATAAAGTGTATTATTGAATAAGCATGTTTTATTTATTTTTAGGTATCATTTGTGTGGAAGGTATAACAGGAGCTGCAGTTCATATAGATTACAATTGTGTTCCATCTGTTATTTACACTCATCCAGAAGTATCTTGGATTGGCAAGAATGAAGAAGAGCTAAAGAAAGAAGTAAGGGAAAAGGAAACTTTTATTATGCAAAAACCAATATACCAGCTCTATAGTAAAAGTTTGTTTACTTAATCTTGTATTACAATACAAATATAAAATAATATGATGTTTTAGTATACATTATTATTTAGTCCTAATATAATATTTATTATGATCACATTAATGTAGTATTGAAAATTTCTTCCCACATAACAGGTTTGCATAATTCTTGTCGAGATGTTTCTGATTAAATCTCAATATTGTAAATTATTCATAATGATTCCAAAAATATTGAAATAACAGTCAATGTTAAAATAACTTTTTGGTTAAAAGTATCTAAAGTTTTATTTATATGTTCTAAACTTTTGGAATTAGTTTTGTGGAAGCTTATGAGTTTCAAAATTAATAAATACTATTAAATGTACCTTTTTTTATTAAATGAACTAAGCAATATCATTTAATTTATGACCTTAACAGTTTCAATATTAAATTATTTTTATAGCATTTTATTTATTATATTTAATTTTCAGGGAGTACAGTATAAAGTTGGGAAGTTCCCAATGGTTGCAAATAGTCGAGCCAAAACGAATGCTGAAACGGATGGTTTTGTCAAAATTTTATCAGACAAGGCAACTGACAAAATTTTAGGATGTCATATGATATGTTGGGTAAGTTTTCAGTGTATTTCATATTTCATTTTTTTGTGTGGAAACTAAATTTTTTTAAAATTTTATATTGAATTACTTTAAATTGTTTTGTAATAAATTAATTGAAATTTTACTTGAAATAATTTTCTTGTAACTTCGGATATCTGTACATTCTTTTTATACTTTCATACATTCCTTTACTCTGTACATTCTTTTATAATTTCATTAACTTATTATCTGTCATTTGAATAAAAATAGATATTGAAGTATATGCATGCATGTTAATAAGTAGAGAAATAAAATACTGTTAGTCATTTCATCAACAAAATCTTGCTATCTGAAGATGCAGTAATTATTTTGGAACCAATACACCTAAGATATAAATTAAAGAATTACTAATATTCCTGGATGGGCAATGTGAATAAAAAAAAGTATACTTAAACTTATGTGATTGTACAATTAATTTTCATTATTGATTTGAAATGTTTTCAGTTAATCAAATGCACTTTGTATAATATTCTATTAAATGAAAACTATAAATATTTTTATATCTATTGAATGAAGAAGAAGAATGTGAGCATGTTTATTTTGAAATAATTGTGTACTTTTTTTTTTGTTTTCGTTTATTATACATAAAAAAAAACACAGAATATTATATTAAATATAAATTTTTTTTTCTTATATAGGGAGCTGGAGAACTGATCAATGAAGCTGCCCTTGCAATGGAATATGGTGCAAGTTCTGAAGATATTGCTCGTGTTTGCCATGCTCACCCAGTATGTTTTCCTTTTCTTCTATTTTTATGGATTTATAATTCAGTAAATTATTTCAGTGCTTATTTTTTAATGTGAGTTCACCAACAACAGAATATGATTTTGTCTTGCATGATTATTATTATTCATAGAACCAAGGATTAAAATATTTTGTTATGATAAAGCTAAATATTAACACATTGCATTCGGTTCACGAAATTTCTCGTTTTTATCAGACCAAATGTTGTGGCCAAGTCATAAGATATCTCGTTTTAATGTTTTTTTGGCTAATTGGTGCATAACCAACCAGAAGCAAATATTTTTGTTACGTTACCAGAGTAACGAAGCCTTATGCATTCTTATGACAAATGATCAACAAAATAACTGAATGTCGACATTTCAAGCATGTGGAAACAATCTGTCGGCATAGCTAGTATGTCAGTAGATCTGTGCCGGTCATTGACCATACCTTATAAAGTGTTTTATTATTGCACATTTTTTATTTCAAAGTTTATTTTTTAATTTATAAGGAAACAGCATTTTAAAATATAAAAATTCTTATATAATAAATAGATGTATAAAATATATAGTAATATTTAAGAATACTTCATATAAATATAATACTAAATGCAAATTAAAAATATGCATCATATTGCTTGCGAAGCATGCTTCTAGAGCATTCAAAAATATACAGGCCCCGGGAGTGTATTAAGCACACAGAGCTGTACACAATGTGTTAATGTCCCATTACTATTCCCTGCTTTCAGTTTAATTCATGGTTAATATGTTAGTCATGTCTAATTTCTACAAAGAAAAATTTTATTGAATATATAATGTTATAAATATATATAAAAATATAATGTTTGAATTTTAATAATTTATCATTTTTATTAGGAGTAAGTAATTGTTAATATTATTTGAATTAAATTTCTGTGAAATATTATTTATAAGATCATAAATTATTTAAGCCATTTTTAGTAATTTTATATTATAAATATATTTAATAGTAATAATTTTTTTCCGCTTTCTTCCAGACTGTCTCTGAAGCCTTCAGAGAAGCAAATCTATCAGCATATTTTGGACGACCTATAAACTTTTAAGAAAATTTTATAATATGTGGCTGAAACTAATTCCAAGGACATATTCTACATTTAATGTGTATAAAGAACATATAGAAGTGAGCATTTCGGTCCCAAGAACCTCTTTTATTAAGTGAAGTTCATAGAGGCTAAAAAATTTATTGTACAAAGATTATAACATGTGTGCAAATAAATGTGTTCGTTATATATTAAGTCTAGTCAAAATTATTTTCTTTATCTCTGTCCTTAACATTAAATTTGCTGGAACATTGTTTTGAAAATTAGAAGGAAAAGCATATTTATAATTGATAAAATGTATAGTGAATGCATTTAAAATTTTACACTAAAAATCTTGTGTTGCTAATTGATTCATTCATGAATGTACACAGAGATATTTTATAAATTGTTATGTACTTTTTGTTGTTCATTACTTTGTTTTGCAATATTTAATTATTTTCTACTTATGAAAGATTAGTTTCATTATGACCTACTTTAAACTAGAACAGCTTTTTCTTTTATGGCGTTCGTACAAAGTCCTATTTTTGAGAATGAGATGACTGTTTCTTGAGATGTTTTAAAGATGCTGTATTTCTTAATAGTGAGAAGTCATATTGACAAAGGTATATAATTAAACAAATAAAAGGACCTTTAGTAATAATGTTCAGATTGCAAATCAAATGCAGTAAATTATTTTGCTTAAAAAGTGGTAAATGCTGAATATTTTTTAGTCACTATTACAATTTAATATTCTATTGGTGACTAAATACTTTTTAAATATATACTGTTTTTAGAGACATTTTTCAAAAACTGAATTACTAAAGAGTATGTATAAATTGACTACCCTTTGCTTTGGTGTATTTGCAAAGAGTAAATTATTTTTATATAAAACTGAAAACAAAGTATTTTGCTTATAATTTGATCAAATTATAAGCAAAAACAGTTGTGGTTAAGAAGAGCACAGCCATTTTATTGAAACTCCCAATAAAAACTAGTTTACACTTTTTTCAAAGCTAAAAAATTTGTATTGTAAACTGGCAATTAATGAAGCCCAACTCTATTCTGAACTGAAAAAGAAAACTTATATATGATATAGATTTTCAAACAAATAGTCTGCATTTTGGTGGAATCGATAATGAATTTTTATGTATGTCTTAAGTTGAATGATAAGCAATTTAGCAACTTCAAGCACAGCTTGTTAGTACACCTTCCAACAACTTAAGAAATGCTAATTCTCAAAATCTTTCTAAAATAGCATATGATATTGGTCCAATTCACCTTGCAGTACAGATTTTAAATCCAGTGATACACTAAGGTCATTTGAAGCCATCTGACCTGACTTGAACTAAAAACAGATCTAGTTCATGATAGGAGAAAAAGAAAGATTGTCAAATGTGAGTCCCCATAATGTAGGATTTTAATAATAATAGTATTATAGTTGAAATGATTTTGCACTTTTAAAGTATGCCTGTTACTGGCTTTCACTTGGAATAATAGTTAAAAAATAATGCTCATATAATATGAAGTTTCTACATTGAAATCTAGAGCCAAAACATGAAAAATAAAATACTACAGAAGAAGATGGCTAAAACACAAATAATTTCTACAGTTCATTTGAATGAAAAAATAATTCGTCCAATTTCAAACTCTGAAATACCTATAACCAGTTATAGAAGTGAAATTAAAAGAAAGATTTTTCTTTGAAAAAAAATATATGAATCTTTTTTACATTACAAGGACCTCAATGAAATAGCCATTGCAGCATCTGTACACATACTAAATTGAATTATTTTCTTACACTGCAATATAATATGGTAATTTTCTAGATTTTAAAATTAAACATGTTGTCCAGTCAAACAACATGTGCTTTAAGCTTTGGCTCTTATGAAGTTGTTACTTTTATTGGATTACAGATGAAATAAATGAAAGGGGGGGGGGGGTAGGTATTAAATGAAACATTGCATTGAATATTCCAGGGGTGTTTGTGGGACCCCAAAAAATCCCCGGAAACTTTTACGGACTTACTACCGGCATTTTGGAGTTTCGAGAAGGGGGGGGAGAGAAATGAAAAATTACAATTATGAAGTATTGAATGACCTAATTATAAAAGTTCAATGAATTACTTTTTTTGCAAAATTAATAACCATAAATTTTCAAACATATAAACTACTACATTTTATGCAAATCTTTTAAATTACCTGAATTAATTCTTTTAAAAAAAATTATCTAATTTCTGCTGCTTTTTTTTTATTTTCTGATGTTTGTGGGCTTGTCTTTCTTTTGTGGTGAACTTCATAATTGCAGGAAGGTTGACTTTTATTTTCCTCATTTACAGTTGAAGAAATTTCCTCGAGAACTGCACATGCAGAGGTAGAAGCAGTTTGCTTTTCTGCTAATGTAGAAGGTTTTTCAGAGACTTTTATAGGTGACTCATCTGAAATACATGTTTTTAAGTCCTCTTGATATGTTTTCCAACTTCTGTTCATATTCAGTAAGAGATCTTTGTGAATTGGATCAGTCATTGGATTTTTTGAGCCATATTTTTCACATGAGGTTTCTTTAGAAGCCATTAAATCATATTTAATAGTCTGCACTGCATCTAGGGAATCAATCTTAAGAGAGGTTCTATAGTCAGTGACAAGTGTATCCATTAAGTTGAATGCACTTTCCACTAATGGGCCATGGAAGCAGCTAAGGCAGGCTTTGACCAATTTAGCCAATGTAGGATACTTATAATCATTTGTGAAATCATCTTTTAAATTAAAAACTTTAGACCAATATTTATCAATTGTACACTTGACTTGATTTCCACTTTCATCAGATGTGTAGAGCATTTCTTTTTTGATATCAATATCACTCTGGTATAACCTTATTTCAGCTTCTACTTTTGACTTTTCATTATCACTAAAAATATGGGACATAAAAGATGATAATTTTTCAAAAGCTAATATTGTACTGGTTTTACCTCTTTGCTCTGGATCTAATGCTGTAAAACTAATTAGATATGAATTTTTAAGGGGTAATTTCTGTTTCATATGCTGAAATTTCTAAATGAAATTCTCTTGCGTACATAAATAAAAAAATATTTCAATAAGCGAAACGAAAAATTTACACGTGCATCAATAAATGAAACGAAAATTTTACACAGCGAAGAAAAAAAAGTTCCGAAGCGATCAATGACAAATAGCTAATACGGCGAAAAATCCCCCTTCTCTACTTATTGGCGCCACGCCAGTAGAGATAAGACCTTTGAACCCAGAGTCACGTTATCGCACATCTGGTCGAACGAAATCTCCCCCTTTTTTTTCTGCCGCGCCTACTTGCCGAAAAGAATCCAGAAGAGAATGTCCGAGAACCGGGGGAATGAGTCATAACTCGCAATAAGGAAAGAACAAAAAAGAAGTTTTTTCCCCTTTTCACGCATTATCACTGCCTTTGGAGAAAGAAAGGAAAAGTTTTCACCACACACACTGACCTTGCGTTTTCTACTTTAAAAGCAAACAAAATTACCCAGATCAAAATAAATAATTCATTATTATTCCTACTTCCTTTTGAACGACGATCCCCGGAAATTCCGGGGATCGAAGTTCAAAATCCCCGGAATTCCGGGGTTTCCCCGGAGCACAAACACCCCTGATATTCTAGAAGAAATCAAGAGACACTTCAAAACAACAGCTAAGATAAATACTCCATATCGTTAATATTATGTGAGAATTTTAACAGTGCATTTATTTATTTGGTTAGATTATTCTGTATCGAAAATCTGTTCAAGTGTTATTACCCTCATTACTATTCAAAATTATGCAAGTAAACATTTTCAGATTGCATAACTTTGAATAGTAATGAGATAATGAAGGCAACAACACCTGAACTATTGCACCAATAAAAATATTTAAATCATAAATATCAGATTTCTTTAGTCTGTAATACAACCAGTTGAGTGTTGTCAGAACATTAGAATGGAATGTTAAGAAAATCAACCAAATAGTGATTCAAAAAAATTAGTATCAGATTTAAAATATTTATTAAATGTGTCAAAATAAATATAGTATATTGCTTACAAATAAAATATGTCAATAACATATTTCAAATACATAAACATAATATAAAAAGTACAATTGTGTATGACATCAGAAACAAAAATGACTTACTTCAAGTGGCACTTTTCCTATAATACATGACTAGAAAAAAGATTTAATACTTTTTTTGGCTCACAGAATTATAAAAGTTTAATCACAGTTGATTTACATTGACTATTGACACATAAAAACCACAAGTTAATAAGCATTAGAAATCTGAGAGAATTTTTTTTTTTCAATGCTGAATTTATTTTACCAGGAAATCATTACTGAATGATTTATTATTATTATTATTCATCAAAGAAGAATGCACTAATTTTTTTTGGGAATATTTTCCTCCTAACAATAAATCTATTTTTCATTTACTCTGTGAAATAAAGTTAAATGATAAATATCATCATATTAATTGCTAACAAAAATTATTTCATAAATAAATATTGAGAACTAAAGACCAAGGTATTAAAAAAATGAATTATTTTTATGATTACAAATAAATTATATTCAAAGACAAGCAAAAAGAGAGTTTTTTAAAAAAATTGGACTTCACATGATAGAAAATATACACAAAACAAACATTTAATCATTCACAGCACCAAAAGAGCTAAATATATATAATAAGCAGTATCATTTTCTTTGTTATGAACTACTTTATTTCAAAATCAGAAATTCTTTACGATTGTGTTTAAGTTGTAATCGGGTTCTTTTTCATCATATTTCTATCTAATATATAAATATCAATATTTATTGATCAAAAACCAACTATGCTAATAATATAGAAATTTTTTAAAAAGCTTATACTATATATTCAAATTCCTAGGAAAAAACCATAGAAAATTTTTGTACTTCCTCTATTATACTTTCAACGGCATGTCTATTTATAAAATTGTCTTTATAATTCTGATTAAATTTTTAACTTGCCTAGTAAAACTATTCAGTATACAAGGCGATTGATAAAAAGTACATTTGAGCTAGTACTAATATTATTATACTATCATAACTGTTAATAATATGCAATGTAACATTTGAATACTACATCTGCATTGAAGAATAAAGTTAAGGAATACAGAACTACTTAGTTTAGTATCATATATTATTCTAAATAGTCAAACTAGTAACTACATATTCTTATTTTCTACTTCTATACATAAGTAATTGACAAAAGGTTACTATTTAACCGTTATGGATTATTCATCAATTCTTTTAAATGACATTTGTTAATGAAATATTATCAGCTACTTTATTATAAGAAAAGGTGCATATAAAAGTGGTTGCTAAGAAATGAATTTTATTATTATAAAAACATTTTCAAAGTTATTCCTGAGCAATGTGACAGTTATTTAAAATTATTTTGCTTTCAATGTGCTGATTTAGCTATAATGTAGAGAAAGAGTAACTTATTTATAAATTTATGTCTGTTCTTTTGAAACAAACATTCATAACAGTTAATATAAATACAACAAATTTCCATTATGAAACAACTTTTTAAAACTTTTTATCCAGCTTTAATAACATCATATAGAATTGCAGGGGAAAGATTATCATTATTGTAAACTTTATGAACACATTTGTAAAATATTTTATTTTCGTAAACAAAGCCTTCTCAAAAAGCGCACAAAAAATGGAGTTTTGAGAATAGACAAATGAGCAAGTGGCAATAGGAAAACTTTTTTGTTGTTCATCAGAACAATTTATAAAAAAGCTAAGCAAAAAGTCATTAAGCACAAAAGGTAAATTCAAATTAACAATAAAAACAACTTTCAAATTGTGACCATAACACATATTTTATGTACAAACAACAATGGGAAGACATATTTGCTCAGTCACACAATTAAAAAGGAAATAGACATTAAACAGAAAAAGTCTAAGAATGTGCACACAGATATACAACAAACACCACAAAATAAAATTTAAAAAATGATGTAAAAGATAAGAAATTTTTACTATAGAGAAACAGTATAAAATTATAAGAAGATTTTATAAAAAAAGTCAAAAATATAAAATAAATAATATATAAATATGTGAAATAGATTTTTACACATACCTAAAACTAGCTACTTTATGAAAAAAACTGGTTTTCAAACACGTATAAAACGCAATTTACTTCATAAGCATATTAATATTAGCATTTCAAAAAAGCACCTCTCACATATTTTTTTTAATATAAAAGTTTTTTTTAAATTTTAATATTAAATTGTTTTCAATCAGATCTAATTAATTGTATCTAGTGATCCGATATAAATTTTTAAAAATATAATTAATTATTTTGCCTATATGAAAAAAAAATTAATGTTAACTCATTAGCAATTCTATTTTCTTTAATAATTAAACCAGCACCCATCGTTTGAGTAAATGTCCTACATGTTAAAAAAAAAAGTAGTTTGGTAAAATTATCCTTTTTTCATCTCTCTCCACATGATCATGCATTTGACCATCAAAGCATATTTTTTTAGGCCAAAATCAAACATGATTACATAATATTTAAACATCCTTAGACTTTTTACAATAAAGTTTATAAGAGAAATCTAACAGTCATACTTTTTTGTACTTAAGGCAAAACATCTATATTCCATCAGATTAGCTTCACACATTAAGCTAAAATATATTGATTATAAAATATTAAAAGAAGATATAAAATAAATATAGAAAAGAGGCATGTTACTTATAAAATGAGTTATGTATCAATGTATTTTTTCAGGCTTATATAAATCTGTTATTTAAGTATAAAAGAGTTATACTTTATTTGAATGTTTAACTGTCTATGTAGTTAAAAACAAGAATTTCTACTATTAGAAAAATCAGTCTTCAAATATACATTTTGTTACAAATTACAAAAGTGTTCTTAGAAGATATTGAATCAAAATTAGTAGAGTTGAAGAATGCACATGATTTGAAATGAAGCCAATGCATGAAATGATCAACAAATGTTTGAAAAAGATATATCAAAAAGTGCAATACAAATCCTTAAAAAATTGGAACTTCATACCAAACAGAAGTCGTTCAGCTGAAAAACAAATAATAATTTGTTTTTCATTTTTTTAAATCTAAAAACAAATTATTCATTAATTCTTTTTATCAATATTCTTACTGAATTACTACTTTCGCATTAGAAATTTTCAATATTACACAGATAAAGCACTATGTTTTGACAATTAAAATTTGCTATTATAAGAAAAGTTCTTTTTCAGTTTGCTCCATATAATGCAGATTTTTCATACAACATATCATATTTTGTATGAACAATCATCATAGAAAATTGCATTTATGCATTTTTAAAACAGCACAAATAATTGCAAAAATAGATGTGTAGATCAAATTTCCAAGATGCAAAATTCCCTACAATATTTATTCATTCAAAATATGATTTTTTTTAATTGGATTGTAAAAGAATCTACTATACTAATAAAGTATATTAAATATATTGTATCGAAAAATTACCTCAATTAAATTTTAATAAAGTCTTTCAAGAAAGAAATAAAAGATATTTCTTTCTTAAAAATAAAGAGGCACTTCATGTGAAAAGATATTAAAATTTTTGAAATAATAAATAAAAAATATTAATTTTAAATGAAATAATTTTTTTGGAAAGTAATTTATTATTATATATTACAATCTTAAATATTTCACTCAAGTAGGTTTCATTAATGTAAACCATAATTATCTCATTCTCTCTCTCATTTATGGCTTGAAAGAATTTCTTCTATTTCTTACTTAAATTCTTTATTAATTATAGACAATATGTAAGAAGCAACAATGAAGTAAATAAATTCTAAATTGTCACTGGATTAACCTCAACATTTTCAATTTAAGATAGTTATTATGAAAAAGTATGTATGTTAATAAAACAATTTTTCATTTGATAATAGATTGTTAGCAAAAATTTTATATATTCTGCAAAACATTAGCTTTCACCTTTCTTTCTAATAGCATTATACATTTTCAAAAATTATTTAACCACATTTTCATTACATTAATATAAAGAACTGAATTCTTATGAATATAATTAAAATATTATTTTATAAAAGTCCTAAAAGTTAAATTTAAATAGGCACTAATGCATGATTTGTAACCTCTCAACCAAATATAATTTGAAAACATTACCATATACAAATGGTTATGTTTTATTTTTAAGATTAAAGCATTTGTATGTTCTTCTTTCTCACATAGTTCCTACTTTTATATGACAAAATTGCTCAATTTTCTGAAACATCTGACACACAAACACACACATACACAAAAAAAAAAAAAAAAAAAAAAAAAAAATCCAGAACATAGCAATTTTTTTCTGAGAATATAATTTAAAATATGAAAAATGCTTGCAATATTAATGCCCAAGTTAATTTTAAATATATATTTCAGCAAAGTTCCTTTAAATTAAATAAAATAAAAAAACACTGTGAAATACTATTTGAAATCTACTTTTTCATTAAGGTTTTCATTTTCTTACTCCCCCCCCCTATCTTTCTTTTTTGCAGAAAATCATTTATTAAAAATATTACAGATGCAAATTAAAATGCTTGCAATATTAATGTTAAAATGTTAAATGGACAAAATATCAATTATATGATATAAATTATAAAGGTTAATGTTAAATTTCTGGTACTACAACGAAAGGGGACGAGGGGGGGGGGAGTAGGATGGATCTTAACAATTTCATTAATAGGTGGTATCTGTAAGTTGAAACCCATGTAAGAATTTAAAATATATACTTTGTTAAATAAAGCAAGAAGAAACAATGAAATGTGATTAGTTCAGCCAAAGAAGTAAATTTTACTTGCCCTTAGTGACATTAGATGTAAAATAAATTAAAGGACAAAATTATGATTAAATTTCTGAAATTAGAATTCAAAAACATAATATGAATAACGTATTATTTTTCCCTCATTAGCAATAACAAATTTAATAAATACTTTTCTACCTCATGTCACAAAACACAAAATATTCATTCATTCATTGTCAAGGAGAAAAGCAGATAATCATACTTTTCATAATTATCTAGTATTTCTAATCAATAAAATATTTCATCAAACACTATTCCTAAAATCAAAATATTAATCATCTATCTTTTCAGCTCAAAACTGAATAAAACTCAAACCCTTAAAAAATAAGGGTCATCCTTTAATGAAAGCAAATTATAAAAATATATTTTTAAAAAAACAGCTTTTTTTAAATAAAAAACAAAAATTCAGAGAATTCATTTAATGGATAAAATAACTGACAGAAATAAAAATTAAATTTGATACTTACTTTCTATTTTAATAAAAAAAAATACAACCTTCTTACTGCATTTCATGCCTCATATTCCTGATCATTAGTCCATGCATGATATCTAAAACATGAATGTTTTCTTCAGATATATTTACAAAATTATAAAACCAATTTTTAATTTTAAAAAAAATATGAAGGGAATAATATATGACATAATGAAGTTTTAAATTTGAAAATAATATTATAAATATGCAAAGAATTTTGAAATTATAAGAACTTTTTTAAAATTCAAATGATGACTGTTTTATAAATTGTAAAGATTTTATTTTAATTATTTTTAGTCACAATTTTAACTACTAAGCATCTTATTTGAGAAATTGACTTTTATAAATATTAACTACCATGTTTTGCATTCATTAAAAGTTAATAAAGGATCTTTTTAAGCCATTTAGCATAAGTAGATGAATACTACGATTGTAGAACAGCAAAATGCCCAATTTCAAATATCTGTTACCTTATAAATACTTCCAAAATGGAAAAAAAAGATCAAATTACACCATTAAAATACTGCTTTTAAAACGGATATCTATAATTGCTATTTTCTCACAAAAACGAATAGCAAAATCATCAAACTACAAATTCTAGCTAACATGATTCATTAAGACAATTAAGTCTATTGCACTTGAAATTCTTAATATTCTTTTTTTAAAAAAAATCTACAGAAAATATTAATATATTAAACAATTATTGAAATATTTAATACTCATTAATACAAATTTGTAAACACCGAACAGTTATTAAATGCTAGTTGGCACATTAACAAATCACAATAAACAATAATAAATCAATATATCACTTTTAAAAGAGACACACAACATGAATTATTGTATTTTATATACAATTTAAGTGATTTAATTTATGTATTTAAAATTAAATAAAAAAAACAATTATTTAGAATGACAGTTAATGCAAAAAAATATAAACGTTTATAAAATTATATTACATGGCGTAGCAAACAGAGGAGAGGTAAAACAAAATTATGGGACTTTCATAAGTCTCCATAAATTCTTGTGCAGAATCAATATATTTCATGTAGATATCATAAAAATTTCCAAAAGCAAGAAAGCCCATGAAAAATAGTGCAAGTACAAAATATAGTAAATACTCCGTAAGTGGAGTCATGTTTGTTTTTGTTATTGTTTACAATACGATTTTTGAAACGAAAATTCGTTGCCATTTGCTATATTGATAACTAAAAATGTTGAAAAGCAGCATATCTTCTGGCGTGACGTAAATATCGCTCATCACTATGGCTGCAAGATTAGTTTAGTTTCTGCAAGAATCGTTATGATGCAAACTTTTACGATAAACTGTTTCATCGGCAATTGAAAGGTTATTATTATTTTATCAAATAGAATTCCAGGTCATTAATTTAAAATATCTCTAGAAATTGCGCCTAAGTTAGGTCCAGGAAATGCTTGTCTTCGATTTCGGAATTTTAATAGAAATTCAATCATAATGTCCTAATACTTAAATCTAGAAATTCCTAATATTTAAATCTAGTGGTGTATGGTGTCTCCAAAACATACTGAAACAATCGAAATCTTAATAGTCTTAATAAATCTAATGCTATCCATACAAGATTTACAAATATAATGTGTAAAAATCAAATTTGTTATTTTTCCCAATTCTTTAAATGCAAATATGCACCTTCCATGCCAGTTCTATTATAACAAGATAATCACCATATCGCTATGATATCTTAACGAGGCTGAGCCCAGGGCCTTAATGAGACTGTCTTGCACCTTTGGTCAACGCCAGATGTTATGTTTGCAAAACTACCCAACTCCCCCACGTACATACGCTACATGCTATCTTTTTGTAAATTTTTCATCCTCTCGAGACCCTCCTCCCACAGTTTTAAAAAGAACTACCAGTTTGTAATATTTTGCTACACAAATTAAACAAATTTTATAAATTTCTAAGGAATTTTATTAAAATTGTAGTATTTTTGAAAATAGTTATTTAATTAAATATTCTCATGAAAATACAGTACACAATAAAAAAAATTTACAACAGCAATAAAAAAATTACAAATCATTATTATTTTTTTAAGACTAAACACAAAGTAAAAGCTATGTTTATTGTTTATAACTACTACAGAAAGCTACTATATAAAGAAAACTTCTACTAATATACCAATATTTTATTAACTTATTGAGTGTTGGTAGTGGCATGAAAATTGATTTAAAAAAATTGAGTATAAAATTAACAACCAAAGATCTTCCTTCAAATCCCTATAAAATAGAGTAGATCTAGTTGATTTGAAAGAGCTACATAATAATATACATAAGATGCATAATCCACGATTTTTTGAATAACAAATAATATTGCTATTGTTATTTTTAAATATGCGTCCCAAATATCTGTTATTTCAATCATATTATTAATTAAAAATTATTACTTAATATTAAATATAAAATTTATTAATTGTAATTAATACTTAATTTACTAATTTAATTAAAGTGTGATTGAATTAATTTATCTGTTTCAGCTTACTTCTTAAATTTTTTTTTCTCAAAACTATTTATTTAATTTATTTATTAGAGTGAACCATTTTCTGGAAAAGATGAGTTAAAAATATATGTCATTTCTTTAAAATGTTTACTTTAGTCCTATATTCTACCAATAGATGGCGCCAGCAGTAAACAGAATACATGTAATCAAAGTCAATCATGTTACGAGCAATTAAAAATAATCTGTATGGAATAGCGCATCATCACATACGAATATCGGTCACTCCCGTAAAGTGGAGCGATGACTTTGCACTTTCCAGTGAAGCCTCGCACTTTCCGGTGAAATCACGGCTCCGATAAATTTCAGTGATATGCAATTCAATGATACGATACGATAATTCCAATAACCGGTCCATTCACTTTTCAATCCAATCACAGATTTCTTTCGAGAGCTTCCATTGGACAGATCGTATCGATTCCTACTTTCCAGTAAAGTCACCGCTCCGGCAAATTTCAGTGATATCGTATCGATTGTTACTTTCTATCGTGATCTACAATCTGTAATCGAAATATCAGCAGTAAGATCGTATCAAGGATCTGAATCACACCCCTCTTTGAAAAGTATTGATCACTTGTATTTGTGACTTTTTGATATTGGTTACGTAATAACCGCTCTGAAAATATTCGTCATCCCTATACAAATAAAATAAAGTAGCTCTAGTTGATTTGAAAGCGCTACATACATTTGAAATCTTTAATATTAATGTCTGTTAAATGGAAATGGATGAAGGGGTATAAATGCCTGTGAATTTTATTTATTACAAATATAATGAATAAAACATCAATAATTTCTTATATTCAATTCGCTTTTTAGATCACTGTGACATATACATTACAAACTGCAGTATACATGCATTATATACACTGAGTGTAGAGATGCATAATCCACAATTTTTTGAATAACAAATAATTTTGCTATTGCTATTTTTAAATATTTGTTCCAAATATCTGTTATTTCAATCATATTATTAATTTAAAATTATTATTTAATATTAAATGTAAAATTTATGAATTGTAATTAATGCTTAATTTACTAATTTAAGTAACGTGTGATTGAATTAATTTATCTATTTCAGCTTACTTCTTAAATTTGATTTTTTTTTCAAAACTATTTATTTAATTTCTGTATTGGAGTAAACCATTTTCTGAAAAATTGGAATTAAATATAAATGTCATTTCTTTAAATTGTTTACTTTAGTTCTATATTCTACCAATAGATGGCGTCAGCAGTAAATGGAATATATGCAAAGTCAAATCACAAGCAATTAAGAACGATTTGTATGGAACAGTGCATCAACACATACGATATACCGGTAAGACCGGTTACTCTCATGAAGTGGAGCGGCGGAGCGGCGACTTTACACTTTCCAGTGAAGTCATCGCTCCGATAAATTTCAGTGATATGCAATTCAGTGATACGATGATTCCAATAACCGGTCCGTTCACAGATTTCTCCTTTTCTGTTATGTTCGAGAGCTTCCATTGGACAGATCGTATCGATTGTTACTTTCCAGTGAAGTCACCGCTCATGCAAATTTCAGTGATATCGTATCAATTGTTACTTTCTATCGTGATCCAAAACCTGTAATCGAAATATCACCAGTAAGATCGTATCAAGGATTTGAATCACACCCCTCTTTGGAAAGTATTGATCACTTGTATTTGTGACTTTTTGATATTGGTTACGTAATAACCGCTCGTAAAATATTCGTCATCCCTAACTGAGTGGCCAAATTATTATGACCATCTGACAATTTTATGCAAAATGAGCTGTCGCCTCACAGTGTTGCCATTAGAGGACCAGATAGCTACAAAAAGTGAATTCAAGGCAAGTGAACCATCATTTGAACTGTTTTACGAGCGGAGAAATGGGCAAGAAACATGTCTTAACTGAGTTTGGAAGCGGGATGATTGTAAGCGCTCGAAGCGTCGGAACCAGTTATCAGCAAAAAGGTTACTCTTGTAAAGTGTTCGAGAGTAGCAATTATTAATGTGTACAGAGAGTGGGCTACCAAGCAGAAAACCGGGTCTAAAGGTCAGACTTGTGGTCGTCACAAGCTATTGAATTCTCGAGCTGAAAGGAGACTTGCCAGAGTCGTCCATTCCAACAGTACGTCAAATAAAGGAGAATCTTAATGAAGGAGCAACTGCGAACGTCTCTGAACGAACTGTGCTGGGTACATTACACCGTATAGGATATGAAAGCCGACGACCTGTTCGAAAGCCTCTGATGTCAGCCTTGAACAAAAGCAGACGTCTCGAGTTTGCAAAGACGCATAAGGATTGGACAGTAAATGACTGGAATAGGGTCATGTGGTCTGATGAATCGCGTTTTCAACTACACCATGCAAGATGGCAGGGTTCGGATATGCGATCGTGCAAAAACAGCACGAAAGCATAGATCCTACCTGCATTGCCACAGCACTTCAAGCTGGTGGAGGGAATATTTTGGTTTGGGGGATGTTTTCTTGGCATTGCATGGGTCCTTTGATTACTGTGGAACAACGTCTGAATGCCCAACGGTATTTAAGCATTCTTACAGATCAAGTATAGCTTGTTATGTTAATGGTGTACCCTGCCGGGGATGGATATTTTCAGCAAGACAATGCTCTTTGTCATACAGCTGGTATTGTCAGAGGGTGCGAAGAACATGACGCTGCCTTTACCAATTTGTTGGCCCGCACAATTTGTGGGATGAGATCGAACGGGGCATCAGACAGCTGGATCCAGTGCCATCCAATCCGAAGGAACTGGAAAGTGCAGTTCGTCGGATGTGATGACAAATTTCTCCTACCACCTATCAATATCTCACAGAATCTATGCCAAGAAGAATGCGAGCAGTATTACGGGATAAAGGTAGTCCAACACTGTATTGAGGGGGTAGTCATAATAATTTGGCCACTCAGTGTATATTGGAGGAGTAAGATATAAATACAAATTTATCTTTGGATTTTAAATAGGATTTTGATTAATGTTATTTTTTACTAATGTTATTTTGAGACTTTTTTTTTTTTTTTTGACGACATTGAAAAGACGGTTCTTACAAAAGTTGCGACATTTTAGAACAAACAGAAAAAAGTAATTGGCAAACGCAACCTTTTATTGTTTCAGAGAATACCAAATTCATGACAAATCATAATACTAAATATGAGTGTTAACAAACGTGTTACCTCAAGGAGTTTAGTTTATAAACTGTTATGCTGGCCGTAGTAGCTTCTATTTGTATTTTTAATAAGTCATTACCTAGCCACTTTCGGAGATCATCTTTTCGCTCAAAATATTGATTATTTGATAATTAAATAATGAATAAGAAATGCATTTTACTTTAATTCTTGGTAACACTGAAAATTATAAATTCAATGAAAAGGAAATTAATTAATACAAAAGTGACTTACTTTTAGTGAAATTTGCTAATTTTTACTTGAGAAATTTTATGTAACATTTTAAAAAATATATTTTACTGCAATCAAAGCAAACTTCTATCACTTCAGCAAATTTTTAATTTTTATAATTAATTATTAAATTTTTAATATTTATCTTCCGTTGAAGAGTTTCATATAAATTATTTTATTATTGTAATATAAAACTTTATTGTAATGACATGTAGTTCATTTTCCTGATTCTATCAGTATTTTTTACTTTTATATATACAAAATATGCAAAAAGAAATTATTGTAATTGCCAAAAAATTCCGGTCCGAAATTTTTAAGAATCGCCACGTTTCAAAAAAATAAATTTTAGGAATTGTGCTTGTCTGTAAACAAACTAACTCAAAACCGCTTTGACCTAGATTCATGGAATTTGGAATACGTTTTCTGTATCGAATTCTGAATCAAATTCAATATTAGGAAGTCTGGCTACAAATGTAAAAACGAACATGGTAACTATAAAACATAAAAAGTTAGACAAATGAAATATGGTACACAGCGAAGGGAGGGGGATTCTTTTAGTTCAAAAGAAAAACAAATCTATCAGTTTTCAATATTAGAATATAGCTGGGGGGGGGGGCAATGTCATTTTGCCACTTTTCGGGCAAAGAGGAATGTCGTCCTTTCCGGGGCTTCTGCCAGGAGTAAATGCTGAGAACACATTATGACCCAGAAGAGATTATGTTTCTGCTTACATCTCTGTAAGGAGGGAGGCATATTGTCGGTAAGGAGGAGGCACTCTATGCTAAGACCACTTAGCATAACTCTATGCTAAGACCACTTAGCATAACTCTATGCTAAGACCACTTAGCATAGAGCAAGTTGAATGGTTCTCGTAACAACTACCGTAATCCACGACGAAAGATTGCTAATTTATAAATTCTTTATTATTATTATTTATTTAAATAGCAAATAGTATCGATTTAATTCTTAAACCTCATGTTTTAAATGGCCATTTTCGCGCTCCAAATCTCTATCTGTTGCATTGGTGGGGCAAATCTCGTCCCCTTGGTAAGGCTCTAGTTATACACTATTTAGAATATCAAACTACCACTTGAAGTATAAGTAGCATCCTAATAAAGAATTCCAAAGAATTACGTCATACATGTAACATAAAGTGAGAATATAAACTCAAAGGAACAAATTGTATGGAAAGCTGGCAAAATGCACGAATCATTTTCATACTTCAAGCAGGCATTTTTACATAGCTCTCAAGATGACTTGGAAAGCCAGAAATTCAGAAAAGAAAAACGACTTAATGTAAGATGTCTTTTATATTATTTCTTTAATTCTATATCTTAACAATTCAGAATACTCTTCAATATTGTTACGATATATTCATGATAATGTATAGCATTAAGAAAATCATATAATGTTCATTAAGGAATTGCAATTTATCTCTTACTAAAAGGGCAAATTGATGTACAACAAACGATAATATCTTAACAGCTGTTAAAAGAATAAAATCGTTTTCATTGTTACGAAAATTTCATCTCGGATTTTGCTTTCATTGTTGAAGATATTAAGATAATGACTTATTTTGCCATAATGAGTGAATTTCAGCTTATGTATACTTGTAATAATCTTTGAACTTTTTTTTATAATTACAATTAAAGTTTAACTTAACAAGTGAGCTATAATAAAAAAAAAATTAAATGCATTCATTTTTAAACGTTTTACAAAAGAGTTTTTACTTTAGTGTAATTTAATCACTTATGTTTCAAATTAAAATTGAAATTTTAAGTGAGATTACAAAAAAATTAGGAAAATACATAGTATAATAAATAGAATGGAGTCAGAAAATTATAATTTTCAGAGATTTTAATGCAAAATCAAGTATTTGGGACAGAAAAGCATTAAACATAGAGGTGATTTAATTAGCGATATGATCCAGCTTCATGCTTTAATAATTATCAACTATAGCAACTCAAAACCCACTTTTCAAAGCCATCAGGAAAATAACTGTATTAATGTAACAATCTTACAAAATACTGATACTGAGTGGTGAATGTTATTGATTGGAAGGCTAAAGACAGAAATAACTTCAGTGACCATAACATTATAGAAGATTCCTCAAAAAAAGTAAAACAAACAGAAAAAATATAATTCAAAATTTGGAGGAAAAAAAATTTTGGAATTTAAAATCCATAGTTGATATTCAAAATTACTTCAAAGTGTAATGCACAAGTTCAAATGAACATTTAAAAAATTTCAAGATAAAAATTTTGTTATAATAATAGATTCTTAACTCTTAAAATAAAGAGTTTAATGTTATGATGTTTTATGTTATTATATTTTTAAACTTTTAAGATGAACAAATGTTATCTGAAGAAACATGGGAGATCATGAGAAAAGAAGTTAGAGCTTTCTTTGAAGCAAACTTGAACCAACTTATGAGTAAAATGAAACAAAAGGAAAGAACTTGTTTTCAAAAAGGAAAATATCCATCTAATAAACTCACTTTCTTTAGAACAATTATCTAATATTATTAAGTCCAATACCCTTTTGACTCATTTTATAGAATGATTAGCGATAGTATAATGTTTCCAGAGAAATCCAATATATTTATAAAGATTATGGTAATTACACCACAACATTCAAGAAAGCGTACTAAGAAAATTTCATTTTACGGTTGGTGTTAGCTAAGATCATCTTAAAACTAGTAATCAGAATACATATTTTCTTACCATATAGCAAGAAAAGATTAAATATATAATTTTGGAAGCTAATACCAATGAGACTCCAGGTCCAGACGGAATCACAATAAGAATTGTAAAAGAAGACCTTTTCTTGAATTGTGATTAGTTTTCTTGTATGTTAAATGAATGTTTCAGAAAGAGCATTTTTCTAAATATTAGGAAAAAAGCTTGTATGGTTTTAATATCAATGGCAGATCAGGATCTATGTGATCCATTTTTTAAAAACCAATAAGTCTAATACTTACATAGAGGAAGATTCTTGATAAAATTATCACTCAAAAATTTACAAAATTGAGAAGAAAGGAAAAATTACAGTTCCAGTAGAAGGAGAAAAATACTCAATCTGGCATTGAATTAATTCATTGAAAGATCAGAAGAAAAAAAGTAGCTACATAAATTATTTTGCTACATATGTCAAATGCATGTCACAGAATCAAATGGCAAGATGCCATTAATTTCCTTGAAGAAGATGGAATCACTAAATATCTGATTTATGTAATTGGATTTCAAATATAAAAAAAGGGGGGGGGGGAGATATTAAAAATGATACTGATTTTAACTACTGCAAGGCTGTTTCATAGGGTTCTGGTTTAGGGCATATTTCATGACTTCAGCTAGATTGTTAAGAAACTTTTCTACTACTAACCTAAGTGAACTAGGTGAAACTATGAGTGAGTTAAATTGCAATATTATCATGTTTGCTAATAACAGCTTTTTACTGACTTCAGAAATAGCTTCATACAAATTTATGTGAAAACTCAAAAACACAATTAAAAGAATATGCTATAAAATATAATTCAAAAAATCAATCCTTAAAATAAAATATACTAGAAAAAAAAAGCTTTGAATTTTGAACAGCAAATATTTGATAGAAATATAAGGAGTCAAGTCCCAAATACTGACAAAAGTTTATAAAAAGGTATCAGAAAAAATGCATGATATGGAATTTTGGTTTAAAGACGAAAAAGACATGGATAGAAACTCGATTCTTAGACACAGAATAGAACACAAAAACAAGTTCTTTTAAATATTATTGAGATACAATACAGACCAATTTCTACTGAAACAACCCTGATATTAGTCTGTTATCCATTGATTGATATTATTATAAAAAAAAGTAAACAAGTTTGATCTTTTTATTAGTTTCAAAGAGTTTCAATTAAAATAGATGAAGGAGAAACAGGCTAAAATGACCTATAAGTTCTTAAGAATACTGAGTTCCCATTTTGGGAAAATATTAACATTACTTGGCAATAAATGGGTTTACTAAAGTTAAAATCAAAATGATTTCACTAAGATTTAAAATTACTTAACATGGTTAGCAATGAGTAAATCAAAATGATGAGATACTTGGAAAATAATTATAAAACTGAGTGAGGTGTTCAGTGTTTTTTCAACAGAGGTAATGGTTATTTTTAAACAATTGAGAAAATGGAGGATCATTTTAAGAAAATTCATTATTATATTGATTCTTGCTCAATATTTATGGCAGCTAAATGATAATAATAATAAACGATTATCCAATTATTATTTGCTGTAGTTGTAAATTTGTGATTATATTCCTCATTTGTAATTTTTTTTTTTTTTTGCTTGATGCCTTCATATTTTTGTATGCAACAGCTAATTGCTATAGGCATCATAAATTCATTTTTATTATCATTCCTAGTTTTTTTTAAATTTCTTTAGTTGCTTTTACTTTCCAAATGATGTATAGAATAATAATCATTCTTTTCTTCATTAAGTGCAATATTATTTATATTCTTTTAAACTTTATTAATTCTGCTTAATAAATATCATCATTATTAAGGCTAAAATATAAACCAAATATAAAACTATATTGGGTAAAGGCCTGTGTTGATATAATGAGCAATGACAAGTACATATATTGTCTAACTGAAAGGAAAACTGAAAAAGAAACAATTTTCATCTAAAAATTCCTAAGTTATGGACCCATCTTAAAATTAAAAAATCAACGATGCAAAATTGACAAACTTGATTGGAGTTCTGCAATAATTCAAGACTTCTTTTTGGTTTGATGCCTTCAGTAAATTCAAAAAGATGCAAAGGACACTTTTATATAGATCCAATTTTAACTACTGATGTTTGTTTCCTGGCATATCAAAGCGGTTTCTTTGGGAGATCTTCAGATTGTGACTACAATGCTAACAAAGGAGGCATTGGATATTGTATTTAAAGATATTCTAAGTACAAGAAAAATTCTTTCCAGTCAGTTATAGAAGTATGGAAATTTTGGATTTAATACAGCATAAAATTGGTAAAATAAGAATCACAAATGTAGTAGAACATTGTTACTTCAGTAAGATTTTCTTTTCTTCTTAAGCATATAATTAAAATGTTATTTTTGTTAATTTCACTTTATTAAGAAAAGACAGCAATATACATAATACAAAATAATAATTGAATATTCATGAAATAACACTCCTATTTAAAATGATATCAGAGAAAGAAAGTCAGACAAATTTGATACAGAAAGCTTTTTTTATTTTCAAAATATTTATTGTTAAGTAAAATCTTTGGTTACAAAAAATTGAATCAAGTGGAATGTTTACAGTTTCATTTGTCATGGCACATAACTCAGGGTTCAATTGGCAGGAAAATTACAATATGTAATTTTTAAAAAATTATGCAATATTTTTAGAAGCTATAACATGTATTAAATTGCTATGTTAATGCAGCAAAATTCTACAAGTGTAAAATAGTTTATCTAAATGAAAATAAGTATTATCAAATACTGTTTAAAAGAACATCACAAGTTAAAAACATCCTAAAATAATTAAATGCATATTTGAAGGAAAAAAAATCACAAACATTAATGCTTGTAGTGCCTAAAAATCAATCATGAAATGCTGAGAATTTATATTTTATCACAGATCAGGTACTTAAGTGAAAATTATGACTTAGATTGTCATGTAAAAAAATAGAAATTATTGCATTCATGATTATTAAATGAGAACAGGAAAATTATGAAACATTTTTCATATGTTTCATCCTTATCTGCTGTATCAGATTTGCATGATAAACCTTCCATCTCAAATTGCCGAAGTTGAAACATCCAAGCTCGTAGCTTCCAACTACAACATGATGCAACCTTGCTTCCAACTTTGCACAGCCATGCATTTTTGTTCTGGAAACATCTAGATCATAAAAGTGCAGGCATAAATCTGCATATTCTTTTAATATGGGTGCTCCAAAGCAAACAGGTGGAGGGTTCCTTGCTAAAAATACATATATTTAGAAGGATTTTTTTCATTCAAACACTTAAAAATTTAATGTATCAAACCAAAATATGCATCTTGAAAATATTTAATTCTTTTAGAAAGCTCAAATATAAATGGATCTTACTTACAGTTCAAATATTTATAGTTCAATAAAATATTTAATAATTATTTAATTAGATACAATAGAATAGAGTATTATATTTTAACAATGGAAATAACAAAAATGAATATAATTTTTAGTACAACAATTACAGAAGGCATTACAGGTGAATCCATTATTTTTTTATCCAAATGACTGGATGGTTTTATTTTTGATATAAAAAATTAGAGACAGTTTAAAAATTCTTTAATTTTCATAATTTCTCCATAAATAAATTGGTGGTTTTATTATGGAGAAATACAACATGATGATACAAATAGTAGAAGGATGGTTTCAACTATAAACCATTCTTCTACTATTAATCTATTAAAAAATATTAAACTATGAAGTTTTCAGCAAAAGGATGATTAGTACTTAATATTATCATTAAATTAAAGCTTTTTAATAATGCATATATACAATATTTAAAAAGTTGTTAAAGAAAACATATATATATAATGGTACTATTCTATCATTAAATAATACTATTCTTTAATAATAAAATGATCTACGCAATATTTAAAAAACTATTTGAGAAAAGATACATTCAAATCATTATTACCTGATATTGTCTCATTGTATATAGTGAGATTATCAATCGTAATAGTAAAAGATATTCCATACTGATCAGGCAAATAAGTGAGATTTACACAACCTGTAAATTATATCAAAATTTAAATTTTAATTAAAAAAGAATAGACATCACAATAGTTTCAGATCATGAGAGAAAACATTTTCATTTCAGTCAACACTTATAGATTTTCTGCAAGGTATTCTTTGTTTTATTATTTCAATGGATTTATTTCTGAATGAATACGTTTTTGATTCGAGATTATAAAATTTTCATAAAGACAAATAAATTATCATTCTATCATAATTCTAAATGCTTAGAAGCTTAAATTAGAACCATTATTCAGAAAGTATATTTTACATTCATAAATTTTCCACACACACACACAAAAGTTAGAAAATGTTTTACTTGAAATCAATACTTTTAGATTGAAAAGAAAAATTAATCTCCTTCTCTGTCAATAAAGGAATTGAATAAGCATTTTTTTTACTTTAAACAACTCAATATCAACAGTCAAAAATTTTTAACTGGCTAAAACATTAAATTCAGTCAAAAAGTTACAAAAGATTTTAGAAAATAAGTAGAAATAAAAAACAACAACAATTATTTAATATTTTTAAATTCATAGTCTTTACATTAGAAACTGGAACAGATGACATTATTTGCTTGAGAATACATAAATTTTGACCAATTAATGAGAAAAAAAAAACATGATTAACCATAAGTGAATTAATTTTAAAGTTAAAACTTAACCTGATCAGCAAATAACAATACTTAACAGGGAAAGAAAGCAACTTTTAATCTCTTTAATACACTTTTTCCTTATTCAGTTTCTCTAATTTTTAAAACCAGTTTAGAGATGTCACAAATTAAAAGAAAAGTTAATATCACTTTCATATAAAGGATCTCAAATGGAATAGGAAAAGATGAAGGAGGGTATAGCTATTTTCAGACAAATCTTTGAGAAAATTAAGAAATTAACAAGTATGACACAGGCTTAGAACAAATAAAAGCTGAACTTCATAACATTATGAATTGTACCAAACATAAACACCAAGTAGTGAAAATAGTATGATTAAATGAACAATAAATGAATAAATTTATACAAAAAGTGCTTCAGGTATTAAAAACATAGAAGAATTATTACATAAAAAATAATTAATATCAAGAATGTAAACATTCAATTCCAAAAACACTGAAATCTTCAGTTCTCTGGAAACAAGTCATGTCTGAGGTAATATTTTTTGTTTAAAATCAAAAAACAATTAATCAGAAAAGAATGAAAAGGGTTAAAAAATAAACTGTATACTCCAGACATAATTTATCTTTGCAAAGTCACTAGAATATTCTCATAGAAATGTTTCTAAAATTAAAAAAGATCATGAATACTGATTTTAAATAACAATTTTCTTTCCCATTGATATAGTTCAACAATGAATTTTACTACAGAAGTAAATGCATGTGTATGCAAGGGGGGAAAAAGTCTCATAATAATCCCCCGTAATATTTTTCACTATTCTAAAGAGATTTTGTGACAATGATTTGCAGCAAAATAGAAGGAAGAGGAGTCTGTTTTAAATTAAAACATCAACAACAACAGCAAAAAAAAAAAAAAAAACATTTATGTGATTTGATGTTTTAAAAAAATAAAGCTTCTCAAATCATCTGATATAAATGAATATCATTTTCTTGTGCACATATTGAATATGACTTAGATAACCAAACTGGTTATCTAAGTCAGTTTATATGGTTTAGTTTTGGTTACCAAGTAAATTAGTTACTGTGGGGGTCACAGGTGACCGATATCTGATTATTTTAGTAGGACTGTGAGGGTCACAGGTGACCAGAAAATTAGACTGATCTTTGGACTATCTATAATTACTGGTTGGTAAATAATAACAGTTTCTATATATTTATGTAAAGTGACTGAATGGCCCTATGCATTATTTTACTTTAGTGCCTTAGAATATTATGTGTATAAAACATAATGTAAGTGCATTTTTAATAAAAATATTCTGTTAGTACCACATATCAAAAAATTAATGATAGTTAAAAAATTTACCAAAATGACAGACTACTAATTATATTATTTTATATATACCAGAGAATAAGCCTGGAAAAACCAAATATTATTTTACAAAGAAATTATATAAAATTCTATGGTCAGCAATGTGTTAATAATATTGCAAGCATGGAATCTTTGTAGATGAACTAACACCTTGCTCTAATAATAAATCTAAAGCTTCTCTAAATAAAAGTTCTAGAATATAGCACATTTTAAAAAAATTTCCCAGAATAAAAGCAAAATATATGATAAAAAATATTTTTTTTAAAATATAAAGAATCAATATACAAAACAATGAAGTAAAGAAAAAAATATCGTCATTAAGAAATCAAAATATAGTATAAGTCAGAGAAATAATTCAAGCAGCACCAAAGGCACATACAGAACCTAATGCGCATGAAATATAATGAACCTTAAAAATTCATATTTTCATTAAACTAACAAGTGAGTAATTTTTATTGTTTTATAAATAATGATAAATTTACCAGTGTCATTCAGCCCAACTCTTGGTGCTTCAATATGAGCACAGCAGCCACAAGTGTAATTTGCACAGACACAGCCATAGCTAGAATCTTCAAGATTATGGCCTTGTACTTCTGCTTGCAATGTATAGACTACAATAAACAATTAATAAAAATTCCAATTACATGTAAACATAAAAATATAAAGTAAAATGCGATAATAAATATATAAAATATCAATTACACAGTAATATATTTTTTAATATCATATGAAACCTAATTACAAAAACAAAACAGAAAGTTTAGGGTTAAACTTTAATGGGTCATAAAGGTGTAATTCCTGAAATAGTAATTAGGTAATAGCTTTTTTACATTATATTATTCTCTCTGTGTGCAGTAATATACAGGCTCTAAACCTACTCTGAAAGTAATATGATGTGAAAAAAGAGGTGGATTACATAACATAATTACAAAATTTAGATTCAAGTTATATTTATATGTTAAAACCAGAAATACAATATATCAGTATTCTATTCAGTTTTTATGAGTTATGAGCATTAGAGATTATGATTTTAATTTTGGTTTTGGTTTAGATAATAGTAGAAGCTACAAAAAAGGAATATTTTCTAAAAAATCTAAATAAGAATGTCATGAAAGTTACATGTAAATTAAGATACAGGTTGCTTGCTTTTATTTCATATGAACAAAAAGCAATAAAATCATAAGTACATCATAATGAAGAGTTGTATGTGTCTCTAACAAGAAGCAAAATTGACAGTATAATCAATTTAACTGATTAGTTATTATTTATGCAATTCCAACAGAGTTTAGTGAGTTCAGCATGATTATTTCTTAAATTATAATTAGAAAACTAAAAATAAAATTAAGACACAGAACAAACTACTCTAAGAGGAGGTAGAACTAATTCTGTTTGAATAACTAATTTATGGTCACCTCACGGATCACTTTCTTAATTTGAGCAAATTTCACACTCACATAAATCATTTCAATACTTTCAAAATTTTGACTATTAGTTATGAATTTAAATAAAACGTGGCCCTAAAAGTTTAAACCTGCTATACTCTTTAAAATAAATTTAGCATAAAATAAATGGTTTCATAAAATAAATATTTTACACAACCTGATTATTCTTTTTTTGTTATTAAATATGAAACAAACAATAAAGGCAAACAAATGGCTTTAATGAATTACAGTTAAAAGTATTAATAAAAATTTTATTGCCTCACATAATAGTAAAAATTAACTACGTACTAAAACTACAGGTTGTAATATTAAATCAGAATGAGTCAACAATTAGAAACTATAATCTAGTTATTGATATTATGAAACGTAATAAAATAGAAAAAAAAAAATCATTCGAATAATATAAAGATATCTTACTAAAAGTTAAAAAAACAACTATGGCCGCAGAAAATTCTAGGATCTTCATAATTATCAATATTTAATGACTGGAATAAAAAAAAACCAAGAACAGAATCAAATGACAATGTGTAAACAAAGACATGTGACTAGCGTCTATCGTGTTGAATTGTATACCGTAAGCTAATGCAACATTAATTTTTTTACTATATGTATATTTTGGAATAATTGTATTAAAAAAGTGTAGAATTGTTTTTCTTACAATTTCTTTCTTAATTAAATCTCTTTTATGGTGGCAAAAATTACATCATATGGTAAGTAAAGTTTTTGATTGTCTGCAAATGTCCATTTTAGAATCAACATATTGTTCATTCTTCTTTTCGTTTTCTGCGCAGACATTATGCAAGTATGGAAAGCAGTATAAATAATTCTTGATTGAAATAAAAAATACAAACCTAATTCTTTTTAATTTCAAAGCAGTATTTATTATTGCTAGAAGACCAAATCTAAACATTGTCCTAAGATTCTTTCAGTAAAAGTTTGATTTCATTAGTATCTTTTAATTTCAAATCTCAAGTACAGATGCATTTTTACTGACATGTTTTTATAGGCGGTATGCGGTTATGTAGGATATAAGCTTAACTTTAAGAAATGAAACTCAGAAAACACTTGAAAAGATGAAATAACTGTAGAACTTCCGAAGAAGATGTTAGAATAAAGACAGAATTCAGCATCAAACCTGGCAGCCTGATACTTCTCTTAATATTAGATTATGCATATCGAAATATAATCTAACATACCTGTTAAGCATATAAAGTAATTATCACATACAAAAGTGAATATAACATGCTGCGCAAGGATTAAATTTGCAATTGCACCGTGTGCAATGCCTACAGATTTCATAGATACATCTTTCCATGCAAAGAAATATTTGCGTTACTTTTTTTTATATTATTGAAAGGTTAATACACAGCTATTAATATTTTGATTAAAAAACACTTTAAATTGAATCAAATATTGACACAAACTGTGAATCGCATTGCCTCTAGCGGGATTCGAACTTAAGATCTCTCGATTATGAGACCAGTGCTATGACCAATCGGCCATGGAGAGTCGACTGCCTCTTTTTAATGCGGCAAAATTTTTAATTTAATCATTTAATAAATCTAGTCATTTAAGACCATATCTTCCATTCTATACATTTTTTTTGAAATTGTCTTTTTGTTTTATATATTCACGCCAGTCTAAGAAAAATATCTAAAGGCTAATAACTACTTAATTAATCAATGACTAATAACACATTAACAACGTAAATATTTACATTACTTCGCCATTTTTATAAGTTACATATTTGGTGGTCGCAAGGCCAGCTGCCAACGTCTATCAAAAAACACTTACCTTTTGGCTACATCAGTGTTAAAATTAGTAATATATATATATATATATATATATATATATATATATATATATATATATATATATATATATATATATTACGCCAGAATTATTTTTTTTAGAGACGTCTAAGAAATAATCTTTTCCTCTCTTCAAGTTAATGGATGATAAGATCTGTAGCCCCATTTGACTATATTCGAAGCTAACAAATCTAATCTTCCTTCATCGTTTCTACTTGGCATACTGGGAAATTAATCCATACAGAGTGATTAATAAAAAATATATACTGGGCCCTTTCTTCCTCTTCCTTTATGCCCTTCAACAATAATCAAAAAGTGCTAGCAACACGTGGTCTGAGGTTGTCAGTCTGTTAAATACTGGCGGTGAAGAACATTGTTCAATTATGGTAACTGGAAGAGAATCGATACTTTCAAGATGATATGGACATTATAAGTTTAGTAAGACATATACTACACCAGCCCGTATACATAGGGTCAGTTCCCCTTTAATCAGTTTAGTTTATAATAACCAGTTTAATAATACTATTCCCATTTTGAAAACACTTTGGAACTGATCATGCTGGTGCCTCACTCCAAGCTTCTGTGCCACATCAGTGGAGAAGCTTTGATCCTCAATTTCTGATTTAATGGATGGATTCAGATACCGAACTCTCATATCCCCTATCCCAAATCATATCCTTTTCATCTCCTTATGTAGAAGAAAGCTCGTCCTGGTATATCATTTGCACTGTACATGTGGGAAAGATTAAAAAGATTTTCTGTGCCACATTGAAATTTGTAAATAAGCCTTCTAATATCTTGATGTGAACTATTCAGAAAGGAATTCTCTTGAATCAATGTCTTTTTAAAAAAATTATTATAAAATTAAAATGCGATTCTTGGATTTTTTTTATGTGCAATATTCTAAAATTTCAGTTTTTTAAAAACATTGATTTGCTATAGTTTATAAAGCTGTGAGTTGAACTTTTTTTTGCATTTTTTATAGCGTATAACTAATTATTACTTTATAAGTTGATTCTCAAATTATTTGAATTATTTTATATCAAGCGAATTCACAAAATTTTAATAGAGAGGCTCCATTTCTATTGTATTTTAAGTCTCAGGACAGACGCTCATAGGTGTTTCAAATTTTCATCAGAGCGAGTTATAATTCATGCTATCTTTCATAAATCTTTTTGTGTTTCCATAACGATGGTGATATATAACAGGCCTGAAAATAGGAAATTTTGGCCAGGAGCTCACGGACTTCCGCTGAAAAAGAATAGCGAAATTTCTTTGGAGAATAGATGAAAATTTTTAAAAAAATTAATAAATAAAACAACAAATGAATGGCATTGGGTTTGATGTTTTATATTATAGAAGTTATGGCAGAATCATGTGACAAGAATTTATTTACCAATGAAGAATTTTCAGAGTAATGTTGGGCAGCCACAATGGATATTTATGAGGAAAATAAGCTTTTTCTGTTTCACTATCTTACAATCAGATATAGGGAAGACTGATCCATCGAAGGCTTTTCTATTAAACGACTACAAAACTATCATCTTAGCATTGAATATCAATATCAATTTGTTTGCAATACCTGTTCAGTTTTAGCTTATTCAATTCAACCTATTCAAGTTGCATGTAAAGTAATCCACGGATAAGATATAGTTTTTACCTTGGATCAACTGTTGTCTGTAGTGCTATCAATTCTGTTTCGTTCTGAATCCGAATACGATAAAGAGAAAACTTAATCTTACCATAAATAGTGAACAATTCTGTTCTGCTTTTTTCCTTCTTTCGTTTCATTTGATAGGTGAATTTTGCACACACACACACACACACACACACACACACACACACACACACACACACACACACACACACACACACACACACACACACACACACACACACACACACACATCGAATTCGTCGTGATCCATAGTACAAGAAGTGATCATAATCCTTGATATAAGAGGTAACAGCTTGCAGTTGTAACGCGCATGGTATATTCACAATTTAAGTCCGAACTTATACACAGCACAAACTGAAATATGGTAAAAATTCTGGAACAATTTTTGAAGTCTTCAAATCAAGAACTATAAATCTACGATTTTTTTTTTATGAGAAAAAAAAATTGCGAGAACTTAGACTTGAGAGGTAAAAAGCAATACGTTTCTACTAAATACTAGTTAATTTTGTTTGAGATAGTTCAACTATTTGCCGTAGCTCTTACCGAGATAATGCTCAGTGATGCAAAATACAATATTTTTTTTTCTAACCTTCTCTTCAACTGTTTAATTTATTCATTAACCATTAATTTTGTCGAACTAATTTGTATTCATCCTGCATTATCTGATGATTTGTGTACTTACTGAATTTAGTCTAAGATTTCCATAAAAATTAGAAGTCAAGAATTCTGTTGTATTTTATCAAGTCATTTGTGTATGTGTGTGAGATAGACAGGAAGAGAGAATATATCTTTTCAGAATTTTGCAAGTATTGAAATTATAAAATAATTTCAATCACTTGATGGATCATTTAAAACCAATTCGCATATAGTTATGATAACAATTAAAGAAGATGCTCATTCTGCAGGTGTTTTTCATTAAAGAAAATCGTTTTATTTTTCTTTGACTAAAGAGTTCATACTTTTCTCTTAACTTATTTTATCTTCGAAAAAGTGTGTATTTTTTATGCGATTTATTCTGTACTAATTAAAGGGAATCTTGGAAACACTTTGTGTGGTATAGAAAACTAAACTACCAAATGTTCTTCAAATGTTTTTTGTCAATATTATGGAACATAAGAAAGGTTTTAAAGAAAGTTTTTTGACAACAAAAGAGTAATTAATTAATTAAAAACTTCTTTTCCTTCATGATTTATAACTGTAGCATTTAAGATAAAAAATAGTCCTTGTATCTGGGAAAGACTATTTTTTCATAAATGTTACAGCTCTTAATGAATGAATATTATTGATCTTTTAAATCATTTTATTTATGTGCTTTAAGTTGTCGCTCCCAATATTTTATAGAATTTTATATCAATCTTTAAAAAAAACAATCTTTTATATTGATTTTTTTATGAAAAAAAAAATGGTTTTCTGCGATACATGAAAATTACTTGATACAATCTAATTTTTTCAGAAACTACTTTATTTGAAAATCGTTTGATGAAGATAATATTCTGATTTTGATTCCCATGGCAAGAAAACTAAAAAAATATATTTAATGTGTTTATTTGCTGGGAATTGGTAGTTCGACGAGATAGTAGCCTCTTGAAAGATACCGACATATTATTCATATGTTTAATTGTTCGTTTAATTAAAATTATTCTGAGAAAAGAATTGAAATAGTTTGATAAAAATTTAGGAATATAAAACCATTTTTTCGCCTCGTCGAATTGTTGTCGATATAAAACAAAAAATTACATAATGAAAAAGTCAAATTATCGTTTGCAAATATCAGCAATGTATAAATTGTATTTCATTTCATACGTTTTTAAATATAAAAGGAAAACGTCTTTAAATTACAACATAAATTGTTTACGAACGAATAAATATTTGAGGAGAGCAGTTATCTCTATTTTACACAAATCATGTTGCGATTTTTCCTCTTGGGTTGGTGTGATAAAAATGTAATTGGATCTTACAAAATGATGAATTAATATGTTTATTCCATAAAGAAAAGTACGAATTCGTATTACTCTACAGAATTTTTTTTCTGGAACATTAATTGCTTCATTAAAAGGTATGAGTTTGCAAATAGAGAGATCGTAAAAAAATGAGATTTTTCTTTAAAAAATTCTGGATTATTTTTAATGACTTCGGAAATTTAAAATTGAGAGATATTCTTGTATTGAGGACTTTAATCTCTTTCACGCATCAGCTAATTATGATTAAAAATAACATTTCTTGAAAGAAATTATTTTTTTCATCATATTTTGAAAGGAAATTGCTAAAACACATTTCAGATTTTTTTTTTTTAAATTCAATTTGAGTCATTTCAGGTTTGTAAAGATGAAATTATATAAACAATTTTTCACTCATTTTCCGATGTGTTTTGTGAAGTGATTTTTGAAATTTTGAACAGGTCTGTGTTCAAGACGATGATACAAATACTTTTAGAACTTAATTATCAAATCATTAATATGAATTCAATTTTGATTATACATGCTTCGCACCATCTGGTGGCGAATTTGTAAAAAGAAAAAAAAAAAAAAAAATTCCATAAAATTTGTAATAATGACTTATGAATTATAATAGTGCTTCAAAAACATTTTGCTTAAAATTCCATTTTGCCTATAATATTTCTATAGATGTTTCGTTCTTTTATGGTTATGTTTTAGTATTCTTTATACTTTTTCGTATACAATATATATATATAAAGAGAAAATAGTGCAATCATAAAAAAATTCGAACTCGATATTTTAATGAATCTCTACGTTCAGATCTTCCTGAGTTCGAAAAACCCATTTTTGGCCTTATGTCTGTCTGTCTGGGGACACGATAACTCAAAAACGCTTTGAGCTAGATGGATGAAATTTGGTATATGGATTTTAAATCAAATTTTGTATAATTCTACCAAATTTACATATATTTAGCATCTAAAGATTTAGAAAGAAAGCTACATAGATATTTTACTAAAATGTAAATTCTTATAAAAATTTGAATCAAATCTGACAAAATGACAGACTGTCTATCGGTCTGTTCTTTCTTATGCATGTGAACGCAATAAATCAAAAGAGCAATGAGTTAAATAAATGAAATTTGTTATGTAATCTTTTGACTCCAACTTGTAGTACATGTCCAATTTTGATTTTAGTCAGTCAGAAAGATGGCGTCCAAAATACATATTCGATTTTGGGTATATTAACTGTATACAGAGAATCAATCATCCAAAAAATTACCAAAGATCTAACAATAGATTTAGAAAAAAATTCTAAATTCCAGCTTAAAGTATATTCCGTAACTATTGTTCGCCAACTTGGCGTGTTAACCATTGTTCGCCAACTTGGCATGTTAATCATTGTTCCCCAATTGTGACTTGTTAATTATTGTTCGCCAATACTAAACCAGGCTTTCGTGGTCTTATCCAAGGTTTGCAATTTTATAGGGGGAGGAAAGGATGAAATACTTTTATTAGAAAACATGCGAGAAAATTTTGAGGAGAGAACTGCAACTGGTTTTACTTTGTTTTTTGTTTGTTTTATTCAATATATTAATAAGCTAAAGGAAATAATTTTTTACTTATTAGACACTAATAAAAGTATATTTCAGAAACATTACTCTATTTTCTATTAAAATATGCGGAATTGAGTTTTACTTTTAGTGACGCTAAGTACAGCAAAATCCACGTTTTGCTAGTCTTTTTTTTTTTTTTTTTTTTGATTATCCAAGCTTAACATGCTGACTGGCATTGCTACTCGTCTTTGACTTGCATCTAATATCTAATTATCTTCTCTATATGGTTAATTAACAGCAAAGAAGGGGGTATTTAATTACATAGATAGTTTGAATCAAAGGCGTCAGTTATGACAGAACGCTTGTAAATTAATTTGAAACTGATTCTAGGCAAAGTGGTTTGGATAATATCCCAGTCGGTTTAATAGGGGTCACTTTTAAAAATGCAATTGATTCAAAAAGCGAAATAGTCGAAATATAATAAATCAACATTCTATATTTGTCCTGTTTGTTTTTGTTAGAAAAATTAAATCGTCCTGGTTAACAACGATGTGGTTCTGGCACATCGTTCTGGTTTGTAACGATGTAGTTATATTGCTAAAAATTCTGATTTTCAAGAGGTGGAGTTTTTACTATTAAAACAAAAACCGAAATCGGGGAAAGTTTGTCTTTTGGAAATTAAAGAAAACGAAACAATTAAAATTTTTATAAATTAATCTTGGTGACAATTCCGAAAATAAAATTCTAAAAGATGTATTTACCCTAATAGAGCAAAATGCCTACCAATATACTGCTACGTTATCATATACTGTACGGCATTCAGAATTTTGAACAATATCTAAGAGATTTTGTACAATATCTTGAGCTAATAGTGTAAATCCATCTATATATATATATATATATATATATATATATATATATATAATTGAAATTGAAAATACGCTTTTTGTATATATGTTTGAACCTTTTATAATGCTACACCTCTTGAGAGATTCCAACAAAATTTATTACGCATGTTCCTTAGCACCTAGAAAGATTTACTGAACGATTAAAAAGTTTCAAAGATTCTGTAAGGCAGTGAAATGAAGGTTGAAAGATTTTACGTTTTACCACCATAACTTCTGAACAAACCAATGCACAAAAATCATTTTTACGTCATTTTAAAATTAATAAAATTAGCTCTTTAGTAACATAAACTTCATTTCTAAACAGCTATTTCTCACATTTTAATCAGTTTGAAAAATTTTATTTAAACTCATTTTTAAACAATGTCCTTTTTTTTGCTATTGAAATATTAAGCCTATTTTGCTATTTAATTACATCTATCCCTCACGCGATTTTTGTCGATTTCGAAATTATTTTATTCGGAGCTTTTTACTTTGTCGTATAAGAAGTATAAAGACAGTATAGTTATCATCGAAAAATTCGAATTCGAGATTTTGACGAATCTACCCGTCTCCATGAGTTCGAAAAAACGCAACTTTGGAAAAAATGTCCTTCTGTGACAATGATAACTTAAAAACGTTTTCAGCTATTCCGTTAAAATTTGGTATACAGTATTTACATCAAATTTGTAAATTTCTTTCAAATTTTGTAAAAAATCCGTTCAGAGGAAATCTGTCTGGTTGTTCCAAAAGAACTTAACCGATAACTAGAAAAAGAAGAGAGCTACATAGATAAAATGCGATACACAGATTTAAAATCTATTGTATAGCCACCTGTCATATTTTGATATAAAGCCAACAAGAGATTGCCCGTCTGTCGGTCTGAGCTTTCAGAAACATGTAAACTCGATCATTCAAAAGCGCTTAAATATATGAAATTTGGTACTGGGTTTTGTGATTACAAAATGAAATCTGTGTTAAAATTGGTTAAAAAAACGCGTTTATAACGCAAAGTCTATTTTTAGATATCATTAACCACATGCCATGGATTAATTGCCAAAAAACACATTAAGGATGACATGATAGATTCAGTAAAATTGCTAAATTCATGCCAAAAATTAATATTTTGTAACTGTTGCACGCCAACGCCAATAGGCATTTTTTCCAAAGCATTCTCTGGAATTACAAGTTTATTAAGCAGTTTGCGAGAAATTTTGTGAAGACCATTGCTGATAGTTACTTTTGCTTTTGTTACTCGATTTTTTTTAAAGTTGAGTTTGTTACTTATTAACCTTTTGATATGTGTTTTGAAAGCTTTTTTTAAAAAGTTGTTACAAATTCTTTAACTGTTTGACTTAATTTTATCTCATATTTATATCAATTTCCTATTTCATCAATTTCATATTTATTCAATCATTTTTATATCAAATTCTTTGATTGTTTGACCTAATTTTATCTCAATTTTAAGATTTTAATGCATTTAGTTAACATACTTTAAGTCTTTATTTTGCTGATACTAAAATACTTTCAAAATATATGTTTATTTATAAGCGAATTGACATTCCCGACGTTCACATTGCAACTTACTCTATAAAATGCGGCTAGTCTAAATTTTGCTATTGTTGAAATTCTGTTTTTGTCGCAGTTGATATGAATCCTTTTAGTGCGTTATATTGTTTGGTGCGGAATCCGTTTAGTGCGAAAAATGCCAATGACGATATATCGTTGCTAAGCAATGGTGTCCTACTTTTAAACAAGTAATGAAATACAAGTGGAAATATTCTCTTTTTATTACTTAGAATTTTGTAATCCTTTTAGAATTTTGTAAACATTATTATTATTTTGTTTTTATGTTTTTCTCAAAGCTCAGCAAAACCGTCGAATTGGCCTTGCCTTTTCTGTACTGTCATCAAAAAAAAAAAAAAAAAAAAAAAAAAAATTGGAGTTCCTCTGTTAATTTTTTTATTTCTTATCGCATCTACGCATGTTTGGCGTCGATGAACATGACTCGAGAGGACAATAGGAGAGGAGAGGTTTGTTCCAAACAACAAACTGATTAACCAAGTTGATTAACTTAGTAATTAACTATTATATCCTATTATCTCAAAATATTTCCATTAAGGCTATCGTGTTTTTTTTTCCCCTCAATCGATTTGTTGCCATAAAATTAACTTCTCAATAAAATGTTGTGAAATTCTCACAATAATTTTGAGAATTATAAAGTTTTGAAAAATGACACTTCCACTGTTAAATAGTTTTATGAACTTTCCTCGATATCTCGAAAACTATTATACATTTCTCAAAATCCTTTTCACTCATTTAAGGAAAATTATCATATTTCATACAATCATGAATTAAATGCAGGAAATGAAATTTTAACAGGATCGTGTTTCATGTTTCCTTTAGTAAAGTCATTGCACCATTGCATGCCAATATAAACCGTTGTGAGATTTGGCTCATTTGATATGGATTTACACTTTAGATGCGAAAATTGTGTACCAAATCTCTTCTATCTAATTCATTACCCTTTGTAGTTATTTACTTGCACTCGAATAGACAGACGAATAAATTTCCTATGGATAGATTTCTTTCAAAATTTTATAGAAATTTCCTTATTTAACACCAAATTTCACCCATCTCGCTTAAAGCGTTTTGTGAATTATAGTATTCACAGGCTTAATGACAAAAGTGTGTTTTTCAAGCTAAGGGAGATTTGAAACGTGGAGATTTGTCAAAATCTCTTGTCGAAGTATTCGATGCTGACACTATGTTATCTTTGCATACGAGGAAGTGTACTTTATTCCTTGTTTACTGCCTTAACTATTTATTATCATATTAATTGAAAAAAAAAGAAAAAGGAAGAATCGTAAATCTTTGGAACATCATTGATCCTTGTATAGAAATATTTCTTAGATTTTGTGATTTCCGAAAGAGAAATTACGTCTATAACAATGGTATAACTATAGATTAGCAACAATTGCAAAATGCCAGGGGTCTTAAGGTTATAGTTAGGCTTTGACCCTTAATAATTACATAGACACAGCCACTATCTTACTCTCAGGACCTGAAAAAATTTTACTTACTTTCCAGAAAAGGTCCTACCTTAAATATTTATCGACGTTTGTTGACGATGGCGGTATTTTTTCTTTGTATACGAATGCGATGTAGGTAGGTAGGTATGGTGAGGTTTATTGGCACAAGGTCCAATTTCGGACAAGCTGCGCCATCCACAAGGATATTTAAACAGTTCCATTTTAAAAAAGTGTAAAAGGTGTAAATAAAACAAGGATACATTGTAAAACATCAAAAGTTTTGAAAGCCTGGCAAAGTTTCGGCACAAGAATAAAAATAAATCTCAAATTTTAAATGCTATGAAAGAAACCAATGGCTTTTAAAAAGTCAAAACGTTTTGAGTGAGGTTTCTCATCCACCAGGTCCTGTAAATTTAAAATAGGCGAATGAAAGTGAGTTAAACGATCTGAAGTAAAATTAGGACATTGAGTAAGAATATGTGCAATGGAATTGATCACTCCACAATTTGTACAATGAGGAGCTCGTTCACCAAACAGCAAATGTCTCTGCGTATATCTTGTGTGTCCGATTCATATACGAATACAAAGTGGAGAAGGGGGGGGGGATAAAAAGTATTTTTTTTTTTTTTTGAATGAGGGGGAATAAAGCATCGTGAAAATTTAAAACATCATTGATTCTTGTATAGATACAGATTTTGTGACTTATAGAGGATAAATTACATCTGTATCGATGGTGTTGTGCGGGTTGAGGTTCGAACACGCAACGTTAGGGTTCATAGCCGAGTAACATAACCACTAGACAAAAGAGTACTCTCTTCTCCGGAAGTTGTTATCTGGCTTATAATATTACCACTACAACAGTCCCCCACCAGTGAGTCGGTAGAGTTTATCGCGCCAGTTATGGCGAGCGACGAACGTGATTATCGCGCCAGGCGTTATGGCGGGCGACGGCGAGCGTGTGTGAGTGGTTGCTGCCGGTAGATGGAGCCACGACAGCAGAATGAAGGATGCGTTTATTCAGAACCAGGGCCATCAATGTGCGGGTTGAGGTTCGAACACGCAACGTTAGGGTTCATAGCCGAGTAACATAACCACTAGACAAAAGAGTACTCTCTTCTCCGGAAGTTGTTATCTGGCTTATAATATTACCACTACAGTGTATATTTGTTTATTAACAGCACTGTAGATTAACTGCAGTAACTGTAGATTAAAAGCATTGGCTGACTGGGCTCTTAGATCCTGGCATTAGGGTTATGGTTAGGGTCTGATCCTTTATAACACTGGCAGTATTATAACGTAGATACAGCCACTATCTTACCTTCCAGAGTGAAAAAAATATATCATTCAGAAATGGTTCAATCTAAATATTTGCTGGTATCTCAATATTTTCTAATTACGTCATTTATCCATGCATTTATTAAACCTCTATCACTTGTTTACTCGCCTTAACTATTTATTCAGTATAACTATTTATTGTCATATTAATTGTAAAGTAAAACTGCTAGTGACATTAATTGGTTCGTTTTAATGAAACAGCGTCATGTTCACGCCAATTGTCTAGCTTGGCTCTCATTTTTTTAGGTATAGAATAACTTTTTGGCGATCTTTCAACCTTCCTTCTCACTCAGAATATTATTTCGTTGAATTATTCTAGCTTATTGCTGATTGAAATGTGATGAGAATGGGATTGTTTACTCTTACTTAGTGCATGTAAACATTTATTTACTTCTCACCATAATCGCATTATCTAGATCTAACAAATCTAACATCCCCGCAATCTGCCTTAAGGCATCCACCAAATGTATCAAACTTGTGTATATATGTAATGATATTTTAAACTCTTAATTTAATCCAAATTAATTTCCAAACTTTATCTTAATTTAGCCCATCGTAACTTCATTCCAAAAATATTCTCTTATTTCGTGATCCAATTCCACTTTCGGTTTAATTCATTCCTCTGTAAAAATAATGCGCCATCAGAACTACGTTTCAAATGAAAGTGATACTTCGGTGCCCTTGAAAAGGTGTCAAAGGTCACCACGTGTATTGAATTGGCGCATGGCCAGAAATTCAATGTTATATAAGACTAGAGATCATTTGTTTCGTCCATTTTCCCCTTCTTTTTGCCTTCTGCTTTTGTGCTGCGCTGCGCCTTCTTGTAAACAATCATGTTTGCCTCCCTAGAGAGAATAAAATGAAATTAAAACTACAAAGTTTCTTCACTGCTTCGAACCTGCATTCTACTTAAACCAAAATATGTTACATATATATAAATAAATTCTGTACTAAAGTTTAAACAGTCCATTGTTGTCTATCTACTAATGAAACGCAAGTAGTGACATAATATCAAAGGACTTGAAAGAGCAGTAACATACTGTGCGCCGCTTCAAAACTTTCATTTTAAAACCATGTCTTTAATATTCACGAGTAAACAAATGCTCACTTCCAGCTCTCTGAATTTAAAACAATAACAAATGCTCTGCTACGATGATTATGTGAACATCGAACAATTACATTCAGCCCTGGAACATTAATAGTTTCTACGATGTTTCGAATCTTTGATGTTAACCCCATGATGGGGAGTCCACCTTTCATTACCTACCCTCGACGACAAGCTAATTATTCGACCCTAAAAATAGACCGTGCAATTACTGAAATGTCAGAGCGATAGTGGACGACTCCCTCGCATTTCGGAGAAACAGATTCGTTTTACGGTTGCTCGTCATTCTGGAGTCATGTCTTCAATTACATGCTCCAAATAAGAAGAGAAGTCAGAAAACCGCAGAACGATGTCAAGGTATTTTCTTACACTCGACATATTTTTATTTTCTTGCATATGAAGAATATACAAAAGAAGCATTGTATTTGTAGATTAAAAAAAATAATAATAATAACTCCAACATTTTGAGGAATATGGATGTTTTAGATTTCCTTCGAGTCGAAATTTCTCATTGAAAGTGTGTGTGCATTTGTGAATAAGAAAATACTTCAAATTGGATAATGAAATTTGTCGACTTATCCTTTCTCCAAATTTGTAAATTTTTATCAAAATTTGGAATGAAACAAGGGGAGGGGGAGACTAATACAAATAACTGGATTTAATCGAGTTGAAAATTGTCTTTCGAAATATGTGTGCGCTTGTGAATAAGAACATTTTAAATTGGATGATGGAATTTTGCAATTTATCCTTTCACCAAATTTGTAAATTTGCATCAAAATTTGGACCGAAACAAGAAGAAAAACTGACACAAATTACTGATTTTCCTCGAGTCGAAATTTCTCCTTAGAAGTGTGTGGGGGTTTTTCAATAAGAAAATACTTCAAATTGTATGACGAAGTTTGACGATACTTCACATTGTACGACCGAATTCGGCCAAATTGAAATTCGGTGAAATTGGCCTTTCACCAAATTTGTAAATTTGCATCAAAATTTGTGAATAAGAAATAAGAAAGCATTTGTGAATAAGAAAATACTTCACGTTGGATGAAGTTTTAAGATTTATCTTTTCGCCAAATTTGTAAATTTGAATCAAAATTAGTGCCGAAACAAGGAAAAAAAACTATTATAAATTACTGATATCTTATCTTAGATATCTAAATGCAAATCTGAATTTTCTTCACCATCCTTAAGCTACATCTCCACAAATAATAAATAAAAATGCGTGCGTGCGTGCGTGCGTGTGGCTATCAACATTCTAGAGACCAGACTGCTTGACCTAGAGCAACCAAATATGTTACGAATATACTCAGGAAGTTTAAATTTGGACCTCAAAACGATTTTAAAAAAAATTTAATCAGAATATTAATTAATTTAAAATCATAGGAATTTGTGACATTTTTCAGCGATAAGTCCTAAAAATATTACTACGCAGAAATTATTTTTTTTATATTATTTTAAAATTCACCAAATATATATTTTTTTAATTATACTAATTTAGTTTGCAGGAAATTTTGTTTCTGAATTCAGGGAAGAAAAAAAAAATTATGCAACATTTGCTCATATATTTATTATATTGCTTATTCTTACAGTGAATTTTAAACTTTCGCTATTATTTCATCAAATATTTAATTAATTCATTTTCTTCCATAGTTTAAAGCTAAGGCAGAAAGGCTCTGTATATTATTAGCGTATTTTATGAGGGGGATAAGAAAGCGAAGTTAGAATAGAAATTTTACCCGAAAAGCTATATTTCAATGGGGTAATTCTGTGTACTTGATTTCAGTATGAAAGTTAATGTCCATAATAAAGGAAATAGGTATAAGGCTATTAAAAAAGACGAATCTAATATCTATCATAATCTTATGCTTAAAAATAGTTTTTTACGGGAATTATGAGCATGAAATTATACATAATAGAATTAATTCAAATTAAATATAAACAATATTTATGGTGATCCAACTGGTTGCCAGAGATAGTTAGTAAAAATAATATGGCGCTTATAAATATATTTTTAATATACGTACTGTTATGATATAAATTTTCATGTGGTGCATTTATTTACAAGAGCGCTGCCACTTTGCCTTTAAGAAAAATGTAAAATATATGTAATGGTGATGCTCTAATATAGCATATCTTATCATACTTATGAGTCAAGGATTCTTGGCAAAGCGAAAGTGGGGCATCTTTTGGTTTTAAACAATCTAAAGCAGACATCTGAACCAACTTCGGTGAATGGGCATTAATCATCTCACTAATTGAATTTCAGGAAAAAGATAGCCGCAGAAAGTACTTCTAAGTTAACAAGCATATTGGTCTATTACTCTTTTTTTTAAATTATTTTTGGGAAGTCCCATTTGTGGGCACTACGAGTTAGTGAATGAGGTTGCCATCTGAGTAAGCAGATTTTCCTTGGCAGGAACAGCAATAGTTTGTGTAGCCGAATTGTCTCCACTTCAACGAGGGAACGTTTCCTTTAGGGAAGGGAATGGGCCAGGATCATTGGCCAATGTTTCACGTCTATTAAGTTGTCACTCTGAGCTTCCTCATATGTCATTTGGACCATCCCGTTTACTTATATAAGGTGGGAATAACCCACCTTAATTGAGACTAAAAATGCTTTGAACTAGACAAGTGAAATTTGGTATATGGATTTTAAACCACATTCATAAATTTTTTTAAATCAAATTTTGAATGAAATTCTTTCTTGAAAGTAATCTCTGTGTTCGGTTGTTTTGTGCAAGTGAACTTGATAGAAATTATAAAACTACAAAACGTAAAAGGACTAACTAAATAAAATTTGATACTATAACTAAACGCTGGAGGGCGGCCTCCTGTTTCTGCAGCGCCCCTCTGGCAGGCAATGCCCGTCCATATGTTGGTATATCTCAACTCTTAATTCGGTTTTCGGCGGCGTGGGGTTATATGACTTTCCCTAAGTAAACTTAATTTTTTTTCTTTCATTTTAACCCTTTGTAAGGCCATGGGAAGTATGCTTCCCACCAAATTCATCTATCTTTGGGTGAAGTTTTGTATTTTAGCTTAAGTTCTGACAAATTTTTCAATAAGACAGAAAATTAGATGCTTCAGTTCCTTGTCTCACACAAAATGGCGTGTCTTGATTTGTTACTTAATTATTAATTAACACAATGAATTAATTAATCAAATTAAATTTATCTGATAAGTTAAATGAATCACTTTCCTTAAGCCAGTTTCATTCCTAAAAATATTTTACTTTATTATGACTAGAAAAAAAAATGGCCTTTTAGAGGGTTAAATTAATTTTGTTGCATTGTAATCATTTTATGTAGTGCTTGTGTGTAATTAATTTGCAAGTGCTCCTAGCTTCTTTTCTATCTGGATTGTGCCACTTGAATTTTCAGCCATTCAGTTACACATCGCTACAATACACAGATTATTTAGATGCGTGTATTACAATGCGCAGATTTTGGTTCATATTTTGAACCAAATTTGTCAGATGGTTGACCTTTTGTCGGTCATCGAAATTCAGAATGTATTATTGTGACTACAACTGTAATTCAGTGCCAAATTTTTGTGCCAATCAGCCAGGAAAAAGGGAGCCAAAATGAATATTCGCACTATAAATTCATTAAAATTGTTGGATTCTATCTAAGATTTATATTTCATAACTATTTTCACCAATGTTATACTAGGCAATAGCGGTTTTTTACAATGTTCTTATTTTTATGCGGACGGAAAAGGAGGAAAGATGACGATTTCTTTCTCATTGTTTAAGAATATAATAGAAAGTATTAAGATATTCTTCAGTAAGAAAGAAGAATTCTGTTTTTATATTTGTATGATTTATATCTCTATTATTAGAGTAAATTATGTAAGGCATGCTTTAAGAGATTTTTTTTTCATTTTTTTGTACTTATAATTAAAGATAGTTTAATTTCAGAATCAAGCAATGCTGAAAATATTTAAAATTGTGTTCATTTTTAAATTCTCATGTTCTTTCTTTGATATAATTGGATATATAAATATATAGAGAAAATTATTGACATTCTTAGCATACAAAACTGCATAAAACTGCTAAAAGAATATTATAAAATAGTAATAATATTCTGTCAAATTTTGAAGTTCAAAATATTTTGTTGAGGAAACCATTAAAAGCATGTTACAAAAAATGTTAAATTGAAATTATAAACAACCAATGTTTCAGGTGAATCAACTGGTCACCAAAGGAGGCTAGTATTTAAATAATTTATCCCTTCACATACGCTAATGTCATTGTGAACTGTTATCACTTCATTCCATAAAGTTTAATATTAATACACATTTGCAATTATGGCAGATTGCAAATAAATATATTTTTAGCACACAAAATATGAATTTAAAAAAAAAGTTAAATAATTTTCTTTGGAAGTGAGTGGCAACGCAGAGGTAAAAAATGCAGTAATTGAGAATGAGGAATGAAACGTCGAGAGTGAGTTTTTCCGATCAATGTAAATGGCTGCGAGTATTATTATTATTATTATTTATTTATTTGATTTATTATTATTATTATTTATTTATTTTATAAAAATGGCTTTTTACTTCCCAGTTTATATAATATAGAGAAAGTATAATAATCGTTAAAAAATCTAAAAAACACAATTTTGGAAAATGTCTGTCTGTCAGTCAGTGACAAAGATAACTCAAAAACGTTTTGAGCTAGACTGATGAAATTTTGTATCCACTCTTAATAGCAAATTTTTAGATTTCTTTCAAATTTTGAATAAAACCTGTTCAGACGAAGACCTTCTGTTCGGCTGTTCGAATAAAAGCTCACAAGATAACTACATAACAAAGAGAGCTAGATAGAGAAGCTAGAAAGAGAGCTAGATAGCTGAAATTTGGTACACAGATTTAACATCTACAGTGTACATACTTGTCAAATTTTAAGCTATATTCGACTACGGATTAACTGTCTGTCTGTCTGTAATTTCAGAAATATGTAAATGCGACAATTAAAAAATGCAATGACTTAAATATATCAAATTTGGTATGAGAATTTGTGACTACATGTGCAGTTTTGTGTCAAATTTGCGTTTCAAGCGGTTGAGAAAAACGCATTTAAAACACAAATTCGATATTTGTACATTATTAATAGCATGTCAGTGATTCATCGCCAAATAACTCACCAAGATACACGATAGATTCAGTAAAAATTAATAATACATTAGTAAAAGTTAATATTTCATAACCATCATACACCAGTGCCATGTAAGGCGTTCTCTGTCAGGATAAATTTACTAGACAATATGCGAGAAAGTTTTGGGAAGACCACTCTCGCTGGTTTTGTGAGGACCAATGTGTGTGTGTGTGTGTTATAACAATGTGAAGTAAATCGAATGTGCATTCAGGAAAATTACCTTTTGTCGCTGAAAGATCAATTTCAAAAATTTTTCAATTCCTCCTATTCGTTCACACTCTCCCTATATATATTCATATATCTTATTCAAATTTTCAATCGTTAATAAAATATTTTTTATTCATCCACTCAAGTTCAAATACACCTTTTAAACTTGTAATGGATGACACTTGATGTTAATACAGTTTTTTTAAAAATATTAATTCATTAATTGTTAAATTGAATTCATTTTTAATACTTTAAATAGAGTTTTAGCAGTTTGTAATGAAAATTGAAATCAACAGGCAGTAGCTCAATCGGTAAAATGCAAGGATTTCGGTATTTTTCACGTGAAGGTGAAGAATTCGAGTTCAATTCGTGCGAAAATCAATAATTTTTTGATACTTAATAATTTTTTTGATAATTATTTAATAAAAAGTAAATAAAATAAAATTTTTCTTTGTTGATCTAGGTAGGATTTGAATTCTTTTTTTTATATTACTTGTTTTTTCTCAGCTCAATTTTGAGCTCATCTGACTCATTGTTTTTTTGAGTTCGATGTTAACTAGCACATAAGCAATTAGACCTAGATGTGTTTCTAAAAATGGCTTCTTGGACTTCTGATCCAGGTTACTTAGCATAAAAAGTCCTTTTTATTAATTCAGTCTTGCCTTTTTTATAAATAGTCAATTTAGTTGGAAAATACATACTTCTTAAAGCGAAAAATTCTAAATGGCTGAAAAAAATCTTTACAGTTGATAAATTTTAGCAATTTTTTTTCCTTTATAATCGGTAGCATTCTGATTTTCTGTAATACGTTAGCTTAAAATTGTAGAAATCATTAACTATAAAGGAAATTTACTGTAGACAATATTAGTTTTATACTTAAAAAAAGTTTTAGAAACATTTCATCATTTATATTCGAAATTGTCTATGAAATCCAAGCAAACAAGGTAAATTTTAGATTAAAATACATACTTGAATGAATGAATGAACCTCATTGTAACACAAATGTCAAAACATATTTGCAATTCTTAAAAATTTTCCACGCAGGAATTTTTTTTTTTTTTCAAAAGGTTTGATGAAAGACATTTTCTATATATTGCTTAAAACTGAACAGATAATTATATCTCTCCATTTGCCCCCCCCCCCTTTGTTATGTTAAACATAAAAACAATTTAAGAATTTACCGGAAACTATTCTGGATAAAATAAGTTTTTGGAATGTGTCGAAATTCGACTTCTTAGTATAAATAGATGTTTTAAATAAACCTTGAATATTTTAGACTCTTGACAATTTTTTTCGAGCTTCTTTACTTTTACATTAATATAATTTTTCATTCATTTCAAGATATTGTTTATTTTCTTAAATCCACAGTAAAAAAAATGCAATAAATATTAATAAAACTTCTACTGCTGTGTTTATAAAAATCACATTAAAATTATTTTATATAAACTATTTTTTATAAAAAATATCAATTATAAATAATCGGACATTTTAAAATTTTTTACCGTGTTTTTCATTTAGAATTAATAGAAACGATACCATCCTAAGCTAAATTTTTATGTTACACCAAAAAACCTTATTTGAAAAGGGTTTGCTTTGCAAAAAGCTGAAAAAATATCGGCAAATATATACATATTATCTATGCTTTTAGTGTTAACTTAGTGAAGTTCTTATACTAAAACGTTTATGTAACTTTTTTTTTTCAAAACCACAGATCTAACTGGGATGCAGCGTAGAGGCGCCTAAAAATGTAACGATTTTATATCAATTCTGGACCAAAAAAATGTTAATCATAATTTCAATTAGGATAAAAGTCACAATATGATTAGAATTTATAATTAGAGATCTATTGACTTTGCAATGTTATATAAAAATGCATGCAATTCAAAAACACTCGGACACAATCAGAAAAAACTATGCATAAAATAGAAGCTGTGTAATCAACAAAGATAAAACGGATAGTTGTATGTTGGTACTTGATGTCGTAATGTTTGCTTTATTTTATTAATTTAAATATTAAATATAACATTCTCTTTTTGTATAGATCAGAAGAAACTTTTTTTTTATATATAATGCAACTTTTAAAATTATATATATGATCAGAGGTAATAGAAGCCAGTTTGCAAAACCGTATTTTGAAAAGGCACTGATTTGAAAATTTGTAATACGTTAAATCAGATAATAGGTGATATTTTTTACTTCTTGGTTAGATATCTTCGTTAGACAAGTGATGCTCAAATTCTTAGCTACCACATTGATATGATATATAATTACTCTACCACAGGGTACTCAGATGACTGCCATATTTTTAAGATTAGCAGTTAACAGCATGAGAATCAAAAAAATTAATTACTAGACTGCTTACAAACTTATGCATTCCTCGTATCGTAAAACTTAGGCAGAGAACAAATGAATGAAATGCACCAAAATTTAAATTTCAGTGAAAATTAAAGACATAGTATTGCTGCATCATAAGAAAAATGATCGATTCCTTCATATGTTAGTGCTTAACCATTATCATTCAATGACTTGTTAGATTAATATCTGCTTTAGCAATGATTGTTCGTCAAGATCGTACGGCTACTAAAGGCTCTCTCCCTGCAAATTGCTGTGGGACGCTTTCATTATTAGTTTTCCAGGAAGGCAACCTACTTCCCTTCCTAACATATATACTATTTTAGCGTGCTACCTAATAGGCACGGTATCGCTTCAAAAGGTGATATCACATTTCCCTTTATCATGAGTTCATAGACGTGACAACAAAAATACAGTACACTCCCAAGTATCCGGCCTAATTCGGCAGAAGGACAGACCGGATAACAAAAAAGCCGGATAGACCAGAGATATATGAGCTCATTTCTTTGCCCACCAATACCAGAAGACAGTTTTTATACTAAACGCTTGAACGTTTTTATACTGAACGCTTGAAGTTTAGTTACAGTTTATTTTATCTTTTTTTTTTTTTTTTTTCATTATTATTATTATTTTATTATTTTCAAATTTTTACTGATTCTATCTGGTGTTGCCGGTTTTATACTAAACGTTTTTATACTAAAACAGTTGCCGGTAGCATATAGAGTTATAATAGAAGATTCTGTATTGGTACTTATATATGTTTGTATATAGCACTGCACGTTTCAGTACTTTGTTAGAGAAAAAGTAAGTTAAAGGATATAAAATTCTCACTTTAACAAAAATTCGGTAATGGTTAACTTAAATGCAGGAAACAAACAATGCATTACAGTAAATCGTAGACCTAGTTCTTAAGAAAATTAAATCAAACTGGTTTTATTTTTCACTGATAAATGATTACCAAGGCAATCCAAAGAAAAGAATCAAAACTCATAGTTCTTAGTTTCTGAAAAAGCTCTTAATAAATTACTGCTTCTGCAATGCCTTGCCTTCCTCATTTAATTACGATAAAAGAAAACCAAACCGGAGAGTACGAAACCCGGATAATCGCGAACCGAATACTCGGAAGTGTACTGTATACTAAATCAAATGGGTTTAAAATCGTCATTGTGTTTCATATATGATGTACGAAGTCCTGCAACAAGTGCTAAAATACACAACATACACAAATAAGAACCATTAGTATGAGGTACACGATTTTTTTTTTATTCAACAACTTACAGTTTACATTCTGGGCAACGTTCGGTTTTTGCGTGGAACGTGCCAACACACAAATCACAGTGCCCACAGAGCATCAGTACAAGAAGCAAACGGAAAGATATCGCAGCTGAAGACGCGCACTGTGATGGGAGAGAGAATTAAAAAGTTTCTTTTAAAAAAAATCATCACATTTGTCTTTTTGAAGGAACTATAAAGTCCATTGACATTGGTTGGTTGGTTGGTAACACAGTATATACGTATTTGAAAACAAATTAAATCGAACACCAAATGCTTTGCAAGGTTTGATCAATCAATCAATCTGATTGTTCTAAATAGCCCAGACATGCTTAATGAGGGCCAAGAACAGTATTAAGGTATCAAAATATGTACGATATGCAATGAGTACGATCCAGTTAAGTGCCCATTGTGATATTGCATGATACTAAACAGTAAAAGTGCAAACAACCAGTCACATTCTGAACTGGAACACCTCTTTGAAATAAATATTGACTAAGAGTATTGGTTTTCGTAAGCATTTGATATTCGATCTGAAGATTAAACTTAAAAAAATACAATTACACATAAACGGGGACATCATTGCAACAGACAATCTAGCTCTGGGCAGCATACATACGGATTTTCATGGACCCACAGATTCTCTCTATATAAACTACAGCATACATTTTGCTTAGCACTGTATGATTATAAAATGCTTAGAAGAAGCTTGAAAAAGCATTTTGATCTGGCATACTAAGCGGGACACTTAAGTTATACTATTATATTTTCCTAGCAAGTAAATTGTAAATAATTAAATAAAGGAATAGTATAGTAGTTCTAAAGCTCATTAACAGTATTCAAGGCATTTACATACCATGCAGGTTCCACATAAATAAGCCCAGTTGCAAACATTTCAGCTGGCTTTTGCGTGACCAGACATTTTACATTTAAAGCACTGCTGTGGTCCACGCAACATTTTTTTTTTTTTTTGAAACACGTTATGGATTCTGCATGGGTGTATTTTCAGCCGAATTCACATTTCCATTTCTCTAGAAATCCTCTTTTCAATCATTTAACCTTCTCGGTATAAAAAGACAAAAGGAAATAAAAATGAAGGAAGAAACGGTCTTCTAACAACGTCATCTACCATTTCGTGCCGAACTAAGGGATTCTGTAGTAAAGTACCGACAAAAAGCCTCCTATGAATAACATACATGTTGGACATAAGTTTTGCAAGAGATTAAAAATTGTAAACACATGTATATAAATATCACCATGAAAATAATTTAGTGAAAACACTAATAATATTCTAAACGATATAAGTTTCACCTAAGCGAAATTGTCGCCTGAACTCAGCATGTGCAAAAATCTTTCGTGGTACATACGTGGAGTAAAAATAATTAACCGGTTCTGCTGCGGTTCCCAAATATGCATTTAAAATAATATTCTAAGAGATTGAAAAGCAGCTCTAGTTTCTCAACCTATTGAGAGAATTAAAGAGCATGGAAAAAAAATCTGGACAATTATTCATTATTCCTTGTGGAATATTATTCCAGACTGAATACTTTCTGAAATTTAAATTAAAAACAGCGGAATAAAACGCTCTACTTTATGCTTCAGTGTTATAATGTGAAAGAAGCTAATGCTAAACTAAAAGAAAATTGCCAGTATTACTGTTGAAGATGTTTCAAAGCTTTATATAAAGGGTGGTTATAATTAAACTCCCCCTATAAACAGCATCCTACAGCGTAAACGGACGAACGGATTGCAACGAAATTTAGTATATAGACTATACACGAGATGCGCTCACAGAATTTTTTGGAAAAAAAAATTAGTTCCAAAATGTCCACCATAGGATACCTTTTCCGGAAAAACATTAATTTCATCACAATAAATGACCAAAACGTAATACATAAATAATATTAACAATCCAGAACAAGAATTACGAGTTATAAAATGTAAAACTGGGAAAAGCTGTCAGTTCTAGAAAAATTGCCGAGATTCGCATGCTTGCGAAGAGAAAGCTTTATGCAAAACAGGTTAAAATAAGAAACGTTTGCAGTCGTCATCATGTTTTATGCCGATGTTTCTGGCTGTAATGATGACGGTATCTTGTTGGGACGTTGAATGACTTAAAGAGCTCCATAACGCTTCATGTGCGAAGCATCACAACTGATCAGTTACAATCTGCTGTTGAACACACTGTCCGTCGACTTGATATTGTACAGTGAATGAGGGTGATCACTTGAAGCATCTTTTCCTACATCATCTTGGACACGATAATAACTGCTCCTCTTGTGCAATTTCGTTCTAATTTGTTCTTGTTTCTGCTCAACTGTTATTTTGTTTCCTTACCTTTACTTAATGTGGTTCGATGACAAGATGGTCAGAAACTAGTCAATAAATGTTAATATTGTTTCTGTATTCCGTTATGGTCGTTTATTGTGTTAAAATTAATGTTTTTCCGGAAAAGGCGCCCTCTGGTGGACGTTTTGGCAATAAAATTTTTCTAGAAATCCTGTGAGCGCATCTCGTGTATAGTCTATATACCAAATTTCGTTGCAATTCGTTCACCCGTTTGCGTTGTAGGATGCCCTTTATAGGGGAAGTTCTATTATAACCCCCTTGTACTTGGGAACCATATTTAACAGCGCTTGCAAACTTAGAAAAAAAAGATTTAGATTCGAGAGTTGGAATTGGAAGGCAGCTCGAATCTGAAGAGGCCTAAAAGATGTTAATTCACCATCCAAGTGAGTTGCGAAGGAAGTAAAAAAAGAAGAAAAAAATGGAAATTATGTTCGTAAGCATGATCCTGTTAACACAGTAAATGGAGAAAAGCTTCATGCAGATGAAGAACACACAATCATGCCAGTGGTAAAAGACATTAAAAAATCGTTACAAAATACTTTAAAATGTGTCCTCCGCGATAATTGTGAAATGAAAGATTAAATGGCGGATGTTGCGTATGCTTTTAACATACAAGTTAACATCAAGATTTGATTAAATTCTGAGTAAGCAGTGTAGAGTTAAACAATCTGCTCTGCTCAAGGTAAAGCATGCAACTCAACTGCTCAGATTTTGCAACATTTGATGCTGCAGATTAATGATTGATCTTCAATCTATTAATTGAATCACAAAACATTTAGCAACAATTCGTCTTCCAGAAGACCATCGAAACACTAAATTAATGAAATAAACTGCGTTTTTTAAATTAAAGGGGGAAAAAATGGTAATTCAGTTTAATAGTATCAGAACTATATTTTGTAAATAAAAAACTAAATTTAAGCAATGAAGCTTTAGACTTCTGATTTCCCCTGCTCAATAGCTGACAATGTTTCTTTTCCAACATAAGTTCTCGAAACACTTTTCATTTCCTCAAAGTTGTTATTCGTAAATATGAATTTTGTAATAATGATTGTTGAAAAATGGTAGAAAAAAATTCTCATTAAATTATTGTTGCATGGTCAAGACATTTTTGACACATGATTTCAGATGCTGTTTTAAGACAAGTTACAGAAAACTAAACTTCAAAAAAGAAAAAAAAAGTTCAGGAAGATTTCTCGCGATAAAATACAGATTAAAGTGAATTCGGAACTTCAAGTACATATATTATATATATATATACAAATAAATATCGCTGAAGTCATTGCAACTTAAAAATAATTTTATTCAAAAAATTTCATTTGTTGAAATGGAACAATTTAGAATAGCATTCAAGTTTTAATATCCAGTGACAAAAAAAATTAAAATGGTTGCCTATTATTTCAATGGATAAATAGGATGTGCATATAAACATGGATTTCTTTGGAAAGTTCTAAAGAAAACAAAACCATAAACTTGGAGATTTTTTTTTTTTTTACAAAACTTGAAAAATACATCAATGAGTAAAAAGTGACTAGTTCTAAAATTCTGCATGCATAAAAAATAAACATTTTCAAAAAATATAAAAAAATTAGACATTAATACAAAAGATTTTAACATGCTGAATTTTTATATAATCAAAATCTTTAATTCGTAATATATTGCACTCATATGCTCATCCTACATTTTGAAGTAGAACCATTTTAATTAAAAGTACTTATTTCAAAATTAAATACCATTTTATTTTTAAAGAATACTAAAACTATAAAATTCTCTTGCTTGATAAATATTTAAAAACTTTGAATCTGTAATTTAAAATGATACATAATTTAAATGTAAATAAGATTTTCCATAATAATAAGAAAAATGCCATAATATTTAGTGGGTAATATTCCTATTATTTATAGCTTCAAAAAGGCACAGTTTTCCCCTTTGTATCGTTCACATTCCGAATTGTTATTTTTTTTTACAAAATACTGAAAATTAAAAAATCCAGTGACAAAAAAGATTAAAATTTTTCATTATTTTAAATTTATGAATTTTTAAATCGGAGTTTATGAGTATTTACTCAGAAAGATTAAAATTGCATGAGATAAAATATTTTTTTTAAATGGCATCACTAGAGACTTAAATTTCAGAATTGTGAAGATTGCGAAATGGTCAAGTTTTTACTGAATCAATGGCAAATTAGCTTTTAAGACACACACCATTTCATATAGAAAGTTATACTTTTTTTAAAAAAGAAGAAAAGTTTACATTGACAAAATATGAATTACATAATTTCAAAACAAAGTTCTCAAATATAAGCTACTGGAGTCTACAGATATAAGCACACAAAAGAAACACAAAGCTAATCAGCAATAATACTCGTCTTAAATACATAAAAAAAGAATCACAAGTTAAATAGTATATACATCGCAAACTCGTACATTCATATAAAATGACTTTCCAATAAAAATTCGAACACATACACATATATCAATAATTTTGCTTGAGTGTATCATGAACAGCATTAGAATAAAATATTACTTTTTTTAATCCAAGAATTATCTTCAACATTGCCTCGAAAAAACTGAAGCAAACAAGGCTTACAAAGCTGGAAATATTCTTAAACTAACATCTGATAATTCTCTTGTAAATTCTTTTACATTAAATTTCTCACTTATTTTCAATTAGGCACTAAATGGAGTTTTCCAAAGTGGAATACAGGATTTAAGAGGAAAAAAATCCATAAAAAAATATGCCTTAAGTAAGCGGGCCTGCACAGTAGACGACACTCAAGTTCATGTGGTTTTTAAATCATCAGATAAAAGATAATGGAATAAAAAAAATCTGTATTCCACTTTAAAAAACAAACTGAAAATCTGTCAAGCAATTGAATATATATCACCGAATTCATTATCAAAATAAAATAAAAAAGGTTCCTTTAGAGTTAAATACTCTTTTAATGACAGAAAATAAAGAATTGGCCTTAGTATGAGAAATAGAAGTTTCCATTTATCTTATTTTTTTATTAGCCAGTTCATTTGATTCGAGAAGTTCTTTCCTGAAGGTTGAAAGCTAACAAAGAAGCACCCATTCAACAAAAGCATGTTTAAAAACGTTCAAAAAGTCTTTCAATTTTTTTTAAAATTCTAAGCGATAAGCAGCACAACTTGTTTCATGATCTTGAAGGTTCACCGTACATCTACTGGCTGACGGAGCCACCTCAATTGAATACGTCGCCAAATCGTCCTGGTTTTGGGCCATCCAGTAGCCCAAAGTATCCGTCTCGTACGTGGGTATAATAGTAACTTCTAAATCTTCCTTCCAGGATTTCTTGGCTTCAAGAAGTGCATTAAGCACTTCTTTGCTTGGATTGATACCACTGAAGACGTAGTATCTCGCACGGATTTTCTTGAAGAACTCTACATCGCAGTATTGTGGATCTCCATGATGAGGAACATACGCCAGATCAACATAAACAGGATCAGAGCTTGATTCTTTGGTTGTTTTAGGTTTAGGCTTCTTGAGTGGGGAAGACAGCTTAGAGGCAACAGAAAGAGCATAGGCTTTACCATTAGTATCAATAGCACTTTTTGTTTTACTAGCAGACTTGTCAGCCTTTTTCACGGCTGTTTTATTAGAACTGTCTGGTGGTGTGGGCAGACCCATGGGCTTTCCCCATTCTTCGAGGTGAAAATCATAATTTGTTTCGCCTCCAGTGGTTTCTTGGTAACCTTGAGAATAAGACATTTGGTGAGTGGTGACCGATTGTGGATTATTCCCATCGAATTCCTTTAAGATTTCAGTCTTCTCCATTGCAAATGATTCCTTATAAATGTGGTTTCCATCTACATCCTCTTCTTCTTTAGCGTAAGCTTTATTGGTGTAAGCATAGGGTGACACTGTTCCAGGAACTGAAGTACTATCTTCATCTTCAGAAGACTCTCCATAAGGATTATCCCGATTAGCATTGTGAACTTTGTTGGGCGACAGAGGAGCTCCACTGACATTGGACAAATTTATGTTAGCGTATTCATCCTTATATTCCCCAAGAACTGAATTTTTTAAGTCGGCTAACTGGCCATCAGAATTCACTGGATACGGTGGGACATCCGGGGATGAATCACTACGCATTACATTATCTTCAGGAGAATCGGAATGGAATCTAGAATTGATTATATACTCAGTTTCTTGTTGCTCAGAGCTCGTAGTGTAGCTTGTATGAGTTTCAATTACGGAAGAAGAGCTTGTTTCGAATTGAGAAGTGTATTCTGAATGGCTCCAAGACGTCTGATCTTTTCCATTGGTTAAGCCTAATGTGGATCCCTCTTCAGATGCTACTTCCAATTTTTCTCGGGAATCACTGAAACTAGATGATACAGTTTCTTGGTTATCAGTTCTGTTTTCGAAAGTAGAAGTTTGAGTTGCATAACTTTCTTCGTGGGAAAGAATTCCTACAGGACCAGAATTGGGATTGCCAAATTTGGATTCTTCGAAGCCATGCATGCTTTCAGCAAAGGTAAAATCAGTTGGGTGACCGAAATGATCCTCAATTCCATCCTTTGTAGCCATATGCAAGGAACTCGAATATTCTTTTGAAAATGTTTCAATGGTTTCTCCATATGATGCATGTTGCTGCTGATAGATCGTAGCTTGTTCGAAGTCCTTGTCGGAAGTCAAATGGGTCGTTTCTTCGGTAACGTATTTATAATTCGAATTGTCAAAATCGGATGCTTCAGATACAGCTACATGGGAATCTTTTTCATCAGAAACAGTGTTTGTAACTAAGGAACTTTCACTGTAAGTAGCGTTTGAAGTATGAACATTCTCTTCAAATTTGGATAATGTTTCGTATTGCTTAGCTTCAGTCATTTCAGTTAAAACTTTGTTCTCTAAGCCGGAGAAGTTTTCAGAATGTTGAGGGCTAATATCATCATAAGCATCAGTTAAGTGCGATGAAGCTGCTTCATAAATGGATTCTTTGTATGAGCTTTCAACCTGCGATACATCTCCAGAGAAAGTGGATTCATTTGTGGACTGAAATTCTTCATGTTTTGTAATTCCAATCTCTTCGCTTTCATGGCCTTCAAACTGGGAATTAGTGGTGTGCTCAGGAATGTCTTTAACATTTGGAATTTCATTGGAATGCATTTCTGTTTGATTATCACCCACACTTTCAATGTTTCCGCTGATTTCGAATTGTTCCATGTCCACTTTATTTGCAACTGGCTCAGTCTTATTTGGTGAATATGAATCGGGTCTATCATCTGATGTCATGTTGGTTTCATAATTATCGTAATATGACTTTTCATCACGGAAATCTGAAGGGATGTTAAAATTTTCTTGATTTTCTAATTCTGCATTTTCATAATATGTAGATTGCAAATGCGATTCGACTTCACTATCGATAACATTACCTTTATAATCTAATTTTTCATCTAGCATGTCGGGTGTGAAATCGCGAGGTGCTTCACCGTGCTTTTCTTGTACTACTGGGATTTCATTATCATAAGAAACTTCGTAATTAATTCCTGATTCACCATGAGCCTCATATGTATTGTAAGCTATGTTAGATTGCATTCCATCCTTTTCAAAATGAGCGTCATATTTATGACTTTCATCGAATTCAATCTGTTCATCTCCAGTAGCATGCGATCGAGTTTCATCATGAAATTCATAACTGCCAGTCTCTTTACCTCCGAAATCATCATAGTGGGAATCAGATCGATCATCGTCATGCATGTCTGATTTCCTTTCGGCCTGGTCATCATCCATAATATCAGATTTTCCATCATGCTGATTATCTGACTTGTCATCGCGATGGAAGTCTGATTTCTCATCATCTCCCCCGTCTGATTTTTCGCTTTTAGTTTCTGACTTGTCGTGACTATACGATTCCTCATCAGAAGGTACATCGTAATCCGCACTTTGAAGTTTTTCTAATTTATCATCAATTGGTGCAGAGTGATCTAAAACTGGCTCATGTTCACTTGGTAGTGCTTGATCTTTCACAAACATTGGTTCCTCAGTACGCAAGTCTGTGAAAGTCATACCTTGCGATTCCTCTTTTTGGAAAGTTTCTTCTGAAACAGGTAGGTCAAATGCATTAGCGGAATCGTGTATTAAAGGACTATGCGCTGAACTTTCAGAGCAATCATGCTCACTCAGTGCCTCCATAACAGCGGTTTCGGATACAATTTTCTTCGAATCGAAACCAGTTTTTGGAGATTGGGGCTCAGATGGCGTTGTTCCTCCAGATACAGTCACAAGTTCAGGATAATCAGCCTGTACAACATTTCCGAAGACAGGTTGTTCAACTACTGGACTAACTGACCTTTCAGATCCGACATCTTCGGATTCTTCATATAAGGGTTGCTCAGCTATATCCGGAACTTGAGATTTCATTCCTGGAGCAGTAATATAATGTTGTCCAATTGGATCTCGCATTTCATCTTCCGAGTATTTCATTTCAGGAGGTGTGGGATGTCTGATCATTTCGCCGTCATCATCCTCTTGATCTTCAGCCGAATCACGATCTTTCTCATCAAAATCTTGCTTTTCAGAGGAATATGCGGTGTTTTCCTGTGAAATATTCTTTTCTTCCTTTGAAGCTTCGAACTCCTGTGTGGTGTCTTCTATATGTCCCTCATAATCGACTACTGCATGAGGCGTTGGACTTTTCACAACATCTTCATTATCTGAATCAGAATCACGTTTAACGTTTAATTTGTCTTGATCAAAAGAATCTTTTCGGTCATTTATCATGTAATTTTGGATATCCACATCGTCTTCTGATTCTGTGCAACTTTTTCTTCTTAAATCGTCGTCATATTTAACTCCTAATTCGTTATCATTTAGTGTTATTGAAACAGCGGATTCTTTACGGACTATTTCTTCAGGTTCATCTACAGAGGATTCTTGCATTTCAGCATCATCAATGATATTTTGAGGTATATCATAATCATCGGCCATTCTGTGACTGACTGGCGAAGCATGAAGTTCTTGCTGACCAAATTCTTGTTCGGCATGGTAATCTTTATGGTGCAGTTGATCAACAGCAGGAGAAATGCGATCATCTTCGTGATATTTTTCAGGCATTTCCTTTTCTTGCATTTCATTTACATACTTATCATCAAAATCCGAGGTAGAACATTCACTTTCAAGATTACTTTTATCAACAGTATCTGATGCAATGCACAAGTCAGAATCTTTTTTCTCTTTCAACTCAACATACTCTTTGGTTTCATAATGCGATTCTTCAATCGTTTCGGATGTTTGAGCGCAATCAAAGGTTTCATCTTCAGCAATATAGCTTTCGTGCATTACCGATTCGTGTTTTTTCTGAATATCTTCAAAATTATCATGCATTTCAAGCTCACGATCTTTTTCAGTTTCTCTTGCAAAGGTTTCATTCATTTCTGGTTCAGATTCCTTTTCGGATTTTCCCCCAAAGCTCTCTTGCATTTCCAGCTCATATTCTTTTCTATTTTCTTCCATAAAGTTTTCATGCCCTTCGGGAAAATGAGCTTTCTCGATTTCTCCTACAGGGCTTTCCCGCATTTCCACCTTGTTACTATCAATAACCTCTCTCTCAGTCTCTCCAGTAGAGATTTCCTGCAAGTCAGAATCCAAATCATCTTCAACAGATCTTTTATCAGATTCCTCCTCCTCCTCCTCCCCCCCAATGCTTTCATGCAATTCAAACATGACATTGTCAATAAGTTCTGTTTCAATTCTTCCAGTACGGCCTTCGCGCATTGTAGCCACGCCACTATCAATAGATTCCGTTTCAAATCTTTCATTGAGGTCCTGATATTCATTTCCATAGATGTTTCCCCGGTATTCAAGCTCGTAACCCCCAATAGCTTCATTACCAATTCCTCTGGAGTGGTTTTCTCGCATTGTACCTTCATTATTATCAATAGTTTCTTTCTGAATTTCTCCGGAGTGGGTTTCTCGCATTGTACCTTCATTACTATCAATAGTTTCCTTCTCAGTTTCTCCAGGGTGGCTTTCTCGCATTGTACCCTCATTACTATCAATAGTTTCTTTCTCAGTTTCTCCAGGGTGGCTTTCTCGCATTGCACCCTCATTGCTATCAATAGTTTCTTTCTCAGTTTCTCCAGATTGTATTTCTTCCATTGTACCCTCATTGCTATCAATAGTTTCTTTCTCAGTTTCTCCAAGGTGGCTTGTAACTTCTTTACTGTCAATAGTTTCTTTCTCATGATAATCAACATTTTTCGATTCTACATCTTTAATATCATATTCATTGAGTATCTGCTCATTTTCTAAAGCTTTAATGTTGGAATCTTCTGGCAGATCCATTTTTTCTTGTTGCAACATTCCTGCGCAAAAACTACCTTCCATGGATAGATGGGCCAATTTATCACTCAGGTTTGTTTCTTTTTTCTCGATATTATCATCCACTTCGAGTTGTTTTCCTCCATCTTCAATATTAGCTTCGATTTCTTCAATATTTTTTTCAACATATGAACTTTGAAAATGGCTGGAAGCATACTGCTCAGATGTTACTTCTGTTTTCATAATAACTTCTTCAATTTCTGGCGTGGAAACGTCTTGAGTATCAATAAACGAAGTGGACATTGCATCAGCATTCTCTTGCAATTTGGCATGAGTCAACTCAAGTTCATTTGGCTCATCTTCCAAGTCTTCTATCTGTTCCTCGGCTTTTTCAATAATTTCCTGAGTAGTTTCTGCTTCATAAGGCATTATATCTTGTTCTATTTCCTTTATTTCATTAACTTCCTTTTCTTCTATTGACATCGGTTCATTGGTCAATGGAGGAGTAGGCGATACAGTCTCTAACGGTGCTGACGATAGTGTATCTGAAGGTGTTAATGATATGGATTCCGATGGAGTGGGAGATACCACTTCTGGTGGCAAGGGGGAGACGTTAACCTCTTGAGATTTATCCACTATTTCTCCGTCTTTTAATTCATCAACTACTTCCGGTTCTGCTTCAATTATTTCTTCGTTCTTTTCGTTTAATTCTAAGGCTGCGACAGTAACTGCAACTGCAGAAGCAACGACAGAACTGGCAGCAACAGCTTTAGTCATTTTACTGCCTGTTTTAGGTACTTCGGCAGGCTTTGTCTTTGGTGTAGTTTTAGGAGTAGAGTTCGCAGATTTTGGCTTTGTTTTAGGCACTGCTTTAGCTTCAGCCGTCTTTTTGTTGCTTACATCTTTGGCGGATTTTGCATCTGACAATTTAGGAGGTGCAGATTTTCTGAGTTCAGAAGTCTTCTGCACAGTTGTTTTGCTAGCATCCTTTTTCACGGGTGTAGTACTTTTTCTGACCGTTGTAGTAGATTTTTTTACTTCACTAACAGTTTTGTTTACTGCTGATGTAGACTCGACTTTCTTCGCTGCACTTTTTACTTCAGTTCTTTTATCGATTACAGCTTTGACATCTTTGTTCTCTTTTTTCTGGAGTGGTTTAAGATCCTTATTTTCTTTCTTGGGTTCTTTCGGGGTGTCTTTTTTCAGTGCTGCATCTTTTTTGGGAATAGAAGTAGTAGTAGCAGTACTAGCTTTCTTAACTTCTTTTACCACAGATTCTTTTTTTATTTCTTTTTTAACAACCTCTTTTTTAATATCTTTGTTGTCTTTTTTAACTTCCTTTACTATCTTTTTCACTTCTTTCTTCACTCCTGTGATATCACCGTTTCTAGAGGCAACACTAGAAACAGATGGTGCGGGAGAGGCAGTGTTCTTTCTGTTAGGAATAGAAGCTTTGCTAATGGATTTCTCAACCTTATTTACCGATTTCGTGACAGCAACAACACTAAGGGATGCTTTTGTTACCACCGGTTGCTTAAGAACGTCAAGAGTTTTCAGCTTCTCTAGGCTTTCGAATATTTTGCTTTGAGGGGCGCTTCCAGGAAAGAGTATTCTCGTTATTGTGTCTTTTGGATCAGCGGGTCGCCAGACTAAAATGGCACAGATAGATGTAGAATGAGAAAGAGGAATAGAATTTTCTAAGTGTTTGGACTTCAAGCTCGAATTAATTCTGGAAAATGTTTCTTTATAAGAACTCCATTCAACTAGGAATTCCTTCATTTCTTTGCTGTCTTTTGGAGGACTCAGAACATGCATTTCTAAGGTTCCATGACCGACCTTGTGGTACAGAGTGAAAGGTTCTACCGAAGAATCCCGCCAACACTGATGAGGTTTCAGTTTCAACTCATTTAACGTATGGGTGAAATTGTGGCCTTCACCCACAACACTTATTATAAGTTCATCTTTATATTTCATTTCGTCTTTAGGAGCAGAAACGTTATTCTCAGCAATGTTACAGAAGACATAGCCTATTTGAGGGTAAGTGTTATTCAAAGATTTTCTTTTCATTAAGGTTGACATTCCACAAACATTATTTTCACATAAGCGGGTAACTAAAACAGCATCTAGTCTGTCCAAGTGGCGAATGAATTCCCATGAGCATGGTTTCCTGTTGAATCCTCCATCTATGAGCATGTTAAATCCATTAACTCCGAATAAAGCACAATCGCCTTGGCCAGCTGGGAACAGATATAAAGTGGGTCGGTTGAATCTGATATTTCCAACGAGAGGCGAGGCTTTCATTATTTCCTCTAGCCCTTGTGGCGAAAGGACTTTTTCCAGACAGCTAATCAAATGTTCAGAGCCAGGAACATGGTTTACTTTCTCTGGAGGGTTGAAAGCTACGTTGGCAACTTTGGCAAATATATCCTCGGCGAAACTAGCGCTATTCCAGCATCCCACTTCGGCGCAATGAATATGAATGTTGCATCGTTTCTGGCTTTGGACATCAGCTTGTTGGAAAATCTCGAGGAAGTCATCGAAGGAGAAGGTTCCATTCTGTAAAATCCAGGAACCAGAACCAGCGAACGTGTAGCCCACATGAATGAGGTGCTTGTGGCCGGTTGAAGTAGAAAGCAAATTCTTGGCGCATTGTTTCAGTGTGCTTACAGTTGGGCTCACCAAGACTTCTACTCCGAGGCTTTCCGTTGAATGCTGGATAAGAACATCTGCAATAGAGAGGAAAAAAATAAAATACTGTAACGCAATGAGATATCATGAAGCAAATGTAAACTATACAATTTAGTTTATATGTTATGCAAATGAATTTTTATATGTTATACAAAATACGTGAAGTTATACAAATGCTGATATTGCCATAATACTCAGTATTAGTAGTTATATTAGCAAAAGATGCTGCACGATATCTCGCGGACAGGGTTAGATATTCAATTCCATATGCTATCTTACTGATATTGCACTAATATTATAATGTATCTTATGTTAATAAGGAACTAAAATATAATGTAAGTTATCACTGGAATATCCAGTATAAAATGAAGTTTCCTGAAGCGTCTGTATGTTTGAAAGAGAAAAACTCGAGAAATATTTAACTGATATTGGGATATTTGTACCATTTTGTAGGGCTTTTATGGGGAAGGTTATAGTATATTGAAGGCATATCATATAAAAAAAAGCTTTATAATTGCGATTTTAATTATTTTCCTACTACGATTCGCGCATGAGTAAAAATAATATCTGAACAATATTTTTTCTCATGAACAACTTTATGTGACACTTTCTATAGTTACATCCAAACAAGTAGTAGGTACAATGACGTATTTGTATAATTTTAAATTTTAAAAACAGCTTTTCTATTGTATATTTTTAGTGAATTGTTTTGTCTATAAATAGGTCATACTTTTTACCTTTTAAGAGTAAAATGTGTGCTATAAAAAATTGTTTTGAAGTTATTTTTGATGATTTCTAAATATATTTTTATGTTTGTTTGATGTTGTGTGATCATGCTCATGTCATATCGGGTGGAGGCTATATTTGAATTTAAAGCTAATTTTTCCTCTTGAATGTTATGCCACGGGCAACCCTGCGCGGGAACAACTTGTATATGTATATAACGCTAACGTACGTGACACAGAAATCGAGCTTGTTACTAATTGTAGAATGGCAACAGTTAAATACAAACAAAATAGCATACGAATTTCAGACTGCTTTATTCATTGAAAATTTTTACAGCTTGGCTAATTAACGGAGCTGAAAATATAATATTATAAATGTTCTGAAGATAGTTCGCCATGTCACCAACGAGGACATTCAGTCAGAGGAAAGAAGATATAAAATAAATAAAAAATTCAACCAAGTGCAAAAGTAGGTTTTACCGTTGTTAGATAAGTAATCGTGCTAAAAGATTAATGAACGGTTTCTCGCCAATCGCATCAAAATCGTGCCAATCGTCCAAAAATTTAGTAAAAGTCTACAATCCTGGGTGTATACCAGAAATGTAAACAAACGGCTTTTAAAATTGAAATAAAAATTGCCACGATTATATTTGGCGAGAAATCGCTCCAAACTTTTAAATTTTGTCGTTCGTTTATTAATCTTGCGTCTAGCCGTAATCGCTATGACTTGCCTTCAGAAATTGATACTCATGTCTTCTAAAACAATTATCTTATGCTTAAAAATGCTTTTTGTATTATTTTAAGATTTAAAAAAAAAGCCTTTTGAATTATATAAATTTCTATTTCGTATAAAGTTTTCATTTTGATAACATTTTTAATTCAAGTTGATACGCAATCTGAAACAATGTTTTTAAATGCTGTGATAGAATTCAAAGCATTTAAGCACGTGCAATCATTCATTCAGTAGTCGGATTTTCATTTCGTTTTTATTTTGTAATATATACACTTTTTAATGTGTAGCTAACTACTTTAATTGAATTCATATGTTTTAATCGTATCAAATTACAAGATGAAATGCTTTTTAAAGAAATGTATCCTATATTAATAATTAACAGCCTGAAAACCTAATAATCTGGAAGAGCAAACTGTTCGCTAAAGACGGATAGCATATAAATATCTGGATTATGAGAAATAGTTCATTTTAAAAAAAGAAATATTCTGGAATAAAAAAAATTCAGAGGTTTAAATAGAAAACGAAGTTTATAAAACAGAAACAATGAAACAAAAAATATCCATTGTTTTGAAACAATTGCAGCCGTGAATGTACACCGCATTAAAATTTTAGTCCCAATTTATTTTTAGGAAGAGAAAAACACGGCTAAAAGACAAAAGGTTGATAGTTAATATTTAAAGAGAAATACTCTTATTCCTTCCTGCACTTATGTGGGCGTTAAGTTTGGATAGAATACGAATGCGTGTTTGTTTCCCGGCGAAATCCTTAGACTTTGTAAATAAACTTGAAACCCATTTGTTTTTGAATCTGCACTATTCTGCAACCTGAATGCAATAGGTCACTCAATGAATAAAAAAAAATTAATATGCATATTTGTTTTTCATTTTTATATATAAATTACAGTACACCCCCGAGCATCCGCCTTAATGTGGCGCAAAGGAAGGCCGGAGTTCCATAAATTCATTTCTTTGCCTACTAAGAACAGAAGACAAAGTTTCTATACTAAAACTCACTGTTATAATGCGTATTTTCTCACTTTTTATTGAGTACTAAGCCCTCCATTTATATCAAGCCACGTGGAATGAAGACAGCCACGGCCCGAGGAACCATGGAAGCAGTTGTGAGTAGCGTGTCAAGTTAAAATAGAAGGGTCTGTACTGGTATTTTATGTATATTTATATGCATGTTTCAAGAATTTATTACGAATAATGTACGTTCTGTGCAGTTATAATCAGGAACAGCAGCAAAAATTGAGGTCAGTTACATACTGGCGAAAGAATATACAACGAGCAGAACGCTGCTCTTTTCCTGTCACAATTTGTATTTTGCACACGACATGTAGGAGGATCGTAGAAGAATCTCGCTTCCAATGCCTTTGCAATTTTACTAATGCAACGCCATGTCTTTCTCATTTAATTATGATAAAAGAAAACGAGGCCGGATAGTCATGAACTGTTTACTCGGGAGTGTACTGTATAATTTAAAGTATAAAGTTTGACAAAAAGTTTTAGGAAGTATTTTATTCCAATAATTAATGAATAAAAATTAAAATTACTTCAAAAATTTTTATCTCCTTGTTTAGTACTAGATAGACGTACTTAGCCTTAGATTGCTACTAGTATTTATAATAGCTAATATCCATTAGCCATATTCAGAATAGCTAATATCCATTAGCCATATTCAAAATAGCTAATATCCATTAGCCATATTCAAAATAGCTAATATCCATTAGCCATATTCAAAATAGCTAATATCCATTAGCCAAATTCAGAATAACTAATATTCATTAATGTTTCATTGACTTTGATTAACTGCTTTCGCTAAAACAAAATCCTTCTTTTGTAACGAAACGTATATAAAATTTTTGAGTTCAGGAGAGAGAAAAAATACTATATTTTACATTTTTTTTTTTCACAATGCCACATGAAAGTACTATTTCTGAAATCCATTTGTTTCATAAGAACTAATTATTGTTCTATCATATCTTTTAGCCTTTCTACTAGAGTGCAATTATCCATATTTGTATCGATTTCAATTTGTGAAGCTTTTATTAACTCTTTCTTTCTGTCTATTCGACACAAATTTGGCAATCGATTTTAAACTAACTTCTAGGTGAGCTAGAGAACTTTAAATATAGCTCAGAACTAGATAATGCATTAGTAGCTAGCTATCTTATCTGTTCTATACGAATATGCCATCGGATAATGGCTCATTAGGAAGTTATGTTTAAAATCGATTGCAAAATTTCACCCAAAATTAAAAAGAATATATTTTAAATATTTTTTTTTAATATGCAACGTTTTTTAAAACGGATTAAAATGCACAAAATAATAATTTTTCTTAGTCCCACAGATGCCTAACCAATATAGAATTGTCCTTAAAAATGGCTTTTAAAACATTCACAAGTTTTCTTTCACAAATTTCCGCCTATATGGGATTATAAGTCTTAATGGGGCTAGTAGAAATTTTTATAAGTTTTAAATTAAAATTTATAATTTTAATCTGTTTTTAAAATGTGGTGCATTAAATCTTTATTAAAATAATTATTTCACCGATTTTTTAGAATACATAGAAGAATTCAATAACCGAATTTATTTACTACAATACCAAGCTAAATGAGTTTCTTCAAAGAAAATTAGAACTAAAAGCGAAATATTTTTTTTTATTGAAAATTCAAAATCAGCTTTTAAAATTTCTTGCATTCGTTTATAGATTTATGTAAGTTGGTCGAAAAAATAAAATCGTGCATTAAAGGATGAAAGAACGATTTTAAATTCAGAATTAAAATGGGAAACTCATCTTTCTTATCTAATAAGAACTCTAACTCTATCCACAAATAAAAAGAATTTTCTCGCAAAATATTCGAAAACTGAAAAATAGCTGATTAACAAAGTTTAAAACTAATTCTTTTTTTTATACTAAAGTGTATCAGGATTACTAAATAATTCTTTTTTTATACTAAAGTGTATCAGGATTACTAAATAATTCTTTTTTTATACTAAAGTGTATCAGGATTACTAAATAATTCTTTTTTTATACTAAAGTGTATCAGGATTACTAAATAATTCTTTTTTTATACTAAAGTGTATCAGGATTACTAAATAATTCTTTTTTTATACTAAAGTGTATCAGGATTACTAAATAATTCTTTTTTTATACTAAAGTGTATCAGGATTACTAAGAGTAAATGAATTCACTATGTAGAATCATAACACAATCAAATTACTCACCATTATCATTAAGATGTTTCTCATCAATTTTGGCGCATACGGATTCCAAGCCACTCAAATCGCAGCCAGTGGATTCAACATCCCAAGATAGGAGACCTGAAATAAATGGATTTGTGAGTTACACGCATAGAAAATTATTTAAAAAAAGATAATGCTATCAAATTATAGACATACATAAACTGACATGTATAAAATACAGATAATTCAATGGATTGTTGGAAAATTGTATTATAATTATATAATTATAATACAACTTTAAAGGAGCAATTGTTATGTATATTATACATAAATTTATTTCGTGTATCTCGGAAAAGGCTAACGATTTGGATCAAATTTTATATTTAGATAAAGTTTTGCTTTTTAAGTTTATCTATATAGAATTCTCTCCTGAAAAAAACACGATTTAACAAACACAATTTTTTTATAACTAACTATTAGAGCCTTTTTCTATCTGCTCTCATGCTGACAATGTTATATTGTGCCACCTCGGACCCAATTTCCTCATGGTAAAACTGAGTGCAAGTTCAAAAATATAAGTAATGATAGAGAAACTGTAAAATGAATACTGCAATGAAGCAGATTGTTTGGAACAACACGTTAAACTCGGCGCATTCATTTTTTTTTTTTTTTTATTTAAATGACCAGTTCATATGTAGGTAAGATTGAAAAATATTCCTATGTAATCAGTATGTAATTCGCATCTAAAATATTTTCTACGAATAAAAACGATTTTATAAAAAACTGCACAGCGAAGCTCGGTCTTTCAGATATTAGGTTCTTTATATGATGCAGAGTACCAGATTTTTCTAGAAGATTAAGGCTTTCGTCAAAAACAAGATGCTCTTCTTAAAAACATGTGCATTTAAATGCGTGCAAAAAGAAAAAAAAAAACAATTTACTAATTTTAAGTAATTATTTCACATTTCAGAGTATTCGAAATAGTCCAATGAAAAGTTATTAAAATAAAGGAATATAATCATAATCGAGAACTCAGTTATATTAACGTCCCGTTTTAAGGCAACACTAGAGCTATTTTGGACTTCCCCTTCCATTGGACCTCGTAATTTTCAATCGGATCAGATGAGGACGACACCAGCACTGGCACCCTCCTCCTAACTTCCACACCCTACCAGAGGAGGATTTTCGCCTTGACGGATTTAACGTACATCAGACCCTCTTACACGACGGTTCTTCTAAGGAATCTGGTCTCGAACCTGAAACATTTCGGCTCTGAAGCCAAGACCTTACCACCGGTCATAGCGGCCTATCAAGAGAAAATGTTCCAGCTGGCTTCATTCAAAATGAAATTCGAGTTATATGTCAGGTACCATTAAAAGTTAATATTTGATAAGTTAATATTTGATTCCCCCCCCCCCAAATAGAATGACATCAAACTGACTGATTTCACTGTTACATGATAAAAGTAACTGCATATAAAATCTAGTATCTAAAGACAAACGAATTTCTCTTTTCAACATACAAAATGCACATTGGATACCAAGACCAAACCAGAGTGGAACATTTGAAATATTCTATTGAAATAAGAACCGACGTTTCTAATAGCTTTAATAGATCTAAAATTAACAGGAAAAGTTTTGGCCAAAGAAATAACGATTCAATCCTTATCCACTAGTTTTATATAATTTTGATTTTTAAGAACCGTTTTAGAAAAATTGAGTTTGTTTATTAAAGTTGCAATCTGACAGTAGTACACGAGTTAGATTCTATTATTAGATTGACTAAACCTAATTTAAAAACCGGAACATTAAGACATTTCACAGATGATATTTCAAGGTTTTTCAATTTAAAGATATTTTAGTTAATCTTTATTTAGAAAGAGTTTTTCAAAGGAAAATGCTTTGGAAAGAATGAAGTCGAATAGAGAGAAAAGCGACATAAAAATATAATTTTATTTTACTACTACTGCAAAGAATTGTTTTATCGCTGACCAAGTTTCGAGGTTTAATTGTAATACCACCATTTCTTAACCTCTTCCGCACAATTCAAGAGCAAGTTGGAAAAGTGGGAGTCATAACTCTATTATTATTTTAAAATTTCCTCCAAAAAAACAACAACCCCCAAGGCTATTTTTGGCTCCAAAAGAAATTGTTTGCCAACGGATTCTAAAGGCCCTCCGCGCTTTTGCGCATGCGCTAGGAAGTGTTTAATTCGACAAAATAAGGGCGAGAGGAAAGACGTAAGAAAAGGATATTTACATTTAACGCCGAAATTCCGGAAATGCGAACATTCTTCCGCATCCCACCCCTTAGTGAGATAGAATCATCGAAAAGTGGTCGTCTCGGGATATTGAAACGAATAGCCCGGAATGAAGCTTTAAATCGCTGGTTTACGTGGTTTTTACAGTATGAAATTTTCCATTTGGTTATTTATGATATGGATAAAGATTAAGATAATCAATCCGTGACACCATTACAAAGAATGCTGCATTTTAGAATGGCACTCTTTTCTAGTTCTGTTCATCAATGGAGCTGCAATAAGTTATGAAAAAATAACTCCTTGGATGAATGTAAGCAATACCCCGGACCTAGCCAGAGGCCATGCGGGAAACTTGATGGAGCCGCCGATGAGCACCCCCACCTAGCATAAAGAAACCATCAACATTTAATGGCATTCGGATATTTGTAAACAACAAAGAACCCTCTAGAGAAAACGCATATTGGTACAGAGAAAAAGCATAGAAAAATATTACATTTTACATTACACATTAAATTTTTACACATTAAAAGCGCATAAAATATATTAAATGTACGTTAACTTCTACATTAGGAGAGAACTAAAGACAAGAACTTTGACAAAATGTCCCTAATAGAAGATTTAATGGCTGAAATTTTTATGAGTTCTTCGACATCATCTGGTTTCTTGGCCATCTGGGCATAGTGCACAGGTTTTAATCATGTGATTTATAGGTCCTTCTTCGGTGTCACACTGACAAGTCGAACTTTTGTCAAAGAAATGACTGATGTACAGAAAATACACCATGTCCAGTGCATACTTGATTAATATAAAAATCACTCTCAATTCGGTTAACTGAAACGTTTTTAAAATGTTGATAAGTTGTTCTCCCCTTGAGAGAATTATTCCATCTCATCCATTTCTGCCAATCTAACATTTTAAAGTAAACCGTATTTTTTTTTTTTTTGGGGGGGGGGGAGGATACCATGGAAATTTTGATATGTAGTTTGGAAAAACTTGCAGAAACGCACATATGGGCAAATCTAATCAACTAAGATATAAGCCAAACTCTTACAATCGACCCAATTCTGTTAGTACAGGTACAAGACTTCAGTGCTTGCCATCCAATTCTCTCATCCAACAGAAAAAGCCAACAATGAAACTCTGTTGGATAGTGGGGAGGATATTTTATAGGACAATGCTAGGGGAGAAGGGGAAGCAACTTCTAGCAAGGGGTTTGCGGAAGTGATGTATTGCGGCAATAAAGAAAGGGTGTGCAGAAGCCAAGGGGAAGGGGAAGGGGAAGGTTCTTCCAAGAAGAGAATTGCGGAAGGAAATTTTCACTCTGACTAATCATCCCAGTTATAATGCAAGGGGTAGGGGGAGAAGAATTGGCTGAACAGCGCTTCAGGGGGTGGAGGAACTCTACTTTGCAAATCTGCAGCTCTAATGACAGAGCTGAAAGCGTGCAAGCTCATTAAATTAATCCAATGCATTGGTTCCACACAGATTTGTATATGAAGTAGACCCAATAATCCAATAAATTATTCTGGTTGTTATAATGGTAGAGAAATTTCGTCTAGCCGCAAGGCATTTTTGCTTGAGCCAAGTCGAGTTTTGTTTTATGGCACAACAGCCATCTTTAGCTGTGCCACACTCATAGAATTAAAATATTTGTATCAATTTATAATAAAATCGAAAACTGGAATGTCTACAAAATTAAAAAGCCTAAAAGTGTAAAAATGCGAGTCATGAAAAAGCGCAACAATGCTGTAAGTACAGTACTAAAAAGCGTGGCTAATGTTTATATCTTTTTTTAAAAAATTAAAAAGGTAAACATGAAGAGTTTCGAAAAGCAACTCATCTAAATCAGGGTGAGATTTCTGAAAAAGTAAGCTGCAGTGAAGAAAATCGCGGGCATTCTTCAAGAATGTGTAAAACTGTCATAAGACTGTTATAAACTGAGTAATATGGTGTTGGTTCGCCCATCAACAAATGTAGATAGGTGAATCGAGTGTGATCCATCCTCAACCTAATTAAAATGGTGTCCAGTTTTCTGCTGTGTAATGTGGGCAAGAGATCGATTGTTGGCTTAATACATTTTTCCTTTTATTGAAGTACAACTAGCTTGCCTTAATTTGTTCCAGCAATAAATTTTTCACTAATCGCACCACCAGGAAAGTATGTTTTGGCAGTGGCTTTTATTACTGATAGAATGTCTATTCGATAACCCAGTGATGTTCAGTTTAATGCTTATAAAATCTGAATAAAAGCAGGTAAGGGTTTAATATCTTTTCAAGAGGCTAATTAAAACTGCGTTCTTTAATCTTCTCTGTAATAATTTTTCCAAAGAACTGTCTTCCCGTAACATGACTACTCAGAAAGAACTTTTAAAATTGGGACACCAAGTAGTCTAACCGAGAACAGAATATGACAGAAACTTAGTTATATAATTAGAGCAATTAAGGACAAAATGTATTGCACCGACTACATTGAAAACACAAAAATGAAATGAATAAGGTTAAGCTCAAATGAGCTAATTTACGACACCCCCTTTTTTTTTTTAACAGAATTATGAGGTCACCCAACATTTATCAATCGTTTTTAATCTTTTCAACATCCTGTTTAATTTTTTACAGAAGTTGACGCCTTCAACGGTGCCTTTAATTTAGCACTCAGTTTAATCATGATTCTGCTATAAAGTATGGCTTTATGAATTGGATTTGATTGTAAATTTCCAGTTTATAGATTTTTGCAAAGAAGTTTTTCCATACTGCTGAGAAGAATCATTGCGTTTTTCCGAGAGAGTGAAAAAAAAAAAAAAGTTGAGTCATTTTTAAACCGACAAAAATATCTTAATGAACTTTCAAAATTAAATTAAGATTTTAAGATGCTATCTTTGCATAAATCTTTCTTTTTACTGATCAATTAGCATTTATTATTAAAGAAAGGTATATTTTTTCAGATTAAGCCAATTTACATTAACATATTTTATAATCATCACCATCAATGTCTTAAAAACTGTTTAAGTGATGAATGATTTACGAACATCTCAATTATAATGGAAATCTAAAGGTAGAAATTTTTAAGTGGGAGTGGATTCCTTGAAACTTTCTTGCATACTCTCTAATACACTTGTCATGCCAGAGAATGCCTTGGATGGTACTAGCATAGAAAAGTTACGAAATATTAACTTTTGCCATGGATTTAGCATTTTTCTGAATCCGTCGTGTCTTCCTTGGTGAGTTATTTGGCGATTAATTCCTATCATGTGTTAATAGTATCCGAAAATGAAATTTGTGTTTTAGACGCGTTTTTCTCCACTGATTGAACAAAAATTTGACACAAAACTGCACTACTTATAATCACAAAACCCCACACCAAATTTGATATATTTAAGTCAGGGATTTTGTATTATCGCGTTTACATTTTTCTGAAAGTACGGACTGACAGACAATCAACCCTTTATTTGATTTGGCTCAAAATTTGGCAGGTGTCCACTCTATATATGTTAAATTTGTGCACCGAATTGTAGCTGTCTTAGTTTTGTAATTATAATGTTAACTTATATAGAAAGCCGGAGAGAAGGTCTTCCTCTGAACAGATTTTATTCAAAATTTAATAGAAATCTTCAAATTAGTTAAGAGCCTATACAAAATTTCATCAGTCTAGCTCAAAGCGTTTGAGTTATCTTTGTCAGACAGACGGGCATTCTCCATTTTTCCCCCCCCGGACTCGGGGTGCTCCAAAACATGGAGATTCATTAAATTCTCCAGTTCGAATTTTTTTGACGATTATTATACTTTATACTACGTATACGTGAAAGTAGAAATGGATTGGCTCAATTTGAGAAAGAATAAATTATCCAAATTTGTAAATAATGTCAAACAAAGCCAAAGTAAGAAAACCTTGTAAGATTCAAACTGATTGGCGATGGAAAGTAAACGCCAAATAGCGGCAACCTTTCGTGAAAGATGCATTTAGGGAAGAGCATCACGTCCTCCCTGCATCCGGAAGCCCATCCCAAATTCGAAATTACTCCATCGTCCAGACAGGTCTCCGGCATCTTCTCTCCTACTGTTGTCACGGCAACCGCTGGCGACTATCCCATGGGAATACAGGGGGTTTTTGCGGCTGAAACTTGCGAAAAGTGGGGGGTGCTAGGAGGATACAGGCAAAAAAGATAGATGCACCACTGTATGGCTTTCTTACGGTCACATGGGGAATGTCACTGTCAAGCATCGGATGCCTTGGGTCATTATATGCGAGGGAATGTGGATCTGAGGATAGAGCAGAGGCAGCAGTAAATGCAATTTCGTTCTTTTCGTCTGCCAGTCACGTCCGGGTGTGTTCTGAGTTAGACGCAAAACGAAATCGAGGGAAAAAAGTTATAGCAATTACTATTAGAAATGGAATTGAGATTTACGATGTTTGGTCTTGTTTCTGACGCCAACAGGAATTTGAAGGAATGTAACATTTAGGTATATATCTCATCTGAACAGATGGAAGAGTCTGGAGATATCTCTAAATAGTCAAAGGGAGAATTATGGAAATTAACATATTTCAATAATAATCATTGCATTTTGTTAGAATAAAATCTTCTTCCTAAGTCTCTTTTGGTTAATTTTTTATTTATCTGTAAACTATTTGATTTGAATATTTAAAATTGCCATTATGAATGTTAGCGATTAATGAAGGCCAAAGTATAAATTTTCATCCAAACATTTAAAATAATCAAGAAAAGATTTCTGAATTCATTAACATGGTAAGAATTAAATTTCCTAAAAAAGACGAAATTGTATATAAATTAAGAAACTGATGGTAAAGAATTAAACATGCGAGAAATTCTTCTAAATGTTCTAAAATCTCACGATTTCTTATTATCACAGATTTTTTTAGGGGAAAAAATTAAATTAGAACATTGCATATTCTTATGAAAGATAAAATATCAAAAATATCTAATTAAAAATTCATGCATTTATAATTTTTCAGTACATTAATTGCCTGATTTCTTTAAAACAGAAAATGATGTTGAAGATTTCCAGCAATAATAATTTAAGATTCAAGAGCTTTGAATAAAACATACAATTTGCAAAAATCTTCATTGCAATTCATGCAAAATTGTAATAAAGTGGAGAATGTTATTCATTTAAATAAAAGAAATTTAAGTGTTAATTATAATCTTAACTTCAAGTCCTATAAAATAATCTTCTCAAAATGTTTAATTTACAAAATCTTCGAATCTAATTCCTATTATCTCTGTTCGACTGTAGCGCATCAGCATTTCTAAAATCAATCGGATTAATACTTTAATATGGGTCTCGATTTGTTCATTAAACTTTAATTTCATGCTAAAGAATTAATATTGATAATATATTCGCAAAACCCTTATAATAAGGATTTTTTTTTCCTTTTTGCTTTTAGAAATTGATTAATTTCCTTGCGAAACTAAAAACTAGCAGAACACTGGGAAATCTCAAAATACACCACATATTAATTTAAAGGACAATCATAATTAAAGAGAAAGTAAAGTTTAACACTGATTTATTGCAAAATGATTTTATATTTTGCGATTAAAGTGAGGTGAAAAAATTTATTTTCTGAAATAGTAATAAACAAAGGAAAACTATATTTTTGCAATCCAGATGCTAAAAGAAGTTTTTATGGTCCAAGCTTACAGAAGTAGAAACCAAATTTTTGACATAAAAAGAAAATGAAATACAATTCCTACTTATACAACTCTTAGGCTTGAATTAAAAACACATTTTATGTAATGTCGGTAGCAGTGGCGGTTGTCGCAAAAATATTTGTATAATAGAAAAATTAAAAATAGTAGCTTCTATAATTTTCCACAAAAATAAAAATTAGTTGTTTTAATATGGAAATACAACAAGGTTTTGTTTTATAAAAGATAATTTCTTAAATTTCCTTCTAATAAAAGATTTTTTTTTCCCTTGCGGATCGCTTTTTATATTTATATTTATTCTTCTGAAATCATTGGGAAAATACTCTTAAGACAAAATTACTTTAAAAAGATCAATTATAGTACACTTAAGAGACTTGAAAACATTAAACATTGCGATATTCTATTTGAGACAAAAATCAAGGTTAAAAATCTATTCAGAAGAAAAGTTTAGGTGACAAAGCATTCGTAATTTGAATTTAAATTTTTCCACAACAGTTTTTAAAAAAGAGAAATTTTGAAATGTGTAAATTGCTTTTGGAAACACTTCATATCCGAGAAGGGAAAAAAAAAAAAAAAAAAAAATCGATTGTTCTTTCCAGTAGCAATGTAATCGTCTGAATGACTCATATTGGTTAACCCAATGACTAATACGATGACGATATTTCCTGGAGAATTTGTTAATTAAAAAACGTAAGTTATCCTTTTTAGTTTTATTTAAAACTGAACGAAGTGAAAAAAATATCAGATGTAGAAATAGTACTGTTAATTCGTCCCTATAATTTAGGAATAAGTTTTTATTTTTCCCATTGAGAAACGAATAAAATAATTTTTTTTCTTCTTCAGAAGTTTATTCTTAATGAAAACGAATTTTATCAAAATATAAACCTTGACAGTGTTCGTATTCACTTTAGTGACAAAAAAAAAAAAAAAAAAAAGCATTGTCCTATATTTTTTACTCGCTATCTTTTTTCAGCATTCTTTCTCCTTTTAACCTTTCGCCGAGCGCATGAATTTCCCTTACACGACCGGGCGCGCGTTGTAAATTGTACAACAGGTGAAAAACATTTAATTTTAGCTGCTTTATTTTAATTTTACAAACAATTTTGCAAACGAGTAACATATAATTTATCTCTGATAACAATTTAAGAAAATATTGTACCATACATTTACATTTATTTTGTTATAGTATATTAAAACAGAAGTTTAAACGTATGAAAAAGTAAATACTGCTACAATTACTAAAAATATTAATGAATAATGAATAACTAAAGAATTATAAAGTACTTTAGGACTTGCAGAATCAGTCGGACATTTCACCTGCATTATTTGCTTCACATGGCAGGCATAGGATTTGCTTTTTTGAATGCTGTTTACATATGAACCTTACGCATTTGTTACACCTCATTGTAGAGGAGGAATATTTAGGAGGAATTATATTTTTTCTGATAATATTTAGCTTCTACTCCTTGTATATATATTTATTTGTGCAATAAATTATTTCATCAATCATACTCAGATCAATCAATTTCAGAAAAGCGTCAATTTCGGAAGCAGTTCCTTTTGCATATGGTCCTGGCAGTTTCTTTATAATATTTTTGTTCTTGGTTTTGGAGGTTTTTACGATTTCTTCTTTTTTCCATTTTGTGATTTTATCCTTTCCCGTATAACAATTTTCATCACTATTTTCAGTAATTTCGTCATCTGATGCAGTTATTTCAGAGTCACTGCTGTGATATTCCTGTTTAAATTTTCGTCATATTCAGGAAATTGCAGATCATCTTCAATATCTTCACTATCAGAATCTTCATTCAAAATTTTCATTAGGTAATCCACCATTTCTTTGTGATCTTTAAAATATTGTTTTCGTTTAGACATTATTTTACCTGAAATCCCATTCAAAATACTAATCATTTCACTTAGAAAGATTCCGTCGAAAAAGAATTTCACTAGCAGGCGCGCGTTGCATAAAGTACAACACCGCAGATGTTTACAGCTAAAAATGATAGGTGCAGCTGATTGCGCCATTAGAAATGCAAATAACTTTCAGGAAATGTGAAGGAAGATTCAATAAACGAATACGCATGGTAATTAATGCCCTCTATTATCAGAATTATGTTTTAAAGAAAAAAACAAACCAACTGTTGTACTTTTTACAACGGCGCGCCCGGCGGAAGGTTAAACAATCAGATAAACAGAAAGAATTCAGCGAGCCATTAACTATAGAAAATAATATATAATTATAATAATATGAAAATATAGAAAATTAGGTATATTTATTCAGAAAAAAAAAAGGAAATGGCTTAAACGTGCATGAAAATATTAATTATTTTGACTTCATTTAACATTTAATAAAGCCAGCTCAACCTTTTGGTGCAAAAATTATTTTTGCTTGCTCACAAAGATCTGACAGATGGACTGACAGTGAAATTTTTACGACTTGTAACGGTATGTGCATAAATTGATTTGGAAGGCCAAACCCTAGATTTGAAGTTCCACACTAGATGGAATGTTTTCTGCTTCTATAGCCTTCAACGTGTATTTTCTTTTTTCTTACTTATATCAAGATAGAAAGAGAACAACCGAGAATATATTTTAATGTGTAATGTATAAAAAATTATGTAACAAGAATACTAAAATTATGGAAAACGAATACATTGCTTAGAGAATAAAACAAAGAATTTTTGAAAAGAACATTGGAAATAAAATTAGAAAAATAAAACAAAAATTGAATCAATTAATATCACGAAAAATATTCTAATAGAATTACTAGTTTTATTTTCGCCAGGGACGATTTTTTAAAGAAATATTTTATTTGATTTGATGACATTTATCTTATATCGATATCAATGCAGGAAACAAAACGTATTGTTCTGAATTTTTCCTAATACTTTTTACATTAATTTTGACTTTAACTGGATTTCTATAAATTTTGAATTGCTAAATATTTTCACCAGAAAAACTCAAATTATTCCTCACTATTCAATTGATAAAAACATCTAGAATGTAATTACAGTATCTTATCTCACAATTATATGTACATTCTTTTTACGATACATATACAGTCTTATTTTAACATATACAGTGTTTTAATATCGATTGGACTTTATATTGAAATGAAAGTATGTGTAAGATTTTAGGTACAGTTTTCTAATATGATTTTTCAAATTTTTGTGGGGCTAAATTTTCTGAAGTAATTTACCATAATAGAAAACGATTTTTCTATTGCTCCTTTACAATGTTAAGTCTTAATATACATAACGAAATGTTTTCTATTTCCACACATAGATGGCGCTGCTTTATTGTTATGGAGCAATCTATTTGCTTGAGTAAAGACCGATTGCGGGCTCTCACAATAATTATTCAAGCAAATAAACTATCTCGAATCGCTCGCACTCTTTCATGGTATGATCGATTTCAAAAAGGTTAGCAAACTTTACTATTCAAAGTATTTTTTTTTTTTTTTAATGTTTGCATTCTCCTTTGAAATCGACACTTGAACGGAGCAGTGAGTCAGCTGAAAGCGAAAGTTTAACTATTTTTCTCCGGCTTATTCATTGAAACGGAACAATGATGTCACTGCTCTCCAGCTTAAAAACTGAGGGGGCGGGAAATATGCTTTGCAGGACTTTTTCAACAGCCGTTTTATTTTATTCTCAGAATTTCGTGCAATACTTCTCGGTAAAAGTTTATTCTAGCAGAATGACATTTTATTCAGTGCATTGCTGTTCTTGTTAAGTAATATAACAAATAAAAATTCATTGATTTGTTACATATTTATTACAATGAAACGAAATTTACATTTATATGAAAACTTTTTCTTAGAAATTTTATTATTTGTACGATTTTATCTAATATAGGGCGCATCTTAATTTTTTAATAAGTGTTTTATTACTGTTAACTTAAATTTTCAGAAATTTTAGAAAGAAAAAAATATTGCTTAATTTTGTTTAAAACATTTCTATTTTATAAACTAGCAAGATATAAACGGAAATTCAATATAGTTATTTTCTAAAGACTAAATGAAGGAAAAAAATTTCTTAGGAAAATACGAAAGAAGTTAAATTTCATTCTTTCGTGCTATATACCCACTGCCTAACTGCTACTTTAATTATATAATCGCGTTAAAAATTATTGAACATTTGTTGGAAAAAAATTTATTTCAACTTTACTTGGTTTGAAGGCCCATAAAATCTGTTTTTAAGTAATAAAATGTGTACAATTCAAATAGTTAAATGCTTAAAATTAGATATACATACAAAGATATCTGAATCAAAAATAAAATGAAGCATAGTATTACTATTCAATCATTAGTAATAAGCTAAAATCTAGAGTTGAAGTTTAAAGAGTTCTAAGTAATAAAGCTAGATAAATATAAAAATGCATGTATAGCTGAACGGTAAATGCATGTCAATGAATGTCTGCAATTGTGCAGAACAGAAAAATGCATGTCAATGAATGTCTACAATTGTGCAGAACAGAAAAATGCATGTCAATGAATGTCTACAATTGTGCAGAACAGAAAAATGCATGTCAATGAATGTCTACAATTGTGCAGAACAGAAAAATGCATGTCAATGAATGTCTGCAGTTGTGCAGAACAGAAAAAGGCTAAGTTGATATGGTAGTTTTCGTTTTGCTGATGTTTTTCGCATCGCAGATAGCGTTAGAACTGAGAGATGAATATTATTCAATACTAAAGGAAATTGGTATTAAGATTATAGTTAGTGTGCAATTTATTGATTGAGAATTTAAAAATTACATAAAAAAGATTGATTAGAAATAGGCATTTTTGATAAAGACATCGTTCCTCTTTTACATAAACTAATGGCAATATTTCAAAAAATAATTGTCCTATAAGTATTAGACAATTATAACGCGTCTCTTAACGCCAGATTTTAGGGGATTGCTTGTATTCCTGCTTTTGCTGGAACTTTTTATTTTGACGGTAAAGTAAATTGAAGTTTTTGTACATAATCTTATTTTTTATATAAAACTATTATTGAACAAAATTTATTCTTTACAGTTACACGTTATGCAGCTGTTAAAACATTAAAAATTATATGAAGGGCTACAAAATAAGACATGTAGAAATCGAATTACTATAATGGGTATACATGTCGAGTTTACACACACAGTTTGCAAAAGCCTGCACCAACTAATACTACTTATAGATGGATAAAGGTACTTATATAGCTATAAATTGTGCACCTGTATTATGCAACGAATAAAAACTAAATTTTTATAATTATTCAATTTATGAAAATATTACAGCTGTTTTTAGAACAAAAAAAATCTGATAATACAACAATTTCACCATTTTGACGAATGCCTGAAAAAAAAAAAGTTTGTTGCATACAGATACTTGAAATTTGATGCTCCAATACAAAATATTCATGTTTATGGTATATTTAATACCAGAATCAAGGAACCTGTCAAATCTAGGAACCAATTCTTAAATCTAGTATTAAAAGGTTTTTCACAACTTGACAACTAAAAAGAGAATAGTTTCCACAAAAACAAATATGCCAACAATTTAGAGGTAAACATATCAGTTCTTTAAGAGCAATCAAGATATTTCGTTCCAGAATATTTGTAGCAGTAGATTAATGCTTGTTATAAAAATGCATACATTTTTATTAATAAATTGTATTAAGTTTCAGTCTCAACTTTTGGCAACAAAGAATATTTTTCAATTAAAAACGAGGAAAACAATTCGTTCGAAAAATTACCCACTGAGAACCAAAGACCAAAATGAAAACACTGAGTCATTTTTGCTCCAGTGGCTTTGCGATTAAGCTCACATAAACGAAGGAAAACAATCCCCCGAGACACTGATTACTGCGAAATCATTCCCAACAAATTGGCGAGTATTTCTCCACGCTCAATGGCGCACAAGACATGACTCACGCCAACTCAGAACAATATCCTTAAAAGAGGTACAGGATTTATATACACCTCAAAGTGAACCATTTCGAAGTTATACTACCTTTGTAGGCAAGTGAAGCGTTGCGTAAGTTGCGCAAATAAGCTTACCAACCTTTAATTTCAGAAGGAAGAATAGGAAGGATGAGACCTCCCTTCTCATCAGGCCTTTACTAGTAGGCGGTAAACATCCCTTCAATAATAACTATTAATGAATAGTTAGGGAAGAATGAAAGGTAGCGTGGAATCACGCAATGACTGTTGTCGGATGTAGACATCGCACATATCGTTGGGCCATCTGTCGAATTCGAGGATCAGCTGTCTGAATCGATGCTGAGAAATAGAGCAAACTCGGAAAGGAATTTTATCGACAGGCGTGACAATTTTATTTTGTGGGTCATATAATTTTGTGTTTGTTGTTGCGTGAGGGATGGGTTTGTAATTTCATTTTAGTGAATCAAAGCCCAAGAATGAATGATGAATGTGAAGCAAAATAATATAAAACAGAATGATAAATGATGAATTTGTTTTATGGCACAAGAGCCAGATTGGACCATGCTGCATCAATAGAATGAAGACATGTTATTTGACTCAGTGAGAGATTAAATTTAAATAAAATCATGTAACTACTTGATTATTTCTTGCTTTACTTTTACCTTTTACATAATTAAGAGAATTTCAAAAGTAAAGTAATTTCTGATGTGGTTTGTTGTGTTATGAAGAATCATCAGTCATAGTTTAATTTATAAGTGAGTGTTTAGTAAGCTATTTTTTTCGGAAATGCATCGCATTCTTGCCCTGCGGGAAATATTAATTTCCAAAAATTTAACGACCTACACAAAACCACAAGAGGAAATATGAATAAATCACGATTTCAGGCTTTATATTAACCGCTGTTTCATATAATCACGTCTTTAAATTCAGCATAGAAAACTGCAAGAACTGCAGAAAGACAACAAATTTGCAGATACGAAAAAGTTAAGTGATTTTTTTTTCCACATTCAAATCTGATTAAATCAGAGAAATCGTATTTAGCAATAAGTAAAAATAGATAATGCGATGAAAAATATTTCAAATTTGTTTTCTTTTTTTATATGTGTTTACTTACTTAAAGCAAAATCAAAATTCAGAAAATTTTGAATGAAGAATTTATTGATGCAGATACTCAATATCATGTAATTAGTAATTTAATATTTTTCTTTTATTGTTGGTCTATTTCTCCAATTCGAAATGCTACAGAATCAAGCAGATTTGCAAATGCAACTCAAAATAACGCATTGAGGATGAGGGCATTATTATTTGAAAAGAAATAAATCCAAATCTCAAAAACAAATTACAAATAGCATAGGAAGATTTTCAGGTGCAATCCAAAGTAAAAATGCTTCATATTCACAATTATTTTTATCTCACCTATCTCCAGCCATATTTTTACTTTGTTGCAACAATCAAAAATTTCTGAACAAATTGTATTTCCCATTTATTTTCGCTAAATTGTATATGCGTTTGTTTTCTGATTCAATAACATTTTGAAGTCAAGGAACAGTTTTATTTTGGGCATGTATATAGAATATATAATACTCTCGTGGATGTGTTAGAATATAAAATACTCTCGTGGATGTGTTAGAATATAAAATACTCTCGTGGATGTGTTAGAATATAAAATACTCTCGTGGATGTGTTAGAATATAAAATACTCTCGTGGATGTGTTAGAATATAAAATACTCTCGTGGATGTGTTAGAATATAAAATACTCTCGTGGATGTGTTAGAATATAAAATACTCTCGTGGATGTGTTAGAATATAAAATACTCTCGTGGATGTGTTAGAATATAAAATACTCTCGTGGATGTGTTAGAATATAAAATACTCTCGTGGATGTGTTAGAATATAAAATACTCTCGTGGATGTGTTAGAATATAAAATACTCTCGTGGATGTGTTAGAATATAAAATACTCTCGTGGATGTGTTAGAATATAAAATACTCTCATGGATGTGTTAGAATATAAAATACTCTCATGGATGTGTAGAATAAAAAAGAAAGTTTAAGAAACGTTTCATAAAACTTACTAGAAGTAGATTTTCAATACCTGCTTATCGTATCTTAATGAAACTTTTACAATTAGTTTTATTAGATTTAATTAAAAACCGGATTATGATAAATAGATATCTATTGAACTTAAATCACACTTTTAAGTGGCGTCAGCCATTCAATCCAAAAATGAAAATAATTTGAGTGGAGGAGAGAAAAAATTCTTTGAGGATTCGAGAATTTGTTAGATAGCACAAAAACAATTTGTAACATTTTGGTTAACAATTTGTACTATCCACCCATAACAGTACATTGCGTCACATATAAAAAAAAGTATATTCAAAGATTGTAAGAGAAATAATAGTTGTATTATGTATGACAGGGGAAAAATCATTTACAAATAGATTATTTTTGTATTTCGTTCATGAATAAACTCGACTTGTACATCGCAGAGTACATTTTTTAAGGATTAAATCTTCCAGCAAAAAAACATTACTTTTTAGCTTCCAAAACGGAGGAAAATACATTTAAAAAGGTCATTTCTGCCCGAGTTACTTTCTACCGCAATGCAGCCTTGGGTGTGAATAAAGAACGATTTTACTAGCATAAAGGGACGAAAAAACCGGGAGTTCATTGCTTGTACTTGCCCCTCAGAGGGGTAAACTTTGTACTAAAGAGAGGACAATAAACGACCAAACGACCTTACAAGCAGAAGCAGACCTTTAATGATAGTGAAACTGCAATCCAACTGTTGTTGCAACGTTCCCCCGCGGTTTAGGAGACAGTGTTTCCATGGCGACGGATCATTTCGTGTTGCCACTGACAGAATGACAAATAACACTCACGTCAACGCTCTCGTTTCTCATTCATCTTGCGGAAACGTGAACGGTTGGGACATGCAAAGATTTACGTGACGTAAAGATTAATATTGATACTTTTGAACTAAAAAGAATTACTGTATATTTATTGCATTCATTGAATCGTTTAAGCCTATATAAAGCTCGCTTAAGCTATACATGCCTTGTTTAATCTGTGTAAAACTAGTTAAGGATAAATAAAAGGTGTCCCAAAATTAATGCGATTTGAATTTGCTATCGTTCGTGCAGTAAAGTGTTGGAAGCTCTATTAAAAAAACCATTTTATTAGCTGATAGTCAAGGGTTAGTAAAAATGGAGCGTTACATGATAGAACAACATATTTTCATTGTTGAACAATATTTCAAAAATAATGAAGGTCTGGCGGCCACAGTTCGAAAATTTGTGAATTGGCCCCCTAGATCGTGCGATTTAACACCATTGGATTTATTTTTATGGGGTTATTTGAAATCAAAAATCTATGCCAACAAGCACGCGTACATTGAGGGAGAAAATTCAACGCAGCATCAACGTAATTAGCCAAATTTATGCAAAAGGATCTTGGAAAATTTCGACAAAAAAGTACGTATGTGCCAGCAAAACCGTGGAGGCCATTTGCCCTATGTGTTATTCCATACATAACCCTATCCTGTGTACTTAACATTCAATAAAAATATAACAATTTAAATAAAAAAGACTTATTTAATTCATTTCTTGCGTTAACACGTCATTCCATCGTGTAATGCTCCCTTTTTACTAACCCTAAATTATCAGCTGTCAAATGGGCTTTTTTAAATAGGGCTGCCAACATTTTACTGCACGAATGGGGTAGAATTAAAATCTAGCGTTAATTTTGGAACACACTTTATAATTCTTATATTTTACAATTCTCATTCATTTTCCAAAGTTCTGTACGAACAGAAACTCAAAGTCGTTAACATTTGTATATATCCTAGTCTGTCGTGAATCAGCTGGTTCCTAACAACGACGATGTGGAAATAATAAAAAATCGAAATTTGATATTTAGCTTCTACGAAAATTTTTTTAAAGCTTTTTTTAATTCAGAATAGTAGGCCAATTTTTATTTCAAGCCGATGTAATTTTTTTTCCATTGCACAGTTCCCGAACGGTTATATACAATAAAAAAGACCTTACTCAGATTTTATTAAATAGTTTGATAAAATATTCCAAAAAGCCTTATAAAGGATCCTATTTTTGAAAAGATATTCACAAACGATTCAATATCTACAGTTAAACTTCAAAATACTTTGTTAAATATTTATTTCAAATCTGTCACGAAACAAATTAGATTCTATCTGAAATAAACCAATTACTATGGACTAGAAAGAAAAAAAAAACGTATTTACTGCGAGAATAAAGGCCAAACTAAATCTTCGGAAAAAGTCAAAACAGGTTTCGCAGTTTAAAAATAAATCTAAACACGGCAAATTTTCTAACAGTGTTAGTCTAAAAGTTAAAACTTTTTCATCCGAAACTCAAACATCCAGGACTCCCGATAGTTTGTAAAGATGCAAGAAAATACTGGGTAAAACTTTTGCAAAAAGAACAACGGAAAAAAACACTGCACCTAAATTTTCAACATACAAAACACACAGAATGGTTGGATTTTCTTTGGTTAGACTTTTTCAAGAAAAGATCCCAATGACCAAAGGATAACGACGATAAGTTTTATTTTCTCAAATAAAACGAGTTTAGTTTCGCAAAATCCGAAGTTTCTACTCATTATTTATTTGGTGCTTCTGAATGGTTTCTTTGTTGGTTGAAATGGAGCCTTAATTTATAAAAAGGCAACAGCTGGTCAGACTGACGTCTTTGCCGCCATCTGAGACGACAAGGCTGTTTTTCGTGAGAATTTAATTGGTCTCGGGTTTTCATTTTCCGAAGATGAATCTACTTAAATCAAAACTTTTCAGACAGCCGATTAAATTGGAATTAAAGTCAAACAACTTGAAAACTTCGCTGTAGGGTTACGTTTCTCTAGATTAATAATGACTTTGCAAGTGATTTTCTATAACTGTAATGAAATACACTAGTAAATGGCAAAGAAGAAAGTATAATAAGCAAATATTTTATCTTCGCGGTACACCCCTTCCCCGGTGATGTGACGAAATTTTTGGTTCTATCCATCATTACACCACGGATGGCAAGCCTATATGAATACTTGAAAATTCAGAAAGGACAAAAAAAAAAGTTTATGTTCGTTCATCTGAAGCATCATTAAAATATAGATTATATAATCGTCTGTCGCCGTCTGTAACGGTGGGAGTAGTTAAAAATATTCCGCTCTTTTTTGTATGTTGTTAATGCATGCAATATTCCAATTTCTGTTTTAGATTCTTAAACTGTCTCATTTGCTAAGGTTTAAATTGTATGGTTTATAGATGTACGAATACACCTAAGCAATATTCACATTGTTCCATTATATTCTCCCTTCACAAACCAAATTGAAGATTATTGTTGATATTTTCTTTCAATTTTCTTATTCAGCATTTTTTTTTATTAATAGGTCACTATTTGTTTCAATCCGATGTGAATGTTAATTAGTTTTATTTCATTAGTTTAATTAGTTTTAAGTTAATTAGTTCAATGATGCAAGTTTTCGTGAGCATTATCGATAGAAACGACCCCATTAGAAAGAAATAAAATTTCTAATTTCATTATTCATACATCTATAAAATGTACAGCAAATAATGCATTTTTAAAAATTTCTTAAGCGTTTTGCCAATCTGCATCATATTTTCAACATTTCAACAATTCCAATACATCATATTTCCAACAATTTTCCTTGGTTAATATGTGACAATGAAATCTGAGATACCGAAATAGGATAACAGCCTTGAAATTAATATCTAACAACTTGGAAATTTTGCTATCTTAAACGACCATATTTTCTAATTTTGATATATTGATGAAATATTTCGTAGAAGTTGATTATATAATTTTGAATTTCCTTATATTTTTTATTTTTTTGCTTTTAAAATTATTTAAGTAATCAATATATTTGAAATAAATAGGAAAATGAAAAAAATAGCCCCACAGACATCTCCATAGTGGTTGGTTCGATTTCGCCAATTTCATTTCATATGACAACTCATGATATTTAATTTTTTTTAGTAGCAATCGCTTGTCCTATGCCCTCAATTTTTATGGCAGGTCTTAAAATCGTTGTTTTCCTTTACATTTTCCACTAAAAACGTTACAGAATCCTCCAACCACAATACAGAATTCGTCAATCTTTATTTCATTTGAAAGCTCACGACATATGCCATATATGGACACCTATTCTGCTCCACAATCCATTTACGAGAGATACAAAATAAAATTGAGTTATACCCGACCTCAATAACTGGACTTATTTTGCCAATTAATTTCGCCAATTTGCATGCACAGCGAGCAACCAGAAGAGTAATTTCATTTTATTGTCTCAGTTTAATTTAAAATAGTACTTTAATTATATCTTAATCATACCCAAATGAAAGTTGATTGACATTACTAATTAAATGCTATTAATATAGTGGGCGGATAATTAGTTAAAGTCGGCCAATTAAGAATAAGAAAGAAAAGGGAAAATTGGTAGTAAATTTAATCTTTAATAATGGAAAAAATTACTTAAGAATGATAGTTTAAATCTCTTCTTAACAATATACTTTAGCTATGTGTATATATATCAATTTTTATTTGTTTAATCGTATTCTTTATAATGTCATTTATTCTGTTAACTATTTAATCATTGCTCATGTACTGCAAGAAGAACTAATATTCATATAAAATGAATAGTTAAATTAGTCATAAGATGCAATGAAAATATTTTTAGATTTGTTTAATCACTAATTATACTGAAGAAAATATTAAAATGCAGATCTTTAACAAAAAATTCTACTAGTTCTACTTCGTGCGTACCTTGATAACGATGCTCCTTTCAGAAAAATTTTTCGTCTCAAAAATTACAAAATATAGCAAGGAAACTCGTTTTGCAATCTGTGCTTGCCATGTATCAAAATCATTTCCGAATTATTATTAATATTCGGAAATAATAGCAATAAATAATGACAATCATTATTATTTCCAAATATTATAAACTATAATGCAAAAATTACTTGAGATTAAACTCCCATACTCAATGTAATGGTAACCAGATTTTCGTTACCAAGTTAGACTTGTAAGATAAAATTAAAAAGGGGTAATAAATATTAAAAAGTAGTAGTTACTTAATTCCGAAAATTTATGGGACGAAAACCTGTTTGAATTTGCATATAAATGTTTCTTCCTTAAAATAATCAACAGAAAACTTGCTTCAAGTTGCTAACTGCGTCGAATAATGTTATTACATATACTAAGAAAACATTAGTAATACCACATGTGCTAATGCGAGAATTACCACAAACGACCGTCTAACAAAAGAAAAACATTGTGGGTTTGCGATTTATTAGCTGGCATCTCACAAGCTTCTGTTTTTATGAATTCGCCTCAATTTTCCTGTTGGGAAATCAATAAGATGATACAGCTTTGCATTCATTTCCGAGTTGCGGAAATGGGGCATTTTGTGGTCTGCGGTTAAATGTATCTGAGTACTCCGCTTTTATTTTTTTTTTCTTTATATATTAATGTAGTATGTTAATGAGTTGGGTTCGCTAGTTAATAAATTCGTGTGCAATCGTGTCTGAGAACGATTTTTAATTCCGATGCAAGAATTTAAAATCTATAATAATATTATATATATTTATTATAGTTTATTATTTATATGTCTATAACAATATAATATATATGTTTTATTTAAGTAACCTCAAAGTTTTAATTTTAATTCAACAGAGTTCTGAAGATGAGATGTATGATTCGAAGCTACTTCGTCAGATCTATTCCATTGCTCAAAAAATTTAATGTGGTGCAACATGTTATTAGCGAATCGCCATTATTATTATCGATATAATTCCAGATCTGTCACAATATTATTTCTAAATGCATGATATAAATCATTGTGAGTGATCACCCAGAGACTTTCTTGCATGCATCTGGATAAAGATTGTTTCCTCTCCTTCCAAATAAAAATTATGAACTTTGGTCAAAGCTGTTAACGCCATGAATACTCAGATTTTTATTTTCAGGGCCCCTCTGTTTAGCATTTTTTGCTTCATAAATAATGAAGAAAATAGAATATTCATTCTGAACATCTTTATTTTCGGAAGATAGTAATTAAATTTTGTCTCAGAACAACAATTTTAATAAGATGAATACCGAGTTAAAATTTTTTTTCAAGTCTTTGCATTTTTTTAGCTACTGCGCTTGCATACATGCGAATGTATAGACAGATAAACGGACAACCTGTTGATTAGTTTGGTTTAAAACTTGATACGTATATTCATATTTTAGATGAAAAAACATCTAAGCTGTTTTCATCTTGTAATTATCCATTCGCATTCCGACGGACAGACAGACAAACTTTATGAATTGATTCTCTTTCAAAATTCGACAGAAATCTACAAATATGATGGAGAGACGCATACTAAATTTCACCTGTCTAGTTCTTAGCGTTTATAAGTAGTAATGTAAATGTAGTTTACAGACTCCGAGAGGTGCCAGATTTGAAATTCGTCAAAAATTTAAAGTCGACCCCCCCCCTCCCTTGATGATTTCATTTTTTTTCCCGTCTTCTTTGGACACAAGTAAAATACAGTCTACTTTTAGTAATGCGACAGACACCAAACAAGAAAATTAAAATTTCCGGAATAACAAGGTTTAATTAAAAAAATATATATGAAGAATCAAAAACAACATGCAGCTTCTGGAAATTGTTCATCTGATCGTTTTTACATGTTGCCATTAAATCTTTTATTTAATTAGTTTAATTCAAGCGTTTAATCTTTACTCCATGTGCATTTAAACAATTTTAAAGTATAGAAATGAAAAAAAAGTTTATTGCATTTTTTTTTTCTTTTCAAAATTTGCAGCATAAACTGTTAGTGTTAGAAGTAGTCAAGATAGTGGTTAAAAAGTGATTTAAAAGCCTTCATCTTCTAAGATATTGCAATTACCGAAAAACTTTCAGTATAAAAGTTGTTCGTCTTAATGAGGCGCTAACTTTGCTAATTGGCTTATTTTTCTACCTTCAATGTTAAACAGCTATGGAGAAATGATTTCACACACACCAACATGATTTCCACCCCCTTTGAGGTAGATAGCCTATTTCCAAACTTATCCGAGGTTTTTACATTTCTAACAACAGATTCCAAATCAGTTAAAATCCAAATAAAATTACTCTAGATATCTTGTTTACAAATTAATATGGGCAAAACATTATACGCCTATTATATATATAATTTTGAACGGTGGATGGTTTGGTCTTCTAGAAACCATGATTGGTAAAGAACTTCAGGATTTTCCCTGAAATCTGGTCTTGTAGAACCACTGCAATAGGTAGTCTTCCTATAGACATCTACAAAAACACTAATCCATCATGATTGTCTACCGAAATCTTCTAACAATAAAGCTAATATTAGACTCTCAGCAAAAAACAACATGGCGTCGTCACCTTTGGAACACAAAAGTCACTAATCCTTACAACGACATAATAATTCTTCAAGTCAATTCACTCCTTCGCCACAAGAGTTCACGTCAGCTAAGAAATAATGAAACACGAGTTTGCGGTGGCTTTATAAAAACTTTCCTAATCGGATTCTAGGTTCCTGTGGTCGGTGTCTTATCCCACTGAACCACTGTTTCCAGGCATTCTTTTTTGCTGAAGTGGCAGTGACCAGCTCTAAAGAGCACGCAATGTTCTTTGAATGGGCTCGAGCTCCACGCTGGGGCGGTCAAGCGTGGAGCTGCACGCTTTGCTGGCCCGCTTCCCTGGAAAGGGATGTTTAGTTTCGACGACAACTGTCATAAGTATGGAATTTTAATATAGATTGATGTAGAAGCGCATGCGCGAATTGTTTTCAGAGTATGTGGATTGCTTTGGACAAATGTGGTTTTGACAAATGTAGACAAAAAGGGCGAGAAAGCTTTGTGGCGTTTGTTTAATTGAATAATATGATAGTTCCATGTAGTATTACAAATAACTTCGTTCCTAATTTAGTCTATTTCCTTAAGAAAGAAAAACAATGTAAACAAAAAGGAAACAATGTATTTCTTCTCTAGAAAGAGAGTAGCATATGTATTATTAAAAAGATTATTATTATTAATATTATTTAAAAACTTTAATTAAATAGTTTCTTTAAATAATCCACTCGAGTTAAGTCTGTCAGATTATTCCAATATTGTAAACTTCATTCACGGCAGAAGTGTTAAAAAGAATTAAGAAAGAAATTTATGTTAAAAAAATACAAATTAAATGCTATTTTTTTAAATGACAGTTTTTATCCTCCGAGCGATATATTTTTATGTTCGAATATTAAACATTCTAATTCATTAATATATGGAAAATAGGAACAATACACTATAAAATTTGGCATATGTAAAATTGATTGTGAAAAAACTATATATGTCAAAAATGTTTCGCGTGGCATTTCTAAAAATAACCCACTGCCTGATAATTAACCCTTTGCTCTCTGTTCTCGAATGTCTTCTCTCAGTTGCAATTCAAAACGGTGCATCATTTGACATTTTATTTATTTTTTAAATTTTAATTATTAAAAATACCTAAAGAACGTTATAAAGATGTAGATTCATTTTTCAGGTAAACTCAACTTAAAACAGTTGCATGCATTTATTTTTTGGTATAATAAACAGGTCTGCATTAAGTGAACAATTATGCATCGAATTTCTTTCCGAGTGCAAATGGTAAAAATGGGAAATTTTTAATAAATTATTAATATTCATATAACTTAATTGAAACTACCTAGTTAACAAACACGATTTATATGAATTATAGCTGAAAAATACATAAACATTCAAAATAATCTGAATAACCATTATCGTGACTGCACGGAAGGTTGAATCCTGATGACCATCATCGACCTTAAAAGCTTTTCTGTAAGAGATGCATTCCATAATAGAAAAGTAGTCCATCCCCCCCCACCACACACACACACACACACACACACACACAGCTTATCGAATTAATCCCAAAAGCGAGAACCAACCGCCATGTCCAAAGCTTCGCATTTCCAAATCTGCAGTAAGTTATATTTATGGTCCGCTTCGAAGAAACACTAGAGGCATATTAAAAGGAACCTTGCAATTTTGAACTACAGTTAAAAGACGGAGATGATACCTGAAACAGCACTTCTCTCCAAATTTTCACACCTCACCATCGAAAGGACACACGGCACAGAAGGAGTTAACGTGCATCATATCCATTCACATGGTGGTTCTTCAGTGGAACTGGGGCTCGAACTTGCAACCCTTCGGTTCTAAAGCAAACACCCCACCACTAAGCCACGGAAAAACATGAGGGAGGGTTAAAATCTTATTGCGTTTATTTCTTTAATATTCCAGTAATTAAAACAAGAAAATAAATCTTATTTTAGTGGTATAAATGTCAGTAATCGAATGAATCAAAACTAAATTAAGTATTAATGTTAGGAAAAAATGGAAAGCGATACTTCTTAATAACAACGGATTTACTCGATCATAGACGGCGCCAACCACACAATGCGAAACTTTTTCCCCACCTAAGGTTCATAAATCCATCATAATTCACTCGCCAAGTAAATAGAGAGCATATATACATACCTCTATTTACTTAAACCCCAACCCGTACATGACATGGGGGTATATCAAGGATGAATTGCACTTTTAATGAAAACCTGGGAATAAAAGCGCTTAATACGTCATTCATCTTGCTCGGGTTTGTATTGCAATTTTAATTCGTTTTCACTCTCGACGCGTGTCGAGTAAACACGCGAGAGCACGATATTTTTTTCCTTGCCTCCCTCCTTATTTCTCAGATCTTACTTTTATTTAATTTTTTGACAGTTTTTGCGTCTTGTTCAACGAAATGAGACATCGCAGATTGTCATGGAAATGTCAAAGAAGAAAATAGGAGACTATAAAAAAAAAAGAAAGAAAGAAAGAAAGAAAACGGAAACAACGTCTGCTTGAGTTGAGTTATGTAATTGAAATATGAATGTTGCGATTCCAGGAAACTTGACTGTATTCGGATATTATATTTAATTTGATTGTGATAAAGCTCCGAAAAAAAATGTGCGAACAAAAACAAATGGAAAATATATTTAAAATTTAGCAAGTGCAGAAGGTATTTTTGTTCGATTTTATGCGTAGTTTTACACATATACAGCAGGGTGCCCCCTCCCCCCCCCCCCTTCCTTCAAAATGCAAGAGCCGACGAAAATAGAAACACTCGTTTCACTTTCTCGTATATTAAGAATAAAAGAAACACCGTAATCGCTAAAACGTTAGAACTCTCTATTTTAGACAATCTTCAAATTTCAGTATTCGAAAGACAAATTTTCGTCATTTTGTCTGTCTGTCCGTAAACAGGATAACTTAAAAAATGCATTCAGCTATATGAACGAAATCTGGTACATGGACTTATAACGAAATTTTGAATGAAATCTATTCATAAGAAGGCTTTCCATTTAGCTGATCGATAACTACAAAACGCAATGAGTCCTGTACCAAATTTCATCGACCTAGATTTAGAATTTAAAATATATATTCTTATCAAATTGTTGCAAAGTTTCTCAAAGGGTTGATCTTTTGTCGAGCTGTACAGTCGCATACATATGAACGCAATAACCCATTAAGGCAATGACTTAAATCAATGGAATATGATACATGATCATGTTTCGAACCATCGATTCGGAACCATCCTGAAAAAAACTATTTTAGAAACACTTTATAAGGACTTAATATATTTTATCTAAATTTTTATACGTATTTCCTTTGTAAAGTATCAAAGTCAAATAGAAAATAAACTTAAGAAGACAAGTAACTGTATCACTTAAAAATTAAAATATAAATATAATTCATCCTTAACTTATGCGTTAGTAAATAACGATATAATGAAAAAAAATGGCGTTAGAAAATGTACAACTGATTCTGGAATTAAAACATTCAATAAAGATATTACTGAGAAATGGGTTCGATGAAATATAAAACCATATATTTTATACGACGTCTACTTGTAATAATACACGCAAATTTTTTAACTTTATTTTTTAGTATGAAACAGATAAAAGTTTTTCCCTGGTCTGGAAATTTCAAACACTTATGAAAAGATAATCATTTTATATTCTATCGTATTTCCTGTAGTGACAAAAGTTTTCACAAACAAGTATTTGTTATTTTTCTAACGTTAAAAAACATTGCCGATCAATAATACAAAGACCCTATTCAGTATTGAAGCAGTCAGAAGAAATTCCGTCAAAATACAACTTTCTCTGCTTATCACAGCTGTCATAATTTAACAATGCATCGAAAAGCAACAATGGATGTCTTCATTATGTTTAGGAAATCTCTGTGATAAAGGGTTCTTTGACTGGCAATTTCTACTTGATACTTCAGATCAGAACAAGAAGCGGCAAAAAGAAGAAAGAAAAATAGATGATAAACTTTTAAACAACTGCTTTGACGGTAATATAAGACGTGCGAGGCAAAAAAAAAGTGTTATTATAGAGGTGAAGAGAGATGGCACAGAAAATACATCCGGAAGCCGAAAGTGACTGATGACGAGGTTAGAGATAGCAGCGCCCCCCCCCCCCCCCACACCGAAGGACTCTCAAGAAGTACTCGTTGCACTTGGTATCATTATCGATTCTTAGATATGGAAAACCGTCTTTCTCGCGTAGAAAGGACCACTGATCGAAAATAGAAGTTAGCGATAAGAATCAAAAGTAAAAGAAAAAATAAACCTATTACAGAACGATTTAAGGAAGGAAAAAAATTTCTTAAACACTCAAGACAGAAAAAAAAAATCGATATCTTCTTTTCACCCTTCAAAATTGCGTTAACGGTTGGCGATTTATAGTAGAAATTATAGCCAAGCATTCGCCATACATTGTTAAATTTTGTCTATAAAATTCTAATTCAATTTTGGAAGCAAATACTAATGAATCACCATTACTGGCGATTTTAAATCCATTAAAATAAACCATTAAGGTATCGCCGAGTAATAAAGGAAATAATAAATCTTTTTTTTTTAATGGAAAGGAGAAAAAAAAATGGAAACTTTCGTACAAATTAAAAGATATATGCAATATAATCTCGGGGTTTCTTTTAGCTAAACCAAATTTTAATTTGGGTTCGAGTGTATGATCTCTGCCTTAATACATAAAACGAATTAAAATCGATAGCCAGAAACAAATTACTGTACACAAATCACTTTTTAATCAAAGACAGATGCCATTTTCATAAATATAAATTTCTCAGTTTCCGTTCGTTTCTGAAGACTTTCTAAACCAGAATAGATTTTTTTTAATCTGTTTGAAAGCCAAAAAATATTTTCTGAAATTAAGATTTTCACATTGATTCATACTTTTAGAATTTAAAATATCATGTAGATACACAAAAAAAATGTTAAGAAATTTTTTACAACATGCTCTATAAAATTTCATCTAAAATTATTTCACAGAACAAATATGTTTGAAATGAAATATCCTTTAAATAATATTTCACAAATGTTTAAAAAATGGCACAGTTATACAATTCGGAATCAACTCACGGATTTGTATATTAATGGATTTCTGTTTTAATTTAAAAGTCTTTTGGTATGCGAATCCACTTTTGAGTTCGGAAGTTATACAACAGATTACTACTTAGAATATTACTTATTTTAGAACAATGCAATATTTTAATTTATCTGTGATCTCTTATAAAGATGGTTATATTCTTATTTAATTATGATTCGGGGCCGAAATGTGTAATGTAAATGTTTTGGCGAAAAAGTGCACGACACAGGCGAAATTTCGAATCATACCTTATCGTTAATTTCAAAAGATGTTTGAACAAAGAAATATTTATTAAAATGTAATATCCCACATTATCGTACATCATTTTAGAAAAAAAAATGCTTTACACAATTAAAAAGTTAAATCAGAATATCCATCGATTGCATACAACTACAAATTGAAAGGCGGTCAAAAAAAAAAAAAAAAAAAAAAAAAAGAAAAGAAAAGAAAAAAGAAAAAAACGGAAATGTTAAATGAAAGAAAATTGTGTCGCCACGCGAATTCAAGACTTTTCTTTCCAAAGGAAAAAGAACAATAGAAATTAATAGCCAGCTTAGTAATATTTAAAAGAAATACGTTATTCATGTAAAAAGCTGATGTTTAAAAAAAGTTCCGCTAGATTATATGACACAATCTGTAGTAAATAAGAAATCAAAGCCTACTTATTAAAATTGACAAAACAACCCGGAATCTTTTTTAAAAATTTCTTTTGGAAAAAAGCCAAACGATTTTTAACTTGTGAAACAGCTGATGCACAAAGAAGCGAAAGTGCAAAATATAAGAATAATCCATTTTATTTCAAGTTTTATTTTGAATTTTGGAACCAGTTTTTGGGGAAAAAATATAAGGAAACAAAATATCCTTTCAAGAAAAAGCATTAAGCAATCACTTGTACTTTTCACAATTGATGCTAAAAGAAAAAGTACGAACCATTAAACATTCTTGTTAAACATATTATTAGCTAATAAAATTGCTATCTCAATTTCGTTTTAATGCAAAGTTTAAAATTTAAACATGCATTTAATGGAAATATAAAAAGAAAGCAAAGATTTGCAACGTTCCAAAAGAAAAATTTTCGATTTTTGTTTACAGAGAAAAAACATTTTAACGACAACAAAAGCAGTTTTTACCGATACTTTAAAAATCATCAGTGAAATGAGTTGTGAAGACAACAATGCTATTACAACTAGCGCACGCGTCGTTAACTTTGATCTAGATGTTTTTTGGGCTCTTTTTTCACTTTTCTAAGATTTTTTTTCTTTTGAAGTTTACATATAACAGGAAAAATAGAAACGAAAATCAAAATAGAATTTTGAAAAAAGAAAAAAAAAATTCTACTCTATTCCATTTGAAAAATTTCTATTTAAAAAAAAATCCTGTTAAAAAATTGATTTAAAAAATTTGTATGCTAAAAATTTTAGAAATTTCTATTCTAATTTTTCTTCTAAAATTCTTTCTAAATTCCTACTTAAAAATCTAAAAACTTTAAAAATATCTATTAACATGAAAAATTATATATCATGTAAATTCTGTATATCAGAAATCAAAGGTTATATTACAGAAATAATATTAATATTAACAAAATAGCTATATTTCTTACTAAATACAGCTAGGAAAAGGTTTGACATTTGCTTATCTTTGGTGACTTTAATTCAGGGAAACGTTATAAAGCATTGTTAAAAAAAATGACTGATTTAATAACAATATTCAATCTAAAAAAACCCCGCAACATCAAAGTATTGATACATCTTCAGGAAAAATCAATGTGACAACTTATAATGAGCATATAATAAATTGTCGTATTGCACACCTTCTATATTATTAGTCTATATGAAAGACTAACATGATTTCTTTCAAAAAAATTAGCGATTAAATTTATCCTAAATTATAAATCTCCGATATAATTAATACTAACTTTTCCCTGAATAGATACTAGACATTGTGTTTGACTGCCTTACAGTAAACATCTCTAAAAAATGCCACAACTTCATCTGCTTGAAAAATAACGGAAAAGCAAAGTCCAATACAATTAAATGAAGGAAAAGAAATGTTCAGTCAATACTACGGAAATCAATCCGATTTTCTAGGGGAATGGAGGATAAACGGATTTCCGGTAAGCCCCTTCATCAGGTGTAAGCAACAATAAAATCCGAGATAGAAGACTGAGTTTAATAAGATAAAATTTGACTTTGGATCCCTCGAGATCACAACACCCGGGCGGACAGTTCGATATTTCAGATCGAAAAAGGGACAAATAATAATAGCGAAATCATTGAATGGCAATAATGGAATTTTTCCTCTTCCACCATTTACTTAAAACATTTCTCAGGGTTTGGCCCTTTTCAGTTTCTTAAATGAATTTCTTGAGCAAGAAAATCTGGTAAATTTGAATACATTTGAATTTAGTGCAGAAATGAAAAGTAATCAAGATTATTATATTTCAAAGAATCTTATCCTGCGAAGTAAATGAACCCTACCATCCAGATTGCTGAGACATTATTGACTAAAACATTGGGCAATGGTTAAGTGACAATAATTATGGACAACACTTTCTCTCACGTAATCTACTACACACACATATTATATATATAATGATATTTTAATATCTAATTTAATCCAAACTAATTTCCTAAATTTTTGCCTGATTCGGCCCATGTCGGGGTCAGTCTAAAATAGTCTCTTATTTCCTGATCTCATTCCACTTTTAATTCAACTGAAGCTTTGTAAAAATTACTGCGCCATCAGTTGCCCTTGCCAAGGTGAACACGAGTATTCAATCGACACGTGGCGGGAAATCCCATGTTATATAAGACTAGTGATCACTTGTTTCGTCCCTTCCCTTCCTTCAGCTTTTGCGCCGCGCTGTGGCGGCCGTGCCTTGTCCGCGTTTCTGCTTGTAAATAATTATGCTTTCCCGGAATGGATATTAAAATGAATTTAAAAATGTAAAAAGTCTCTTCAATGCCTTTAAACCTGTTGCTTTAAACAAAATAATGGTTATATATATTACTTTCTCGTGTACGTAGTATAGAGAAACTATAGTCGTCGTCAAAGAATTCGAATTCGAGATTTTGACGAATCTCCACGTTTTAGACCTACCTGAGTTCGAAAAACACTTTTAGGAAAATCTGTCTGCTACAAAGATAACCAAGATGCCTTGAGCTAGACAGTAGAAATTTGATATACAGTCTTTACACCAAATTTACAGATTTCTATAAATTTTGAGTAAAATCTGTTCAGAGGAAGTCTGGCTGTTCTAATATCAGTTAACATAATAATTCTAAACTGAAGAGAGCTAGATAGATAAGATTCAGTACACAGATTTAATATATATAGTATAGACACCTGTCAAATTTTGAGCCAAATTCTGCCGGTAGACTGCCGGTCTGTACTTTCATAAGCATGTAAACGCAATAATTCAAAATCGCAATGACTTGAATATATTGAATTTGTTATGTAATTTTCTGATTACAAATTCAGTTTTGTGTCAAATTTGTGTTTCAATCGGTTGAGAAAAACTTGTTTAAACACAAATTCGATTTTTGGATACTATTATCGCATGCCAGGGATTAATCGCCAAACATCGCGCCTAGGATGACACGATAGATTCAGTAAAAATGCTTACTTCTCGCCAAATGTTAATATTTCGTAACTATTGTATATCCATGCCATGTAAGACGTTCTCTGCCATGACAAGTTTATTAGAGAGTATGCGAGAAAGTTTTGGGAAGACCATTCCCACTGGTTTTAAATTTTACTATTTATTATTTGGTTCTAATTTTTGGCATTTCGAGCGATCTAAGTATAAATGAGCTGGTTACCGATCCTCAATTTTTCTTTTTGGGGGTCTGGTGTTTCTTGAGAAGTGGGTTACTTCTCGGCGATCTTTTTTTCGTTTGTTTTCGACTTGGATGTTTTATACCCTATGGGGTGCTTCTCTTTAGATGTTAACAAAAGGATGGGATGTACGTGAGGAAGGTCATTCGAACGAAGTTTCAATATCTTTTCAACAGCAAAAAAAAAAGGAAAATGGAAAAAAGAATTTAAGTCCTTTTAAATTTTTTTACGAGAATTATATGAACTGACGTGGCAATATAAAACGAAACAAAATACCAAACAATGTAGGATAAAAGATCACAAATTCCTGGCGAACTATGAATTATCTGACATAAGATCATATTTTTTTCATTTGAGCTCATCTAAATGTATTTGAAACATCTTTTAGACCACATTAGATTCAAATTCAATCGTATTTTAGTTCATCCAAACTTCGAGATGGGAAAAATCTACACAAATATGATTACTTCGTTTAAACTACTTCACCCTTCCCGCAATTGCCTTTTCTCCATAAAGCTGAACTATCTACGTATTATCTTCTTTAAATATGTATGATAACCCTCTTACATCGAGTCTCGAAGCAGCGGCTGTTTTCAATTCGTCCCGCGCCGGAAGAGGGAGGGGGGAGGCGAATTGGGTAGTCGCCCCGGCAATCCATTTTCGAGATGAAAGATGATGCGACCGTCACATCCTGGAACAGGAGCATGAACAGAATTGCGAACGAGATCCCAGAGAGTACTGGTACTGGAGCAGTACTTGTTCAAGATTTCTCTTATCTTTTTTCCCCTTTTTTTTTCCATGCCAGCATATCATTGCACAAGGGAATGAAAGGTTTTTATCGTGAGGTGTAAGAAAAGGAATGGCAGAGAACTTGCACGTCTTGCATCTTTTACGGATGATTTTCTTCTGCTGATGCCGGTAAAAGGCAATAAAGAGAGGCGATATGTGATAGTTACCAGGAGATTCGCAGCCCCTGGAGAGCATAAAGGGGCGCAAAAGCTTAGAGTAAAATAATTCATTTTAGATTAGTAAAAGCCGATAGTGGGAAAGAAACTTTTTTTTTTTTTTACAGTAATCGATAGGAAGAGAACAGCCGAAGTAGGAAAATGAATTTGATACTTTGCACACATTCTTTTCAATAGATAACAGCGGAAAAGTATTAAGAAATACTTAATAGACGATATTAAAATATCTTTAAAATTAAATTGCCTCATTTCTTCTCTCACTAATATTATATTATATATAGAGAGAGAGACAGAAACAGAGGGAGAATGTAAGATTTTTATACAAATCGACAGGTCTATTCGACTTCGATTAAATTTGGCAAAAGTAAGATCACTATTTTTCAAAGTGTTGAAATTAAAATATAGTTAATTTAAGTAGGAAATAGTTAATTAAAATAATTAATTAAATCAGGAAAAGCAATAATTAAAAGTTAAGCAGGATATTAGTGTTTTTCAACTACATGTCTTGAAACAATACTTCACAAAAATGATTTTAAAAAAAAATCAAACTATTTACTTTTTTTAATGGTTACTCATTTAATTATAGCGCAATTTTTTCTCTAATTTTAATAGATTAAAATAAAGAATCAGTATCAATATTTTTATTATGATAAAATTCAAACTAATTTAATTGCCCATTTAATCGCATATTTTTTGGCCTATGTTATGATAATAAGTCGATAACTTTGGATATCAACTTCAAAGTAGGATTTTCACTTTTGAAATTTATTCCGTAATATATATATATATTTTAATATGCACGGGATGCAATTTATAGTAAATTAATTTCATTAAATTCATGTTTTTAAGTTTTGTCAATTAACAAGGACATAAATGTTTTAAGTGCATTTCATGATAGTTAAATGGCTAAGAAAGCCATAATAGTTTCTGGGCAATTCAATCGAGTCGATATAGATGACTTTTGAAATATTTTGAAAACGATGCAATTCATGAATTGAAAGGATTGTTCATTCCATTTATTGTGCTGTCCAATAAACTCATGCTTCCCCCCCCCCTCACACAAATACGACGCTGTCAGAATTTAACAGAAATCTAACAATTTTCAAGCAGTGAAAACACGATTTCGGCTGGTTTCAAAACTCATGCTCTTTTTGTCCTTTATTTTACTATATAGCTTTATAAACATTACCAATGTTTATAAAGCTCATTTGTTTTTGTTTTTCCCTGATTTACAAATAAGCTGGAATCAGTAATACTGAAGTGTTTTATTAAAAGATAGAATACCTGCAGTGAAACAAGTTTTACAGTTTCCTAAAAATACTGGTTGTCTTAATATTTTGCGTCATATTTCATAAATTGAAAGTCAAATAATAAACCTTTAATACAGTAGACTCCCGATTATCCGCGAGCGGATTATCCGCGCCTGCCGCACAAAGTTTTTATTTTTTGACTGATTTTTTTCAAAAAGGTGCAGTTTTACAGTTATGCTTTTGTAATTACATAATACATTACAGTATTAAAACAGTACATATGTATTCATTTTTCTGTGTATCCTTGACGCCTCTCGTAAATACAAACACTTTTCTGTTTTCATTAACAAAATGCATTTTAGGTTAGTTTTGAGTCATATACTAAAATATTAAGCGTTAGTTAAACATTTCCTGATGTTTATTTTACGTTTTATTGTACATAAAACGATTTTTCAAAGTTGTAATGACTGTTTTCTTTTTTGCTATACCCGTTTTTAGCTTTTTTCGGATTATCCGCGATTTTTGTTATCCGCGGCGGCCGCGCCACCCAATTCCGCGGATAATCGGGAGTGTACTGTATATTCAAAGCGTTAGTGCGTCGTCTCAAATGGAATGATATATTACAGAAATCTAGAAACATCCATAAATATCAAATCGATTCTTTGAATTGAATGTAATTGAACACTGAAATTATCAACGAAAAGCTACTCATTTTAAGAATTTCATAAAATGCATATTTGGAGATGAATATATATTATGCAACGTTACTTTGAACAAAAAGAAAATTAGTTTCGTAATATTATTTTGAAAAATCTTAATGTTTAGAAAATACCAGTTATAACAAGTTCCCATAATAATTAAAAATGTCAACACCACTGAATTCGATATTATAACTATAAACAACTGACAACATCTTGGAAATGTAAAATAGGCTTTGAATTTAGAAATGAAAATCACAAAATTTCCCGTAATACGAAAGATAAACGATAAGATTTTATGATTTTTGATCTGTAAAAACAACGATTTGCTTGGATAGCTTAAACATTAGTAATGATTTTCATGCACAGTATCAGGCTATCTTTTCACTTGAATCTCTCAAATAAGTTTTATAAGCAGCATTAAATGCTTTTCTTTAAAAGTGAAAGGATCAGTTTACTCAGAAGTATAGGGACAGAAGGTCCAAGGAGTATCGTCGCCTCTGGCGCCAATTTTAAAACTAAAAATTCAAGAATTAGTATTTTTCATTTTTCAGAGCCAAACATGAATAGAAGAGCGAAAAAATTACGCATTTTCCCCAAGCGCTTTCACAGTTATAAACCATTCATTCCCACCCCTCCTTATTTTACTTTAATAGTCAGTATATCATTACAATAAACAAATTCATTTCCTTTCCGCTAAAAAAAAAAAAAAAAAAAAAACGAAAATAAGTATACAATAGCAAAGCAAAGTTCACACGAAGCCAACTTTCACGCGCAATGGAAGGCCACGCCTACCTCAGGAACATCACGTGACCTCAATGGGACGATGTCAAATGGCTGTCTCATTGGGACAACTATTTGCCTCTGTCTCATTGCGGACACGTGGTCTTCCTGACGTAGGCGTGACTTTCTATTGCGCCCAATAGTTGGCCTCGTATGAACCCTGCTTAGCTGAAAATTGAGGGAAAAAGAACCATTTGTCATACATTGCATTCGACAATTTAAGAACAGCTTGCTTAACTTTTCATACCAAAACAAGAATTCCACACATCTTTTTCCTTGCTATTTCCTTTCTTTCAAATAGGCAAATGTTAAAATGTATCACAGTTCAGTAATCTGATATGCAGATACGAAGACCTTTCAGCTTCTGAATATCTCTTACCCCCCCCCCCCCCTTGCATTATATGACCGAGTCACCCTACAGGAAATAAATTATTTTCAGCCATCAGGAAATAAACTTAAATTCAGCTTTAGACCACAGAAACACGGAAAATAATCTAAAAGGAAAACGTTATGGCTTACATGTTTAAAGCCGTAATTGAACTATGAGAAGATTCAAAGGTAAAAACGATCAATTCAACTCCCAAGAGACGTTCCTTGTCGTTTTAAAAGGTTTTCTTTTCTACAAGCAGGAAATTGGCTCTATGAATAATGTTCACTATTTAAGGAAACTCAACTAGAAAAAACTTGTTATTTATTTCATTTGCACCCTACCACGAATGTAATTAGATTTTGTGGCCAATTATTGCTTTAAAACCAGAAAGATGAGCTGGCTGCCTTAAGTGGGAAATGAATGATTCATAGAAATTTGCGAAAATTTATTTGATAATTTTCTATGTTTGTTGTCCATTCAACTCAATGCTTCGAAGTTGTTTTTCAAAGGAAATGTTTTATTTATTTAAACAGAAATTATTTCTACCAGGTGCCTTAAAAATAACTGATGAATTTTTAAGGGAAAAAAAGACAGAACGCGATAGAGATGTGTCATTTGTGCTCTCGCGCGAGGCAAATCAAGAAATTTTTATCCCACTGAATTACAAATTTATTTAACACTGCCAACGACAGATGGCGCTACAAAATAGATGCCATAAAAACCAAAATGAAAATGTTGCAAGAACTGTTGCAAAAAAATTAAGCAACAATGTCTTCAATGTAATTTGCAGTGGCAACACGGCTCAGTCTGAGGCAAAAATTTCCAGATTTCGAGTACTTCGTCTAAGCTACATTTGTTGCAGATTGCTTGCAGCACCACCTGGTGGTCATAATGTTAATTAAATTTGCAATTTGGTGGAGTAAAATTCTCTGATTTCTCAAATGTAAGGTCGCAAACGTCACATTTCTCTGGCATTCTTTTTTTTTTAAATTGACTTTAAAAAATACCCAGTAGAAATTGTCATTTAAAAATTACCAATACCCATCTCAATTTCCAAGAAAAACTAAATTTTTCTCAACTAATATCTATATATAATTCGGTAGCAATTATTTCTCATCCAGTATAAACATCTATCTTATTTTCTTGCTAGCTATGAAAAAAACAATCAAGTATTCATTACTGATTGCAAAAAAAGTTTACGCCTTAAGATAAATGCTGCTATTTATTAAGCTATGAAATAATTTCTGTCGCACTAAAAAAATTGAACAATATTTTTAGTAATAATTTGTAGAATCTAATTGATTATCAGAAGATGGCATAAAATTTGAAGCATTATGTAGAAACAGGGCTATAAGAGGAAGAATTTTGCATTTTAAAAATGAATTAAGAACCTAAAATAAGAAACAGAAAAATTCAGGAATTTTGCATTCAAAATTAGATTTTATAAAATAAGGATTACGGTACCCAGAGACTATACTTCCTATATTCTCAATACTCAAGAAAGCTGCATGTTTTGTTAATTAATGAGAGTTGGTAATTATTCCAGTGAACACAATTACGAAAATTAATAAAAAGTTTCAGAAAATTCTGATTTGTTAAATGATTCAAAGATGATCGTCCATTTAAAAATGCTCCATTGTGCAAGGTTATTTAAATCTGGATGAAGTTGGAATTCATAAACATCGGATCGCTGAAAATGAGATTACTCAAAATAAGATCCTAAAAATAAGATGAGAAAAATGATAAGATGATGAGATGAGATGAGAAAAACCTATATTTTTAACTTCAAAAATATATCACCAGCTCATGCAAGCGACAAAATCAAATTCCAAAATGTGAAAATAACTCCCTCCCCAACAACTAATGTCAATAAAATCTTGGTGTGTTTTGCATTGCCAGACAGAAAGACTTCAGCCTTGTTTAGCCACTTTCTTGGAACCACAATCTCCAGCTAGTAAATATTTGCTGACAGCACTAATCCACTCAGCAGAAGTTCAGCCACTGACTGGTCCCTAGATTCCCAAATGAGCTCCTTGATTGGGGCATCCGTGACGGAATCAAATTTCACCTGTGCAGCCCGCCCCTTGCAGGTATTCGGAGCAGCCCTTTGGGTTAGTTGGGTAAACTATTCCGGGAAATCAGATCGGGCAGGTGAATGCCCCGGCGACTTCCACTATCGATCCGGGGCTGGAGACTGACGTCACAGACGGCAAGTGGGCGCACATCACACTTTCTTCAGACGATCGATGCGTGCGAGGGCTTCCTCCTTTGTAGTTTCAAGTTGAAGAGGAAATAGGGCACAATAAGGACTAGGTCAGGCACATGGAGGAGGTTGGGAGAGGCACTCTAGGACAGGGTGGTAACTTTCAGGAGGATACTGGAGGTCCTGTCGTTAATTAATGATGGCAGGGAAGAGAGTTGTTTTTGCTTAAAGAAGTACGAGTTTTCGAACAATCATGCAGTAGGGTGGAGGTAACAAGCGTCTGTTTAATTTTATTTCTCATGTAATCATTTAGGGATTTTATTAATTCAACATTTAGAAGCAAAAAAAATCGAATTAAACAGGTATGGATTTTTACTAAATTTAATGTTGCACCCTAACATTTCCTTAATAGTTGTGAAGCGCTTACATCTTTAAAAAATTAAATGTTTCTTGAAAGACAAATTAAGACACTTCAGTTTATTTTTATCACAAAAATTATGAATACACTTAATCTAATAACTGCGAATAAAAAAATTTATTCATCGATATTTAACGATTTGAAATGAATTGTAACACAAATTTGCCATGAAATGCAGCTTTCAACGTTTTTTTTTTTTATATTTTATTTTCTTAAAAACATGTTAGTAATGATTGAAAAAAATAAGATATATTTAGTGCAGTCATAAAAATATTAATCGCATAGTAAAAATAACTATTTTAATCCCTTCTCTTATTTTAACGAGTCTGACATGTGATGGAGATCTTGGTCCAAGTATTATAATTCCTAGTATTGGGTCAAATGATAGGTTACATTTAATATAATTTTAAAAACCTAAACTTTAAGAATTTTTAAGATATTTGTTTATACAAATATTTTTGCTGATGACAGTTTTTACATTTCTTTCTGATTGCCATAAGGGCAATAATAAGTAACTATGAGTTTCCAATATTTAAAGTCGCGCCTCATTTTTATCTATTTGCCTATCTTTACATTTATGAAAAGTAAGGCACTTATGAAGCTGCCGTATTAGCAGTCAAAGAATAATATCAGTCTTCAAAATAAGCCCTTCCAAAACAGGCCTCAGAATGATATTCTTAGCCTCCTCTGGGGCGATCGCTCCTCTCCTGTGTTCACAGCAGATCATGTGAAGCAAAAAGAACAACAGGAACCAGAATCCCAGGAGATGCGCTTCATTTAACGCGTACTGGTGCGATCAGGGCATTCATATGCGACCCGCCAAATGAAAGAAACGAAACAAAAAAAGAAAAAAAAAAAAAAAAAAAAAAAAAGAAAGAAAGGAAAGCCTAGTGAAAACGAGATATTTAAGAAGAACCAATTTTTTACCTACTTAGGGCGAGAAACAAATGACTCGAGCTGAAAAAAAAAAAAAAAAAAAAAAGGAAAGACACGAAACGATTTACTTTAACGTTCAAGTAATCAAGCTGGCAATCATTGTATCAACTTGTCCAATTCTTTTCCACTTCTTCTGAACGAAAACGTGTTTTGCAACAATGTAGTTAAGTGTGTAGTTAGTTGCGGAATCAATAGATTATGTCTGGAAGATGAGATAAGAGGGAATGCTCCCTCAAATTGGGAAGTTCCGGCGTCGAAAATCATTTAGTTTCAGGTCTCATTAGGCTTGATAAATGAGAGCTTTTTCCCCCAAGCCTTTTAGCTTCATGCCGGTGCGGAAGAAAGCTCGAAAATAACCCGAGTTCGACTCGAGACAGATAATGATCAAAAGCAGAAAAGAATTGGAATTTAAAGACTTTCTCTGTAAACGTCAGCTGAATACTTTTCATCCCCTGGAGTTCAAGGTGAAGTTTCTACTAATACCAAAATACTCAAAATACTGTTCGTTTCTGTGTCCTGAGACGACCACTTTTCGGTGATTTTATATCACTAAAGAGTGAGATTAGAAAGAATGTGCGCATTTCCAGAAAAATGTTTCTGAAAAAATGTTAACATTTATTGTTAAATGTTAACATTTCCTTCTTCCACCGTTCTTCTCATGCCGTTTTTTGTCGAATTAAATCCATCCTAACGCATGCGCAAAAGAGCGGAGGGTTTTAGAATCCGTTGGCAAACAATAGTACCTCCTACAATTCTATGCACAGTATTATTTAGTTTCCTAATCCCTTTGATTTTTAGCTTTTTGGACACTTTACTGATGAAAACATTTCAATAAGAGCATTTGTACTTGAGAGACGATACAAAATCATGAATACAGATGATAACTAATATTTTCTGAAAGTTCCCAAGGAAAAGCTATTTTGCGAATTAATATTCCAATCACAAATTCCTTTAAGTATATATTTAATTTATTTAAGCATATATGGCAACGGTAACGTCGTCCTATCTTAATTTAGAATAACTATAATAATTAGTAAGTTTAAGGGTAATATTAAAATTAATTGAACTAGTTTAGACGAGCTAATAAAGTTCTAATGTCATGAAATTTGAGCTCTAAAGTCATGAATGAAATGTATATGGAAAGAATATGCATATGCGGTTCTAAATGGTGTTTCACACCAAAAATCTCACGCATATGCTGAATATACCGAAACACCATAATGCAGAAATTTTCAATCCAGATATGTACTTCTCCATTTTAAAATAAAGGATGGAATGAAAAGGCATTTTAAATCAAAGTTATAATAACTATTTAAAAAGATATTAAGCAAAATAGGCATATTTTCGAAGTAAATTTTAAGATAAAGGTTCTCCCTAAAACAATTTAATGTAAAGAATTTTGTGGATATTTGTTGCTCCTAATTAAGACTATCTTAATCTACTTTTGGAAACAATTGCATATAAAACTTGCTGCTTTTTTTCTACATCATAGATGAGTATGGTCTATAAAAAAATTCACTATCTTTCTTTATCGAATTTTTGTAACTTTCCACTCTGAGAAAACAAAATCAGAAGTATTAAATATTAGGTAGATTCCTATAGGAAGACTACCTATTATCATGGTTCTCATGACAAGACTTGGAGAAAATTTCTTCAGTTCTTCATTGACCATGGTCCCTAGAACCTAAAACCACTTTTCAAAAGTTATTTATGCTATAACGCTTTGCCCATATGTTATCTTGTGAACAAGATGACTAGAGTAATTTTTTTTGAATTTTAACCGGTTTGAAATATGTTGTATAAACCTCTGATGAGTTCACAAATGGGCCATCTAACTCAAAAGGGGTAGAAATGGCGGGGGTTGATTTTCATTTCACTAAAAATATTGAAAATATAAAAATTATCCTAATTAGGACCTTAAGACAAAAACTTTGGTATTTAAAATTTTTAGAGAACAGCTATATCTTAGAAGTTATGGGCTGAAAAATTCTGAAACCCTAGTTGTCAGTTACGAATTCAGATGTAAAGGAATCTACCTTTGCCTTCCAGCTTGCCGATAAGATTTTTTTTCATGGAAATTTAGAAAATAAAGATTCTTACTTAAAACACGTGATATGAGAAAAAATTTCAATGAAACATTCTAAACAATGATAGTTAATTTTACAACAGCTATACTTTCTTCTCTGGACTGCACCTTAAACCTGCATCATTGACTGGATTATTCACAATAGAAAGTATGTTATGAATTGCGAATTAATGCTTTTGAAAATATATGAACTGAAACTGCCCTAAATCAAAAAAGAGAAAACCTTAGACAACTAACATACCAGTTTATTAAAAAGAAATATCAACAGGGAGGAGGTATCCTGTCTTTCCATAATAAACACCTGCCATCAACCTTCTTCATTTTTAGGGCACAAGATCCAAACCAGACGTATTGCATCATAAAAGAAAGAGCCGTCATAAATTTTCCGAAAGTGGAGAGCTCTTCCGTCCGTCTATTGTCCAGACTAGGGAAGGACAGAGAGCAAAACAGCATTAAAGCCGATTTTTATGAATTTTCTGAGCGGGGGAGAAAGTCCTTTCACACGAATCAAATTCCATACCTCAAAACTGACATCCCTCTTTGTTGCCCACACAATGGGCATGGTCTAAACCAACGGTCACTAGAGATTCTTTTTTTTTCGTTGTTGTCTTTCGAAATAAGTTATCAGTGTAGGTTACTAGAAACGGAAACGGGGTAATTGATGGGTGAAAGTTGAGACAGGCGGATGGGAATTGGACTGCCTGATGACTAGGCGATGCCAGGCACTTTTATTTCTTTTTAATGCATAAAAAAACTTTGAAAGAACATATTCTTTCAAAGGCTATTATCGAGATGTGTATTGTTATGAATTTATAGAGCAGCGTCAGTCAAGGATATATCAAGTTAATTGATAAGAGAAGCATTAAACAAATAGTATTCTAAAGATTATTTGAAGGATCGAATTGGAAAGCTTAGTTCTAATTATTTTTCTTGATCACTATTTTGAATGATAATTAGTGAGCTTAAAATGTACAATAATAATTTGCTCATTTCTTTACCCACCAATAACAGAAGACAAAGTTTTTATACCATAGCCCATTGTTATAATACGTATTTTCTCACTTCTTATTGAGAACTAAACCTACCATTTATCTCAAGCTATGTAGCATATGAACAAGGTCCGTTGAATCATAGAAGCAGTTGCAGGTAACATGTTAAATAGAAGACTCTGTTCTGGTAATTTATATATATTTAAATACACTGCACGCTTCAATCGTTTATTAGAGAAAAAATAAGTTATATATATCTGTTCACATTTTAACATAAATTCTATAATGCCTAACTTAAATGCAGGAAACATAGGCAATGTTGTTAATGGAACGCCTTGCTTTCCTCATTTAATTGAAGATGAAAGAAAACTATGCTGGATAGTAAGGAAATTGGTTAGTCGAGAATCCGATACTCGGGAGTGCACTGTATAATCTTAGACCAAAGACATTCAAAACTATATTTCTTCAAATGCTGTTCTTTATCATTACCCAACCAATATATTTTAAATTTACATCAGTCAACCATTAACCACCATGAGTTTCGAAAACGCAAAACCAGAAAACCGAGTTTTCTGAATTTATGTTGACTATTGTCAAACTAGAAACTCGCATGGCGCAATGTTAAAAAAAGGTGCGACATCGAAAAGTAATTCTTAAATGGAAATTCTGGCGATTACCGTTTTCAAAACATTACAGAACGGACATGCAAGGCATAAGAAATTTCCCAGTATGAAATATGATAAAAGCAAATAGGAGTTCTCGATTTCTTTTATCGCGCTGCATGCAAATGAGGAAAGAAAAAAAATCTACCTATCAAGTTTTGCGAAGAGAAGAAAAAAATCTTTAACACCTTATATTTCGCAACTGAGAATACAGTTAAAAAAAAACTAAGTCGAAGGTATCGCATTTTTTCAAACGTAAATCCTGTAAAGTGAAGTCGATTCCTACATGCATTTTCAGAATTCGAACTCTCTCCATCCTCCAGGAATCGCGGCTTTTTCAGGACAGATCAAATTCAAGAAACCATTCAGTCCTGTCTTAATACCTCTGTATTATATTACAGTGCTAAAATTTTAATTTCTTTTCTTTTCTTTTCTTTTAATAAATAAACGATATTATGTGATAAAATAGTAATTACTTAGGTGGTTTCCATTCGATTGATTCAGACATGCAGTAGTCATTCTCTAATACAACACCAAATACGATACAAAACAAAAAGTCTGAGTAATGAAAATATCCACCATTTCATTCATTAATCGATGTCCGAATACTTTAGATATAGAAATTTCAAGAAAAAAAATGTATCCATGATTTAGATCGTGTTATCAACGTGCTTTATTGTAAATTTTAATGAATATTTCATAGCATTTTCTCTCAGAAACATATCAGTTTGAGAGAACCAGCATTAAAAATGCAATATTTGGGAAATAATGTGTGGAATAGTACAGCTCTTACAAATGAAAAATGTCAAATTCTATGAAAAATGAAATTGTCAATTTTTTTTCTTGCGTATTTTATTTAAAATTTTTTAATATATTAAAATTTACGAAACGAATAAAAACAAAAATTCAATCTATTACAAGAGTGCCCAACTCAATCTTTGATAGAATTTTTTTCAAAAACTGATAGTCTTTTGATCTTTCCTACCGTTTGGCAATATGAAAACATTACTAAACCAATATGAACATGACCGATTCTATATTACATTGCACACGCGCGCAAACACATAAATTATAAAATATATTCCCTTGAAAGTAATCTGAACTCTGAGCAAAATAAATTATTTTTAATTTTTATTCTTCTCTCCCCCTCCTCTCTCAAATATTTTATTTATACCAGAGAATCTGGTTTTTTTGGAGGGGGGGGGGTTCAGCAAAATAAAGTTGATCAAAGCAATTCGTAACCATTTCTTCTTATTATATATATTCCCTCCTCTTTTTTTCCTGTAATTTGACCCCGACTGATTTAATGTGCACTAGAACTCTTACACACTGATTCGTCAGCGGAGTCAGGATTCGAACCTGAAACCCTACAGTTTCGAAACCGAGACTTTATCACCAGGACACCGCAACCTTCATTACATCCGTACGCAAAAACAGTTGAAATCATATTGACAACATTTTATTTAAAATTCCTTAAATATCTTTTTTTATTTGCATTCCATTTTAATTTATAATAATTCTTCACTTCTTGTTTATATTTAATTTTGGCGACATAAAGTGATTTGGCGTCAAAAGAAAATCTTATTTGAAAAAAAAAAAAAAAAAAAAAAAAAGAAGCTCTGCTTCATAGTAATACGATACATGATAAACATTTGCTTTTTAGCACCAAAATTGAAACAATCCTGATTTAACAAGGAGGGATTGAAAAAAAAAAAAATGGGGTGTATGTTTCACGGGGTGGTGCTTGGCCCATTAGTAAAAGCTTTGAAAGGGTAAAAGCGGAAGGAGGGGCGTGTCCGGATATGAATATGCCAGGTGGCAGACGATACCATTAGGGTATGACTCACCTATGCACCCAAACCTAAACATTTCTACGATTTCCGTCCCTAGAATATCGTCTGCCGATTCCAGACCACGTGGAAACTTCTAGACAGCTGTGGCCAATCCTCCCGTATCCGGCACAAATTTTTTTTCACCTCCCTGAAATTATTGGAAACTTTCTGGATTGTTTTCTAGATGTTCGGTTTTGTGCTGTTGCAACATGAAAGGACAATAAAAACACATTTTGAGAGAGAAATAATAAGGGAAAAAATTTTTAATAGGTCAGAAGACCGACTACAATAGCGGAATATAGGTTCGGTGACCTAACAGAAGGCACATGTGAAAGAGCTGGTCAGTTTAAACGGTTCTTTAAACAATGGATTGTAAGTTGTTTTTAGTTAAGGCAATTGCCTCATTTAGTTGCAGTAAAAATGCAAAGTCTTTTATGCATAGGAAGTAGATCATGAGAAAATAATTGATTGCTGATGATCAGTTAATACAAGTTTAGAAAAATTTCGTATTCTGGCTATTAAATTTTCGTCAGTTTTACATAATCAAAAACTGGAGAAAAGGTGAATATTAAATTGCTCCAAATTTAATGTGAAATAAATGAAAATGCGTACAAAACGTTTTATAAAAACTTTTATAAATAAATGCTTTTCTAAATGTTGCACGTTAGTGTTTAATTATGCTAATTAAAATTGGTTTGAAAAGGTAAATGAAACTTTTAACGCATAATTTTAATATTTACATAATGGATGTTTTTCTTAAATATAAAGATTTCGTATATTGCATTTTATTCATCAAATCATCGGAATTAAAAAAATGCGTTTGTTAGTAGAAACTGGGAAATATTTTCAAACCCTAAAAAAAGTTAATTGATTACTTTTAACAAATGTAGGAAATTTCTTCATTTTTTTTTTTTTTTTTTTTTGCAGATTATTTTAATTTGAAATCTTTGTACACAAAATTTCACACAAAGTTCAAAGTCTCACAAATATTTCAGTGGGATATTTTCAAAAATTTCTAAGAGATAAAAATTGCTGTCCTGAATAGTTTAAAATATTTATAACAACTAAATACATTCCAAATAGGTCAATATTTATAACTAGATAGGTTCCAATTAACACCAATATTAACCACTAATTAACACCAATATTTATAAAAAAATAGATTACAAAATTAAAATGTCAAATATTTATAATTAAATATTAATGAAATTGAGTGAAAATCAAAGATTGAAATTAAATGACATTAAAAAAATAGATGCATTGTTGATATGTCAAAGAAAAAAAAAAACTATTTCCATTGCTTTACAAACAAATTAATACTTTTTGTAAAGGCTGTAACATGTTGAGGTAAGGTCGAGAAAAAAAATTGTGGATTCTATAATCATAATATATGGCTCGTATCTATCTAGAAAAAAAAATTAATGTAAGTAACAATTTGCGATTTAATCTTACTTTTCTTAATTCTGATATTCTATGTCACACTTTTTTTAACAATTTAAGATCAACAAATATAAAGGAATTATTATGATCATATTTATTGAAATATCTGAAAAACTGAGCTTTACTCAACATATTTAACAAAGTGTTTTTGCGGCAAAAATTAATCACCTACAGATTACATATGAATATTTTTCTATCTTACCTACACATGAACTGGTCATTTAAATACAAAAATCATGAATGCACTTAATTTAACATGTTATTCGAAACAATCTGCTATATTACAGTATTCATTTTAACAGTTTATCTATCGTTGCTTATATATTTGAACTTGCACTCAGTTTTACCATGGTGAAATCGGGTCCAAGATGGCGCTATGACATTGTCAGTATGAGAGCAGATAGAAAAAGGATCTAGTAGTTAGAAAAAATGTGTCTGTCTATAAAATCTCGATCTTTTCCGGAATGACGCTATATAGATAAACTTAACCCTTTAAAGGGCCATTTTTTTTCTAGTCATATTATGTAAAAATATTTTGAGGCTTGAAATTAGAATAAGAAAAGGGATTCGTTTAGCTCATTAGATAAATTTAATTTGATTAATTAATTTGGTTAATTAATAATTAAGTAACAAATCAAGACATCATTTTGTGTAAGATAAAGAACTGAAACATCTAAGTTTGTCTTTCTAAAAAAAAATTGTCGGAACTTATGCCAACCTACATAATTTCATACAAAAATTGATAAATTTGGTGAGAAGCATACATCCCACGGCCCTAGAAAGGGTTAAAAAAGCAAAACCTTATCTAAATATAAAATTGGATCCAAATCTTTAGAGTCGTTTCCGAGATACAAGAAATAAATTCATATATATACAAGAATTGTTCATTAAAAGTTATAAAATTTAATGCATCGGTCGTTTGTCAAAAGATCAAAAGCCTGCAATAAATCAATTACCAATTAGTGATTTTTCTCAAAGTCACAAATTTTCGAAGTTCTACCGCTTTGCTTATGTAACAAAACAAACCAAGGGCCTTCCAAAAATAACCCATGCTTTAACGACCCGTCTAAAAGCATTGTTAAGGGATGCAAGCGCACCTACAATTGAAATGAGGGTGATGTCACCAAACGAGCGACGGCCTTAATTGATACCATCCGTAGTCAGGAATTGTAATGCCGAACAGTTGCTGATAACGACACAGGCACGCAAAGGGAGTGCACACATGACGTGTGTGCCATTTGTAGCTAGGCGCCCGTTCACCTGGGAGAGGGTACACACAGAACAACAGAAATAGTACTCAAAGTTTCATTAGGTTATCCATTAGACAAACAGAACTCATTTCATGTAAATATCATTTATTATTTAAATATTGACTAAGATTGTTTGTTCGAAGCCTCTCATATGAAGGTTAATATTGAAAATGCAAACTTTTCATGAAATCGTGTTAGAACGTGAAATGAGTCATGCAAACTCATAAAAGAACAAATGAAGATTGCATTAGAAAATATTGTTTGTTTCAACGGACGTTTAATTTCGCCAGATGACTCAATTTCATAATTTTATGTGCTTTGATTTGATGGAAATCCATGATTTAAAATATCAATTTACATGAGAAAAGAAATTCGTGTAAATTTTTTATTTTTTAAAAGTTTAAAAGTTGTAACATCATTTTACATGAAAGATATATACAGTAACAACTACAGAAATACGTTTGAATACGAGGATGGTAAAACATTTCTGTAAAAGAAAATTGAATTTCTCAAAACTTACCAGATTTAAAATCAATTACCATGATTAATTGTATATGTAAATATTTATTAAATAATCTAACCTTCAATTTATTGGTGAACCAGTCGCCGCTTTCTAATACTAAAATTGAAACAATAAAAATGATATGCAATTTTGTCTATTTTAATCATACAATTTTATAATTACAAATTATTGAAATTCTAAAAAAGAAAGAATAAAAATTAATCCTAGTATGCAAAATCTATATAATCAGAATCGAGAAAGAAATATTTAACTTAAAATATTTAAGTCAACATTTTATCTCTGGATACAAAATTTGATGATTTAGCTATAATTTAATAAATATTGCAAATTGAAAAAAAAAACTGCAGCAAGTTATTTAAAATTAAATAATTAGCGCTATTTATTGATGTTTTAATACGTACAGCACACATTAGATAATCAATATTTGAATTATATTTTAAGCTTCATTATGATTAAAATTAACATTGTCATTCAATTCAACATTTACTTTAATATACCCACCGTTTAACCGGGGCAAAGTTTTTTTAAAATTTTATTTTACTAACGAAAAATTAATAATTTAAATACTTATGAAAAACCTTCTTTAAAAACTTTTATACTTATGAATTTTATTGGTAAATTTGAACTACTTACATTTTTAGCTAAGACTAAATTCATAATATAAAAAATTCATATGCTGAAATTTGAATGAAAAAATATGTATGCCAGAAAATGAAAATACATTTAATATTGGCAACTCACCAGAATCCGAAAATACCTGTAGACACGATTATTTGTATTACATAAGTAAAAAGACTTATAATACTAATTAAACAAAAATCCTCTTATTGTCGCTCACTTTAATGTAGAAAAGATTCTTTTATAAAATAATATACACAAAACCTTTCTATCGTCTGGAAATCTACTTCATCTACTATCGTCTGCAAATTACTTAAACTGAAAAAAATCTGTTGCAACTAAGAATTTTAATCTTATTATTATTATTTATTTATTTTATTTTTATTGAAAAATATCAATTTATTCCAAACGATTTTTAAAAATCGCAAGAAGCTATTTTCAATAAATTACTACTTTTTTTTTGAAAAATTACATAAATTTTGAGTGGCAGCTTAAATATGGAAACATTATGAATGGCATTAAGCATAGTGTATTTTTACAGAGTAGAACAGGAAGGCAGCCATTTTGAAAGGTAAATTTAAATTTCTGTCGATCTTGAATGCAAGTGTTGAAGTTTTTTATTCGTGTTTAATTTAAGGAAAGCCTGAAAATTATAAAACAAGTATGCTTACAAATTGATTTTTGAGATTTTTTTTTACGTATATAGTTGGATTTCCTTTCTCTTATTCTATCTGGAAATTAATTTCTTGCCAATTCATTATGACTTCTGTGTGTTGATGCGTTTGAAAATTGCAGAGCATTTATACTCAGAATTTAATTATAACATTTTTTTTTTAATTTAGAAAATTGTGTATTCTTATACTGAATTCAGTATTAAACTCCTCTTAAAAAATTATTTTAGAAAAAAAAATCTTATGTTCTTCAAAAGAAAATCAATTTTTTAAAAAATGGCTACAGTTTGTTCCGACAAACTTTGAGAACTAATATAAGAATAACTAAAAGCGCTACTTTATGGAGAAATCTTAAAAACCCTCTACTACTTACTATAAGATGAAAAATGATACTCTAAATATTTTTAAATTGATCCAACACTTTGAAAGTTCTCATGTTATACTCCAGAAATTTTCAGTCGAAATCCCCTGCCTATTTCTGGGAGCGAAATTTCCATAACGGTTCTATGATTTATAACCGCAATTTTTCCGATCGACTCAAAGCGGCGAACTATCCCAGTATTCCATATGAATAGCGTTTTAATTTCGAAAAGAACATTTTCAGGCAGGGGCCATGAATCACAAATGACAGTAAAACGCCAAGTAATTGTTCACCCCCCACCTTCCCTTTTATTCTTAAATTCATCCATCTTTGGCTGTTTCAGAGCTAACTGAAAAGAAGCGAGGGATCGTTGAATCCCTTCTTGTAAAAGGATGCGAGGGGGTACGGGCAGATGTTTTCTAGGGGAAAGGGGTCTGCTGTGTGTATATATACAGCTACTGGAATACTACTCGCCCTAATGGATGTAAACAGAAAGTAGTACTATCTGAAATTAGGTGTGCGTCATTTGATGCTGACGTTCCATTTAAAGGAAACTGCACGTCTTCAGCCGTGAACTGTCTAGCCGTTCCGAAAACACAGCATTTTTTTCCCCCTCCTTTCGCCGAAACGCTCGTTTCTAGCCATCTGTTCGACATTTATGGTCTATTTTCTTTTTTTAGAGCGTCAAAATTTAAAATGGGAAGTTTCTTTTTCCGTCCTTAAAGACAGCATCTTGACTTCGAAGAATTCGCCATAATGTGAGAAAAATTGGGTACTGTTTTTCGCTGCTTTTAACAATCTGTTTTTTAAAAGCTGTTAAAGGTGCGCTAAAGACAGATACACATAGGTAATCTAGAGCAAATATATTTCAAATACGAAACTTTTATATTTAGTAAAAATATATTTATTAAATTATAAAGGGTGTACCAAAATTAATGCAAGATATGAATTTGCCACCGCTCATGCAGTAAAGTGTTGGCAATCCTATAAAAAAATTCATTTTACAGCTGATAGAGTTAGTAAAAATTGAGCGTTACACGATATAACGTGATAACGCAAGATTTGAATTAAATAAAAAAAAAGTATTTTCTTTAAATTGTTATATTTTTATTAAATTGTAAAATATACAGGACAGGGTTATGTTTGGAATAACACACAGGGCAAATGGCCTCTATGGCTTTACTGGCACATCCTCATTTGTCGAAATTTTCCGTGACCATTTTGCATAAACGTGGCTGAATTTCATTGATGCAGCGTTGAATTTCCTCCTTCAATGCACGCCTGCTTGTGAGCCTGTTGGCATAGACCTTTGACTTCTAATAGCACCATAAAAAAAATCAAACGGTATTAAATCACACGATCTAGGGGGCCAATTATCAAATTTTCTAACTGTGGCCGCCAAACTTTCAGTATTTTTGAAATATTGTTCTATTATATAACCACCATTTTTACTAACCCTAAACTATCAGCTGTCAAGTTTTTTTATAGGCTTGCCAACACTTAACTGCACGAATGGTGGCAAATTTAAATCTAGCTTTAATTTTGGGACATCCTTTATATAGAAAATAGTTTAAATTAATAGTGAATTCATTTAAAAAGTCATTAAAAGTCATCAAAACTATAATTCAAGCGCATTCATATTAAACATACAAGAATAAATATGTTTTAGATTATTAAAATGTTTACTTTTCTGTACTTAATTTAAGACATTAATTTTAACGTTTTATTAAAGACAGATCATTCTATAACATATTAACACACTGCATTCACAATCTCGCCTGATTTTTTTCAATACAAATTGAAAGAGAATTTTCTTACAAGCAGTCTTATCTTTAAGTACCATTTTTACTTCGATGCAATTACCTAAGACACTCGGTTGTTTTTCTATAAATATTAATCTCGCATTTACATTCTTTGCTAGTAAACATTCACACTGCTTCCAAAATAAAAACCCAGATGAAAAGTAAACGATATCTTTATTATCAAATTATCACACGAAATTAAGGAGAAAATTAAGGGAAGCAAGGAGACGTTATAGTTTCACAGAGAAACGCGTATTCGATTGATTTTTTTTAAAAGTGGGTTTTTTTTTCATGGATACAAACAAATGCAATTTGGTTCTGTTTTGAAAAGAGGCAAAAACCATTTTACTAATCGCGAGGTAATATCTATTATTTAGTAGAGGTAACAAAACTATCAACTCAAACGGTAGACGATAATAGGTTGTTTAAAATAATAGTAAACACTTGCATAGCTTGTCTTTCTAAACAACTCGATACATCTTTTCTATGGAAAAGGCCATCAAAAACGGTTTTTTCTGTATCCAGCAGAATAAAAGTCAAATTTTAAGATTGACTTTTTAGAATTATTCCAAATTCATTTATATTTTGCTTTTCCGTTCCATGACCTCTAAATAACCTTGAGGAACGAAAGTGCGATAAATTCCAATTATTGGCCGCCGAACTTTCACTAAACAACAGCAGGTAAGCTCGTCTTCCTTCTTTTCCCCTTCGACTACCTCACGCTATTACTGTTAGATAACCAAGAATTCGATACGGATGAGAATCCAAACATAATAAAATTTTGTTTATTTCTTTTTTTTTTCTCACAATTTTTTTCCTTTGGTGGTCGCTTTTTATTGCAGTAAATAACCTCCAATTACATACACAGCTTTTTCATGGACACTTGCGTTTTCTGGATGACATGGCATTTAACTCTGGGGTGAACATAACAGAAGCATGTTAAGTTGCCTTTCACAAAATACATATTTGTTGTGATGCCATTCGGACAAAATATTTTATTTACTGGAAAGAAGACGGAAAATTAATTTCGAGGCTGAATGGATATTAAAAAAAAAAAAAAAAAAAAAAAAACCAAATTGATCGAATGACAACTCAGATTTCAAAATAGGCTTTCGGATTTGAGAATAACTTTAAAAAAAGGTAAAATTGATTCTGACTGCGATACCACGATGATTATTATAAATATTTTGTCTAGAACTTAAATTTAAAGTTCTACTTTCTGCATCTTTCATTAGAGGCAATCTGAACCTTCATCCTGAATTTGCAATTAGACACGAGTATAAGTGGTGTGCGTTCAGTTGGAAGCGAAGTTGATATTTTTATTTTCTTTAATTTTAATATTTTCTTTTTCTTACACCATTAAAAAGAAATTTTTCAAACATGTATTTGAAGAGAAGTTTCGAATCGGCAGTCCGAAACACGATCTCATACCGAATTTCATTGAATGAAGTCACTACATTTGCATGCATACAAAAGTACAAACCGACTGATGGACAATTCTTTGATCCAAATCGGGATCGATTTGGATCAAAATGTATTAAGAATCTACATTTTAGATGCTAAATTTGTGGACTAAATTTTATCTGAATATCGCTTTGCGTTTTGTAGTTAATCGAATTCACTTATACATTCAAACTGATTCCTTTGAATGGATTTCCTTTAAACTTGGTGAGATTTACAAATGTGATCTTAAATCCATATATAAAATTTTATCGCTTTAGCTCAAATTATTTTTGCGTTATCGTTCTCACAAACAGACATTATGTGACTTCTTGTCGAACACAGGAAGGTCTAAAACATGGAAATTTTTTAAAATCTCGAGTTCGAATTATTTGACGATGACAATGCTTTCTTCATACTTCATATACGAGAAAGTAAAAATTTTTATTTAAAATAAATCATTAATATGTTAAAAATGTGCCGCAATGAGAAACCAAATCGATCAATTTATTAGAGAGGCCTTAAAATATGCTCTAGCCAAGACTTATATCAGCCCTGCTCTTAACCATCGACTCGAAATGAACATTTATTTTTAAGAAGCTAGGTTGATAGCTTGTCGGAAATTTTTTTGAAGTTCCTCTTCTTGGATTACATTCAGAGGTAGCTTAAAAAAAATCGCTACAAAATATTACAGAATGTAATATTTCGTAAATATAAATATAAAATTACATTATATATAAATATAAAAAATATTAAAAAAAATTACATTCTGCATAACACTTCACTCGTAGATAAAATAAATTAAGAGTTTCTTGGTAAATCTTTCAGTTTCTGGAAAAGTATGCTGAAAAACTTAAATATGACAGAAACCACATTCCCTACACACGCGACTCGCCCGTTCCCTCACTTTTAAAAATAGAAAAAGCCCATCCAACAAAGAAAGGAGGCAGACAACCCCGACAGCATAACAGTTACGGTTCTGCCTTAACCGAAAGTTTGACACATCCACGATTTGAACCCTATATAAATGAACGACAACGTTTCTGTTGGTGCTAAAAAAAGCGCCTTCCCTCCCCCCACCCTTTACAGAACAGTTTTCTTTATCTAGGGTGGTGAAGTCACTAGAAAATCCGAAAAGTAGAGGTCTATCCTGAAAGGGATGTATCGGAGGGTGTGGATGTTGAGGGAAAAGGCAAAGGAATATCGTTATGGTAATGGAAAAGAGGAAATGTATCCAGGGGCTCTTAAATTTCATCCTCGTCTGAAGCAAAATTTTGTGGTTTGGCGTTAAAAATAAGGTCGATTAAATAATTTTTTTCAAGTACTAAAAATTGTGGGTATTATTCAGGTGTGCTAGGATGGATAGAAAAATTCTAGATTTTCTAGAGTGGTCTTTTAAGCCACTCCATTTTAAAAAATTATTATAATAGACTTTTCAGTGAACCCACATATTCGGCGTTGAAAATGTATCCTTAAAGTAATTCGGCTTCGTCTTTTTACGTGGATATCCGAAAAGAACGATTTTGTCACGATTTTTTTTAAATCCTTAGAAAGTTGCAGTTTATTCCATGAGAAAATAAGAGCAACTAAAATTTTGGAAATATTTTCAATATAACACTTAGTATTCTCCAGCATTCTTAATTTCAAGAGAACCGAGAGCACTATGAACAATTATAAAACTTTGGGGAATACCCGAGATCACCATGATTTAATGCCAAGACCTCGACTTCGGGGTCAGAGGATTCAAGTATATGGGCCTAATATACTTTAATATTTTGGTCAGGAGTGGCTAATGTAGAATCAGAAGAGATTTTTATCGGTTATTTTAAAAATGTTATATTCCTTCACTGACCGCATTTGAAAATTAAGAGTTCCTTCTGCTTTGTGTTGCTTTAGAACGAGACGATTATGCAACTAAAATTAAACTATGTAGCGGTTACATAACTCCATTGCATTCTCTTTTGATACAACAGATGGCGTTACCTTATTAGCATCAAGGTATATTTCCCATGATCTTTCTTGGGGGTCATTATTAGATGGTATTCTAGTGAATGTCGAGTATTTTCGCGTTCGTGTTTGTTTTGTGTCTTTGGAAATGTGGAACTTAGAAAATAATTAAATAACTGCTCCTGAAACGCGTCTATTATTTTCATCTACCTCACGTAGATGAAAATAATAGACGCGTTGTTTTGTGTCTTTGGAAATGTGGAACTTGGAAAATAATTAAATAACTGCTCCTGAAACGCGTCTATTATTTTCATCTACCTCACGTAGATGAAAATAATAGACACGTTATCATAATGAAATTATAAAGAGTCTCGCCATAGAATACCTATATTTTATTCATTTAATGTAAAATACGCAAATTTAAACACTTAAAATGAATTCGTATTCATTTTAAGTGTTTAAATTTCTCTTTAACAATCGATGCATATTCGCTCATATTTCAAAGTTTAAAATTTCCATTTGAATTACAGGTTTGGACATCAGAAAAAGTAGAACTCACCTTGTTCTAAGTAGTTCTAACTGCCTGCATAATATATTTCCAATAAAATTTATGAAATTTCAGAATAGACTGGTTCCACTTATCTATCTGTATTATACATAAGTAGATAATTTTTCACGTCGAAAAGAAAAATTCAGCAGACATATCGATAAAGATCTTAGTTTTATTTGATATCTTTCTTTGCCAAATTTTAATGAATTCTTCACAAATTACTCGCAGGATGATTCAGATAACTCAAACAAATAAGCGCGGTCAACCGGTTATTGTTACGGCTGAATTAGTTATCAAAACGTCTCACTGTGTAACTAAACTCAACAAAGTGTTGCAAATTCAGTTGTCAGTGTACATTGGATGAGCAAAAATGAAATATAAGACTTCATAAGAGCAGTCGAGTGTTCATAAAATTTCAGTTTTCTAACCCTAGCTATACCGCTTGCAATTATTTACATACATAATTCTTGTGAATATTCGTTTTAAGATAAGAAAAGATACTTCATAGTGATAGAATAAGCAATGATCTGATGTGAAAAAAGTACAATGTATCTGATATAGTGGAGTCTTACTATGCATTTTAAATGAAGCTGCGGTGGATTCGATTTTGTAAATTATGTAAAGTTTTAAAAAGATGGGACTGCCTCAGGCAAGAAATCTAAATTTATGCATTTTCTAGATAGATTCCTAGATTAGATAATGTTTCATGGGAGTGAATATATGACTTATTTAAATATAATTTTTAAAATTATTCAAAAATTGTTAACATTTTGAGGTTTTTAGATTATATGAAAACAGAATAATGACTGAAGCTAAATGTTAAAAATTGTTTCAATTTATTATCAGTTCTGGGAATTTTATAATAATTCTCAGCTTTAAAAAAATTTAAACATGAAATGTTTAAAAAAAACAAGAGATGTTAAAAAAAAATTAAACATTTCTTGTTTAATTTTTATTTAATTATTTTGACTGCTAAGTGTACGTCATTCAATTTAGAATACAATATAATTTAAGTAGATTCTCGGTATTCAGAACTATAATAACTAAATGGGTGAAATGGAACAGATTGGCACCTGGCCAACTTTACTTGTTAAAGTGTCAAAGTCGTTATACTTTTTTATAATTCATAGAATTTACATTTTTACTTCCTCGTATACGTAGTGCAAAGAAAGTATTCTAATTCGTCAAAAAATTAGAACTCGAGATTTTGACAAACTTCCTCATTTTAGACCACCATGAGTTCGAAAAACACATTTTTGGAAACTGTCTGTCTGTCTTTGACAAAGATAACTCAGAAACGCTTTGAGCTAAGCGGATGAAATTTGGTTTGTGGGCTTTACTCCAGATATTTAGATTTCAATCAAATTGAGTAAATTCCGTTCAGAAGTCTGTTTGGCTGCTGAAATACAAGTTAACACGACAACTACAAAATTAAAATACAGATAAAATTTGGTATACAGATTTAAAATCTAATGTTGACATCTGTCAAATTTTGTGCCAAATGCAACAATGGGTTGAATGTATGTTTGTACTTTCAGAAGCATATAAACACGATAATTCAAACTGACTTAAATATATCCAATTTGGTACGTGATTTTTTTTTTTTTTTTTGTAACTACAAGTGTAGTTTTGTGTAAAAATTTTTGTTTCAATCAAATGGGAAAAACTTGTCTAAAAGTCAAATTCGATTTTTGAATACTATTAACGCATGCCAGAGATTAATCGCCAAAGCTGACACGAGAGATTCAGTAAAAATGCTAAATTCACGCCAAAGGTTAATATTTCGTAACTATTATACGCCAATGCTATGCAAGGCGTTCTCTGGGTTGGTTTGTTCGGTTTAATAGCATAAAAAACAGAAATGACTATACTGCGCCAGATGTATGATTAACTAGAAAAATTAAAGAAATTTAAAGGGCTCCTTAGTTTAAAAGCTTAAAAGCAAAAGATGCAAATTTCTATGATAAACTGTAGAACGAAATGGTGATGCGTTAAATAAGTTGAAATACGGAATTTTAGATAAAATGGTAAAAACCAATTACTTTCAAAAAGTAAAAGTTTAAGGTTTTTGTGAGGTTTTTTCCGCAGCAGCGTAACTATGTCCAGTGATGAGGAATTAAAAAACGTAAGCGATGAGGATTAAAGTCAGGAAATTCTATTTAAAAAAAATGGTGTTCTCTGCGATAACACTTATTAGAGTATGCGAAGAAGGTTTGGGAAGACAAATCCCCTGGTTTATATATTTATTTGGTTACTAAGACATTATCAACTTCGTAATGAATTTGCCAGCGACCCTAGGCAGCTGCCTAGACGGAAAACCGCCGCTGCAATTTACTATTTCAACCCATAAGCCAGACCCGAAGACGTTCACTGTCTCTCGATTGAATTCATGAAACGGAAGGATACGAAATCGTTCCACGCCTTCTCCGCTTCACTTCACATCTATCTACAGAATCCATTGCAACAGAGGCAGAATGTTCTGTATCTGCTGGTTCATCCGCAAATTACCTCAGCTCCAAGCAGGAAGCCCTCATTGGCGATAAAATTGCGGCTCACGCCCAGGCGCTAAGGCGTGTGGGGCGGATGAGAGATGAGATAAGATGAAAATGATGATTCGATGACGAGGACCGGACGTGGAGCGACCTCCCCTTACTCATGCGGGGGCGGGGAACACCCAGACACAAGGTCGCCCGACGCTCTGACGCCTGCACGAAAAAAAGAATCGGGGATCCCGGAGCTGGAAAGCTGATTTCACAGGCACGAGGCTTGAGCAATAAATTTAGATGAAGAGCTATGAAAGAAAATCGATAGGCATTTCCGCTTCAATCGATTTTTTGCGCGATAAAAGCGTTTTGGGAGACGGCTGAACGACGTTTTGATGACAAATATGGTTAATGGTTTAAACACCAATGTGCTATCGTAAAAATGTTAAAAATTAGTCTTAATAAATTCAATTTTATTTTTTTCATTTCTTTGCATTTGTTCAAATATATGCAATCTGTAAATGCAACATAAATTACTTATACAAAAAATCGTTGTTTATTTATGCTGCCTGCATTAGCTTCCTCAGAAATAATTTTGGAAATATCATTTGAAATTTGAAGCTATCTTGCTTAATTGGAAACGATAGAAAGAATGATATTTATTTTCTTGTTCAATGTATTCAATTTCAATGAATACATTCATTGAAATTGAGAGATATGTAAACGAGAAGTATAAATAATATTTGTTCCATTATTTTGAATATATTATTCAAGTGCTTTAGGATGGACAATATATTATATACATTGTTTTGTTTTTCGATCTTCTGTAAAAACAAATCAATTTTTTGGCTGTCCAACACATGAGCATTAAACATACAACTGGACATGTGAAAAATATGGATTTTCCAAGTTCAATCTGCGCACTTGAAATGATTTACCTCGCGGTTTGTTGAGCATTATCAAGAATACGAGTCGAATGGGGATCGCATACTTATCGGCAGCGCATAAAATACGAACAAATAAAAATTAATTTTTATATATTAGATATAATAATTGTACTATGCCTATAACCAAAGCGCAAGTGCATACAATAAGTTGGCAAAGCAAATGGATGAATGGAACGGCAGTGCGTAAAATATTAACAAAAATTCATTTTTATATATTAGATGTAAACATATTTTAACAGATGTGTGACCGAATAGAAGAAACTTTTGAAATTTTATAACTTTGTTTTATTTCACTACGCATAACTTGCGTACAACGAGTAAGTGGTAAGAAGTACGTCAGTCTACATCGCAAGAGCAGTTGAGACAAAATTTTCCCCTTCAGTGGTTTTACTATGAGATTTTGATAGGAATTTCTTTGACTCGTGCAGATTTAGGAAAGGGAAATTTAGGTATCTTAAAAGAATGTTGCAAGCATTGAGGATTTTTATCTCTCCGCTCAGAGCGTGAGAACCTACTGAATTCAGCAATTTTACAGAGCACGTGTCAAATTAAATTAAAAAAAAAAGTGGAATTGGATCAGGAAATAAGAGAACATTTTACAAGGAAGTTATTATGGATTAAATTAAGATAAAAGTTAGAAAATTAACTAAAATTTAGATTAGATTACGAACATCATTACATATATACATAATTTCAATTCAGCCGAGTTCTTAAAATAATTTTTTAATTACTAAATTCGCACTTCCCTTTAACTTCCGAATTGTGCATTCTTATGATCCTGACTCTACGCATGCTGAAAATAAATACGATCTCACCTAAATATGGGAAAATTCTTTTTTTTAAAGCTATTTAAGTTCTGAATACCTTTTCACGTCTTCTTTCCTGCATTGCTAATCGGAGCGTATTGCTCTTGATCATGTATCTAGTAAAAATCATAATCTGTGATGAAAATCGAGCATTTTCCTTCATAATCATGAGAAACAAAGAAACGCTTTTAAAGAACTCATTGCTTGCTTTCTTTAACAGAGAACGTATTTCACGCACATTGAAAGGTACACGAACTTGCCCACCATACACTTGTAGCAAATTCAATTAACGGACTGGTATAATTGGCAAAATAAACGAACCAACTAATTAAAAAGATAAACATCCTTGTCTGACATTCATTTGTTTCGATTCACTTAAACAATATTGATTCAAATAAATTCTATACAGCAGATAGACATAATATGGGCATTCTTTGTATGTCCCGCAGTTTTAACCTGTTAACTGGATATGACGAAATATTTCAATGCAAAAAAGAATTGAATATGTTAATTATCCGGCTAACAGGTTAAAATGAAGTATTTAAACTGGGAAGTTCCGAAGTGCGTACAAACATATTATAATTGTATTCATGATAGAAATTCCACAACGAAAAATATTTAAATAATCAGTAATGTTCAATTTGAAATATTCCTTTCATATGTAAGAGTTTTAAAATTATAATCGCAGCTGCGCGCGGTTCTGGATTTAATTCAACTCAAATAGAACGACATCTGAATTAATAGATATTAATTTAGTTTGAAATTCGTGAGCCAATAATTGTAAAAGGAAAATATATTGAAATGAAATAATTCTGGCAAGCCTTACGATGAAATTATTACCTGTAAAAAGGATTTGTTTTTCGGAAAAATTTAACTCAATGTTTATTCAAAATATTAGAAAATTAATAAATTTTATTAATCTGTTGGTTCACTTAATGAAATGAGAAACTAATAATTTTAAAAAAAAGTTGGACACTTGTGGCAAAGTAGTAAAACTTTTAGTAGCCAAAAAATAAAAGGAAGATGAAGATAAAAAGCAATTAAATCCTACATTAGTTTATGATAAATTCATTTATCTGTGTTGAATTTTTAAAAAATCGCTTTTTGAACATGCACAAAAACAAAACAAGAGGATTAAAAAACTTAACGTTATTCGAAGAGTCAAGCAAAAAAATTGATCATTTGCAAATAAACCCGCTAATAATATGTACTTACAATGTTTCCAGTGACATTTAACTTTTTAAAAAATCATATTAAACAAGCTCATTAAAATATAAATTAGCCTTTTGTGACTGAGCTATAAAAAATGAAGCTGACAAAAAGTAAAGTAACGATATTAAAATTATTAAAGCTGAATACAATAAATACATGAAGCGAGAAGCTTAAGTTAAAGCAAATATACATTTTCTTTCACTTTAACGTGTTTTTTCATCTCTCTGTTTCGCTTATTCTTTTATATTTGTTTGAGATTTTTTTTTTTTATATCGCTAAAAAAAATCCATCGTTTCACACGTGGTAGTTACGAACATCATTAAAGCGAAAAAAAAGGGTTTATGAAGTTTATACAGTAGGAATTATTCAAACACTTTTCTTTTTAACAAGAGCCTTCATTATAAAAAAGGAAAAAATGATAAAACAATACCTGATAGATAAAACCTTATTATAAAGAATGATTTCAGAAGATTTTTTTCTTTGATTCGAATAATAAGTCTTACTACCTTTAGGACAGACACTCTTCAAACATTTCTTACCTAAAAAGAAAAGAAAAATACCTCTTTAGAATGTTTTGATTAAATTAAATATACAGAAACTGAAAAACTGCATGAAAAATAACTTAATATAAGAATGAAAACAAAATGGAGAACAATTGAAAGCATTAATACAATTTTAATAAAAAGCTATCACCTTGTTTAGTGGAATCTTAAATAATAACCTTATCATTGTAAGGTTATCATTTTATTTATTCCAAAGGACAATTGCGCAGGTATTAAATGTTTTCAGTAAATTCAGTAGCATTAAATAAACAGTTGAGTTATTGATAAAATATAGCAAAATTTAAATACTAAATTCTTTTTTTTTCTGTCGAAATTATTGGATATAAAGGAAACTTAACCTTTATATACATACATTAAATTTAAAAAATAATAACATTTGTTCAAGATGCTTGTACACAGGTATCAAAATAATAATCATTAAAATAATTTATAGCTTTATATTTTTCGTGCATGCATTAAAAATAACTGGTTTTCTATTCAAAATTCCTCATATTGTTTAAGGCTACTCTTTATGCCGTTCATTGCATATCTTAGGGCTACTCTTCATGCCGTTCATTGCATATCTTAGGGCTACTCTTCATGCCGTTCATTGCATATCTTAGGACTACTCTTCATGCCGTTCATTGCATATCTTAGGGCTACTCTTCATGCCGTTCATTGCATATCTTAGGGCTACTCTTCATGCCGTTCATTGCATATCTTAGGGCTACTCTTTATGCCGTTCATTGCATATCTTAGGGCTACTCTTTATGCCGTTCATTGCATATCTTAGGGCTACTCTTTATGCCGTTCATTGCATATCTTAGGGCTACTCTTTATTGGGTAATAGCATCACAGTTTTATTTAACATGAATTATTTAGGAATTAATATTTAACCAGCTAACTGTTGTTGGCAAATACACTCGCCATCGAAAAAGTACAACATTTTGCGTTATGGCGAGTTTATTCAATGACAATTGTTATATTTATAATTATTTATCATATGTATGACAATTTAAATATGCATTTTCAGAAGAAGCTGAAACAGTTAACGGGTTAAAAGCCTTTACAAAACATTTATGGAATACTTAAGAAATTGGACTGCAATTTGAACAGTCCAATTTCTTAATTGGCATATAAAAAATAAACAGCTGTATGGAAAAGGAAAAAAAAAAGTTCTCATTCAAATTTTTCTTGCATCTATTCAACATGCATGGAAATCTCACGAATCGAACAAATAAGCCTCGGCGACAATTAACAAAGAATGACATCCACAGTGGTGAATTAAAAAAAAGAAAATGAAAAGAAAGTGATCAAGAAAAGCAAATAAACGCCACTGAAGTTCTAACACGAAAAGCATTTCGTGAAACAATCAAGGCGTTTAATATGCTGGAGTAGAAACGGAAGAAGGAACAAGAGCAACAGAAAATAAAAAGAACAAGATGATTCAGAATCGTCTGCGAGGAACGGGTAGAGTCACGCGAATGACCCAGACGATACGCTGAGCGGGCTCGTAACCCGAAAGGCGCGAAATTAAGATGAGTGGGTGTGTGAGAGAGAAAGAGATCAAGGTTTCCGCTTGCCTGAGTTGCAGACGATACCCGCTCCACAGAAGATTCTTAAGAATTTTTTTTTCGGAGATTTTTAAAGAGATTTCTTGAAATGATATAATATAAAAATGGCAACAATGGGAAGCAGTAGAAATGTAACATTCTTAAAATGATGTCATCTAAGGAATCGTGGAAGTTTGAGTGAAATTATTATTCTCGGGTTTTAATCAAAAAGGTAGAAAAATCTTAAAAATATGCAGAACTTTATGAGATACTAGTTGGTATACTCGGCATTGTTTAGGATAAAAATCTTTCCATATATAATACTTTTTTTTTTACATAAAAACCCAAATCTATATGAAACATAATACACAAAATCTCTCATCATTTGCTTTTAATTAAAATTAGAATTGTAGCAGTTGCATTACTATCTTCTCTTTTGGATAATAGATGGAGATGCCTGATTAAGTACGCATCCCATAGTGCATTGCGATTGTTATTATATTGAAATATTGTTCTGTTAACACTTTCATCCCAGCAATGACGCGCCTTTGTCTCACACTTTTCGCAAGATTCCTATGCTTATTATATACAGGGTGTTCATTAATTATTGTCGGGGTTTCCGTACCTCATAACTTTCGAATAAAAAATATTACGCAAAAACCGATTACGTATTCGTAAATTACAACTCAAAGAATTTTATTAATGATATTAAAGTGTAAAGCTTGCACAATTTGCACTTTGTAGGCATTCGGCTGAAGGCAATTATGTATTCGTAAATTACAACTCAAAGAATTATGAATACGTAAATTACAACTCAAAGAATTATGAATACGTAAAGTACAACTCAAAAAATTATGTATTCGTAAAGTACAACTCAAAAAATCGCCTTCAGCTGAATACCTACAAAGTGCAAATTGTGCAAGCTTTACACTTTAATATCATTAATAAAATTCTTTGAGTTGTAATTTACGAATACGTAATCGGTTTTTGCGTAATATTTTTTATTCGAAAGTTATGAAACCCCGACAATAATTAATGAACACCCTGTATATAAGATGCGCTGCAATAATATAAAAAAACCTTGGATGGAACCATCCCTCGCTACGAAAGTGTTAAGAGATGTGCGAGTTAATGTCTTGTCTTTGTTTAGTGTGAAATGTGATCATTAAAGAAATGTTACCGAAAACATAGTACTCTTGCTTCCACTGCACGGATCATAATGATCTTCATTCCACCACAGAACATCATTTGAAACAGACGATTTTTAAAAATCACTCATAACTAAATTTCTCCACAAGTTATTAATATTTTTTTATATTATTAATACAAATTTTGCACAAATGCTGAAATATAGAAAAAGTCGCCTTCGTTTGAGTATTTGGCTTAAGCTTAATTTTATATATAGTTAAATCACTGCTTTAGGGCAATAAAAACATTGACCAAAAGGCATCTTAAAAGAGAATTAAAAAAAATAATGGAGTAGTTCAAGGTGAGTAAAGGACAAAATTGTTAATTTTTAGTTAATTGAATTAATTTTTGTGGTTTAAAAAGTTAATAGTATTCTTCCTCCTATCTTATATAAACGTTCAAAATTTGGCCTAATTCTTAAGAAGGATATACCCCAATCCCCCACATATATATAGCTACACGAGATTCATTTATATTAAAATATGAAAAATGAAATCCATGCATCTTCTTTTCTTGAATTTTCAGAGCATTGTTGAACTTACACTGAAAATGCGAAAAATGGTATATGTTTTATTTTCTACTCATTTTATTATAGTTTTTACATACTATGAATATAGAATGGCAATTTATACAGATAATGAGAGCCAAATATAAAAATACAAGAAAAATAAAAGTTAATAAAATATTTTTATATTTTAGAATCCAGATATATTAAGCTTTGTATATTTCAAATTCATTGCTACCAAAAGGTAATTCTAATTGCATAAATACATCTTTAACAAACATTTTGTAAGCAAAATTTCCAATTCTTGCCATTATTTTAAAAATAATTGTTTTATGCCAACATACAATAAAGCTTTCTTTGTCACGCAAAAATATTAGGTCAAGGTAATATCTAATTAGATGTTGATGATACTGAGGAAAGCAAATGGATTGTGGTTTCAAGAAATGCAACCACTTATGAATTCTTTCTCTCGCGTTTTGCCACAAAATTTACATACGTTCTGAAACCGCTGACTTTAAATTATTCCTTTCCTACCACATGGATTGATTGCAAAGTAAAACCTTTTTTCTATTTATACTGCATGTAATATAAACAGAAAAGTCGAATATTTTAGATTGAATATTGTCACGAAGGTACTCTAGTGTGGAACTCAATGACACACACAAGAAGTAGAGCTAAACCAATTTATTAACTCAACTCTGAACTCAGAACACAGTGATTGACAGATCTTCTGCTTTTATACCAGCAGGGAAAGTTCCAGAATACTTTTCTGGAGACAGTAAGAAAAAGTCCAGAACACTTGTCTGGTAAACTAAAAAAATGTCCAGAATCTTCTGGAACATAAAATAAAGGAAAACATAACATCAAGGAATTAAATATTTACACAAATAGTGAATAACATTGTCTCTAGCAGGATTCGAACTTACGATCTCTTGATTAAGAGACCAGTGCCAAAACCATTCGGCCATGGAGAGTCGACTGCCTCTTTTCAATGCGACAATATATTTAAAATAAGCAACAATAGTAAGAATATTTTCACGATAAAAATTAATGTATATACCGTTTAATCGGTTTTGCGAAAAGAAATTTGTCTTCTATCCTCTTTCGTAATTTATTCGTAATTCGTTCGAATTTTTAGTAAAAACTTTTCCCTTAGGTGATTTTTTTCATTTTGGGTTTCATTATAAATGTGTAATTTAACTATGATAAGTTATAGTAAGTTAGTATTATAGCTAATTATTAACAGTATAATAGTTACAGTACCACTGTATAATATAGTGCCACAGTATAATAGTTATAGTACCATAGAATAATTAATACTAAATATTATAATTAATTATAATACTAAACTATATGCTAAATATTATAATTATAATACTAAACTATATGCTAAATATTATAATTAATTATAATACTAAACTATATGCTAAATATTATAATTAACTACAATAAGTTATCGTAGCAATATTAGGTTATACTATTGTACTATTAAATGAAATTTACGATATCTGCACGTCATATAGAATATGAAGGAAAATTATGGCATTGTCTCACAATATTTCTTGCCAATGGCGAATAAATGTAAAAAATTCTACCTCTAAATTCCACAAACTCGGAGCCTCTTTCGGAAATGTCAATGACTTCCAATCTGAGCTAAACACTGTCATCTCATTTTAAAATTTCTGAAATGATAATTCCAAACAAACGTTCCTTAAAAGCAATATACGAACTAAAAGTAGGAAAATGATGTACGTATTTTATTACCACAGAAATAGCGACGATTCCGACTTTAAAGGATATATTTGTACCATGTCTCACACCACAGTTGTCAGACGTGCCATCATGATTCGTTATGGGTATTAATTCCACGAAGTGCATTCCGACAGCTTTATGGGCTATGTCATTCCACCTCGAGGTCAATACGACATTGGCTAAAAACACAGTCTTCCCTTGTCACGATACATTACCTCCAAAAAGATAACACTGCAGGAGTCGCAGAAAGTGAATACAGAGTGAAATGCATTGTCGTAAACGGGTGATTTACAGATCTAAAATGTGTTTGAAGAACGTGTTCTTGGGATTAAAGTATTTAAACTTGAAGTTAGTTTGCGAACCGTGACATTTTTAAATTTTGCTGGCTGATTCAGAAGTTTGTCATTTTGGATTTAGTAGGTAATACAGAAAAGGCGCTTCGATGGTGCATGTTTTTAAGGTGAAGTAAGTTAAAGAACGTAAAGACAAACGTTATATCTAGCAAAAAACCAGTCATCTACTGCTGTGTTGAGCGGACTTGTTAGGTGCAAAGAATTTATATAGAATCTTAGTAGGTGAATTTTGTTTAGTATCTGAAACAGTTTTCACTTTTTAAATTCATTTAATTCAACAACGGAACATAGTCGGGAATTTTTCAATATTATATTGAGAAATATACTTAAAATACAACACATATCACGCTTATCGACAATATAGTAAAACTAAAACACATTTATGAAACAGGATACTTAGAATTTTCAACCTCTTCATAGATTATATATAGTGCATTACACCTGTATTACGGAATTCGTCAGAATGCTGATATGCATTCAGTATAATCAAATTAGATAACGCTATCACCCATGTTTAAAAATTAAAATTTTCAATATCTTTTTTTAAGGGAAAAATTTAAATAAAGGATGTCCCAAAATTAGCTCAAGATTTGAATTTGCCACCATTCGTGCAGTAAAGTGTTGGCAATGCTATTAAATGAATCCATTTGACAGCTGACAGTTTAGGGTAAATATAAATAGAGCGTTACTCGATAGAATGTTTTTATTGTTCAACAATATTTCAAAAATAATGAAAATCTGGCGGTCACCATTCGAAAATTTGAGAATTGATCCCCTAGCGAGATTAAATACCAATGGATTTCTTTTTATGGGTTATTTGGTCTATGCCAACAAGCTCACGTGCATTAAAAGAGGAAATTCAATGCTGCATCAACGAAATCCATCCACATTTATACAAAATGGTCATGGGAAATTGACAAAAGAATGCGTATGTGCCAGCAATGCCATGGAGGTCATTTGCTCTATGTGTTATTCCGTACATAACCCTATTTCGCGTACATTAAATTGTTATATTTTTATTGAATTGTAAAGAAAAAAAAAACTAATTCAAATCTTGCGTTAACACGTTCTATCGTGTAACGCTCCATTTTTACTAAACCTAAACTATCAACTGTCAAATGTTTTTTAATCGGGTTGCCAATGCTTCATTGCACGAATGGTGGCTAATTCAAATCTTGCTTTAATTTTGCGGCCCCCTTTATAATTAAATCAATTATTCTGATTCTAAAACAATTTCCATCAATCGTTTTCCACTCTTCTCAAGTGGCGGTTCAGTTGCGAAATGCATCCGAGTGTAAAATTAAAAAAACTATTTTTAAATCGATCATCCCGCATAAATCATTTTCTCAGTAAAAATAAATCTAAAATATCAGTTGAGTTTTCAATCCAAGATTAGCGTAATATTCTCAGATTCAGATGAGTAATCGACAGTAATTCCTCAGCGTATCATATCCTTCAAGCTCCATTTGTTTTCGATAACGATGGATTCTCCGATGTCTCCCACACACATAATCGATTGTAAGAGTAATGTAATCCATCGCATTTCCATCGATAAATGGCATTGCAAGCAACGATTGACACCCACATAATCGATCAAACAAACTGGACTAAGAGCAAAAGTGCGTCAAGTGTTAAATCGGATGCAGGATTTTTCATTCGTCGAAACATCTCTAAATCATTTTTTTAGCTCGCCAAAATGATTAAAAAGGGCACTAAGAATGGATTAAAGGACAAAAATAATCGTGGAAATAAGACATGAATATAATTAAACGCTTGAATGTATTCCTGGCATGGTGCCGCTGATCTAGTATTCCAAAAAGGAGCGACCCATGCATAAATAAAATGTTCCAATGAGTAAATCTGGAAGAGTTGCCATCGATGACACAAAAGCGAGTTTTCAAAAAGTGAATAATTGCTGTCAGTCGTCCCTTTTTAAAAATAAAGTTGAAGGCCACATGGAATCTTAACCAGAAATGAGTCATTCCCCAGAGAAGGCCAAGATTAACATTGTTAACTACATGTTTTTGAGCAAAGCAGGCTATTAATGATGAAATGTGAATCGGACAGTGCATATTTATCGGAACGTGTTATCGGATTGTCACTATTATGACCTTGCAAGAAATGGAAATTGCAACATCTCGCAAGGAAAGTTTATAGATAAAAACATGATTGATTTATGTTTGTTTGGTATTTAAAATACAATTTTAAATTTCCAGTTTTTCAAAGACTTAAATATTTTTCTACTTAGGGACATAAAAAAAATGAAGATTCCAAGGTTAAAAAACACATTAATTCAGTTTTAATAAATGCAAACTAATACAACATTTATAGGAAGAATAAAAATCGGAATAGTTCCAATACAGACAAAAAAAAATTCATTAAATTTTTGTAACTGTTTACTATAGAAGAACAATATGTCGATTACAAAAAATTTAGAACAAAAGAATCTTTTTTTTTTAAACATGATATAAAAAAAACGATTTTTAGGAAAAAGTAATTCACAGAAGAAGTAACTAAAGAAAAATTAAGAACAGAATTTTAAATTATGGAATCGTTTGAGTAACGGGGAAAAAATGAGAATTGATCTCCCGTGTTTTAATAAGCACATACAAATTCGCTTCGAAATTTTTCTTGTACTTCTATTTGAACAATTTTTCCCGTGAACACAACTCCATCCATATTCAACAACTTATGGATTTCATTCACCTTCCACAACTACTTTCTTCTACCACAACTTCAAAACGAGAAAGAAAACTCTTCAAATTCAGAAGTTTTCTCGAAACAACTCAACACGAGAAAGAAAATGGCGTCGGACGCAATACGGCAACGCTTCTTATAAACTAGAATTGGTGATTTCTACAAAAATGAATCGGTTACTAGACTGAAATTTAAAATTCCAATTTATGAAATATGGAAAGGAAGAAAAAAAGTCGATTTACTTCTCTTTTTCGCAAAAAGAACTTCCTCTCGAAAAATAAAGGAAAAGTTTCTTCCACAGAATATGGCAACAATCCAAGTCTCGTTTGGAGAAGCTGAGAATAAATAAGAATTCAGCTGACAGCTATGGAGATGAGCGGAAACGATTTTATTTTTTGAAAAAAGAAGCAATCGTTTCTCGAGATTTACGGCTTTCGTTAACAAGCGTCGGTTTCTTAAGAGTATGATCCACTTTTTGCATACAGGAAGACGTAAGTAAATTGAACTGAGAATTTATAAGTGCCTCGATGCAGTGTGTCAGGGTTAACTGACCCCACTGCACAAAGAATTCCATTTTGAGATTCTTGGTGCCATTTCAAGGAATAAAATCAAATATGCAATATAATTTAAAATAAATCATGTACTTTATATTCCAATTGAACCATTTCATTATTGTTTTGATTATTAGGGATACTTCATGAAGTTAAAAAGATGTATTTATAAAATCCATTTAACTTTTAGATAGGAAAAGTTAAGTTTTGCTTTAATAAAAGATCCGATTATTATACCTAAATATTTTTTATTTTTATTATAAATGTTAAATAGTTATCTTTCATATAAATTAGCCTTTGAATCTAATAAGTTTCCAGAAAATAAATGTAGTGTAAATATTTTTAGTTTATAGGTTCTCTAAAAATTTTTAAAAATAAATTTTAAAAATTTGTGCTTATTTATGTACTAAAAACGGAATTTTTTTAAATCAGCAATATGAAGGAAAAAAAATTGTAAAAGCATATGGTAATGAATAATTATTTTAAATAACTTGAAATTTTAATTATGTTCAAAATATAGTTTTTATTGAATGCTTAGGAATCGTATGATTCTCATTATGATTAATTCCTTTGTAATGTTGTTTTCATTTACATTTATGGTTTTTTACTTTGACTACCAATTTTCGATACATATTTTCTACTCTCCAGTAAAGAATCGTTTTAATAAAATAGTATTTTTTATTTTGTATTTAACAGACATCATTACTCAATTATTATGGAATCCTGGAACGATTTTTTTTCAAATTCACCGTCAAATTTAAAATCAAAGGAAAATAAGTCATCACTAGATAATTAAATCTTGGAAACATTAAAAATATAATATTGCCAACGCGAATGCGCAACTCTAGTGAGTTTCTGAAATTTAGTGTATTAGAAAGTAAATGAAAATTCGATTATAAAATTCAATTCATACAAATATTAAAGAAGTTATATAAAAATGGAAATATGTGTATTCAATAGAATTTATGCAGATTCATAAAGTTCATAAAGTAACTTCCCTCTCATTTCAGTATCTCTTAAACGTTCAATGTAAACTGCTGCATGACATGAAAAATCACAAGACTGAAAAAACTTTCCTCTGCTAAACTGTGGAGAAATTCGTTTTTGAAATATTAAGATCTATTCTTTTTTTTTCCTTCATTGCTTTAGTGAAAGTATCGCTCCTTGCTTAAAATATTCTCTTTAAAGTCATTTACTAGATACCTGGTAAATATCCCCTATCCATCTACCAGATACCTGGTAAATATCCCCTATCCATCTACCAGATACCTGGTAAATATCCCCTATCCATCTACCAGATACCTGGTAAATATCCCCTATCCATCTACCAGATACCTGGTAAATATCCCCTATCCATCTACCAGATACCTGGTAAATATCCCCTATCCATCTACCAGATACCTGGTAAATATCCCCTATCCATCTACCAGATACCTGGTAAATATCCCCTATCCATCTACCAGATACCTGGTAAATATCCCCTATCCATCTACCAGATACCTGGTAAATATCCCCTATCCATCTACCAGATACCTGGTAAATATCCCCTATCCATCTACCAGATACCTGGTAAATATCTCCTATCCATTTACCAGATACCTGGTAAATATCTTATTCATTCACCAGATAAAATATCTTAATATATGTATCTAGAATAAAATTTAATGATGAAAGAGGTAGACAAACCTGAAGCAATACAATGAATTTCAGGAAGTATTTATTTTCCTTATCTCTTTAAAAATGGAGTAATATAAGGATTATTTAGAGTACCAAGATTGCGTAAGCAGAAATTATAATGACGTTCAGACTAACTGAATTATCACCAAGCGATTGTCGATAAGCTACCGCCTTAAAATAAATGACTAGCCTATTTCAACTTCAGCATATATCACGAAATTTGAGCAATTTTGGTCGAGACGGAAGACCCACGAGTTCCAATTACAATTCCACATTACATTTGCAGAAGGGGGTAAGGGTGAAAGAAGGCACATGATAAACCACCAACGCCCGCCATCCATTCGATCAGCGAAAAAAGAAAACGTAAAGGAGGGAAACCTAATAAATGAGGCTCGTTCGTGCAATTTCTTTGTCGATCCTAGAAAATAAAGAACCTAATCGATCTTCTTGAAGAACAGATGATCCTCCACCACTGGTATTCGTGGATAAAAGACCAGTTCTTTTACAATAGAAATTCCAGCCAGTGTTTTTGCTATAGAAAATAAAAAGAAATGCAGGTTTGGCGAGACCACGTAATAAAGTTGGTGCAAAGAAACCTTTTTAAGAGATTGAAATCTCACAGAAATGCAGTAGCCAAAGACAACTGGAAAGATAGATTTTTTTTTTGGAATGGAACAATGGCGCCAAGTATCTTGTATCAAATACGCGCCAAGTATCTTGTATCAAATACGCGCCAAGTATCTTGTATCAAATACGCGCCAAGTATCTTGTATCAAATACGCGCCAAGTATCTTGTATCAAATACGCGCCAAGTATCTTGTATCAAATACGCGCCAAGTATATCTTGTTCAAAAGCAGAAGTACAACGTAATTAGATAAATGATACGAGTGCAATCGATGCGAACGCAAAGGTTAGAAGTCGTCGCTCGAGGTTGTTTCTCTCAGCGCATTTTTCAAAAGATAACCTAATTTGCTTAATTCATGCAATCTAATTTAATGTTATTCGGTTAGAAACCACAAGGCAAATATGAGCCATTTGATTTAGACGAGAGGTTTGTTAAAAGGACTGAATAGTGCTAATTTAAAAAAAAAAAATGCAACTTGATGACATAAGCTGATGTTTCAAGAAATGTTTAAAGACATCTCTTAAATATTGTCATTTCATTTAATATCAACAGGCATTCAGTTTATAATTCATTATCACTCGTTTGTGTTAAATTTGTTTCGTGAAATATTTCTTTACCACGCCTTTCATAATATTTGATTCATCTACTACCTAGTACTCGGTGCGTTGCTGCCGCAAAAGAAATAATTTTCTAAATATCGTTTGAAATTTGAAATAGCTATCTTGTTTAATTAGGGATGATAGAAATAATAATATACATTTTCTTGCCGACAATGAATACATTAATTGAAATTGAATGATATACAAAGGTTAAGTATAAAAAATATTTATTCTATTTTTTTAATTTTTTTTACTTTATATATAATAATTGTACTATGCCTATAACGCGCAAGTGCGAGCAATAAGTTGACAAAGTTTTATCGCCATTGGATGAATGGTATGCCAACGCATAAAACACGAACAAACAAAAATTCATTTTTATATATTAGATTAGATTTATATTTAAGAAGGTTTATTTCAACTAATATTTGAGAATAAGATTATATATGTCCCATTAAAGTAGAACTGGAATCAAGATTTAAATATTTAGTTATCTATTTTTCATAACCAGATAATATAAGAAATTAAAATATTTTTAATTAAGTAATTTAACGTCACCCATATAAAATAAAAACTCTTATGCACTTCTTTCTAATTTAATAATTAATTTTAAAAAATAAATTAATAGCTGTCTATTTAAAATTTAATTGAAGCATAACACATGCATAAAAAATGCGTTTTATATATATTTTTAACATGCTTCATATTCTAAGCAATCATTCATCATTATTATCAACGTCAGAAATCAGTCCGGATTTTCTCACATAGTGAGTCATATCCAAAAAGAAAACAATGATTAAAAGGCGCAAGGGGAAAAAACAGTCCAATCGATATCGACAGATGAGTCATTGCACAAGAATTCCGCCAAAGAAAAAGTTCGGCGCGTATTCGAACAATCGTCCACACGCAACAAGTTTTCCCATTCAGCCAGGTGAGCATGCTTTTCAAGCTGGCTGACGAGTCACCGCAGGGAGATATGGTTGGTCATGGATACCTGATATCGACCCGTTTTGTTAGGGCTTCCTGCCGGTGAACAAGCATGAAAATTTTAAAATTACGATTTAAAAAATTTAATTTCTTTCCTATTTATTGAATTATAAATTTTACGATTTTTTTTATAAATGCTATAAAGTTTAATAATCTTTTAAATGTTTTTTTAAAAATATTAATGATTTGGGAAAAAACAGTCTAAATTATATTACGCTTCAATCAATACATGTCAGAAATATCACTTTATAATCAAATATACCAAATATTTTCACATCCTCATATACGTAATATAGGGAAAATATAGTAATCGTCAAAAAATTCGAACTCGATCCTTTGACGAATCTGCACGTTTTAGACCCCGCCCCCTCCCAAAGAGGTCAAAAAACACATTTTTGGAAAATGTCCGTAATGTCTGTCCGTCTGTAATAAGGATAACTCGAAAATGCCTTGAGCTAAACGATCGAAATTTGGTATACGGCCTTTCCACCAAATTTGCAGATTTCTATCAAATTTTGAGTAAAATCTATTTCAGAGGGAATCCATCCGTCCGGCTGTTCGAATATAAGTTAACACGATAACTACAGAACGAAGAAAGCTAGATAGACAAGATTCTGTACACATATTTAAAATCTATAGTGAAGACTCCTGTCAAATTTTGAACCAAATCCAAGAACGGATGGAGTGTCTGTCGATCTGTACTTTCAGAAATTAGTAAACGCGATCAATCAAAAAAGCACCAACTCAAATATATCAAATTTGGTATGAAAATTTGCGACTACAAGTGCAGTTTTATGTCAAATTTTTATTTCAAACGGTAGAGAAAAACGTGTCTAAAACACAAATTCGATTTCTAGGTATTATTAACGCATGCCAGGGATAAATCGCCAAAAAACTCGAAGATGACACTATAAATTCAATAAAAATGCTAAATTCACTCCAAAAGGTAACATTTCGTAACTATTATACGCCGGTGCATTGTAAGGCGTTCTTTGGCATGAAAAATTTATTAGAGTATGCAAAAGATTATTAGAGTATGGCTTATAACAGTTTTCTTTATTAAGCAGATTTATATTATAACAAACTTCTAATTAAATTAACGAAATTAATAAGTAATACAATAAACTTTGAAAATTCACTATAAACAGGTTGAATGTCGCAGGAATTTGACGTCGCTATGTGTTTTGTCACTAAGCGATACATATAACTTTGAAATATTATCTACAACAAATAAGATAAGGTGTATAATCATTGAAAGCAACTAGGAAGAACTGACTGCAAAAAACTATATTGAAAGAATCGTGGCAGATTGTAAAAACTGTATTGATTCGCTATTTCTTTGTCTGGAATGCTTCAATTTGGTACATCGAAACGTAAGCGAATTATAAACCTATATTTTATGTATAAATAGAACTATTTTTATATATTTTATACTTCATTTCTTCGGACCATTTTAGTACTGATGTTAATAAAGAAAAAGTTATGTATTGATATTTGTTTGAATTATGCATTTCTAGAAACCTTGGCTCGCAGATTATGAGTAGTCCTCAATGTATCGCAACAAAGTTGAACGCCAGGCACCAGTGCGCTAACCTAATCACTTACGAATAGCAGATAGTATAGTAAGAAAAAAAAATGAAGCAATTATTTGCGTTATTTCTCTGCACTCAGGTATTTTTACTATTATTTATATTAACTTAAATACTTGGAAGTGTTTACATTTAATGATCAATTATCCTTTAGAGTTTGAGTTTACATTTTGAAATTAAATTCGAAAAATTATAAAATGCAATATCTCAATTTAATCTATGACGCACGAAGTGATTTTTAATTTGCTCAATTTCATGAAAATACGGTCAGCGATTCGTGATGTGTTTTTGCTACACGGTCATTAAATACGAATAAGAAAAAAAAAGACGCAATTTTTACATGAAATTATATGGTAGTAAAATTAAAACCATTCAAGTAGAACGACTCGTGAGTAAAAAGATTCAGTCGAGCAAGGCAATGAATAAATAAAATTTGCATCATCCTTTTAAAATTCATTAAATTATTTATTATTTCTAGTTTTGTGAATTCAGCGTACCACAATTAAAGGATTCTTAAGTTCCTTTTTCTTATTTTTCTTTTAAAAGAAACTAATTTAATTAATAACTTGTATACATAATGTAAATGAGTTTAGCCTAATTTACAATTTAAATAAATTTCTTTTAAATAAATTACTTTATCCACACATTTAAATTACTAGAGCAATGATGTAGTTATAAGGTGTTAACATCACGGTAAAGAGATTTTTTTTTGTCTCTGTATAATTTGAACATAAAATTTTATGAAGACCCCAAATCGGCGAGATTTCTAAGCATTTATTCATCGGAAACTTTGAATCTGGCCAATATTTAAAAATGAGATACAGCAATCCTTTCTCGAATTTTAATTGCTCCAAACACATGGCTTTCCATATCATAAATCTGAACACTTAAGTAATATCAAACACATATCGCATTGTAAAAACATGTATAGCTATTTGATGAAATAGATTTTCATAATTTAAATTATAAATATGGATATATAATTGATGATTATTTGAACTTAGATGATAAAAAAAACTTGCATAAAGAGGAATTTTTAAAATATATATATTATATATTAATATTAAATTTTACTTCATTGGAACAATTTCTCCCATTCAGAAAATAATTATACTAAAGAATTTTCTAAATAAAAAAATCAGCATTAAAGAAGATATTATGTGATACCTGAAATAAAGTGACTATTTTATGTCAAATATGCACGTTATAACGCGATTTTCTATAAAACAAATAAAGCCGTTGACTCATTTTCCAGACAGCTGTGGATTAGCTTGCACCTGGCATTTGCGAATGATTATTTAAAAATGTCAGAATTAATTCAAACTGTTTATTCTAGGGGAAATTTTCAATTAGGCTAAATATTTTAGAATAACAATTCGAAATTTAAAAAAAAACTCTTGAATTCTGACAAACAAATATTTTTTCTACTATTTTAAATGGAAAATAAGAAAATACGAATAGTAAATTGAAAATAACGAAATTTTAAATACAGAAAATAACCTTTTTTCAAAAGATAAACTCAATATTTAAACGTGTTAAAGCATCTGATCTATAATAAGCATTTGTATAAGAAAAATACACATAATCAGAATGACAACTTATATTTTCTTAAGCGAGAAATACTATATACATTCGAATAATAAAGAGAAAAAAAAATTAAAAGACTTCACGATGAATATTTTCAACGTTTAACCAAAACCAGAATAAATATTTTCACTCTAAATTATATTTTCATATGTAAATCTTGGATTGAAGCGAATTTTACGTTAGCTAAAATTTACTTTTGTCTATCCACAAGAAAAAGAAATCGCAACTTGAAATAGTTTTCACAAATATATTAACAAAAGGAAATTAGTAACGAAAGAAAATACCCAAAAGCTTTAAATATATAACTAAGAAAAATAATTTCGACTACAATCGATATCGATTTATAATTATTTCAATTATAAGATAATAATATAAAAAGAAAATCGAAGTACAGAACTTTATATTTCGTATTCTTTAGCTATGAGGCAAAGGTCAAAAAGGTTTAAATTTAACTAAAGCTGAGAAAATATGTATAGTTCTCAGACATTTTATAGTTATAAGATTTAGCTCTATTTACTGAAAAATATGTGTTAAATATACAAACACATTGATTTAAGGTTATATTTATAATTATAGACAATGATATTGGATTAATTCTGTAGAAAAATATTTTTTGCCCATTTCTTATCTTACATCCTCATTTATATTTCTAAAAAAGAATGTATAGTTTTCAAATTTATATACAAATGTTTTTGGCGAAATTGATATTATAAATAATCGTACAGAAAGTGGAATTAATCTGTTAAAGGTAGCATAAGCATATTTTATTTCTGGCTAATAGAAGAAGGGTTATGATACATTTATTGTTATTGGAAAGAGAATATCTATATAGGAATGGCAACAGCTAAGTGTTTTGGAATTTAAAAAAATTGCGGAATGTAAATTATGATGTGTACGTTTAAATTAATGCCGGGTTTATACTCGGCCAGTAGCAGTGCATGCGTACTCGACGGGACAACAACATGCCGTTGTATTATATATACATATATTTTCTTTTACTGCGCATGCGTTTATAGAATTTGGCAATTTTTTTTTTGATGTGAAAAAAATTGATCACTTATCACAGATTAATCCCGATATTTTTTAGCTCTTTCTTCTTTTTGATACGAGGTTGTGTTTTTTTCCCATTTTATTTGTCATTTACTTTCTATGACAGGTTTCCAACTTTAGGTATGTTGAGCTTTTTTATTTTACCTTGTTTCTTTGTGTAAATATCCGTCATTTTAATGAAACGCAGTGAAAAAGAAAAATTCAGGGACGCCAAAACGGCAATTTATAGCCAAGTATGGAATGCCTGAATCTTATGAAATTGTGGCAAACATAAATCAATTCCTTTCTGTGCATGCGCTACCTGCTGGCCGTCTTATAACTGGCCGAGTGTAAACTCAGCATAAGTATGCTTATTTCTTGTTTATTATTAAATTAGTTTATTAATTTCTTTTTCTAAAAATGTCTCATAAATGACTGAATAATATAGCTTACGACACAAGGAGGCAAAAGTAATTCACATTTAATTTTCTATATTATCAAGAACAATATATTAACGCAGGACAAATATACAAAATTTAAAAAAATGATTGCTCAAGGCGGAAGGCATTTAAGATCTTGCAAACCTGTCAACTGATAGTGTTAAAAATCACGCTGCTAGAAAATATACGCAGCGTGAAACAATATCATAATAAAGAGTGATGCTTCAGAATTAAAGAAATGCATTTCCTCTTATTAAGCTTTGTCACAATTTTGTGTCGCTTACGTCAGAGGAGTATTAAAACAAATTGGAACTGTCATCGTGGAAAATGCGGACCGCTCGCCGAGTGACGCGGTGTTATTGTGACACCACATTTATGACAAATAGCAGTGGGTGAAATTTTTTTTCAAGTTGTATATGGAATGGATGTAAAACAAATGACAATAATGGGATGGGCAATTCTTTTCTCTTTTTGGAAAAAGGGGATACTACTAAATTAGACTGTTGAAAAACTGCTAGTAATTTCAATTCATTCACACACTTAGCTGGATTACTGTTTTTGTGGATGACGAGAACGACACCTGAGCTAGCACCCTCCTCTCACACCACACGAGTGGGAGGACGTTTGGCCCCAACGGATTTAGTGCGCACCAGACCAGCTTACATGATGGTTCTTCGATGATATCAGGTCTCGACCCTGAAACCCTCCGAGCCTGTTGGTAAGTCGTGGCCTTACACTACCCCACCGCGGCCAACACTTTACCAAACTATGCAAAGAATTTTCATAAACAAAAAAGCAGATAGTAAAACATTCGAACATAAGGAATATTCTACTTGTAGGATAAATAACTTTTCCACATCGAATATTTATCATTTGGCGAACAGATCATAAATACGCCATTTAACAATAAAAAAAGTCAAACATATAGAAATAGAACTAATAAAAAATGATAAAATCACTTAAAGAATGATATGATGTTTACAAATTTAATTATATTAAAATAATGATAATCATACTTGAAAGTAAGTCAGGAAATATATATGTAATGATGGCCATTAAACAAGAAATTTAAATGATTACTATGAGTAAGCGGAAGTATAAATACACTAGAAACTTACAGAAAAATTGAATATCCGATTTCATATATTTTTACTCAAATATCATTCTAAAACAATTTGCCATCATTTTCTCTTTCATACTTAAGAATTTCAAATATTTCAGATGGTTAAAAATAGTTAAACAATAGAAGATAATAAACTATTCTAACAAATAACCCATTATTAGTTAGAAAAAGAATTGTACGCAACAACCTATTTGTAAAATTTCGGTAAAAAAAATACGAAGTGTCTCCAAGATGAGCCATCTTAAAAATAGATGGTACAAGGAAAGGCAATTTAATTTTCTTGAAAAGCTTTTAAATTACAAAATTACAGCAATATCTTTGTCTCTCTATGAATAGCTAATTCATATGCCAGTCTGCAAAGAATTGTTAATGCAAAAGTGTAAGTTATATTTTAAAAATGTTATCGGGAAATAAAATTCACAATGAAAGTTGACTCGACTATTGTTGTGATTTCAGAGTGAAATAAAATCCCTCGTCATCCAGGCGTGTTTCTATGTTGTTCGTGACTGCACGAATTACTCAAGAATTTTGTTTACAATCGTATCATGAAAGCTGCAACTTTGACGGAAGGTTGCTTCTCCAGACATGGAGGCTTTTCCATTATCTGCTGTAGACATCTATACTGAATGAGCGAGATGGACTGCAGAATTCAATACTTCAGGAAAAAATGGAATAAAAATTAAAAGCTCAAATAATTATTCAAATTTTATGTAAAATAAGTCGGGATTTTGTAGACGATATTAGAAATATTTTTTCGCATAAATAATATCGTTTTCAACTCATCTGAAACTACAACTGTTGCGTTAATAAAAAATATCTTATGAAAATGGCAATAAAAAAAATGAGAATTTTTGTTTAGAATTATTTAAAATTAAAGTCAACCAATGAAAATAAGATGCTTAAATAAGCGAGTGTTATTTTGAAAAGTTAAGATACCAGTAACGCAAAATTTAAAATTATTCTAACTCAGTACTCATTTTTATACATTTTTCATTCGTCTTATGATCTTGTAGACTTGAATGATTTAAAATTTATAAGACATCCGTAATTTTTTTTTACCTTTAATTTTTCTTCTCGTAAATTAGATCTTAAAGCGAAAGCATTTCCCTATCTGAATTTTATGTATGAAGGCCGTATATATACACAACAGATCATTAAAAAAAGGACAGTTTAATGTACAAAAATACTAGTATTTTCAAATATTAAACTATCAAAATTAAATAGCCAATCAAAAGAATAACCTGTGAATATGATTTTTCTTGTTCAGATGAAAAGATGAGCTTTTGATAACAAATTGCAATTTGTTTTCGAATTTGTGTAATTTCGAATTTGTGTAAAAACAATTTGTTTTCGAATTTGTGTAAAAACAATTTGTTTTCGAATTTGTGTAAAAACAATTTGTTTTCGAATTTGTGTAAAAACAATTTGTTTTCGAATTTGTGTAAAAACAATTTGTTTTCGAATTTGTGTAAAAACAATTTGTTTTCGAATTTGTGTAAAAACAATTTGTATTCGAATTTGTGTAAAAACAATTTGTATTCGAATGTATAAAAAGTATAAGTTATGATTTTAGATCGTATTATGAAAGATTGAATAAGTATTGGTCGAAGCTGAACCATTATTTATACGTGGCTACACATGACAGCCATTTTTTATTGAGCTTCTGCTAGCGATTTATATTAAAATAAACGAAAAAAATAGAAACCTAATTTGTATAAGGCTATATAATAATCCGACATTTTTATATACGCAACTGATTTAGAAGCCTAGTTTTCTCCTTGAATTCTTACGAAATGCAGTATCTCCAATAAACCTCGAAATTTTTAGTGCAAAAAACACATTCAATCACGTTTCTCAAAAAAAATGTATCCTTACGATATCGCATAATCATAAAAACGAAGCAAAATACCTACATCTATATTCAGTTTCGACACAGATTTCTGTATCTTACAATTTAAGAATCCTTTTTCCGCCTTCTCATATCTGCCTACATGCAAAGATTTTCCTGTTTTCAAAAATACCGCTATGTAATCTGTGTTAATCTATAAATCACGTGTATCTATATATAAAATTTTACTCACATCACTGATTTTAATGGGAATCAGATTTAAATATCAAACTATATTTTAAATCGAATATTTGGGTCAAGAGCAGGAGCTTCCCAGACAAATAGCCCGGCTCACCGTATACATTTTTCCCCAATTCATTTTTCCGCGTTTATCAGTTGATCATTTATTGCTCGGGGCACAGGAGGATTGTCATGAGCGGCATGCATCAACGGATTTGGGGAATGGAACACTCCAGTCAAGAGCACAGAGGATGGGTGGGTTTCCTTTTACGCCAAGCGATATTGTTCACTTTCGAACGTGATATATCGACTGATACTGTTGCATGCTGGAAAACGCAGGATTTAAAACGAATCGGTAAAGCTTTGAGCTATTTTTTTTCGCAGATCACATGCAGAGTAACATTCTTTTTGGTTCTTTTTTAAGATGTTCGACAAGACAATCTTGTGTCTGAACTAGTTTCTCTATTGAAATGGCAAACATTCATCCATCAGTTTTCTGCCAGAAGAATAAATTGAAAGAATAGAATGGTTTTTCTTTTTCCGTTCTGGCATAAATTCATAATATGATGTGTTTTATTTTAAACTTTGTCGTACTGTAACTTGAATGGATTATACTTTTAGAACAGTGCCTCTGCCATTTGACAGATTTGGTATAAAATATGACATTATGATCTCTGCAGCAAAATTGTAAATCAAACAATCAACACGATTGTGGATTTCACCCCCCCCCCCCTCCCCAATGATCCACATTAACAATTCAAAAGATAAAATCATATACTAAATTTGTTTCCTTTAGCTTGCCATATTTCTGTATACCTACATTCACATTCGTATGGACGAATGAACAGAAATTTTCCTCAGATAAATGTTATCTATTGCTGATAATTTCTTTAATAATTAACCAAGATTTGAAAGAGATATATATAGTTCGTACGTAAAACCCACATATCAACATTCACATATATCAATCTAATTTGTTGCAATCAAATGCAATCAATTACATTTGCCAACCTATATAAACTCAAAAAATTGTGTTTTAGATTTGAGGGAGGTCCAAAATGTGAAGTTTTGTCCAATTTCATGGTCATTTTCTGAAAATTATTTCTCATTCGTTTAAAAGATAATTTTCTTCCATCGCATATAATAGAGATAAACACAGAGAGGGGAATAAATATTGCTGATTCTTCAATTAACTTACAATGATATTTAAATTGTTAGATTGAATTGTTATTTTAAAGCTTAGGAGATGTACAGAAAATCTACATGTAATTCTAAACAATCATCCTATGAAATTGGCACTTTTCAATTGATCTGTAAATTTGCAGGATATCAGTTGAAAAGATTCATCCAATTTCGTGGTTCTGTAAATTTCAATATTTCAACAATGATAACCTTCATAGTATTGGTACGGACAAACTGTGTATATTACTTTTATTGAATGTAATAGACTCGAACCGAGATTCCAGTAATAAAACTGATGACTAACAGGAATATAATAGAAAAATTAAAATCGTTCAATAAAATTTTACATGGATGATATTCGAAATAGAATTAAAACAGGAAGTTGGAAGAGCATCGAAAATATAAACATCTATTTGAAATAATCTGCGCTAGTTAGTTCAAATATTTTCAAACGGATGTCTTATATTAGGTGCTTCCATGTATTTTAATCAGCGACATCTATTGGTAAATATGCGAAGTAACTATATAAACGACAATGGTTTTAGGTTTTGCCAATTTACTATTACTTTGTTATCCTTTTACATTTCGTATTGAGTTATTCACTGTATAAACCCTCCAATCATGGAACACTCCAAATTGCATTTTCGACATTCATTGCTTTTTTTTGTTTGATATGAAGAAATCTGCTGCCGAAGCCCATCAGACACTTTTAGAAACTTATGGTGATGCTACTCCGTCACATGCCAATCGTCGGTTTTAATTCAACAATTTAAGAGTGGCGATTTCGATGTTAATTGCAAGGAATGACCTGGAAGATCAAGAAAATTCGAAGACAATCATTTGCAAGACTTATTGGACGAAAATGGGAAAAGTTGTAGAAAATGATGCAAAATATTTTTATTGATATTTATATTGTACCAATTTGTCTCAATAAATGTCTTTTTTAATTGAAAAAAATGGTCAAAATACATGCAAATTCCAAATAGAAAGTCTTTGTAATATTTTTTCTAAAATGGAGGTTAAGGATATAAGACCAATAAAAAAGCATATGATGAATATTTCCGTCAGAAATACAAAATAAGTTATGAAATTCTTGCCTCTCAGACATGATCGAGACAGAATGCACTCGATTTACGGCTTCATTATCCACCAAAGAGCAATCCGAAGATTCACATTTACGATGCATAAAAATAAAAAAACCGTAAATTTACAACACATAAAGTTCCGCCGAACAAATTTAAGACCGGATTTAAATTTCAAATCTTTTGATGATGACCTAAGAAAGACGTGGAAATTTCGATTCAGAAGACAGACACCTCGCACTGCGAAATCGATAAAAGCGTGAATATCATTACATTTTTCAAAATTTAAAACGCATGCGTTAAAAAAAAGTGAGGCTGGAAGAGGAAATCATTATCCAAACTTAAGCAGACACGTTCTCGAATAAGCCTTAATTACACCCCAAGTTTCGAAATCGAAACATTAATGCGTTTATGCTCAAATATCGCCCTTTAATACTTGGGCAATAAATGTGGGAGCAATTTATATCCTTTTATAATATTCCATTCCCCATTTTTCAAAGGCCGGGTCCGTGCTGGAACGTGGGTGGGTAGCACAGGGAGGGGAGCGAAATGGATTAGGAGCATCCCATCTCTACCAGCTGTTCCAAAAGCGAGGGACTTTCGCGGAGAAGTGACTTAGAGCGGCCAGAAATTAGAAAGCACGTCTTTTAGAGATTATAGAAAAACTCCAGATGCGTTTGGACTGAGAAGACATTTATAGAAAGATTACAGAGTGTCTACTGCTTAATGTACCAGATGGAGATTAAATAACAATTTAATGTGCAAATCTGGACCAGAATGGCAGTTGAAATGCTGCTTTTGATATTATCACTTGTAATGAATGTGTAGGATTATTTCTTTAATAAACAAAGTTCTGTCATGGAAATTTATTTAATATTAACATTAAGAATATTAAGAGGAATATAACAGTTGAAGAATATTTACAATAAGAATATTAACAGGGATATAACAGTTGAAGAATATTTACATTAAGAATATTAACAGGGATATAACAGTTGAAGAATATTTACATTAAGAATATTAACAGGAATATAACAGTTGAAGAATATTTACATTAAGAATATTAACAGGAATATAACAGTTGAAGACTATTTACATTAAGAATATTAACAGGGATATAACAATTTAAACATATTAATATTAACAGTAATGTAACAGTTTAAGAATATTAGCAGTAATAACGAACATTTATAGGAATGAGCCTTTAAAATATTTCAAACGTGAAATCTCATACATGATTCCGTAAAAAAAAAAAAAAAAAAAAATGTATTTGCTTTTGTTTCCAGAAAAAAATTAATTTAATTCTTGCAGTGTGAAATATATAGCGTTAAAATATCACTGACACTGAAAGAATAAATGATGATGAATAGATCTAAGCACAAAAAGCTTTCCAACAGATGGAAAGAACCAAACTGGCACATTGCCATACATATTTTAGGCATAAAGGAAGTTCCCAGAATAAACGATGTAAAAAATGTAAATACTTGTCTTACATTTAGCGAGCCAAATTAGTTATTAGAATTTCCAAAATTTAAAGACGATTTAAAAAAGTTACGTAAATATTCGAACTGGCTAAAAGCTACTAAAAAAGATTGAGGAAGAAATGAATTAAAGATTATTAGGTAGATAATTTTTACTCTAATAAGAAATTTTGCACAAATATTCTATATACGATTAAAAACTGAAAATTTAAATTTAAGATATTCTAAAAATGTTACCAACTTTGTAAATGGATACTATATAAACTAAGTCAAAACATTTAAATATAGCATGGCATTTTTGCATCTACAAAAATGAATATTTCTTTATCGTAATTTGTGAGAAATGTATTTGTGATTCATAAATTACCTTTCTAGTTACAATTCCCTGATCTTATTCCACAGCCGCCGAAAACTCAGAAAATTTATGAATGCATGAACATAGAAGATTATAGATTCCCTGTATATGTCCTTGAAACTTATCAAGATTAGTGTATAGAGCATGAAATTCATTAAAATTAGTATCTAAAACTGACGCTCTCTAATCTTATTTGAAAAGGCAGCTTAATGTTTAAGAAAATGAAAAATTCGACTCTTCTACGATACCAACAAGTGCTTTTATCAAAAAACAAATTTACACATTTGTACATTTTTTTTCTTCTTCATTTACACATTTGTACATTTTTTTTCTTCTTCATTTACACATTTGGACATTTTTTTTCTTCTTCATTTACACATTTGGACATTTTTTTTCTTCTTCATTTACACATTTGGACATTTTTTTTCTTCTTCATTTACACATTTGGACATTTTTTTTCTTCTTCATTTACACATTTGGACATTTTTTTTCTTCTTCATTTACACATTTGGACATTTTTTTTTCTTCATTTACACATTTGGACATTTTTTTTTTTCTTCATTTACACATTTGGACATTTTTTTTCTTCATTTACACATTTGGACATTTTTTTCCTTCATTTACACATTTGGACATTTTTTTTTCTTCATTTACACATTTGGACATTTTTTTTTTCTTCATTTACACATTTGGACATTTTTTTTTTCTTCGTTTACACATTTGGACATTTTTTTTTCTTCATTTACACATTTGTACATTTTTTTTCTTCTTCATTTACACATTTGTACATTTTTTTTTCTTCATTTACACATTTGTACATTTTTTTTTCTTCATTTACACATTTGTACATTTTTTTTTCTTCATTTACACCTTTGTACATTTTTTTTCCTTCATTTACACATTTGTGCATTTTATAGTATAATAAATTTTGCAATATATTTGTACATTTTTCATATGTCTACATTTTTACTTTTACACATTTGTGAGTGAGTGAGTGTTTGAGGTTTTATGGCGCAAAAACCAATTTTGGTTATGCTGCGCCAATCAAATGGTATTTACACATTTGTACATGTTCTTTTTCTTCATATTTCTAAATCTTTCCTTTTTTTTTGTACTGTTAAATATTCTAGAATTCATCTAAGTTTGATAAGATTTTGATTTGTTAAATAACAAAGACATTATGACCTTTTTTCCAAACCCTGCCTAAATAAGTATGGCATTCTAGAAATTATATATCATGCCTAGGAAAAATGCATAATTCCTATATTTTATACTTTGTCTAAAAACGTTTGACATTCTATATAATACCGGTGATTCATGTGTCGTCAGTAAACAAAATTTTCCAATAAATGCTCGAATGTCGAATTTATTCCTACCTTTTCATTGTTCTTAAATCGGTTGTCTTATTCTTAATTTCAAATTATATTATTCAGAAAATAATCTTTGATCCGATCTTTTCATAAGAACTTGAACCTCCGACGGAGCAAGACTAATTATTTAAAGATAACCATTGAGCTATTGAAGAAACCCCTCCCAATCTCTTTGCTAATTCCAGATATTTGTCATTTGAAAGTGGCAACACATCTGAAAATATCAATCGCAGGAAATGTATCATGACGATGCTTGACACACCGTTATCATGCATGAATGGGTTTTCTGAAGTTGGAAGAGGAGAATATCAAAACGGTTCAAAGATTAATGACCTCTCCCCTGAGAATAAAATAATCCGATGCATACAAATTGCGAAGTGCGCCAAACGATTTTGCTAATACTTGAGCAATTCTGCTGAAAGCAGACAAACGGAATTTAATGAACCGGAAATTAAAATGAAGAGTCGAAATGAAAATAGTGGATTGGTAAGGATTCATTTTTTAACTGCAAAAAGTTCTTTTAAACAATATTTCCAGATATTTTTGATATGCATATATAATTCATTAATATAATAAATTAAACAAACTAAACCAGCTGTGCAGAATTCAACATAAAACTATAAAATTAAACAAATTCATCATAATTAAATTAAACATAATTTATTAGAAAGCAATATAAATTTTTAAAAAATCATAGAAAACAGAAATGAAATTTAGATAGAAATTAAACGATTATGAAGCGTTATATCAAAGTTTACTTTCATACATTATTTTATTAAAATAGAAATATAAATTCTATTTCGCATAAAAATGATTTTACGGGGTCATTTACAACGGTTAAGATATCTTATATTTTCCATCAGAACTTTAAATTAGGAAATAATTAAAATCATTGTGTAACTGTTGTTATTCAGATTATTGAAAACGAATATTTGTTGTCACTGTTGTTATTCAGATTATTGAAAACGAATATTTGTTGTCACTGTTATTCAGATTATTGAAAACGAATATTTGTTGTCACTGTTGTTATTCAGATTATTGAAAACGAATATTTGTTGTCACTGTTGTTATTCAGATTATTGAAAACGAATATTTGTTGTCACTGTTGTTATTCAGATTATTGAAAACGAATATTTTTTGTCACCTGTTATTATTCAGATTATTGAAAACGAATATTTGTTGTCACCTGTTATTATTCAGATTATTGAAAACGAATATTTGTTGTCACCTGTTATTATTCAGATTATTGAAAACGAATATTTGTTGTCACCTGTTATTATTCAGATTATTGAAAACGAATATTTGTTGTCACCTGTTATTCAGATTATTGAAAACGAATATTTGTTGTCACCTGTTGTTATTCAGATTGAAAACGAATATTTGTTGTCACCTGTTGTTATTCAGATTATTGAAAACGAATATTTGCTGTCACTGTTTTTATTCAGATTATTGGAAACAAATCATCTAATCTGATCATAGAAATGGAGTTCATAGAGATAAATATAGACAGAGAAAAATGTAAAAATTTTTAATAAAAGGAAATTTAAAATTTAGCAGTAAATTAATTTTAGTATTTTCATAATAAAAAAATTGGGAAATTCAGAAATGATATTCTAGTTAAAAGTCCATAATTTTTTTTTTTAAATTTTCAATCTTAACTTATGAAATGTTAAATTGGAACACATTAGAAAGAGGATTCAAGATGAAATCAACAATAACCTTTGCCAGTTTTTTTCTGCTATTAAAATACAGTCACAGTTGGATTGGCTTCATTTGAAGGTGTTGCATCTTGATTAAATAAAATTTTATGAAGCACTCGGAATATTCACAAAACCAAAATCAGTTTCTAAAATTCAAGTTAACATTTGGTTACTAAATGATTTGGGAATTTTAAACTCAATGTCCAACATTTTTTATGAAAGAAAAAAAGAACATTTGGTATCATCTTGTCTTCTGACGGTACTAGAAGATACGGTTACCATCCAATTAGCTATATCACTGTCTATAGGTCACTTTTCCCCAATATCCGCAATCCTCCCATGGCTGAGCAATTTGGAATATAGATTTTTTTCCCCGGAAAGAAATCAAATTATGACATCGCTTTTAATCGCCATCATTAAGCGTATGTCATAAAAGGAGGAGGAATTCCCTCTCAGCCACCCCACCAATGGGGTTTCCTCCCCAGCCTCCCACATCAACCACCTAATGAGGCATTTTATCAACCGCAAGCGATCAGTATATACTTCCCCATTCCACTTTACTTTCTGCAATAGTAGAAGTGTAAGGATGCACTAGTAATTAACGCGTTTTTCGTTCCTTTCGAACTGTCAAATATGGAATGTCAATATAACGACAATGTATTTTGGAATGTGAAATGTATGGAGAAAAAAAAAAAAAAAGGACGTAATGAATTTCGTTCTTCTCTGCATACTCAACCATGATGAAGTAATTTATGCATCATAATGAAGACCACTCAGAATCATAATTCATGAAATTAGCATGCTTTAATTAGTACCTAAAATAATGCTTCATCCATAACAAAAACTAATTTTATTTCTGTTTTTATTTCTATTGTTTAAAGAATAAGTACATTTTCCGAGTTCTAGATTGAATATTATTTTACTTTGGTAATGACAGGAAAGAGGTCTCAAATTTTTATCGAATGCTTTAATTATAAAAAAAAATTACAATGCAGACTATGCCCCAAGTATTTTAAGGAAGAGGCTTCACCTGATTACATTCTTAGTTGTCTGGGTTCCTCTAAGATCGTATTGATAATCCATTGTTAATTTTGGACTTCTTCAGAGTGCACGATTTCATTGACTTGATATAGCTCTGCTGTTTTGGGGGATATACAGCAACAATATAACATTTAAATTGTATACAGTGTGGTCATAAAGTTCTATCTTTGATTTAAAAAAATCGAACTATTTAATATAAAATTTTTTCTACGATACAATCGTGTTCTTAACTTTTATTTCAATCCTACATATAGCGCAACTAATGCAGATATAGAAATTTTAATTCGATTATCAAAATGGCGTCACTGATGGAAAAAGTTCAATCCGTTCCTTGGTTCCATGAATTCGAATCTGCTAAGTCAGCTTCCAAGTCAGGTTCGGGGTTGTATAAGGACAATGTTAATGTATGTTGTTGATGCATTCGAAGTTCAGATCATATTGCCGCATCTTGTGTGACTACCGATGCAGACGAGAATTGGAATATTGCCTTGTTATTTTTCGAGCCACCAATGATTATCCCATTGAAATTTACTGATACAACTGATTTCATTACAAACTTTATAAACATCTTTACAACTTCATAACAGTTTTACTATGCACCAAATAATTTTGTAATAATTCTTTCTAATCAAGGAAAAACTTTATGTGCACTCTGTATTATCTTGGTATAAGTAATGAAGATATATTCAATGAATAACTAGAAAACGAAAAATTCATACTATTTTCCAGAATGTTTAGATTATTTTATGCGAAAAATACCTCGATATTTTTGCAGTCCATATACTTAATAATTTAGATGCAAATTGGCTAATTCCAGTGATGGAAGTAGCCATATTATTCTGATTTCAAGGTTTGCGAAAGAAACACAGCAGCACTTTTAAAACATTTAGCTTGGTTGTCAAATAATTAGTAAATAATAGAAACTCTTTGAACTAAAAATATTAAAATTGCAATATGTGTTGAAAAAAACTATTAAAATCATTAATTAAAATTAATTAATTAATGATTAATATTCCAGTTTATAAATCTTTATATTGCATTCTATTCAGAAAGTTTTACAAAATCTATATATGTATAAAGTTTATTATCTTCCATACCAACAAAAAAAATTATATTTGAAATAACTAATAATTATGATTAATTTTTCATTATTTTATTTACTTTAGTAAGTTTTTTCTTGATATAAAAATTAAAATATTTTTACACAGTTACTAAAGTAAAACTAAATTAAATTATTAACATTGCTATAAATGTGATGAAATGCGAGACTAAATTGATTAATGATTAAAAGAGGTTCCACATAATGTGTACTACCTAGAGATGCAAAAGCGTGACTTCTCAAATGCTTCTTGCAGAGTAATGAAGCAAGAGTCATTTACGTTTATTACGATTAGTTTGTAATAAATATGATCAGACAATGTTTTATTCGGATATCCATTTTCAACTATAATTAGAATTTCGATTACAATTCACCAACCACGTCGCGTGCCGTTGAATCGATACATCTCTTAGATCCATCAAAGTTTGTACAAAAAGAATAGTTAAAATAACATTCCTCAGAGAACAAACTACAGATTTTTCAAACTGATCAATAAGAAACCTTTGGCTCATTTGCATAAATATCCAAAGTTAATTTCAGCCAGAATGGCGAGGGAAAAACTCGCACCGATAAAACATGCGCATACATTCTTTCGCCAAATGGCTAAGAGAATATGCAGACCCCCTAGAGATCTAGCGGCTAGCCCAGATTTAATTTCGCAATCAGAGAACGTATCGAACAGTCTCGTTGTCATGGCAACAGAAAGGATTTCAATTCCTGTGCTCGATTGCATAAGCCGAGAGCTGGATGGAATATCACGTTGGTCCTTTATCTAAATATGCTTTTCCGAACGGTTCTGTTGGTGTAATACACAGTAAGTAAATGATATACATAGACTGCTTGATATACTGAATAGATTTGGGTTTTATAGACTGAATAAATTTATTGAAGAATGTACTTTGAATGTGAAGGCAATACAGATATTTTTACAGAAAGCCCTGCTTTGCTGCTAAACCAAACAAAGTTTACAACATGAATTATGAAGGATTTATTACAATTTAATTGCAAAAACAATTAAAAATATTAATATGCATCTAAAAAATGAATAAATTCTCACTGATAAATGAATCTGTCCTTTGAGATTTCTTGAACCTATAAGTTCAGGTCACAAACTAGAAACCAAGGATTTTTTTTTTTTAATTTAAGAAATGTCTGCATTAAAATAAAATGAAATTTTTAAATGACCCTTTTTTATAAAATACGAGAATATATTAATTTCTGCAAAAAGTAAAATGCTTTCTGCTATTTAGATAGCATTCAAATATTGCATGAGAATTGCGGAATGAATGTATAATATGAGAAGAAGTTTTTGTTGAGAGTAATTAAATTAAAATTGTTAAATTTAAGTGCTTCAATAATCATTATAAACGTCGTACAATGAGCATCAGAAAACCCGTTGGCTGCAAGACAATTTTGGAGAAATCGGTCGGTCATGAAATAATTTGTGATTAGCAATCAGCTTGTTAAAATAAACTTTAAACAGAAATATTTAATTTATTCACAATTTTGCATCGGATCTAAAAATATGTATTATGCATACCAGTCGAAAGTTTTCTTCTCTAAGATAGTTAAATATTGAAAAAAAAAATCACCAATAACTCAGAAATTATCTAAGAAAATTTAAAGTAAAATAAAGTATTACTTTTGCTTCCAAATAGCTTCTAAAAGAGGAAATAAACACAAATCTTATACTAAAAAATATCATCTGTTTTCACAAGATAATATCAGTAATTTAAGTCATCGCATTTATGAGTTATTGCGCTCAGACAAAATTACTTGCAAAATACAGACCGGCAGATTATCACACGTGTTATATATGGTCACATGGCTATAAATTTGTATATAATGCTTTCTTTCAAAATCTGATAAGCATATTAAGGTGCTAAATTTATGTGCCAAATTTTATCTATACAGCTTTTTGCATGTTTGCAGTAATCGATTTCACTTGTACTTGAATAGTCAGACAAATTTCCTGTAAATGAATTTTGTTCAAAACGAGAAATCTACAATCTATGGTCATAATTTCATATACAAAATTTCAGTCACTTAGCTTACAGCGTTTTTTGAGTTATCGTGTTCACAAAAAGATAATACCCAAAAGTGCATTTTTCAGATTCAGGAAGATCTGAAATGGAAATCGTCAAAATCACGAATACGAATTTTTCGACGATTTCAATATTTTCTACATATTTCGTAGCTTCTTTTACATCCAGTACACATGCGTATTGAAAGATTTTTTGAATGGCTAATATTAATTTATTTTTATATATAATTAAACTTTTTACAGATGTAAAGCCACTTTTGGCACACACCTAATCATCAATACGAGAAAGTAAAAAGTGAATACCGACTTGCATGTTTCTCAAATGAATGAGACAGTGATGTAAGGTCATAAAACCGGAAAAGAAAAGGTTTTGGAGAAAGCAGAAAATGAACATTAACTTTGATACAGTCCTCATATTGTTCATTTTCCCACTTCTTTCATGTGAAAACTAGAATGGAATAAATAGGAATCTAATCTGCAAATATTTAGGTAGAGAAAAATTTATACTAACCAAAAGAATTCGTGCTCTTTTTCTTTTTTAAAATCAAGAATTTTTTTTAAACCAAGAAAATAAAGGTTTCTTTGTTTTTTAAACCAAGAAAAGAAAGATTTTTGTTTTTTTAAACCAAGAGAAGAAAGATTTTTGTTTTTTTAAACCAAGAGAAGAAAGATTTTTGTTTTTTTAAACCAAGAGAAGAAAGATTTTTGTTTTTTTAAACCAAGAGAAGAAAGATTTTTGTTTTTTTAAACCAAGAGAAGAAAGATTTTTGTTTTTTAAACCAAGAGAAGAAAGATTTTTGTTTTTTAAACCAAGAGAAGAAAGATTTTTGTTTTTTAAACCAAGAGAAGAAAGATTTTTGTTTTTTAAACCAAGAGAAGAAAGATTTTTGTTTTTTAAACCAAGAGAAGAAAGATTTTTGTTTTTTAAACCAAGAGAAGAAAGATTTTTGTTTTTTAAACCAAGAGAAGAAAGATTTTTGTTTTTTAAACCAAGAGAAGAAAGATTTTTTTTTTTTAAACCAAGAGAAGAAATATTTCTTTAAAATCTAGAGAAGAAAGATGCTTTGGTTAAAACGATGTTGGTATATAAATATTTCTACATTTAATTTTATCCATAATGATAGTGGTAATAAAATGAGTTCATAAAATTTATAAATTAGTTGAGAAGCATTATTTTTCTAAGGAATTCTTAAATATGCATCTTATTCAAATTACATGAAATCCCAAAATTAACAAATACATGCATCATCAACAAAGCAAGAGAAATTCTGAAAATACGTCACGCCGTAACATTTTCAATATCGTAAGGACATACTTTCAAAAAGAATAAAATCAAATATGTAAATGGCATGTCATGACCTTGAAATTTTAAGAGGGAGAGAAAAATGGCATCGAGCCAACGCCCTTTTATATGAAGCACGTGGAGAAAAAAATAAGCCTCCCCCTTCTATTTTAGATTCTTTTAAGATCATTGCTGCTCGGACATTCAACTTTCTTGTGTGTTGCCAAGCGTCAAGACAAAAATTCCAATAAAGCAACTCACTTTTGAAACCGCCCTCGTGTGACGCCGCGCTCCACTGACCAATGAGAACACCTTCTTCGGAAAATATATGGATGCACTTTAATGGATTGTAACCGTCTTGGAATTTGTAAGAAAATTAGCACAACATTAACGTAATGGACTTTGATGAAGAAACCGATAAATTGGGAAAAGGCAACACAGAATGGAGGCAATCAAAGAAAATTTGTAAGTTGAATAATGGTCCAATAAACATTTGACAGCAGCAAGTTTACAAAAATTAAATTTAATATTACCAAATTTGCTTTTAATGTTTATTGGACCGTTATCCGGCAACTGGAATCTATTTTTTTATGTCATGAAATTTTAACAGGCTATATTTAATTAGCTACTGATCTGTTTTTATTACAAATTTTGCAATGTTTTTTTAAATTTATTGTCACCTTGTCGAGAAACAGCATATAATCCTCAAATTGAAGAGATAGTAAACTTTGTACAACTTAAATAGTTTATATATTTTTTATAGTTATTTTTGATTCTTTATGCGATTTACAAAAATTAAATATTTATTTTCAATGTGAGCAATTACGTAAATATTCTTTAAATCATGTCAAAGTGCATTATACATATGCATCTAATTGTAATAAGCATATAATAAACAAACTTTTTTTACTCCAGAGCATTTTGTAAGGTTATATAAATATACATTACCTGCTTACGAAGAATTTTTGATTCCAAAGAAATTGTTATTCTTACCTGAAAGAAAAAAAAAGATCTCATTAAAAATATTTAAAGGAATACATTTTATTGAATAATAAAAACTAAAGGTTTAGTTACTTTTATAAAAATCTTTTAAATTACCATGAAAATAATTCAATTTATCAGAAAAAAGGAACAATTTGAGAAATAAATATTAACTTTGTTAGAGAAAAAAAACCTGATGAGTTTTAAACTCCATGCAAGAATTTTATGTGTTGCCACAGAAACTCCCGAATTTGAATCTTAAAAAATATGAAACAAAGCTCAACTTTAAAAAAAATATTTTAGTTTTCTTATTTCTATCAAAGATTAGGTTGAGCTAAGCTAAAAAGTTGGATTGTGTTTTTAATTTTTAAAAATAAAGATTAAAAGCTGTAAATTCAATTTTGAAGTCTTTTTAAAGAAGCATTCGTTAGTTTTCCTATTATAAGATTTTAATTTATTTTCCAAAGAAAATGCCTATCTTACAATTCTCCTAGATGCGGACTCAGTCCATTTGCGGCACTGTGAGTCAAGAGTTGCATAAACTTGCAATTTTCGCTAAACATCATATTTTCTTTTAAAACCAGAGTGGATTGAATCCCTGTGCCAGATAACACTCCACAATGAATGATTCAAGTTCAAAGTTTCTATTACAGTTTTTATTTTGAAGCAATACGAGGACTATTTGAAGACTAATCTTATTATTTAAACTCTGATTGGGAGACACCAGCCGCTCCCTCCTCCCTCCTTCCAAGGCACACCCGTGGAGAACATTCTAATCCGACCGATTTAACATTTACCAGATCCGCTTACATGACAATGCTTCTGTGGATTACGATTTTAAATCTGGAACCCACCACTCCAGTGGCGGTTTTCCGTTTAGGTACTTGGTTGATGAAGAAAGTGCAATAAAATGGATTAAAAAATTTTACTAGTTTAGTTACCACAAATAAATTTCCAAAAGATATAATAGTTTATAATTCATACAATATATGAATACAATGTGCGTTTACAATAAATTATTAAAGTAATTATTAAATAACTTTAAGTATAATTAATTAATAGTCCAAAATATTATAAGTTTTCTCTAACCTAATGTTATTATATCTCACGTGATAAATCTTATTAAACAATAAATTTTAATTTTATATTTGTATGAAGTGTGTCATTTCTATATAATCTATCATAATTAAAGGTTTTTAAATGTTATTAAGAATTCTTAATTTAAAATTATGGTAACTCAAGAGTTTTATTTCACCATATTTTTATATTATACCTATATAAAAAACAAACTTTTTTGCAAACTCAAAAAAAATATTTATAAATAGATTAAGTTAAGAATGCGTTGAAATGCGAAATTCTAAAGTTATTAAAAGTGAGGTCTTGCACAGTGCACTTTTAAAGACAGCAAAATGCCTTAATCCGCCACTGTTCTGGTCACAACTCCGAGAACCTTTCCACCAAGCCACAACGATCTTCGTTGCTTATAAAATAGGAAAATTAACTCAGTTAAGCAAAAAATGCGACTTAGCCCACTGTTGTTCTCAAACACTTCTTTTGGTCTTTGTGCCTGTGCCTGTGCCTGTAGTCTCCCTGTGCGTCTATGTGTCTGTGTATTTGATATTTTTATATTAATGCATTAGTGTTTTAGCTTTTCATTTCTCTTCGATGTTTCTCCATTCTGTTTCGATTCTCTTATACCGGATCGCAAAACTAAGATGAAAATGATTGCTAAATATTACAGGCAAGGATTTAAAATGTAAATCTAAAAACAGAAGTCTTTTCCAAGCCGAAAATCTAAATAAGCCATTCTAGTCTAAAATTAAATCAAGCAGGCTCAGACTTTCCTGTACAGACATACATTAAGAAGGATGACATTCCTCTTCCGCCCCTGGATGAAGTAAAGCACGAAATGCGGCATCAGAGACGAGCTTTACAGAATAAACAAGAGGAGGATAGTAAAATTTAATCCTTCACGAAGAATAAAACCCTCAAAGAAAGAAAAATAATAAGAGACAGCCAGTAGATTATTTCTGAACATCCAACTTCACGCGATCTGGGACTCAGACAGGGAGGTTCTTGTTCACGCATTCAAGCGGTTCGTGTACATACAACAACATATAAAAAGGGTCAAGAAGGGTTTTGGAGTCAGTCACCGTGAACTTTAGAGAACAGCAAATAAAATGCAAAACTCAGAATAAACTTCACGAGGCGAAGTCTCATCACTTGTCTATTTTCAATGCAAGCCAGCCGAGGCTCCTCGATGTGGCCTTCGGCACTTGGATTCAACAATACTGGTTTTGAATCAAGCATTTATTTACTCGGTTGAGATAAATAGTACTGAATGGTCTAGAAGCTGAGTCATTCTTGAAAGTTTGAAGAAAAAAAAAAGTGTGAATATTAGGTCAGTAAATAAAGTAAAAGTTTGTATGAAAGAGTCATTGACAAAAAAAAAAAAAAAAAAAAAAGATGAAGGCGCGTGAGAAACTGACCCAGAGCATATCACAACTATAGAGAGAAGGTACAACAATAGAAATGTAAAAATCATAAAGTGGAATATGTAGGTTATCTAATTAATGATTTGCTTGTGAATCAATAATTATTATTGACAGTGTTCAGTTTCTTAAATGGTAATATATTTAGAAAATCTACAGAAAGGATGACTTTAACCCTTTGACTACCAACGGGACATATACACCCTACTTACGTAATTTTGAACCACGGTCAGATGATGAGGACGAGACCTGAGCTGACACTCCCCTATCCACACCACACCAGCGGGAGAACGTTTGGTCTGGACGAATTTAACGTGCACCAAACCACCACGACGGTCCTTCGGCGGAATCGGGCCACGAACCTAAAACCCTCCGGTTTTGAAGCCGAAACCTTACCACCAGGCTTATTCTTAAAAATTGCTAAATTTTAAAGAGTTAAGTGAATATTTTCTTTTCAAAAATGGATTCAAAATGTTTGCTTTAGAGTTGTTCATATTATGCTTTCTAAATTCTTTTTCGAGAGAAATCTAAACATTTTTAATGTATGTAACACTATTAATGAAGTTAAATAAATTCATTAAGCAATGTTTATAAATGAGATTTTTAAAATTTTACTAAAGAATTATTTGGAAACTTAATTAAAACTTTATAATATAAAAAATATTCAAAATAACAGTAACAAAAAAAAAAAAACATTCAAATCGAAACGTTCCATCGCTAAAAACCTAATTCAACCGTAAAACAAAACTTTGCGGAACCTTAAAGATAATCAACGAATTTACGCTTCATATTTGGTTCTTTAGGTTCTTTATAGAATACATGCACGCATTAGGAAATTTTATGGCACAAATAATTCTCATATTAATGATTTTTGATTATATTTTGTTTACGAGGGACAACCATCTTTCAGTTTTTAAAATAACATTAAGTATAAATTTAGAACAAATTTGTTTTGATTAGCGTTTGATTTTCCAACAAACAAACAAAAGAAAAAAATTATAAAGGTTGTGTTATCGTCTCTTATTCATCATTTTCCAATCAAAATTATTTGCTTATAAACTAATTTAATTTCAAAATTTCTTCAAATACCAACACAACGGCCAATAAAAAGATTATAAAACAGCATAATTGGCTCTGTAAAGCCGACAACATTCTGAAAAGAACATCAAAAAAGGCAATGACCTTGTTGAAATACAAAAAGCATCCAAATAAAAGCCTAGAAACTATTTCTTCACAGGATCATGGGTTTATATAAAACATCCCCCAAATTCATTCTTCTGCTTATTTATAGCTATCTCCTTCCTAATGATTCCTTTGCTACAATCCTACGAAAAAGAACTAAGGCGGTTCTACCGGTGGAGTTTAATAACAGTGTTGTGAAAGCGTAATCTTGCCCCTGCATCGGTGTTGAGTTTCGTATGGGAAAAGGCATCAGAAAATGGAATTTGTTAGTGCGGCAAAGGGCAATTTCTCACCGAGGCAATGAAGTCTGGTGGAGCTCTGTTACGAATTTTATTAATCTGTGGTATTATCCGAGATGAGGAATTTTGATTATACATAGTCAAGTCAGAATCAGTAACGAATCAGTGCGGATCTTTTTGGATGTTTACAACTTGTCAGAAAAAAAAATGATATGTTAGAATACGGTATCGGTTTTTAACCTCGGCATAAACAAAATAAAGCAACTTTTTGTAGCAAGCGATATTTAAAAGCAACTTCATCATTATTATTTCTTTTTGTAGCAAGCGATATTTAAAAGCAATTTCATTTTTTTTTGTAGCAAACTATATTTAATTTTGATAAATTTAAACTAAAGCTGAATAAATTGGGATAAAACTTCCAATGCGTAATGTGTTGTTTCATTGAATTTTATTATGTAATCTTCATGAAAAGTTTGAAAATAGCCAGCATTCCATCAAGCTTACATTAATAAACTCTCATTTCTGCAGCAAGTACTTCAAGCCTTTTATAGAATAATGAATTTGAAATTATTAAACGATTATATTCATTTCAAGCAATCAGGAATACTTTTATTTTTAAATGAACTTTTAAAAGATTAAATAAAAATATGTATCACGATATATGCTAACTGCAGAAACCTTGAAGATTTAATCATCTCTCTTCAATAACCTGCATTTTAAGATAAGGATTTCATGAATTATGCATCTTTTGATTCTGCAGATATACCAGTTCTTTTGCATATTCAAATAAATTGAATGCGACAAACAACTTGTCTTATTTTATCATAAATCTTGGCATGTGATGCAAAGCTTATAAAGGACACATTAGATTGCGATTCTTGAAGAAGTCATTATTTCATAACTATTTTTAAATTGGATTTTAAAAAATTGTAACAGAATAACAAAACCCTCTGGATAAAATATGAATGAATTAAATGAATTAATTTAATTCAAAAATATTAATTAAATGAATGGTTAATCTACATTTTCAAAAATTTTAATTCGTGTTGATATATTTATAAATTACACAAGGAAGAAACGTGTTATAAAATGATGAAATAATTTCTCAAATCTTATTAAACGGAATTTTAATGCAAGAAATAGATTTAATAGTAGTAATATTAGATTATAAAACAGTTACAAAATATTTAGTGCTTTAAATTCAATCGTGTGATGTTTCCTCTTTCTTGCATTGAATAACTGTAATTGAATGCAGTAATTTAAAATATTTAATCAGTATCAAGATATGACCAAAAATATACGTTCCATATATTAAAATATGGTTAAAACTAACGGTTTAGTTAACTTAAAAAAGGAAAATCATAAATAATCTTTCATAAAACTCGATCAATTTAATTAACTAAACAATGTTTTCATAATTTTCAAGACGGAATACACAAGACTGTTCCAGCGAGTTCAAACTGCCTTGAATTTGAAATATAAATTTCATAATACAAACCCAGTCTAAATAAATCTGGCTTGCATAAACATCAAAAGAATGTCAGACAACCACCTGAATCTAGCTTCTAACTTTAGAAAGCTTTTAGCTAAAAGATACAAGAGTCTGCCAAAAGCTTGGTTAAAAAAAGAACTTGGCTTACTAACTAGCTTAACAAAATTTACATTTCGTCATAGCTATTATAATAACAAAGAATTACTTACTCCATTAGCAAACTGTAGTTACTCAAACCCTTCAACGCCTGTCCTTAATTAAAGGTATGTCTTTATCTCAAAACTTGGAGCACTTTTAGCAACAAAAACATTCTAATTAAACAGTTAACGAACAAGTCACGCCCCAAAACACGACTTGTCAAAACTGTACATCCTAGCATGTAAAAGAATATTTTTTTTCCTTCATTTTTTTTAATCGTCTTCCCCTTATCTGAAAATAGTTCTTTGTTGAAGATATTTTAATTCCGAAACAATAAGCGATGCCCCTTAATTTGCGTTGCATGATGGGAAAAATTCAGGTGTGTGTAGCGACAATTCTTTACGCGGAAACAATTGCGAGAGGGGAGAACAATCGCTGGTTTATTGATTATGGAAATTAAGGCGCCATGCTTCGAGGCATCCCCACCTGCCTTTCTGCTACAGCTGCAGTCTATCTTTTTGGCCTCTGGGCTACAGCAAGAAGTCGAGGGGAGTTTAAATTGCTTGTTAAAAATTTGAAAGTTTGATATGTTAATTGACGAACAAGTTTCAAGGTTGCGTGGAACGACATTCTTTACAAAAGTAGTGCCGAAAGTTTTACAGGGTCGTCATATTTCAAATAACGAGGTAACGCTAATTGATATATAGAATGACAAAGTACAGGATTTCACTGTCATTTTTAAAATATGTGAAAAATAGATTATTCGTAATAAATTTTTCAAAATATTCTGGTAAACGCTGGATAGCACAAATAAATTTAACAAGAATTTTATCAGCTGAAACCCGAATGTCAGTTTTATGAGACCTCCACCATCCTCCGCCTCCTCACTCCAGATGGTTGTCCCGCTTCCACTGATTTTTGCGGCTTACTGATGCGCACGTATTTATACTAAGACATGTGTTGTTTTTCGTGTGCGTAAATAAAATGAATATATATATATATATATATATATATATATATATATATATATATATATATATATAGACAAAGAAAAAACTTATTTTTTCTTTATTCGCGCGAGACAAATTAAGAATTACTGAAACAATAATTGTTGATGTGCAATTAACTATAATGTACACTATATGATGTGCAATAATGTACATATACACAACTATGATGTGCAATAATGTACATATACACAACTATGATGTGCAATAATGTACATATACACAACTATGATGTGCAATAATGTACATATACACAACTATAATGTGCAATAATGTACATATACACAACTATAATGTGCAATAATGTACATATACACAACTATAATGTGCAATAATGTACATATACACAACTATAATGTGCAATAATGTACATATACACAACTATAATGTGCAATAATGTACATATACACAGCTATAATGTGCAATAATGTACATATACACAGCTATAATGTGCAATAATGTACATATACACAGCTATGATGTGCAGTAATGTACATATACACAGCTATGATGTGCAGTAATGTACATATACACAACTATGATGTACAATAATGTATATATACACAACTATGATGTACAATAATGTATATATACACAACTATGATGTACAATAATGTATATATACACAACTATGATGTACAATAATGTATATATACACAACTATGATGTACAATAATGTATATATACACAACTATAATGTACAATAATGTACATATACACAACTATGATGTGCAATAATGTACATATACACAACCATGATGTGCAATAATGTACATATACACAACCATGATGTGCAATAATGTACATATACACAACCATGATGTGCAATAATGTACATATACACAACCATGATGTGCAATAATGTACATATACACAACCATGATGTGCAATAATGTATATATACACAACTATGATGTGCGATATATGTACAACAATGCATATATGATGTACAATTTACTCCCTCAATAGATGGTCACTAAGCATTTCTTCAGCAATCAAAATAAGACAAATTTCCTAATTATTAACCTAGACTATTTTAAAGAATAATTTATTTAAAAAGAAAACGACCTCTAACAGTATAATATTGAGCATCTCTTTATCTCTTTATGAAATCTGTTGTTTCATACGTGCATGTATTAAGCATGTGTGTTTAAAAAATGCATCGTATTAATAATGGAAGTATAACAAATTTCAAAAAAAAATTGTAGTTGATTATGGAAAATTATTCATATTATGACTAGAATCTATGAAAATATAAATTATTTTCACGAATCAAGTTCAGTTGTGGTATTGGATATATATCCAAAACGTCTAAAGATGTTCAAAAGGTTAAAATTAAAACAAAAGGTTAAAAAAAGGTTAAATTTAAAACTAAAAGTTCAATTTGCATCTATTTACAAGCTGACTTTAGAATGACTACCTACTTTAATTTCATGCATTAATTCACTTTAAAAACAAATATAAATAATAAGACAGTTATTTTTTTAAACCAAAAAGAACGGGATCTTAAAATAAAAGCTGTCTAATTTTATGAAAAGAACAAACTTAAGCTCTTCTGTTTAGAAAAGGGATTATTCGCGATTTCACGGTCAATTATAGCAGCAAACGGAAAATTAAATTCACAGGAAAATTGCGTTTTCTTTTTACCACATTTATGAACTTTTTGAAAACAAATACATAATACTAAAATAAGGTAAACAACAAATAATATTTTCAAGCATTGAAAATAAAACAGATAATTTATAGTATGATGAAAATCGCCATTTTTATTAATTTATTTTTACAACATTTTCTAGTATTTAATCATATTCAATTCAATATATAATACAGCTAAATGGATGTAACAGAAATTTAAAGATTTATTTTTGGATTCTCTTCAATATTCGGCACTTTAAGTTTGCTTTATGATGCATTGGGAATTAAAGCTATTTGTAAAAATTCCCTCGAATATGAATTTCTAGGCATTGAATAGCAATGCGAGTCACGCAATTTATAATTTCTTTTATATTTTCAAAATACAGTACACGCCGAAGTATCCGGTTCGCGATTATCTGGCTTCCGTACTGTCCGTCCTAGTTTTTCAAAAACTAACACTAAGTTTTGACTCGTATCTAAGGGTTAACTTTTCATATTTGTGTAATCCTTTATCTTTGAAAAATAAAATCAGTTTGAGCAATTTTCTTAAGAACTATAAACCTATGATTTACGCTAATGTTTTGTTTACGTTTCCTGCATTTAAGTAAGGAATTACAAAATTTATGCTAAAATGCGAACAGTTTGCATCTTTTTAACTTACTTTTTCTGTAATAAATTCTTTAAATGTGCAGTGCAGTATATAGACATATAAAAATTACTAGCCTTCTATTAATAGACTTCTATTTTAACTCGACATGTTGCCGGCAACTGCTTTTATGATTCACCAAGCCGCTGCCGCGTTCACATTCTGCGTGGCGTGAGATAACTGGTACATTTAGTAATTAATAAGAAGTGAGAAAATACACATTATAACGGTGAATTTTGGATATAAAACTTTGTCTTCTGGTGTTAGTGGGTGATAGCCGGGAGTGCACTATAATAAACTTTTGAAGAGGCGGCATGAAATGATTACTATTTAGGAAAGTAAATTAGCCATTTGCAATTCGAAAAGTAATGAGATGCATTATTATTCATATGCGAGTATAAGGATCCTTTTTACCTCCTAGAAATCTCAAATAGTTGTAGGTTTTTATAATTCCTAAAAAATGAATGGGGAAGTTTTTCCTATTATATGTCTTCTACAATAACTATTATGCAACAAGAATGTTTAAACCAATCAGACTGGACATAAGAGTGCAAAGAGTTAGAAGTAATTTCGTAAATTATTGGTAATCCGGCTTGACCGTATTTTATACCACAAGAACAAATTTTGCTACTAATTCCCATTTTTCTTTCATTTGATCCCTTGATTGAAATGAACTATTTCAGAACTTCTTAAAAACTTTAAAAACTGTTTCGGATGGCTTGAAAAAGCATTTCATTACCAAATGGTTTTAATATAAAACGAAATGGCAACAGCATGAAGAAATGAAGGTTCGTTGAAGAAGATGCATGTCCTGTGCGATAAAAATCCGCAGCACAAAAACAATGCGCAAATCCTTAAATTGCTGTTCTTAGCGTCAAATAGTGTAGAAATTACAACGACCACTCCACGAGGGTTGTTGATAGTGATCCAGGAAGTGAGATCTCGAATCTGAAATGTCGGAATTACACGGTTTGGCAAGAGAAAAAAAAAAACTACAAATGGCTTCCTTGGGATCTGCGTTCATCCTTTACAAGATTGGAATTTTAGATTGTTCCTTGGCACTTGCGTGACGTTCGACTGCCACGGTAATAAGATATAGAAAACTAAAAAAAAGATTGTAATGCTGATTACTTCTGATTTTAAAGAATCAGACAAAAGGATGATGATCTGGGCTGTTTGGGGGAATTTTTTTAGGGGGAATAATAAAAATTAAAATTATTAGATCAATATCTTAATCTTTTGCCAAACTAGCTTATTAATAAAGGAGATTCTGTGAAAAATTCAAGAATTATTTTTTTTATAAATGACAAAAATATGGAAGTGTGCAAATTTGTGTATAAAGCATGGAAGTGTGCAAATTTGTGTATAAAGCATGGAAGTGTGCAAATTTGTGTATAAACTTCAAAAGAATTGTTTAAATGAACTTTTATAAAATTTCGTGAACTGCACTGACTGACAGTTGAAGAGATGCTACAACTCGGAACAACCACTCAAAAACAAACAGTACTACAACTTTTATGAATCACGTTTTCTGATTCATTCACAAAAGAATATAAAACCACATGAAGTGAAATATTATCCACTTTGAATACACGTGCAAAAGTCCCTTTGATTCTTCTGCTCATAAAATTTACGATGAGAATGTTCTAAAAATTTAATAAAAAATAAATAAAAAAGCAATATAAAAAGCTGATTTATTTGGAAACTTGTTTGTGAAACGGATCCAATGATATATTTCTTGCAACGTCACGGTAATATAAGAATCATAGTTCCAGATGTCATTTAAATTGTAATTAAACGCTTCTTTAAAAGAAACCGCGTATGTACTAGTTATAACATCTTAAAATATGCATACACTGAAAATATTTTGTCCAAACTTTAAATAATAAAATATTTTCTCCCAAATTTTTTTAATAACAAAAGATAATTGTCATATAAAAAAATTCAAATTGCAGTTTATTAATCTAAAGTTGTTAAAATCATGGATATAATTCAAATGTGTGAAAGAGCAAATTGAATTCATTTAGGTTCAGTGTGTGTGTGTGTGTGTGTGTGTGTGTGTGTGTGTGTGTGTGTGTGTGTGTGTGTGTGTGTGTGTGTGTGTGTGTGTGTGTGTGTTACATCGTTTATATATTTAGATATCAATTTAAAAAAACAAAAATCTAAAAAAATTAAAATGGAATAAACACGAACTAAATAAACGTTAATACACTTTAGATAACTAATAAACCCAAGCGAAACAAACCACACCACTAAATAAAAGATGTTAAATTCGACAGAATTTATTAACGAATGAATAAAAAATAAAAACACTTAATGCTTTTATACAGTAACCAGAATTACATTACCAAAAAATATATGCAACGTAAACAACCGACTGTTTTTATTATTATTAATTGATACGGATCATTTAGTGAGTTTATTTTGTGAGCATAAATACACCTCCTTATAAAAAACGTGTAAGCATTGGGAAAAATTAAAAATTATGTAAAATTTATCACTATTAAAAGAAAGAAATTCATACAAATTCTAATGATATTTTTCATCCTTTGTTAAAAATGTATGAAATATCCTTTCACAAAGACTAAAACTAATATGTTTAAAAGTGTCCCAGCTGTTTCAACTCCATATGAAAATAAAAAGCGCGAAGATAAAATATTTCAAAAGTGCATTAAATAGACGCATCTACCGATAGAAAACCTATTTAATAATACACAAGGTCTCACAGGAGCAAGCGTTTTCTATAATTATAATTCATAGTTGGAAATAGTTGTACAATCCAAAATTTGCAATCACTATGTATTTCAAATTTAACTGTACCCACGCTTAGTTAGCAACACAAATTTAATGGAACTCCATGCTATAGCTCAAAGAATTAGCATTGCAGTAATTTTAGAAAAATTCTGAATTTTTAAAAAATAATGTTCTGAAAAGTAGTTGTTTTTAAATGGTGCGTTTGGAAGATGATTGATGATTGGGGGTGATTGTTTCTGAAATATCTTCAATTTAATGCTTCTGTTAGCACACAGTCTTCACATTACATAGAAGCAGTGAATTCCAGACTAGGGCTGCTGGGCTGAGTACAGATAATTCGATTAAAAATGTATATTTGATTGCCAAATAAATAAGTTTATACAATTTGCATTTACTATCCATTATAAAATATTAGACTAAAAATAACACTGCGCCAATTATAATTTGTAAGGCTACTATGTTTCATTATGTTCACAAAGTTATTATAATATTTATATATAACACTAAGGATATTTAATTAACAAATAAAAACACCATGAAATTTTATGAAATTACCAAATTAAAAAAAATGAAACTAAAATCATTAACATGTTAGGTTAGTTTATTAAACCTGTATTCCAGAGTACTGCATATGGCAGCCGCGAAATACTGAATTCGCCATTGTCAAAATGTAATCTGTAAGAACAGCCATTTGCAGATAATCAACAGAATTTTAAATGAACATCCTTCTTGGAAAAATACAATTGTATTAAATACAACTGCAAAAATACAATTTAGGAAAAAATAAAAAGATGGCATTTTGTTCATCTGAATAAAATATTCATTCGTCTTTTTGAAAATATATTGTTGCAACTCTTTAAATAATTTGAAATTAAAGTCATATTTCAACATAAATATATCCAGCTTGCTGCAGTTGCCTATGTGCTCAAATCATTTTATTCCTATAAAAATTGTCTTTATTGTATTAAAAGAAAATGGCAATTGGATCAATCCAATACTGTATCACTATAATACTTTTAACGACAAATATAACAGGAATTAGTTTCCAAATCTTCCACTTGAAAAATAAAAATGCTTTGAAATATCAAGATGCACTTAAATGTCTAAAATGTTCAAGTTTGCTTCAAAGAGTTTCAAGTTTGCTTTTTATATAAATAATCCAGGACTCGCCACATATAACTGCCAATCTGACGTTAGATGTTCAGAAAGCTAAAGAACAATTGCATCCTAATGCATATTTAAAAGTCGTTTCATTCCACACAACAACTTTTAAGGCTAAAGGAAGGAAAAATCAAAATACAAGTTTATACATTTAAAATGGCGCCATTAAAAAGGAATTCTAAATCTAATTCTAACAGTTATTCTTCACCTCCTGACTACGCCTCTTAAAGGAATTCCCAGTCAAATCCGTGCTAGCTGGAAATCCAAACTTTGTACTTCCTTGGGTGCAAAAATAACATTATGTTTCTGCTGTTGGAAATCCATCAAGAGACTAAAAAGAAAAAAAGATGAATTTCCCATCTAACTTCAAAGCAAACGAAATGGTAAATCGATTTCACGATTGGATCAAATAACAAATATGAAACCTTAAAGACCAATGCCCTCTAAGTTGAAAATTGGATTGAGGTGGTAAGACTTACAACTACACGTTACTGCATCCAGAGTTTAGATGCTTTTATGGAGGCGTTCTAAAAAATTTCGCTTTTCAGGATACATATTTTTAAACAAAATTATTTCTTTTCGCATGATTCTTTAATCAAAATAATGGAGATCTCGAATGATAAAGATGTATGCAATTCAAAACTTTTGAAATTGTATAATTAAAAAAACAATACAAGCTGCAAATAGCAAATAGAAATTTATTCAGGAAAAATTTTACGCAATTGTAGATTTAAAATGAACTAAATTCTAATGAATTTTATTGCTATAACATCAATGTGAAATAAGCTTCGACTTCAATGTAATATTAAAAAATTGAAATAGTTCGATAAGAATTCCGAAATAAAGTGAAATAAAATAAAATAATACTTAATAAAATAATAAAATAAAAATAAAAAAATAAAAAATAAAATAAAATAATACTTCATACAAGTTTTCCAGAAAAAAAATAGTTTCTGAAAAATCGTTTTGAAATATAAACTAGGAACCTTTATTCCTATGTCGGCTGTTAACTTATAGAAATTTAAACACATTTATTTAGACATTACATAAATGGCTAATTTATTATAGTATAATCATTCCTGAAATTTACAAATTAGAAAAGCCAATTTTCTTAATTAAAAAAATATCAACTTAGATCAGTCGATACTTAAAATACTCCAAGGTTTTGTAAATTATTCTTGTATTCTTATTCTTAAATTCTTGTATTCTTATTCTTAAATTATTCTTACTCGGTAGATTAATATTTGTAAATTACCCATAAAAAATTTCGGAATTGAATTATAATATTCATTCGTAATTTTGAATCAATTAATATCCTATAAATTAAGAAAAAAGATGAAGACAAAAGCATTCAAGGTTACCATGGAAGACTAATTTATTCGATAATATATATCACTATATTATAAATTATTAGATTTAGAAATTTTTTAACTAATTGGAAGTAATTAGTGCCAAAAAGTACAGTATATTTATAGTACATAGTCATTCAATTTTATCACAATTAACCTACAAATCAAACACCTCCATTATTATAATGCATCAATACAGTATTTCAAGATTGTTCCATAGCTTATTTAAGAAATAATGAATGCCAACGCATTTTAATACTAAAAGCAAAATTATTGAAATAAGAGTATTTTAATTTTTATATCATTTGAATCGTAGTAGATGCTATTTTGCCGCCTATTCTAAGATTTACAACTGCAGCAGCAGGAAACTAAACATCACAAAATTTAATTTTTATGAGTATTTTTTCCCATTGAATTACAACTCAGCATTCTGCAACGGAAAAGAATAAAATTGTTTTTGGTACAATTTCTAGACCTGAAAGTCATTGATCATTGTGCCTGGAGGAATCTCAAGTCGTTGCGCGTCCGAATGAAATACGTCCCTTCAAGTCGCTTGCTCTCAAAAGAGTCCCCATGGAAGTGTGCCAGAAAAGAAGACAGACGGTCTTTTGTCGGCTGATGAATCAGTTTTCATCACTGGGTTATCCCGTGTCATCATCCTTGAACTGCTTTTGAAACCTTCTCGCAGAGAAGGTGCAGGGCAGACGACAACGGGATCATGGCCATGGGATTAGAAGAGTGTCTGGAAAAGCTGGGTGAATGGAATCATCAACACCTGGATTTTGTCAGAGGGTGTTTTATCCTTAAAGTTATACTGGGGCTAGTGAACTGTTTTAAAAAATTTCATTTTTATATAGTAATTAAAATTAATATTGTAGAAGATGAAAGTTGGTTGAGATAGTTTTACTCTGAAATATTAGAAAACGTTGGATTGATCTGCCAATTTTTGATAATTCACACTTAAGATGACATCTTAAAGACACACACACAAGAATTTAGTTATATTAACGTTCCGTCATAAAGCAATATTTGAGCTATTTTGGGATGGATCTCATAATTTTGAACCACGGCCAGATAACGAGGACACCTGAGCTATCACCCCCTCTCCAAACTTCCACACCACTTCAGCGGGAGAACGTTTGGCCCCCACGGATTTAACGTGCACCAGACCCGCTTACACGACGGCACTTCAGAGGAATCGGGTCTCAAGCCTGAAACTCTCCGGTTCCGAAGCCAAGACTTTATCTTACCACCAGGCCACCACGGCTCACATGCAAGAAAAAAAATCTTGTACAGATTGTCTCAACATTCTGTATCGTTGTTGTACGTACAAGGGAAACAATTCATAAATCTCAGAATATTTTAACTTCAAATAAGAATTCATGGATTTTTAGATATCGATAAAAATTTACACAACAGATCTTCCTAATGTTTCAACTTTCGAACACCTGCTTAACAGTTGTTAGAATTATCGATTATACAACTATGCTTTCTAAAATTGGAATCCTCTTATTCAAGCTTTTAGAGGATCTTAACCGTTTTGTATAAAATTCTATTTGGGTATACTTCTTAAAGACTGTAACAGATGCACCGTTTCCCTTAATATATCAAGTTTTTTAAATTGGATTTTCAAACTTGTCATTTATTAGCAGTTGTAAGTATTCTTTTGGTTTTCTCAATAAGACAGCTTACTTTCAAGTTACATGAATGTTATTCAGTGATTTTTTTTATGTTGATTTGTTGCTCGTTACCATATAGGATATAATCTGATATATACTCAATAATATATAATCTGAGAAAGGTCCACAAACAAAGGTTCACCATGATCCATTTAAATTTTAAGGACATTTAGTCAGATTTATTACTATGAAAGTTTGACTTCTCAGAATGCTCTATTTGGCAATAAAATCACATAAAAACCCATGTCTACAATTTCGCAGACGATTTTTATATTTTTCCATTTTAAAATTCTTATTGTGTATATCCAGAGCTTTAAATCTGATTACTCGAACGGTATACCACATATGTTCAGTCAAATCTATTTTAGAACGAATTCTTAAACAAATTAGCATTATTCATATATTTCCGAAAATTTTAATGTAATAAAACTCCAATTAACCCTTTGACTACACATTTATTTGAAATGACTTTTTTATTTGAAGTGCATTAATTCTTTGAGCATATGAAAGCAGTAGCATTTATTTCTTATTATTCAGAATATATACCACATGATATTGTGATAACTTAAGCTAATTAAAATTACAAAAAAAAGGAAACAAATTCAAACAAATATGGAACGGTCCAATACGTCAAATATACCCAAAGGGTTAATAGCCTCAAAAATGCTTATACCCTAGTTAATATTTTAAATATGTCAGCCATAAGCTAATTACGATTAAAATATCAAAACTTTTGAATTTCTGAATCATAATAGAATCAATTCATATTATGGTAGTCTCGTAATAAGTTTAAATACATATATTTTATTCTCATATTACCGCTCCGCTTTTTTTTACCCTATATGTTGGGCAAATAAATTCCAAAATCAAATTGGCTAGGCGCCTTTAATGCATATGATGTAAATGTTAATTGACTACCCTACAGCCTACATTTATAGTTTGCTAGTATTAAATAAAATTGAAACAAATGTGATTCATATCAGACAAATTCTTAGAAAAGAGCTAGTATGCCAACTTTAAATATTCAAAAAGTGTTAACAAATTGAGTACTATGTTTTCTAAATAAGTAACAAGCAATGACAACAAGGAATAAGCAAATAAACAAATTGTTTGAACGATGAAGAGGGTTTTAGCAACTCTTGGTGACGTTCTGGCCTCCACCCAAAGCTTGTTAGCAAACAGTTACTGTGTATCATTTGACTGTCACAAAATAGAAGAAAAATCGTGCTCTCCGACACTTTCACTTCAGATGAGGTTTCCTGTGAGTCATGCAACCGTCACGCAATGCCGAATAAGCTTTCCACCCACTAATTTTTTTCCCCCTACGACACCGTATTTCAGTTCGAAATGGAATTGTCTAGGTCATATGGACCAAGACGTACCTGAACTGAAACGAATCGAATAAGCAGACGATAATAAAGGTGGCAACCGGAGGCGAATTCGTATTCAGGCGTTCTTCGCCATTTTTGTCAACATTTCCCCTTCGAACTTCAAAAGACTAAGTCAAGCAGTACAAATGTGTCATGCTTAGTCCCCCCCCCCTTATTCATGGAATATTAACTGTGACCACAATCTGTGAACATAGGCAACAATTCTAAAGTTAGAAGCTCATTTTCATTTTGGAGCATCTTGACGTCTGAATGGACTCTTCGGTAAATGGGTAACTAGGTTCGGTGAAAATTTTTCTACCTCGTGAACTTCTCAAAAAAATGAAGTAATGTCAGTCTTAGTTTATATTACGTATAACTGACACACAACAATGCACACATACATATTACATACTCAACAACGCACCAGATAGCAGAATGCACAGAAGTTACTTCATTCAAATTTTTGTACCTACTTTTAAAGGAAACGCGTTCCTTTACATTGCATGCCCATTTAAAATGTGTAAATGTTTTTCTACTGATAAATTCTGTAATTCTTGCCATATAAAAAATTAAGTACATTTCAAATTACATTCTAAATTGACAGATTTTCTTAATCTCTTCCATTATAAAGATATATTTACAGCAAAATTCGAATGAAAGACGTGCTTACATATCAGCTTTTAAGCGATATGTATTCATTTGCTAATTTGTAATATTGAAAGAAAAGTGTAATAAATGCATTGAATTTTCCCTTTGTATTGTTAAAAAACTTCCATGTCTTAAAAGCAATCACTTAAATTTACTGAGATATTTCGATAAAAATACCATGCATGTTCTTTACGAAAGTACTTTATTGATAAATATAATTGTTCCTTTTATTGTAAATTTATTGCTATTACTACAACAACCTTAAATTTGAAAAAAAGCTTGGAAAGGAAAATGAACAAGAATTATTTCAGAGTTGAAAGTTTCAACTCAAACTGCAAATTAAATAACAATATTGGACCATTCAGACGTTTAATCCTAACTCAATTCTATGTGAAATAGCATTTTAAAATCACATCTTTACTTGATTTTTTTCACATAAAGTTGAAAGGTGCTAACTCATTACATGATACATTAACTCAATTTCCTAAACTGGACAAATCCTACAACGAATTGTGAATAACAGCCAAAAATGGATCAAGGTTTTGTTTTGCTTCAGCAACTTTTAAATTATAGCTTCTTTACCTAGAAACTTTAATAACTTATAATGAAAAAAAGTAAAAAGCTGACAGTCTCTTAAAACACAGAATGTATGACTCATGAAAGTGACATTGCACATAAACCACAGCCTTCGACTAAGATTTTCCTCTACTTTTATATCCAAACTGTAAACAAATGAATTGCATAAGTGCAATAAAAAGCTTATTTACTTCATTCGATAATTGCACGATGATGTAAGCAAAAATTACTTGTTAGAAAAATTGGTTACTGAAAAACTAATTATGAAAAAAGAGTTGTTATTGAATAGACGTTAAAAGAACCCATTGCAAATAGTGCATATCAAATACCTCGTTGGAAAGGATTGGAAATGGTAGCTCCCTTGTAAATAAACAAGTGTTTACAAAGTAAAACAAGTTCTTACAAATATAAACAATACAATTAAACTTGCGCACTTATGTTAACATAAAATACATTTATACTAAAAGGTATAAACACAAAATACATCAATATAAAATTGTTTTTTTTTTAAATTTGAATTAAACCTGAAAAATTAATATAAATTTTGAAATTATTCGAAAGCCTTTTATAGATTATGACAGAAATGCATCCATTAAATGTATATGCACAAACATTGCAAGTCTTTCAATAAACCAGAAATAGAATATATTGTGAATGGAGATGGGTTTTATTTTGTAAAAAATGCTTAAGAAGTTTCCTGAAAATGAAATTCGCCAAATTTTAATTCACAAAATCTTATGACTTTTTTTTTAAATTGATTGAAATATTAATATTTCTAGCAAATATTTATCCAAATCCAAAATTTTAAGAAATTCAATTAAGTTTGTGATTGTTTTATGTCACTATCTTTCTTCTAGACATTCAAAGAATTAAAGCACAGAATAATTCTTAATATAATGATATGGTCTTTTATGATGGTTTTTAATATATTATCATTTAGTGGAACATTTTACATTAGAGAGACATGTTATACAAAAGAGAAATGTAATGATAAAATGCAAACAAAAATATATATAATTCTAAGCAAATATTAACAATCACTTAATATATCTTCAAATAGCAAAACTTTTAGAAATGAAAATCATTTACTGTAATTTCCATTCCTCCTTTAAGTTACTTTTATATATTGCGATTACTCGTTAAAATTATATTATGGAGCTTAAAAATAAATAAGTTAGCATGACAGCGCCACAGAAGATGAAGCAAGAATTGTACAAATGAGTAAAAACTAATAACGATATTTGACGTTTTTTTTAAAAAAAATCTATCAGTGAAAATTAAACCAATGATTAAAAAATTTCAGTCTGTCAAATGTTTCCAATAACTGATTGATATCACAATAAATGAAAGCACATCAATTCGTCACATCATGGCATGTATTAGTTAAAAATTCTTTGTCTTTATTTATATAAACGTATGTGCAGAAAGTTAAAATTCAGATACATTTTTTTTTGTAAATTGCGTGGATATAGTAACGTGTAAACAGAACATGAAATAACCATTGTTTATTTACAATGTTTAAGAATATATACAGTTCAATCTAGCAATATACTTGCTTTCTTACATGTACAAACGTACAAATCACGAACTCTGAGCAGTAAACAAAATATAAATGAACTAGAGTGAAAAAAAATATGCATTCTATTCTACAGTTTGCATAAATTTTTAATATGCTTTACTATGAATTTTAAAAATATTCAGAACCTTTTATAGATTTTGGTTCATTTTATTCAAAACAATTTTGATTAAAAAATATATATGATCATATTTGAAGCCAAAATAATAGAACTTACAAAATGCAAATAACTTTTTTGCTGTTATTCACATTATATTAATTTTATATTATGTCTCATATTATATATATATATATATATATATTATAAATTATAATATATTATATATACCATATTTTATATTATGTTATGTCGGCTGAGAGAAAGTGCCAGATAAATTCATGGTATACATTCTAGGCTAACTTCAAATATAGACATAGGAAGAATTTTATCCAAGTTTTGTATTTTACAGTATCTGCAATTTTAATTTACATAGCAGCTATGCTCCAAAAAAATTATAGCGATGTAATTGTCACAAACGTGACAAAAACCAAATTTCCAGAACGCGGAAATTAATTTGTTGGTTTTTATATTTCACAATTCCCTATATCCCAACACACACACAAAATCGTTTATCTGTTATTATAAAAAAAGTGTAATAAGTGGCTAAGTTCAACAGCTGTGAAAAAAACATTAACCTGGTTCATTTTTTACGCACGCGCGACTTCCAGTAGCACAATCAAAAGCAATTCACAGCCTTCTATTAATTTTTTTATACATTTCCTGCACAATACTTTTACTTCCTCTTGTTTTCCCCATTCATGGCAAATAACAAAACTAATGTGGACACTTTCAAAAACTGAAAGAAGCCTCTGCATGTAACACCATATCAAAAAAGAACAAAACTTGACAGTGGTTGAATGCGACATTTTTTACAAAAGCAAGCATTTCCAGGCTTTACCCTCCAGTTCTATTTTACGCAGCACAACATACTGGTAAGATTTTATTATGCTTCAGTTCATAACACTTGTCAAACAGTACAATGACAAACATCCAGTTGTTAGAAAGAAATTAAAACAAGAACAAAACCAGAAAGAAAGTTTAGAAATACAAAGCATTATGCTCATAAAGAGTTTATGAATGCATATTTGTTAAAAATTGAAACTTTAACAGCAAAATGCTGCGAAATATAATTTTACCTGTAGAATCAACTCGAGTTGGAGTTTGTGTGTTACGGCACAAAAGCCATCTTTGGCTAAGTTGCACCATAACTCATGTAATTCAAGTATTTGCATCAATTTATAATAAAATCGAAACATGGAATATCTACGAAATCCAAATGTCTAAAAGTATAAAAATGTAAGTCATGAAAAAGCGCAACAGTCATGTAAGGTAGAGAACAGAAGGTATTAAAAAGCATGGCCAGTGCTTATATACGATTATAAAAACTTATTTAAAAAAATTAACATAGGCAGTTTTGGAAAGCAACTCGCCTAAATCAGGATGAGATTTCAGAAAAGGCAAGACTAAAGAAAATCGTGGAATTCTACAAGAATGTGTAAAACAGGATAAGTAGCAAAATGGGGTTGGTTCCGCCATTAACAAAAGAATAGTCCTGAACTACAAACTTTATTTAAGAATCAAATTTCGAATCTAGTATAAAGTAGAAATAAAAAAAGTATTAAAACTTGAAAAAAATTATAAGGACTTGCTTTGCCAGATATACGATACATTAAATTTTAATCTTGTTTAAAAGATTAAAAAGGTATCGCTGAAGTAACTTGTGGTAGCTACTCATGAGTGGTTTTGAGATTTTCCAGTATCATTGAATAAACTGTTTTCACTTCTAATTTAAACATTCTATATTAACATTTTTTTCTAATTTTACTATGGAGGTGTATTAAAAAAAAATCAATAATAATTATAGTAATCTATTTTTAAAGATTAAATATTTTAACTAACGATTATCTTTTTTTAAACATATTCAAAAATTTCCGATTGAAAATAGACATTAAATAATCCTTATAATAATTTACAAACATTCTCTTGTGGTGAATGTAGGATAATTTATTAAAATATGGCTTACAAAATATTTTTGTGATATATCTTATCACGCCTACATATATCAAAGCTATAAAAGTACTTTTAATATTCCATGTATTTAGCTTCACATCAAAAATAAAACAAACTTTACTCCACTTAAAACTCGTAACATGAAATTTAAAGTTACTCGAGAAAATGAAACTAGTTACTCGAGAAAATAAATCCTCGCCCATTTTAAAAGGAGCTAATTGCACTCTTAAGTGCGACACATTAAAAACGCTTTACTCCAAAGAATCTCTTCGATGGAATGTAACTCTATGGAATTCCAAACTTAAAAACACAAAACAAATCGAAAAGTAAAAAATGTCGTTTTCTGAATTAAAAAGAAAACTTTTATCGCAAAGAGATTAAGGTACGCTGGCAAACTATAAAGTTTGTGCGCATTCAAAACCTGGCAATTCGTGAGCATGGATTCCAGACATTTGTTCTTCAGTTAAGAGATCGAATCCGAGTTTAGAGACATCAAGTCCTGCGAAAGGGGGGAAAAGTAGCAGAAAAAAACAAGAAAGATTTATTCAAACTTAACAAAAGGGAAGTACAACAAAAATTGGTAAATACATTATCTAAGCAGGATGTAAACTGAATTCTTTACGCAAGCAGACGAGCAAAAGCCGACAAAAAATGAATATAGATATGCAGACACCTGTAAAACTCCTTGGGACGAGAGTCGGCTTGCTTCAAAAGATTAAAAAGTATTTAGAGATATGTGGGATGCATTGCTGGAATTTAGGGTTAATCCTTTCGTAAACATGTACGCATCAGTAGTTAACCAAGAATTCTTTCTCGTGCAGATAATTAGAATAGTCCGGGATCTTATCAGATATTGAACATTAACCGCATAGAAATTTTAAAGTTCTCTTGATCCAAATATCTGTTCAAAAAATAGATCAATAAGAAAAGGTCATCTTTATTGAAAAAAAGAGTATAATGCAATATAAACCTCAGTTTAAAATATTCTATGCATATTTTACAAAAGAAAAAAATGCATAGAAATTTAATATCGTTGATTTTTAAATATTATGTAAATACGTGAGCTATTAATGCAAATATATTATTAAATGAAAGAATATTTGATAGATTTTAGTTTAAAAAAATAGCGAAATTGAATAAAAGAATACATTTTTGTAACATAGAAAACGTCAAAAAACTGGAAATATATTTAATAAAAGAGTAAACTTTAAAAATTCTAAATTTTATTTAGAAAATAATTTGGAAAAAAAATTGGCATACCTTTTCTATTTTAATGTATCAATTGAACATTCGAAGTGAAAGAATAAGCAAGTTCAACTAAAAAAACCTTTTTGTAAACAAGAAAAAAAATTAAGGGACTTAATTTTTAAATTCGTCTTTCGACTACGTGATACACAGTATGGCAAATACAATTAATTATCTGCAAACAGCTATAAATCCCCAAGTAAGATATTTTTAAAAAATTCAATCGTTTCCTTTTAATAAAACAATTTTCATTCGTAATTAAGATGAAATTCGAATTCATTTAATATGTTTTACACCTACTATAATTTAGAAGTCACCAAAGAGTCTCCAATTGCAATTCCCTTATTATTACCAAAAAGAAATTTATCTTAAACTAAACTCCCATTACTTCATCAAAATGTCGCTTCCAATAAAAATATAAGAGACAATCTGCTTACTTTTATTTTGGGATCCAAAATATTTGCCTCGAGTCTTTTACTCCAAAAATTTTGTTGCAATTGTTTTCAATTTCGAACCTGTCAAAAACAATTTAAGAATATCCTGACTTCAGATATTTTATCAGAACTATGCCCTAAGGTAATACCATCCTGTCGTATCGCACTATAGATTGAAAATTTAAGTTTAATTCAGTATGACAGATACTTACCTCCCATTTTCTAATATATTAAATCAATATCTTATCTACGAAATGGGGATGGTTTCCCAGTTTTAAATTTGGAGCAAGTAAAGAGTATATAATATCAAAATATGACAGCTTTTCAAAGTCGGGAAATAAGGCAGAATTTTAAACAGAACAAAAAAAAATGATAAAATAGAATATTTGATATATAATATCTGTTATCAAAAAGATATTAAATATTTGATATATAATATCTGTTATTAAACAGATATTAAATATTTGATATATAATATCTGTTATTAAACAGATATTAAATATTTGATATATAATATCTGTTATTAAACAGATAAATATTTGATATATAATATCTGTTATTAAACAGATAAATATTTGATATATAATATCTGTTATTAAACAGATAAATATTTGATATATAACATCTATTATTAAATAGAAATTAAATATTTGATATAGTATCTGTTATTAAACCGATATTAAATATTTGATATATAACATCTGTTATTAAACATATATTAAATACTTAATATTTATTATCTTAAATATGAAGTGACTATAGATATTTCAATAAACAAAGAAAAATTTGGAAGGGAGAGCAAGAAATATGCAAAGTAGAAGTACGAAAAGCAATGAAAGTGCTTTTATCACGTTTGTTACCATGAACTGTACTTCTTATTCGGGCTACTATTAAATAAAATGCTTCCTTCTTTACTACCTCTTAATTGCAGTAAAGAGAACATATAATGAGGTATGTGTGAGTCACATGCGATTCACGTGACGAATATCGGAATAAAAATAAGATAATATATGAGTGCTCTACTCGCATTAAATTCTATACTGAATGAGAAACTTTTGCTATCTCCAAATATGGATGACAAGGCGCTCAATGTGTTGAAGATTCTAAGTGATCCGCAGATTTACAATAATTTTATATTTGTACTCGTTTTCATAAACGCAATCGAAAATGCAAAGCACCGCAGCAATCTCGTTTCTTTTTGAATGAGTAGTGACAGAACAAATGTTTAGCAACAAGAAGCTCGGTTAAATGACAGATTTAGATAATAGGCTTAGTTCTTTGGCATTAATCCAAATAGAGACAGTTGTAAACAAAAGCTTTTAGATTGATAGACTTGGCACTCACCGTGGGAACGTCCCTAATGAACTAGAAAGCGTGTTTAAAGAAATATTTTGAAAATTTCTAAACTCCCTGGGAACGATAACTACATAGTGGTTAGGCTTTGATAGTTAGATAGAAAACTTATGCAGTTCATTACTACATTGTTTGCTCTTTTTAAGGATAACAAATCAATGACATCGCTAATGAATCGTAAAGTGGAAAAAGACTGACATTTAAAATCAGTGTTGTTTCTTAAAAAGAAAATATTACCAGTGAGTAGTCGTATGACTTACCCGTCTGGCCAACATGAATTTCTCATTATGCATTGAATATTTTGGTAAAATATTAATTAAAACAGACAAGTTAATTTGAGTAGTCATTCATAATGCACCTATTTTACCGAGGTTACCTGTGACCTGCAAGATGCTGAAAATGCAGACGTTTGTTATGCTTGTATGTTCTATATTACATTAATTTCTTCGCACTATTTTAGTGACGATAATGTTGGAAAATTTGAAAACATTGAAAATTTACTCGAATTATGTATTTCTAGTAGTCTTTGTTTCGTTGGTAACTGGTGACCTCTATGACATTCAAATGGGGTATTAACACGTCGTCAAAGTACAGTTAACATCTGAATCAACATAATTCTTCATCACTAAAAAGTTTCCATTTCCATGTAACATAAAGATGCATCACCCCCGATGGATTTAATGTGTATAAAACTATGCATATACTTCGGTCGAAATTTTGGTCACCAGAGTTCCAAAAAAATGCGTAAAAAAGATTGAATTGTGAATTTTAATTACAAATGAAATAGAATATTTAATATACGGAAAGTGAATGAAGAAAAATTGTAATAAATATTGTGTAGGAATCAAAATTGTGGCTTCAAGATTCTGCAAGTCATAGAAGATTTTTAAAATATGTTACTTTTTTTAAAGAATATCGCGTTATAAAAAAATAACTGTATTTTACCAGCTTAATTGCATTGACAATAGATGAGTGAATTTTCTAGAGATTTAAAATAAAGCAGAAAGGTAACAGAAATGCAGTAATACTAAATAAGCAGAAGAAATAAAAAAGAAATTATTTAATATAAACGATAAAAAAAGTAAATACAATAGAAGTGTAAGTATTCATTTCATAAGTAAAAAGGAAAAGTTATTCACAAAATAAAAATACTACGCAATTCCTTCAGTAGAAAATTAATTAGAAAGGAACACCAAAATGTGAACAAAGTTCCGTGATCTTTCCTTCTAAACTTTTGTGCTGCATGTTTGCTCAGTATTCAAGTCTCTCTCGATTCTGTTTACTCGGAATTCCAGTTCATAAAACGCAGATGACCACTACACAAAGCAAGTCGATAAGAATCATTAGAGCTACTGGAAAAAAAATAAAACGAGAAAAAATGACTTCCTCGTGTGACTCATCATTGAGGCAAGGAGAGGAAATGGGAGGTGGGGGTAGATACGGAGACTAAATTATTTGCGGAAAAACTTGTTTGAAAAACTTCACTTTGTTTTTCCTGTGCAGCTGCAGGCCTGCTGGTAGTTTTCGTGCAGACGAGAAATTCTGCTGTTTTTCTCTGAATTTTAAAATAAGTTTGAAAGTAACTGAAAATTCAAGGATGAAATTACTTGAAATCTGCGACTGCAGTTTAAACTTTTTTTAAATCATAGATTATTGTTTAAGGTTTTTAATCCTTAGTAGAAATTTTCTATTTACACATTACAGCTGTAAATAGAAAACCCGCGTTCGACTGGTCCCAGCACGTTTGGCTTTAAACGAAAAATAAAACTTTCGACTTCTTAAACTATTTAAATGCAATAATACACTGTCTGAAAATTTATATTTAAAAATACAGTCAATAGATTTAGGATATAGTAAATAAAACTGAGATGTAAAATCTGCAAAAATTGATATTCATTTAGAGTAATGTTCAACATAGCCACAAATAATTCAAACTAGATAGTATAAGAGGCAACGGTGTTTCAGAATTCATGGGACAGACATTAAAGAGCATTAGAGCACATTACAATAAACTTTTTTTTAGCAAAATATTCGAGGGCAAATTGATAAAGATGCTATAGTAATAATATTTTTCAAAAATTTCGAGCAAACTATTCGACATTAGGATTATTTTTGAAGCTTGAAATAAATCCATAAATGTTTGAAATTTTATATTAAATACTCTAAATTTAAAGAATATTGGATTTAGACTCATTTTGAGATATGGTTGCAGAACCAAAGGCATAAATAAAAGGGGATGTAGTGAATTAATTTAGATTTTGTGATAGAGAATAAACAAATAGAGAATAGTTTAAAAAAGATTTCAGATCATTTCTTTATTAACTGTTTTGGCTTTATATAGAATGAAAATAATCTCGACATTTGCTTAGCTTAGTAAGTACGGTGGGAAATATTTTAATCTACTTTGAAAATTTTATTCAGTTAGCAGTTGCTGTGAATCAATGGTAAAAACGTAAATAAGCGAAACAAATTTTAAAATTGTAAATTTTTTTTGATTCATGCGATATTAAGCTTGTTGAATTGTGTGATGTTTTGAATTTTATACTTCATAATGACATATGTTTCTTTTATTAAAATTTATTATGAATGAACAAACTGTTTTATAGTAAAATGCAAACGCATTTGACGTTTTATTCTAGTTTTGAATCTGATTAAGTGATTGGATGACACGCATCTTGCTATCCAAATTATTGAATGCACTATTTTTTTTTTTAATTTGTAAACTTATAAGTAATATTTGCGGCTTATATATAGTTCTTTGCCTTTTAAATTCAATATGGCAATAAAGATAAGGCGAAAACTACCATCTTAAGATGATATATAACTTTTATTATAAAGTGAATGTCTATTTGAGATACGATTGAATTTTAAAAATATTTTATATTAAATTGAGGTGATGGATTTTTTTCTTGTTAAAAATTATCTGCAACTAGGAATTTTTAATTTCTTAAAAATCGTTTGGCTCAAAGAGTTAAGAAAGACAGTTAAGAATCTGGGAAGCATGGTAAAAACATTGATCTGGTATGTCTGAAGACAGCTTCTGCTTATCGCAAACTTCTACCTTTCAGCCACCATCTTAGAACGATAAACACTTTCCACGGCCTCCCTCTACACATCTAGACTATTCGGAACTTTTTTTCCTTCCCTTCCGAAGACTCCTTATCAGGTTGGTCACCTATAAAAAAAAAAAAAGGAGGGGGTGGGCCTGGGAAAGAAGACTGCACTTCTAGGAAGCAACTCCCCTCTTATATACCAAACGATTTTTTTTTCTTATGTATTTTTATTCCATATAGGTGGAGCACATTTCTCGCAGGATTTCTTTTTTCAGCGGTTTCAGGTTAATGTTTTTTCCTTCCTTCCCGGGCCTCTATTGTGCCCAGCAAGCAATGTAGCCGGGTATTATGAAAAAGAACCAGTTTCTAGGTACATAATAGCTACGTCCTCTCGTGTTTGAGGGTAGGTATTGATCCGGGTGGTTGAGTTTTTTTCTGTCTACGCAAAAAGAATTCGTAGAGTTTCGGCCAGCAATTTTTGGAGAGCAGCAGCTAAACTTCACTTTCATATAAAAAGAAAAAAATGTTAAGAGGTTCGTAAAAAACGAATAAAATTCGTAAAAGTGACTCTTAAAGATTTGGTTTTAAAGTACGTCCGTGACTACGCCGTATGTGAAAAGCTTTCGAAATTAGTTGTATTTTTGAACATTTGCATAAAAAAAGGATTGAAAAAATATCTATGAAACCAAAATATTCCAGTTAAGAGGCAAAAATGTTTTTAAAAAAGTAAGAAAACTCTTTTTTTTTGGGGGGGGGGTCTAAAAAAGGTATAAAGCAAAAATCTTCTAATTTAGAGGTTTATTTGCTTAAAGTTTTGCAGACAGTTTAAAAATTCTAATATCTAGTTTCTGAACTAAAGAATAAATTGTATTTCTATCCATTCCTTAAATATTGGGGTTCGATCGATAAACAACACAACAGTTTCAATTTTTTAAAAACTATTATAGAATATTTCTAAATGAATAAATTATTTATCCTCTAATTAAGGAACTGAAGAACATATTGAAGAATTATAACAAATTTGAATTTAAAATTTGCATTGGATTTTAATTTATGAATTTTTTTAGTTAGAAAATTCTATCGTATTCTATATTTGAGAAAATAACTTCTAAAAACGTAAATAACATTACAACATAAAAGTACAAATATAAAAATCATTACAACTTTTCAAAAAACAAACTGAGAAACAAAATTCTAACAATTTTATAAAAAAACTTGTTCAAATATAACTAAAATTTTCTTCATTTCCCAAAAAATCTACAGTTTAACGTAAGCACATACTTTAAAATGAAATGAATGAATTAGAAAAACAGATTTAATAGGAGTAATATAAGAAGCATATTTATTTATATATATATAACTGAAATTACAATAAAATTTAAAATCGTCATTTTATTAAGATGCACATTAAATTTTATTAAAATTTAAAAATTAACATTTTTTTAAATGTTTTATATGTTTGGGATCTTATAAAATTTTAACGATTAAGCAAATTATCTGGGTAAGAAGCAAGAAAGAAAACAAAACTATTCTTTCCTACCCCTCCCCCCAGTTTGTTGAATTTGAATATTTTTTTTTTAATTATAAGCAAATTTGAAAAACATCACTTTCGATTTTTACTCGCACTTTCTGTAGTCAAAAAAATTCCTTTGCTGTTATGAAAATTAGAATTTTACTCAACAAAAATTAAGTAAAATTGACTGTAGAAATTATTCTGTGTTCGAATATTTTAACAAAAAAAAGCAAATTTATTGGCAATTCACATCTGCCAAATTTTTCTTGGAACAATCCAACTTGTAAAACAAAAATACAGAAAAGCAAAGTCTTTCGTATATGCATAATTCTCTAAATCAGAAAGAAAATCTCATTCAGCTAAAGGGCCACATTCCTTTATTACAATCTGGGTCGTTTCCAATATTAAGAGTTGGAGTTGTTTCCATGGTGACCACGAACAACCAATCAACAGCAGTGTCGTAATAATGAATAGAACTGCGCGTAACGAAAGCTGACAGCAATTCAGAACTGTAGGACCTATACTTCCCGTTTGAAAATTCGCCAAGTCCGAAGTAATTACTGTTATTTCCTTTTTTTACGAGAAGGTCAAGATTAATTTTTATAACTAGAGATTTTTTTTTTTTTTTTTTTGCGAGACTTAGGAGCGAAAAATTGATCTTAGATATATTTAGCATCACAAAAGAAAATTGTGTAACATCAAGCATGGATTTTTTTTCCTGTATTAAGAGAAAATGGTAAACATTACAAAAGAATATTTGGGTTGTTTAGAATTTTCAGTTTTCCTATTTTTAAATCTCTTTCAAGCTTTTTTCAAAAATTCTTTCAAGCTTCATGTCATACATCTGTACTAACTTATTATGTAGTTTATTATCTTGAAATTGTTAAAATGAAAGCTATCCACTACGTCCGAGCTCTTTGTTGTTACCTCTAATCCTTATTAGAATACATCTTTCATTCAGAATTTCAGCTCATAATCGAAAGCATGAGAAAATGAAATATTTATAAAATTTACAATTTCATTGAAATCAAAATTTAGGTAAACATTTAAAAGATAACCTATTTTTCACCAGCAACTGTCACTTGTTTTCTGTACAACACCTATATATTAAAGACGTTGCATAGAATTGAAAATATACCATGCGCTTTTCGGCAGTTCATGGAACAAACTGCAAAAACAGATTTACAGGGGTCGTTAAGATAATACTAATAACTACGTGTCAGTAATAAATAACTACGTGTCAGTATGGAATATTCTTGAAAAACTATACAATAATGATTTATTTATTGAGTTTATAGGCTCAAGAACTGTTTTTAACAAAAGATGTCACTAGCTTTATTTGATAAACGTAAGATTTTAGAAAATTATATAAATAAAAGAATTTATTTCTATTACTAGGAAAAAAACAATGTTACACTTCGAAAAAAATACAGCAATAATTAGTCTTTAGTAACTGAATCTTCATGATAATCAATAAATGAATAAAATGATTTAATATAAGGATGCTAATTGTTATAAAAACAACAAAACAATTTTGACTGAATTTAACAAATTCTATAGAATTTGCGTAGTATCCTATAGTATTTGTATAGAATTCTACACATTTACTAACTTCAAGGGTAGGAAACAAGCTTTTTAAAAATACTTTTCATGTATTTTTGTTTTAATCAAACAATCAGAATTATGGGTTGTCGGGAACACACAAAGAATGCATTTCTTTCTAGAGCTAGTTCTGGGTTTCGTAGAACAAGAAACGTTTGTTTCCAAGAATTTCAGCATTTCTAGCAAAGAAGTTATTTATACATTTAAACCACATGAAAGAACTGATTTTTATTTCTTTCGAATGGGAGACAAAATTCTAGTTTCTCGGTGCTATAATATTAGACAGAATTTGCAGTGGATTGGGGAAGGGAGGTAAAAATAAAAAAGGGTCTCGTTTATGATCCAATATTTAATGAAACCAACTTAGAAAAATTAACCTTTTTAGAAATATTAATAGTTTAATTATATATATAAAATTATATATATAATTGTATTATTAAAAAGGAATATTAAGATATTAAAGTTAAACTATTATACTTTAACCTGTTAATCGGGTAATTAACTTATATTCCGTTCTTTTTACATTGAAATATTTCGCTATACCCAGTTAACAGGTTAAAACTGATCATTTTTGTCGTTTTCTAAAAAAAAACATTGAAAGTATTTCTCTTTACAATTCAATTTTTTTGTTTATCGAAATGTTTTATTAGATTACAACTGTATTCATCAAAAATTACATTCCTTGAAATTTCTACACAAGATTACTTTTACACTCTTCAAGTAAAGTAGTTCAGTTTTGCCAATTTTATATCTCTCAGTTTTTGAAACTTGTTTTAAAAAAGTTTCCTGGTTTTCAGTGATAAATTAGTTTTTCTATGCACATAGAATTTTTTTTTAACAACTGCATGCTTAACCCTCTGCAATCAGATGATGACTCTCACACCCTTTAAGATGGTGCATCATTTTGACGTTTTATTTATTTTTCAATTTTGATTGTTAAAAATGCCTACAAGATGGTAAAAAGATGTAGATTAATTTTTCAAAGAAATTCGATTTAATACAACTATGTATATTTATTTTTTAAAGCAATAAATAAATCTTAATATTTGGTGAATAATTATTGGTCGAATTACTTTTTCGAGTGCAAAGTGTTCATTTTGCAAGTTAAAATACTAATTGGCAATCATGCACACTTTTCTTTTCCACGTAAGCACAAATAAATTCAAAACGACTTAAAATCAATTAAATTTTTTTAATGTTTTTCTATGTTTATTCCATCGATTCATAAAATACTTTCCGAAATATAAAAAAAAATATTCATTCCACTCATTAAATTATTCCAAGTTGTATCTGCCAATCCTCTAAAAGGAGTCCTGAAAAATGTCCACCTTCAGCTGCCAGTTAAAGCTGTCGTCGGGATTTAGATTAAACATTTATCGTTTGCCGTTCGTTGCAAGATAAATAACTTGCAGCTTGTTTCCAAGTCTCATCAGTACCTATCTCCACGATGACAGTCACAGGATTTTAAATCGCTGTCGGAAGTCGGGTGATTTTATCCGTCTTCCCAGGGGAGTGCGACGTGACTTTCAGAAGTGATGTGGGCGAGGGAGGATTCTTTCAACTATTTTTAAGCAGATGTTTCCACATCCCCCGAATGATTGTTTCAAATTCCGGGGACCAACTAATAAGTAAATGGACGATCAATTATAGTTCGACTGATCACGAAGAATCAGTTTAAAAAAATTATGGTGCATTTTTATGCGAATATCATGTTGGCATTCTTTTTGTTGTTGATTGAAATTTATTGTTGCTTGTTTTTGAAATTTCAAAACAGGATGATTGTTTCAAATTTTGGGGAGTATAAGTACCTTGACAATCAATTGCAGTTCGAATGATCACGATGAATGAATTAAAAAATAATTATGCCTGCATTTTTAATCGAATGTCATTGGTATTCTTTTTTGTTGTAGTTGATTGAAATTTATTGCTGATTGTTTTTGAAATTTCGAGACAGAAAAGGTTTTTATTCATTTCTTTAATTGCATTATTTGACAACAGATAGTGAATTCAGTGACTCAATTTCGCATCCTCCCCTTACCAATTGGCAATGCTACTTCAATTTTTAAAATGCATCTGTAATGCATTTTAATTAATATAATGCATTTATTTTTAAATAACTTGAAATGCAATTGATTTTTCTTAGTAATTTTTTATAACATTCACAACACATTTGATACTAGCAATAAAATATTAAAATAACTTCTTAAATGATAAAATGAATTTTGAATTTAAAAGATTATTTGTAAAGGAATCCAACAAAAGGTTCAAAAATAACTTATAACGAAAATATTCCACTTTGTTAAGGTTTAAAGAATTATTTCACTTGAAAGATAAAATGAATACATTTAGCAAAATAATTCAATTTCTTGAATTATTTTGAAGTGAAATGAATTCATAAAACTCTGAATTCAATTTTTTTAAAACTTCCCGAAGTTTCCACACTTTTTCTTACCGAAACTTTATCATTTTTCATAGAGTATTTTGCTTTGAAATTTTAAAATACTTGCACTGAATGAAAAAAGATGTATTAAATATTTGTTTAAATGTTCCTGCTCCTTCAAAAATTCATTATAATGATCTAAATAGCAAGAAAATTTATAAAAGAGCAGGTCCTAGATAAACAGTTCATACAAAAAGCCTCCCACCTATTTTATAGCGAATTAAATCATTAAATATGAAACTTAGTCGATAATTTTATTTTATTTTATAAATATTGGTCAGGTTTTCATAGGCTATTTGATATGTTTCCTCCCCCCACCCCGCCTTTCGTTCTCTTCAATTTCAGTCAGATTGCAGTATTTTCCGCCATTAGTTTTTCATAACAGTACAAAATTTATTAGTATTAAATATGAAATGAAAAAATTATATAAATGTATTTAGAATCATGAAATAAGCCGATATTGATAAAAACTAAAAATCAGAATATATATAAAGCACTTCAAATACTCTCCTGTCCATTTATAAAATGGATCCAGAAGCTGCAGAGAAAAGTCTAATGGATTGCATCAACGATTGTCCAAAATTATCCAACGATATCCCATACTGAAAGAAGACTGGGATCCTCCCCTTTTCGAAATAGTTCTGGAATGTTTGCTCTAGAATCTTTTAAGTGACGAGAACCCCACCCCCACCCAAATTCCCATTTCGAAATTGTCTTCCTCGCACTTTCTCCCCCAGCTTTACACGCCCCTAACTTTCCTACACCCTGGTTGCGCAAGTCGCATACAGAAGCAATTTAGGAAGCAAAACCGGACTAGATGCCATTTTTACCCACCTTGTTCAAGTATGAAATGCAACCGATATTAATCACTAGTTAAGATTCGATTTTTATGAGGGAACGATAATTTATTAAGTGATATCAACCCATTAAGAAATTTCTAGGTGCAATTATGTGTAATATTTCAATAAAAGTCACGATCTCATTAATTTCTTATGCATATGCTGAAATATATAAATCATTTAAGATATTCATGTTGAGAAATACTTTTAATTTTTTAATAACAATAAAAGAAATTTTTACTATATCCATTTTATTTATATTTTCTGATATAAAAATATATTTATGTAAAGATTTTTCATGCAAACATTTACAAAATAAAAAAATAAAAAAAACACTCGAATACTTTAATATACAAATTTTACAAATTCTCATTGAATTCACATTTTTAATTGAAAGAACAGTACTAATTTCTATTGTATTCTGATATGGAAAGTTCTGATTTTAACACTTCTATGCACGAAATGCGCAGTACGGAATGTGCCAATTGTATATAGTCCTGGAAAGGAATTGAACTAATATGATTTAAAAGCTTATAAAATATCAAGATATTTAAGAACTTTTGTACCGGCATGAAGTTAGTAGTCATTAAAACTATATCATCAAGAACTATAATGTTAAAATATTAAATTGAAATCCAAATTTCAACTTTATTAAAGGATTCTATGAAGTTTATGAAAGAATGCAATGAAATTTATAAGCGATTCTATGAAATTTAAGAAAGGTTTTAAATATATCATAACAATATTTGTTAAATCACTCATATACTCATATGGTAAAATTAAATCTGAATAAATTAGGTAAACATTATTAATCATTGAATCGCTTATTGTAGAAATCAAAAGAGTCAAAAATATCAATACATTGTTAGATTTCAAAGAAACTGATCAATTTTTTAAACCAATCAAAACCTTTATACATGGTAGATTTTATAAGCTTGTAATGTATGTTATGTTTGGGTAATTATTTTAGTGAAAAATATCAGGGTACCTTTAACTGAAAAAAATTTAATGCATTTTTAAAGGAAAAAAAAATAGACATACGATTCATCGTACATGTACAGATACAGAACTAAGCCGTATAAATAGTGATCATTTTAATTCGTTGTTATATTCATTAATTAGCCAACTTTTACATAGGAGGAAAATGGTCAAAAAATGCTCAAAGAATCTTCAATTGATTATATGGAAATTTTTCCATATAATCAACAGTTTTGGCCAAACCAAATATCAGCGGAATGTCAATTTAAAAATAGGTCCTTTTAGCCAATTTTATTTTTTAACCTTTTATTAAATAAAGGTGAAAACAGTTCATTAATGATTTAATGATTTACGGCTAGGATTTACTATAACGAATACAAAACATGAAATCAAAACTAATTCAAATTTTAATTTTAAGAAGACAACTCAATGAAGTCTTTCAAACAACAAAGCTGGTCATGACTGGTTTGCTATTTTAAGAATCGCAATGAATTAAGCAAACAAAATACAAATAATTATTACTATTTTGATGAAGTCGATGAGCCATTTTGAAGCTGATATAATCAACTTCAAAATGACCAGACACAAAATGGCGCATGACCTTCGTCTGAAAAAACATCTGTGAAATGTCTTGGTCATGGTCATCTGTGGAAGGTCTCTCAACCAAGAATGCAATGTCTTCTTATTTTGAGATCGCCTTCTCAGATTAGAGATAAGAGAAAAATCGAATGTTGTTTCTACGATAATGTAAAATAGTTTCATTGTTTTACTCGTTCGAACATTAAATTCCGCGGAAATTCCGCTGATAAAAGAAATTAATGAAGCGTTGCCATTTCATTAAATCAAAATTATCTAATTAAAGAGTTGTATATTTTGATATCTGCAAACAAATAATTTAGGATTAAATTTAAAAACTATAAACTTCTAAAAAATGTTATTCAATTGATTTTTTAAGTTAAAGTTCACTCTTTATTGTAATTTGAATATTTAAATATAGAAAATGATTAAAAGCACGAAATTTTAGGCACAATTTACTTCCTTCCGATTGTTTTTTTTTTTTTTTTTTTTTAATATTTCAAGCTTTGAAATTTTATTTAGATTTTTTAAAAATATCGTTCAATTCAAGGCCATTCCACAACTAATCAATGCAGTCTGATAAATTATTTTATTATTTGTAAATATTGATTACAACGTGGGCCTAATTTTTTAATTTGTTTTATAACTAGTCAGAATTGTTAAAAGCTTATTCACCAATAGTTATTACAAATTAATAAGTTTTTTTAGTCATTTTTTGGGTTTTCTAGATAGAATCGGTTGAAAAGGGATGCACTATAACCCTGAGGACTAAAAGTGATTCGGAGCCTTAACCAGTTAACTACTTCGACCTTTTCGGAAAATGCGTACCTAAATTGTGTCGCAAAAATTTAGCAATAACGAGAATACTTGTCAAATACAGTATGTGTAATATGAAATTGTATTGTAATGAAATGACTTTATTTCAATAATCACATTTATTTATTTACTTTAACATACATTTACATATGAACAAAAAAAAATTTTAATTTGCTGTTCGAGAAAGATTGATCAAAGCATGGTACAAATCATAATAACCTTTTATTTGTTCCTTCGATTTCGACTTGGCCTCAAAATATTTTAAACATCTTAAAACTTACGAATATGTTTGAATTTTTACTAAAATTGTAATTCAAACTGCAAATTGTCACTACTTATCACTCCTGACGAATAAACTCGTTGTAACGCAAAATGTAATTTTTTCAGCCAAACTTCCTTTTTCTCGCCAAAAACAGTTAACTGGTTAAAAGAGTGCCATAGCCTTCCTTTAACATAAAAATACAACTAATTTCAAAAACTAAAGAAATTTCCCTGATCGTGAGAAGTTAAAAGAGTGCTAGTAAAGATCCAAGAATATTATTCAGAATATTTGATGAGAATAAATTTGAACGATTTAATTCCGGATTCGTAAATGGTCCAGTTAATTCGAATCAAACCAGATATCTATTTGCTGGATTTTTCAGTTCTTTGATTTCGAATTACAAACTTGTTCCTAGATTATATCATAGATGAATCGTACTATCTAGAACAGATTATGTAAAGTTTTAACAAAGATAAAATTGTTCAATTGATAGTTGTGTTTGACTATCTGTTTTGTCGTGTCCAAATATGGCTTCCAATTTTGGTTTAACATTTCCGTTTCTAAACCATCTCCAGCGAAAGGAAGATCGACGAGAGGGCTTCCTGGCCTATCTTCCCATCAGCCTGTAATGGTTGTTTTCGGGCTCGACAAACCACTCACTGGATCGGAAATGACAAGAACCGGGTTCTAGAGTTCGAGCAGGGGAAGGCAGTCGTTCAGGCGACCACAAAGCTACCCCCTACCCCCGCTGCTATTTTAGCGGCCCTGCGCTTTCTATCTCATTGGTGCCCTCGCACAAAATGACAATAGGTACATATAAAGGGCCCCCTCTACTGTGTGAATGACTTTTTATACGTTTCGATCGAGCCAAAAGGGAGGGAGGGGGGGGGGGGCTCTGTTGTGGGAGGAAAATGGGATCGCCCCTTAGCAGACGTAATCAGATATTCTAGGGACGTACGCAATAATAGCGAGGGCCAAAGTAATAGAGTGTAGAAACACTTCGGGTGCCATGACACGCATTCAGTCAACTGCTCGGAAAGTGGGGGCCAAAGAAGAATTCGTTTTCTAACCGAATAAATAAATTGGTTTTAAATCAATGAACTAAAGACACAAAAAAGAAATGTTTTAAAACGCATGAGCGACATTTAACAATAAATTTCATCATGATGAATGCATCGAAATGCAAGCGTCAATCACAGCTGTCAGAAATAGCAAATTCCTGCATATATTTCCCACTAACCATAGCATGTCTATTATGACCTTTTAAATCACACTGAATATGAAATAAATTCTTATATAACCTGTTTATAAATTCATTTCTGTAAATGAAATCCTTCATCTTAATTCCTTTTTTAAAAAATTATTTTTATTTAGTCGATTTGGCAAAATGGATATTTGAAAGCAGGAAAAATAATCGTTCCAATCCAGTAAAAATACACATCTTAATTTATATTATATAATATTGGTAAAAAAATTATTGTAAATGCATTTATTAATACATTTTCAGCATTTCAACTTTAAACCACCAAATGAAAACAGAAAATGAAATCTCATAACCCAATCCAAAAAGATTAACCCTTTGCAGTCGAATGTCTTCTCTCGGCCGCCATTCAAGACGATGCATCCTTTTCGCATTTTATTTAATTTTTAAAAAATTTTAATTGCTAAAAATTCCTACAGAATGTTCAAATGATGTAGATTCATTTTTCAGGGAAACTCAACTTAAAGCAGTTGCAAGGGTTTATTTTTTGGGTATATAAAGAGGTCCATGTATTAAGTGAATTATGCGTCGAATTATCTTTCCGACTGCAAAGGGTTAGAACTGCCCCAATTTTAACCTGTTAACTGGTTATGACGAAATATTTCAATGGAAAACGAATTCAATACAAGTTAATTACTCGGTTAACAGAATAAATATTTTAGACCACTATTTTTTTGTTAGGTGTATGATCAACATATAAAGAATAGTATTAAAAAATTCAATTAAATAAAATTTGTAATTTGTCCCAAAAATGAATAACATTTATTCCATTGCAAAGCGTATGGTATACTGCCCTTTAAGCCAAACGGAGATAATATATTCGTATAGCTGATATGAAGTTTTATATTCCAACGTTCGAAGAGGGGGGGGAAAATTCAATTCTACCACAAAGACAAAATTAGAGCAAATGTTATACAAAATTACAGTTGTTGACTGCTTAAGAAATAAAGGCCTTTAGGGCAACTTATTATGCAAACAAGGCTCCGAAGCGTAAAGATTATCCTTCCCATACTTTGTATTGAATAAAAAAGATGGCAGATAACTTTCCCCGTGTGCCCAGACAAATTCCAGATGGGTTGCATACTCGATATCCAGTGAATCGAATTAGAGACAATCTGATAAATCCTATCATTGTCTGGGAGGAAGAAATATTGATAAAATACTATTTTTCAATGTTGTATTGTTAAGTACCTTACATGGAGACCCTCGGTAAAGAAACGTGAATAAATTATGAATGCTCCATGAGCAGGCACAAGATTAATCAAAGAAAATCAGATTTATTTTAATGTTTCAATTTTAATCAGAAGCAGTCTAAGCTTATGGCTGTTTAATCAGAAAGAGTCTGAGATTGTTAGACTAGAAGGAAAAATAGTAGTGTAGATCTTTAAAAAAATCAAATCTTTGCCCCGAGGTGTGGCATTCTAAAAAATTAAGATACTCCCAATATTATCTTCGGCATTACTAAATATACAAAGAAATAATTCAAAATTTTAAATATAGTTTATACAACAAGAAGCAAAACTTAAATAACTATTAATGATTGTCTATTAAATTAGAAAAAAATAATCAAAAATACAAAATCATCTATGACCGAATAGAAAAGTTGAATCACATAGTTACTTAAATGAAATTAGATGCATTCCTCGTCTTGGTTGAAGCAGCAAAATATTTTGTTCGCTTATTGAAAATATACTGCAAAATTTGGGCTGAAAAACATTAAATTGTCAATTTGCAATATCTGGATGTTTAAATCTTGCCAACAAACGCCTTTTTTTTTTTAATAAAACGGAATAATTTTATTAAAGAAAAGTAAATTTGCTTATCAAAGCGTTGCTTGTTTGGTAAATTTATGAACTGTAAATTTTAAAATTAAATAAAGAAACTTATTAGTAGCAACTTTGGTTACTGAATGTTTTAATCATTCACTTATCAAAATTAAATTCAAAAACTGGACCATTTTAATTAAAAAAATTTTTAACAAATTCTAATAAATATTTGACATCAACCTTACTTCAAGTATTAGAAATATCATTTGTATTTAATATTATCCATAATTGCTCCAGATATAATAATCCAAACCTAAGATTTGACTCTGTCAATATCATAATTAGCTTCGAAAAATAGATGAGACGTGTAAATGAAGTTTTTTTTAAACATTTATTAGAACTTTCGTGTATTAAAATTGATTAAAGAAGTAAAGGAAAAATACATTTGAATGCATTTTCTGTACAGGAAAAGCTTTGTTTTGCATAGTTTTTGATATTTAAATTTTTAATTAATCTATTATCATATTTAAGAAAATAGCAGCAAATACGTAATAAGCTTAAAACGCTAGAATTGCAGATTTTCGTAATGAACTTCTTAGAAAAGTTCGTTTTAACCGCAAATCGAGTGATCAAAAGAAATGCACCGTAGAAAAATTATTTAATAATTCAATTTTCATTAGAAAATAAATGAAATATTTTGAGAATTTCATTAGATCATCTACTTGCTATTTATAAACTCAGTTTCAAAGCCAATGCGCGAATTGAAAACGTTTATCCAATATAAATAAAAAGTGAAAAAAAAATCGATGCGAAAAATTTGCTCAAAGCAAAAGTTCATTGCATTGATGCCTTCAAAAATATCTATTTTGGGAAGCAAAATTTTTGCTGCTTACTACCGGAAAGAAATGAAAGACAGGTTTTGAATGGATGCCAAGAAAAATGCGAGTTCATATCTGAAACTGATCATTTTGGAAATTAGTTTTGCTGCTAATACAATATATTTCATGCCAAGAGAAATGATGTCCAGCATTTTTAAATTATTTTGTTCAAGGATCATTTGAATCACGATTCTAAACTTATATGCAACATTTTTTTCTTCATCTTTCGCTGAATATTGTGGTCGAATAATTTATTTTCGAATTCAGTTTTGTCGAGATTGAATTTTTTTTTTGTTTAAATTTTTCGTAAGAAAAATAAATAAGAAAATATTAATTTTACAAAGCAAAATTTATCTGAGCTTCAAGCCATGTTATATTACAATGCATGTTGAGAAAAACCTCGAATAATCTTTTTCTTAAAAACGAACTGCAGTTCAAATGGGTGAAAAGAATGAAATGGAGGACATGAAGAATTCACAAATATTGATTCAATAGATTCAATATAAATTTTTAAAAAACCCTCACATTTCTTACACTCAAATCGTAAGAAAACAATGTCTTAGTAAAAAATTACGGCTTTTTAAAATAATTTAAAGAAAAGGGCTATAAATAATTGAAAATTAAAAGCATTTTTAGCTTTACAAAACAAAGTTAACACACATTTCTAAAAAAATGCGTAGAATTTTACCCTCACTGGATGAACAAAATTAGATTTAAAAAACACAACACTTGATTGAGTTTTAATCGAATTTTGTTTGAAAAATTATTTCAACATAAATTATACATCACCAATAAGAAATAATAAGAATATTATTTTGCAGCGCAAATACAGCAAAACATTTCAAGAAAAAAAATGCAATTATCTTTTCCAATGACACCAAAAATCAAGTAGTACACGTCACAATTTCCAAAGACAAATCGTTTTCAGATTACTTAAAAATTAACTAACCTCAGAAATGGTAAACCAATATGAAATATATCAAATTACCGTAATTTTGTTTTATGAAGGGAAGGAAAAAAAAAAATATTTTTCTCTCGTTAAAATATTTCCAGAAAAAAGAAGATTGAAATATTCTTTACTAAATATATGATTAAAATAGCGACAATTATCCATTTTTAAAAACATGTCTCGCTTATCGGATGGGATAAAAATTTGAAATGAAATTTTGTCAAAAGATTAGCCAAACCTACTCTACGAATTTTTCTACTTTGAGTATAGATGCCTTTTATCGAATCTTAGGGTTTTTAGTATTTTTCAAAAACATTAAACACACTGTATTTAATATATTTTTCGATTGTGAAGAATTTTACTCCAAAAATAGAACCGATTTACGATAGGGAATTTTTTAACTCCAATTTCTATCCAAAAAATCATTCGAAGTCGATTTAATTTCGCGCTATATTCGGTTCCTTTTGAAGTGCTATATATAGCCCAATCTTACCTTTATTTAATCTCTCCAATATCAATTTCTTGTGGTCGTCGGTTACAGGCTGGCTGACAACAATAAGGATGTAAGAGCCTGACGGGGCCATACTGCTCGAAAAAGGCGTTCCACCGCCTTCCATACTCAGGCCCAGGGGTCGAAGATGAGAAAAATCGTCTGAAAACTTCTCCGGCTAATACAGTTTTTTTCTTGCTTTGGTTTCTTTTTGCTTCGCAGGCAAAAAATGGATAATTAGAGTTTTCGCATGTAAAAGTTCCTAAAGAGCGTGTCCTTCACTTCAGGGCTGAGCACTGTCAACAGACATAGTAGAGAAAACGCGAGCGGATTCGGGGTTTTCGACTTGCCGGGCGGTGGCTGAGACTGCGCGTGCGCGAGATGACAGCGCCGGCTCCATTCGTTCACTGCGGTAGAGCACCACGTGACCTGTGTCAGACTCCATTTTTTTTTTTTTCCCCCTCTCTCTCTCTCTTCGGCTGCTCCGAGTTTTAGTTTTAGTTTTGAAATTGTTCGCGGAAAAGGGGATGTGTACAATTTTTAGTTCCAATTTTTTGCGTTTGTGTGCTACAGCTTGAACGCATTCCCCGGGGTTATAAAAATTTGTATATATATATATATATTATTTTTTGAAAAGTTTAACTTATTTAAATTCATTCTTTAAATATATGCTTATGCGTCATTTTGAACTTCAAGATAAATGAAAAGCATTTAAAAAACTTTTGGAAGCTATCTTATAAATTGTTGGGGCACTGTGGAATCAGTTGACTAAATTGGTTTTCCGTTCTATTAGTTTTTTTTTATCACTTGACTAAAACAAAGAATTCTGCATCTAATTAACATTTGAAGCACATTGAAATAAATCAAATATTGTTTTTTTTTTCTATAATTACTGTGAAAATATTTATTCTATGTTTTTTCACAGGATCACTTTAATATTTTAATCTTATTTAAATGAAATAATATTTAAAATCCCTGGTCTTTATTATCAACTTTTAATTCTGAAGCCGATTTTCACAGATAACAAAGAATATTCAAGAATAGTAATCATAAAAAGAAAAAAAATATTACCATGAAACAAGAAAATATTTGAATTTTTGCTAATACTAATAACCGATAAAAGTTTTTTGGTCAAAACAAATATCAATAATTGAACATAAAAAAATCTTTTACGCAGGTTTTCGCTTCAAAAAATCTAATTTTTATATTTGAAAGATGCAAATGAAATTAATTAAATTTAAATATTACTTTTCCTAAACTTATTCTTTCTTCTTAATTTATAATTTTATAGTGGATCCCATTCTTTTTATCATAATATCGCAAATGCATTTTTGAATGTATTGCCTGAATTTATATAGGATTCCTCCGTAATTTGACCTAGAATTCTGATTCGACTAATTTATAAACTGTTGACAGATTGATTTTCTTTAATCAAACAGTTTTTGTTCAAATATATTTTCGAGTAAAAACAAACGATAAGCAGCTTGGAATTCGGAAAATATTATAAAGTTTTTTTATTTTATTTATAATTGAATACTTTCCTCACAAGGACATCAAAAATGGATGCTTGCATTCGAAATAAACTGGAATTATTTTGAAATTTAAAAGAAAGTACTTTCCAAGATATAAAAGAATGAAAAAGCGCACGATGATTAGTCATTCGTGAGTCATCAGTTGACTGCCGTAATAACAGCCTTGGACGAAATGACTAGGTTATATTTTTCCTAATACAAGATTAGTTTTAAAATTATTAATGCATCTCACAAAAAGTTAAAAAAAATGAATTCTTGTAATAATTTTCTATGAGATTCAGAAGCTTTAATTATAAAGCTGTTTGTAATATACTGAATACAACTTATTTAGTAATGTAAGAAAATGGATCTATTGAGATTTATATGGGCAAAAACGCATCCTATGTTACAATATTTTTTGATTTGATGATTTTAACAATATTCTTTTCTCAAATTAGCCTTATTTTTTTATTGTTGTTGCTTTTTATTATATTATTAAGCATTTAGAAAAAATTTGTAATAACGTAACAATCAACAAAATCTTAAATTTTCGTAGAAATTTGACTGACAATTTTGGTCACTAGCGTTACGAAACGTGGTTGCAAAACCTGGATTTTGAATTTCTGGTGAGGTTTTTTAGGGGTGGGGGAGGAGAAGTAGCAATCTAAATAAATTTTTTTCTCTATACAATGATCGAGTTGAATTCCAATTCGAAAATGAAAACACATCTAATGACAATTGTTCTTACATTGTGATTAAACATCAAATTTACTATCAGCTTTCAATTTTTCTAATTGCTGTCATATCTAATTCAAATACTTCAATTTCTTTATTATTTCTTGCGGTACCTTGCAATTGTTTTGGAATTATTTCTAAAGATCCAACATTTCCAAAATCCAAGTGTTCATTTTTCCAATGGCTTTATTTGTGCCAAAACTATACTTTAATAAAATTTTCAACTTTACAAGTAAATGTATGCAGTATTACATCGTTCTTAGAGTAAGGTAAAAGAAATGAGAGGTTCTTCTGTTGTTGTTGTTATGGAATTTGCCATAGACAAGCCAGACTGACGAAATCAGCGATTTAAGCCGAGATTGATTCTGAGAGTAAAGGCCCCTGAGCCTCCGAGAGCAGAAGTCTGATTTCTAGGTCATATGAAGATGGCACTGACACACTCGCTTGCACAACCCCTTTTTATAGGGGGTGGGGGGATCTTTCACATACAGAGCACAGGATAAGAATCAACCATGCTCGAACCAGGACTCGAACCCCAAACGCCTAGATCACGAGGAAGACGCACTACCCTTAGGCCAAAGTTTTTTTTAAAAAATATTTGATTAATAGTAAAAAAAGAGATATTGCAGTAAAAGTAAGTAACTTTTGTTAATTATTTTAATTGTTTATATTTCAGAGGCTGTTTGGTTTGCATCAAAGTTATGTTTTTATAAATCTTTCGATAATACAATCAAATTTAATTAGTATTTAAATGTTTATAATGTGTGAGTCACGACTATTTTTTTCTAAAAATGTCATTCATTTAAAGCATAGAAATATTAAGTGAGATCTTGATATATTTGGGCGAATAGAAAAATATTTTAATAAACAGATTTTTGTATTTTTTATACATTATTAAAGTATAGTTATTGATTATTTTTGAGAACAAATGGCTATTGAGCTAACTGTTTGACGGGAATATTATTTTAAATAGATTTTCGTAATTTTGAATTATGGTCTGGTAATAAGTTTTTCACATGAGCTGCTGTCTTAGTTTCCACACTCCACAAAGAGTTAGGTTTCAGTTTTGACACCAACTGAATTTTCTTCAGAGTCCAATGAGCGGTGCATCATAGATGGAATTGGGTTTAGAGTTTGAAATGTTGCAGCTAAGTAACCGAGAGATTACCACCAGGTCAAAATGGTTCACGGAGTTGTTTTAACACCTTGCGGTCCATTGCCCGGTATTACTAGACTTCATATTTTGGTTAAACAGGTTCACTATCCAGTACAACTTAACATAACATTTTGTTTGAAAAGGTTTACTGTCCGGTACCACTGGACATCACATTGGGTCGAACAGTTTCACTGTTCAGTAACAATGGTCATTTTTTATTGAGTTCATAAATACTTACTTCATAAAGTTTCTATCTAAATTTCTTTTAAATTTCACTCTAGCTTACTACTATACTTATAATCCTGGATAAATTTTCAAACTCATTTACCAGTTCTCCAATATAAGAAATAGACAGCAATGGATTAACAGCTTGAAAATAAATTTATTATCCCCATTGTTAGGACAATAAATATCTTACAGCTTTAAAGCAGCAACTCTTGTATATATATATAAACTTATTTCGTGCCACTTGAAAACGGTTCAAACGATTTGGATCAAACTTAATAATTAGATAAGGTTGTGCTTTTTATCTATATAGGTTCCTTTCCTGAAAAAACGTGACTTTAAGTTTAAAAAAAATACACCCACAGTTTTTTTAATAACATTAAAGCCTTTTTCTATCTTCTCTCATGTTGACAATGTCACATAGCGCCATCTCGTAAACTTTTGCGGTACTTGCAATGTTACCATAGGATGATAACCCACTGATACCTCAACATGTCGTAAGTTGGCGGTATAATATTATCCAAATACGTATACGTTCGGCTCACTTCAATAGCAACAATGCAATTTTTGTTTTAACCAATTCGAATAACATATTAAACTAATTGCGTTCATAACTTTTTTTATATAAATGACCAGTTCATATGTAGGAAATATTGAAAAAAATATTCATATGTAATCAATATGTGATTCATTTCTCTATATTTTCTCCAAAAAAACACAATTTTTCAGAATATATATGTAATATTATTAAATCCTGTCGGCTAAATTATATGTAACATTATTTTGGTTGAAGCAGAATGCAGGTTTGAAGACATAGATGAGAGGTTGTATTTTTAATTTCGTTTTATTCTCTCTTTAATATCCATCCAGGAAAGCATAATTATTAACAAGCAGACGCAGCGCGGCACAAAAGCAGAAGTAAGAAAGAAGTCAAAAAGGGCCGAAACAAACGATCACTAGTCTTATATAGCATGGGATTTCCGGCCACGCGCCAATTCAATATATGTGGTGATCTTTGACACCTTTTTAAGGGCACCGAAAGGATCACTTTCATTTGAGATGTAGTACCGATGGTGCATTAGTTTTACAGAGGAATTAATTTAATCGAAAGTGAAATTGGATCACGAAATAAGAGAATATTTTAGAATGAAGTTACTATGGGCTAAATTAAGATAAAATCTTGGAAGTTAATTAAATTGAAATTAGAATTAATATATATAAACTGCCGAGTGAAGCTAGGTCTTCCTGGTACTAAATGAAATAAAATATTGACTTGTTGCTGTGTTGTTACGATTAAATATTGAATATATATACCTTAGTGCATAAAAAGTTCCTATTACATGATATAGAGAATATGCCCCATTCATGGAAATAATATTAATAGTTTAATTATAATTTATTCTTTAATCCAATGGATCAAAAGTATGTTTGTGAAGACTTTATACACCTCTGAATTATTTGATGTGATTTCTGAAAAAGTAAAGATAACTGTGTACTGACTCTACATAAATTATTTATTATAAAAGGAAGCAAATAATAGCATGACGAATACTCAGCCATCCATTGAATGACAAACTTTTTCCTGTGTAATAAATCACCACTACTACGTAATTCGAAAATAACTTGTTACGACATTTTCGATCAGAAACGCATCCGCCTGTTTTCTAAAATGCTTTCACAAAATAAAATAAAAATATGCATGAATTCAATACATATGATCTTTTTCAAGGTAGTAAAATAAGTAAAGCATCATGAATATCATTCCATCTTTATAATTTTTTGAAATAAGAATTGTAGGAACATTTTGTAAAATTAAAACGTTCGCTATATCTGCATACGAATATACAGTTCTATTAATTTATATCAATCTATTTTAGTTATCTCATTTAAGCACAATGTCATAGAATCATTTATGTCTGACATTAGAATTTTGAATAACTTATTTTACTGAACTATATGAGATGATTTAATTTCTTTAAGAGAACCAAATTAGATTAAATTCGATTTTTAATTAAATTAGATTTTTTTTTCTGAAATTTTCTTAAGGTTTTCAAATAAAGTAATTTAATTTATAAAAAGGTAATTCATTCCATACCTCTCTACTAATAAAAAAAAGAGTTTATCTGGATGTCCATACTCTAGCAAACTGAATATTAGACTTAAGAGCTACCGCGTTTAATTTAGGAATATTAACGTCCTAAATACATATGAAAGGTATATTAACATCTCTTTTTAAAACAGCACTAAGGTTATTTTGGGATGGACCTCGTATTTTAAACCGCAGTCAGATGATGAGGATAACACCTGAGTTGGCACATCCCTCTTCAAGCTTCCATGCCAAACCAGCGGGAGGACGTTTGGCCCGGACCGATTTAACATTCACCAGACCTACTTACACGATGGTTCTTTGGTGGAATCGGGTCTTGAATCTGAAACCCTCCAGGTCCGAAGCCGAAACCTTACCATCAGGCCACTGAGGCCCCTAAGAGCTACCGAATTTGACACAGATACACTTTGAACCTAGAAACGAAAAGAACTGGAATACATATGAAAGCGATTTTTTAAATTTTGATAAGAATGTTAATTAATTAGAAATTAATTATGATTTTAGGTTGTCTTTTTTCTAAATCCTTTGAAACTGTAATTTTTTAAAAAGTGTGTTTTTGCATGATTTCCAGCAATAAAATTCACTGTTGCGATGAGATTGAAACCATTTTTAATATTACATGAAATATCTAAAGGATATAAATAAAATAAATAATATTCAAAGAATGCTATTTAATAACATTCAAATAAATATAAATAAGTAAATAATAATATAAATAAATAATAATAACATAAATAATAATAACAACATAAATAATAATAATAATAAATAATGATAATATAGAGAATAATAATAAAATATAAGTAAATATTCTTTGAATGAAGGTTAAGTAAAAAAAAAAAAAAAATTCTGATGATTCTCTGATCAGTTTAATGAAGAATTAAAAAAAGAATGAAATTGCCTTACAGCAAAAATCAAAGTGCATTTTTAAATGGATTACCAGACATTTAAGTTTTAATGGCATTTTAATGTCATTTAACTCGCTTTTATTAGGAAAATTCCTCCTTTGTTGAGAGATCAGAATATTCATAAAAATTCCATTTAAATTCATTCTAACCAATCTTGACGAACAAGCGGGTCGCTGAAGACGAATGGTGCGCAATATTTTCTCTAAGTCGGATTATGTTTAAGAGCTGTGTGCCAATTAAAACCTTTGCAAAATTTCTTTAAAGGTATTATTTTGCATGAGGTATTAAACGGAAAGTAATAGTTCTTGTTTCATTTCATATTTCGCTGTTTATACTTATGAAACAGTGTCGGCATTCCAGAAAATTATCCTTTCTTATGAAAATCAGTTACCAAGTAGATTATTTTATTAAAATCCGAAATGCTGCTCACAATAGCGCAAGCTGAGACTTTTATGGTACTTAGAATTTTAATTTAATGATTGTATGACTAAAAGCGATTCAAAATTAAGATCTAGGTTACACTTTCATTTTTCATTTAAAATTTTAAAAAGAAAAAATGAAAATGAAGAAAAAAAATGTAGAAATTTTCGTACCCTCCTGTCATTTTTTATTAACCTATTTATTTTGCATTTACTGTAACTTATTGTGAGCTTTAAGAAATACCCCGATGGACAGTTATTGAAAACTGTGATATAATTTTTTATGTAATTCTTATATGTTCGTGTACCACATTTATGAAATGATTGTGATCAAAATTCAATCGGATTAATGTTGAAAATTTCATAATTGACCTTTTTATGAAAAAAAATACTAAGCTTATTTCATGTTATTTTTATACAAAAGATAATTCACAATTTGTGTTCATTCCCCCAGTAGCACACATTCATTGTGCTATATTGCATGATATTGAATAATATTCACAATATTGTATAATATTGTTGTATATTTCATAGCATAATTCCGCATAATATTGTTGAATATTTTGTAATATAGTAAAATTTACACAACATTGTATAACATTATTGAATATTTTATAATATAGTAAAATTTACACAATATTGTATAACATTATTGAATATTTTATAATATAGTAAAATTTACACAATATTGTATAACATTATTGAATATTTTATAATATAGTAAAATTTACACAATATTGTATAACATTATTGAATATTTTATAATATAGTAAAATTTACACAATATTGTATAACATTATTGAATATTTTATAATATAGTAAAATTTGCACAATATTGTATAGCATAATTGAATGTTTTATAATATAATGCAATATCGGACAATATTGTACAATATTGCTTAAAATTTTGGGCTGCTTAGATCTCTGAATAGTGATGTTTGCCATAAAGCATAAACCCTTCCACTTTAACAAAGCAATTTGTAGGTGTCCCTCTTCGAATCTGTAAATCGTTGCACTTTAAGATGAAATGCTTTTAAAGAAGTAGTGGCGAAAATACTTTTATGTTTTAAGGAAGAAATACCCTTAGAGCATAATATATCGTTGCCACTCCATCTTTAAAAGAGTAAGCGTTTCATTTTTGCCATCTGGCGAATAGACAAATTTTAAAAATAATACGCTTATCACCGCCGGATGTACTTAAGCTTTTGCACACAAAGACTTAAAAAAATCTTTATTGATAATTCTCATATAACTGATAATGAATACAAAAGTAATAAGTTACCAGAATATTTGAGGAAATTCAACATGATTTTTCATTTGCTCACCTAGACCTCTTTTTCAGATAAAAGATATAAATTAATATTCTCTTTATGAAAAAAAAATTATTAAAAAATATTCTAATAAAACAAAAGTTGATCTACTTAAAGGAATTGCTTTAACCCTTTAAAGGGCCATTTTTTTGTAGTCATATTATGTCAAAATATTTTTAGACTTGAAATCAGAATAAGAAAAGAGATTCATTTAACTTATTAGATAAATTTAATTTTATTAATTAATTAATTTGGTTAATTAATAATTAAGTAATAAATCAAGACGCATAATTTGGATTGAGATAAAGAACTGAAGCATCTAAATTTCTATCTTTCTAAAAAAATTTGTCAGAACTTATGCCAACCTACAAAATTTCATACAAGGATTGATAAATTTGGTGGGAAGCATACTTCCCACGGCCCTAGAAAGGGTTAAAGACAGTGCTTCATATAATTTAAGAAGGTTCCAAAACATTTCATATTTATTTAAAAAAAAGGTCAATTTTAATCAACCAAGTTAGATTTAAAAAAACAATTTGATAACGGATGTGAGCAACGGAAAGAAGGAACTTCAGCTTATAAATTTAGGAATTATCAAAAAGAGATATTTTGAGCAACTCGAAACATGCTTGATAACATCTCTCACGATTTATCATCATAATTGAAAAAGAAAAAAGAAAATCAAAGAATCCGGATTATGTTCTTCATGATGTAATAACAAAGCCGAAGACAATGATAAAAATCTTTTGAAACCGTCATAGTTTCTCTAAAATTATTTTTTTGACCTGCATAAGCTTAGAAGCATAGTTTGTGTTTTAAATCAAAAATTGAAAAAAAAAAAAAAATCTCAAGAGAGACAGATAAATAAACTATCAATTTTGGTGAAATAATTTTATGAAAAATATACAGTAAATAAAAAAAAATTCAATTATTATCACCAAAATCATATTTCTTTATTGAAAATAAGCAATTTGTTTTTATTTTGTTATATGGCAACGTATAAAAATCAAGAAAAATTGTATGAAAAATTTTATTATATGGATGTCATAAAAATAATGAAAATTTATAAGTCTTACGTTATAATTTACAAATGGTTAATAAAGACAAAATAACTGCAATTTGATATGAATATATACAGAATTTAAAAAAATTCTGAATAGAAGCATTTTTTTTTTATTTTAGTGCACAAAAAGAACAAACAATAAAGAATTTAAAGCTGAAGGTATGCTAATATAATTTATATTAACCAGCAAAACATTGCTAAAAAATTTAGCAAGACTGCTGCATTATATTTCAATCTATAAAAAAAATCAACTCTGGTATTTTTCTTATTTTAAATTCATCTTGAAATTCTTTTTTCAGCCATTATGTAAAACTCACTGAGCTGAAAAGCTTAACCTGAAGAAAAGAAAAATTTCCGAATAACCTCATAATTATTTAAACCAAACTTTTCAATTTGTGAATGGTCCCTTATATTACGCAAATCCTCAACCGGACGGAACGTGTTGCCATGACTACGTCAGAGATGACTTTTCTACATCTCTTCCTTTCTCTTTTCCTCTTGGTTCTCGTCTGCTCGGAGTTTTCCCAACATGCAACCCCTTTTGCTCTACCTGGGGCTCTGTGCCGCAAACAGCTGTCTGATCATCATCATCATCATACCCTACTCCTCCCCTCCATTTCCACCCCCTTAGATAGAATTTGAAATGTCTTTAATGGATTCAATTCTTTATTGGATGTATTTTACTGTAATGTTCGCTACTGAGGTAACATAAAAATTTTAGCGTAAGTACCCGTGTGGTATGGTATTAGTGAATGTTTTCTCTCAGAACATAAAATATAATGATAATGCTTCATTTTATATTTTAAGAGTGATTTTCATTTTCTATGCAAAATGGATTATATCTCGTTTTCATTTAGACTTCAAAGGAGAAGCTGGGTCATTAAGTAAATGAGTAAGATTGTTACGTACTTTTATTCCATGAAAAATTTTCATTAAATAAAATATTTTTTACTGATTTTTTTTTTAGAAAAAAAAATTGTTTAAAAAATAATATTCTCCTTAAACATCTTTATCGAAAAATAACTTATATAGTTACAAGTATTCACGCATTGCAGAAAATTTGTGCAATTCCACAATTTTCTAATTTGGAATAAATATTAATAACTTCTGAAGCTATTCATTACTTGAATTAAATATAATTTAATTCAATTAATGCGATTCTTTTCAATTAATTTATCTTACTATCATTTGAATTGATTGGGGAAATAACACATTCTCCATAGAATATATTAATTCAAAAAAAAAACAAAAAAAACATTGCATTTTCCTAGATTTTCCATGAATTGACAATGTCTATTTTTTTTTCGCTTTGTATGTTGTTTAGACTATCGTATGAATTTATACTGTCTGTTATAATGATGGTGAAGATATAATTGAAATGTGGAAAATCCCTTGTTGGAGCATAGTGAAACAGAAATAAAATAGGCGCTGTTTACAAATATGTACTTCCATCAACTAAAAAAAAATCATTATTTCTCAATTCCTGAGTAGAATTTAATAGGATGTAGATGCATGAATAGATGTAGATATAGGATGTAGAATTTTGATTAAGTTCTAGCTTGACAGAAATAGCTCCAGTACGTGATAGCAATGGCATGGCATAGGAATTTTTTAAAAGAAAACTAGTTGAAAATTACATAGACCTAAAAAAAATTGAGTTTTTTGTTTGAGGTCTATAAATATATTTATATAACTTACGAGACATTTATTATCCTGATTTTAAAAGAAAACAATACATATTTTTTTGTATCGCATAATATTGTTTTTCAATTATAAAACTAAAATTTTCGGATGTCAGATATTTTGGAAAGCACTTGTGTAAATATATATAATATACAAATTATTTTTATATTTTAAAGAAATTTAGACGTGGAAAATGTTTTTAAAAGCTATCAAATAAATCATTAGAATGCTAGGTATATATTTAGAATGTAATTAGAATTACAAAATTTGGCAAATTTATTTTACTTTTCCTTCAAAGGGACGTTTGGTTCAGAGTCACTTTTTAACATCTGCTATCATATTCTGATTCCGGAGTATCGTCGTATCAGGCATTTTATATCTTGATGTAATGTCTCACCCTGTTCCGCACTCCATACATTAGTACCAGGGAGACCAAGCTTCGCTCGGCATTTTTTTTTCCTGTAAAATCGTGTTGTTTGGGAGAAAATATTTAGAATACGAATCACATACTGATTACATATGAATAATTTTCAATCTTTCCTACATATGAACTGGTTATTTAAATACAAAAAAAAATCATGAATGCACTTAGTTTTAGATGTTATTCGAATTGAATAACACAATAATTGCATTATTGCTATAGGATGTGAGCAGAATATATTCGTATTCAGATAATGTCATACAGCGCCATCTCACAAAACTTTGAGGTACACCAGTAGATTATCCTCCTATGACAACAGTGCAAGTAACACAGAAATTTATAAGTTAAAGCTATATGACATTTTTAGCATGAGAGCAGATAGGAAAAGGCTCTAATAGTTAGTTATAATTTTTTTTGTAAAATAACGCTTTTTTAGGAAATATATCTATATGGATAAACTTAAAAACCAAAACCTTATCTGGATATAAAATTTGATGCAAATCGTTAGAACTGTTTCCGAGATACACGAAACAAAGTTATATATATACAAAAATTGCGCGTTTAAAGATAGAAATATATAAAATGGAAGTGCAAAATAATGTACTTTTAATCTCATATTACAACATAATTCTTTAAAGTTTTGAAGACTTTGTGGTGAAAGCTTATAAGCCAGTTAACAGCTACGCTGCACGAGCAATTGCTTTTGTATTGTGGTCATGTTACTGGGCTGCGAACCACAAGGTCCCAGGTTCTATCCTCGCTTATAACAAACTGCTACAACTTTTACCCATCTTCATTGTACAGTTAGGATCCTTATAATTCCTAACAAATTTCTGAGTGTTACTTTTGAAGTAGCCCATACATTTTTTCCAATAGATTTCACTTTTTGTTTTCCTAAAAAATTTTAATTCTTCTCTACTTCTTATATCTGGGCCGAGAACCCACTCTTTTACGAAAACTGTGGGAAAGCTATCATCATTTTTATCCAAAGCTTTAGCTAATTCTTTCATTAGCTCTTATTATATATGCAAGAATGGTAAGAAGACTTAATATAAATCCACAAAGTGCCGCCGAATGACATCTTTTGATCCTGGATTTAAATTTATCCCCTAGAGGCCATTCTTTTCATATCTAGCGTTGAATTTTTTTACCAACTGTCTATCTCACTCACAAAAATAACAGGATATTTTCATATAGCCATCTTGTTGACCTTATATAGTAATTAATTAAAATGTAATTAAATAATTAATTAAATTTTATTAATTAATTAAATGAAATTTTTTAATTAAATTAAATTAATAAATTAAAATTTAATTAATTAAAATTTACATTTCATTTAAAAATTTTAATTAAATTAACTTAATAAATTAAAATTTAAAATTTTTCACAAATATGCTATTTAAAATCTTGAAATTTTATTATAAGGAAAGAAATTTAAGTTTCTATGTGGTTTTTAATCATAGAATGAACAATAGGAATTGAAGCATCACATGGTAAAACACCCTTTAATCTTCTTAAAATCAATAAATAATCTCAGTGAGATGAATCATGATTAGTGTAAAATAAATGAAATATAAATCCTGTAATACAGTATACAAATGATTCTTCTGGCGAAAATTAATTTGCCAAATTTTGGGTGGGGAATTTCTTTATGAAGAAAATTCACTAGATGTAGCAAATAAATTATTTTTTTTTAATTCGCATTTCCAAAACTTTAATATTTTCTTCTGAATCGCTTTTCATTTATTAGCTTAGTAAATTAAAGTGACTTTTAATTTATTATATTATTTTTAAATAGCTACTAAGATTATTTAACTGTTGATTGTTTTTTTATAATTTTACTTCTTTTATTGTTGCATTGTATTTTTTATATAATATTTTTATTTACTTTATAATATTTTATATGTATTATTTGTATATTTACTCAAACATTAATTTTAAATGTTAATTACAATGTTTTTTATTCGATAAAATTTCACATTAGTTTTATAAATTAATCCCGGTATTTTTCTTTTGTTTTGTGGAAAATCTTTAGATGATAATAAAAGAAAAATAAATGTCTTTTCTGTGATCAGCATGTGCAATTTACTAAAAATCGTCTGCTACTAAAAATGCATCAACAACATCTAAATTCGTGTTGGCCTATTTTATTTGTTAAAAATGTAACTTTTTAAAGTTTAATTCAATTTGAGATTAATAATATTTCTATAAATTATCACAATTAAATAAATTTCTTTTTATTTATTCCAACCTTTATTAAACGTCAGAAAAAGAGCAATTAATTTTAATTTAATAATTTCTTATATAACATAACATTTAACGTTTATAAAGATTGTGTTCCTTATATAATATAGATTGTTAATCAGAGAAAGATTACTTGGTATAATGAAAAGTATTAATTAATTTAATTACTTCAAAGCTATTTTTATTAACTATCCGCAAAAACAAAAAAAAAAAAACAAAAAAAACCACTTTCACATGCACTTAAATGTATTTATGTTTTGTTGAATTAAAACATAGTTGCTATCAGAACAACAAAATTTCTATCAGTTTGAAATTAAGATAATATTTAAAATGTTGTAAGATTTTGTAGAAATTGTGAAAAATTCTTTTATTAAACATTAAAAAAATATAGCACTTTATATGTATTATAACACCTTATTGTTGTAATGAGAATTTCATCTCAAAAAATGTATATATTTGTGACTGCTAAAATGTTATGTCTATACATTTATTATTTTATCTAGAAAATAATTATTGACATTAAACATCGATTCTGAAAAAATATCAATCAAAGATATTAAAAATCTGTCTCATCATATATTAATAGCACTAAAATTAAAATCTAAAAAAATAAAAATCAGAGCCTAGGAGTAGTCATTAAAGATATTATTTAAAAATTAACTAAAGTTTGAAGTTTATTATTGTATATGTTTACTTTGAATGGATAAAAAATTTTAAGCAAATTTCAACCAATAAATATTTTAATTCATTATCAAAAGAACTAATGTCATTGCCTTCCTTTTCTACATCTCATTATTTAAGTATTAAAAGAATATTTTTTTTAAGTATTAGTAATATTCATATTTGGTATCTATATATATTTTAAATATTACTTTTGCCTCTTAGGTAAGAAAAACTATAACCTTCACACAAATATCAGTGAAAAAGGTAACAATGTTCTTTGTATGACATTCGAAACTAATGACATATTTACGTATGCGAAAAAAAGGATATTTTAGATAAAATATTGGTAATGTCCACATTTTTTAAACTAACATTTACTAAACAATAAAATTTTTTACCTTGATATAAATAATAGTAAGAGAAATAACTTTGTTCTTAGTATGACATACAAAACTGTCAGTATGTTTTATAATTCAGACTTAACTCGTTAATTGTAATAGTCACGAACATAGCTCTAATTGCCTATTAAAATTACAATAAAACTGTCCGAAACCATGAAATAATGTCTGTCAAGATATCTGAGATTTAACATTGTGACTAACGTATTTGCCTTTTCTCATAAATCAATGAAAGCTATTATCTTCAAGTACATTTTTCTCAAATTTATGGGTAAAAATGTCTGTTCGAAAATTTGTCTCATTAATTGTCAGCTAAATACCGTGATAATTATGAACGACGTATGATGATTTAGAAGGTTATTTTTTTCGAAACATAGAGCTATGCATTATATATTAAGGTAATGGATAATGAAAATGCTCTTGATGGAAATTGTTCTTTCCTTGATGAACGATTTCGAAGATAACTAGCAAGTATCATGGACTTTAAATAGGAAAATCAAGAAATAAATCTTATTTAATGTTTGTTTGTTTTCTGGTCAAACTTGATAACATTATCTTATTATGCAACCAAAAGATTATATGATCAAAAGTTTAAATTCAAATGCGGAAGTTATTTTTATTTCTGACAAAAAAAATATTTCTTCCAATAATATGGTTTTCTTTCATTCTAATGAATAAATATTGTTTTCTATTTTCATTTTAATTTGGCACTTAAATATTTACTGATAATAAACTTTGCTCTCTTTGACGTAAAATGAAATTAAGATTGAGAATTGTAAACGAACACGAATCCTCATTTGCCAACCAATTTAACATTAAATTCAATTATTTAATTGCTATAAATAATTCGCAACGTTATTTAAGGTTTTTGTATGTGATAAATTCTGCATAGTATATTGAAAACACCTTAAATAATAAAATAGACTGCATAATTGTTTTTATTATATCGTTTAGTGATTTGCAATTTTTAAAACTCAAAAACTGAAGTTATGATTTTGAAGATTAACTATGAGATCATATTGATACTCAAAACTAATTTTCTTCAAAGCATTTTAAACATTCGACTCAAAAAATAATCGGGAAAAAAAATAATCGAGATTAAATTAAAATAAACAGCCTAAATATTGGGTATAAAGGTTTATATGAATAAATAAAAGCAAACAAATTAAAACAATAGCAAAATTATGAATAAAGAAAAGAAGAATCCGTGCACGATTGTCAAGATTGATGAAAACAATATAATTATTAAATAAGAAAAACTATGTCCTTCATATCTAAAAATAGCGGATAATTTTTATGACAATTTTTCTTAAATCTTCAATCATTTAATAATATACGTATAAAAGAAATTGACGAGATAATTTTAGGATGAATTAGGGTTTAGCTACCAGAAATCTTATAATCTGATAAATAGACTACTTGATAATAAATTCCTAAAACAAACAATATTTTTTATATATCATTTGTTTCAAGGTTAAAGAAATGCAAGAAGTAGGACGAAAACATTGAAGCTTGTATAATTTGATGAAAATCTTGAATTCAGCGAACTTTTTTTTTTTGCCCAGTGTATTCTAAATTTATTTGCCTGCTAATATTTAATGATGCCGTCCTCTATTTGTCCTTATTTACCGAAGTGACATGAACTAAAATATGCTGTCTAAGTCTTTTGTGCAACATTCTGAAACAAGTTTTTCACCTTGTGATAATATAATTGAATCACTTCTAGATTTATTTAAAGCTAGCCACCTTTGGCAACCGGCTTATGTATCTGAAACATAGGGTTTCCTGTCAGTTAAACTATTAACAGAAAATACTTTTATTTAAAATTTCGTCTTGATATTTGACAAGATTGAGAATTAAAAGTTTTAATGGAATCCATCTACTAAGAATCGCTGGGTGTAAAAATTATGAAATATACAGCGAAATAAAAGGCGGAAATGACGATACTATTACTAAGATATTATCCATAAAAAGCTATTTGTTATCTTAATTTCAATATCAGTGATAGTAGGCGATTGAATATTTTGTTGGAATAATGAAATTAATTTAAATTTCTTTATTACGCAAAAACATTAGTAATTTTTTAAAAAATATCAAAAGTAAGGAAAAAAATTGTTAAATTAAATTAGCACCATTAATAAAATTAGTTTTGAATTTAAAATAATCTAAAAATTATTATTATAAGATAATATTTTAGGAAAATATAGCTGGAACACACAAAAACTTGCTTAAAATTTAATGAATTTATAATTTAATTAACTTTATATTTTAATTAAATGTTTTAACAAGTTAATAACATTTCGCTTGTCTTGCAAAGCACGCGTGCCAACTTTCATCGAAATCGGTCAAACTCTATAAATACGTATAAAAAGACATACATAACTCAATATATAGATAGATAAAAAATTAATAGTTCAAAATTAATAACAAAGTTAATTTTTTGTAATAGATCAGCTATAATTTCGCAAAATGTCTTTTTTTAATCAGCATATAATCAGTTATAATTTATCTGATATTATGTTCATTCATTAATGTGATAATCAAACAACAGGATTCTGTATATTTATGTTTTTTATACGAGAGCATGATATCAGAATTGTAGCATATTTCTTTAAACTTATTTTCAAGAAATTTTTATACGTTTATGGTGTTATTGTTAAGAAGAATTCTGTATATTTATTTTTACTTATTAATTTCATTTTTTAAAACTATAAATCAAAAACTATTTGTAATTAAATGTCATTAAACATTTTATGAAAACGTAAATACCTAATTCACCAAAAACCTGGAATTTGATTAAAATTTACGATTTCAACTGAAGAGATACAGCATAAGCCGCATTTTCCTTCTTCCAAATAAATTGAAATAAAATTGAAAATCAATTCAGTTTAGGAACTTTTTATAACATACTAGCTGGTACACGACGCGTTGCTGAAGGAATTATTTTGGAAATATATTTTGAAATTTGAAATCTCCATTTTGTTTAATTAGGAATGATAGAAAGAATTATATATATTTTCTTGTCGACAATGAATACATTCATTGAAATTGAATGATATATAAAGAAGTATAAATAATTATTTATTCTACTTTTTTTACTTTATTAAACAAATATACATTATGGTAGACAATATTTTTTGTTTTTCCGTCTTCAGCAAAAACAAATAAATTCCTTGACTGTCCGACTCGTGAGCATCCACCATACAACCGGCCTGTGAAAAACATGGATTTTCTGGGTTCAAAGCAATAAATTGGCAGAGTTTTATCGACATAGGATGAACAGTACAGCAGCGCATACAATCCGAAGAGGCAAACATTCCTTTTTATATATTATATATTAGATGTAATAATTGTACTATGCCTATAACCTTCGCGCAAGGGCAAGCCATAAGTTGGCAAAGTTTATTGCAATCGGATGAACGGTACAGTTGACCATAAAATACGAGCAAACAAAAATTCATTTTTATATATTAGATATAAAATATAGTTTTTTTTTATTCTTCAAAAAATCTGAATTCGTTTAAAATTTTTCAGTGCATTACATTAAGATTATTATTGTTATTTATATTTTTCAGAATAACAATACAATTTCTAAACAACTTCACTCCGTTCTTTGTTCCAAACTACCTTGAAACAAAAGCCATTAGGAAATCCATCTCTAAACAACGAAACAGCCACGAGCTGTCTTCATTATGAAACAAACTCTGCAGCTGTTGCCATTCAGTACTCCCAAAAATGACATCTTTCCCGTCTAATCTCGATGGCAAAAAAAAAGGGGGCATGCAGTTGTGGAATTTCGTTATCAAAGAGCCAGCATAGAAATAAGACCGCAAAAGAAAACCAACTGAGACAGAGGAACACGTAGGGAGAAAAAAGGTGAGAAGAACTCTGCTTTTGTTGTTTTTTTTCGGACTGGAAATTGCAGACGGCAAAGAAACACATCACAAGCCTTGCGTTAAATCAAATGCCCTCTCATTGCTGATGAACCTGCATGAACTAAGAACTAGTGAACTGACTGCAGATGAGATTCGAGAAAAATTTTTCCTCTCGAATCTCTGAACAATATAAAGGTGGTGACTGTTTTCTTATGAAAGCTTTAAATAGTATTTAATCATACAAATTATTGAAATTCCAGACTGACTATGTGCAAATTTAAAATCGTTTTATAAAGTCATTAAAAAGTCTTTATTGAAACAAAACGAAAAACGTAATTTTGTTGAGATCTAAATTATTTTCAATTGTCAAAAAATTATATCATTAAACTAGTGGAAAAACTACTTTTTTTTTAATCAGTATAGTATTTATTATTCTATCTAGTTTAAACTAAAATAAATATTATTAGTTATTCAGGTTAGAAAGAAATTTTAAAGGAATAATATTTCCGTTTCATTCAATGACTATTCTAAAAAGATTATTATTAGCTATTCAGGTTTTAAAAAATAAAATTTTTTAAATTTAAATTTATTTTAAATTGTCAAAAAATTATATCATTAAACTATCGGAAGAACTGCCTTTTTCCTAATCAGCGAAATACTTATTATTTCATTTAGTTAATTATACTAAAATGACTATTATTTGCTATTCAGGTTAGAAAATAATTTTAAAGGAACAATATTTCCGTTTCATTCTATGACTATTCTAAAATGACTTCAGGTTAGAAAAATTTTTTAAAGGAATAATATTTCCGTTTCACTCAACTTAATTATTAATTCAATTTTACACATAATTGGATTTTATTTCAGATGAAAATATTACAGAAAGTAATTCATTAAAAATGCAATAGATAAGTTTTAATCATTAAAAATTAATTATCTTTAATACACGCATTTTTGATATGAGAGTTACCCTTATGACTTTTAAATGTTAAAAAATTGCGTTCCAATACTTCCATTAAGAAGAGGTTGTAAATGCATAGAAAGGTAGATACAAAAAAAAAATTGAATTAAATTAAACATTCAACTTAAATAGCATTTAATGATATAAATTATTGAAATTCCAGACTGAACTATGTGAACATTTAAAATCTATTTATAAAATCATTAAAAAGTCTTTATTGAAACAAAATAACAAATAAAATTTCGCAAAAATCTAAATTATCTTAAATTGTCAAAAAATTATATCATTTAACTACCGTAAAAACTGCCTTTTTAATAAAATAATAAATAAGATACTTATTATTTTATTTAGTCAGTAATGCTAAAAGGACTATTATTAGCTTTCAGGTTATAAAAATTTTTTAAAGGAATATTATTTATGTTTCATTCAACTTAATTATTAATTCAATTTAAAATATAATTGCATTTCGTTTAAGATGGAAATGTGAAATTCTTTAAAATGCTATAGATGAGTTTTAATCATTAAAAACTAATTATCTTTAATACATGCATCATTGATATGAGACTTATGACGTTTAAATAGCGTAAAAATTTCGATATAAAAATATTGCATTTCAATCCCTTCATGAAGAAAGCTTGTAAATGGATAGATAGTCAAATACAGAAAGTTGAATTAAATTAATCATTGTAAGAAATTTCGTATTTCAATTAAGCATTCGTGCCAATTATTTATTCATTTCAAAATTACGAAATATATATATATTCTCAATAATAATAAAAATGCAAAACAAAAAATCTAAATGGATTGCAATTGTAGAATTCAGAAATCTACATATTTTCTTCGGATGAAATTTGATCAATCATCTTACAAATGCAATTTGATTTAAGGCCCCATTTTTCATTACAAATCAAAACCGAAATCCAACCTCATAATGGAACCACTTGTACGCCACACATAACGTTCATTTATTTTTTGACCTATTTTAATTCAAATCTGAGGCTGATTGTAATTTTAAGTGAAACTCTAGCCAACTGATGAATGATTACAATAAATCAGTGGCATCATATTTCATAGAAATGGAAAAAGACTTTCATAGAAAATAGAAATAATTTACATTGTTATCATCGCTGTTTAATTGATTTATTTAAAATTATCCAATTATTGTTGAAGGAAAAAATCATCAGTCTTATTTGCAATTTACAAAATATAAGCTTATTCACTATCAAAAATTAAATTCATTCCAAAAGAATTAAATGAAATCTTAAAGATTAAACTGAAAATTGGTCTTTTGTAATGCATACTCTAAATAAAAGTAATTGGTTTTTTAAATGTGGAAAATTTGCATTTTAATCCGTAGTATTATATTTCTCAAGCAGATAATAAACAACTAATTTAACCTTTTTTCTAAAATTTTGTTAAAAAATATTCTTAATAATTGAAAATACATCAGTTATGCTCCCTAATTTACATAAATAAAAGTAAAAAATTCAAAACAGAACCTAATAAAGAATACTTTTTTACAGAATATTTTTTACTTTATGATTTCAAAGATTTTTTATATCTAGAAGACCAAACTTCGCTCGGCAATATTTTTTTTTTCTTTTTTGTAAAATCCTGTTTTTTCGGAGAAAATATTTCGATACGAATCATATACTGATTACATAGGATTCTAATAGTTAATTATAAAAAATGGGGGTTTTTTTGCGTAAAATCGCGTTTTTTCAGTAAAAACCCTTATATAGATAAACTTAAAAGAAAAACCTTATCCAAATACAAAATTTGAGACGTTTCGTACATTTAAACTTTAAATATATAGATTTCAGTTTTATTCAAAAATTTATATTAAAATAATTTCCCTTTATGAATTCAAAAATACAGGCATATTCAAATTATTTTTGAATCGTTATACTAACCATATATATTTTGCAGATTATCACATATAACTAAATCTTATAACTTAAGAAAAAGAATATTTAAAACAAAGTCAGAGAGTTCAAATGAATAAAACAGAGTTTCCTAAACCAAGGTCTCGATCTCATTTCGGGTCATTCATCACAATCCAGAGTTTAAGAAGCTTAAAATTTAGTTCCCAAAAGATTTCATTGCAGTCGAATATGATCAATCGTAGAATCAATCAGAGCAGGTACAAGAGTAATTGCAAAAATCATAGTGATTTAAAAGAACACAGTATTAAAATATTTTGTTCAGGAAAAAGGAAAATACGTTATTTTTATTATTTTTATATTAAGCTTCATTCTTTAAACCATATTTTCACTTCACTGAAAATATAATCAAAATATCGGCTAATTAAATAAACAAATTAAAAAAGACAGCAGATATTGCTTGAAAATATAACCAAATTATCGGTCGATTTCCAAAAAGACAGCAGATATTACGTGAAAATATAATCAAAATATCGGTCGATTTCCGAAAAGAAGCAGATATTACGTGGAAATATAATCAAAATATCGATCGATTTCCAAAAAGACAGCAGATATTAAGTGAAAATATAATCAAAATATCGGTCGATTTCTAAAAAGACAGCAGATATTGCGTGAAAATATAATCAAAATATCGGCTGATTTTAAAAAAAAAGATAGCAAATATTGCAGGAAAATATCATCAAAATATCGGCTGATTTCCAAAAAGACAACAAATATAGCTTTCAGTAGTGTCAAATGTTCTGACAAGATAAAATACGTAAACAAAAATATAAGTATGCCTCTCATCCATATTAGTTAATTCAATAATTCATTTACTATTTATTATATAGCAAATTAATTTTTTTTAAATAATTTTCCATGCATGATCAATGTATATTTTTCTTTCACATTTGGATAGGTTGAAGTTATAATGGTAAAAAATATCCCCCCCCTCCCAAAAAAAAATCTTAGCTTAAAATTGTAACTAATTCGCAAATTAGGTTCAATTTAATCCTATGTTAAATGTGAATTTTACAAACGCCTAAAATAATAGTAATATATATATATATATATTTCCGAATAATACAGCACTTTTTGCGATTCATTAATTTCTGGAAAACAAAGAAATTATGGTTTATACCGCTGTCACTTTAACCTGACCATATATGTTACATTATTTTGAATATTTATTCCATCTTCAGAAATTTTTATTGGATCACATTTTTTTACTTACGTACATTATATTGGACATTATAGAAAATAGCTGGAAAATCATGAAATAGTATATGTGAGATAACTTTCTTCGGATAATAAATACAAGACAAAATACCACAATGCTGGCAGGATTGAATCAAATCATTAATCATGAATTCGCAGCCATTCCATTAAGACGTCGTTACCAATATCGTATTTCGATTAATCTACGCCATTACTGGAAATGGAAGACATTTAAAGAACATCGGCTCCTGATTTCTATCAGTTTTCAACTGATTAGCAGTTAAGGGATCTGCAACGGCATAGACTTTTGTAAAAAAAAGGCAAAAATTCGCAGGACCGCTTAATTGATCTCCGACAAAAATAAATAACTGTTACAGTTTGATTACACTTACATTTTAATAGCTGGCTGTAATCTTTGGAATAGTTACAATAGTATAGAGTCAGAATTTTGTTATGATTATTCTGATTATTATTTTGTTTTGGTTTGTTTTATTACTGTGAGAAAATGGTATGAGAATGTGAAACACTAACCTTCATTTCAATTTATTAAAGCGATAGATTTGTAACGCTACTGATAGATTAGACTTCTAGCAAAATCTTTCTTTAATTCCCTTAAATATAAATGATGAATAATGTAGTTGAATTTCACATTAAATTAGGAATTTTTAACAGCATTAAAGATTTTTAGAAATAACTTTTTCGCCACTTTTATGAGCAAATATATAATCTATTGCGTTTTGGCAATTATAGCATATTATCAAACTAGTATTTATTGAATGAGATGGGAATCGCAAGTAAAAAAATTGTGTCTAGGGGGAATATATTTTTTAAATGTTAAGAAATCTTTAATTGTACCTAATATTTAAATATTCAGAGGTTTCACTTGTTATCAGTATTGTCATAAAAATATTGTGTCTCATAAGTGAGCAATTAAGAATAAGCTTTTCTTAAATTAGAATAAAACCCACAACTTTTTCAATATAGCATTCACTTTAACTTATTATTATTTAAATTACATCTATTTTAATACAAATGAATAACTTTGTTGAATATTGCCTTATAACTAATTTTCAATCCCTAAAAATTTTAAGAAAATAAATTTTCAGTTAGTAGCATTTCTCATTAGTTTCTTTTTAGCTTTATATTTCAGAATGTGTAACAATAACATTATTTAAAAAAGCGAATATGCTTAAGATTATATTCTTAGTAGTAGTAACATTTTACCTATATAATCATTTTAATATCCTCATTTTGTTGCAAATTTTCGAAATTTATTTTATTTGTTTTCTTTACGAGTCATACAATTAGATATTTAAAAACTATTTTTGTTTCTACAATTAGTAGAAGAAAAACTCTGGTATAAAAAATAAACCAGAAGTGGATAAATATAAAAAGCCATAAAATTGTAAAGAATTAATTTGAAGAAACATTTTTTTTTTATTTTCAAGCAATATGTCGTATGAGATCATTTAATGTTATTGTTTAATCCTTTAATATTATGTGTATTGTTTAATTGACTTTAATTATTTGTAAATTATTTCAATTATTTGATATTTTACCTGTAAACTTTCTCTCACTCTCTAGTTGAAATTTAAGTTAGAGTTTAGAATACATGAATCATATCACTAAATAGGTATGTCCTTGTTATTTCCACTAATCCTTTGAAAATTTCAGAAGAATTTAGAGTAAGATGAAATACTGCTAAATATCCGAAATGAATATAACTAGCATCCCTTTGTTTTCAAACTACAAAGAGCCGTCAAGAAAAATGAAAATTCTTGGGAGTATTTAGAATTTTTGAGTGTCTTTGGCAAAGAAAAAAAACTACTTTTCCAGATATTTTGATGCAGCAAATATTATAGAGATTGTGACTGTAAAGCTCCTATAATAATAAAAAGCTTTTGTAAGACCATATTTCTATAGAGAAAATATATTATAGCAATTATACAAAAGAGAAAGAGTAACCTAATAGCTGAATGAAATTGGATAAGAATAAGAATATTTAGAGGGGAAGGTAAAATCAGCTATAAATTTATCGATAAGTTGTAAAATTGTTATTGTCAAGATTATCCATTATTATAAGCTGGAAGTCTAATCTACTACAATAGAAATGTTTCTCTCTTGCTTGCTGTTGCAATCACTCCTTCAATATAAATGGGCAAGATAGCTCGTGTAAATAATATAACATAATGGAAAACACTTTGGAAAAAAAACCTGACTAACAAGATTCAGTAGTAAAAGCAATAAAACTAATGTACAAACTTCACAATAAAAATTTTCAAGGAATATTTACATGATCTCAGAAAAATTACAAAAGTTTTAACAACCTCCAATTGTGATGGTTACGGTATTCTAATACCTTCTCTTTTGATACAATAGATGGCGTTACCCTATTTGCATCAAGGTATATTTCCCATAATCCTTCTTGGGGTTCATTATTAGATTATATTCTGAGTGTCGTGTATTTTCGTGCCCGTATTTGTTTCGTCTAGTAAAATGTGAAACTGAGAAAAATCCCTGACATTCGTCTGTCATTTTCTTCTACCTCATAATGAAGTTATAAAGAATCTCGTCTCTCCACACAATGAATCATCATACCAAAAAAGTTTTTACTCGTTAGAAATATTTTAAATGCACATATTACATTATTATTGCACTTAAGTAATGTTCTTTAGATTAGTTATCTATTCTTATATATTTAGAAATATCAATTGATCCACTGATGTTTGAAAACAACAAGATAATTGACAAATGGATAATTTAGAGCTGAGATAGCATCAGCCTTTGTCTGCTTCAATATTATTCAAAATAATGTAAAAAAACTAAAAGGAAAAAAATATATTTAATATCAAGAAAAAGAGGATTTGATCTATAAATTTGACGAGGTTTGATTGATGACGAGTGATTACGAAATCCTTTGTGCTGTAATAAAATTTTCAAATGACGTTTTTTTTTGGTGGGGAGGGGCAGGGAATATAATCTTTATTTTCTGAGGTAAACATCCTTTTGAAAAATGTTTTAAGATAATTGAATGAGATTTTTCCAAACTTTTATTATTGATTTTTAAAATGTTTGGAACTAGAATCTAACTTTTTTATTTATTTTACTAATCTTTTAATGAAGAAATGCAATGATTTTTTAATCATAATTTTGAGGTTTTTTGTTACAAAATTGAGAATATTTCCAAAACTTTTAAAACTGCAGAAAATCCCTTAGTTCTTGACACAGCTAAATAGAACAATTATGCATGAGGTAAAAGTAATTTGAATATATTTATTACTATTTGCTATAGAATATTTGGCGTAAAAGTAAATTTTCATTAAAATTTAACTAAAAATTGCTTATAATTTCAAAACTGATAAGTATCAGCCCCAAAATTACACTAGAATTCTTAATTTTATTCTCTAGTGTAAATAAAAATATGCTTATTTTATTGAAAACATTTATAAATTCCAAAAAAAGTTCCGAAGGTAGTCACATTCATCACTTAAAATGTAATTACATTAATGTAATTATTTAAAAAAAATTATTAAATTACATCACTTAAAATGTAATTTATTATTGTATTTAAGGATATTTTTTCTATGATATATTGTTTTTATTTTCTGTAGAAAAAAATAGCTTTTATGATATAAAAAAATACATGAGGAAATAAGATATATATAATGCAAATCTCTTGCCCGAAGTATCGTGATTATTCAATCCTTATTCCATTTTTTAAAGTTGCTTTTAATTATATACCAACGATAACACATACAGAGAAAATATTCATTCAGTATCGACGCAACGCTGTATAATAAATCCAGCAACAATAACAATGAAAAGTAGAGCTGTAAAATATACATAAAATAACTTTTTTAATTTATTATAATTAAAGAAAATATTCGAAACAAATTAGCATTATTGAAAAATTAATTTATTGAATTTTAAATTAATATAAACTTAGATTTTGTGAAATATCTTGCGACATTACTGAGGAAAATATTGAAATATTTATTAATTTTAAAATTACAAATCTAATTAAAATTAGAAAAAATGATTTTGAATGTTACGTCCGTTTCAATGTCTTTTTAATGTTTTAATCTTATATGTATTTTAATTCTTTAATCTGTTTTTAATGTTACGTCCATAATTTTTAATGTTTTATCTAGTATTAACTTATTAAAAATATGTTGATTTTTGAATTATTTTTTCATGTCACAAGTTACAGATAATATCCACTACTAGTTAATATTCCTTGCATTTCTTATATTAAAATGCTTTAATAATTATAATTATTTATAATTTTATTAAATTTAATTATTTATAATTTTATTAAATTTAATTATTTATAATTTTATTAAATTTAATTATTTATAATTTTATTAAATTTAATTATTTATAATTTTATTCTGTTTACTATTAATTAAAGCTCATACTGTAGCTTTCTTTTAAGTTTCAAATAACTATTTCAGACATTTTTTTTTCTTTTTCAACCTTCCATACATTTTTCCAATTTGGTGACATTTCCCAAGTATTTCTCAACAGATTAATCATAAGTACTTTCTCTGTAATACAGAAGAGCCATTCAAAAAGTTAAGTGCCAACTAACACTGCAGATTAATAACCATTTTAAAAATAACTAAAACTCGGTCCAATGACACTCAAGGACACATTTCACGATTTTTCAATGGATATTGCAAGATGAAATTATCACCAGTGTGATACTCTGAAAAATTACCCATCTTTTCAGTTTAAAGACGTATAATCCATGCTAACAGAGTTTGTTAGAAGTACATTTACTGGGTAGATGTTTTGGTAGAATGACGATTGGATTGCAGTCTCCTGACCTCTAAGCTGGATTTTAATATCTGCCATCGAATAAAAAGACGAGTTAATGTGGATGATTAAATATAGAGACGAATTAGTGACAGTTTGATTTATCTATTAAATTTGAACAAGTATATATTATAATTAAAGTGATCATTTAATTTAAACTCAATTTCGCTTAATTCAACTCTTTTGCTTAACTTAAAGTGGCAAATAAAATTACAATTCATTTGCCTGATTTTTCAGGGGGGGGGGTGTATGGGAGAGAGCAAAGTATTCCTACATTCAATTTATCATGTTTATCAATATTTGAATTAAATAGGATATTCCCCAAAGCTATTTTTTAGGATACATATTTCAAAATTTTACCAAACGTTAATCTATGAGGGGAGAAATATTGAGGTTTGTTAGGTCAATCTAGTTTAATTGTCAGAATTAAATACCATACAGTTTAGTTTTTAAATATATTAATTAAATATATAAAGTTTAATTAAAACAATGCAGTAATTAAGTGCATTATTTACAATATACGTTCAATACATATAATACGTTTATACATATATACATATAATACGTTTGAAATTTTTCATATACTATAACTTAGACAGCTAGAAAAGGATTTCAAATTAGCAAAATATTCAACTTTTCAAGTAACTGGTTATGCCTCACTTCTGTTTTCACTTTAATAATAGTGATAATTGAATATTTCAGTTTTGCTGAGGTTTCATACATTAATTTAAATTGTTTATCTGATTGATTTTATATTCTTCGTGTGTGTGTGTGTGTGTGTTTTTAGCGCATTTTAGAAAAAATATGTTGATTTGAATAACTCCAAATTTTTATCTACATTTAAGATTTAAATTATTTCTGTCAAAATGGTATTCAAATGTTGTAGTAAAAAAAGTTTAAATTAAATTAAATTAAATTAAATAAAATTAAATTAAAAAAAAAAGTTTACTAATTAATGTTCAATTATATGTTAAAAAATTGGAAATAAAAATTAAAGCTCAGAAATTGGAATCTATTGTACTGTTATTTTTTTATCATTACATTGGTCATTAAATTTCTATATAGTAATATGAAAAATAGAAAAATACAAAAAATTAGCATACAAATTGACAAAACAAGTATCAAATGGTTAACTTCTATGTCGATGTAAAATTTTCTACCTTTTTAGATATCTCAATTTTCAAAAATAATAGCCATTTTAAAATTTTCTCAAAAAATTTTTGCACATAATTTATTTAGATGCTTGAAATTTTCTTAATATATCATTTAAATTGCTCCCTAAAAGCAATTATAATTTTTAAAAGACTCAGATACTTTTAAATTGTTTAGATAAAAAAAAATTCAAAGTCTATTAGAAAGCAAAATATCTTTTCAGTATTATTACTTCCTCTTCTGACAAAGAAAAAAGTCAAACATCTTTTTGAAAAAGATGCTCTTCTCTAGTAAAATTTATATAAGCATTTTTGGAGATAATTTTGAACATCACAGTTGCAAAATGCAAAAATGAAGCAATTTTCTCAAACTCATTTAGTTTCTACTGTACATGCTCGGAGCGTTACATCTGGTACTTTAATATTTCTCTTCTTTGAGACACGGCGATATGAAAAATATTTCAATAATATATTTTTTTCAAACTATCTTATTGCAAACATGCTTTTGTATGAAAAGAATGTGTTAGAGCATCCGTGGTAGGAATCATACTTTCTTTGTTTTCAAGAAATTAATATAATTTAAAAGATACAGAAATAAACATTAGGGAAAAAAAATGCTGTAATGTGTTAAGGGTGTCATTTGGATCCAAATTTTACATAGGGTCTTGAATTGAATTTACACGAAGGTTACAATTTTAAAATTAACCATCTTGAGAAAAATGACTTACACCATTTTAAGTTTAATCCGCAGAAATATTAATGTAATATCGACGAATGGTATCAGTGGACGAGTAAACATTAAAAGGGCGTATGTTAATTGCTGCTACATAATAATTGTTACACAAAATGTTAAGTTTAATTATGTTATAATGCAGAAATTCAATTCTTTCGCTGTGTTAAATTTGGACTAAAGAGATCCCTAAAATGATAATAATAATACATTTTTGTTCCTGAATAATGCATTACTTATTCTTCCATGTTCGTTCATGAAAAAGAAGCAAAATATGACTTAAACTACTGCAACTTTAATCCAAATGAATGTTTACATTATAAATAATTGATTCTTCATGCCAGTTTAATTTTGGAATCCATCTATTTATCTTGTCAAAACATATGCATAAAAAACCTCAAACAATATTGATTGTTAGTAGACAAGTATAATTGACTACAATGTATTACTTCAAGATCCTAGCTGCTTTATAAATAATCTCTGCTCAATAAACCAGTTTTGAATCGTTGCAATTGCATCTGGTTCAAACTAATCATTTCAGTTACATTAATGTATAAATTATTTCATAACTGTTTATAATTTGTTTGTTTTATAACTGTTTCATACCATAAATTTTCTTCCAGAAAAATGCTACTTCATTTTTTTTAAACTGATTTTCTAAAATTTAAAAAATAAACAAATTTAATGATATGTAGGAAAGTAGTTATACTATAATTATGTACATCGCTGCTAATTCTGTATACCTTAAAGATTTTTATTTTTAATATCACTAAAGTAAATTAGACGTCTTTATTACAAACTCCTGACGTAATTTTAATATTTAAAAAGTCTCCAAGGACAGATGCATTAAAATATACAAATATTTTTTTAAAATATCCTTTTTATGGTAAATTATAACTTTCTTTTAGTTAAATCTAGGTTTCAGGCCATTTACACTTTTTAAAAATAACTCGCTTATTTTTATATTTGTGGTCCAATTACACTTAGTAGTTAGTAATTTCTTAGTAATAAATATAATTGTAATTACTCGGAAGTTAATTTTGCTTATTTAAAAATCCTTAAATTTTAATTAAAAAAGCAATAAAAGTAGTTAAAAGATTTTTACTATAAATTATCAATATTTTTCAGAGCGAAAAACACTGAATTATCGGTAATAGCAAAGTAAAATTTCTCATAGACATTTTGCTGTTGTTGATTTACGTAATTTTGTTGGTATTAAATTATATTTAAAGTTCTATTTTTAGAATAGAACTTAAAATATATTTTTTGAGGAAGAATTGAAATACATATAAAACTTCAAATATCTTTTTATTTTATCCTTTTTAAATGAAATTATAATATGGATTCTGTATTGGAATGAATGCATTGATCATATTAAATTCAAAACTTAATGTATTATATTAAACTTAGTGTTAATGCAATTATTTGATTTTGAAAAATATTTAAAAGGAATCTATTTTCAAATAACTTTTTAAAGAAAAAAAGAGAAGAAAATGCAAAATCTTGCCACATGCTTTTCCATTTTTTGTTTGTTTGTTTTATAGATACGGTATGTCAAAGATCAACTAAAATTATTCATGGTTAGTTTATATATCGGGATGTATAAAAAAACGTTATTTGGAATATAAATCCTTTCTTTTCTTATTTTATTTTGATAATATGGTATTAAAAATATATGAGTTTATATTTATCAATGCAAACTGAATTTTGCTTCCTTTTTAGGAAATATGTTCAGTGAAAATCTTTATAATTGGTGGAACTACAGATTAAAAACCTGAGGAGGAGAAACATGTATACATAGAAGTATTTCCCTTTATATAGATACAGTTTATTTAGTATTAACATAACGCTTTTTTTTAAATATATATATATAATATTTTTAATGTAAAAAATGCATATTTATATAAAAATTTATAATCCGCAAAATTATATAAATACATTTCATCGTTTATAACATTAATTAAAATAAAAATATCAATATGCCATATACTTTCGAAATTTCTCGAAAAGTTGCAAACGATTTTTAAAAAATGTCGAAAGTTAATTGCTTTCATTAATAATTAGAATTTTTAAAAAATGATACAAATCTTATATAACATTACAAATGGTGCAACAGAAATCAATAAATAATTTGATTAAAAGTATCCATAAGATTTTCATTCAATAAAAATTAATTTTCGCATATAGAAAGCATTATATATATATATATATATATATATATATATATATATATATATATATATATATATATATATATATATGTATGTATATTTCGGAATTAAAACAAATTTCTAGGTTCAAACTATTATTTATTGATAAAAAAAATATAAAATAATTTTTTAAAAACTTATAAATGTTTCATGTTGGAATTTATTTACTTATTCCAAATTAATTAATTTATTAGTAAATTAATTAATTTAAATAATTGATTCTTCATTTATTTATATTAGGTAATGTTACCATCCAATTCCAAATTAAAAGCTGAAATGCACAGAAAAGCACTTTATTTCCCTATTGCTTGATTAGATTATGGATCCTAAAGAGGTTAATTAAAGAAATAACTGTTTAATTAATTATCTCGGAATTTTCTCAATAATCTTCCTTCTGTTTCAAAGTTTTCGTGATCAAAATTCGAAAAAAAAAAAAAAATCTTTTCAGCGGTTTGGATTTCTGTAACATGCAAAATATTTTCCTTTTTATTTATACAGATTGTTGTTGTTGTTACGTATGGCACTTTACAAGCCCGCAGACAGATCTTTCAGCGATTTAAGCCGAGTGAGCGTCTCTTGCTTTTTCAATGGCACCAGCTAGGGTCAAGAGTACGATATTTATACAGATTAACAATGCTTTACCTCAGAAAAAAGGGGGGGGGGTTCTGGATTCAGATGATGATTTAAATCCTTCGTGTGGAAAAACATAGAGAATGTATTTAGTTTATTCCATTGCATTTGTCAGACGACAATATTAATAATCTCAAATAAACTATAATTAGATACTTTGCAGAAATATTTGCATTTTTTCAAAAGCATTGTATATAAATAGAAGTTAAAACTATACCACTGTCTTACATAGAAAGAGTTTTAAAAAATGCCTGAATAACAAATAGGTAAAAGAAAATTGATGAGAATTCTATTTTTTCTGACAGATATTTTTAAACGTGAAATAAATGAAAAATATTTGCAATGTCATGAAACAGCAAATTTCAGATCAACCTGTCATTTGAAAAATAAATTTTAAATATTGGCGAAACTATATTGGAAGAATCGACCAAAACTACAAAAGAAGAAAAACATTGACAATACTAATAAAAACAGAGTATTCTTTGCATGAGACGTCTGTTTTTGCAACATTTATCATGGAATAAGGTACACGGAAGCCTTCACTTCAAGTTTCGTTTTGAAACAAAAGGACAATTGGTATTTCATTATTCACTAGTTCCTTTTTCTTTACTCTGTTCGCAAACAATGTTGTTACTTTTGAATTAAATCAGGGCAATGTCATTCTATCTCTGTGGAATCCCCCAAATTTCCAGAAACAATCCGACGCGCTGTTATAAGTATAACGCTATCAATTGTTAGAGATTGACATGAAAAATCAAAACAAACAACTGACACTTGAAAACAATGCTGTGAAGAATAACTTTTCTTCAGTAGCCCTGGGTCAATGTCTGGTCATTACGGAAGTACCAAAAAGCAAGTGCGAAGTGTGATGTATTTCTGTCTGTTCGAATGCACGTGAAGCGGTGAAAAGTTAATTAAAGAAAACGCATCCCCTGACAATTTATGTCGTCTAAAACATTACATGACTGTTTCCGAATCACTAAACACACTCAAAAAGAACACACTTTCTGCCCCATGACGATATCTGAGACGTTTCTTTTTTTTTATGAGTGAAGCTTATTTGCACGCTGTTTTTTTGCTTCTTTTATTAAGTTGAATAGCCTCAACATCATTATCATTTACCTGATGAGGAAAGGGTATAAAATGTGGGAAATAATGTTGGGTAGTATGCACTGATTAAATTTTAATATCTACACCTAGGCTGTCTCCAAAAAAAGCAAAGTTAATCGTTTCCTACAATTTCCACTCTTTTATCTTTTATTTTTGTGACAAAACCTCTGCGACACAGGAAAGATAATTAGTGATTAAGCACGCTTCAAAGAAAATGCTCTAAGGAATTCTTTTTTAAAAAAACTGTAAAATACAACTATTGATTTTTTTTTCAAATCCTGTAAAATGATTCCGTTAAGTAAATGTGCATTCTACTTACTAGACCATTTTGTATGCTCTTTAATTGAGTACGTAGATGTGAAAAATGGTTTAAAAAAACCATGACACCGGAAAAAATTATTTAAAAAATCTTCGGAGATATGAACATTAGTGGAAATGAAAATTCAGAGAGAATGATATTTTGAAAAGTGATATGCATAATTGTTCTACCACATTACATTTACGAAAGCACACTCTGATTATTAATTAATTTATAATATTCCAATCGAATTATGCTTTGACATGGAAAAAATATTTATTATCATTTTTATTGCTTTAAAAGCTGTTGGGTTGGCCATCCAAACATAACAATATATGACGCAGTTGGATGTTGGATCGGATAGGAATGAAAAAATGAAAATTGGACCATCAGTTTTTCCCGTTTAGGTACCCGACTGGATTGGAAACATGAAATGAATGAAAATTCGCATCTTTATTTTTAAAATTTTTTAATTCATTTATTTTTTGCAATTTCAAAAAATAGGTACGGTTCTGTTTCTAATGATACTTTTGTCTCTATGTCAGTTAGAAGCTAAGTTATAGCAAACTATTGACATGTAAATGAGGCTTCATTATAAGCATTAAAAAACTTTCAATGCATTTTCTGAAGAACGATTTTTTTTTCATAATTCTATTGCACCAGTACCGTCGTTTCTCAAAAAATAATGAAGACATCCTAATTAAATTCATAATTAGGGCTCGTTATATTACGCAGAATGTAATGAATTATGGAATTGATCTTGAATGCAATAGAAGTGCATTTGCAATTGTTTAATATAAATATTTTTGAAAAAAATTCCAACATTTCATAGATAATTTCATATGTTAAGAGCAAAAATTTATTTTTGAATATAATTCTTATATAATAGTCTAATGATGATTCTTAGATTATTACACTATTAGATATGTTATACATGTAATGTTACAAAGAAAAATGAAAAACTGTAACAATTTTTTTCTCTGCAATCCTAGTTTTTGTAAATATATGCTAACATTGACATCAAAATATGTTTTTTTTTCAAGAGCTACATATATATTTAATAATTTCACTTTTATTCATCATTTTATCCTTATATTAATACAAAAATATTATATAAGCATCAAAATATTTGTTGTTGTCTTTTTAAACTTTTCAGAACGTATTCGGATACTTAAATTTTTTTAAAAAAACTATTAAACTGACTAGAAAAATGAGATAAAATGAGTTTCTTCTTAATTAAATCAGGAACAATTTCATTTTGTAGTATTGTTAATAATTATAAACTTTTTTTCTTCTTAGATTAATAGCTTTTTGTTAAATGTCAAAAACGATGTTTCAATTCATTTCCCCTTTTGCAGTACCATATCTAATTGCATTAAATGTTGCATGTTGTGGATGGCCAAACAGCTTAAAGCAATTAAAATGCTATTTTTTTCAGATCTTGATACTTTTTATGACAGTTTGACTTTACCATTCTACTCAAAAGCTCCAAATACAAAATTATGAACATAAAAAAAATACTTTTAGTAAAATCTATCATTTTCTCCATTCTTCCACATATTTTAGTGACAGAAACCTTAATTGTTTGTTTTCTAAAAGAAAATCACATTTGTTTTATAGTATATATTTTTATTTCTATCATATTCCTTGGTTAGAAAACTAAGAAAAATTAATCAACTGAAATGACCAAACAAACTGGATTGACAATTCCTAAACGATTAGCATCAAGATGCATCATGTTTCAATATATTTTTGAACAAAAAGTAATGAAAAAATTCATTTAATGTGAATTTTCCTATTTACGATTTATTTCAAGAAATCTCATTATTCAAGCAATTATACTTTATAAACAATTACTGAAATCTATTTTGTTGTTTATTTTCTGAGCCATAGAAACGCAAACGATTCTTGTCATATTTATTCTATTCTCAGCAAAATATGAATTACTATCGTTAAACAAAAACGTTTATTGTTCAGATTCTATGTTACAGAGAAGTATAAACTTTAATTTAGTTAATTTTTAACCCATGAAACTGTATAAAATTGTAAGAAAAAAAATTCTTACTTAACTATCATTCATAATCGTTTGCTTATATTTTAAATTTAATATCCAAAATTTTCCTTTACGGTTAGGCAACTTAGATAAAGATAATCTGTATAATCATCTTTTTTAATAATAAATCTTATTTTAAATTCATTCACCCAAAAAATATCAATGTTTTAAAACCACTTCCTGTTTATAAAGATTCTCAATAGAAATAAAAATAAAATTAATATTTTTACTTTACATCTCAGCAAAAAAAAATTAATTGCTTAGATAAAGTTAATCTTCTAATCATAAATATTATTTTTGCTTTATATGCTATGATTTTTTATACATACTATATTTCAGACTGGATTTGAAATTAAACAGCTATCTAGAGGGAAGCAGGAAAGGGTATTAAAAAATGTAATTTGCTTAGTTGTCAAATAAACTTTCTAAAAATATTTCACTGAAATATAAAATATTAGGACAAAATTAACAGTTTAACAAGTATAATTGGTCATATTGCTATTTGTTTCATTAAGTTCATTTAGTTATTAGTGTTTGAAAACACTGAACATATGCTTAACTAAAAGTGTGCACAAATGTAAAAGTTGTGTTGTCAGTAAAAAATTTATAAAAAAATAAGTAAATATATATTTATTTTCATAAACTTACAAAAATTAAAATTAACCAAAAATAAACCTTTTATTTGATGCTAACTTAAATGTATGCTAGAATAACAAACGAAATTGACTAGTTTATTAAAAGAAATGCCTTAGGCTTCAAAATATCTCATTCCGCAATTGATTCCATTATAATGCTGAGTTTACACTCGACCAGGTATAAGAGGCTAGTAGGCGGCGCATGCCCAGAAAAGAACTGATTTATAGTGGTCACAATTTCATAAGATAGATTCAGACATTTCATGCTTGGTTATAAATTGCCGTTTTGGTGTTCCTGAACTTTTCTTTTTCATTGAATTTTTCTTTCTTGTATTAAAATGATGGATATTTGCATAAAAAAACATGGTAAAATAAAAAAAAAATGTCAACATACCTAAATTTGAAAAACTATAGAAAAGAAATGGCAAATAAAATTAAAAACACACACACACACACACATACACAACCTCTCATCAGAAAGAACAAAAAGCAAAAAATGTCGAATTAATCTATGATAAATAATCAATTTTTTCACTCCAAAAAATCCCTCCAAATTCTACAAACGCATGCGCAGTGAGAAAAAAATACTATAGACGGGCATGTTGCTGTCCCGTCGGGACAATAACATGCCCGTCTTGCTATATAACCGACGCTATATAACCGATATATAACCGACTTGCTATATAACCGACCAGCACTTTTCAGCCTTTCTATGCATGCGCTGTCTACTTATCATCTTATAACTGGCCGAGTGTAAACCCGGAATTATTTAAATTATTAATTGCGATCTACTATTTGAAAAAATAAGAATGACCCAGTGAAAGTATTGATATGACGTAATGGAACATGACATCAAAGTCACACGCGAAAATTATTGCAAATGTAATCCAGAATTTAACACCGCATTATTTCATTCTTATTCTGCAACGTTATGTGCATAGGATTCAAAAATTAAACTAGCGAGACACATTTTTAGCATATGAAGTATACATCAATTGACTTTACACTGTCATATTCTTGTGATACCAGACAAAACATTTTAGGTCAATTTATTTTTATAAAACCCCCAACTTTTGTTTAAAAAAAATAATATTAATTCTCTTAAAATTCATCACAATTGGAATTGAGAATTTCTGTGAATATGATGAAAATGGTTGATTCTGTATTTGAAAAAATACTCACTAAAGAAATTTATAATTTCTATTTAAAATGGATTTTCAAACTCGTTTTAAAATTTCTTCAATAGTATAGATTTCTCTATAAATTGAACCAAGGAAAGTTAGAATTATACACAATATCGGTAATTTCAAATGCCCAAACTTTTTAGGCGTCAACTAAAACTATTGACTGCAAAATATGTATTAGAGACATTTTTAACATTGTGAAGTTTATAATATTATAAAATAATGAAGAATTTGAAAGTAATCATAATAATGATTCAAAACTTTTAGTATGAAAATCCTTAGAAATATGTCATTAATTCGAGTAAAAGTATTTTAAAAAGTTATACTTTCTTTTACGAAAGATAATTGAATGATTTTTCGACATTAAATTGCTGTACATTGCTATTTTTCACTTATTAAATTGGATATTTATCTTAAAACAAAATATAATAAATATAATAATAATGTAATAATAGTCAAAAAATAGAAAAAAAAAAAAACAAGAAACAATTTAAAACAATAAACCTAGATTATCATGGCTATTATATTTAATTACTTAATTCAATTGAATACCGTTGCATATAGCTATTTATATATTATTATAGTTATCAAATTGATCATCAAATATAAAAATTAAACTCTTACCTAAAATATATCTTTTTTTCTGAAACTAGATAGAGATTACAATAAGAACTAAAAAAAACTTATAGCAATTGGATACCACAATCAGTATTTAAAGCAAATAAAAAATAATAATGCATTCTAAAAAACTACTGTTTCCATCCTCCAAAATTTACGAAAAATAAATTAATTTAGTTTATATCAAGAAAACGAAAAACAAAAATAAGTGAATGCGATAAAATAAGAAGCCAATTAAAAATTTTTAAACGTTTAGGGAAAAAAATTCAAAGCTATAAATAAATACGATAAAATGAGCAATAGATTAAAGAATTTCAAAATTTAAATAAGCAAATTTTAGGCATATAAAGCAAGATAAATAATTACATATGAAAAAAAATCTATTTACAAAAAAAATTATTACTTACAACAACATAATGTTAATTATTAACTATATTTCGAATTTAAGTTTTCTTTAAAAGCCAATATCGTGGGAAATACATGTAAACCCCACAGAGAAAATATGCAAAAATCTATATAATATAATGTTTTTAAAATATAATAATTGGATTCAAAATTACTTCTAATTGTTTACATTTTATTTTACATGAAATGTAAGAACATTAGTCATTCTTTTTTATGTTTAAAAAAAAATAATGTTTTTAAAATATAATAATTGGATTCAAAATTACTTCTAATTGTTTACATTTTATTTTACATGAAATGTAAGAACATTAGTCATTCTTTTTTATGTTTAAAATAAAAAAAATAATGTTTTTAAAATATAATAATTGATTCAAAATTACTTCTAATTGTTTACATTTTATTTTACATGAAATGTAAGAACATTAGTCATTCTTTTTTATGTTTTAAAAAAAATAATGTTTTTAAAATATAATAATTGGATTCAAAATTACTTCTAATTGTTTACATTTTATTTTACATGAAATGTAAGAACATTAGTCATTCTTTTTTATGTTTAAAATAAAAAAATGATTTTCTATATAGCGGAACTAATGTCTTTCAGCGTTCTTTAGAATCCCAGATTCTCATACATTTGTGCGAATTAGATTGCGTCTACAAATTTTTTTAAACTTTTTTGCAAATAAAATTATAGTGGTATATATTGCCTCAGGTTTTGGAAATCAAAACCAAACTTTTTTTTAATTCAATACTTTTTTCAATATAATTCATTTTTTATTATTTGCCGCGTGAATTTATTTGAAAAAAGACGACAAACGTTCAATATGTATTAAAAACGATTGCCTCTGGCAAATTCACTTTCTGATGAATTCTGTGGGAAAATTATTCAGTTCTTTCCTCTTTTTTTATTTTTGAATAAAAATTCCGAGAAATAAAAACCGAGAACTTTCTTCATACTAAGAAATGACCAAGCCTTTTTTTTATTTACTTATTCTTAAAAGTTTTATTTTAAAATTCTTGTAAGAAGTATTTACACTTGAAAGTTAATTCTATTTTTTATAAAGAATTATTATAATGTGCTTTTTAAAAAATTCATTGACTGTTAGAATGCTTCATTCGGAAAAAAAGAGTTTATTCTCAATTTGTTAATGAACAGAGTTTACAGTTTTCTATAATTTACATTACATGGAAAAGACAAAAAAGGGAATATTAAGTTAATTTTTTACGTTAAATATCTACAAAGCTTGAAGTACAATAATAGAATGAAAAATTCTTGTCTATTAAATAAAGCTTCTGTTCTGGTTACTGTAATTCTGCATTTTTTGTACAGCAAAAACTGAAACACAACATGACCTTCGGTCTTTTTTTCGAAGGGAATTAGACATAACATAAAATTTGTGAGGTTTTCTTTTTCTTTCTTTTTTTTTTTCACTTTGGTAAATCAATATGTTTTAATTCGTAATTAGAGCAATGGGCTTGAGTGAAAATTGTTTTGTAATATTACAATTAAACTAATACTGAAATTCCACCAGCAGCTTTTTAGAGCATTGTGATTATATTGATTCAAATAAATTTCAGCTTGTTTAAAAATATATCATCTTGACTGAATGGAAAATGTGTATTCCCTTTGAATCGTGTTTTATAGATGCAAGATTTCTGATTTGTTCAAAAATTTCATTTTTAAAGAGAATTTTAAGTGAAATGATAAATTCACTTAAAATCCTCTAATAATGAAATGATAAATAAACTTCAAAATATTAAATAGAAAAATAAAAATACTGAAATAAAAAAAAATACTGAAAATACTGAAAAAAATTACTGAATGCACGCGTTTAAAGAAACAATATTTAAAATTAAATTAACATTAGAAATTGTTTCGGACATTAAAATGAATAACTGCATTCGCATACGAAAAAAAATTCTTTTAATCAATTTTATTCTATTTGGGATCCAAATTTATGCAAAACCTACAAAGTATATTTCTTAAAAATTGTAAAATATGGAAATTTTTACCTTTCATAATTTTTTTTTTTTGAAGCAGGATAAATATAAAAATTTATTGTAGTATTAATTTTCCTACCATTTTTTTTATTATTATTATTATTCTGTATGTTTCTATGTCCGTACTCTCAAAGCAGATTGCTGGAATTATTGGTTTCAAATCTGGTACCAATTTACATTGATGGGTAAGAATATACATATGGGAGCTTTTTTTTGTGGTTTGAATAAGAAATGTAATTTAATTAAAAACTAAGCAAAATGCGAGACTTTTTATTGATAGCTTCCCGAAATACCATCATGCAAAAATTATTTTTCCATTTTCTAAAAAATTTAAAAGTTTGCCATTTTAATGATACCAAGTGAGTTGTCGTTTAGTTTTTTCCACTTCACATTTTCCTAAATTTAATAAATGCGAAATAAATTGTTAATTGTTAAATTAAATGTTGTCGTTTTAATAAATCATTGCAATGAAATTCTAACTTTTTCCATTATTTATACAAAATCGTTGTATTAATCCCGTATTCTTTCTATTTTTGAAAGCTAAAGTCACGGATTTTACTTTTTTTTCATCAATTTTCCTGTGAAATCTAAAAAGTTGTTTGTTTTAAATATAGCAACACTCGGTGACCATCACGATATGTATTTTAGTTCATTACGGTTACTTTATTAATTATATATTATCTCTATCTTAAACTGTAGAAAATTTCGATTCTTAAGTCATTTTAATAATCAACTATTTCTTAATTTTTTAAATTTATTTATTAATTAATTTTAAAACTATTAATTAGTTGTCTTTTAATTTATCAAAGCTTATTTGAGTAAACTAATAGGAAATAGGAAAACTCACATAAAGATAGAAATAAATATATTTATAGTACTCCATATTTTTTATGAATTTTATTCATTGCTTCTTAAAATTAGAAGAATTTTTCTACAGATGATATTGTCTATTGAATACAAACATCCTAAGGAAGTCCACTGTTTCTCCTAAGGTTTTGGCAACTGCTTCTATAATTTGCCATTCATATATAAATAAGATTTTAGATAAATTATGATCTGCTTTATCCTAATTTTAATTGTTGATATATAGAAAACAAAGTACTTATAGAAAAACTAATAAGATTTTGAAAAACATTACAAATATCGAGCCAAAATTTTTTAAAATTATTATTTTTAAAAATAAAATTAGGGACGCGAAGCCAAATTTTTCCATATATACGTTCTCTTAAACAATCTAAAAATCATAAAACATAATCGATATCCTAATCTGAGTATCAATAATTATAAGATCTTAATCCTTAATAATAAAATACTTTGCATATTTAGAGCTTATAATCTAATCCAACCTTCTATTATCTACATCTGCTCTCAAAATAGTTTGGAATATCAAATAATTTTTATATAATTATTAAAAAATCAGAAACTTAAGAAAACTTAGTTAGTCCCTTCTCTGTTATGATATTAGCATCTGAGGTGGCCTTTAGTTGTCGAGCAAATTAAAAGGTTGTCGAATACAAAGAATTTCTATTTTCTCTTTCACTAAGAATTTTAAATCAACGTCTTGATAAGCGTGAGTCGTATCTCCTGATTTTACACAAAATATCAAATATGGGAAGAGAACATGAACTCAAAATTTATTAATCCTAGTAGAAAATAGCCATATTAAAAAAATAATAAAATAAAATAAATTAGCCAATAAAAAATAAAATAAATTAAAATAGCTATATTATTATTTATATTTATTTTGAGTGGCTTGTTTTAGCTTAATTACTTTTCCATTTGAAAAGGGAAAAAGTTATAAAATTCTTTCGTAATTATTTCATCAAAATTTGAAAAATCAATTCCAGAAAAGTGATAAAAAAATTCTAATTTACCTAAAAATTACGTTTAAGAATAATGTCCAAAGTAGATATTCTACTTTTACCTGTTGATCAAGTATAAAAATGAATGATTTTTGAACAGTTCAAACAAGAAATTCTTCATAATGGACTTTTATTCAAATTTGAAGAGAAAAAATATGTTTGATAGTACCGAACAAATATGTTTTTAAAAAGTGAAATTAAAAATACTTCAACTATATTAAATTAATTTTTCAAAACATGAAAGAAATTTGGAATGGAGGATCATTACATTATAAATGTCAATTCTCCTTAGAATTACATGCAACGTATTTCAAGAAAATTAACAAACTTAAGAAAAATTAAATTAAATGAAATTCAAGAAATGTTCAGAGTGCAGTCTAAAAAAAAGAAATAATTATATTAGCAAAATCAAAGATCACTAAAATTATTCTATCATAATTTCAACATTGATCGTTATTTAACAAAAATTTTAGTGCTTATATTTAAAAAAAGAAGAGGTCCGCAAACAGCGTAAATGCTTGACTCTTTTAAAAAATTATTTTATGTTAAAATTGCTTAAAACTATCTTAAAAGATTCTAAGCCAATATTGAGATGGGTACCAAGATAAACTAATAAGAATAATCATAAAATTAAATAAAAATAAAAATTAAATTTTTATTTCATTTTTTTAAAAACTGGCAACATAAATTGTTGATGTTAAAAACAGTCACAATTAGGGCTTGAAAATTCTAATTGAAAATCCTTGAATTGATTTTGTAAAACACAGTAGAAATTTTTTAAAAAAAATAACGAATTGTATTTATGAATATGTAAAATGAACCTTATGTACTCTGTTATGCAAGGTATGTTGTTAGTTTGATTTTACATATAAAATATTCATTTTTAGGAAAAGTTTAAAATATAAACACTAAATCCACAAAATGGCCATCAATTCCTGATTACACTTCTATGCTCATCGTGAAACCCCCAAATACTACAACAAACGTTTTATTAAGTGACTTTTAAGGCAAATATGCAAAATATTGTGCTTTATCCAGTAAGGAAAAAAAAACTAAAATGTAAATCTTACAGAAGAAAATATCTGTTATTTAAAAGGAATCCTTGATCAATAACTTTAGAAATCTAAAAGAATTGAAATCTTAAAGATTTGAGGTAGGATCATAAGACACACAAGAAATGGACTGAAAAACTTTATAGACTGCTAGCTTTATCAGATCCAACCGCTGATAGACAAAGTAATATTAAATCAACTATTTTGTTCAGTTTTGATCATCTCACGCATGTTCCGTTGGCATGATGATTGATCTGATTTTATAAAACACAGTAGAGAAATTTTCATTATAAAGAATTTCTATGCATTCATGAATACATAAAAATGAACTTTATAAGCATTCTGTTTTGCAAGATGTATTGTTAGTTTTGTTTTACATATAAAATATTCATTAAAAAATTTAAAATATAAACACGAAATCCACAAAATGGCAGTCAGTTCCTGATTACACCACTATGTTCATCGTAAAAACCATCAAATACTGCATCAAACGTTCTATCAAGTGAACTTTTAAGACAAATATGCAAGATATTTCTCTTTATTTTAGGAAGAAAAAAATTAAAATGTAAACCTTTCAGATGAAAATGCCGGTTATTTAAAAGGAATTCTTGATCAATAGCTTTAACACTCTGAAAGAACTGTAATCTTAAAGATCTGAGGTATGATTATAAGGCATACAAGAAATGGACTGAAAAATTTTAGCTGCTAAATTTTTCAGATCCAACCGCTGATGGATAAAGTAAAACCGAATCAACTATTTTGTTCAGTTTTGATCATCCCTTACTCATCAAAGTAAATGTCCTGTCTCTTGACGATCCCCTATCTTTAGTATCAAATCATTTTACCATGATGTCTCAAGTACGAAGTTCTTGCTCTACACCGTGCAAAGAGGCACCGAATTTTTCCAGACAGTAGTCATTACAGCCGCGTGCTTTAAATAGCTCAGTTATAAAGAGCAGAACAAATGCAAATTTAAAATTCACGAGCAGACTTTCGTTATTTTATGGTTGGCTGTCTCTATACCAACTCTATGCTGCTAACCGTGACGGGTCGGCGCTTCAAAGGGGTGTCGCGTTTCTGCCATTTCCCTTTTGGTCAGGAGGTTTGACGCGAACAGAGGGGGGTGGTCATGGGACTCCCGGCTTCCTATTGGAATTCGAAACAGGTGACTGAAAGACAATTCCCGGACAGTAAATAGAGGCTTAAGGACGTGATGAATTGCCTTGTGGTTAGTAATATCGGTTTGTGGATGGGAAATTACTGTTTGCTTAGGTCGATCTGACAGACGTAGCATTTTGTTTCCGTACTTAGTTTTGCCTGAATTTGTGACATTGGCAGATTTTCGTAAGCTGATAAGCGTTTCTGTGATCTTTCAATTTTTCTTCTGTATGTTTGCGCTCGAATCATTTGAGAATATGAGAATTTATATCAGAATGTATAGAGAAAATTGATTTGGCTTCTGTGTAAAATGCATTAATTGTTTTATTGGATAAATAAACTGCTCTGAAGTTTCGTGAAGACTATTAGAGATTAATCTTGGATTCTTAAACATTAACCCATTAACTGCCTTTTTTTTAAAAAAAATTTTTTTGGTCGGATATGTACAAAAAAGTTTGATAACAGTATAATAAAATTCAAATTATGTTTTGTTTTGGAAAAAAAAAATGATATTTTTGAAAAAAGGGTATCATTATAAAATGATCAATAAAATCATTTCCATAAAAAACAAAAGACTGAGTAGGTAACAGCTGAGTAGGTCGTTAATACAACTTCTAAATTACATATTTATGTACGGTATTTCATTATTGTATAAAAACCAAACCAAAAGTATAATTCTCCATATATAACAATTTTGCTCCATTCAACTTACAGACAAATTTCAAATTTGTTCGCTTGTTGTAAAGACGCGAAGCACAGAATACACGTTTTCTACTGCACACAATATTGACTGATTTATATATTTTTTGGCGAGGAGTGTTATGCGTAAAATTCCAAAATCCCCAAATGGGGATTGTGACAACTAATGGGTAAATAGATGAACACATCATTGAACCAATACATCATATCGTATCTTGCCACTTGTTACGAGAGACGTTTATCATATGATTTAGTACATTTTTTCTATCCAATTTTAAGTACATTTTTTCTGCCAATTTTATTTTTTCATTTTTCTGCCAATTTATTGTGCAATTTTTTTAAAAAAATTAACAGATTTACAATTTCATGATTTTAAAAACATTGGATTTAAACATAAAAAGCAGCAAATAGACTTTTCATCAAACTTTTGTTGCCAAATTATATTACACTTTTGTAGTTAAAAATTAGAAAAAAAATTATAAATGGAATGCAAGATTTTTAAATACCTATAATCTGTCTTTCACAGAATGTACTAATAACAGACATTTAAACGGTGATTATTTAATTTTTAGTTATGAAGTATGGTTGACAGTTGGATATACTCAAAAAGTGATAATTTTCAGAACACTGAAAAAATTTTACTACAATCACTTTGTAGTTTTATTACAATATATTTGTTTTTCAAATGCCTTTAATTATAAGTTAAACATTTTTAAAAAAAGCATTGACAGCTATTGACCATTGAAAGATTGAAAGCAATAATATAAAAATGCAAGTTCTGAAATTAATCATTTATTCTTCATTATCACAGTTTTATACATCTGGTAGCAGATTTTAAAATGCACACAGTTTCAAAATTGCTTTTTTTTATTTCATTTAATTTAATAAAACCATATATTTGATTTTATATGATTAAAAAATATTTGGTTTTATTTCATGAGATTTTTTGGATTATTCTGGCGCTAAAACAGTGATGTTGACTATGCTGCATCTAGCAAAAGATAAAATCACATCAATGTAAAATAAAAAGATAAAAAAAGGCAGATGTAAAAAGGTACTCTCAAATTTTAACACAATTTAGATGAGTGGATAAAACTTAATGGACTTTAAAAAAAGGCAAAAAAAAAAAAAAAGTGAGCATGAAATGTTTTATCTACCAAGAAATGTAAAAGTAGACTTTTGAAAAAATCAGCAAAAGCTAGACATTGAAATTTGTGATTACAGAGGTTGAATAGATTCTTGACAAACCATATTGTTTACACAATGGTGGTTGTTCTCTCAGCAACAAGTAAAAATGAATGAATCTTGTATGCACAATGCCTAAATGAATCACGACTCTTTCTACTTTCCGGTTATATTCCGGAAGCTTATTGTTCGTTTTAAGATCCAATGAGACAGATATTTTAAAAAAAATGTAGTTAGTTTAAACTCTAAAGTGTAGCATGAATGCTATTAAAATTATCATGCGGGCGTCCTGGCATAGAGGTAGCACGTCTTCCCCGTGATCTGGGCTTCCTGGGTTCGAATCCCGGTTTGGGCATGGTTGTCCTTCCGTTGTTCTATCTGTGAGATGTGCGAATGTGCCCTCCTGTAAAAAGGGGTTGTGCAAGCGATTGAGTGGTGCGTGAGTAGCAAAGTCGTACTCTTGGCCTTAGTTGGCGCTACTAAACAAGCAAGAGACACTCCCCCGCCGGCTTAAATCGCTGTCTTCGTGGCAGCGGGTTTGTCAATGGTAAGTACCATAAGAAAAAACAATAAAACATCATGATCAACATTTCCAGTTTTTCTCTGTATAAAAAGATATCCCTCCAAAATTCTTCAAACTATGAATATAAAAAAGAAAATATCCATGACCAACAGGAGAAAAATATAACAAATTTAACAAATTAACAGTGGTTGAAAATGGAAATAATAGCAAACAGAATGAATATTTTATTATTTCTGGTATAAATTGCTCTCAGATTCTTGATAAGTTTGTTATTTCAATCTAATAAAGTAATATAGTGCATAGTATGTTAACACGTTTAGTTGCTGTTCTTGTAATTTTAACGAAGAATTGTCAACTTACAGGTCCTCTGATAACTGGCATGATTCTTTCATCTATTATAAGCTAATTATTTTCATCTATTATAAGCTAATTATTTGCTTTTTTTTAAAAGATTTGTTTAAGATTGTTAAATTTAAGTTTTGATTTCACATGTCTCAGGATTTCAATGAGTGCCAATAGAAATGTAAATTCTAGCTTTCTTCTCTGAAACTCAGTTCATCACAAAATTAATTGTTGCCAGTTTGGACTGAAATACTGAGATATAATGTTGTATAAACTTTATAAGACTTATTTTTAATGAATTAAAAAGTAGAAGAATGTTAATTATTCCTTGGATGTCAAATAACTGTTAATGGATATTTATGAAAATATAGAATAGTTGAAAATAAACAATGCTGTAATTTAAAATAATGGTCGCCCTTCATGATTGGAAAATTAAAATTCCTTTTATGGATTGTTTGGAGTTCTACAATACGAGATAGACTTGTCTTTTTTTGCATCATTAATTTAATAGATACTTTAAAAAATTTCAAGTAAGAACAACAATGAAACCTCTTTTTATCGCAAAACTTTCACCAGAAAATTTCAATTTCGGTAGTATATCTTTCTGTCAAACCTATTTATAACGCTTTGAGAAAATATTTTTTTTAAAAAAAGAAGTATGCTTCCCTTAATGTCCCGTAGTATTTAACAAATAATTTTAGTAAATTATTTTTCAATTGCGGATTTCTTAAATTCTTTAATTGTTTATTTTATTCTTTGTCTTTCTTCAAATGTAGAAAAAGATTATTTTTCAATGAATTCAAATCAACCATCCAACTACATGAAAATTTGTAAAGCGAAAATTAAGTAAAATAATTTTGATGGAAAATGTTGACTAGTAAAAAATTAAAAAGCCCTGCATTGTGCATGCAAATAAAATCTTATTAAATTTTAGCCAGAACAGGTAGATACTGCAATATAGACATAATAATATTTTATCTTTTATTCTTTTATGGGCATTAAATGGATTTTACATAAATTCTAAAAGTATTTAATTTGCAATGACTATATCCTAAATAAATGGAAATTTTTATAATAAATTAAAAAGGAAACCCAAATAAGTTTCTCTTTAATTATATTACAAAATATTTTCAGTGAATGAGAAACAGAACATTTTATACAAAGAATTATTTAAATGGTATTTGATTCTAATTTGATGAACCATCTTTGCTCTATGATCGATCGTTTTATCAATAATTGATGATATTGCGTATAATTAAAATAATAAGCATTTAAATTCTATTGTTCTTTACGAAATAATTATCTCAGAAACAAAAATTCATATCAAAATGATTTATTTTTCTTCAAAATAAAAATCGTTTGGTTTTTCATTGAGAAGAAATGCAATTGCAGTTTTTTTTTTAAACTGTTTAATCTCGCAACACTGATACATTATTCACAACTGTGGAAATATAAATATCAACAGGGAATGCAACAACATTTGCCGAAATATATGCAGATTTTATAACTGTTTGAAAGGTCAAAATTTGTTTATTCCGCCAAAATAACTTAGTGGCTAAAATTGGACGAATTCAAAATGAATATATAGTTTTTAAACTAAAAAATAAGGAAGCATCATATTCAAATTTAGGTTTTACTTTTTGGTAAATATTTATTTATAAAATCGGTAAATATAAAGTTTTAAAATGGATTAATTTATAAAGCAATATATGAAACTTTTATGCAAGCAATTTCGTAATGTGTTGAAATAAATTTAGAAATGAAGAGAAGAATAAGTTTAAAATTTAAAAAAAAAACATGGTATATAAAACACGTTGAAGAAGATAAAAGCAGTTCTGCTAGACAAAACTAAAAACTATCAAACCCGAATTTGTTTAAATAAATATTCGGCTAAAGAAATAACAGAATAATCAATTTTTGCCAAGTTAAAAAATTGATTATCTGTTTAAAAAAGAAGTAAGATTTTTAAAACACTGCAAGTTCAAGAAGTAATTATTTTGGAAAAAAAATAATTTAGAATCAGGTGAAGCTGGTATTCCCATGAATTGATTGATTATCAGTCGATGAAAGCTTTTTTTATAATTATTTTTTGTTGATGTCTATTTAGTTCCAAGGATGGAAAAAAAATGTATTCCTCCCAAAAGATCCTCCCCCCGAATTGGCTAAAAGAAGCCAATCTCGATCAGATATTTTGCATTAGATGTATATATATATAGAGAGAGAGACAGATAAATAACTATAAGAACTAACTGGTGCATTGTTACGTATAGACCTATTTAGCAATTTTAATGTTCTTGGCGACGAGCTTCGTACAAGAATTATAATAAAATATTCGAAGAAACATTATAAAAGATGAATTATTGAAGTATAAAACCTCTAAGAACATTGCATTTTACATTATTTTTAATTGTAACAAAATTTATAATTACTTTTATGTTTTGTTTAATTATTATAGATTAGAAAGATAAACAAAGTGACCCGGATTTGTAAAAGCATACCTATGATACGGATTCAAATGGAATATTTTGTAGAAAATTTTAATTTTAAAAGCATTTCCGGTTTTAACAAAAAGTAACTAAATTTTGTTCCTTGTGAAAGAAATCAAGTTCAATATTTTCAGTTTAATTAGAAGACTTGACATTACATTTTGACATTAATATGTGCAATAGGAAAGGGCATGCTTGTAATAATTTAATTCGCTTCAGTATGCCGTTATTAAACTTACAACAACTATTAATATTAAATATCTTTATGTTTATTATCAAAATATTTTTTAATTGAGAAACCTCGTATGCCTATTGACAAGGTTACTTATGGTAAGAATAGGCATTTTCTAAAGAACAGAAAATGAGAAAAAATTTAAGCTTAAAGACTAGAAAATATTAGCTTAAAAAAGTCCACAAGGAACTCAAAATGGTTGCAACCCATTATTATTTTTTCCTTGGAAAAAGGCTGTAATTAGTGCTTTAATCATTTTCGAAAAATACTTCTTTATAGAAATAACACATGTAAATAATTTGTGTAGATATTTATATAAATTAATTTTGTAAATTCAGTAGCGATTTCATTAATACCAACAGAATTTTTTGAAGCAATCTCACATAAGGTGCCAAAATGTTTTGGAACTAATAATAGACTTTAAAAAATTTACTAACTTAAAAATTTTGCATTTTCTTTTAAAATACAGGAAGTTATTTTTATTCGAAGGATTAAATCAGATTCAAAAACATGAAAACATTTTACTCCTTTTTCTGCAACTTCAAAATAATGTTATAATTTTCATACTTTGTATTTTACTTCAATTTTTGTATTTTTATCTGCAATATTTTTGTTCTATCCTGAAGTTTATTCTGTAACCAACTATTATATCAGACTTTATTAGAGGTTTCCCATGATTAACATTTTTAACTTAAAAATTACTTTTGTATAACATATTAAAACACGCATTTCTTTTATTATTTGAATTTTTTTTAAATCAAAACGATAATATCAATTGGAAGAAAGGATTTTTGAGAACAACCGATAGTTAGATAGTTCTTTTTAATTTATTAATATTTGTTATATACATATTTCAAATTTTGTTTACAAATATTGAAATATAAGAAAAGTTTTAATGAATGATTTGAGACAATTAATAAAATAAATAGTTTTTCATTTATAAAGAACATGAAAATAAACCAAATTACTATTTGTTCCTTCTATAATTTGTTGATCGTCTGCTTTTAATTTTTTTTTTCTTTTAATGTTCTTCCAGAATTCAGCTAACGCGTTTTGGCAATAGTTCTTTTTTTTTTTGTATATATTCTTGCTTGTCAACAACTAAATTTTTAATACAATTAAATAAATATTAGAACCGTTTTTAAAATCAATAAAAAAAGTAGTCAAAAATATTTTTTAAATTGAAATAGAAGCATTAAAAAGTGCAGATAGAGTAGTTCAAAGTCTCTAAAAATGTAGTATTTATAAATTTCTTACTTCAGATGATCAGATACCATTCAATTATTTATTAAATTTTGAATTTGAATTATTTTATTTTATTTTTATTTCTGATCAATAAGAAATGAGCTAATTTTGTTTGAATTTGGTGACCTGTTTAGTAGGAGAAATGGATCATCGATCCATCCATAACCAGAGCGACTTTTGTTTATATCAAATTAAAATAAGATTATTCGTTGTACAAATTTTTTTAAATAAAATTTTATTATTTAATATTTAATACACCAATACAAAACAGAGCAAATAAATTTATGAGTTTGGTTTACAGTAATAAAAAGCTTCCAATAAAAATAAAAAGATTACTCATACGCATAAGCTTCTATTGCTAAACAGACATTTAAAACTGTGTTATGATAATAAAAAAATTTCATTCCATAACTTTTCTTTATATTTCATAGCAAAATAGCACTTCGTTATATGCATATTTAATTTATAAACACAAAATCGTTTATATAAGTAATATCATTTGGCAAGTATGGTGAAAAGTATATGACACATAATTTATATAATCGGTTCCTATTTATAATACTACATGGAACTAAATTAGAGATTTTTGTAAGCATTCACTAGAGATTTTTCTACATACTGATTTAAAAGAATTATTTACTTTAATGCAATTTTTATAATTCTATATACATAAAGATGAATGAATGAATGCTTTTTTTATACAAATCTTTTTTTTTTTTTTTGTCCGGTCTTAAGGAAATTTAGTTTTCAGTACAAGAGGAAAATCACTGCTATTTCAAAGTCCAAAAATTAATAAAAATACGTTAATTAAAAATTCAGCAAGTTTTTGATATCTTTCAGCTATATCTGTCCAAAATATTTTCCTATAATTTTTTTTCTTTATTAAAATACAAAACACTGCCCTTTTTAACGATAACAATTTCATTTCCTTTCAACTTTTTTCTTCTATAAGAGGAAAATCATCAATCATTCCAGTAAAGTTTGGAAATTTAATTTTCTCTGTGATCTGATCGAAAATTTGTAATGATAAAATTCAAACTAAATTCATTTTTCCATCAAAGGTTTCAATTGCTAATTTTGCCAGTTTTAAAATTAAATTAAAAATTTCTCATTTTTCCAACATGAACTCTGATGAAGTATTTTCACTTCCTGTTTGCACTAGCAGTAGTAATCTAAAAAAGAATGTTTCCATTCAATTTTCCATTCCTTCAATTTATTCTCCTATAAGAAGAAAACCATCAATCATTCCAATAAAATTTTAAAATTTAATTTGCTATACAAATAATAATAAAATTCAAACGAATTTCATTATTCCGTCAAATGTTTCAATTCTAATTTTACCAGTTTTAAAATTAAACTAAAATTTGATCTTTTTCAACACGAACTCTGATGAAGGATTTTCGATTCCTATTTTTAGTAGTAATACTCTAAAAAGAATGTTTTTATTAAATTTTCAATACTTTCAATTGTTTTTCTATAAGAGGAAAATCATCAATCATTCCAATAAAGTTTTAAAATCTAATTTGCTATACAATCAGTAAAAGCTTTTGTGAGGAAATAAAATGTTTCAATTGCTAGTCTTACCAGTTTTAAAATTAAATTAAAAATTGCTCTTTTTTCAACATGAGCTCTGATTTTCACTTCTGTTTTTGCTTTCTATTTACTCGAGCTATGTAATAATTTGAAAAGAATATTTCCATTAAACTTAGATTTTACAAATAACAAGGTATAACAGCATATTAAATAATATTTTTATAAAATATATCAAATATAACAATATATTAGACAAATAATTTAAATAACAATATATTAAATAAATACTTTCTCTATTAATACTTTAACAGCCAATTTGCAGTTAATATACGCCAGACTTAATTTCTATTCTTTTGAAAGGACATTTAATTAAATTAATTCGCTCAAAAATAGCTACAAATTTGTTTTATTTTTTAAATAAATGAACACTTGGAATCACTAAATATTGCTTCGTGTATTTATTGGATCAAGTAAAAAAAAATTATTCAACTCAAATAATTACTGATAATAAAAAGTAGAGAAATCTTGCTTTTCGCTTATAAGTTCATGACTCTGATAAAAGTCATATAAATAAAGTGTAAAGTTGAGAAACCTTTTCACAGTTTTCTTAAATTTCAATTAATAACAGTACAGCCATTTTGATAAATTTTTTCATAAAAATTGTCAAATAACGTAGCAAAATATTTTTTACGGACTGAAAATAAACTTCTAATTTTTTTTTAACATTTTACATTTGTAATTTGTGTCATAAAAACTGTACCGGAATTAAAATGGAGTTTAGAGTAAGAAGAAATCCCAGAAACCTTTTAGAAATTTTTCTATAAAGAAAATTCCATGCGACAATTGTAGGTTTTATATTTTATTTTTGAACAGGCCACTCAAAAAAATTTCGACATGGCACGACAGAAGTACATCAAATTGCGTACTTATTTTCAAATCAAACAAATACTTTCAAATCCTTAGTCACGGCATCGTGTTTAAGAACAAAATCTTCAGACCTTTAAGGTTTCAAAAATTGCGCTGAATTTGACGAATCTTCATCCTTGAAGTGCGTGAGAACAAATTCTTTGTAAATAAAAGAAAAGAACAAATCCCATTACCGATTCGAAAACAAAGCGGTTGAGAAAAAAAAAATTAAACAAAAACTCAGTTCTAAATTTTTTGGGATAGGATTCGCAACACTAACAGCCTGGACACACATGACTAGTTCGCCATTTTGTGCAACTAGCGTTTCATTTTAAATCATTTATGGCGGATTTTTTAACCTCATTTCTTCCTCAAAAGATGGCGCGATAAGACGTCTGCAGGGTGAGATATAATTTCAGTGGATAGTTACTCTTCTAATTCTTCCTCTTTCTTAATTCTGTTTTTGTTTGATTGTTTTTCAACACCGATACTGTGAAAACTCGCCTGAACTTGTGTTCTATTCTCGTCTCACAAGGATCCGGAAAACTCGATTAGGTCCTATTCGCTCTTGCGTGTCTCTGAATCGCTATTTAGTGCGATTGTGATAAAAATTAAAACATTGTTTTCAATTATAACTCTACACAGGGCTGATTTCAATTATGAGATAATTTCGTGTCTGCATAAAATTGTGTCTTGAATTTTAATTATTTTTTCAATACAGTCAAAGTTACAATAGTAGCTTCTCAGATCAAATACAAGAAGTGCAGGAAAAAAATCTTAGTAAATTTAAATGAAACACGAATTTAAATCAGCTGGAGTAGTCACCCCAAAACTTTCTCGCATATTCTCTAATAAACTTATTATATCAGAGAGCGCCTTTTTACTGAGTCTATTATATCGTCCTTAGTGAGTTTTTTTTTTTGGTTATTAATCCCTATAAATCGGTTAATAGTATCCAAAAATTGAATTTGTATTTTAGACAAGCTTATGCCGGCGTCCTGGCATAGGGGTAGCGCGTCTTCCCCGTGATCTGGGCGTCCCGGGTTCGAGTCCCGGTTTGGGCATGGTTGTTCTTCTGTTGTTCTATCTGTGAGATGTGTGAATGTGCCCTCCTGTAAAAAGGGGTTGTGCAAGCGAATGAGTGATGCGTGAATGGCAAAGTCGTACTCTTGGCCCTAGTTGGCGCTGCTATAAAAAAATAAGAGACGTTCCCCTCAGGCTTAAATCGCTGTCTTCGTAACAGTGGGCTTGTCAGTGGCAAGTGCCATAAGAAACAAACAAACAAACAGACAAGCTTATCCCAACCGACTGAAACAAAAATTTGGCACAAACTGCACTTGTAGTCACAAAACCCCATGCCAAATTTCATATATTTAAGTCATGGCATTTTTGAATTATCGCGTTTATATGTTTCTGGAAGCACAGACAAACAAAGTGGATTTGTCAGTCTGTACTTAAATTGATTTGTCTCGAAATTTGATAGGTGTACTACACAATAGAATCTGTACACTTAATTTTTACCTATCTAGCTCTCTTCGTTTTACAATTTTCGTGTTAACTCATATTCGAACAGCTGGACAGACGTACTTCTTCTAAACAAATTTTACTCAAAATTTGATAGATATTTACAAATTTGGTGTAAAAAACCGTATACAAAATCTCAGTTGTCTGCTCAAAACTTTTTTGAGTTATCTTTGTCACAGACAGACGGACATTTTCCAAAACTGTGTTTTTTGAAATCAGGGAGTTCTAAAACGTGGAGATTCGACAAAATCTCGAGTTCGTATTTTTTGACGATTTCTATACTTTTCTCTTTACTACGAGAGAGTAAAATCTATGAGAGTAATTCTACGAGAGAGTAAAATCTACGAGAGTAATTCTACGAGAGTGTAAAATCTACGCATGGGGCAGATTTCAGTTATGATATAATTTCGAGTCTGCATGCAATTTCGTCTTATTTTTAATTATTTTTCAATGCAGACTGTCAAATTTACAGTGGTAGCTTGTCAGCATCAAAATTTGATAGAAATTCAAAAATTTGATCGCAATTCCATATACAAAATTTCATTCATCTAGCTAAAAACGGTTTTCAGTTATCGTGTTCACATACACACAGACATATAATGCCAGAAATGTGCTTTTCGACCTCAGGGTGGTCTGAACGTGGAGTTTCATCAACATCTCGAGTTCGAATTTTTTGACTATTACAATACTTTGTAACGTTCCCCGTTTCCCAGTTCTGATAAGACATTTACAGTCAGCTATGCCGTCGCTGTTAGTTACTAAACTCCTCGAGATAACCAGATGGTGGATCTTTTTACCTGGGTGGTTTCGCATCTGTTCATTAGCGACTACAGTGAAAGACCACATGTAGGAATTCCTCGTCCAAGAGATATTGAGAGTACATTCAAAGAGAAAGGGGTGTCCAAACATCTGGATTCTAAATGTTTCTTATTGTGAAAGGACGATGATAACTCCGTGTTCCAGAATAGTCAGTTATGAAAGGTGCATCACTAAAAAGACCTTCCCGCGACCGACTGGCGCCGCTGAGAGAGCATATTGCTGAACCCCGATTGGCCGAAAGAGAGCTCAAAGACCAATGTAAATTAAGAGACGGAGATTGTCGCCGAAATCACCGAAATAAAGTGCGATGATTTTTTTTTTTTTTTAGAGAGAAGAGAGGAAACGAATTGGAGGCAGACTGTTGGACAACGCCCACAAGTTCGGAGTCCGAGAACTACCCCTGGAGTTGTCCTGTTGTTTCTCCGTATTGATGGAGAACTGAATTTCAAGATAAACCTTCGACTTCGACTGTTGTGTCTCCTACTACAGGTGTAAATAACTATTTATTTAACCAAGATTAGAACAAGTTGTTCTTTTGTATATATAGGGCTGTAAAATAAAGAATTGTCTGGAAATTCTGCTTCGTTATTTGATCAATCTAGATTAGAACATTACAACTTCCTTTCGTACACGAAAAAGTAAAAAAAAAAAAAAAAAAAAAAAACCTTTCACTTTTTAATTTATTACTTAGCCATGGGCATTAAGCGAATCTTAGTGTTTACGAGAGAGAATTAGCATGTAATCTCAGGTCCATTTAACCTCTATTTGTCGATTCTTTTTCTGTGTTCTTTTTACATTTATTACTATTTATTTATTTTGTACATTCGGACTTCCTGTCTTAAAAAATAACTACATAAGATTAAAAATAAAAAAAGAAGAATTTTTTTAATGATATTGAAGGGATTGCAGCTTGACGAGTTGCTAATCCCCAGTTAGTTCCATAAAGAACAGTAAAATTTATAATGATAGAATTAAATCAAGGACCATTTTTCAAAAACTGCATATGATAACGACTCCCTAAAAGAAGTAACGAAATATGCCATTTCCTTGACATCCCTATATTTGTAGGAAGAGGGGGGCTTATAAATTTTTCCAATTTAAATATATAATGAATAAAAGAAAATTGATTTACCAAAAGAATATGATACTTACTAATGACGCAGGATCTTGTAACTAAGCTTCAAATAATAGATATAAAATATATCCATTAAATTTGCAAATTTTAAAATTTTGTTACTGTTTTTATTCGTATCACCCATGTTAAAATTATGAAAATCAATTGTATTGCATAGAATTGTATTTATACATAGTATTGCATAGACTGCTGCATAGATTGTTGCACAGAATTGTACTACATACATAGTATAGCATAGATTGTTGTATAAAATTGTATTCTATACATAATATTGCATAGATTGTTGTTTATTACCGTAATAAGTCCCAATAGAGGGCACTTCGGATAGAGGAATGAAAAATTGCTGTATAACGAAGCAGGTTCTCGCTTCCTTGATAGGTATAGGAATGGCTTTGGTCCATTTACAATGACGGATGATACATGAAGGGTCGGTATATATAATATATGAGGGGATTCTATATTATATATACCGCACATACCGCACATGTTAGCACGCACATGTCTGCTCTTAATTGGTGCCACCATGTGTTGACCACAGTGTCCGGTGTTATGTGTCGTAGTGGCTCGGTTTTCTAATTCATCCCAAAACCCAAGGCAGGGAGGGCGGACAATTCTTCGTGGTTATTATTGTAATATCGATTTTAAACAAAACGTACAACATCGTAATTTAATATTTTATATCTCTATTCTACCTTGTTCTTTTTTTTTAATTTCTTGCTTTGTTTGTTTAATGCAATTACAATTTTCCGTAGTTTTTTATTTACTATTTATACCTAGACAGCAAACAAATTCGTAAAATTTTGAATACTCTAAAGCCATTAATGCTGCAAAATTAAATGTCACTCCAGGTGTAGTATCATATTCTTATAATTCTTATTCTTCTCTTATTCTATTGATCTTTAAGTAGATGCTGTAAAAGCACAGATATTTACTTTCATAATCGCTGCTCTTCCCAAATCTACTACCAGGAGCATCAAAATTATCAATGCATTCTGATCACTAAGTACAGTTTTGTACTGTCACGAATTCGTAATATTTCTTCCTTGCGCAATATGTCTACTGATAAGAATAATTTGTAATAAAAATAATTTGATTTTTGTAATAAAAATGAAGGATCTCGAATATACAAGAATCTTGGTGATAGCTCCATTTTATCTAAACTTTCGGCATTGGTTCTAGAATATTTGATACCTTCTCACGTGACCCACATAAAAAGTGGAGGTGCCATATGACAGTCAATAATCTGTTGTTGAATTGAGCGTAAGTGTGTAATTGAGTGATGTTTTATTTGAATTAGGGAGTATTCATCTCTGAGCGCTTTGTGCTGTTTCAGTTGTTCAATAGTGATTAGCTGCTTGTACACTGCTGTTTATTGCAAGTGCTGATCTTACGTACGTTTCGGCTATGTTTTATTATTGTGCATTTTTGCTTCCGTTTAGTATGAAACATCTTTATTCTTTATTGAGCCTGTTATATTTTTCGCCTATACGTTTCGGAATTATTGTGGGGTTTTTTCTCGTAATAATACGTCTATTCTTATTTTTCAATGCCATCTTCACAATGAATTTTTGATTTTCTGTAGTATGATGTAGACTTTGATTTATCAAAATGACAACATCTACATTTTTTTTGTGTGTGTGTGCAATTTGAAACAGTTAAGAATTTTGAATAAGAGAAACTAATATAATATGAGTAACTGTGGAATGAGTACTTATACTCAGAAAAAAACAAAAAAAAAAAACAACAAAAAAAACAGGGTAGAAATTTTTGGGCCACAAATTTTCTTGGCATCCATTTCCAACCATTTAATTTAATGCCTCATTTCCGTTTATCAAATTAAGATAAAATACTTTCTCTTCCCTCTGCTTTAGTTAATGAACAGAAAATTCTTTAAAACTAGATAAAATAGTCACGGAAACTGCTTTCACCTTTTCTGAATCTTCATCTTGTCACGTATTCACACTAAAGAGACTAATGGCAAGGAATGCAAATTATCCCGATAAAACATTTTTCCAGAGCTAGAATGTTAAGAAAAGAGAACGAATTTAATTTAAACGGAAAAATTAGTTCTACTCTTTTAGGAATAAGGTACTAATTTATTTTTATAAAGCAATTACTTTTTTGTTTTATGTTATATGGTTTTCTTTTCTTGTTCAAGAAATACCCAACATTTTTTTTAAGAAATAAAAACATTAGCTATTATATTATCTCTGTTATTATAAAAATCCGGATAATTTTCACGCTAATACAACTCGTTATATTTCTGTGATTAGAAATATTATTTAATGTATCAAAACAATATTTTGAAACGAATTTCAAGACGGTAAATTACTTATCTCCTACATCATTAAATAATACTGACTTAATGGATGAAATATGAATGATTAATTGGGCTTTTTAGTTAAGTTCGAACTTCAGATTCAAATTTCACTTGCCTACTCTTCTCTCAAACTATAGATCGTTTCAAAGATACATACGCCTTTTAAATAACTGCATATAAGCAGATAATAATGACTTATTCTTCAAATTATAAATACAAATGTAAAGTATTATCAAATGTTGCAATATAAATTGGCCGAGAAAATTGTAGACTTTGCTAAAACACTAACTTTTATTGCATACCCTCAACAAATTGTTTGAATTTGGTCGTGAGTAATAAACATTAATTTCATGTAATTCTGAAAACGGAAATCCAACAAATCAAGGTGCCAATTTTCCTAACAATACCTCAAAATCATATATATATATGTAAATTCACTTGATGATCCTTTATTACATTAATTAAAATCATTGAATGAGTACTACTGATTATTATATCTAACAAAATATTGTTCCCATATGAAATATTGTAATAGTAAAAAATATAAATATATTTTACATAAATATTTATATAAAAATATTATATAAATATTTAAAATAAAAAAAATCTGGCTGAAAATATTTCATTTATTAGTTTTTAAATAATTTTTATACAACTTGTGTAGATAAAGTTCAGAGTATTGAATTATAACAAAAAAAAATCTACAAATAAAATATTTTAACTATTTTAATCACATTTAAAGTTCTTTTTTAAAGAAATTAGCACAGGAAATAAAATATTTAATTAGATAGAAAGAATTTCACTAAATATAAATATTTTAACTATTTCACTAATTATAAATATTTTAACTATTTCACTAATTATAAATATTTTAACTATTTTAATCACATTTAAAGTTCTTTTTTAAAGAAATTAGCACAGGAAAAAAATATTTAATTAGATAGAAAGAATTTCACTAAATACTTATAATTAAAATCCTTTTCGTTTGGTAAATTCATTCAAACTCAATCATTCAATTACATTAGAAATAAAATCTGTAGCTTAATTGCTCTTTTCAAAAGATTATTAAATCTTTTGCTCTAGTAAATAATAGTTAAAAGGTTCTTGACACTTACTGAAACTTTGCTGAAACTGAAGAATATGATTCAAATAATAAAATTTAGCTCTATAAAAATATTCGTTTTATAAATAGTTATTATATTTTATAAAAATTGGTGCCTTTTTTGAAATTTTCAGTGCATTTGCTTTATTTTTATAGTAAAATTCATTCTTTAAGCAATCGTTTTAATGATCTCAATATCAGTTCATTAAAACGACTTTAAAAAAAACAATTTAAATTTGCTATTGTAATAAGACACAAAATATTTTTAAATAATAATGCCTATTACAGAAGACTTCCAGAAGTTTAAGAAATTTAATAGATTTTAGTGTAAATTGCTTTATGCATATTCATATTTTTGTAACGGCGATACTATCGTCTAATCTATGATTCTTTTAAAATCGTTTGCATCTCTCAGCTTTTTTTATAAAATGAAATGAAATAAATTTTTCGGAAAACAAAAAATAAATAAATAAAAATGTGTTGTATTATTATGACACTTACAAAGAAAAAGAACAGATCTTAACTATAGTTTGTTTGTTTTTTTGTAAAAAAAATCAATTACTTGTTTATTTGTGTAAACAAAATGATTAGATTTATTAAATCACGGAAGTTAGTGAGATATTTTCATGTTCTTTTTCAGTATCGACTTATCAATTCCGTCAGATTTTTTGCGTATGGCTTTAAATATGTGTTTCTTGAGAAAAATTTCGGTGAAAAAAATATTAAAGCTTTACTTAACATCATTCCTTATAATTTTTTTTCCAAATCTGTTTATAAAATATAAAATATTCAAATTATTTCATTTCACATGTATTTTATGAGAAAATATCTATACAAAATTGTTATTAAATTTCTGTTATCCGCTGTAATTAGACAGACAAAAATTTAAAACTTATAATTGCGCCACAGTGACTTTATTTATCTTAATATATAAATAAAAGTCATTGGTATCAGATATCATTTTAAACGGCTAAACCGATTTATACTAAACTTTGCACACGTATTCTTTAAAACAAGAAGAAAAATATCGCCAACCTTTCAATGAAGAAATTTTAATTAAATATTAAACTAATTGAAATTTCACTGTTTTTCTGCAGTAACTTTTGAGCAGATTGTTTTACAATAAATATTATAATACCACTTTAAAATTCATTGATACCAAATTCTTTTCTTCAATTTTTATTAATTTCTTTAAAATGTAAAGCAAATTATTTTAAAATGCAGTAACAGAAAGACTCTGATCTACCATATCACTAATTTTTGAAATTTCTGATTCATATCTTTCAGAATTTTTTTTTTATTGGCTTAACCTATTGACTATCGACTATCCGGTATTTGAGTCTATATAAAACCGTATCGTAAAAGGGAAAATTTTTAACGAATCTCTACATCAGAGCCGGTCTTAAGACAATGTTTACAAAACGATTTTCTACGTTTCAGCCAGTTTTATGATAATCGAAGAAAGATTTAATTAGACCCGTTGCAGGAGAGACGACTTCCTAATTTCCAGTCGTTAAAGGGTTAAAATAATTACTTAAAAGTGTCTAAAAGAACTAAAGGGAAGAACTGATAGCCCTTTATTTTCAAACGATTAATATGTCCAAGACCCAAGAGCTGCCAATGAAGTTATGTGCTGTAATAAAACAATTGTGTAGTTCTTTTAGCATTTTCCCGCAGTCCAGGAGAACCTGGTTGGTAGGACATTGGATTCGTATCCCTTCCGTTGTGAGTTCGAACCCCCCTAGCCGAAGATTCTCCGTGTGTATGGTGGCTGGTGCACGTATAAATCTGTCGTCCTCCATGTCGAGACAATATCTCTCGGGATACTGGGTCGAAGGTGTTCGTTCTCTGATTCAGGTCTAAATTGCGATCTCTGGATGAGTGAATGAAATGTATGGAGGAAGTCCACCCCGACGAAAGGGTTGTGACGCATGAGTAGCTAAGACGTACTCTTGGTACTAGATGGCGCTACTGTAACAAGAGACGCTGAAACTCGGCTTAAAATCTCTGACTTCACCAGCAGGCTTGTCTATGACAAGTGCTATAAGAAACTACAATAGTATATCTGCGTAGTATAATAAATTAAACCTATTTGACAGCTTATAGTTTAGGGTTAGTAAAAATGGAATTTACCCGAAAGAACGACGCGTTTTCATTGTGGAACAATATTTCAAAAATACTGAAAGTCTGACGGCCACAGTTCGTAAATTTGAGAATTGGTCCCCTAGATCGTGTGATTTAACACCATTGGATTTCTTTTTATTAGTTTATTTGAAGTCAAAGGACTATTCCAACAAGTTAACAAGCACACGTGCATTGAAGGAGAGCATTCAACGCTGCATCAACGAAATTCAGCTACATTTATGCAAAATGATCATGGAAAATTTCGACAACAAAATGAGAACGGCCAAGAAAAGCCGTGGAGGTCATTTTTCCCTATGTGTTATCCCACACATAACTCTATCCTGTGTACTTTGCGATTCAATAAAAATATAACAATTTAAAGGAAAAACTTTGTTTTTTATTTAATTCAAATCTTGCGTTAAACATGTTGTTCTTACCATAATGCTCCATTTTTTTTAACCCTAAACTATCAGATTTCAAATGATTTTTTAATAGCGCTGACAAATTCTACTGCACGAATAGTGGCAAATTCACATCTTGTCTTAATTTTGGGACACACTTTATTACATGTTGTTATATCGTAATCACTTTTCAATGTCACTTTAAGTTGCAAGCAGTAGAATAATTAGTCCTTAAACGCATTAATGTTTAAGCCAAATAAAATACAAGACTAGAAATCCCCAAAAGATAGCGAATTGCCATCAAAATTTTACTTTATCCAGATTATGACAAAGGAAAAACAAATTTGTCTAGGCATGTAGAAAATTCAATAGAAACACTAATATCGAATGAAAAAAAAAAAACTAAAATATCTCACGATTCAAATAATTTAAAAATTTGAGAGCGGTGTAATTTGAAAATTAAAGTAGAAGTTATTTGACAGCTATTTCCTTTTGTCGACACAGTTGCAATGTGATTGCAATTCTAAATAGACAACCTGTAATCGGAGATATTTGCTCTAAAAGAACAAAAATTGTCTCAATATTAATGCAAGGATATTTTATTCAAAAATGGAAATATTTTAAATCTCTTTTTAAAGTAATTTATTTATGAAAAATATAACACCAGCCTTTGTATATAAATAATTTTACATTTTTAAAAATATCTAGATTCATTTTTTGACATTATTATCAAAATCATAAATTTTGATAATCCATCAATGATGATAAAGGTAAGGGACTAATGGTTATTGAATTACGACAGGAAAGTTAACGCAAGAGAAATATTTGATAGTTAATCTAATAATTTAATCCACTTAAACTATTCTAATAAATCCAAAAATTTAATTCCACTAAAATTATTCTAATCAATCCAAAAATTTAATTCATCTTACATGATTCTGTCTTTTTACAATTTTACATTTTTCATAGTTACTTTTTAAAGCAAAATGTAGCAATTAAGTGCGTATAATCAAATATTGGTTGAATATTTGTTACACTATAGAAATAAAATATGTTCTACAATTCTTGGAGTTACCGATATTATGTTTTAAATATTCTAGGAAGAGTGAAAAAAAAGTGTTCATGAGAAGATTTGATTAACAAATACAATTTCTATATCTTTTAAATCTTAATAAAAGCGACTAATGACTGGAGAATTTTTCATTAAGATAAAAATTAATCCAGATATTTGTCTTATTATATCTAATATCTAATATTAAGGCATATTTATAAATTAAATTAATTTTTAATAACATTTTTAAAAGTAACATTAATAAAGGGGAAATAATTATTTAAAATTAAATAAAATTTTAAACCTAAAAAAGGCTAGCAATTAGACATGCATGAAAATTGAAAAAAAAAAAAAAGTACATGCAAATTTTATTTTTAAAAAAGTGACATTCAAATATATTTTACCTTTTTGCAATTACAGTAGTCATAAATTAATTTACTAAAAAAATTATTGTATTTGATCTTCTTTTATAAAAAAAGGAAAAAAAAATCCACAAATAGAACGAAACGAATTGTTTTTAAGTTTTGATGTCACTGATAACAATTATTGTATTTAATTGTAAAATAACGATATTGGTTTAATGTAGTTATGAATTTATTTGTAGAATATGTTTTCCAAGAACTACTTGTTTTCCAAAATAATAATAATTAGTCATATTTTATTAAAGTCACCATGACCACCATAGCTTTGTTTCGGATGAATTTCATTCGGGATTTTAATCATAACACGTCATCTTTCGCCAGCCGAGCAGAAAGTTAATTTTTCTATTTTCTGCATTGTAGACATTTTAAATGTTTATTTTAACTTTTTTTAAATATCTTTTCTATTGACAGATTTAGTTTTTTTAAAAAAAGATCAAGGGCATTTTCTTGCGAATATCTCGCGAAGCCTACGCGTGAGTTATTTACTATGCATAAACAATTTGCTTACCGAACTGTAACTAAAATACGTTCTTCGGCACAAGAATTCAGTTCAATGCACAACGTACGCTAACGATACCGATGAAGAACACGAATAATGTCTAGAACATTTATGTAATACCAAACGATAACATCCTGTCCATTTTAACTCAATACGTAGATAAAAATTTATTCTTAAAAAATCGTTTATTTTATCTAAGATTTAAATCTTAATGTTCTTTGGCTCAACTCTTTTTAGCAGACGATATCCATCAAAAAACGCCTCAACCGCATTTGCAAACGATTATTTGCCATCTACATGTGTTATATCGTCTGAAACTTCTATTGATCTCTATTCTTTTAAAATAAATGTTTCTTTTATGCTAGCATTTTTAAACAATTTCTGAATTTCAGATAGTCACGCATTAATGGCAAAAATGTGTACGCGGAAGTTAAAATCATATTCATATGGTCAATTGCGATTTTTTCCTCTTCTTCGAATTTTCTAAATCATTCGCATTAAAATATAGTATTTCTTTTGGTTTTTTCATAATAAGAAAGAGATAATTCATTAATCATTTAGCTTAAAAAAATGAGTAAAAATGGCCGATCATATTGTATTTCTGTGTCCAGAAAGTTCATATTATTTATTTAAAATTCAAATTTAGAATTTTACTTTTTAAATACATTTAAAAAAACAGTAATTTAAAAAATATTTTAAAACCATTCATCTTTACTTATATGAAAGGGAAATGTGTTTCTAACTTTGAATGTGTGTCTGTTGGTCTTCTAGAGGCCTTTGACTTAGAGGTAATAAATTGTTGGAGACATATTTAAGAAAATTGAAATTTTTGAGCGATATTTTAAAAATTTAATTAATAAAAATCAATCCAGATTTTGGCGTTTTCTTTAATAGCCTCAATTCATATCATAACAAAAAGGAACAATTTTTATTCCTTTTTAAAATTTAAAAAAAAAAATCCTTAAAGATAGCGATTTCGTTGGATTCTTTTATCCTAAATTTGAGCGACTTAAGAAAATTTTATAGCATAATTGCTGCAATGAAATTCATTTATTCCATTTTATCGAATAATTTAATCGAATGATCGTCTTCTGCTTTTGAAAACTTAAAAAAATAGATATTGTTTATTGCCTATGTAGTTTACATGACGAATTATAAAGTTATTTTACAGTTCTTCAAAAAAGTAATATACAATTAGAATCTAAATTACCCGGTAATTAGTTTTTTAAACCAATAAAATATCATTAGTCATGATTCCATTTGGAAAGTTCATTGACGCAATTATGCTTTAGATTGATAGTTGATTATTCAATGTAAGTTATTAAAATAACGTGACACTAATACATTTAATGACTCTCTCATCTAACATGACTCTATTAGAATTTAATGCTTAAAAATATTTTGTTAAGCGAATTATTAATAAGAAATTATGAATAAGAAATTTAATTGAAATTCAAAGCAATTAATATATCTCAATAACCAGCTGGCCAAGAAAATGAGCTATTAACCCTCCTCCCCCAGAAAAAAAAAAGGTTTTTAAATTCTATACATGCATAAATTTTTTTAAATATTTTTTAAATATTTAAAAAACCGAATATATCAACAGAAAATGAATGATTGATTGTTAGTATTTTTACAATATACGAATATTAAAATTCTTTAAGAACACATAATTGACAAAAGCAATTATGAGCTAGTTATAGAATGTGCGTTATTATTTTCATGTTCATTTAAATTAAGAATTCTTAAATCATAATAAGGTCTTAAGTGGGATTTTGTTTAAATTTTTTAAATCTAATCTTTGAAATGTCTTCGCTTCCAATGCTAATTTCAAACAGATTTTTTTGATGCTATAATTGATTAAATAATTATGCCTTAGATTTTAAGGATTATGGTTAAAATTCAAATTTTTATTTAAAGCAAAAAATAAATGCATGAAAAACCGTTGTTATCTTTCCAACAGACCTACTAACAAGCAAAATTTGAAACTCATTCGGAAAAATCCATTATATTGCCATATCTATTTTATAAATTTCAAAGTGATTTTGAGAATGACTGTTTTTATATTTCAAGCATATTGAAAGTTTCAAGAAGCGCATGGACTTCTGGCAACAGTTGGATTTATTTTTAGAAATCCCTTTTAATAGGTTACAGAATAGCCTAAAAATGGCAAAAAATATCAACACTTTTTTTGAATTTTATGAATAGCTTATGACTGGCTATTATAAATAGCTATATGACTGGGAAACTTGACTCTTAACTGAGTTTTAGACTTTATATTTAAAAAGTTTTCCAAGATATCTGAAGTTTTCTAAATGTTGCTGGCTACAAATTGAGGAGACGTCGTAAGTTCCATTTACATTTTGATCAATTTTCCTGTCTTAAAGTCAAATAATTAAAAAAAAAATTACGTAAATCAATTTCTTAGGTATGGCTATTATCTTACTGTTCAAGGCTTTTCTTCTTACTTTCCGCATTATTTTTAAGTTTTTAATTATTTATCTAAAATCCATAACTTTTCAAAATCAAGTCTTTTTCCAACATAAATATAACTTTTTATGCGGAATTTTCTTTTTAAAGTTAGAACCTTTGCAGTTTAATATTGTATTTGTTTCTCATTTATTTTTTCTATTGACGAAATGCCATAACAAATCAATGAAAGACATAATGTTTTGAAGAGATGGCAGATTAATGAAAACGATAATTCCGAAAATCAACCTTCTGCAGATACTAGAGTGAGATTATGCGAGTTTTTGAATATAAGTATTGAGGAAATCCTAAACCACATTATTGTGGGTATTAAAAATAAAATTAGTGAAATATGAAATTGCGCAACAATAAAAAATCAAATAAATTAAATTTGTCGATTTAAAACTGTAAAGAAATTGGTAGATTTTATATATAAAGCTGCTTATTTTTAATTTGTGTTATTATTATCATTACTTTATATAAAAGTATTGTGTTCAAAACTATTATGAAAATATTAAGTTTAGAATAAATAGCATAATAATTGACGCAGGGCAAAAGCATAATAATTTGGATTTGAAAAAAATATGCAAGAATGTTTTGTGAATTCTTTAAATTTGGAAATAACACATTGAAATTTAGAAATCTACAAATATTCTGAGTTTTTGTTTAATGCCTTTAAATGCATTGTGCAAGTATTTTCTATTTTCCAATTTTTTTTTCTGTGCAAGATAAACACTCGGAATTTTTCGACACATTTTGATATATATGCTCGAAAAGAATTAGAATGGTATTAGATTTTAAAGTTGTTGAAAGCAATATTTCTATAAAGAAGTTCACTCATTTTTTTTTCTATTCAAGAATAGACACTTGAAATTTTTCTACTCATTTTGATATATATACTCGATAAGAATTAGAATGGGAGTTATTGAAAGCAATATTTCTATAAAGAAGTTCATTCATTTTTTTTCTGTTCAAGAATAGACACTTGAAATTTTTCTACTCATTTTGATATATATTCTCTATAAAAATTAAAATGGATTTAGATTTGGGAGTTTCTGAAAGCAATATTACTATAAAGAAGTTCATTCATTTTTTTTCTGTTCAAGAATACACATTTGAAATTTTTCTACAAATTTTGATATATATTCTCTATAAAAATTAAAATGGATTTAGATTTGGGAGTTTCTGAAAGCAATATTACTATAAAGAAGTTCATTCATTTTTTTTTTCAAGAATACACATTTGAAATTTTTCTACACATTTTGATATATATTCTCTATAAAAATTAAAATGGATTTAGATTTGGGAGTTGCTGAAAGCAATATTACTATAAAGAAGTACATTCATTTTTTTCTGTTCAAGATAGACAGTTAAGATCTTTCTACAAATTTAGTTATATATGTTTTATAAGAATTGGAATGGATTTAGATTTGGGAGTCGTTGAAAGCAATATTACTATAAAGAAGTTCATTCATTTTTTTTCTGTTCAAGAATAGACACTTGAAATTTTTCTACACATTTTTATATATATTCTCTATAAAAAATTAAAATGGATTTAGATTTGGGAGTTGCTGAAATCATTATTACTATAAAGAAGTTCATTCATTTTTTTTTCTGTTCAAGAATAGACACTTGAAAATTTTCTACACATTTTGATATATATTCTCTATAAAAAATTATAATGGATTTAGATTTGGAAGTTACTAAAAGCATTATTACTATAAAGAAGTTCATTCATTTTTTTCTGTTCAAGAATAGACACTTGAAATTTTTCTACACATTTTGATATATATTCTCTATAAAAAATTATAATGGATTTAGATTTGGGAGTTGCTAAAAGCATTATTAATATAAAGAAGTTCATTCATTTTTTTTTCTGTTCAAGAATAGACACCTGAAATTTTTCTACTCATTTTGATATATATTCTCCCTAAAAATTAAAATTGATTTAGGTTTGGGAGTTGCTGAAAGTAATAGTACTATAAAGAAGTTCATTCATTTTTTTTCTGTTCAAGATAGACCGTTGAGATCTTTCTACACATCTAGTTATATATGCTTTATAAGAATTAGAATGGATTTAGATTTGGGAGTCGTTGAAAGCAATATTACTATAAAGAAGTTCATTCATTTTTTTTTTCTGTTCAAGAATAGACACTTGAAATTTTTCTACTCATTTTGATATATATTCTCCCTAAAAATTAGAATGGATTTAGATTTGGGAATTGTTGAAAATAATATAACTATAAAGAAATTCAATCATTTTTTTCTGTTCAAGATAGACACGAAATTTTTCTACACATTTTGATATATATGCTCATATAAAAATTAGAATGGATTTATATTTGGGAGTTGTTGAAAGAAATATTATTATAAAGAAGTTCATTCAGTATCATATGATCACCTAATATGGTGTTCTTGGGGAGGTCAAGAGTCGTGACGTCACCGCAGCTCATTCAAAGGAAGCGATTATTTAGATGTTAAATGACATCTGCAAACATGTTTCTCGTATGAATGTAATATAAAGTGAATTAATTTCACTTTGAAGGCATTTTATAACATTGAAATAAAGATTACACTTTAGTTCTTTCATTTTCCAACACAATAAGTATACATATTAAAAAATTAAGTAATTATGCAAAAAAAAAAAACTGCTTGAAATTATTATTCTCTTTTTTAAAAAAAAATCAAGTTGGATAATTGTAAAAAGACAGTTGTGGGAATGAAACGAAATAATTCAAAGACGTTCGTTTAAATTCAATATCCACATATTGTTATTGGAGTTTCGTACGTATATGTAATTTTACAGTTGAAAGAATGTCTCCAGTGGATCTGTAAGCTAACTATTCAAATATATAATTAATACTAGAAAGCCGTATCCTTTGATTATTTTTATAATAATTTGATTTTAACAATCTTCTCATTTATTTTTTGTCAAATTAAAAACGTATAAGTTTCATTTCTTAAATACAATTGTGCATAATTATAGCATAAAACCAAAGACTTAACACAACCAAGAACTTATTAATGTTTGTTTTCTTACAAATAGACCAATTACTCGAGCTTATTTTAAATCTACTCGTATTATTTCGTTGAAGAGTGCTTAATTAAGTAAAATCTATTTCAAAATAAAGACTTAGATCATTAGGCATTGCTTTCAATTTTCTTTTTCATGTTTAAAGGATTTTTATTGATGCGTAAATGATTGAATTGGATTGATTTCACCATGCTTTATTTGTTGAAAATATTTTTCCAAAGAATAAAATAATTTCACGATCTCGTAGTTAAATCACTCTAATTAAGCCTTATTCATGCGCTTCAAGCATCGATTAACATTAAGAACGAATTACATGACCTCATAAGATTGCCCAAAATTTTATTTATTTATTGATGATTTCATTGAATTCATTTAATTACTATTTTGCAAGTTAGATCTACTTAACATTTCAAGAAAAAAAGAACGATTTAAAGTTTAATTCATTTGCTCCAATGAATACGAGATTTAAAAAAAAGCATGAAATGTCTGCTTAGTAATCATATTTTTTTTTATCTTTTTCGATAAATAATAAAAAGCAATATTATTCGTTGGAAAGTGGCGAATATCTAATAAAAAAGAATTTCTTACAGCATTTCTAGAAACTATTGTTCTGAAATACATTGCTCCTTAATATTGCTCGAATAAAAAAAAAATTCGATAATAAATGAATTCTAGGAACATAAAAACGATGGACATTATTTTTAAATCAAACTTTGTGAAAAGCACAATTTAAAATTCTATTTTTATTAAGCACAAAAGATTGTTTTCTTCATCTATTCATGTTTTATTTGTTGCCATTATTTTTATTTGTGAAAATTATTTATTCTATCACAGCAGACAAATAAATCGTCCGCAAAGCAAAGAAAAAAACTTTTCTTTTTCTGCAAAACAAAATGAGTTTGGAATAAAGATTTTCATGAGATATTCTCCTTTTTTCTGTTTTTAGAACAATGAAGACACTTTATTTTAAACAAATAAAGTATTGTCAATATTTTAAATTTTTTTTAAAAAAATTATGTGAGTTTGTTTATCACTTTTCTAAGCGACTACTTGCGAATTTCTTACGCTATAATATCTATTTAAAAGACGTTGAAAAATATTGGGTTTAAATCCAAAGTATTTTAGAACGATGCATGCAAAGGGAGAAAAGAGGTTAAAGCTATGAAAAATTATAAATTAGTCTCAATATTTATATTTCGTGATTATAATAATAACTTTCCCCCAAAAAAACATGAAAATAATCAAATTATGGAAATAAAAAATGGAGCTATATTAGTACAGCCATTATTCTTTTTCAGCATTTTATAAATATAATAAGAAATGCTATAAAACTTTTTTAAATCATACGATTTTATAGCTTTTTATTGCCTTTTAAGAAAAAAAAATTGGCATTAAAAATTCAATTAAAAACCTTTTTTTTAACACTACTGAAAATCTTGCGGCATTTTTAGTGACAAAGGAATGCAGCATTTATCATTTTCACCATTTTTCTAAACAACTCATTAGTAAAATTGTCAAGGAAAAAAAGTTTAAAAGTTAGATTTAGGCAATAAGTTCAGGTTAATGAAAAAAAATTAAACCGCAGATTACAAATGATATGATGACTTGTGAGATTCATCCCTATTCTTTTCATAAAGAGTTTTAATGGACACTGCATCTATTCAACATATCCATTAACTACATTTTGGCACTTGACCAACCGGCAAAGGACAAGTTCAATGTCTTAAGAAATATCTAAAAGAATACAAGGTCAAAAAATCTATTTATCACGTTTTTTAAAACCAAAAGAAAAGAAAAACACTTTATCATTAACCTTTATAAAGATTTTAGTTGATGCAACTTTCGAAAAATGTTTATTTCCGTTTTTGTATACTTATATGTATCTCGATTTACTTTATATCGGAAAAATGGATATTGAAACATTTTTTTTTTTTTTTTTTTTGCCCTTTTCCTAATCTGATAGAGTTATTAAATTTTGTTCACTTATTTGAAATCTTGTGTTTTCTATAATAATACAAAAGTTTAAGATTTTCCGAACTTGATTACAGATCAATCGATTGGTTAAATTAAATTTTTACTGTTTAAGAGTGTTTGAAATCTTGTATTTTCTATAATAATACAAAAGTTTAAGATTTTCCGAACTTGATTACAAATTAATCGATTAATTAAATTAAATTTTTACTGCTTAAGAGTGTTTGAAATCTTGTATTTTCTGTAACAGTACAAAATTTTAAAATTTTCAGAACTTGATTACTAGTTAATAGATTAATTAAATTAAATTTTGACTTCTTAAGAATGGAACTACTTAGTACTTAATTTGTGAAATAATTGATTTGAAGATTTTATAAACTACTATAGGATACCCGGCGCGTTACTGCCGTAGAAAAAATAATTTTGGAAATATCGTTTGAAATTTGAAAAAACTTCTTGTTTAGTTAGGAATGATACGTAGAAAGAATTTTATCGTGATATTTATAGAATAAAATGACAATTTTATCGTGATATTTATAGAATAAAATGACAATTTTATCTTGATATTTATAGAATAAAATGATATTTATTTTCTTACTGACGATGAACACATTCAATGAAATTGAATGATATATAAATGAGAAGTATAAAGATTATTTATTCTATTCTTTGTTTTTATTAATCAAGCTTACTTTAGGGTTGATAATATATTTTTTTCCGTCTTCAAAAAAAAAAAATAAATAAATAAATTTCGTGGCTTTACAACTGACCATGTGAAAAACATGGATTTTCTAGGTTCCAAACAATAAAATTAGTAAAATATTATTATTAAGACTAAAAAAATCGAAAATAAGTGAAATAAAAAAATATTTTTACCTTTCCGTTTTCTAATTAAAAAAAATAGGTTTTTTAAATATTGTTTTCATTGAATTTCTTTTGATTCCTGTGTTTAGACATTTTATTTTTTATTAGATTGCTATGTATTGTTATCTGTATACTCAGGTCTCAATACATTGGTTTAGGTTAAAATGATTTATTCCCTTCCTTGCGTAAATGGAGCATTTATTTTTTATGTCAGGTCGTGGCATGTCTTTATGAAATATGCATGCAAAGGGTAATTTTTTTTTCATTATTCAACAGTTCATAATTCCTCTTTTTTTTTTTTCTTTTTCAAATAATAACCGAATATGTCTTCCAACGTAATCTTTGTTTTTTAGATAGGGCCACTTACTATCATTTTTTCATAGTTCGCTGTCTCTTGAATGACAAAATTATTCGTTTAGCTGCCACATTCCACATTTTTTTCAATTATGATACCAAAACAAAAGTATGGTATTTATTTATATTAATATTCCAGAAAATATTTAATTCAATGAAGCTATTACAATAATTTTAGTTTTAAATTCCCCGACTCTCTGCCATTATGGCGAGAACAATATAAAAACAAAAGGAACATAACACGATTCCCACATTTTATCTAGGGAAGATAATTATTTTCGATAACGATATTCCCGGCATCATGCAATCGATTTACTCATCAATGTCTGTTGGCTCTAACAAAAACAAAATCGTCTGCGCAACTAGTAATAGTATAGCTTTGCGTGCGACTCGAAATGATCATTAGTTTAGTGGTTTATAGCTGATTAAATTGAATGTACTCATAAAAAGAGGCGTGTAGCAGATGGAGAAGTAGTCATTTAATGCTTTTTATCGTCTGATGTTTCAGAACTATCTGGCAACGGACAGGAAATAACAGTTAAAGGAGGCAGATCAAAAGCGAATTGGGGCATTTTTAAAGAGTTGTTGTGTAACTTTTATTACATTTATGATCCTTATTGTGTCTGAACTATTAAAATGTAAATGAATGCAATGAAATATAATAAATAATTATTTTATTATAAAGGAATGTATGCCTCCTTGACCATTTATTAATTTCAATTCTTCGGTAACTCTTGCTTTTAATGGAGTATTACTCCACATTTCAAATGATCCAGTTTATTAAGTAGGAAAATAAACTGAAATCTTTAACCGCGATTCTTTTTAAATTTATGCATTGAATTGTATTGCTATGCATTTGAAAATCCCATGAAAGCTTCTTGTAAATAGGTTCCGTTATTGTTCCGCCATATGAACATATATACTGAAAAATGTATATCATCTGAAAATATATAAGAAATAGATAAAACCCTTGATGCTAAACTTGAGAATAATAGAATTAAAATAGTACTGGAAAACTGAGTTTGTCAAGTGATTTAGAATCCTTTTAGGTTGTTAAATATGATCATTTAGAAAACTGGTAGACTGCAAAAATGCACTTCAGTGAAATTAAAAAGGCTTTCATTTGTAATGAAAATCGACCAATGCGTGTGTGATTACTTTATTAAAACAAGCAAGATAATGGTAAGTGATGTCTTATTCCTATAAAAATACGAAACACAAGCAAAAAATGCTCTATCAAATTTTATATAAAAAAACAGAAGTGATAGAAATTAACGACATACAAGCAGACAGCACATCGCTATTTAATTAGCAAAATAAATCTTGGTGCACCAGTTCGCAATGCGAATAATCTTCGAAAAGAGTATTCCTCCTTGTAAGCGTTTCATTTTTTTTTAAAGTATTCAAATTGAGCACAGAATTTTGCAGAAGGATCTTCAGATCTCGGTTAGAATCAGTAAAGCGCCAAAATGACACCATTTTCCAGTTTGTTGTCAAAACTTCCAAATTCCTCGCCAAGTTTATCGCTAAGTTAGGAGATCATTGATCTGAAGTCAATTAAGAATCGTTGTGAACCTCTTATTTTAGCAATGATGATAACATTACAGGAAAAATCACAGATACATAACATAGCTAATTCATCTGATATTTTTGTTTGTTCTTAAAATATTTGGATTATTGGCTTGTACAAAAATATTGTCAAAACATATACAATATTATGAATAGCGATTAGCGTATGTTAATTATTCTTTACATATTATTAAAACTAACATATTTTTCGTACCAAAAGGCCTACTACCATAAAATGATCTTTATATGAAAATATTCTAAAATGAGAAAAAAAAAACGATCTAAAATGAAGTCTGGACACATTTATTTGCTTTTGATCTGCCATAATATTTCATAATGTTGATTTTTTTTTCTCTCCCTTTCTTCAAGGTAAATTTTTGTCGATGATTCACCTATTCGCTTTTTAGTTCCATGATGATTAATTTTTCTTCGAATTGCAAAAAATAAACAAATATTTTATTGATTATACAAAACTGTAAGAAATTTGAAAAATAATAAATTGATATTTAAAATAGTTTATATCGCATAATTATTATTAAAATGAATAGTTATATGAACTATAAAAAAAACTGTGTACTATTCATTAAATTAATCTAAGTGTAGTAAAAAAAACTTTAATAGATGAGATACTCAATATAAAAACAGCAGCGAATTTCTGATTAGGCAGGTACATAGAAAAGAAGGAGTCATATTAAGTTAGGTTTAAAAAATTGTTATTAGCTCTATTCCTTAATAAATAAATTTGAAAAAATTATGAAATAAATGAATATGAACGCAAATTATTAGGATAACATTAAAACTTTATCAAGTTCTATAAGTTTCATTAGGTTTACTTAACTATTTCTATATTTATAAGCATTAAGCGTCTGCTTAAATATAATTGCGACAAATGTGGATATTTGAGTCATAATAAATAACATATACATTTTTCAAAAAAATTATTCAAATAAAAATTAATCTAAAATAATGTCGATTGAAAATATGTTGAAATGTGGAATAAACTGATTATTTTGCTTAAAGATGGGGCTACAAGATGCCTAAATCTCTTACTGATTATTAAATGACAATTTTCTAAGAAATATCACATTCCAGAACCACAAAATAAATAAATAAAAATAAAGAAGGAAAGAAAGAAAGAAAAAGCTCATAATCGACTGATTTATTACACAGATCGACCAGATCTACAATTTTCCCCCAAAATACTTCAACATGTAACTGATTCGTCTATGTATAATATGTTTTTCCATGAAAATATGTTTGCTTTTTCCAATATTCTAAACGCGATCCTACTCCGTTTATTCATCGCGTGTTATCTTCATTTATTTTGTCAATATTTCTGGTTTCCAATATCAATAACAGTGATTTAAATCACAGATATCGCAGAAACTGACAAGAATGACAGCTTCGATAGAGTGATATTGCTCAAAGGTGATCAATCTCTTTGTTCTTTCACATGAAAGAAAGCATCGAAAAAGTAGAAATGCGTGCTCTTTGTTTTGATCTGCTCTTCTTAAAATTTCACTGCGGGGTTGTGATAGATGAAAACTGTAATCTTGAATTCGAGGTAATATTTCAAGAGAAAAGACTGTGAGATTTTAGAATATTGGTCTGTCAAGTCTGAAGTTTTTATATATAAAATATTGATGCATAGTTTTTAAATACGTCATTCCAATATTTTAAAGCTTTGTTTAATGATGCATTTTTCAGAATAATCATAAAAAAGTGACAAAAAAAAACTGAAAATGCAAATTAAATATTCTCTAAATTCATTTTAAAATTATAGAATAATGGAAAAATTGTAAATTTAAAAAAAATATTTCAAGAAAACGATGTTTATTTGTAATAGAAAGTATTCATCATTTGGTAAATCTCTGCTAATATTAAAAATGAATGTGTGTGTGAGATAGAATTTGTGAGTGAGAGAGAAAAAGAGAGCTTTTGAGTGACTATGTATTTGTTTGCATGTGAGTGAGAAAGAGAGTTTGTGTGAGAGAGAGGGTATGCTCATGCGAGCGCGTATGTGTGCGTTTGTGGCGAATTGTTATGAGTGAGGACAGAACCTGGGACCTTTTGGTTCGCAGCCGAGTAACATAACCTCAATACAAATCAATTGCTCGTGCAGCGTAGCTGTTGACTGACTTATAAGCTATTCACTACAGACTCTCCCTCCAGTGAGTCGAACGATATGGCTGTTGAGTGGTGATGTATTAGCTCTTGATTCTAATGCGCCTGTATCCATTTGAGCATTTTAGTAGCGCCAAGCGTTATGGCGAGCGTAAGTGGTTGCTGTTGCTGCGTCAATAGAATCAGACGACGTTGGGTTGCTGTGGGTAGATGGCGCCACAACAGCTGTGCGAAGGTTAAAGTTATCACGTCCGGGTCACCAATGTGGCGAATTGTTATGAGTGAGGGTAGAACATGGGACCTTGTGGTTCGCAGCCGAGTAACATGACCACAATGCACAAGCAATTGCTCGTGTAGCGTAGCTGTTAACTGGCTTATAAGCTATTCACTACATGTTTACACTCCAGAGGTCAAACCGTTTGACGATCAGGTACGAAATTTTATTGATGTGCGCTTTGGAAAATGAGAATATGTTGAATTTAAAGACTCAACGTGGTAAAAAATGGAAGCTCTAGGAAAATTTCAAATACCACGTTTGACGCTTCATATTGTGGTAAATTTGGAAAGTAATCATCTATGTATTTAAAAAAAGCGTGTGCAAAAAAGGGCGCTAGTATGAACAATTGCTTTATTTTCTCGTATACGAAGCACAGAGGGAGTATTGCAATCATCAAAAATTTCGAACTCGAGATTTTGATGAATCTGTCCGTTTTAGATCACCCTGAGTCCGAAAAACACATTTTTGGGCATTACGTCTGTCTGTGAATACAATATCTCAAAAATGTTTTCAACTAGAAAGCTGAAAATTGGTGTATGGAATTACAACCAAATGAATAGATTTCTATCAAATTTTGAGTGAAATCCACTCACAGAAAATCTATCTGCCTTGCTGTTTAAGCACAAGTGAACTCGATTAACTACGAAACGCAAATATTGGTACACAGGTTTGTCACGTAAAATACAGATACTTATCAAATTTTGAACCAACTCGGTCAAATGGTTAACTGTCTATCGAACTGTTCTTTCACATGTATGTAAATGAAATAGCTCATAAACCCAATTCCTTCAATCAATAAAATTTAGTGTTATCTTGTGAATACAGTTGTAGTATCATGTAAAAAAAAGACATTTTAATGTAAAGTGTTTTCTATATAATTTTTAAGCCAAAAAAGTTTTACTTTCTCGTACACATAGTATTCTGATGATGATTGGGTGTGTGCCAAAAGTGGCGTTACACCGGTAAAAGTTCAAAAATAAAATTTAAATAGCTATCAAAGGACTAGCTATCATTCTTTTTATATAATCTTGTGTACTAGAAGCTAAAAACAGCCCAAGGAAAAAAAAAGAGTAGGCACAAAAAAGAAAAAGTGGAGAGGTCTAAATAGCCCAAGCAGAAGAGTCTACATAGTATTATAGTATTCCAACAGCATTATTGAAACCTAATTTGTAAATAATAAAATTTACCGAAGATAGGCAATTTAAATTTAGAAGAAAAATAATATATATATATATATATATATAAACAAATGAAAAAATAAGTAAATAAAAAAATAAACAAACAGAAAAATAAATATATACGATGGCTCAGTCTAAGGCAGAGTCCATGAATCAGGAACAAAAGGCCTGATAGAGCTCTTTTTGCATTTTTTTTCTTGTACAATAATTTATCCTGGTTTGTCAAGCGCTATTAAAAGTGGACAGTATCTAGTGAGTACTAGATACTGTCCACTGTAGTATAGAGAAAGTATAGTAATCGTCGAAAAATTCGAACTTTAGATTTCAAAGAAATTTCAGCTTTCTAGACATCTCTGAATTCGAAAAACCCATTTTTGGAAAATGTCTGCCAGTCTGTGACAAAATACTCAAAAATGCTTTGAATCGGACGGTTGAAATTTTGTATACGGTCTTTACACCAAATTTCCAGGTTTCTATCAAATTTTGAGCAAAATCCATTTAAAGGAAATCTATCTGTCCGACTGTTCGAATATTAGTTAACACCATAACTACGAAACAAAGAAAAGCTAGATGTATATGATTCGGTACAAAGATTTAATTTGTATATTATAGAAAACTTCCAAAGTTTGAGAGAAAAATAACAGCTGGTTTACCATCTGTCGGTCAGTACTTTCAAAAACCTGTTTGCTCAATAATTCAAAAACATAAGGACTTAAATATATCAAATTTGGTATGTAAATTTCTAATTACAAGTGCAGTTTTGTATCAAATCTTTGTTTTAATCGGTCGAGAAAAACATATCTAAAGCACAAATTCTGTTTTCGAATACTTTTAATGGCATACCATTGATTAATCGCCAAAAAATTGAAACTTCTAAATTCAGGCCAAAAATTAATACTTCCAGTTATTGTAATGCCAATGCCATGCAATACGTTCTCAAGTATGACAAGTTTATTAGAGAATATGCGAGAATGTTTTAGGCAGACCTCCCCCGTTGGTTTCATTTCCAAAGCCATCTAAAATACATATTATTGTGAAAAATTCAGTAAAAATGCTAGATTCATTCCAAGCATCAATATTTCGTAACTATTGCCATGTAAGGAATTCGCTGCAGTAAAAATATGATAGGATCTTTATCTCGAGAGATTGCGAGAAAATTCGGAAGAGACCACTCCTGCTGGTTTCAGATTTATGCATTTACCAAATTTGCCATTTTGATGCTCAATTGTGAATAACCATTCTTCTCACCATTTCAAAACCACAAGTGTATTAAATTAGCATATATGACTTATTTTCCTGCAACTAAAGACGACAAAAACAAATATTTTCGGCATCTTTTACTAACATCTTCTAATTACTATCAAATAACGTAGCATCTGTTTCAGAGAATCAAACCAATTAACAACACTGACATACGGAATTTTTAACAATGGATGACAAATATAAAAAAATAATAATCTCCAAATAATATCTCGTTAGACGAAAAGATGGCCTCATTGAATTAATTATATTACTCAATCTCATCATTTCTAAGAATAGTTAATTAATTTCTGCTTTTATCTGAACCAAAATATTCGTGAGAGATTCGCCATTTCAATGGGAAAAAAATCATTACACAAAAACAGTTTAATTAATTGCTCGGTTAATCCATTTTGTCTTCACTATAACCTTATTTCATTCATTATTAAAATTGTTATCATTGATTCTGGTTACTTTTTTATTTGCAAACATTTATCTGCTTATTTTATTTACGTGAGATTGGTTAACTTAAGGAAGTGTATTTGCTCTTTAGACATTAAGATTCCAAAGCTATAAAGATTTGCATTATTATGCTTTTTGATTGTGATTTTTTTTTGTTTTGTTTTGAGGTTTTAAAAATTAATTACATCAACTCTATAGTTATGGTTTGGAACTGGAACAATGACTCTGAATGCATAGTTCATCTGAACAACAAAATACGAAATGCCTTTTTTGGATACTTGGTCTCTGCAAATAGAATACAAAATTGATATAAATTCTTTAAAGTAGGTGATTATATTAAAATCTCGATTTTTGGCAAAATTATAGATTCTTTTTAAATTTAATATTCTTAATCTCTGAACAGTTTTCTTAATAAAATCGTTTGGATTTTTTTTTTTTTTTTTTTTTTGGATTTTTTTGGAGTTTTTATTCTTCAAGGAATTACATTTGTATTTTTTTTTTTTTTTTTTTTTTTTTTACATTTAACTAACTTAAATTTTAATGCCATATTCTAAAAATTTAAAATTTGAGGAAATCGTCTTATGAAAAATTTCTTAAATTAAAGTCTATATATATATATATATATATATATATATATATATATATATATATATATATATATATATATATATATTATATATATATATATATATATACTAAAGTATTAGAATCAAGTTAATAGGAAAAACAAAAATCAAATAAAAATTAAACCAAAAAAATTATTAAAAAAATATTAAAAAAGAATCCGGCCTGAAGACTTTTTCAAGGGTCATGCCTATTAACTTTATTCTAATACTTTAGTATCAATTCATCTGTGTTTTAGAAGTAGCTGCAATTACGCTCTCTAAATACTATGAAGTTCCTTTTTGGTTTTAGTTTAAATAGGTAATAAATTTTAGTTGCGATTTCGAAACTGTTTTGTTTCGTTTTCATTTTAGTTTCGTTTTCAAACTTTTTCTTACTTTAGATTGGTTATATATATATATATATATATATATATATATATATATATATATATATATATATATATATATATATATATATATATATATATATATATATATATATATATATATATATATATATATATATATATATATATATATATATATATATATATATATATATATATTCTTAACGATATCTCTTAATCCAATTTAAATCCTAATAGATTTCATAATTTTTATCTTAATTTTGCCCATATTAATATTATTCTCAAGTGTTCTCTTATTTCCTGACCCAATTCTCACTTTTTAAAAATTAATTTTAACACGCGTTCTAGAAAACTGACGATTTCCACATTTTCTCACACTCCGAGTGAAGGGAAAAAGTCTAATGATTACAACATTCTTTTAAAGATACCTAAGATTTCCTTCCCTAAATCTACAAATGTCGAAGAAATCTCTATCAAAATCTCATAGTAAAATTCCTGAAATATATATAGAGATATAGATAGATATATTTCTTGGTTTTAACATAATAATTTCTCAATATGTTTTGTAACTCCTAAACTTCACAAAAAGGATACTAGTCATTTAAAAAGGTGCTACAATTTCATAATGCAAAGAAAAAAAAGTTAAATGTATCAGTAGAATTAGTATTTACAGTTTTGATTTTTAATAAAGCTTCTTTCTTAGTTCAGCAACTGGGTTCTAAAATTAACCGCAAAATTTTAAACTATTAATTAACTTTTTAATTAATAATTCTAGGCTGTAAAGCTCTTTTTACTAATAAAAAACCGCATTTTTAAAATTTTCCAAACATTTTTGGGTTTTAACTACTATATGATATTTTTTTTTTTTCATATAAGTCTTTTTTAAACAATAACTTTTTTAATAAAATAATATTCAAAAAATGAAAAGTTTAAGCATTTTATAATCTTTTTCAAAAACAAAAAATCGTTCCGAAAACAGTCACATACCTTGCCTCGATATAACAATTTGCACGTTTTTATTATCAGACCAAATCAGGATATAATGGGAATCAAAATATAAAAGTAACAGCAAAAATTTAATTTTAAGTTAAAATAATAAAACGCCCCAGAGTGAAGAAGTCCGGATTTCACATTAAAATGTCTTAAAAGTTGTTGTTTTTTAAAAAAAAACAACTTTATTTTCATTTTTTACTTACTTTTAAAAAAATAGCTTTAATAATAGTAATGATACATGTTTTTAAATAATAGCTTCAATATTTGTAATAATTCTAGCTCCTAAATAATAGCATTAATAATAATACAATTCAATCCCAGTTTATTACAATAAAAGAGAGGGAGAGACATTCGGATAATAAACTGGTTGGTTAAGACATGATTATCAAATTCTATTTTGTAACTAACACAGCTTATAATTCTGAAATGTTTTGAATATAAACCAAATTCGTAAATTCCTTTGTAATTTACACTTACGTCCTTTAGTAAAAGTTAAATTGGGTTTTTAGATTTATGGTCGGCACATCAATAATAATAGTTTTTAGCATATGAAATGCTGATTTGAAATGAGTAATTTAGTAAATTCGTGATTTCATGGGAGTAATCGCTATTACATGAGCATGTTTTTGTTTTTTTTCCTTGAGGGGAGAGAGGAGATTTGCAATTTTATAGGCATTTTGCCTTATGTTTTTCTTAAATGGAGCTCGGTTGATCAGAGTTTTATTGCAATAATTATAGTTACAATATAATACTTTTAAGAGCTTTTTTTTTTTACTTTCTTGCATACGTAGTATAGAGAAAGTATAGTAATCTTCACAAAATTCGAACTCGAGATTTGGAAAAATCTTTACATTTTAGATCTCCTTGAGTTCAAAAAAGACATTTTTGGAAAATGTCCGTACTGTCTGTAACAAAGAAAACTCGAAAATGTTTTGAACTAGTCGGTTGAAATTTGGTAAAAAGTTTTTACACAAAATTTTCATATTTCTTTCAAATTTTGAGCAAAATCTGTTCAGAAGAAGTCCGTCTGTCCTGCTGTTCGAATATAAGTTAGCAATATAATTACAAAACGAAGACAGCTAGACAGAGAAAACTCTGTACATAGCCAACACACACACAAACACACACATTGACCTTTATATAAGCATAGATTATCTTCCTTTCAATTCTTTGTAGAAATACTATTTTAAAATTATCAAATATTTTAATGTAATGGCTAATTTATTCATTGAGTATTTTCATTTTGTTTTGTTTTTTTCTTTCTGCTGTTCGCGTAATTGTTAAAATGACCAGACATCCCTAATGACCCTCATTAACTCCTACGCCCCACCCCACCCCAGTCTACAGATTATGTAACATACTGGTTTAAGTCAAAATACCAACCCATAACTTGAATAATTCATTTTTATTCTATTCATTGTCATTTATTTACTAATGTATGAACAACATGTTAGGATACTAATTTGTATTTGTCACTATTAATTTGTTCCTTTATTCAGTATAAAAAACACGTGCTTCCGACAGCAAATAAATAAATAAACTCTGTAAATATGTTATGTGATTAAGTTTGATATGAAATTTTTCAAGAATCAGTGCTAAACCAGTCCAGTATTAGTACCAGTACTAGTAAATTAAAAAGAGTGCCTAAGAAATAAAAATATATCAATTGAAAACTAGTATTTTTCAGAAAAGAGATATAAAGCAAAAAAACGTCTAGTCAGAAATTTATCAAATTATTTGTTCAAACGTTTACAGATAAGAAATATATTTCCCAATTCCTGAACTAAGAAATAGAATTATTTCTATCAGATCTTTGTATTTAAATGAATGAAAATGTGTTTAAATGAATAGACTAGTTATTCTGTAATTTAAGAATTACAGACATATTGAAAAAAATATTATTGGATATTAATTTTATGAGGATTTTCGAATGAAGATTTTCCTAAAATTTAGAATCTGATAAAATGGCATTTGAAAACACAAATATAGCCACTAAACGTATTATGAAAATATAAAAATCAATATAACATCCGAAAGAGTGAATAAAACATCAGCGTAAGTTCCCAGAAAAGGAACATAGAAACAAAACTCAAATTGCTTTTATAAAGAAAGCTTATTTATTCATTAAGATAAATATTGGATACAAATATAAGTATGATCAAGGAAGACTTCCGTGGTGACTTTTTTTCAACCAAATTTATAAACAAGTTATTAAAATAAATAAATTTAATAAAAACAATATTAAAAAAAACTTCGTGTGATCTTATTGATTTTTTTTTAGTTAAATTATATAATTTTAGACTTTGATTCATAATTTACTTTTATAAATATCATAACAAAACCCGAAATCGTTTTTTCCCATATTCATCACCAGATGACACCACACTTATGGAAGCCAAATTTAATTGAATTAATCAATTAACTGATTATTAAATTCTGAAAATGTTAAAATAGTATAATGTCATGAAGAATAAATTACATAAATGGAATAAACTTCAAAACTGTAGCACATCAAAAATTGAGAGAAAAAGCGAATACAAAATTCCTTCTTTATTATATAGAACATATCAAACTAAATAAAAGTTCACTACAAAAACACTGCGACTCATAAATTTTCAATTAGATTAATCTCAAATTTCAAATTTTTATTGAAATTATATTCATTTTCTTATTGTTTCATTTGTAATTTGTTTTTAATTTTGATGTAGTGACGGAATTTTTGTCTAGAAAATATATTCTCATGAAAAAGGCCAGCGTGCGAAAAGTTCGAAGAAACTTCTCTTTAAAAATATATAAATGATTTTTGCCGTTGTTGTTTTCATTACTTTTACTTTATTATTTTCTAACTCCACTCGGCTATTGTTTTCCCGAACCACACTACCTAACACCTCCTCACACACGCATATAAATCTGCTTCATAGACAAAGCATTCTTCCCGGACACTTAGGGCCGTCGGTGTCGATTACCGTCTTGAAAGGTGAAAAGCACGGCCTTCGGATGAGTCATCGCAGTGCCGAGTCATCATTACACGAGCTGCTACCGCTTCGGAAACGCTTGAGCGAGTCTCTGAGACATTTCCCACCGCTATCGCTTCTCTGATGGCTGCTTCATTAGGAACCTACCTTCTGCAGCATTCTTTTCGCTTTGGAGCGTCCCGAGATAAAGAATTTTGAACTTAAAAATCAGCGGCGAATTTAGCCATTTTGTGGTATTAGTCACTGTACATTACAATGTACAGTACACTGGCTCCATCTTTTAATAACTGTTCCATTCAGCTTCACATTTCAAAAAATGAATAAATAAATAAAAATAAAATAGAATCACATTAATTTCTTTGTTTTAATATTTCTTTTAGTTGTTCTATGAAAATAAATATATTTTCATTCATTTTTTTTAAGTATATGAGAGAAACAAGGATTAAAATAATAAAATTCTTGAAAACATAACCATTAACTGTTATTACATAAATAAAAACTATTATCTTTTTAAGATCCGAGTAAAAATGTGTAGATATTTCTTAATAGCTTTGGAAATTTTTTAGATTAGTTGTTAATTAAAGAGAAAAAATAGAAACAAAAATAATAATAATAAATAAATATAAATAAATAAAGAAGATGATATTGATTACTTTATTTAAATTTTTTTAGTTGTTTTATGAAAATAAATATGTTTTTGCTCATTTTTTTTTTTATTTTTGAATATATGAGAAAAAGAAACACTAAAATAATAGAATTCTTGGAAACGTAACGATTAACTATTAGCTAAAAATTATTATCCCTTTAAGATCCGAGTAAAAACGTATAGATATTTCTGACTAAAGCAAAAATGAATAAATAAATAAAAATAAAATAGAATCACATTAATCTCTTTGTTTTAATATTTATTTTAGTTGTTTTGTGAAAATAAATACATTTTTAATCATTTTTTTAAGTATATGAGAGAAACAAAGATTAAAATAATAAAATTCTTGATAACCTAACCATTAACAGTTATTGCATAAAAACTATTATCTTTTTAAGATCCGAGTAAAAATGTGTAGATATTTCTTAATAGCTTTGGAAATTTTTTAGATTAATTGTTAATTAAAGAGAAAAAATAGAAACAAAAATAATAATAATAAATAAATATAAATAAATAAAGAAGATGATATTGATTACTTTATTAAAATTTTTTTAGTTGTTTTGTGAAAATAAATATGTTTTTGCTCATTTTTTTTTTTTTTGAATATATGAGAAAAAGAAACACTAAAATAATAAAATTCTTGGAAACGTAACGATTAATTATTAGCTAAAAATTATTATCCTTTTAAGATCCGAGTAAAAACGTATAGATATTTCTGACTAAAGCAAAAAGGAATAAATAAATAAAAATAAAATAGAATCACATTAATTTCTTTGTTTTAATATTTATTTTAGTTGTTCTATGAAAATAAATATATTTTTATTCATTTTTTTAAGTATATGAGAGAAACAAAGATTAAAATAATAAAATTCTTGAAAACATAATCATTAACTGTTATTACATATAAACTATTATCTTTTTAAAATCCGAGTAAAAATGTAGATATATTTCTTACTGGCGTTGGAAATTTTTTTAGATTAGTTGTTAATTAAAGAGAAAAAACAGAAACAAAAAAAATAATAATAAATAAATATAAATAAATAAAGAAGATGATATTGATTACTTTATTTAAATTTTTTTAGTTGTTTTGTGAAAATAAATATGTTTTTGCTCATTTTTTTTAATATATGAGAAAAACAAATACTAAAATAATAAAATTCTTGGAAACGTAACCATTAACTATTATTAGTTAAAAATTATTATCCTTTTAATATCCGAGTAAAAACGTATAGATATTTCTGACTAAAGTAATATTTTAAATTAAATGCCAATCAATAAAAGTGAAAAAAATATTGAACAAATACTTAATGAATTAATCAGATGATATTCTTTTGTAACTTTTTTTGTTGCCATGCATTTGCAGTTCGAAAATACATATAATATTAAAAAAATATTTATGATGAAGTTCATAAAAACAGTTTCAATTTTGAACATATAAGTGCATGTCACATTTTATGCAGCTTGTACAAGAATTGCATTTCAAAAAATAAATAAAGAAAAGAAAATATAAAGAGAAATAAACAAAATAATATTGATTATTCTATTTCAGTTGTTTTGCGAAAATAAATATGTTTTATCTCTTTTTTATATATATGAGAAAAAAAAGACTAAAATAATAAAATTCTTAAAAATATAACTATTAACTATTATTAATTAAAAAATTATTATTCTTGTAGGATCCGAGTAAAAACGTATAGATATATTTTTCTAACTTTGGCAATTTTTTTAATTTAAATATTAACCAATAAAGAAGAAAAAATAGAAACAAATGCTTTCTAAGATCTTTAATTGAACTAATTGAACGGTATTCAAATAATCACTTCAGAATTACATGCGAATAGTGTTGCCATACATTTGTAGTTTAAAACCAGTGGGATATGGTCTCCCCAAAACTTTCTCGTAAACTCTCTAATAAATTTGTCATGCCAGAGATTGTCTTACATGGCATTCGCGTACAATACTTACGAAATATTAACTTTTGGCCTGAATTTAACATTTTTATTGAATCTATCGTGTCATCCTTGGCGAATTATTTGGCGATCAATCCCTGATATGCTGTTAACAAAAACCAAAAATCGAATTTGTGTTTTAGATATATTTTTCACAACCGATTGCAACAAAACTGCACTTGTAGTCACAAAATCCCGAACCAAATTTAACATATTGAAGTCATTTTGTTTTTGATTCATCGCGTTTACACGTTTCTGAAAATACAGACCGACAGACAGTCATCCCATTGTTAGATTTGGCTCAAAATTTGACATTCGTCTACACTATAGATGTTTAATCTGTGTATGGAATTTTATTTATCTAGCTCTCTTCGTTTTGTAATTATCGTGTTGATTTATTTTCGAACAACCGGACAAACGGACTTCCTCTGAACTTATTTTACTCAAAATTTGATAGAAATCTGCTAATTTGGTGTAAAGACCGCATACCAAATTTCAACAGTCTAGCTCAAAGCGTTTTTGAGTTATTTTTGTCACAGGCAGACGGGCACTTTCCAAAAATGTATTTTTTGAACACAGGGTGATCTAAAACGATTCGATAAAATCTCGAGTTCGCGTTCTTTATCATACGATTACCATACTTTCTCTATACTATGTATACAAGAAAATAAATATACGCAGTGTTAAAAAAATATTTATGATGAAGTTCATAAAAACAGTTTCAATTTAATAAGTAAATGTCACATTTTATCCATCTTGCACATGAATTGTATTTTTATCCTCGAATATTAATTACACAGTTTCATATGTTCAGGGAAATGAATTCCTGACCTTGTAAACAGCCTTTATTCAAATGGAGTCTGAACGTTAGTTTCCCTCTGGGTCTGGACATTAGAAGATCATATCTTTTAATTTAACATGTATTTGGGCTCAAATGGATTCTGAGGGTCCTTAGAGGTTATGACTAATTATAAGGAGATAATAAAATTCAATGAAACATAACATCAAAAACTATTAATGTACAAGACTTGTCTGGGGAACTATAACATAACCATTTAAATGAGTAATTAGCATTTCACTATATTATAAATGACTAATTCATTATACTTTAATTTATTTAATAATAATTTAAATAACTGAGTGTAAACACACATTGTAATCCTTGTAATTTATATTGCATAAAATTTAATGATTTATTTATTTGATAATTCGAATAATAGGTTTATTGATTCGGTTTTTAATCTATCTGATTATCTACAGTTCTAGGCAGATGCCTACTCAGAAAACTGTTTAGCAGAGAAATCAAATAATAGATAATTCGGACATAACTGGAATAAAATAAAATTTCGAATTATACAGAAATTTGCCTAAAACAAAATTGGCCCCATTTTGCTTTATGCTAAATAGGGAGGGACTAGAGACGTAATCAGAAGGGGGTGGGGTGGGAGTACAAAAGAAGGTATGGATACTCCATGCTCCAGTCTTAAAGGGCACGACTGAGGCAAAACATTATGCCTCTCTTTAAAATTAAATATTAGCAGCTTTCGGCGACCAGTTGTTTATCCCCTATATTGATAGCATTAGTTTCGTCATATCCATCAGCTTTGATGACAGTATAAAAAATACAGTAAATGTGGAATATCCTCATAAGTTAGCAATGCTTTTGGCAAAATTGGTCCATTTGTTAATATTGGAGCTCTGTCTAAGATTTATTTTGCGATAACTTCTGAAAATTGTTCCCATTGATTATATATCTAATGGTTATAAGATTCGGTATGAAATAAAAATTGGCGAAATCGGACTGAGGAACTTTGTCAAGGCCTTTCCCCATAGGGAATGCACAGTGAAAGAGTATTTTAGAAATTTCTTTCGAAAAAGAAGTGCTGCATTGGTGGGAAATTTAGGGTGTCCTGACTTTTCACATGGAATAAAAATTGGCAAAATTGGACCATTAGTTAAGGCTGCAGGACTGGTTCTTAAGTTTTCCTAATTATTTTAAGTATACTTGCGAAAAAAATTGGCAAAATCGCTCTAGTTGATTACACTGGGACCTCTATGAAAATTTTATTTTTAGATATCTTTTGAAGGGGTAGGCATATGACCATTGATATCATATGACCATCCTACATGCATTAATATAGGAGACGTGCATTTTCATATGAAATAAAAATTAATAGCTTCGGTACAATGATGGAAGATGGGAGCGCCTATTCCATTTATAATGGAATAAATTCCTCCATGTTCGATTTATCCTTATTCGATGTACTTCAAATTCGTCGTGCCAATTTAATTTTGGGATCCTTCGCGCATCTGGCAAATGGAGAAAAAAAAATTATGACCTTACAGCACAGAGTAACGGGACTTTAATCCTGGAACTTTTATACTTTTTTCATACTTTACTATGCAACGATAATAATTACTATTACTAGTTGTTTTTAATTACTGATGGAAGACTGTAAGAATTCTAAACTGGATTTATAGAGGAGGAGGGCGTGGGTCAATGACCTAATAATCGAGGTCACTGGACGATTTCCACATTATATCAGAAAACAAGCAGAAAGGTACTGAAAATCACTGCCATACAAATATCGATATTTAAAAAACATTCATTCACTTTAAACCAATTCAGTATTAAGGTGTAATATTTGTTACTTTATTACAGCAATACATATTATAAGGTGATTTTAGGTTAATATATTATTTTTAATTATAGTTTAATTAATTTTTATAATTAATAAGGTTAATTAACATGTTAAATTATTTGTATTACTTCGATATAAACGCGGTTAAAAATCACCAACATTTTGTTAACAATTTTTAAGGTTTGAATCACTAAAAGTTGCATGTTTTTGCATTTCTCAAATAAATGTTTTGTGTCTGAAAGACGCAGGAAGAAGCAACAAGAATTTTAAAACGAAATCTTGTCCGCCGTCATTGACTGTACCAGATGGTCACCTGTTTTCTTTCTTCCTTTCTTTTTTTTTCTCTTAAACTAATCACTTTGAAACAAAAACCAAAAAACTTTTCACTGTTGACACCTTAATTAATATTTTTCTTTTCGACATGCAAAGTCGGCAATTAAAGTGCCGGAAGAATCATGTAGAAATTCATGAAATAAAAAAGAAGTGGAAAATTAATTCTATGTGATATTGAACTCTCAAGGTCATCCTGGCTAATACCCGTTGTTTTCTTTTCTAAAGGGTTGACAATCGATAACAGAATAATTTTTCGCCTAAAGAAACTGATTAGTTTTATAATGAAATCAGGTACACGAGATACACCTGAAGTGCACCAAGCTAATTTGATTTTGGATTGGATTGAATCTGTGAGGGTTTTTTTTTTTTTTTTTTTTGTCTAAGAAGCCACATTTGGCCAAGCTGCTCCAAACTTGATTTTGGTAGAATGCAGTGCACATCTTACAAAGGAAAAAATCACATCACAGTACAGCGTAAGATAACGTTATGGTTACAAGTCAGACTTATGACATTGGTCATGTGACTGAAATATGTAAACTGACAGCATTATGGTTTTCTTCAATGCTAAAAGTTCTTTAAGAGTCAGACGGCATAAAATCTAATATTTATACTTCATAGTTTTCAGAAATCTTTAAATGTTTAATCAAGTTAAAAGGCAATAAGGAAGATAATTCTACGAACCAAAGGAAGATAATTCTACGACGTAATGAGGATTATAAATTATCTTCTTACATTGTTTAAATGAAACTGCTTTATAAAAGTGGCATGCTATACTAGTATATATATGCATACATATATGAATATATATATACATGTGAAACATTTTATGAGAAACTGGGCGCAAGGTAATTAATTCTAAAGGAAAATAATTCTACGACGATGTATTGATGAGAATTATAACTTATCTTCTGTCTTGTTTAAATGAAACCGCTTTATAAAAAGAGAATGTTATACTACACTTTGCCTGGATATATGCATGAATGTAAAAAAATTCCTTGAAAAAGTAGGCGTGGAATTTTAAAAAAAAAGATTTCTATTCTATTATTTTTTAACAAAAATTATTTTTATAAAACATATTTTTTTACTGTATTTTTCGAACAGCACATTTGTTAGGTTTATTTAAGCAATTCAAAACTTCCCGGTGAGTTCATTAAATTATCAATCGATTTTCAGAAAGGAAAAGAGACATTTTTTAAAATCTGAATAATTTAAAGGATAGCTTATATTGTTGTCCATTTTAAGGATTAAAAGAACGATTATTTCTCAATTGGCGAATAACATCGGCTGCTGTTTCTCATTTAAAGGTTGATCACTAATCATCACGGAAATAAACATTAATATTTTAGGAAAACTGAATTTCATAAATATTTAAATGCGGCTAAACTTCATAAATATTTTAATTCAGTTGACCTTCATCTATCATTGAACTTCATAAGTATTTATGAAACGAGTTCTCAAAAAAATATTACTAACAAAATAAATACTTATTTTAAAAATAAATGTTTATCATTGTTTTCATCGTTTTAACTCATTGTTTTATGAATTCAGGCGTATTTGATATAAGTACAGTAGCATCAACTTGTAAATTCAATGTTTTAGATTTTCTTCTATGCATAAAAAATAATGTTAAATAATGTTATAGCCGTTGATTTCATTTTCTAATAAAATTAAAACTGGTAAGAGTAAGAACTCTTTCCGTTAAAAAAAATCGTCTGCATAGAATAAGTATTTATTTTGAAAATAAAAATTTATCATTGTTTTCATTATTTTAACTCATTATGAGTTCAGGCTTAATTGATATAAATATAGTAGCATCAACTTGTAAATCCAATAAGTTTTAGATTTCCTTATATGCGTAAAAGAGAATAATGTTATAGTCATTGATTTCGTTTTCTAATAAAATTAAAACTAGTAAGAGTAAGAACTCTTTCTGTAAAAAAAAATCGTCTACATAACAGAAAGAACATCTGTTCTTGAAATTTATTTCTGCTGCCAGATGCACAGTTTTCCTCAAACATATTTTTACAATTACGTAACTTTCCTTTAAAAATACATCAATCAAAAGATTTGTTTTTAATTTTAAGCTTTGTTACCGCCATAATTTTTACTTTCTTATATACGAAATACAATAAAAACTTTGTAATCGCCACAAAATTTGAACTTAAAATGTTGACGAATTTCTTCACTTCAAACCTCCATGAAACCAAGAACACAATTTCAACATTATATTTGTCCGTCTATGAATAAGAAAACTCAAGAAGCTAGACAAGAAAGATGGTGAAAGACATATACCTAGAGCTACTCAGATGGTATTTTTTATGGAATTTATGGAATTCTATCGTACGTTCTCAATTCAGAAGTCTGACTCAATGGCTATTCAAATACAAGAGAACTCAATAATTACAAAACGTAAAAAATTAGGTAGATTATTTGCACATGTTTAGCATCTAAAATATAAATTCTTCCTCTATTAGAGCGTTGAACATCTGTATTTTCGCATACGTGTAAATGCAATTACTCATAACCGAAATGACTTGAAGAAATTCGATATGTAATCTTTTAACTACAACTATAGTTCCGGGTCTAATTACTGTTAGTATAACTGTTAGTTTCAATATCTTGGAGAAAGAATAAAGCATTCAAAATACATGTTCTCATGATAGATTCAATAAAAATTATTCTTATCTAGATTCATCCAAAGATTTATGTTTCATAACTATTGCTTACTAGCATAAGCATTCGCACTTTTACCTAAAGTCCATAATTTTATGCGGAGATAATAGCGATAAGATTTTCATTGGAGGGTATGCGAGAAAATTTTGGAGAGACCACTTTGGCTTGTTAAGCTGTTGATTCAGCTTAAAAATTTAGAGTTATCTGCTACCTATTAAGAATTCTTTTAGGCTGTCATTATTTTTCCACGAAACTTCTTCTATTTCATAGCTTACTCAAAACCACTGTAGTTGATCTTCATCAAAGATTTATAAAGAATATTTTTCTTGGCAAAAGATAAAGAATAGAGAGGAAAAAGACCATGTTTCCATCATTATACGTTTCAGCTTTCAAAAATGAATTTAAAAAAAAAAACTTTATTGCAAATATTAACAAATTGGAGCTGTGCCGTATTTTGAAAAGTGTCCATCTGAAGTATAAACTCTCAAAATGTGTTATCACTTATAAATAAACTAATTATTCGCAAAATAGTGGATTAAAATACATTTTAAAAAGTAACTAATTAAACGTGACATCATATTTGGGATCATTTTTACCTCATAACTCACTTAATAAAAGTAAAAAATTTTCTAGCAAAATTTTAAAGAATTATCTGCAAGTACTTTCTTTAGATTAATTTTCTTCTAATTTAGAGCAATTGCTTGAAATTATTGATATTTTCACAACTCAATATTATCAATAATAATACTCAACTTAATATTATTAACTTATTACTCAACTTAAATTATTAACTTATTATTGTTTATTTATTATCTCTCTCACTTATTATTGTTATTTTATTATCTTTCTCACCTGAATCCAAATTTATTTTCATGTTTAATAGAAGGTTCATCCTCATGTGTTTTAAAAACATTCTTATTTTTTTAGCAACGCATTCGATTCCTAGTTACAACTCGTAAACAAAAGAATTATTTTTATGGAAAAGAATTATTTTTTTTTAACTGGAAAAGTTTTTTTTGAAAACAATTATATATATATGTAGCTTATGAACCAAAAGCTGCTTTCCCAGAAAAAAGAAGATGTAAACATGCTAATTATTCCTAACTTTAAAAATATTTATTTAGAAAAGCATTCAAAATCAGAAAAATCTCGCTGTATTTATATTCGTAAAGAATATTAGCACTCAAAAGAAGGCGATTGCATTTGTTAATTCATCAGAAATTTAAAATCGCAGTACTTCATCAATACTCCCTATTGATTTATGCTGCCATCTATTGTAAAAAATAATAATTAAATGGATGTATTTTTTTCATAGTTTTATTTGTGAAAATGATGTATTTCATGAAATGAAATTTAATTATCGTTAGATAATTCATTATTTCAATCTTATTGAGGCAAAATTTATCAAGATATCAATTCTGCGAGTTCTATAAATTATGTGAAATTAGTTTTTATATTTTTCAGAAAACAGATTAGCTTTTTCTATCAATGATAAGCAAAATTGTACAAAATGTAAGAAAAAAATTAAACTTAAATTAATAGGGAAAAAAAAGATAAATCAAAATGATTTCTGAAACGATAAAAAAATGCATAGAAAACGAAAATGTACTACTTTCATTTGCATTAATGAAGGACATACTAAAAACCTCAGAATGTCTGTAATATTATCCCTACAAATTACTTCGATATTTATCACATCAATGTAATAATTTCATTTTCGTAATTATAATTGCTTAAACTATGTGAAAAATATTATTTCCAAAAATGATGCTGAGTATCTAGGTATATTTTGATCGAAAATATTTACAAAAATAAAACTGTATATATAATGCTCACATTAAAAATTAAAAATGTATTTAAAAATGTTTATAGAATATTTATTATTTCGATTTTTTCAGATAAATTCATTTCCTATATATTCTTTTCAGATTTTTTGTGCAATTTATTATTTCCCGATATACACTCAAAAATTCATACTGGCAAAATGAATTTTGTGCAAAACCTGCTTATAAAATTTAAAATAATATAGATAATTAATTAGTAAAATATTTTATTTTTAAAGTATTTTATTAGTAAAATATTTATTAATTTATTACTATTGAAAGTGGAATTTTTTTCAAAAGTATTCATTAACAATGAACATTTCTTTTGCAACTTAATGCAGCATGAATTTTTTTTTCGGCTTCACGATAAAAAATATACATGCCCATTTGCTCATGGCCATCTGGAACCGCCATGATTTAATTTTTTTTCTCTAATTTAACTTTAGATAGTGCTGCCATCTAGTAGTAATTTGATCATTTTATTTAATTTGAGAGTCATAAAAATCTAATCTATTCGAATTAACAATTAAATAAGCTTGATAATTCAAACACAATGCTTCACAAAAGACATTTCTCTTAAGTTCTAACATATAGATCCCCCAAAAAGAGTTCGTTTTTTAAAAAAATTACTTATCCAGGATTACACGCGATTAGATATCCTCGTTTTCAAAACAAATGTCGATAAATGCAAAATCCAAATTAAACGTTCGATTTTTTTTTTTTTATGATACTGTTTAACTAGTAGAAATGTTTATAAAATTTATTTTACGACTGATCTAAAAGTTAGTAATAAATTATTTTAGAGAATAATATCGGCTTTTCGTCATAGCTCAGAAAAACTATTAGCCAAAAAGAAATTTAATGTCGACAGCTTTACCATTTTATTCCCCGATGCAATTAAGATGGCGATTTGCGGTATTCAACTTTTATAGGCAGAAATAATTTACACCATCATAAAAATGTTAACACATAGTTCTTTTCCGTATTTCTCAAAAGTCAGAATTTTTAAAGAATTGAATTCTTTAGATAGCAATACATTTATGTCATTTAAAAAAAGAAAGAGAGAGAAAATTCTGATAAGCTTTTAAAAATTACAAGATATTTCTGGGAATCTTTTATAAGATGAGACTTATTAAATGTTCTCGTTTCTGTGTTTAGTTTAAATTATTTGATGAGAAACATTTAGAAGGAGTATTATGTGGTATGTTTATAGCTTGGAAAAACATTTACAATTGTTGACTGTGAAAGGAAAGAAAAATAAGTGTGTTGAAAATATACAATCTTCTAAATGAACGAAGCTTTTTTTTTATTCATTTATATCTTTGTTACTTTATTAATTAACAAATTATTCATGGAATTAATACTTGATGATCGCAAGTTATTAAAACTTATAGGATTCTGAGGATGGATTAAATTAAATTTTTCACTATTTTGAAAGTGTAACTTTTTAAATTTAAAATTATTCAAACCATTTTAAACTTTATATGCTTACTTTTTTTTTATTACACAAAACGATTAAAATACTCAAACAATACATAAAATTTTGTTATTCTGTGCAACGTTCTGTAGCCTTATCTACATATATTAATCATCATAGTGGATACTAGGTGAGCTATTATTTTAAATATTAATTTAAATTAATATTGAATATCAACAATTATAAATATTGAAGTGTTCATAAAACAAACACTATCTGATTATATTACTTTTTCCAAAATTTTAAAACTCAGATATTTGAAAAAAAAAATCTTTCAGGAATTATAGGCTTTTAATTTAGGAAAATTAATGCATATTTCTATTATAATAAATGTTAAAATATTCCACGAAAATACATAATTTTTTTTTCATTGTAGGAAGTTATTACAGATGCATCTACATCCTACTTTATATATTAAATACTAATATATTAGTATACTATTAAATACTAATATACTAATATATTAAATACTAATATACTAATATATTAAATACTAATATATATTAGCAACTAATATACATGACATTATTTCATCAATGAAATTTGAACGGCTGATTTACTAAAAATTAATTTGAATCTTTTAAAATATTATTTGCAATATCAGCTTCAATAGTGGCATAAATTCATTTCTTTTAATTTATTACAAAATAGATTCTGAATCTAAATAAAATTTAATCCCCACTGAGCCCTAAGTTTAGAATGGCCTCTTGCTTTATTTATCTGTTTAGTTCAAATCAAGCCAGGATTGTTTTTTTAAAGTTTTGGACTATTGCATTTTCAGAAAACTATTCTGTATTTTTAGAAGAAATTCATGAATGGACTTTACTTTATAAAAATGATGAACATCCATATAATAAAAAGAAACATTTTTATAATATTTCAAAATTATAAAAATTAATATCTTAAAAAATTATACAATTTTAATTACGATGTTCCATCACTTATAGAAATTACCAGGTTAAAGTGATTATGCAAAAAATGTAGAAATTAAATGAATAGAATAATATCTGAACAATTTTTATGTTACACGTCTTTTAATAATAATAAAATGGTTGCAATCTCAGACTATAATTACGAATTACCCTTAAGTTTATTTATTTATTCAAGATTTTTTCTGGTACAAATCTCGAAAGATACTATCAAAAAGATATTTTTAATACATCTTAATTCAAATTATTATGCATTCAACAATATAATTAATTTTTAATCATAGCTATGGTCCCCTGCATATAAATAAATGTGTTTAATATTTTCACTAGGTGGAATCTCAATGGTGTAAGAATAAATGCAAAAATAAATAAGTAAATTTCATCATTCCATCAACAATATTTATGAAATTATATTATATAAAAAAATGGATTAATTTTCAAAGTAGTGGCAATGTTTTATTTTTCATTTTTAGATAATTTTGTAAAGAAAGATGAAGGGAATAAATTCGGTTGCAGAGGCGTAAGACTAATATCCCTTCATATTTTTAAAAAATATAAGACACTGATGCGATACTTAGAAGAAATTGCAGATAAGATAAATGGGTAAAGCATGTAATTGATAAGCTTTCCTGCTGTTAAATATTTACTGTATGAAACGCTCACTAAAGGCTTTAGCAAATAAACTTTCTTTTTACAACTTCCTTTTTTCTGAAATTCGCTTATTTCAGTTATATATCTCAGTGTTTCATCAAAAAGGGTATTGATCTCACCATTTCGGAAATAATTACTAATTTTCCAGAATTCTTGAATCTTATATCATTAATGCACTGGTGAAAAAAAAATTAAATATAATAAATAATAAGATAACAATAAAATGAATAATAAAAACTGTATAGATTTCAATCATCTGACAGCAATGTTGACCGAATTCACACATGACATAAAAGGAAAAAAAATTTTGAAACTAAATCAAAGCCATCCAGGAAACTAAGCCATCTCGGATCTATAAAAAATATTTTTGTAATTATATCTGTCAGTCGGTCTGCTAACATATAACTCAGAAGTAGAACAACTTAGATAAATGAGTTTCAACATATGATTTTTAACATAAGAATCGTAGATTTGCGTGAAATGTTGCACCAGATCTATTAATGGACAATTTCTTTTCGATACATGTGCGTGCTTATAAATATGATAATTCAAATCCAAAAATGCAACGAGTGCTAGGAACAATATTTAATAAGTGTTATTTTCGCTTATATTTTTCGTACATATCGAATTTTAGACCAAATCGATAGAAAAGAAATGGCCCAATATGTACAATTTGCTTAACAGCAATCCAAAGCAGAAAACACATTTTGAGTAAACGCAGAAAATTATACAGGAGAGAGTTTTCTCTTTACTTCATTTTTGAAAAGAGACATTGGCAACATTTGCACAATAATTTTTTTCACGCAAATCAAATAGCATAAAAAATAAAAAGGTTCAATATTTCAATGGGAAACGAATTGATTATAAGTTAATTATTCATTAAAATATTGTGATGCCAATTTTTCTTAACAATAAACGGTCCAAAATTACCGAACCAACAATACAAATATTTATTAAAATTAAGGAAATATCTTAAATATAGTAATCTTCAGATCATTCACTTGATTAGGTTAATAAATTCAATAGAAACAATTTTTAAAATATATTTTAATAAATATAAATAAATATAAGTAATATAATTAAATAGAAATAATATTTAATAAATATAATTATATTTTAATAAATATTATTTTGTGTTGAAAGATTATATTATTAATAATGATGACAGAAGTACAATTTTTCTTGATGTGATGATAAATATTTAATTTAAAATAAATATTTAATTATTATTTTTAATACTACGCTGTAATATACCATTTTAATCTTTTTTTTTTTAATTTCTACTGTAAAACAGATTTGCATTTATTAATACAACGGCATCGAATTTTTTTTCTTTATATATAATAAAGAAGAATATATATATGTGTGTGTACGTGGATATGTATGCTGACTCTCTATGATTCAGACCGTTTGATCTAGAATTACCAAATATATTCTTGAAAGCTGGGAATGGGCATCTCAGAGCGAATATTTTAATTAATTAAAACTTAGAAAAATTTTGCGCTTTTTCATGATAACTTCTACATACAACAAAAATACTACAGTAAAAAACAATTTTTATATCATCTTAAAATTTCAAAAATTAAAAATCTTTTTAATTAAAATTCCAAAAATCTTTTCAATGATTCTAATTTTTTTGCTGTATAGATTTGTTCTCTATATTTAATTAATTAAAAAAATACTTTAAGCATTTTTCTAAGAAATATACTAAGATACTCAAGAATTCTGAACGAATATTAAACGCATCACGAATGACTACTAAAAAACAAGAATTCTGAAAGAACATCAAATTTTTTGGTAAAGGTCACTATTAAAGTTGAAGGTATTTTTATTATTTTGTTTTTGTTTTGAAATCTGAATTGCCATCGATATTAATACAAACAATAACGAAAAATACAAAACAGTGAAACTGAGATTCTTTGTTTAACACAAATCATTATTGCCAAAGCAAATTTCAAGAAAACCAACGATATTTATACCATGATTCTGAGAAAAATATGTAAAAGATTTAAAATTATACTTAAAATATTCCATTAACATGAAGAAATATGCCAAATTTTACAATGTTTTAGGCCAGATATTAGGTTACATTAGAACTAGAAATAAAAGAATATCCATTTTTTATTACGAATTTTAGAGGAGCTGACAGAAAATAAGAGAAATGCATTGTAAAATTAACGGAAAGACATAAAGTTTCTGAAATAGAATAAATTGTAGATATATCAAAATTTGAAACATGAAAATATTTTGCTTAAGAAACTATTAAGATCAAGTTAAATAAAATAATTTATTGTAAATTTGAGCAAACATTATCCATGACGAAATGGTCACCAATGACGGCTAGTTTATAGTAAAAAGTTGATTATTTATTACGACTATATGTCTTTTAAGTTAGCCCTATGAAAGAAGTATAAATAGTAAGCATTAGTAGCGAGTTTCATTTGTTTTTATTGATTTCGTTTTCGTGTTATCGCGTTCAAAAAGGTACATTCTCCATAATCAATTTTTTTGTTGTTGTTGTCTAAAACTTGAAAATTCATCAAAATCGATTTTTTTTTTTTTTTACTATTCTAATACCTTTTTATCTGTCTAATTAAAATGAAAAGGAAAAGTTCTACAGTTAGTGAAATCATTTTACAGATAATTTTGAACTTAATTAAAATTGCAACAATGTTATATCACCCTTTTATCTGAAACGAATTGCAAAGACATGCGTTGAATTATTCAAATCTCGACTCTTCCACTTCATTCCGTACCTTAAAAATAATTTCGTTTGAAAATGGAGTAGAAGCAGAACATTTTATGAACTTCCAGTGCAGGCATTCAGCAGGTGCGTGAAGAGCGTGGGCACTATTAAAATTGCATATTTCGCCTTATCATTACACTTTGAAAATATAAATTTCGGTGCGATGCTTTTCACATTTATTTGGAATTTCAAGAAACCTAAATAAAAAATTTAAAAATTCGTGGAAAAAAACCCGCATTTGTTCATTTTTATCCATGCAAAAACAATGGTGAAAAACGTAGTTATTGCAGTTGCAAAATAATGAGAAATGGATTAACAAATAAGTATATAAATAAATTTGTAATTTCGTTATATAATACATAAATTCCTACCTCTTTAATTCCAAAACGATATCTTCACAGAGAACATGTTTTATAATAAGTGGGTTTAGTTAGAAGTGGATTTCCAATTAGACAGCTGCCTTGGGTCACTAAACTGAGAAGCAAAGTCGATTTAAAAAACCTTATTTTCTTAGTTTCAAAATCAATAATTTTGTTTAAAAAATTCAAATTTTATGAACGATAAAATATTTGGATAATATTAACATTTTATCAAGTATAATTGTTCAGGTTTCATTACATTTATTTAGTTATTAGAATTAGATTCTTATAAAACTGAATTTATTTAAGAAACTGAATAATATTGAATACAAACTTGAGTGCCGCACAGTCTGGTGTCATAATAATAAATGAAATAAAAATAAACGGAATAATAAATGGAATAAAAACAAATGTATATTCATAAAGTTAATGAAATAAAAATTATTTATTTAAAATAGCTCATTACCCTATTAAAAACGCGCTGAAATGTCAACCTAAATTGGCCATCTTTTTGAAAAATTACCTTTATAATGTGAGCTGCCCAGGGCTTCAAGATACCTAAATTCATTAGTTTTAGTTTAGCTATACAGTAGACTTTCTAATCCGACACATATCGGATTATAAAGATTGTCCAAATTATAGATAATTATAAGGGACATCACTAAATTACAAACCGGTGCATTTTTTTTTTTTTTTTTTTTTTTTTTTTTTTACTTGTGGAAAACTGACTAGCACTATGTCAGAGAGAAAAATACTAGATTAAAATGTGGAACCGGAGCATGTTATATAGACAAATCATGTTCTAAAAGAGTGAGTTTTAATAGAAAAGAATGACTTATTACCAAATAACATTTTTAATAAATTTTTGAAAATATTTTAAGTATTTAAAAGAATACATTTTATTGTTTCAGATACTGCATTTATACACGCAATATTAAATGCATTTTTTGTTCCCATGTAACCTCATCCGTATATTTAAAATCAAACCTTAGATTAAAGATATACAAATCAATTCTAAAACGTAATCATGCTGTGGTGTTTAGGCTAAGAATTCGAATATCTTTTTAATTTTTTTATGTGATTGTAGAAAGAAGTTCAAAATTCGTTATTTTCCAAACGATTTTCAAAAAATTTTCAAACGATATATTTTATAGTTCAACTGTGACGTCTGTAAAATATGGAAAACAGGAATTTTTTTCTAAACGTAAATCTTATGAAATGTTTAGAAATTTTATTAGCTTATATGAAATGTTTTTAGAAAATATTTCTATTTTTATTACAACTAAATAAGAATATTTTTTGTAGCGCAATTAATTTATACATTAAAAGAAATATATTTATGCATGATCTGAAACTTAAAGCCAAATTTTATTAAAATGAAGCTTTAAAAATATTTATGAAATTATATTGCAGTGATTATTAGAAAAATAATCATTAGAACACTAAAATGAAAAGAAAAAAATTTCAAACATATCACAATTTATAATTATCTGATTACATTGATATCTTAGCAAAATAATGCAGATTATTTGCAGTAGATCGTTAGTTCTAGAATGTAAGAATGGCTTTTAAAATTTCTGAATTTAAGATACGAGTTGGGTATCTTAAATTGTCCATTGGTTTATTTATAGATTTTCCGTTACTTCTCAAACCGAATGTCATGTTCTTGCCCAAATATTATCATATGCTTTCATTAAAGCGCGAAAAAAAGAAAAGTATTGAAAAAAGAACCAGCTCGCATTTTGGGTCTCTCTTGTCACACAATTCGTCACAGATGTAAAGTTCTAGGATAGAATCAAATGTTGAATTCCATATATCTGTTTGCATTTATGAGTTTTTGTCTTTAGAAACATGAGCAATGGCAAAAAGAATTCAGCAGGTTTCATTCGAAATGTATTAGAAATAGGATACAATTTTGGTGTTGAGACAATATATCGAATTTCATTGGTCTATTTCAATGCATTTTTTAAGTTACTTTTTTCACACACAGACAGACATAATCCTAAAATGTTTTTAAAACTCTAGAAACATTGAAACGCGATTTATCAAAATCTGAAGGAATTTTTTTAATTACCGATACTTTAATTAATAGAACTTCTTTTTTGTGTACTTCGTATAAAAGAAAGTAACTATCAGAATTAGTCTCCACGAAACTTTCTAGCATATTCCTCAATAAAGGTATAATCCTTCCGCTCCTAGCATAAATAATTATGGACGTTATAAATAATTATAATCGAGAACGTGAGCGCCACGATGCTCAGATTTTTATTTTCAAAGTCCCGTATACATGAACATTTTGCTCTTCATAATATAGTGAAGAAAATCGGATGTGCATCTTGGATCAGATGTTCTTTTTTCGAAACAAATAATTAAAATTCGACATAGAGCAATTTTAATAACGAGATCACATAAGAAATTTCAATTAAGCGTTACCTTTTGTGAGTTATCGAGTTTACATGCTGGAGGGGAGGGGTGCCAGCTCCGGTGTCGACCTCGGCATCTAACAGCGGCTCAAAATCATGAGTTTCGTCTCTAAATAACCATATTGCTTTAAAACGGAACTGAGCTGAACTGAACAGAGTTTACATGCATGCGTAAATTCTGTTTTATCAGATGCCAACCCATTGATAAATCAGATTCAACATTTGATATGGATCTATATTTAGATGATAAAACTGTACATCGAATTTTATATAACTCTTTATGTTTTGTAATTATTGTGTTCACTTGCCCTCGCACAGTCAGGCAGACAGATAAACAAACTATTAAATTTTCTTTTAAATTTGATATAAATCTACAAATTTAATGTAAAAACCGCATATCAAATTTCATTCGTTTAGCTCAAAGCATTGTTGAGTTATCATGTTCAAGGCAGACAGACAGACATTATTCCAAAAATGAGATTTTTTCGGATCCTGGGATATCTGAAGCATGGAGATTCGACGAAAAATCTTGAATTCGAATATTTTAATGGTTATAATGCCTTCTATTTTTATATTTTTATCCCACAAAAGCAAAATAGGGGATACTTCTCTAGATTTATCCACTGTATACATATGTAGATCTGTCCTCTATATACATAGATAGAGGATAAAACTGCATACCAAATTTCTTTCATTTGCTGCTTGCGTTTTTGAACCATCACATAATTTTATTTCAATTCCAAAACGGTTTTTTTAATCCGAAGTATCTAAAACACTGAAATTCTTGCAATCTCGGTGCCAATATTATAAGGGGTTTAACAATATTAAATTTTTGTGTTCTTCTCCTAGGAGAAATCACCTGATGCATTTTTGTTGCGTTACAAATCGATTTGAATTTTCTACTTCAATACAAAATTTGATATTGCAGCAGCTTTAATCATGTTTAATCATGAAATCCCTTGCCTAAAGAATATTATTGTCACTTTCATTTAGACGACAATGACGCTGGGATCTTTTTTACTTTTCAAGCAAAAAATCTCATCGGTGAATATGAGACTGACAGTCCAAAGTCGAGATAAAACACGTTCAAATTAGAAATAACACGTGACTGTAAGCTATCAGTATATTGAAAAAGGAAATTCCCTTTTTCAAATGAATTGTTTCCATTCTTTTCTCCCTAATAAAAATTGGTATGACTTTCATCTTTTTAGATGTTCGATTTTATGTAAAATGAAGTAATTGAAACATTGAATTGTTCTATATTTTATCTGCTAATACGGATTCAAAAACGACTCAAAATTTGAATATAATGTGGTTGAATCGTAACGTTTCATTAAAAAACTTTTTTATATTTTAAATTTTAATTTTCGAAATAAAAAATAATTAAATTAATTTTTAAAACCTTATTTTATTCTCGTAAAATTAATTTCTGAAGAATTTTTTTTTACAGCGTTTAGTCTATATTCGTAGAATATTAGCATGATCATCTTATACAATTAACTACAACTTCAATCATTTTCTTTGTTTTTTTTAATTTAATTTATAGCGTTCATTCCAATTATTTGACTCTGAACACTTAACCAAAACTTCGGGTCGGATAGAAGAAAATGTAATATAAGTATAAATTAATACTATAATTAATACAGTATAAATTAATACTATAATTAATACAGTATAAATTAATACTTTAATTAATACAGTATAAATTAATACTATAATTAATACAGTATAAATTAATACTATAATTAATACAGTATAAATTAATAGTAATTAAGTGTCAATAGATGGCTAAAGAAAACGTTCTATTTTCAACCACTGCATTTAAAAAATAATTCGAGAAACACTTTTATAATATAACTATAAAGCATTTATAAATAATGAAAATTTGTATTAGTAATTACAATAATTTTTTTTCAAACAATCCGTTGATCATTATTTTTATTAAAGTTTTTGCAGAACTATTAATAATAAAATTACGTTTAAAATAACTAACACAGATAATTTTTTAATTGCTACTAAGAAAATATGTTTTAAAGAATATCTTTGAAGAACCCAGAATTTTGAATTTTTAAGAATGCTTTTAAAAGAGATTTTTCTATGCATATCTAATGAAAAAGTATCCAAAATTCTTATTCTTTTATTCTTATTCCTATTATTTATTCTGTTTTCAGAAAGTATGATGCAATAGTTGCAATTTATATCTTTGATGGGATTTTTTTTAATTTCAGGTTGAAACTTCCTTGCTTCATAACCTTTTATAGTTCCTTTCGAAAGGTACTCAGTTCTAGTTCCGGGAAAAAAATTAAATGATAAAAAAAAAACTGAAAGTGAAAATCACAAAGAATAATACTTAATAGTGATAACTTTCGTCATTGATATAATGTTACAAAACGGTACTACGATGACAGATTACACAAAGAATTTCAACCCAAACAATCTCATGAAGATTATAAACAATGATAAAATCGCCTGCACTATTTTTAAAATTATGTTTTTCTTTATCGCCGAATATAAAACTCTGCTCGTATAAATCAGCACAGTAATTCTTATCTAATGCAGATTTTTTAGGAAAAAAGTAACAAATTTTTAAAATTAAAACCAATGATATATTGATAGAGAGGTATTGAATAAATATTTTTATTAAATAAATCAATTTGAGTAGCATATTTGTCAAACTGTCATTGTTAAATTCGTTAGAATTTATTCCGATTCCATTTTTCTTAGGAACTTGTCGAAAGTTTATTAAATAAAACATAGTTTAATAAATAAAAGAATTTCTTGAAAATCGTTTTCGATAAATATTTATGTTTAGTGTGTTTAGTTTTCTTCAAAATCATCGTTCTGGTTCTTTTCCCCCCCCCCTCTTTCCCCAGAAATTTTTTACAGTTTACCGATAAAGTAATTTACATATTCTGCCAATATCTGTTTGAAATATCTGCAGCGCATTTATCTTTTGTGATTTGTTCGAATATATTTTTGTTTGGACACATTGTATTTTTTAAATCTGGGCAATGATTTTTTATAAACACACATAGCGTCACTTGGACTTATTTATGTTGAAGAACGCCAAATCGAAAAAATAAATTTTGGAATACATTTATTTTCGAAAGAAAACAGCAAAAATAAAAAGAGCTGCTTTATTCTTAGTAGTTTGTTAGACAATAGATTGGAACTTTTCAAAATTTACATGGTGGCTGTACATATTTTTCAAAAGCGAAAATCAAATAAATAAAATGAGAGGTGGTTCCTACGGCAAAATTGCGTATAGTGAAGTTAATTTATAATCGTATTTTTGAAGTCTTTAATTGTCACTGTTGTACAATACATAATCTTGAAATAATTTAAATAATCCAAGTTTTGAGTAGGATATCTCGGATAGAAATCAAGAAAATCTGTTCAGTTTATTTTATTCCATGTTAATTCAATTTATTTTATTTTATGTTTTGTATTGCTTTGAGCTCACTGGAGCTATGCTGGGACAAGGTTTGAATCATGGCCAGATGATGGGTATGAATTGATCCCTTCCTCTCCAAGCTTCTACATCACATCACTTGGTAAATGCTCGAACCTTTATCTGTTTAATAAATAGTAAAGTAACTTACTCGGTGTATTTTTGATAAAATCAATTCTAGTTAGCTTCTGATCAAAAAACTGAAATTGCCATTTTTTGCCCATATTGATACATATTATGTCATTAAATCCATTATAAATGTCGATCCATAGATCAATCCATTTAAAAATATTGTTGAAATCACTGCTATATACGACATATTTGACACTGAGCTATAGAATATACATTTTTTAAGGCTTAATATCAGTGCAAATTACTTTTATAAAAAAATAAAGCACTCTAATAAACTCACTTAATAGTCAATATGTTCAATGATTCAGTGAGAAAAAAAAAACATTTGGACAAACATTTTCTTCCAAATTGATACGTATTATGTATGCCATTAAATCCATTAGAAATGTTCAACCATAAATCAATCCATTTAAAAATATTATTGAAACTACTGCTATATACAGCATATATTTTACACAGAACTATAGAATATACATCTTCTAAAGCTTGATATCAGTTCAAATTGTTTTTATTAAAAATAAAGCACGACTAGAATAAACTCATTCAATAATGAATATGTATTACAATTCAGTGAGAAAAAAACTACATAGCTTGTATGCCTTTAGAACGATGAGTATATGTTCCTGCTGAAATTTTCACACGGTTACACGAATTGAGCAATTCAAACCTTTTTTGGGTCTGTTAAATATACAGAGAATGCTTCTGTGTAAGAAAGAAACGAGACGAATCTAAGTTCATTGTAATCGCAATTGACCGTGGTAACGAATTTTAGTTTTTGAGCAGTTTTTGTTTAGTCTTCGCTTGATGGCCATTTCCTTCCTCATCCAGACACTGTCACTAATGGCATTCTTCTTCTTTTTAATCCTGAATTATTAATATCGAAAACGTAATGCTTCTTCAATATCAACATTTTAAAAGTCTTTTTCATGTAGATTTAGAATGAGTGAATTCCTGAGTTTAAGTATGAACAAAGGTAATTGTTCTATTTTTTTGTTTGTTTGTTTGGATGATTTTGAAGAATCTCTTCATTGCAACAGTTAACTTCGATCAGAAAAATTTTCAAATCAACTTTTAAAATTAAAAAAATTATGTATTTTTTTATAAATCTGGTAAATTTAAAAAGAAATTCATTCATTAATGCAAAGCAACAGCAAATATTTTAAAAATCTAACAAAATGTAAAATAACGAAAGTCAAGAAATGATTAAATCTAGAGATAAAATTTTGAATTTTCTAAAATTTATCTTAAAATCAAATATTTTATTGTGCTTAACTGCTAGTTCTATTTTAAAATATTATATCTCATTATTTTTAAAATTATTATTTCTAAAACGAAATAGATTTCCATTGTCAATGTTCGATGAAATGCCTATATATAGATATAGATATTACCGTGATCAAAAAGTCTTCAAGCGCTTCATTTAAAATATATATACTAGAATTCCCTTGCAAAATTTTATGAAATAATTTTAAGCTTTATATTATCGTTGAGTATTCTACGTAATATTATCGTCTGAAGATAAATTTGTTTTTAATGAAACAAAAATACAAACCTTGTCAGTTTAACAAATTGAGAATGTAATCCAGAGAAAAAATATGCTTTAAAATTTGTTTTCAGCATGCAATTTCTGCTATGAAAATATTTGAAATTTACACACCTTTAAAGACAACTCTTTATTAAAAACAAAAGTAGTGATTACTATTAAATGTTTAACGAAGGTAGAAATCCGTCATAGATGAATCAATCTCTAGTAGACCATTTACTTCGTCTAATCACAGGCTTGGTACTTAGTAATTATCATTTAACAAACACATTATTCAACTAATTTCTATATCGAAAATGGCCAAAATTGTAGCTAGAACTTATAAATTTTGCACTAAATAATTCATCATTTCACAATTTCATTATTATCCGTGAGTTTTTTGGCCAACAATTCAAAAAATGTAGCTCTACAAATTCTGCATTCTTATTTCTCCGGTGAAAACTGTATAATTAAGATTACCATTATGAGTTTATTGATGAAATAAAAAGAAATTCGCTGAGAACTTTGAAAAGGTTTCCCCAAAACGACTTTCAAATATGTTTTGAAGACAGAAAAGTATTGGTAAAAGTGTATTGTCAGTAAAGAAATATTATTTTAAAGAAGATGTAATAAATATTGCCATCAAAAATACTTTTTTGTTTCACGGTGATTTTTAACGATATTTTATAATCATAATAGTATAATTCCAGTGATCAGATTTGAAAAAAAGGCTCGCAGAGAACTATTACATTCCAGAACATTTATTTTACAATACCGTCTCTCTCTCTCTATATTCACTTCTCAAAACTCCGCAAAGACACCAATAAATTTTTGATGCTTATTCTAACAAATTCTATATTAATGCATTTTAGAGCATATATGATTATATAAACAGAGCGTGGGCCATTTAGCGTGATAGAATGTCATCGTTTTCACAATCGGGAAGAATTTTGCTTTAAATTTTAACAAACTAATTACTTTCCAGGTAATTTCTGATAATCTCTTTCCTATAATAATTACTCCAAATGGAAGAATTTTAAATAAAATTTGGCTAGCATAAACATTGAAGGTTTATAAGACTCAATTCAGACTCGCTCTAAAGAAAAAAATAGCAAGTTAAATTGACAACAATATAAAGAAACAATATCTCAAAATAATTTTTTTTCATCCAAAATGTCCATAAAATATACAAATTAGGAGCTATTTAAGTAGAGGTTCTAAATCTTTTCGAATAGGCGAACTGCGAAAATAACAGGAAAACAAAAGAGAAAAATAAAATATTAGAAAGTTCGTAATGCATTTTTTCTTAAATATATTGCATTTTAAAAAATTGAAATTAGAAAAATATATTATTAGAAATCAACACAAAATGGTTCGGTAAAAATGAATTACATTCTGTATTAATTATGAGTTACTATAACAGTAACAGAAAATAAAAATATCCTGCAACTAAAAAAAAAAGTTTGTTCTTCATATTTTTTGCAATTTTTTTCCTTATTTAGCACACTGGAAAAAAACTAGCCTTTAAAAAAAAGCTCTATACATAATTAATTAAATACCTGAATATTTGTAAAATTTCAAATTCCTAACTTTTTTCAAAAAGGTAGGAAAAATTAAACTTTTCTAAAGGGAAATAACATATTTTTATGTAAAGATTGATTTAAAAAATTACATTTCAGTATGTTCAAATAAGTTCTTTTAATTATTAAATGCTACTACGCATTAAGCTTTGAAACATCATTAGTAAAAATTTGTTTTGATTTTCAAATTCCTTATTTCTTCGAATTTGCGAAACAAAGCAATTGATTATAATTGCTTACTCTTAATTCACGAATAATAGCACGAAAGTAAATCTTACAAATATTAGGAAATAATCTTCCCGAAAAAAACACGTGAGCAATTTTTTCTCACGTAACCAGCAATTGAACTACAGAATTAACTTCAACCTACTCATACACACACATACGAGAAGAAAAAAAAAAATTTTTACGAAAAACAGGAATCCTTTACCAAAAACGACAAAAAAAAAAAAAAAAAAAGAAAGATAGAGAAAAAAGAAAGAAAAAAAAGATAGAAACAGAGAATAATGGAAAACAAGCAGCTTTTCTCTGCTTTGAAAACAAACGCGATAAAATAATCAATATTGACTACGAATGTTCTTGTTTCGGTTCTGTACGGTCGAAGTTAAATCTATCGTTTTTATCGAAGTTCGTTGGCCAGTATTTTATTAAATTGGCTTAAATTTTATTCAACTTATTTTGAGATAACGATGATTTTATCTTATTTGAGTCGTGTGTGTTTTAATTTTAGTAATCAAAGTTTATGTAATGACAGTATATGTAATGAATATATAACATTCATTACATTTGTGATTTAAGAATTCAGAAAAGAATAAAAAGGCAGACGAAAACAAAAGTTTATCTAAAAAAAATATTTTTCTTCGCATTCTAAAATAAATTCGATATACCAACTTGATATCCATACTGAATTATTATTATTTTCTGTCATTATACGCCAAAATTTATTAACAAAATTCAAAATTGAAAAAGAAAATGGTTTTTAATGCATGTCTCAGCTTAATTAGAAACTTCAAATGGGTACATTGCTTATGTCAAATTCGAATGAAATGAGGACAAATCAACTTGTGGAAATGAGAATGAATATTTAATTTCCTGGTTGAAATAGGATTTTTTTTTGTATGGGAAAATTCTTATAAATATTTAATTGAATTTTTACTATGAAATTCTATCTTACGTATATTACGTTCATTTAAAGATCACATATAGCATCTTATGAGTACAAAGAATTTGATGTTCTCTCATTTAAGTCATGTTGTACTTTCTGTTATTATATGCTTCTGTATCAGTTAACAATACACTAATAAATGTTATGTGAAATTTTTAAATTAATATTCAATTCAGGAAAAACAAAGAAATATTACTATAAAATATTACTGTGAATAATTTATTATAGGAATTAAAAAAGGCATCTCAGAGAACAGCAGAAAAGTAATGGTATCAGTTCAATTATTTAGTTCTATATTTTCCCACGTTTTTTTTTTTTTAATTATCAAGGAAAATTTTATTTAATAAAAACAATAAACTATCGCCATCAACGCAAATTGCATTCTTTCTTACTTATAACTAGGGCAAAATTTGAGTAATAATTCGAAAACTGAAAACATCTAAATGTATTCAATGAGGATTCAATAATTTAAAAATAATTATATTTTCAGAATTAAAAAAAAAAATGAAAATACTAAGAAAGAAATTTAGAAATTCTTTGCTCTCCTTTCCATCTGCCTTCCAATTTCTAAGCAACACCTGCACTTCATGAAAGCAGAACAATCAAACGATTTTTTTAGAAGAACAATACTCTTGTGATGGGTAAAACAAAAGCTGTCTTCACTGGCCGAATAAAGGCGCTTCTAAAAAGACAGCACCGTATTAGCTGAAATTGTTTTTCGACATTCTGAAAGCTAAACATCGTAACAATGTTATTGGACATTTTGAGAATAGAGAGGTGCATTTTAATGCAAAGAAAATTAATTCAAATCTATAAGTGAGAATTACTTACTTGATTAGAAAATAAAAATGGACCTCCTAAGGAAAACAATTTACTTCAGATTTGATATTCTTCACACGCCAAGTTCGAAAATTTTCGCCAACTGTTTATTCTTAACCGTGTTTAATCTAATGTCGTATTTGGCGAGTTATCGCTTAGAAAAATTCATATTTGGCGGCTGTACTGTATTATTAATTTAATTATGAAAATGAATTTGAAAGGAAGCTTTTAATTTTTCCTAAATATTTTGTTTGAATAAATTGAAAAAATCAATAAAAACTTAATTTAAATAGTTTAACTCAAACAATAAGTTAAATTAAGCGAATTTAATTTAATAGCTTAAAATTAATATATTTAAAACAGCTGGAATAAAATTTGAGTCATTGGATTATTAAAAATATATACAGTGGCTCAAAAAAATGAGAGTACATCTTATTTTTACTTGATAAATCCAACTTTCAATATAAATAATACATTACCCGAAAGTGCACACATGATATAATTTTTACACATAACAAATGGTATAATTTAGAGTAAAAATAAAGAAAAATGAACGAAAAACTTCTAAATTGAAAAGTTTCAGAAGCATTTTAAATTAACATACGCAGAATTTTACCTCAAAAAAAATTGAGAATACACCAAAGAAATTCTTGTAATATCTCGCATAGAAAGAACGTGTCAGTATTTAATTACATGTCTTTTGCCTTTTATAATCTAAACGTCGTGGTACCGATTTCGTCAATTTTTGGTGGTATCTGAAGATATTTTACCCCATTCTTCTTGCAGCACATGTTTTAAATGCGTTTTGTTTCTTATTTTGTGTTTTTGGACCTTCTGCTTCGAGTGTGGCCCACAGATATTCAATGGTATTGATGTGGGGGTACTGTGGTGGTGTGTTTCGACGGTAGCTCGTAGCATATCGGCATTTATTCGTCTGACATATAACGTTATTTGATCTTTTAAAGTAGGAATGTCAGGAACATGTCCTTATTACACAACGCCTTTCAAATGAACCAGAACCGCTTCACAACCAGAATTCGCCAAGATTCAGATCAGTGTCATCAGTAAAGGGCTGTTATCTTGTAAGGATAAAATTTCAGGATCTTAAGCAATATCTTTTGCACTGTCAACAACGGAGTATCTGTTTGTCGTGATATTGAACATGCACTGCTGATATTAGCTATAGCCTGATCCATAGCGGCGGTTGCAACTTCTTCAATTTGTTCCTGCTTGATACCTTTATGCCCTCGGCTTGGTTGCACACCTAGAATTCCTGTTGTTTCAAAAACTATCATGAGTGCACAACCCCCCCCCCCGGGGGCGAACTAAATTCTATGTCTAAATATCCTGATCCAAAGGTTAAGCATAATTTGCTATTATGTGAATAATGCTAAATCGGAATGGCGAAAACATGCAATGTAATGTAAAACAAGTATACAAAAATTTTCCGAGTGGAAAAGTTTCCGCCATATCATTAGTCCATAAAATGGAGCATTCAGATTAAATCACGATTCATCATTGACCATTGACCCAAACTCCAGTACTGATGTTCCAAACTCCATTTAAACTAGCACGCTGAATCATCGATGTAAGAAGAATGTTAACTGTTGGTTGTCTGGCATAGAGACCAACATGACTGAGTCTTCTGTAAACAGTTTGTCCGAAAATTAGTATTCTTATGGCGGCTGAAAGAGTTAAACCCAGTTTTCTGGCACTACTGCTTTTCTGACATCGCGCAGTTATAGGTTGATATCAATCTTGATGAACTGTTGTGTCTCTTGGCATTGATCGTGAATCACTATTTCCAGTACTTTGAAACCTTTGTCGTCTTGACATTACATACAAATACACTTTCAGAATTCCTGACATTCCGACTTTGATTATTCGAGCATTCCAACAAATCTTCCTTTCGCAAGTTTGGCTAGTGTTCATCTTTGTACCACCATTCGTTCTGTTTGAATGTTAATAATGTTCCATAACAGCTACTGCAAGAAACCTGTTTGAAATGCTTATGTGGTGCAAGCCGATTTATCTACTCTCTGATGAGGGCAGGTGTTTCGCGCATGAAGACGTTTTCCATAAAGAAGAATTTTCATCGTCAAAAACTGATTCACCACAAGTCAGTTCAAACATACTCGCCCATATTTACTTACATTTTATAAATTATGCTTAACTTTTGGACACCATTGGTGATTCGAAGTGAGCAGTGGACTGTACTTTTGCTTAACTTCTTTATTCACAACTATATACACTCCTTTTGCGGTGAGTATTTCATATCATACGTGGCTGATTGCGGTATTACAGTGCGGATGGATTTGTTAAGCCTTACAAATTGAAGTTGTTTACAGCTTCTGCGATGGCTGGGGAACAGACGCGGGTCAACGTTCTAATGAACCCCTGAAAGACTCGACAGGAAGGCGGGTAAAGGGGTTACCGTAATTTTAAGATTGCCAAGTTTGGCGTTAAGCTACATATGGCGTGAACACCATAATTGGTAGAATAGTATCATTCAAAAGACACCGACAGGCAGAGCTAACTGTGCCATAGTGATCTGAAATTTCTTTTAGAAGATGGCGGGGTTGGCAGATATATAGTCGGTGATTGAATGCGAAGTGAAATGAGATAGTTCTTAGAAATTGAATCAAAGAGTGTACTATCATTGTACAATAAAGAATGACCACACATGATGACACTTGTCAAAGTATGACACACTTGATGACAGTATCTCGTCAGATTGTTGAAGAATCATCTGGCAGATCTGTATTTCAGAGCTAACGCGATGTTTAGGAAGCTTTTGTTATGTGGCTACGCTACCTGGAGCCTTATTTCTTCAATGCCAGTTTTAATAAATTGATTTACCGTTAACACAAATGCATGAACAACCATGATGACTATGTTGTGAAATAATATGTATCAATACCTTTCTACCTTTATTAATCTGTTTGATTCGTGAACAAACTTTTCTTTTCTCTCATAGGTTTGTTAATTTTTAACTACATACATAATCAGCATTATAGATGAAAGATAATTGGAGCGCCATTTCAGTAATCAATAATAACATTTTTTTATAATCTACAACATAAAAGATAATAATCATTTAATTTTCGAGTTGCATTTTTGCAACGAATTTGCAAATTTCTTTTTGAAATGCTCTTTTGTAATCTGTTGCCACAGGAAATAGCAAATCAGCGAAAGTTTTAATTAAAATCTTCCTTATATGTTTACATTTTCTGATGGATTTCTTTAAAAACTCAAATAAATAACCAGTAATTTTTTGTTTTTAATTTTATTTCTTTCAATTTACGACGAAAAAAAGCAGTGAAGTGAATCTGACTTATTGGGGGAGGGAGGGGGGCTTACTAAGTTATGTTATTCATGGGAAGTTCAACATTATTTTCAGAAAAAATAATTCACATAATCCTTTTTTTAGCCATAACATAAATTACAATAATTAAAATTTGTTCTTTGATTATAAAATTAATAGTTGTTTCATCTAAATATCGATTCACTACTCTTTAATATAGAATAAAAACTCTTACTGCTTTTCAATTTAAAAAAAAGCGGGTTAAAGGGGGGGAATCGAATTTCAAACGCTCCCTGTAACAGCAAATACTTTTTCTTATTACTGAAGCAATAATAGCCACGTATGCTTCTCACACAACCACTTGTTAATCATTACTGATAATGCAATTCTAAGGCCTCTCTCTAAATTAAGTGAAGGGGGACTGCAGGCAGGTAGACTAAAAAGTTGTTATTTTTCCAATACCAAATAAACGAATTTGCAATTATACATGTGTGTGTGTGTGTGTGTGTGTGTAAACATATTTTAGAAGTTGCGTGGCCCAATACAGGAAACTTTTTAAAATTTTAAACTTTGAAATATTTTACCACGGGAGGCATAATTTACTTAAAAAGAAAAATGATAAGAAATATGGCAGTCTACATCGCGACACAAGAAGTGAAGAGATCAGAATTTTTCCCTTCAGTGGTTTTACTATGAGATTTTGCTAGGGATTGCTTTGACACGTGTAGTCTTAGGAAAGGGAAATTTAAGTATCCTTAAAAGATTGTTGTACATATTAGGAGTTTTTATCCCTTCACTCAAAACGTGAGAAAATACTGAAACCAACAATTTTCTAGAGCGTGTGTAGAATTAATTAAATAAATAAATGAGAAAATGCTGAAACCAACAGTTTTCTAGAGCATGTGTAGAATTAATTAAATAAATAAAGTGGAATTGAATCAGGAAATAAGAGAACATTTTAGAATGAAGTTAATATGGGCTAAATTAAGATAAAAATTAGGAAATTAATTATGATTTAAAGTATATTTTAAATATCATTTCACACAAACACACACACACACATATATATATATGAGTGAATTATAAAATAATGCTAGAATTTCATTAGCACTTAAATGAATAAAATTAGCGTGATTCCTAACTATTTTATAAATTATTATTAGTATATTTATAAACACTGAACGTCTGCTTAAATAATGTTGCATAATAATTAAATAAAAACATGCATATTTTCACAAAATTACGAAAATATTTTTAAATTAATCTAAAATATATAATTAATTTGTTATTAAGGTAAAAAAAGTGCTGAAATATAAAATCAAATTATTCAATAATTTTGGAGAAAAATTATTAATGGAGGGATCTAATAATGTACACTAGTTGTTCTAGGGTCGCAAAATGCTTAAATCCACTTCTGAAGCGATCTGTTTATTTAGTTTTAATCCTTGATTCTAAGAGGACAGATTGACCAGCGGAATACACAGATGTCGAATCACTCAGCAATTTGCTTCGTAAAAAACAGATAACTCAGACAAGGAGAAAGCCACTGTCTCAAAAGATGTCTGCAAATGTGAAAACCAGTTTTCTTGTTTTTTGAGAGCACTTTTGTCAGTAAGGCACTTACTCAGATTGCTCTATCGGCATCAATTTCTTGAAATGAAATATAGAACATAATACCGGAGAAATGTCGAAATAATAAATGCGCTGCATTAATGGAAATCTTTTTTTTTTTTTTACAGTAGAACCTATGCTTATTGCACAAGAGATAGAAAATGATACAGATGTTAAAACCGTTTATAAAAACTATCACAATATCTGAGCGTCTGTTGTTGGCGGCGCCTCCAGATCATTGTTAACAGCTTGTAGTGACATATCTTTTCTTTAAAGCCCTTCCCAGACATGCCGGAATAGGATCTGAGCCGGATTAGCGAAAAGCTTGATTACTTAAAACCATCTGTATGCGATTTTGATTAAACATGCTTGGATATATAAGGCGAAGTTTCCAATACTTAGCACCACCTTTTTTTTTTTTTTTTTTTTTTTTTTACACATAAGACAAATGCAAACTTGAAAATGAATAAGAATTTAAAATTTTGTGAAATTAGAAATAATTATTTTTTATGATTCTAATCACTCATTTTTTAAAATATAGACATAGTTTGTTTAAAAATGTTTAATCAAGTGAACTATGATATAAACAACATATGTATTTATTAGGTGCTGGAATGTATTTTAATCAGCGACATCTATTAGTAAACATGAGAACTATCTATATAAACGACAATGGTTTTGGGTTTTACCAATTTACTATTACTTTAATGTAATCATTTTGAAAGTTTTCTGTTTAATACTATTGAGTTATTCAGTGTATAAAGACCTCAATCATGGAAATTTCCGAATTGTGTTTCCGACATTCATTGCTTTTTTTGTTTGATTTGAAGAAATCTGCTGCCGAAGTCCGTCAGACACTTTTAGAAACCAATGGTGATGTTGTTCCGTCATATCCCAACTGTCGGTTTTGGTTTTAACAGTTTAAGAGTGGTGATTTCGATGTCAATGACAAAGAATGACTTGGAGGACCAAAAAAATTCAAAGACAATCACTTGCAAGACTTATTGGATGAAAATAGAAAAAAAGTTGTGGAAAATGATGGAAAATATTTTTATTGGTATATATTGTACCAATTTTTCTCAATAAAAACTTTTTTTAAGTGAAAAAATGATCAAAATACATGCAATCCCCTAATAGCAATTGAGACAGAAATTAATGAAAAGTAAAGCTTCAAAGATGAAACGTTTAATTTATTGGGGTAGAAAAAATTTTACTTTCTCTTAAAAAATATTCAAAATATTTCTAAGCATAAGAAATGCAATTGCGAAATTTTGTTGAATCTTCCCATTTTAGATATTATCATATGAAAAAAAAATGATAAAGATAATTTAAGAGTGCTGCGAGTGGAACTGAAGCGTGATGCTTTGCTGATGAAGCGTGATACTTTGCTTTATTTTAAAACTAGCCGCCTTTGGCGACCAGCTGGTTCGCCAATCTTCATGTTCGTTTAAATTTTAATAATTAAATATTTTATGCAATTCCTACTTTAATAGATTCTTCATCAAAATATTTTAAAACTTCAAATTTTGATAGTCATATAATTTACTCATAATATTATAAAGGCCTTCAGTCATAACGTAAAATGTATCTCTCTAATTTTCTGTTAGCTCTCGTAGAATTTATGCTTTAAATTAAAGTGGAAAGAATGAATCTGCAATTAATATAATAATATTTTTTACTGAAACAAAGCATTTTTTTTATAATATGATTACTGATAACAGAGTCACTGAGCGTTTAAACTTTATGGTCACTAAAGAATATCTTTCTTAATTTATGTAATATCTCAAGAATTTGTCAACAAAATTTTCTCAGATTCATCATGAACAGATCCATTAATTAACAATGTTTAATTTTAAATGCATCAAACACTAAGAAAATAAAATGAATCGTTTAAAATAATCGGTCGAAAACAGGTTTAAAAAAACTACTTAATAAACGATGTACTTAAAACTATAAGCATATACAAAAAATATATAACTAACATGAATACAATTTAATTACAAAAGCATGCAACTAACCTAAAAAATAATTTAAATCAAGAATCATCCGTTGATAATATTGTCAACAATCAGAATACAATGCGCATGCGTGAATTTTCAACGCCAGTTACGGTAACGCAAATGCGTGAATTTTTCTACGCCAGATGGGGTAACACTATGCAGATTAGACATTTTTAATTTCCTTTATTCTGTGTTATTTTAATTCAAAAGTACTTCAGAATGAATCTGAAAGATCGCTTAATTAACAATGTTTAATTTTAAATGCATAAAACATTAAGAAAATAAACAGAATCGTTTGAAATAATCGGCCGAAAAATGTTAACCCTAGCCTCATTACTGTTGGGGAAAAAAACTGAAGCCTTACTCATTTGGCGGTGGGGAAAATGGAAGATTTTTTGGCGGGAAAGTTAGTTTTTAATTAATAATTAAAATTCTAATTAAAAATTCAAAAAAAGGGATCCCAGGTGCACATTCCCGACCTCTAAGGTATACATGTACCAAATTTGGTAGCTGTAGGTCAAATAGCCTGGCCTGTAGAGCGCCAACACACACACACACATTGTGCTTTATATAAGTATAGATTACAAATTTTGTGCTGAATTTTTCCCTAGGTCGGTCAGCGGATGGATTTGCTATCTATTCCATTACGGCTTGAGATCAATTATTATTGACATCAACATTGTAGATTTGTGTCTAATTTTAGACTGAAATGACCATCGAGTTTACTGTCTTGTTTGCGTGTTCGTGTAAATGAATACTATACCAAGAATCAAATACCAAAAGTCCTAGATGAATGAATTTTTGTTTACTGCCTTTGACCATAATTTTGACCATTTGGTTAAAAAAAAAAAAAAAAAAAAAAAAAAAAAAAAAAAAAGAAATATAAAATTACACACTAAGTTCTCTTTATTCTCTGGAGAATTTAAATACGAAATACATTATAATGAGGAATGTACACTATAGAAGTCACCTCTCCTCTCATCGCCTAAACATCTGGGGTAAATTGAAAGGCTACCATCGCAAGAGCACGAAAATGAGAACATGGCTGATTCTTAATGTCTATCCGCTGCCATGGTACAACCCTTCCAGTACGTAGTGAAGATATCCCCACCCACTTCCTTGATACACCACCAGAAAAACGAGAACCTACCACCATACCGGAAACAACTTGTAATTCCTGTTTAGAGAGCCTACTAGTAGGAATAATATGGAATATTGCTGTGGAAAAAATCCAACCATAGTTAGTATATGGTAAAAAAAATCGACAAGCTCAGCAACGGATAACAGCGTTTTTTTTTTTTTTTTTTTTTTTCCCAACACGAAACATTGACAATAACAGACAGACGAAGTGTATAAAATGCAGTACATGCAGAAATCAACAGTGCGCAATCAGCAAAATCGTTATTAAATATCTGCAACAGAACAAATCGCTCAGAAAGAACACGCAAGAGATGAAAGAGTAAATTCATTCGATTTATTGACAGAGTACTTCCATCGCATTTCTAATATTATGAAATTAGCGCCTTTTGATGCATTCGTAAAATCTCGCAGAGTTTCCCAATCTGAGAATAGATAGATATAAATAGGTAAAATCTTAAACATTAGCAAACATTCGTTTGAGATACTCTATATACGAGAAAGTTTTAAAAAAAACATTCCTGCTGGATATTTAAAAAAAATCAATTCTTTTCATTTCCGAGTTGACGAAACTGTACTACTTCAATGTATTATGTACTAAATAAAAATAAAAACTTAATTAAGGACAAATCGATAATTTTTTCAAAGCAATATTCTATCGAAATCTTGTTTATTTTAAAACGCAAAAAGAAGGAAAAAATATAATTTATTTCTAAAATATCAATTACCATCTCTTCTTTCGAAAATTCTTCAAACTCATATTCAAAAGAAGCTTTCCTTACTTTATTCGATTGAAATTCATTAAAAATCTTTTGAAGAATATTCTTGGAAACGAATCTATTTACCAGTTGAAAAGAGTCGAATAAAAGAAGATGAGCTGATCGAATTTTCCATCAGCTTTTTTAATTTGCAAAGGATACATGTTTCTTATATTAAAGAGTTTTATTGGGAAAAATATCTCCACTGAAAACAAAATTGTGACATTAGATAATGGATTCTACAAAATTTAAATAGGTTGATTTCATTATTCTAAAAGTATATTGATTTTAATATGAGGTGAAAAAACATATTATAATGGAATTTGCTATGGAAATATTATTTTTCAAGAAATTGAATTATGCATTATGATCTAAAAAGATTTATTTTCTTTTTTAAAAAATAACGGAAAGGGCTCAGATAACAATTTTAATGCTGATGGAAAATAATAAAACTAAGAACATTTTTAAAGGAACGCTTGAACGGTTTTCTTACTACAAGATAACTACTAACTAATGTAAAATTCCGGAAAATAAGAATTAATTTTAATTTTTTCAGTTTTTTTTTTTTTTTTTTTTTTTTTTTTTTTTTTTTTTTTTTTGCAATGGCAGCTTTTTATAAATGCAAACGATTTTTTTAGCAGAAAGTAAAAATTTTCATTTATTTAAAAAATGTAAATAAAAAGAATAAGTAAAAAAAAATTGTTCCTCGTGATCTGGCCGTCTCGGGTTCGAGTCCTGGTTCGGGTATAGTTGTGCATTACCCTATGCTCTGTCTGTGAGGTGTGTGAAAGAGCCCCCCCCCCCTGTAAAAAGGGGTTGTGCAAGCGATTGTATGAGTGTCATGTCCATTTGAGCTAGAAGTCAGACTTCTGCCCTCGGGTGCTCAGTTGCCTTTAACGTCGGAAGCTATTGCACAAAGTCGGCTTGTCTAACTGCCATAAGTAACAACAACATAAATGAAGATGTAGGTTTTTCACATTTGTAAAAAATAGAAAAAAAAAAAAAAAAACTAGACACGTTTATTCAAATTGAAATTTTATGAAACAGCACATAAAATAAATTTGTGAAAAAATACGAAGAAATTCACAAATTTCTACTAATAAACTGATTGAAAGAATAGTATAAGCCATTGAACTATGTAATTATTATAAATGAAGATGTAGGTTTTTGGTCTTTGAAAAAAATTTGCCTTAAACATATTAAATAAAACCAAGATACCAATAAGACAAAGTAGACAAAAGTGACAGAATAACATTTTCCGACTAGAAGCTATATTGCATTCAACAATATTAGAATGCCAAGAATGGTACAGGTTCAGCAAATTTCAAGAATATAACTAAAAATTTCCAAACTGATAATATCTTACAGAGTAAGAATTCTGTTATGATTTGCGCAGCATTTTCAAAAAATGAAAATTTGAATTTCAAATTTATCCATAAATGGGTAAAAGCCATAAATGGGCAATTTTACAAATAAAGCATAGTGGCTACACATTTATCGCCAATTACTGATATATTGCATCTAAAAAGAATTGAATATTTCAGTAAGATTCCGCACCATCCAAACATGCCAAATCAAAATAGACCTGTTTCCATTTCATTTGACTAGATTTTATAGAGTAAAAGTTAGGCCACCTTCTTCGCCAGATTTATATCCCTTAGATTATTGCATTAAAGGGATTTTAAATCAAAACTAAATGAAATCCAGAAATTCTCTGAGAGCTTTCATACTGCTTGAATGAGATAAATTATGTCTTAAAATTATTCATGCTGCAATCGGAAAGAGATGTTAAAGATTATTTTGATAAGCTTAGCGGGTAATTCAAATAAAATTATTTCAAATTAAACTTTTATTTACGATTTTCTCACATTTGAGTAATTATCGGTAAGTTATTATTTCTATTTATATCTATAAAATAAAATGACTCAAAATTTGCATCAGTATTCTATAGTCAACTTACAGAATGAAGAAATTTTTTTTCCAAACAAGTGTGAGTTAAAGAAAAAAAACACAGATTGAAATACTAAAAAAATTACTCTAAATAAATTAAAATTTTATTAACCTTCATATTATATTTTAGCTTTTAATAGATATTTAAGAATTTTCTTTTTTCTGGTATTCGTTGTAGTTCCATTTTCTTTTTATTGATTCGATATTCGTTCAGTGTTAAGATCTCTGATATTTGCTCTTCTGTTTTTCTGCGTATATTTTCAGCGTCTTATTCTAAAATGGTTTTTTGTTTTGTTCTCCAAATTTTTCATAAAATAAGAACATTCTATTAAACTAATGAAACATCTCTATATTCTAATAAACTGATAAAAGAATATTTTTTTTAAATTTTTCATATTTTTGTCAGTATTGACTGTTATTCTTTATTTCACTGTTATTTATTACAATTTTTATGAAATATAGCAATGAGTTTTTCTCAAATTCATTAGCATATGGTTCTTTTCTTTTTGAATTGAAACTAAAGTTGAACGATTAATGTTGTTATCAAGAATACACACACAGAATTTCAAAGCGAACTCAAGAACATGAAGAAGAGAAAAATCGTTTGCGAAATTTCGTCTCCACGAACTCGAAACAAGTTTAGTTAAATAAAAATCTTGTAGAAAATAATAAGGCCATCTTTCTCTAAGAGCCAAACGTAGCATTTATCTTTCTCCCAGGAAAACGGTATTTTCTGCCTCAAAAATCGATAAACGGAACACTTTGTACCGAGAATATTTTCTTGCTACACAACACGAAGTTGGGATGATAGTGTCGTCTCGAGACAGCATCTGAAAGAATTTCTGTGATATATTTTTGCTGCTGAAAGAAGAAATTGTAAACATAAATCGATGCTACGGTGACATTATTTGTAGAACGTTCTAATATCTCGAAATCATGACAAATCCTTTTTATATTTCAAACGATAACAGCTACTGTGTGTTTCTGATATGTTTTATTATTAATTGAATTAGAATTATTAAAACATTCTTTCAGGATTTGTATTTTCTGTTTTCTGCTCCTTTTTAAATTTTTAAAAATTTATATAGTATTTTTTTTCACTCAAGTTTACTTTTTAAGACAAGAAATTTAAATTCTGTAAGAATTTTTTTTTCACCTTCTAAATTAGCAATTAAAAAGATTACTCTAGTTAAATTTCTTAACAAGAAATTTAAATTCTGTAAGAATTTTTTTTCACCTTCTAAATTAGCAATTAAAAAGATTATTTACAATCAAACTTGTTTTTTGTACAGCCTTTTTTTAAGCGATTTTTTATGCGTTATATGAATTTCAACAGTGTTGATATTACAACACCGTTGTAATGTTTTTTCTCGGGAATATATGTACACTAATACAATGTGCAGGGTATACAATGTATGAACATATCACATCAGCTAATTCCAATATTCCAAAATAAAATGAATAATATATTCCAAAAATAAATCATCTCTATTGTCTTCTTGTGTTGAAAGTGATTTTAAATCAGTTCATTATAAGAAAATACGCGTTTTGTTATACTACCGGTAGTATTTAATTATGCGCATTTTGAAAATTTCTCCATATTTAAAATGAAAAATTAAATTTAAAAAATGTTTCTAAGTGTAATCTAATTATTTATTTTATTTTGAAAGCTTGATTGATTATTTATTTTTGATTGTTTGATTATTTATGATTTTGATTATTTATTTATTTTTTTAAATTTTATTTCGTACATCTTCGACAGATTTTCTAAATGGAACTTTTTTTTTCATGCGATCTCTCTTTTTCTCATGATTTTTTTCTTTAATATGAAATTATTTCTTATAGCTACTTATAAAGCTCTGGAATATTTTTTTGTGCGATTTCTTTTTTGTGGTCCCTATCTACTGCGCAAAAACGGGTTTTGACTATATAATTATTCTTTAAAGGGAATAGAAATATTCTATTTTATATTTGTATGTAATTTCATAGTGTGATGAAAAAAATTGTGATTTTTTTTTTCTCTTCTTATACTACTTTTTCCCACCTCTTTTTTTACCTAGTCATTTCGTTATCTCACTCCGATCACTTCTCGGGATGATTTAGTCGTCTTAACGAGAAATTTACCTCTTATATAAATTTTTCCTTTTATATTAACTATAAAAATGAGTAATTAGAATTTAAAATCAATTAATTAAATTTTGATTAAAACCACTGTGAATATTCTTCCTTGTACTTTCTCATATGCTTGGTATAGTTGCATATTGTAATGAAAGACGATTAAAGCTTCGGTCTCTTTTTTTTTTTTTTTAATTCATGTAACAATTTTTTGTGTCACTCTTTTTACCTTTTAGGACGACTTGAGTCAGCTTAACGTGAAATTTATCTTCCGTATAAAATTTTTTCACTATCAAAATCAATTATTAAAAAAATCATAATTAAAAAACATAATTAAAAATTCATTAAATTATTGATTAACCCCTCACTGTCTTATTTGATTACTATCTAATAAGATGGCACCTTCTATTTTGGGAATATTTTCCTATTTTGATTCAAATGGAAATCCATTGAATACTTGACTTATCGATGCATTCGAAGTAATTTTAATATTGAATTATAATCGTTATAAATGGTTCATTTTTTGCTTACAACTATCAAAATTCGATAAATCAATGCACGTATGGCATGCGGACAAAACAGTTAAGCGGTTAAAATTAAATAGGGTCGTTCATTTCGACTTTCAAATATACTTCGCATAGCTTCGTAGTATAATTAAATGAATTGACTTAGCATTTTAAACCTCTTTTCGAATCCAAACATTCTTTTAACATGAATGTTACTACATATATTGAATGAAAATATTATATGCTTTTTCAGTTATTGTTTTTATTGAATTACATTTTTAGTTCGTTTCATGAAGCAAAGAAAATCTTAAATTATCAGCTTCTAACTTGAAATAATTTATATGATACTGTTTTAGAAATGAATCGTTAGGATTGTCTTTATCAGGCTCGATTGCATCAATTGTTACATTTTTTGGGTGAAGATTTTTTACGTGATGCAATTTGCACAAAGAATGCCAAGTTAAAATGCGAAACTAAAAATTCTTCTTTCATATTAATGCCCATAGAACGTAATTTTCTGACAGAATTTTTACATTTGCATACTATATTGCCTTCACATCAGATTTGTTGATTTCTATCAAATTTGGAACAAAATCGATCCAGAAAGTCTGTCTGTAAATGAGCATGATAAGGACAGAATGCAATTGACTAAATAAATCAAATTTAATACATATGAATGCGATAGATCAGAAACAAAACGACCTAGATAAATGAAATTTAGTATATAATATTGCCTCCAAAACTCTAACTTCTGCGTCAAATTTTGATTTCACTAGATCAAATAAAAGAAGTCTAAACTCTATTTCCTTCACTATACTACGAAGCACGAAAAGCTCATATGCTAGGATCTGAAAATAAAAATCTGAGCATGGGTGACCCTTAGAGCCTTAATCATAATTCATGATTTTTATGTGGGGAAAGGGGGAGATAAAACCTTTGTTGGGGAGATTTCTGAGGAAAGCATATTACTGGTAGCCTAGGTAAAGTTAACAGTATTTTGAGTGAATAAGTAATTTTATTTAGAACATTAACGCCGTGCTTTTGAAGGAATGCGAAGACTATTTTGAAACGAACTTCGAAAACTTGAAGGATGATCAGATCAAGATAACAACTACTCTCCAAATTTTTCCATCATATCTATGGGTGAACGTCAAAATTTGTATATTTCACTACCATAATATGGTGGATCTTTTGCAGAACCGAGTTTCGAAGTCAAACCACTATACCTCTGTCGTATAAAAACATGCGAAACTTATTTATGAAAGACTCTGTTAGAGACTCTGAACTACAAAAAGGTGGAAATTATTTAAAAAAAATAATAATAACTTTTATTACCAACTTATTAATGAGGTAATTATTTTCCTAATTTGAGCAATCTTTCCGTCTTCATCCATTCTTCAGAGCTATTGTGGCCTAGTGGTAAGATTTCGGTCCTGGTATCGGTGTACTCTAGGGTTCGAAACCCGATTCCACTAAAAGTCGTGCAGGTGGCACTGATTACGATAAATCTAACAACATGTCCCCAAACCCATTTTTTTTATGTGTTATGTAAGTCTCAAGGGACGATGCCAGTTCAGGTATCATCCACGTCATCTGAGTCATCTCGGCTTCTAAACTACGAGGTCCGTTCCAAAATAGTCCTTGTGTAAATTCCAAAGGGGACTAAACCAAATTATCATTAGTTCTGCCGCCATTCTCTTATCTTTTTTCCTGGGTGACCTATCAAGAATTCGCCCAAGATTTCGTTCTGCCTACAGAAATAATCCTTTTCCACTGAAACAGCAGCAGAAGATAAAATACTTGAATTACCTTTTTCACAGGTTAAGATGCTCAAAGCTTTATAAATAAGGCTCCACTTTAAATAAAATGGTCGATTTATTTTCACGTTTCAATACATTTATCTTAGATTAACTTTTTTTATTTTACCAACGTTGCGAATATGCGTCAGTTTTCATTTATCTATCATGATGCAGACTACCTGGCATTTACGTTTGCACATAGTGCTATTGAAGCAAACATTTGGTTTCATAAGTATTCTAATAACTAAATGAAAGTAATGAAATACATGGGAATCTGATAAATTATATTGGATAAATAGTTGATATTATCATTCTTAGAATTAGTATTTTTACAAACTTATTTATTTGGAAAATAGGAAAATAAAATTTTAAAATCGATCTGCGTGCGTGCCTAGGTAGCTGCCTAGTTGGAAGTCTGCCACTGTGTGTTATTAATAGATTAATTAATACCACTGTGTGTAATTAATTAATTAATCGATTAATCGCACTAACCCTAACGCGTATAGATTAATTTTGGCTCTGGGAACTGTAATGAGTGAAAATATGCTAAAATTTTCTCAAAATAGTGTCGTGAGAACCATTATATTAGCTTCTTTAAAAAATCTATCTACAGATGGCCCATTATTAATGATCAAAAAATGTTTGATCAAATTCTGAGTGGAATGATTTGAGCAAGTTTGGTGGGAAATGCATTCCACCACCTTAAGCAGTTAGAAGGCCGGGGTAACCTGGTTGGTAGGGCGTTGTGAGTTCGAACCCCACCAGCCGAAGACTCTCCGTGTGTGGTGTGGTGGCTGGCGCACGTATAAACCTGTCGTGGTCACAAAGTCCTTCATGTCGAGAGTAATACCACAGGGGGGTACAGGTTCAGAGATGATCGATCTCTGATTCAGGTCTAAATTACGATCTGTGGATGAGTAAGTGAAATGCATGAATGAAGTCCACCCCGTAAAAAGGGTTGTGACGCGTGAGTACCTAAGATATACTCATGGCCCTAGATGGCGCTACTGAAAAACAAGAGATGCACTCACTCGGCTTAAAATCGCTGACTTTGTCAGCAGGCTTGTCTATGTTGTTGCCATTATAAGTAAGCTGTTAGAATCTGACAGGTGTACATAATTAGAAGTGTCACGCGACTATGATGTCACATGTGGCATCCGATTCAACGTAAAATTCCACAATAAAAGGGAAAACATAATTATATTTGTAGTGTGACTGCGTTATTATATGAATGAACTCTCTTGGGATAGATGGTTTAAAAACTCTCCCAGCTTTTGCTTAGCTTTTTGGCATGGTTCCGATTAAAATCTTACCTAGTTTTTAATCGGGATAACTCTTTAATATCTGCGAAATGCTTCTTACCATTTGATTGGCGCAGCATGGCCAGATATGGCTTTTGCGCCAGAAAACCTAAACAACCAACCAACCCAGCTTTTGCTTAGTTTTTTGGCATGGTGGAGTACATTTTAATTTGCTTCGAAAAGTTGGCTACTCATAGTCATAATCAACTCATACTCATAATCATTGTAAGGCCCTTTTATAGTATATTCTGAAGGAAAGAACATCATCTCATGCAGAAATTCAATAAAAAGGATGAATTCATAACAAAATCAGGGAATATTTGAAACTCAAAATGACATGTATTACGAATTGTTGCCCTGGCAACATCTGAAAACTAATACATCCTTGCCGTAGTGATATGATAAAACTTCTTTTTAGACGAAAATGCAATATCCACTCAGATATTTAAAAAAAATTATGGAGAAGAATATTTAGAACACGGTAATGGACAATAGAGAAAATAATTTCTTTGTTGTTCTCCGACCATTTTTCCCATGCCTTACTTCAGTAAGAATCTAAAAATGTAATTTCTAATTTTTAAAATCGAACAACCGAAAAGTTACAAGATTAACGGGAGTGGTCCCCTCAAAACTTTCTCGCATACTCTCTAAAAAACTTGTCATGCTAGAGAACACTTCAAATGGCATTGCTGTACAATAGTTACGAAATATTAGCTTTCGGCGCAAATTTAGCATTTTTACTGAATTTTTCATCCTTGGAGAGTTATTTGGCGATTAATCCCTAATATGGGTTAATAGCATCCAAAAAATCGAATTCGTGTTTCGGACATGGTTTTTCTCACCCGATTGAAGCAAACATTTGGCACAAAACTGCACTTGTAATCCCAAAATGTCATACCAAATTTGATATATTTAAGTCACTGATTTTTTTTGAAATATCGCGCTTGCTTGTTTTTGAAAGTACAGACCGACAGACAGTCAACCTGTAATTGGATTTGGTTCGAAATATAAAGACTGTCTATATCACGGATGTTAGATCTGTATACCGAAGATAATATATTAAACTCTCTTAGTTTTGTGATTATCGTGTTGACTTATATTCAAACAGCCGGACAGACGTATTTCCTCTGAACAAATTTTACTCAAAATTTGCTAGAAATCTGCAAATTTGGCGTTCTAAATTTCAGCTCGAAGCGTTTTTGAGTTAACTTTGTCACAGACAGAAAGACAACTATTTTCCAAAAATGTATTTTTTGAACGCGGGGAAGTCTGAAACGTAAAGATTAGTCATTTTTTTTTTTTTTTTTTTTTGACGATTTCTGCACTTTCTCTATACTAAATATTCGAGAAAGTAAAAAAAAAAAAAAAAAAAAAAAAAAAAAAAAGAAGAAGAAGAAACTTATATATTTTAAAAATCTCAGCTTTGTAAATCATGTTGGTGAATTACATTTAGCATTAGAACGATTTCTTTCTCGTATGACACAAATGATGCATTATTGTTTATACGTTGCCTTCAGGTTTGGAATTCGATAGAAAAATGCTAAAACTTCAGGTACTTGCAATAATTATTTATTTATTTTTTCATTTCTCCTTTGCTAGTAAATTTCTGCTTATAATTGATAATTTAATCAAGAATTTGATTAAATTATTAAAGAAAAACTGTGTACAGTAATAAGTAACCTTGGAAATATTTTTTATGCAATAATTGCCTTTCCCCTTTTACAGTATAACAGTTAAAAGATAACAGATTTTTGTTCTGCTGAAAAAAAAGGGCTTAAAACATGTATATATCATAAAATGCTAGATGATGTGCACATGCGTGCTATCAACTATTATATTACATATTTCGAGGATCTATTATATTCGCCATGTGACTATGACGTCACGCTTACCAGGCAATTCAATATTAGGTTACATATTTCAATGGTCTACACAGTGAAAAGTACCACGTGACTATGACGTCGCATGTAACATTCATTTCAACATAAAGTTACATTATAAGGTGGAAAATATAATTAAGTTCATAATGTGACTACGATTTTATATGAATGAAGTCTTTCAACTCTTTGGGATAAGATGATTTAAAGACTGTCCCACACTTGGCTTAACTTTTTATGCATGGAGGGATATGTTTTAACTTCGAAAAGTTGGTTACTCATAGTCATAATAAATTCATACTCATTGTCATTTAGTTTTTTATTCAGTTGACAGTTCTACGCACCAACGATAAATGAGTGAAAAAAATTTATACAAATCAAAACATTTCAGTAAGTTGTATTGCTGCTGTGATTAAAGCTGGCGTATTACTTGATGCAGTGAATTTTTGTCGCTTATATGGTATATTATACGGTTATGGTATATGGTATATTTTACGGTATGTTTTATTAAATAAATAAATTTTCTAATAAAAAAACACGTTATAAGATGTTTTATATTAATTTCCATGCTATGAAATGATGGAATTATATATGTCTCGCCCTATAAAAAAAGACGTATTGAGACATTATTATTGTGAGTAATATTTTATGTTAAAAAATCGAAATAAATGTTTTTCCCCTTTTTTTACTATAAAAAAATTCTGTACAATTTATGGTTTTATTTTCTATAAAATCGTGTGCCTCGAAGGATTAAGGATTAAAGAAGGTATAAGTCAACAAGCGAAAAACATATTTTAGACCATTTTTACACGCTATTACAGAACTAAGGCACTACCTAAACAAAAAAAATATTACATTTGATTTTTAAAAAAAAGATCATGTCGTTACATTTGCTTTGTGACTATAAATCACATTTTTCTTTAATTCAGTATTAAATTACATATTTCGATCGCTCATGCGCTAACATCTGTCGATCAACTGCGATGTCACGTGTGTCTTTAATTCAGCATTAATTTGCATATTTCGATGACCTATACAATTACATTTGCCGTATGACTAGGATGACACATGCGTCATACACTTCAGTATTAAGTTACATATTAAGATGACATGTGCTTATACATTTGCAATATGACTGCAGCATCAGATGAATTGTCTCCATCAAAGATTAAGATATTTATCATAATCGATTTTAATTTATATTGATAACGTGCTACCGTAAAACTAAGACACTGTTTAAAAAAGAAAATGTTACATTTGACACTGAGACATCAAAGCTCGGAAACTGAAAAGCAACTTAAGTATAATCATGGCTTTTCTGTGGCAATGAAATTCTAGCTCGACTTTTTAACACAAACGCAATTCGTTTTAATGATGAGATGCACAAAAATTAAAGGTTAGTATCCGATTTCTCAAGTCTCATTTTCTGATGATTGAACCGAAAGAGAAACCAATTACTTTAACAAATGCAAATATCGATTTGTCCTCATTTAAAAACAGTTCCAGACAACATAACCAAAAATAAAAAGAAAAAATAAAGAAGGCTTCAAAATAAAATCGATAAACTCTGACGAAAGTTTTAATTGGGTTAGCCCACTCGAGGACAACCACTGAAGGAAAGAGCTCTTCTCAATTCATCATGCAAGATTAGTTTAAATTCGTATAGCTAAGAAGAATACATCAAGAATTGTGGCATAAAAATCGAATTAATTCTTGTTCTGAAGATTGATTATTAGAAAAAAATTCTGGAAAAAGTGAAAAATAAATGAAACAAACTTTATAGAATAATATAAAATCAAGGAACTTTTGTGAATGATTTAATGCTCATTGAAATGCGAAAGAATATATAGAAAACAAATCGTAAAGGCAGAATTATTTAAACAGATTTCCTATCTTGAAGAATTTCCTTGTGTTGCATCAGGTGGGCAGGCGATTTCTGTCTATGTATTGAAATACTTATTCACTATATGTAGATTCAAATACTGGTATATAAAAAATTTTGAAATCGCAATGAATAAGAAATATAAAATCGTTGAACAGAACAATTATTTGCTAGAAGAAAACAAAATGGGAATCGAACAATGGAACCAATTCATGTCAGGATTTCTGTAATTACCAATTTAATGCTTTATTTCGTAAATATGATTTCATTATAATGGTGCTGGTTTCAGAAATTTTTATTTCACCTCAGATTCTTTTTTGTCTTTTTTTCGGTTGATTTTAAGAAAATGCTTTTAGAAGTACTTTTTTTTAATTGCATCATTGATTGAATTGATTGTTATTCTTACTTCATGGGTTTAACTTTATCAAAAATTAATCTTAGTGATTCTGAGCTAAAACAATAAGTCTACTGTTTTCTTTTCTACAATTTGTAGAACAAATAGTAGTTTCATCATTTATTGTGAGAATATAGCTAATTTACTAAATGAATCATAAAACATTTTTGTCTCTATGCCGTTTGATCTTTTTTAAGTTATTCGTGCTATACGATAGTTAAATAAAAGCAATGTTGAAAATCAATAACAAAAATGAATCGGCACATTTGTAAGAAAGAAAACGCCTTTAAAGATGGATTTCCATCATCTTGCTCAATATTATGTGATAAAAAATAAAGTGAAAATCACAATTCTATAGTATATAATCCATGGCATATTTTTGAACACTATGTCCTAAATCGTTTGCTGTTTTCAGGTAGTAAAGTTGGTAATGAAAGAATTTTTTCGTAACTCTATCTCACAAATACTAAAGTTTCGAACAATTTCACTTTGAAAAAGTTGCAATCAATTTTGAATTTTATTTTGTGTTATATAAACAGAAATATATGTTACAGGAGCTTTGAGTTGACTAATAAGACGATAAAATAAATTAAGTAAAATAAGTGCAAAATTCCATATCTTCTGAGAAAATTTTTTAGAATTTTTTTATCGGTAATAACAGTTAATTAAGCTAAAAATTTGTATTTCCATTTTCGCATTTTGAATCTACAGACATTTTTAATTCATTTTTATCATATAATAAAGTTAAAAATTTGTATTCTTATTTATGCATTTTGAATCTGCAGTCAGTTTTAATTCATATTTATCAAATTAAATTTTGTACTCTTAATCATATACAGAGAACTGGTAATAATTTTCTTTCTGTATTAATTCAAAATTTTGCACTCTTAAACAATTGAAGAGAGTTTTTAAGTAAGTAAATTCATATTCATTGCGAATCAAGATACGTTGTTACTTTTATTTCCATTAGTAAATTCCATCAGGTAAAGCAATTTTAAGAAGCATTTTTAAATTTGTTTTCCTTATTTTTTTATTTTCTATTATATATTTACTATCTTAGTTGAATTAATTTTTACGAAAGAAAGCTATTTTAGAATGACAATTTAATAAAGATTTATGCGTGAGTCAATAAATCCAAATTTGTGCTTATTTTGTCGTTTTAATAGATAACCATTTTGCCATTTGATTATAAATATAACAAAAAGAGTAACGAATGAGTCTGTTGACTATTACACATTCTCTCATACAGCAGAATTGAAATAGACTTGATTGCTTTTTATAACTTTCCAAATGAAACTTTGGCTCTACACAAATATGATGTAGCAAATGAGGTTAAAATTATCTTTTTAGCACTTAGCCGAGGAAACTCATTTTTCAATAGCAACTAAAATTCGCTAAATTTGATTTTGATGCATTATGTAATGGCAGCTCAAAACCTATTAACCACAAATTTTCGTCAGTAATAAATGTGCATGAAGCAATGGCGTCAGATGGATCTTGAATCCATACAAAATTATCGATATTATCATTTCAAAAATGCATGCAAAATCATTTGAAATCCATGCAAAATTATCAATATTATCATTTTGAAAAAGTGTTCTGAAGAAATCTCACAACGTATACGATTTAATTAAAGACAAATAAAATTATGAAAATCGTATATCACGCAGTGGATCAGTAGGGTGCCAATGGAGTAAGGGAGAAAAGAGGTATAAATACCTCTGAACCATGGAAATAGTCCAGAGGTATTTAGTGCGTTTACGTCATTTTATTTAAAACCAGTAGTGATAAAGAATCAAAAATTAAAACCATGCTCTACACGCCATTTTCACTTTCTAAACCATTGATAAACTAATGTCAATGATGTTACCAAAGGTCAAAAAAGTTATCACTATATACCTCAGGGTGTCATTACGCCACTTTGGTTCAATTAAAAGAATATCTGAACTAATGTTTTATTTGAATGTATCATCATCTAAATATCGAATGGCATCTAATAGTAAAAAAGAATTCTGAACTGAAAATGAAGAACGTTTGATTTTCTTTGTTTGAGTTATTAACTCCAATTCGAACAAATACATTTTAAAAATGTATAGATTGGTGATTGAACAAGAATTATGGCCAGAATATATTCATTTCAGGGCCTGTTGGAAATGATTGATTTTGATTTATCTGCTTTAACACTAGGTTTAAAAAAAACTAAGAGAGAGACTAAGCGTGAAAGGCACCCAATAAATAAAGTACTAAGAATATGAAATTTTGTGTTTTCTTTTTAATATAGAACACAAACAAAAAGTAAAGCGACTTCGGTATGTCAAAATAACTCCGAGTCATCAATATCTTAACAGCGCATTGACCATACTATAGACACATACACACACTGGAAACGTGTACCGAAGATAACAAGATATCTATAGATAGCAATTATTAGAATATAATCATCATTCACTGAAGAAATCTGATAAACATTTTTATTAGTGGATTTTTAATGTGTTACTCTGGCTGAAAAAAATGAACTGTTATAATTTGTAGTTAATGTGAAATGAAAAACAATTTCCCATATAAGAATGGCGACAACGGGGATCTTGAGGGATGGCTCCTTGTCGGGAATGACGTGTTCCCTCTTAAGGGTAAATAAATATATTCTACGGAGAAAATATTTTGTGATACATTTTTTTAAATTTTCATCCAATTGACCCAATTTCCTTTCTTTATTTCATTATAGCAAATCATAAGATTTAACCAGAAAAAATGGTTTACCGAGAACTTTCTCGAATACTGTCCAATTAATAATATTATTCCTTTCTCTTTGAAAATAAATATTTTGGATTCTGAACAAGGCCGAAAAGGAATTGTATGGCATTAGCTCAGGGCCGGCCATCTGGAGGGGGGAGGACGCCATGCACCGGGCCCCGCTATTGAGGGGGCTCCTACATGATCAAGAACTAAAATAATGTTTTGAATGGTAAGAAAAGATGAAGAAATTTAGCTGGAACAATCGATGGGTTTTGAAATATACGTAATTTACACATATATTGTTTGAAATATATATATATATTAAAAATCTTTAGTGTAAGTTTGTCTCATATTATAAACATAAATTGCGATCATTTACCTTACCTACTAGGTTAACCCCCGGGGAGGGGCACCTCGAAATGAGGATGAGATGCTTCCGGCATGGTGGTTGGATCTCGCCACCCTGGAGGGTACACAAATTGGTGGGGGATCTGACTCTTCCCATCGATGACGGGACGTACTTCCTTCGGGGAGGGTTGTACCGTGGCCGGTGATGGCCCTTAGGACTCAACCACAGTTCCCGCCAGTGTTGCTGTTACGACAGTCCGGTCATTCAGCCTTATAGTTTAAATCTGTGTGCCTTCGTGGCGGGTTGGAGAGTTAGTTGGTTGACTTACCTACTAGGTTAAATTGCACATGTTACTTTTGATAATTCATACTACAAAATATTTCCCCCTACATTGTTAGATCTAATCATGTCATTAATATTGTTAGATCTAATCATGTCCATGCCAAGGAAGTATTCCTCTGGGTGTCAAGACTCGGTTTCAAAAAAGAAAATTAGCTGAAAAAAGATAGAAAAAAAAAAACTAAATTTTAAAAAGTTGTTAGTATATCTGTTTTCTTTTCTACGAAGTAATTCTGGCAATGAAATTGCCTCCACTTTAAAGTTACAATTCAAGCTTCAACTAGCGAAGAAAGTTCTTCACAAACTACACAATCTTGCAATGAAAGTTTAGAAACTGTGAAAATCTTTGATGAACCATATGTTTACACAAAGATGATTGAATTAGAAAATAACGAGGAAAATGATGATAGCAAATGTGAGCAACTACATATAAGAGATTCAGGTTTATGACCAAGCATTATAACTAATAAATTTAAAATGTTTTGTGTTAAAACAGACATGTGCAAAGGATTTTTGCTAAGAATGCTGAAGGTAGGTCATTTTCCACTACTTATCACTCTTTAAAAAAAGTGCCAAATGGTGAAAGGCAGCTTCACGGCTGGTTGATTTATTCAAAAACGCAGACTCGACATTTTATTCTTGCTGTATATTATTTTCCACAGAAAATGAAAAATTTACACGAATTATAGGTGTCTATAATAACTGGAAAAAGTTTTCAACTGTAATTCAAGATCATGACCGTTCTATTTGTCACGAAATTCGTTTATTCCTTGGAAATAATTACTGAAACGACTAAATTTATGTCCGACTATTGATAAAACAAATCAAGTTATTATAAATAAAGAAACGGAACGACTTAAATTACTATTGCAAAGAATTGTAGATGTGATTCCATTTTTAACATGTAATAATCTTCCATTTCAAGGAAACTATGAAATAATGGAAAGCCTAATAAAGGAAATTTTTAAGTTTAATCTAATTATTAAGTAAATACGACTCTGTACTTATGGATCATATAAAGAAAACAAAACATTCCAAAAATAGAATTGTGCATGATTTAGCATATATATATTACAAGAGCAAGTTATACATGCGTTAGGAAATGAAGTTCTTAACAAAATTAAAGACGATACAAAAGTAGCAACTTATCATAGTATCCAAATAAATTCTATTTCCGATATTTTCCATAAAAAACAAATTTCAGTCTTTATTAGGTATGTAAATTTTGAAGAGAAAACATTAAGTATAAATGAGTCATTTATAGAGTTTATAGAAGTAAATGATATGATTGGAGAAGGACAAGCAAAACCTCTATTGAAAATATTAAGTGAGATTGATTTAGATATTATGAATTGTAGTGGACAGGCATATGACAAGGTAGCAACATGAAAGAAAAATGTAAATCTAGAATAATTGCTCTAAATCATCGTGCAATTTATGTGCCTTGCCTATGACATTCTTTTAATTTATTATTTACGATGCCGCTTCCAGCAATATGTATCGTTTTTTTTTTTTTTTTTTTTTTTTTTTTTTGCATATTGCAACGTTTATATTGCTTATTTTCTGCATCTACAAAAAGATAGGAAATTCTAAAAAGCGTTTAAACATTACTCTCACACCATTAGGTGGCACTCTTTGGGAAACCAAAATAGATACGGTTAAGGCAGTGTATATACAGTTTGAACAAACTTGTAATGCCCTTTGTAATGCCCTAGAAGAATTTATTGATGTAAGTAAAGATAATACAGTGGTATCCGAAGCTAAAAGTCCATTGGGTTCAATACAAGAAATGACATTTATTTTATGTTTAATAGTTTACAATATTGTCCAAAATTAGCATTATGAATAAACTATTTTTTCAAGTAAAAACAGTTGTTCTCGACTGGGCTTTTAATTTAGCCAGTAAAATTAAAATTCAAATTCAAAATTAAAGAATAAAATTTAACTCATATACGAAGCAAAAGCGATAGCACATAATTTGAATTTTTCAGAAAATTTTCCTAAAAAACGAACTTGGGGAAAAAAAAAAAAAAAAAAAGAGAGAGAAAAATTATATTTCGAAACAGTAGAAGAGACTGGTTGAGGAATTTAGATGTTATTTTTTAAGCCTGTAACTGATATTGTATTGTACAGATAGAAAATAGATTAAAAAATATTTCGTTTGAATCACTAATATAAAAACTTTAGAAAAACATGAATTAGAAAAATGTTCCAAAAATTTTGTAACGTTTTATAATAACGATGTAGATGAAAACCTAATCCAACTAGTTGTTTTGTTACGGGATTTGATTTTGAATGAAGAGATGTAAATAACGCTCAGCACATATTGCAATATATATTAATTAACAATTATAATGACTTATTTCTAAATGTACTAACTGTGTCAAAATTTTTCTTTACATTGCCAGTTACTATAATGAATGCTGAGCGCTCTTTCAGCAAATTAAAATTAATAAAGAATTGTCTTCGGTTAAACATGTGTGCATAACGCTTAAATGCACTTGCTATACTAAGCAGCGATAAAGAAATTGCAAACAATTGTAATCTTCTTGAATTAATTGATAACCAAAACAAAATCATGCATTAAATAAACTTGCAATAGTAATATGTTTTTTTTTTTTTTCTTCTTTGCAAAAAATTTAGAGCCTTAAATGGTTTTTGCACCCGGGCCCCTTCATAGAAAAGGCCGGCTGTGCATTAGCAACAATAGTTAGATCTTTGGCGTGAATTTAGCATTTTTACTGAATTCATCGTGAAAAATATGTGTATTCAAATACCTTATTGCCAACCGAATGAAACCGAAATTTCGCACTGAATTACAGCTGTTGCCATAAGATAAAATATTGCATTTTATTAATTTAAGTCATTGCATTTATGAGTTATGTATGCGAAAATAGACTGACCAACGGTCAGCTGTTTGCAGGTTTCATTCAAAATTTGAGATGCCAAACTTGTGTACAAAATTCTATCTACATAGTCTCTTTATTGTGCAGTAGCGTATTAATTTATATTTAGGCAAACGAATAGACTTTAGATTTAGATTTCTTAGGGCAAATCATGGATTTCGCTCAAAACTTTATAGAAATCTACAGATTTGGTATAAAGACTATATACCAAATTTCATCTCTCTAGCTCAAAGTGTTTTTTGAGTTATCTTTGTCAGAGATAAATCGAAAAATACGATGCCAAAAATGTGCTTTTCGGACTCAAGGAAAATATGAAACGTAGAGATTCATTAAATCTCGAGTTCGAATTTTTTGACAGTTTACGGTATTTCCTCTTTGTTTTGTTTACGAGAATGTAAAATTCGATCTGAAGAACATGGACAGTGTTTGTACAAAATCAGCACAAAAAATTTGTCAGTTTGAAATCCTGTCTCTACTGTAATGTCATATTTATTTATTATTATTATATCAAATGTACCATTAAATAGCTGGAAATAGATGAGGCTGTACTATCTATTTGAAAATATTTAATTAAATACTTTTCTCTCTTTTAATTATATCGTATATGCTCTAATAAGCTTGCATGTAAACCCCTTAAAATAATGCAATTAGAAAAATTTTGTTTAAAAAAATTTCTGAAAAACTGTAAAGCATGTTACCATAACTGAATTCAAATGTTTATTGGCAACCAGATACTATTTATGTGTCCTCTTTGAGTCTTGAATTAAATTTAAAATGATTCTCATTTTAAAAAATAGGAATTACGCGATTTGTGGCTAATTTTTTTAATAGTGGGAGTAGTTAATTTTTTAATAATAAGCTATAGCGAAAAAATAAATCATCTAGAGATTTTACAATATTTTAATACCCCATTTATGTAGCGGGCTATACAACTAAAAGATAAATGATCTGATAAAAATATGAGATGCTCATCATTACAACCCCCCCCCCTCCCCTTTGATGTAGGTCATTCTCCTCTGTTGGAGGAAACGTGCTCACCCTCTGTCGAGCATATCATGAACCCCTGTCGAACGGACTCCAATGCCCCTCTTGCTTTCATCTCTCCCCTTAAATCTTTAGAGAGGAAGAATTCTATTCAGCGAACCAGACCCCTTCCCATGCTTCTATTACCCTAGTATTGGTGATGACTAGAGCCGAAAATAGATGCCTTTCATCAGTAACAATGAGCTCTCCCTCCCTCTTGTTGTAAAAAGTTCGTTGTATTGTGGAAACTTATTTACTTCCTCCTACCTTATTGGTTGATATCGTTTAAACACTAAATTCTCAAATAAAGCCATTTCAATTTCGCTTCTAGAGTTTTGAATTAACTCATAAACTGAACGAACCTTTTAAATTGCGTAAAATTTCCACTAGATAAATCACCTAAAGAACTATGCATTCACTTAAACATGTCCACTCCATTTTCGTTTTTGAATGCCGTCCGAACTCAATACATCAATGTAGCATACAGGTGCAAGTCTTCTGTGTAATGGATTGGAAGTAGTTGAAGGGACGTCTATTCCTATTGAAGATACCGCTTAGGTCCTTTTCCTAAAGCGGTGTATATCAGAGCTTTATAAAGTTTTGTTAAAATACAAAAATGATACTGGGTAGAAAAAATCGTGAAAACTCTGGCATGGGATTCTACTTCTAGATTCCTCAATATTTGTAAGCAAATACATAAATGAGTAATATTCTAGAGAATTAAAAAAAATCTTTTAAAATTTGTAAATCACTATTTTTAATTGAATATATCTCGCTTTAAAAAAAAAAAAAAAAATCTTGGCAACATTTTCCCGACAAGCTTAAGAAAAATTTTCAGTTTCTAAAAAGAAGTCGCGAATGAAATGTTTTTGACTAATAAATTATGTCATTTATGTATTATTTCTTGTTGAAACTTGGCTTCAGTGCATGGTACATATTTATTTTGATTTTGGAAACGCTTGACATAAAATATGTTGATCCTTTCCTCAAATTTGAGCATTCACAAACACTAGGTAACCACAACGGAAGCATCTCATTCTCATTTCGAGGTGCCCCCCGGGGGTGACAAAGACGAGGTAAGGGGAATACATATGCCTCGGATTGAGAGCCCCGCTGATATTTTTTTTTAACCAGAAAAAGACAAGAGGTGGGGCAAAAGATAGAAAACTTTGTCTCGGGAGCTGTTTTATCCCTCCACGTCACTGTTCACTGACAAAGTAACACAATATAAAAGGTTAATAAGGAAAAATAAATAAATATCATAGCTATCATAGAAGCTTTTTTTTTCCTCTTCAATTTGTTTATTCCTTTATTTACCAAATTATGTCGCCATCAATTTTTTAATGATTTGCATTAATGATTTGCATTTTTTGCATTTATGATTTGCATTTTTGCACCAGTAGTTAAGTTTCCTTGCAGAATAATCCCAGGAAACCCAAGAAAAAATTTTTTTAATTAATAGAAATATCTTAATTAATATAATTATTAATTAAACGTTTTTAATTCCTACTTTTACCTTATATTAACTTCTTGCAATTTGAGTTACCTTCTCCATGTTCTTTACAATACCATCAACAAAAATAGTCATATTACGAAGATATAAGCCAGATTTAAATGGTACTTTTAAGTACCGACAGTAAATAGCGGGTTATTTTATTAATTATCCAGTTTTGGAAACGCTTGACATAAAATATGTTGATCCTTTCCTCAAATTTGAGCATTCACAAAGACTAGGTAACCACAACGGAAGCATCTCATTCTCATTTCGAGGTGCCCCCCGGGGGTGACAAAGACGAGGTAGCTTATATTAACTTCTTGCAATTTGAGTTACCTTCTCCATGTTCTTTACAATACCATCAACAAAAATAGTCATATTACGAAGATATAAGCCAGATTTAAATGGTACTTTTAAGTATCGACAGTAAATAGCGGGTTATTTTATTAATTATCCAGTTTTGGAAACGCTTGACATAAAATATGTTGATCCTTTCCTCAAATTTGAGCATTCACAAAGACTAGGTAACCACAACGGAAGCATGGCCACAACAAAGACTAGGTAACCACAACGGAAGCATTTAAATGGTACTTTTAAGTACCGACAGTAAATAGCGGGTTATTTTATTAATTATCCAGTTTTGGAAACGCTTGACATAAAATATGTTGATCCTTTCCTCAAATTTGAGCATTCACAAAGACTAGGTAACCACAACGGAAGCATCTCATTCTCATTTCGAGGTGCCCCCCGGGGGTGACAAAGACGAGGTAAGGGGAATACATATGCCTCGGATTGAGAGCCCCGCTGATATTTTTTTTTAACCAGAAAAAGACAAGAGGTGGGGCAAAAGATAGAAAACTTTGTCTCGGGAGCTGTTTTATCCCTCCACGTCACTGTTCACTGACAAAGTAACACAATATAAAAGGTTAATAAGGAAAAATAAATAAATATCATAGCTATCATAGAAGCTTTTTTTTTTTTCCTCTTCAATTTGTTTATTCCTTTATTTACCAAATTATGTCGCCATCAATTTTTTAACATCATTTTTGCACCAGTAGTTAAGTTTCCTTGCAGAATAATCCCAGGAAACCCAAGAAAAAATTTTTTTAATTAATAGAAATATCTTAATTAATATAATTATTAATTAAACGTTTTTAATTCCTACTTTTACCTTATATTAACTTCTTGCAATTTGAGTTACCTTCTCCATGTTCTTTACAATACCATCAACAAAAATAGTCATATTACGAAGATATAAGCCAGATTTAAATGGTACTTTTAAGTACCGACAGTAAATAGCGGGTTATTTTATTAATTATCCAGTTATAAATTTTAAAAATTTCAGTAATAAATGAAAAAACTTACCTCTTAGCATATACACCTGTGAGAAGATTCATAAATTAAATAAATATCGCATCGTTCTTATTCGCTTTTTATAAGAAGTATTAAGAAGAAACTTCTTGCTATCGTCAAAAAATCAGATTTTTTTTATTTCTTTTTTTTTTTTTTAATGAATCTCCAAGTTTGGATCTTTGGCGAACAATGATTTCGATGTCTGGCGTAATTCATTTTACTGAAACTATCTTGCGAATATGCATTTTGGATGCTTTTTTCCTGAACGATTTAAAACAAAATTGGATCTGAAATTATTACTGTGGTCGCAAGATCATATGCCGAATTTCATTGATTTAAGTCATTGCACTTATGAGTAATTCCGTTTACATGAGTGCGAAAGCACAGACTCATAGGATCAGCCCCTTGACAGATTGGTTCAAAATCTGGTAAGAATCTATATTTTAGTTGTTAAATCTATACACTAAATTTTATCTATTTAGCTTTGCATATCGTCTTATAAATATTTGTTGTTTGTAGTTACCGGCTAACTTATATTCGGACTGTCGGACAAACAGACTTCTTCTGACTGGATTTTGTATGTATATAAAATATGTATATACAGGAAAGTAAAAACAACATTTCAGTGGTACTAGTTCCAATTCTGTATAGTTTTTAATTTAATTTTAATCAGTTTTTTAATATATTTTACGATGTTTTTCACTTAGTTACTGCTTTTGTATTAAAGCATTTAATAACTTTTTGTTGTTGTTGTTGAACGCAAGTTTGTTATCAATCCCAGAATTAGGAGAAAATTTTTAGGAATAATATAGAGAAAAAAAATCAAATCCAAAAATTCTTATATAGTTATTTTAAGCTAGAAGATTGAATGTCCTTTTATTTATTTATTTTTCGTCATTGTTATTTATTGATAAGACCGTCGTCTCCTATACTAATCTCAATTTTATCATCAGAGAACACAAAAAATTTTTCCTGACAAACTGAGGAATTTTTTCCCCCAAGAAATTCTCCGTTCATCTTACTGGAAGGCCATTATCGAATTCTTTCCTTCTTATCTTAACAATGTTATCTGTTACGACCCCTGAGAACAAAGGATTTTTCCCCCGAAATAAACTGCAATTCGGTCAAAAGAAGTGGACCCAACTTTTCCAGAAGGAAACTTAAAAGGAACAGAGTTTTGAATCGAGATTACTGCACGACGAAGCCTGACCAATGTTAGAACTCAAATTTTGAACAAAACCATCGCCTTGTATTTCTAGTATAAAATGTGCACAAAGAGAATGTATTGAAATCGCTGAAAATTTCAGATTCGAAATCTTCACGCTTGTTACCTCTTGAGATAAAAGGTTTTAGGAATTATGGTAATCTATATGTATGCGCGATATCTAACCAAAGGAAGTTATCTCCCCAAACTTTCTGGCATGCACTCTAATAATGGTATTATCTCAGAGAACGCCTTGTATAGCATTGTCGTTAAATAGTTACGAAATATTTAACTTTGGCGTGAAGTTAGCATTTTTACTGAATCTTTCATGTCATCCTTGGCGAGTTATTTGGCTATTAATCCTTGGCACGCTGTTAATAATACCCAAAAATGGGATTAGTGTTTTAGGCACGTTTTTCACAACCGGCTGAAACAAAAATTTGTTGCAAAACTACACTTATAGTCACAAAGTCACATATCAAATTTGACATATTTAAATCGTTATCGTATTTAAGTTATCGCGTTTACGTGTTTCTATAAATACAGAATTACAGACGGTCAATCCCTTGTTGGATTCGGCTCATAAATTGATAGGTGTCTAGACTATAGATGTTAATTATGTGTATCGATTTTATCTATCTAGCTCTCATAGTTTTCTCGTTTTGTAGTTATTGTGTTAACTTATATTCGAACAGCCGGCCAGGCAGACATCTTCTGAACGAATTTTGCTCAAAATTGAAAGAAATCTACAAATTTCGTATATTAAATTTCCGTATAGCAAATTTCATCCGTCTAGATCGAATCGTTTTTTAGTTTTCTTTGTGGCTGATAGGCGGACATTTTTCAAAAATGTGTCTTTTGAACTCGGGGGGGGGGGGGGTATAAAACGTGGAGATTCGTCAAAATCAAATTTTTTGACGATCACTGCAATTCCTCTGTGCTACGTTTACGAGAAAGTAAAAACTTAAATAAACCAGAAGAATGCATTTGCGGCATGCTGGTTTTACCCTAAATGTATACACCCCCGGGGGGGCACCTAGAAATGAGGATGAGATGCTTCCGACACGGTGGTTGGATCTCTCCATCCTGAAGGGTACACAAATAGGTGGGGGATATGACTTCTCCCATCAATGACGGGACGTACTTCCTTCTGGGAGGGTTGTACCGTGGCCGGTGATGGCACTCAGGACTCAATCACAGTTCCCGCCAGTGTTGCTGTTGCGGTATTCCGGTCATTCAGCCTTATGGTTTAAATCTGTGTGCCTTCGTAACGGGTCGGAGGGTCAGATGGTTGACTTACCCTAAAAGTATAGACTTCTATCAAAATGTGAATAAAATACATCAAGAGGAAGTTTCTCTGTACAGACAGAGGAAGCTTGGACAGACAGAGGAAGTTTCTCTGTCTGTCCAAGCGATAAATTAAAAATATAATTACCTGATATATGAATCTGGCGCTTACTTTTATTAATAGATTTTATTGCGAATAGAGATATATGTTTGGAAATTGTAGCTATCAATGTGAATTGATAGGAACAGGAAGCAAGTAGGATTAGATGATAAAAAAAAAATTCCTTACCAATGTGTGGAACTTAGTGAACGATAGAGTGATACAGTTTCATTACATAGGAAGAAATTATATTTAAAATAACTTTTATTAAGATGGACACATTTTTTAGAACATGTTTACACATACAGCATAGGCTATAGTTACTATTCCAATATATTATATGCATGATATTTTCTCTTAATCTAATTTAAGTCTTAAGTAATTTCCTATCTTAATTTAGACCATGTTAACTTCATTCTAAAAGGTTCTTTTATTTCCTGATTCAGTTCCCACTTTTTTTGTTTAATTAATTCTATACGTGCTCTATAAAACGGCTGATTCCATCATTTTCTCACGCTCTGAATGAAGAGACGAAAATCCCTAATGCTTATAACATTCTTTTACGGATACTTATGATTCCCTATCCTAAATCGGCAAGTATCAAAGAAATTCCTTTCAAAATATCACAGTAAAATGAATGAAGGGAAAAATTTCTGTTTCTTTTGGTCTTGTATCGAGATATAAACTGACGCATCTTGTATTGCACATCTCCTGGAATATTAAAACGAAGTTTAAAATTCCAAAAGTTACTTTTCTTCGGCCACGCATCTGCTAAAATATATTTACACTTTTATATATATATATATATATATATATATATATATATATATATATATATATATATATACTGTATTAGCTTTTGTTAGATCTATATATCAGTAGCTGTTGTCATATAGACAAAGGCATACGGTTCCAGTTAAACAGCTATGAATGTAAATGTCAATTAAAGTGATTCGTTCAAAGTATCGATGCAAAATCTTGAGGGAAAAAACGCTTCGAATTTTATAATAAAAAATACGAGAGCCAATGTGGATTTAGAAATGAATACAGAGTATTTCCTAATTTAAATGCAGAAATTCTTAACAGATTTGAACATTGATATCAAATTTTGGACTAAATTAACGCAATGATTCAAAATATTAAAAAGAGAAAAAAATCACTTTAATTTTTAAGATAAACAATGTATTCCCTGATTTTGAACAATGTATAACTAATTTATTCCCTGATTTTGTGCCCTCTGATAATGCTGCCCAGGGCATCCTTCTTACCCGTCCTAGTTATGGCCCTGCTTATATGTCATTAACATTCCCTAAAGAACATTTCCTCATTTATATGGATTCTCCCAATTATATGCAAGAAAATTTTGCAGATAAGTTTGTTTGAAGGCCAGTTTTTACCATATTTATTATAAAATTCATTTAAAAGTAAGAAATATTTTTAAAAAATGAGAAAAGTGGGAAATTCTTGCTATGGCAAAAATAAAAAAATGCAGCCTCGGATTGTCAGATGAACACAGCAGGTAGCGCTCATAGGGAACTCGAAAATATTAATATTGTATTACTTGCAAGGAAATTTAATTTTGCCCTTTCTTTTGATTTAAGAGCTATATTCACGAACTTATTCAAGTTAAAGTCAAATTTTGTTAGAATTTCAGGCATCGATCTCGGCATATTTCTCATAGTTTAAATCATTGTGTTCGGTTCAAATGGTAAATCAATACGGTCTGTTTTATTTTATTTTATCTTTTGTAATGTAATAATAGGTCCACAAGTCAATAGCTTTGGTAAGTTTTTATTACAACATTTAAAATGTATGTTTTAAATATTTGTGTGTTTATTTAAAAGTATTTTTAAATATTTAATTTTAGTTTTGTTTTACGCGAAATAACGAAACTAATTCTTTTAAAGATGACTCGAAGTTAAATGTTTTATTATTTCAATTTGTCATGTCATTTGCTACTTAAAAACTGCTTATTTAAAGCTGAATTTAAAAATCAATAAAAAATATTTGGTTTTAGAAATTCACTAAGGATACGACAACCCCGAAACATGCTGTTGTTATAAGCTCCTCCTTTTAATACGCCCCTGAATTTATGTAAAAGAAGAGATCGTAAAAAAGTTATATCTTTACGCAGAGCCCCCCCTCCCCTTTATAGCTACTTTCAAACTTTGCTATAGTAATATAAAATAGTTTATATTGTATCTCATTTTTGCACAGCTACAGTACAATTGTTTCATTTTCTAAACTTATGACAATATTCAATCTAAAGAGATAAAAAAAAAGGGGGAATATTTTATAAAGCAGGAGGAAATCAATTTCCGAACAGATGTCAAACATCGAGAACGGAAGTAGCATCACTTTCTTTCCTTTTTTTCTTTGTGTATAAGATATTTGTTATTGTAAGAAAATGACAAACGAGTCAATGTTATTAATACAATCCACTCTCTAAAATAAAATATAATACAAAACAAAGCACAAAAAATTGATATATTTCTTCTGGTCAAAATTATAAAATTTTTTTTTTTTAAGAATAAGAATTTTACTTAAAGAGATAATAAACATATTTCACATTATATAATATTATATAGAATGAATGTGTTATAGAATATTAAACACATTTTATGATTAAATACAAAATAATAAGAAAATAATTGTGTATAATTGAAATATTCATATTTTATGTTTACTGATAATACATTGAATGGAACAAGTATTTTCTGCTTTATATGGACAATTTTCTTTGATATAAATGCAATTTCTACAGCGTTTCCAATAGTGTAATTAATTATTTTAATTGTGGTGAAATTAACTTTAATTAATTAAGGATAATTGAACAATAAATGAATCAGATGCTCGTCATTCTGCAAACTTAAAAATACACGATCATCAGGGATTGGGTTTAAATTTTTAAATTCTTTGATACACCACTGTCTATACCTCGCTTCCGCAAAGATCAAAATTTTTGTTGTTCTGAAAAGGCAGCCCTGAATTGAAGAGAGAAAGTTTTTCTAATGGAACGTTAAAAGTAAAAGTTTAAAATTACGGAAAGAAAAGGTATTCAACTTTGGTGTCATAATGGAACTTGTACCTCATTAAATTCCTAAGCACATATCTAACCTCTTCTGACTCTAGAGCGACACTATTAAGAACACTGGCGGGAAATATATTCATTCCTTTGATCTGTTCTTAATTTTTTCTTACCACACTTAATATGTCATAAATACAGTCAAATATGTTTCTATTAACAAAATTCGAAGTATAAATTACGAATTCATAACTGCTGCTGGATAGAAATAAATATTAAAATTTCGCTCCATATTAGGTTAAAATCAGTTTAAAATGAAATTTAAATCTTTTGCAATTTTTTAGGAGCTTTCAAGAAAACATTTAAAAAAATTTTATAAAATAAGTAAATTTTTAAAAAAATTTTTATAATTAAATTAACATTTAATAATATTTTATAATTTTATAATATAAATTATTTCTAGCTTTTTTCTTTTTTTAATCAGTATAAGTTGTGCATATTTTATTTATTTCAGTACATAATTATTCCAGTCTAATACTCGGTTATTGTGTTGATTTATTAGTTAATATACATTGAATTTACTCTATTGAACTTTTATTTAATCATTTTTCTATATAGTTTCAAGGATAAAGCAATTAATTCAATTCAGTAATCCTCATCTCATAATGGACTCGAAGACATTATATGAGCTCAATTCAACAATACGATTAAATTAGATTAATTTAATTATTACATTAAAATGTTTTAACTGGGATGAAGTAGAAAAAGAAAATTGTTCTCTAAATTATAGTTTGGGCCAGTTCTAATTTTATATTTTATGGCGTAGGAAATACTGCAGTCTTGATTCCTTTCTTATTTTGAGCTTTCTTTCATAACCGCGATGGCTCAAGCGTTCAGATAGCGCAGGCTTTGTTAGTTAACTGAGAAAATTGTAGGCTTAAGTGAGCGTATGTGATTATTTCTTCTATGTCTGTTTTATGCTTGTGAATCTAAATTGATCTTATGTGAAGTAATGATTTATTTATTTTAAGTGATTGATCTTTTGTGAAATATGGTATTTATTTATGTCGGAAATATTGGAGATTGTTTGTATTGTCTTCATCTAGCATTCTGGCGGTCAACCACACGCTAAGTGAAAATGAAAATATTGTTTTAAATGATGATTTTTTTTTAAAGTTTGCTGTGTAATAGCTGTTTATAGTATAATCAGTGAAGTTTCTTTCAATTGCGAAGATTATTTCAGTATATAAGACATTAATATTTAGAGATTATTTATTATTGTTTGCAATGTGTGTGAATATTTATCTGTTTGGATTATTTACTATGTAGGGTGTGGATAAAAAAAATCAATGCATTTTAATTTGTTTATAGTTTTATTTTATCCAGTGGAAAGATCAATTGATGATCTCTTTTAAATTTAACAAGCGTTTTAAAATATTGACTTTTCTCCTTTTCTTTTACAAACATTCCTGATCGCTTTGATTCAATGGACGACGCAGTGCATGGCTGAATTGTTTAACTTGTTGCAATCAAAGTCGTAAAGCAGTTTTTTTCATGCAAAGAAAATATTCTTCTGTGCTATTTTATTGGTGTTGCAATTATTTGGTAGGCTTTAGTGAGCACTAATTCTTTAGAATTTTTATTAGTTGCTAATCATATGTTTTATGAACATGGTGCATTATTCTAGTCTTAATTTACATTTACTAGTTTTTGTTTGAATTATTTTGTTCTGCTATTTAGCAAGCTTTTCAAATTTGATTTAAATTATTTTGAAGATTTATTTACCAAATTCATATTTTGATGTCACTTTTTTCAATAATCAGATCTTTTATTTCTGAATCATTAAATGAAAATTTCAAATTTCTTTCCCTGTAATCATATTTTTACTGACAGTTTTCTTTATAATTAAATAATCTGTCCATCAATTATTTTGAGAAAAGTAGCTGATAATTTTTGAAAAGCAGCTATTCATTTTTGCACATTATATGTTACAGCATATGCAAACTTGTGCCTTTCAATTTTCTGACATGATTGTCATTTAATATTAAAAAGTTTTCCATGGTTTGAAAAAAAAAAGTTATAGCATATAATTATATGCAGGCATATTATTGAAATTTGCTTTTATTTAAGAAATTTCTGAGAATATATATATATTTTTTTTTGTTTAAGTAGTTGAATGCATTTACTTTTAGAAATAGGCTTAAAATGGTAGTCAGTGTCTTCTGATTTAAGTAACTATTAAAGATTATTGTCCTGAAATAATTTTAAAAATCTCCTTTGATTTTTTTCATGCTTATGTCCTTTTTTTATCATATCTCATATGTATTTAAAAGAACACCTGCATTTGTAAATTTTTTCCATTCAAATTGTTGAACTAGTTATAGGGCAGCATGCTTTTTAACTATCTTTTTTTTTTATTTGCAGAGTAATGTGATTATGGAAAAAAAATATTGAAACATGGTTAAAATAATTGCCTAATCTTAAATTTGTGTTTGGAATATACAGTATAAATTTATAGTAACCATATTCTTTTTTTTTGCCTGAAATACCATATTTTACCTTTAGAGCCCTTTTGAAAATTTCTTTTATTTAGCTTATTGTACTAGTTGAAATTATTTAAACATGGGAAAATTAATTTCCCATGCTTTTAGGAAGTTTTTTTCTGTCCATTTGAAAAATATATAAAATTCATTTTGATATCTGAATTGATAGTGCTGAAAGAATATATCCACAAAAATTTTTTTTCTTAAGTCAAAATAGGATAAATAGCTATCTAGATTAAAAATAATGGCTTTCATCTTAAGAAATCTTTTAAACATTTGTATTAATATATTGAAACATATATAACATATGAAACATATGTGTAATATCAAATTAAATATGTTTTGAATTAATGAATGAAAAATATTTACAAATTATTTTTTAGCCATGTACTTTTTAAAAACTAATCATCTAATATGTAAAACTGCTGAAATTCAAGCATATGTTTTGCAATTGGGTTTTACGATAAAAAATGTAATTAAAATTCTGGATAATGCTTTATATTTTATTTTTATTAAATTTATTTAAAGTTGACTTTTTGCACAAGTTAAATAAAAAATAATGGTAAAGTTAAATAATAAACTTTAAAATTGCAATGTTTCTTAATTTTTTAGAAGTCTGCAATTAGTTTTTTTATATCATGTTCTACTATAGAATAAATAGTCTTGCTGGAAGTTTGGACAGTGGAGTTATTTTTACATTTTTAATTAATAACTAGCCTCTCTTTTTGTTATATATTAAAATTTGTTGATTGTACTAAATTATCCCTTAATTTGAGGTGACAGAAAGTTAGTGTTGCAATAATATATGTTTTTATTGGATGGAGGTGAGAGGGCTAATTGCAAATGGTTAAATACTTAGTACTAAAGATTGTCTTTAAGGTATCAGATAATCCTTGAAATTCATATTATTGCAAGCCTATATTGTTCATGAACTTAGGAAGAAGCTTCTTCAAATAACGATAATCTTAAGTTCATTATCAGAGTTGTTAGTTATGGATGTATTTCAATGCTATTAGTTAATTTTATTTACTGAATTGAATAAGTATTTATTATCCACATTTTCCTCCAGATTAAAAATGGAAATTATTCATTTAAGATGAAATTTCTTTAATTAAATAATTCATATTGTAAATTTATTTAAAAAGTAATTTTCTACATTTGATGGTTACAGTTGTAAAATGTGAAATGAAGTATTTTAAAGTAACCAATTTCAGCTTCAGTTGAATTAGAATTTTTTTTGTTGGTTAACTTTCTTTTTTCTATCTTTGAGGTTATCTTTGAAATATATTTTAATTAATATTTATAAAAATTGTTCTGCAAGATTCTAGAGTTTATTTCCTGACTTCCTTATTTTGAAATCTTCTCTTCCTCTTGTTTGTATTTGAAATGTAAAGAATTTTATTAATGGGAAATTCTGAAATTGTTTTCTGTAATATATTTGTAGTTTGAATTCTTGTTTGCGTTTGAAAGAAACTTAATAGGTAGTTATTATGCACTTTAAAATGAATCATATATGTTTTTAAAGTTATGCTTAAATGAATAGTTTATTGACTGTCAGAAACATAATATTTCTAATATTTTTTCCCCCTTGAATTAATACAGTTTTCTTTTTCATAAGCTATTCTGGCTCTTGTACCATAAAAATTAAAACTCCTAATTCCTATTCATAAAACATTTTGAATTTCAAAGTTAATTTTTAATGAAATTTATATAGATATTTTGCTAATGTTTCATGTTTTATAATTTATGAAGAGTTTGCACTTAATTTATTTGTAATTAGTAAGTATGCATTGAATGCACATATTTTTCTGCAGCTTACATATTTCATTACATTAGAAACATTTGACTTATTTCAATGTGATTTACTTTAAAATATGCACATTTGTGCTTGTTTTTAAGTTCTCCTTTGTGTGTTTGTTAAAATAATTTGGGGAAAAAATTATTTAATTGTTTTGGTCAAAATGCTAAGATGTAAGTTAATAATTATTTCATTCTTTTTGGCTAATTTTTTATATTTATTTTATATTTAATTTAGAAATAACTTTGAAATAAAGAGTGCTGAGTTGTGTATTTGCTTGTTTCATATTCAGTTGTATTCTCGTTTTACCTGAATCTGTCATGAATTGTAGGTTTCAAACGGTTTTCTGCTAATTAAAATAAAAATAAAAAGAGATGGTTTTTGATCTTCGAAGAAAATTGTTTTGTTATTCTGTAACATTTTAAGAACCTTTTGCATTTAAAGTTACAGAATTTTTTTTTTTTTTTAAAGTGTGCTACGTTTCTAAAGTGCATGAATTTCTTTTGAATAAATCAGTTAACAAACAAATTCACAATGCATTGTGTTTAAAGTAGATGCTATTGTGTTTCTCTTGCATATTAATTTTCTTGTCATTTAATATAGGGATGTTTGCAAAATAAACTTCGACTAAAATTTTAAAATATTCCCATGATACATTATTTCATTTTTTACTGGACCTTATTCATAGGAATATTCATAATATAATCAATCCAAATTGTGTACTCATGATATTTAAATACTTTTATAAAAATTGATTTCAGATCAAATTTTTTTTTCTTTTTCAGTTATTTTGTAAATACCCCTATTTTGTATATAGTACTGTACATGATGAGTTCCGCCACAGCACAACGAGCAGGTAGAGCACCGAAAGATAAAAACAAAACGCAGCCATCCCACTCAACTACAAAAACTCCCTCTGAAACATCAAAAGCAACTGATGGAATAGTTTCAAAAATACAGGTTAGTAGCAATTTTGTTTACTTATATTTTAAATTCAATTTTATTATTAAAAACAAAATCATGTTTACAAAAAAATCAAGAATTCATTTTTTTGGCTTTTATATCCATATTTCTGTCTTATCCAGTTTTCTGTTATCTGTCTTATCCAGTTGTAATCTCATCCTCCACTTTTCTTTGTTTTTGAACATATGTTTATATAGAAATACATTATCTCTGAAAAATTTTGGTTTTATTTTTTAAATGTTTTTCCTTCATTTAATCAGTTTTCTTTTGTTTAAATGATGGTGCATTACTGACACTTGTCAGATGTCAATTTCTGTTGCAAATCTGGATATTTTAAATTTTCTCAACTTTCTGGTTGCACTGAAGAATAATAATGAATGTTTGGGCTGCAACAATTTTATATTAGTGCTTATTTAATCTTATTCTATTTGTTTTTACTCCTCTGTATTTCGTGAACTTTTTAATTTCATTCTGTACACCGTTCAGATGAGTTCCTTCTTTTTAATAATTTGCTGGAGCTTTTAATCCTGCAGCATTTAAAATTCTGTTGAGGAAATGTAAGAATCTCATTGTCTAATGTCTGCAATCTTTATTTCATCAATTAAATTGATGGTGCCTTTCAAATTTAAAACAACTTTGCTGTAACTTGTATTTTTTTTTTTTTCTATGTTGTATATTTTAAAAGGTGGGTTATATTTTGTATACAGTAAAATAACTATCTGATAATATCAAAGGGTAATTTTGAAAATATAACTTTAAATTTGAAGTTTAGGCTAATGAGACAAGGGGGGGGGATAATATATTTACTGCTAAGACTCATGCTTTCTGTAAAATTAGATAGAAGGTGAAAGTCACTGCCATATGCAAAATATTATCAAGGCAGTTTTGATGTTGAAATAACAATCTAGAACCATTACCATCTGTAAGAAAGAGGATTAAGATGAAGAAATTGGCAAGAAACAGTTTCATTAAATCTAGTAAGCAGTTTTTTTCATTTTCAGCTAATATTAATCTGCATTAGGTTACAATTAACTGATAATAATTAATAGCATTGGCTGTAACATATAGACAATGAGATTGTAAAACTCTTGTAAGGACTTTGTTAGCTGGCACTTTTGGAATTTAGAGCCTGCACATTAAAAAAATGCATATATATATATATATATATAAACATATAATATTTTATTGTAATTTTAGAATGTTGTATAATTTTTTAAGTATAAAATTATATGTATATATTTAAATTAATTTTTTAAAATGTCACATTTTTTTTATCATTTAAATGTTATTGATAGATAAAAGAGCATGAGCAATAATGAAATTTCTGCATATAGTATGTTTTGCACATAGGATGAACATAAGTGAAATGCCAGTTAGAATTAGCATAGGCATAAGTGAAATGCCAGTTAGAATTAATTAATCATATTGTGTTTTAGAGTATCTGTGTTAAAATTTCTAATTCTGACTAAAAAAAAGACCAGTTCTTAAAAAAAAAAAAAATGGTATTATTCTCAGTAAGAAATAAACTTTTTACTGATAAATTAAAATTTTTTTTGAAAAACTCAAATCTGTTTAATTTTAAGTTTATACTGACATTCTTAAGGTTTTAGGTTTTGAATAATAAGCACATTTTTTTTTTTAATTCATATATCTTTTTGTTGCAACTTTTATTAGATTTTGAATGTTTAGATAAAATACTATATGCAATTCATATCTGCTCGATTGAAGTTTTCTGACATTCTAAAATTATTAATTGGTGCTATATAATAATCAAATTTTTTTAATTCATAATTTTTTTTGTCCGTGCAACTTTTATTATTAGATTTGGAAATGTTTAAATAAAATATTATATGCAGATATCTTAAATTTGAATAATATGGTGGCATATTTCTGTTATTTGTTATATTTTTATCATGTGCCCAGTAAGATCACCTCCTTCATATATTTAGTACAAAAATTGACATATTGTTTAGGATAATAGAAATCTGTAGAAATTCAGGTAGAATCTGGACCCATTGTAATAAATTCTGTTTAGTATTTAGTGTATATTATTTATACACTAAAGGCTCTTTATAGTCCCCTCCCCTTCTAGGAAAGTTTTATTTCTGGCTATACATGGCTATGGAACATTATAGAATATTTAAATTTTTTGAAGCTGCTTTTAAGTATTAATAAGCTATTGTTATGTAAATTTTTTGAAAAATTGCATTTCCAAAATTGTATTTTTAATATTAGTGTTTAAGTAATTTACTAATTTTTTTTCTCACTCTTTAGCCAACGGCTGAACAGTTGAGAATAGCACAGATCATCAATGATGCCAACAAAGGGGATTACCCAGATCTTAAAGATAAAGTTGAAAGGGTAAGTTAAGTTTGAATTTCATTTTCTTTCATTCAAAAGGGTTATGACATGCAGTATTAATTATCTGTACTAAATTCTGATTTACAAGAAGCAAGATTTAAATTTTAATTTTTATGTTAAATTTTATATTATTAAATATTGTTAAATATTTCCCTGAATGTTGTGTTGTGTTGTGTTATATCGCCCTTTCTTATAAGAGTGATTGAATTTTTTTTATTATTATTAACATTAAAAGAAAAATTACTTTAAAATTATTTTTTACCCCTGCTTTTGTGTTTTATTTGTGCATCTAAAAAAATTTAATTAAAAATTTTTTTTCTAGATAATTGAAATTACTGGAAAGACCTCTGATGCAGCTCTTGTAGCACTTCATGATTGTGACAATGATTCAAACAGAGCAGCCATAATGCTTTTGGAGGGAAATCAAGATGAGGTTTGTACTTCTAATCAATTTAAATACTTCCAATATCTCAGTCTTTCATAATTTAAATTTATTATTTAATGAAATTAAGTGATTTAAATTGTATTTTAAACATTGTAATAACAGTGATTGTTATGATAATAACAGTGATTGTTATGATATAGTTAACATCAATTATTATTCTGTTTTGTACAGGTATTTACTTTATTATTATACTTCAAATATGGCAGTTTCATGTACATGAAGTTTGGATAAACAAAACAAATTTTGGCATTTATTAGTAAAGTTTTGACCTGTAGATCATTAGATATTCAATTTATGGCCTGTAAGTTTAATCATTTTTAAAATTATTTCTTTAGGGAAAGTGGGAGACTTCAGGTAAAAAGAAGAAGAACCGTCAAGCACAACAGAAGGCACCTGAAGTTAATGGTCATGAACCTGCTCCAGTTGAGAAAGAAGAAAAAGAGCCAGTTGAAAATACCAATAAAAAACGAGAACCTAAACAGAGAGAAGGAGGATATCGATATCGTGGTCCACCTCGTATGAACAGAGGAAACCAAGGAGGGCGAAATTGTAAGTACCGTACACTTCCAAATATCCGGCCTAATTAATGTGGCAGAAAGATTAGCTTTGATAATAACAAAGCTGGATGCTCCGGAGTTTTATGAATTCATTTCTTTGCCCACCAGTATTAGAAGACAAAGCTTTTATATAAAACTCTCTATTATATTATGTATTTTTTTTTCACTTATTGAGAACAAAGCCCTAAATTTATTTCAATGTGAATACAGCACAGCCTGATGAATCATAAAAGCAGTTGCTGGTAATGCATTGATTTAAAATAGAAGGCTCTGTACTGGTAGTTTTATACATGTTTATATACTGCACTGTTTGTTTCAAAAATTTTTTGACAGAAAGTAAGTTAAAGTATAAACTGTTCTTATTTTAATATAAATTCTGCCCAGCTTAAATGCAGGAAACAAAAAAAAAAAAATAATAATAATAACATAAATCGTTGGCCTAATTCTTAAGAAAATTGATTCAAACTGATTTTATTTTTCAAAACTTGCAGTTTTTAGATTTTGAAAAAGTTTTCAATAGATGACTTAACAGACATTTTTCCTTCCTCATTTAATTGCAGTAAAAGAAAACTAGGCCAGATAGTATGGAAGCCAGATAGTTGCAAACTGTGTTTTCAAGATTATACTGTATTTTATTTTAAAGGAATTTCTGTGACTTATGAATATTGATATAACTTTTCGATAAAAAGTGAGCATTTCTTTGTTTTCTGTAGGGCGGAATAAAGAAAACGAGAAAAATGAGAGAAACATGCAAGATGGTCAGGGTCGTAGAGAGCGAAATACTGAAGGACGATCTCGGGGGCCAAGGAAGAACTTTTCTTCTGGTAAGTATCATACAGTTATTGTCAGTGCATATTATTTTAATGATCAAAAGTATGCTTTTATTAAGCTTTCATTTTAAGAAAGAGTAGAATTTTCCTATTTAAAATTTAGAAGTATTTCGCAAGTTTACATGAAACAGTTATTACAGTTATTCGCATGAAATTATAAAAAAATATTATTTCATTTTTTGTTTTTGTTTCACTAAATTATGAAATTGCTCCTTCCTGTTCTCTATTTTAATATTTCTTCTTGACATTAACTTATTATGGTTTAAAACATCTTGCTACTTTCCTACAATCTGAAAATATTTGTTTGCAAAATTTGAAATTTTAATTAGTATCTTCCGAGTAGTTTATTTCAAGGAAATGTTTTATATTTTTGAGGCTTTTAAATATACTTAAACTGTTTTCAGCTGGGCAACCTGATATTTAAAAAAAAGTGAAAAATATATTTTAAAGTGTTGTAAAATATAAACTGTTTTAAAACTTAGTTTTTTTTTTTTTTTTTAATTTTTTTTTTTTAATTTTTATAATCTACCTGCCTCTCAGATCTTTTTTTTAATTATGTTTACTCGTCTCTAAAGCATGCCGGGTTAAATGTTTACTTCTATTTATTGAGCATAAGATTTTCAAGGCTTGATCGACATTTGTTTGATTATTGTGATGTTTAGTATAAATTACAAATAAGATATTTATTTGTAAGATGTCTTGAGCTGCGTATTTTCATTAAATTTGATGCATATAGGCAAAAAGCAATTTCTTTTTGGACATTACCATTATTTTAAATTCATTCATTAACATCTTTATGCTGTGACATTTATTTTAGGTAGGGGAAGAGGTAGAGGAGGCCGAAGTAGAACGTTCCAGAATCGGGGTCTTCAGAACAATGATGGATTCCCAGAATCCATTGATACGTGGCAAAACAGCACTGCTGAGAAAGTAAATATGTCAAATACAGCAGATGCTACCATGACTGTTGGTAAGTTCATTTCTCAGTATAGTAATATGTTGTGTAATGCTTTTTTACAACGAAAAGTTAGGTTTGTGAGGCTTAATTGTATATTTCTTTCTTTTTTTTTAATCTTTTAATTTTTAACTGCTCCTGTAATGGAGATCTATATGCTGTATCATTAAGCCATTAGGTTGTAGATTTAATAATTTAGGTATATATTCACTTTACAGATAGCATTACTCTTTCTTCCTTTTTATAAACAATTATTGAATTCAGCATTATTGATGGATGGGGTTTTGTTGCTATTATAGAAATATAAGAACAGATTAAATTCCACTTGCAATTGAAAATTGCTGATTGTCTTTGATGAAAATTATCTTTTGTTTTTCTCCTATATAGTCTGTCTTAAAAGGAATTGTATCTTAATGAGTATTAATCTGAAAATTAAATACCATTTCATTTAGAAATTTTAGGAGTGCAGTATGTAGATCCTTTTTGTGTTGAAAAGAGTGTTCAGAATTCATTCTTTCTTCTTATACTTAAAGTTTAAAGATCTTGTTGCTTTATATGTAATCCAGCCTGAACAGTTAATGTGAAGAGAAATGATAAATAAATAGAGAAGAAAAAATTTATCTTTCTTTCAGCAATATGAGTTCAAAAGGAGAAACAATTTCTGATTTATAAGTGATGAAAATTCCTTTTCAAAATTATATTCTAATCATATATTTCAAAAATGTCTAGTAGGCAAGAAGTTGATCAAATCAGAAATAAAATTTTAAATTTCTGTGAGATGAATAGTCAATTACCAGAAAATACATGAATAGTTTTTAAAAAATTACAACTATTAATAAGCATATATAAAATAGCAGCTTCAAGTCTTAAAACAGCATTTTTAGATTTGTTCTCCAATTCTAGTGTTTTAGATGCATTCTCTTTGGGGCAAGATAAAGAAAAAAAAAGAAAGAAAAAAAACTTTATTTTGCAAATGTATATTTGTAAATTATAAAATTTTATTTTTTAATAATGTATAATATTTAAAATTACAGGTAATTGGTCAGATGTTGCTGTTACTGAGGAATGGAGTGAAGAAGACTGGACTGAAAATGTAAGCTTTTTTATTTCAAAATATGTAGCATGCATAGATTTTTATTATGTAAATTTGGTTATTTGATTTTATAAATAAATTTTTAAAACTTATAAAAATGTTACTATTATTTCTCTCTATAGTTGACAGAAACCAAAGTTTTCACACCTAGTGCTGGAACACAACAGTCGGCTGTTGCTGGTCTTGACATGCCTGCAGCTTCTGCACTTGGGCAGAAGTGAGTGACATTTTTATAAATTTTTTCCATAAATATTTATATAGATTCTCAATGTTTTGTATAGTACTTTCATCTTGACATTTTTATTTCTAGTGGTACTGGATAGTATCACAAATTACTTCAGTTTTAAGGCCAAAGGGAAGCAGAGATGAATAGATTTTGTTTGAAAAGTATGGTTATTGGGATAAAACTAAATTAATACGTGATATTTTCAAAAAGATAAAAGCTGTAATTGGAAAGTTTCTCAATGTTATATAAAACTTTTACATTAAATAATCTATGTTTTTTAAATTGTCTTTTTTACTGGGAATAAAATACTTAAATATTTTAAATTTTGTTGATATTTTTGTCTTTTCACAGCATTGATTTGACCAGCTTTTTACAAAAGTCATCAGCTAATTCTGAGAATACATCCAACTCTCTGTCCGGGAATAGTGTGACACAACCTGGACAGTCTTCTCTGATGTCTCAGCAGATACCTCAGATGCAACAAAATGTAGCTCCTCAGTCACAGTCCAACTTTGACTTCACACAGTTTGCTAAACAAGCAGCAGATCAAATTAAAGCGGCAGTTGGTGTAAGTTCCCCCCCCCCCCCCTATCTTGTATTTTATTCTTACATGATAAGCTGCCAGTTTTTGCCTCCTGAAATGGTAGTAAATATAATTATATACCTCTTTTAATAGGTTGTTACTCAGCCCACACCTTCAGCGCCCTCAGTGAATGCAAATTCTTTTCAGTCAAACAATGCATCCTACCAGTCTAGCTACAACATGAATAGTAACAGTAGCAATCAACACCATGTCCAAATTCCCCATGAGTTACAGCAAGTTATTGTATCCCAGTCCAGCTATACATCAGGATCACAATCTTCTGTACATATGTCAAGAGAATTGCATTCTCCTGTGGTATCCCAGCAGTCTTCGAATGCCACTACAGTTAAAACTACTACTACATCTCAACAGCATCAAGCTCCACTGCCACAAAGGGTGAAGCAGCCTCCTAAAGCAAGGCTGCCACCCCCATCAAAGGTAAATATTTTATATTGTGCCCTTTGCAAAATATAAATATATAATTTATTAGTAATTTTTAGATGGAATTTTATGTAATACTAGACCATAGCTATTTTTGGATGTTAGGCATGGAATTAGTTTTATTTCCCTTTATCATTAAATCATAGAGGGAGGAATTAAAATAATGAAAGTGGGGGATTTTTTATAACTTTGAAATGGAGAATATCCTCAATTTGGAATGTCATTTTGTAAAAGTTCTTCTCCAAATATTTGTAATAATTTGTTTCCTAGGACAAAGAAAAGAAATGACATTACAATATAAAATGCAATCAGTATCGTAAGAAATAGCACTGATTCTTTTTGTAAAAATGAAAGACACTCTAGAGATGAAAACTATTTCAGAATATTGTTTGACAATGGATTCTAAAACCCTTCGCACTTTTGTACATGTGTTTGGATGGGTTTAATTCTTCAAAATAGAGGCGAGAGGAAAGATGAAAGTGGGAGATGTTTATATTTAACAATAAAATAAAATCGGATTATTCTTGGACTGAATTAAAATAAAAATGTCAGAAGCAACTCGATACACACATACAAATGAGAAAAAAAATGAACAAAAAAGTATTTAATAGGGCAAAGATCAAGGTCAAAGAATACGAAGAATTTCCAGAAATGTGCTCATCCTTCCGTGCCTCTCCCCTTAATGAGATAGAATTGTCAAAAAGTGGTTGTCTTAGAATACTGAAATAAAACAGTACATAAATATCAGGAAAATCTACAGGAAAATAGTTGAATTTATTCCCAACAAACATAAATGTGCAACATCTCATTAGATCGTATGGACAGTCTAGATTGTTAATATTAATTAGAATAGACTATTAATTTATTTTAAGAGGCACAATTAAATAGGATTTTTTATTGTGTGTGTTCTGTTATGTCGAAATTGTTTACATATTCTGTTTTCTATAAAGAAATTATTCAGTTATGTGCTTTTATTGGTATCGCTTTCATTATGATATGCAGAAATAAATCATGATAATTTTTTCAAATTCTGTGGGGGGGATTTAAATGGTATTAGATTTTTTTTCCTTTTAATATTCTTTGAATATTTTTTTTATTTTAATACCTAAATGATAACAACCTTTAAAATTGTAAAACTATTCAAACTAAGGGGATTTGAATTTTCTTTGTAATATTCACAGATTCCTGAATCAGCTGTTGTGATGCCAGATGATGCTGTAACTTCACTGGATGTGCAATTTGGAGCTTTGCAGTTTGGAACTGATTCTTCACCTTTTGACTTCACAGCTGGTGGAGAAAACAATAACAGTTACCAAGATATTGGTCAAAAGTAAGTTTCTTTCTGTTTAAATTAAATAAGATTTCTGTTAGTTTTTAAATGGTATTTTAATATACTAACCTATATGGAGTTCATATATTATTGAATATGGTTACGTATGGTTCCATAACAAGTGTTTTTACACATTTGTGAATTTTTTCAAATTACTACTGTATTCATCATCTATTTCTGAGATTGGATCTGTTTTGTGAAATATGAAAGTTCTCTAGGCATGTAAGGACAGAACACGAGTTAGTTATGTGCATATAACAGTTAAAAATATTTTGACCTTAAGTAGATAAAACTTTTTAAAAAAGTGATGTGGGGAATAAAATCTAAAATTTAAAAATTTTGATCTTGTGTTATTTAGTATTCTGTTCAATACAGAAAATCTTGTTTTGGCTTTAATTTTGAATATATACTGTTGGTCTAAAAGATAATCTTTGTGTATTTTTTTAATAAAATATTTAAGTAGTGTTTTCCTTTTTTTTTTTTTTTTTGTCATTTTAACATAGATTTAATTTTTTAATTTATTTGAAATTTCGAATTAAGTAAATTGTGCTTAATTATACATTTTTTAATTCTCTTTTACAGTTCAAATGGCACCAGTCATGTAAACAGTCAACCTTTACCTTCAAACATTACCTCGCAATCCTATTCTAATCCTTTGCCATCTCCTGTGACTATGAATAAAGATTCTACTTACAACATTGGTTCCCACAATACTCCAAGTCAAAATTCTATCTCGAATGATCTTAATCAGTCACAGAAGGTATTTAAATGTTTTATTTGGTTAATTGTTTTTTTTTTTCTTTAATTTTGTTGCTAACAGTTATTGAACATATTTTATAAACCTAATTTTTGTAGGTTGCAAATCAAGATAGTATGCTTTTGTCCCAGAGTGAGCACAAAAATGTAGAAAATGTTTCATCATATATAAATCATCGAACAAATCAATCAAGCAACCTTGATGGTAAGTGTGAATTGCCATTAAAATTAACAGTAAAGCATGTCCATGCAATATGACATAAAGCATTGAAAGGTGTAGAAATATTAATAATAAATTTGTATTGAATGCTTATAGCAGATTTTTGCTGTTATGTTTCCTAGGAATATATTCATTATTATTTTGATAACTCTTGTGATGAGATCTGACTTGTTTTGAGAAATATTTCCCGATAGCAATATTAAGTGTTAACATGTGGGCCAATAAAAATTAATTACACTTAATATTGCTTCATGCCTGCGAAGATTCAAATGCCTCATTGATTTTAATGTTTTTTAAAGTATTAAACAAATCTTTACAAATTATTAGCATATTTATTTAAATTTGAAATGAGAGAAAGAAGAGGGGGGCATCAACGGAATTTGAAAACTAGGTATGTGGCTTCATAACCTTCGTATATCATTCATGGTTGATGATATTTTAACAGATTATTGTGATTTTACAAAAGAAGGGGGGGGGTGTACCTAAAGATAGATTATCCAGATTGGCAATTATTTAATTGTTTGAATAGAAAATGCAAAAAGAATTTTCATTATTGTTAATGAATGTGGTTAGCTGTGCATTGCTTGTTGGCAGCATTTTATCTAGATGCAATTAATTAGCGTTTTATAGTGTAGTGAACTTCTTTTTATTTAATGCGTATTATTTATTTAAAGATTTGCCAACAAGAGGGGGGGGGACTATCTAAAATGATCAGAGAGGGTATAGGTTTAAATGGCTAAATTTCCTATATCAAAAGCTTAATAATAAATCTCTTATGTTAAAATCAGCAAAATTATTTCAAGATTCTTTGAGGACAATATTAAGAAGGTTTACTAACCAGAGGAGGGGGGGGGAGTAAGATTTAAAGCATGGATGTTACAATTTTGTATAGATCTTCATTTGTGGCAGGGGAAATTTTGGTGAATTCCCCTGTCATCTATTACTTGCTTAGAATATGAGTTGTTTAAATCTGAGGATAGTGGCCAAACAACCCTATTCTTGTTATAACAAGATTCTTATGAATTGCGATTACAAGACAAGACCATAAAGCTATTTTAGTAGAATTTAACTACTTTTTTATGTAGCTTGCAGTTCAGCTAGAATTCCTGGAAATACCCAGAAATTGAATTAATAGATTTTTATCAAAATATATAGATGTTGAAGTTTTGTTAGAAATTATGTAAAAATTATCCACTCTATATATGTGGAAAACATAATCAAGTGGGGACCACATTACTTGTTTTTCAATGCGCAACGGAGGTTTTAGAGTTTATAATTTAACTGAGTAAGTTAAAATGTGAATTGAAAATAATTTAATGGCAGCTCTTTCTAGGTTATTTTTTTAAATGTAAATGAAGAATTAGTTGATTCATATCTGTTAATTAATGTATTATATCCGTTATTTTAATTTGGTGAAATCAAAAGTAATAAAGATTTATGATTCATAACAAGTTAAAATGAATTTTCTTATATAATGTTGTTGTATTTGTTCCTTTTCTATTTTCAGAATGTTAATTTTTCTTATAATTTCTTAAAAAGTGATTGATTAATGCTTAAATTATAATGTCTAAATATATAAAGGATTTACAATATTGATAGAATAAAAGGCATCATTTACAATATTTAAAATTCAAAATAGTAGGATGGAATTTAAAGACTAAATTATATTAGTTTTGCTAGAAAATAAGTTTTAAAAAATTGTGAATGTGTAAATTTTAATTTGGTTATATTTAGTAATATTCTAATTACCCTGCTTCTCAACTAATTATTATATAATGTTTTTGAAAATATAATAGAGATTTCTTATCTATAAATTTGTTCCAGGGGCCATGATGAGTAGCAAAGCAGATCAGAGTGCATTGAACTCTTTTAGTACTTCCTCGCACGATTCTGCTTCAGCTTATTCATATGGTAATCAGAAGTCCGTTCTGAACTCGTCCAATCTTGTGCCATCTAGTGTCAGCTACACCCATACATCGGCATCCCTTAACAGTGGATCCAGTGATTTGTCTAATAGTCAGACATCTCAACCAAAGTATCAAGCTCAAGTTGCAAATCAAAGCCAGAACACTTCTTCATATGTTTCTTCTGCACCATCATATGGTCTGCAGTCCTCTGCATATTCTGGCTCTGTTACTACAAGTGGAAGCACATATCCATCTCAGACTGGTAACTATTCTAGAATTTGTTTGTCAGAGTTATAAAATAAGAAAAATTATACTATCAGTGTGCTTTTGTTTCCTTAGGATTTGATATAATTGTCAGTTACTTTATATAAACTTTAAAATTATATGGATTATTGATATTTTAATGGGTATTTTTTATGTATATTTCAAAATGCTTGTTCTCTCAGAATATATAATATTCCTGGTTGAAAGTTCTTAATTTTAAAATTTACTTTGTCATTCAAGCTTCAAGATTTTCTAAATGCACTCTGGTTATTGCTAAGTATTTTCTTTTTTATATTATATCATCTTACAGAAATTAAAATAAGAAAAATGATGTAATGACTATTAACTTTCTAAATGAACAAAGCCACTATTTTGAACCAATAGCAAATTAGTATGTTAATTTGAGGAAACAAAAGTTCATATAGTACCATGTAAATTATAAAAGTGGGAGAAAAATGTTTTGCTGAAAGTATTCTCTCAAAATGTAAGAAAAATATGAAATTTAAATGTGCTTAACAGATTAAAACCATGCCATTATATAACTTGCTTACTTTTATCAGCTTGTATAAAACTAATTGCCTTTAGCATTCAGCTTGTTCTGTAAGATTATTATTCAAGAAACATTTCAGTAAATCTTTTATACATTACTTAATGGCTTAACATTTGTAATTTTGATAAACAATGTAACATATTATTTTTGAAGCATTAGATAGTTATATTCATTGTGTTAAGAATCCTCCCTGATTTACTATAATTTCTTGTAACACCTGAGCTAAGAAATTACATGCTTGCTGGATTTTAGAAATTCTATTTAAAAAAAATGCTCAGATAGAAAATATAATTGTTCAGCATTCAAATTTTGTATTCTGTAGAACATGTTTCATTATAATTTTTATACATCTAATTATATTATTAGAAAGATCAACATTGGGCAAAATTTTAAAATTTTCTATCATTGCTAACATTTTGAAGGTAATTGTTGCAACTTAAAATAAATAAGTAAAGGAAAATTTATCAAGTGCATTTTTTAAATAAAAATGTATTGAATATTGGTAAATAGCCGAATTTTGTGGCTTTATCAACAATGAATGTTGAGAATGAAAAACCAGGATAAAATACGGTTGTAAAACACACTTTTAAAAATTGATTAAAATTAATGTAAGAAAAATTATATCTACTAAATTGGTATCATTGGCATAATAATTTAATTTTAAAATGCTGTTAAAATCACTTTTGTGTTGAAATATTTTCCAAGGTTGTGATGGAAAAGTGCTAAAATTTGGTTTGTTTTTTAATTAACATTTAAAAAAATCACTATAAGGTATATATTTGCACCTTCTCTAGATTATATCTTTGCCAATAGCTTGATATAAACTTGATAGCTTTATGTTTATTAATTTGTCCATCATTATTTTATTATTAGACACATATTAATATATATTGATTAGATAAGTTCAGTGTCATGTTTTGTCTGTTCTAACTGGATATTATTATTATCTGAATACAGGTTACAGTTCACATGCTTCTGCTTCATATGGATCGAGTAATACTGGGTATAATAATCAACAAGGTGTTTACAGTGGCTCTGTCACAACCACTGCACAATCGGGATCAATGATTTCTACAACAGTGTCTAACTCCAAGTTGACCAATTCTCTTAGTCATGGTGTAAAAGAGTCATCACTTTTAGAATCCCAACACAGTTCATCTCAGGTTAGAAGCAGTTGTTTTCACTATACAAATTAAGTAAAATTGTATTCATACATCATCTGAAAAACATGTTTCGAATTTGTTTATGTTTCACTGTGAATATTTTTGTTTTTCTCTAAATTTTGATCAACCTTTTTTCCTTCCCAGAGAGAGAGAGAGGAATTAATTGAACTTTTTTTGTTCTCTTTGACTCTTGATTAAATTAGTGGGAGAAATATTGATTATTAGTATTTAAGTACTTGTTGAATGATTGGTCATTATTCTTTTATTATACATGGGGCCTGTCTCTGTTATTAAAAAATTTCTATAAAAAAAATTAAAGCTGTCACAAAACTGAAGTTAGTCTCTTGTAATTCTTAAGGTAAATAAATTTCCCTGCTGGCATCATATTAGCTATAAAATTATTCTCGCTGAATATCCTTTTAACTGCTTTGGATTGTATTAGATGAGATTGTATTTTTTACGATGTTGTAATTATTTCAAATAGAATGCGAAATTATTTCATAAAAAAATGTTTTTATGTTCGTGAAAATTAGTGGGCTTATAAGTAAATTACTATATCTAAGATGTTTTTATTTCCTTTTCCCAAATTTTGTGAAATTTAAATTATTTGAATTATAAGTATATGTAAATAGAGTATCAAAAATGGAGAAGGTAATTTTTTATAACATAACAATTCTATATAACATTGAGAAGGTAATATAGAATTTTGAATCATTCTTCAATATTTATTTGAAAGATATTTTTATTTTATAGTGTCAATTTATAGCAATAGTAAAATGAATGGGGGAAAACTGAAATTAGAATATTTAATATTTCCAGAATGTTTGAAAATTGTTAAATAATTGCTTACATGCAATTAATGAAAATATTTATATTTAAAAAAGAAAGAGTATTTAAAATTTTATTGTTAGTTAATATGTAAAAAATTGTATGAATAATATAGTATTTTTAAGCAATTTTTCTCTATTATTTATTTAAAAAATAGTGTTTAATTTTTCATCAGCATATAATTTGTGCATGCTAATATAGTATATTATTATTTCAGCATACATATGAAGTAACAAGCACTACTAGTAGTTCAAGCGTCTTATCTGCTAGCAGTCTGGCACCTACATCTTCTGTTAATCATTCAGTACAAAATTCTTCTAACATGAACTCTGTATTAGGCCTGGTTTCTACTTCATCTTCAACAACTACAACCTCAGTGCTCAAAAATTCTCTATCAGCGAGTAAGTTTTGTGTGAAAGATGAATTGAAACATTTTTTGTACTAATATGTAACCTTATATTGTTTGTCCTTTTCTTCTTTTTATTCTTGATAACAACTATGCATTAATATCTTAATACATGATTTTATCAATTATTTGTATTAGGAATTCTTTAATTTTATTTGATAAAACTTTAATTGAAATCATTAATTCCATTGCAAGGGGATACTTGTAAAAAAGTTTTTATTATTGTTATTATTTCATTAGTAATTGTAGTAGATGTATCCTTTCTCTCCACAATTTTTGTTCTTTGGAGTCCTTTTGTCTTCTTTTTTCTGTTTTAATTTCGTATATGATGAGATTGTACTGTTTTCTTATAATAATTAACATGTTTTAGCAGGTAAAGCTGTACCAAATATTCCACAGAATATACCTGCAATGTTAGGTCATCAGTACATAATGGGCCAAGCCAGTTTACCATTTTATGTAAGTATGATGAAACTGAATTTTATCATTCTTGAGATTAATTTTCTTTTCTGTAGTATTCCTATGATATTTTTATGATTTTAAGTACACTTTTGTGTAAATTTATTTTATTGTTTAGTGCATCATATATATTTTTTTTTAACTTGGGGTTAATATTTTAATTTGTTAGCATAATTCATTTTTTAAAATGAAATTCAGTGTTTTTTTAAAGTTTATTTCATGTTTGTAATTACCTTATACTGTTGAAATATAATTAAACACAGCTTTATGCTTAGTAATATATTAATTATTACAGGGACTTCAGCAGCCAGTATACAGCTATGAAGATATGCAAATGCTTCAGTCTAAGATGTCTACTTTGGTAAGTTGGATTTAAGAACTGTTTCTGCGTAATTTTTATTTGTAACATTCATTGTTAATTAGGTTTTCAAAATGGAAGCTTTTAATTCACATTGGACTGTAAAAAGAAATGACTGAATAAAATAAAATATGTGCCAAGTTTCGAGCAGTAAAAATAAAATCTTAGCATCTAGGGTAATTTTTGCCTTTTGGCTATAGGAAATTTCATAAACATGGAGATGTTTTGCTGCGAAAACCAAGCAAAAGTGAATGTCACTTGTATTTACTTTATGCAGTTATGCTTTATGTCTTATTTTCTTTTGAAGGGATTACAGTCACCTGTATATAGTTACGAAGACATGCAGATGTTACAGTCGAAGTTGTCTACTTTGGTATGTGAAAAATGTTGCCAACTTTGTCTGTTTCCTTTTATTTTTTGTTATTTGGCTTCCCATCTTCTGCTAACAGCTTAAAACTTTGGCTTTTTACCCTGTTTAGTTCTGTTGCTTCTCAACCTCCATACCTTGGTTTGATTGAATGAAAGCATTTTCATATCACATGCACTTGTAATCATCTTTTTTAATAATAGCATCTCGTTTTAGAACATGTCTTTTGTTTTAATTAACATCATCTGCACCATCATCATATGTCTGTAGAGTGTCTGGAGGTGTGACTGTACAATTGTCACTTTTTCTTTTTTTTTAAATGTAGTTTTTCTGATTGTTTTATGCTACCATTATCCTATTCATATAACTGTAGTTAAGATTTTTAATTTGCATTCGTTTGATTCACTTACAAGCTAGTGTTTTGTTATTCATGTTATTTGTGGTTAAAGGAAATTTTATTCCTTATAAACTGAAAGTATTCTTATTTTTGGAATAATTCTATTTGCGGTATACTGTTCAGCAGTGACAGCCTTTTTTTTATATATATATATATAATCCCATATTAAATATTCTGGAATCTTTCTTACCTTTGTAAGGTATAAAAACTTTCTTTTGGAAATTCAAAAAAAATTCTATAATTAGTTCTGAGCACAAATTTTATCTAAAGCACGCACTTTAAAGCTGGAATGATTTTGGATATTTTTGTTTACATGGTGTTAATAAATATTTCATTGGTAAGTATTTTTATTTTTCCCCCCTTCTGTAACCAGAATATGCACCAGTATTTGATAGGAGAAACAACTGCAAACAAAATAATTTACTAGTCTTCCATCTAATTAGCACTATCTGTTTTCAGAATGAAAACAGTATTTCTAGGTTTTTAATGAAAAGTTCTGTTTTCCTTATTTAGTGTTATATTAAAATGATATATTTTAGATTCAACATGATATTTAATAAAAATTGTTTACATTTTATATATAAAAAAATGTTGGATTTTTGCTGTTTGATTTTTTTTTAAGAATTTCCTATCAGTTTCTTGCTTTTACAACTACTACAAATCATTAGCAAAATTTTATGAGATTGGAGTTTATTCTTCATATAACCTTGTGTAATTAAATATTAGTTAACTAATAATATATAGCTCATAAAATTTGTCATTATTTTTGTGTTTGGTATTCAGAGAATTCTTATGTTCAATTATTTTGGCTGTCAATATTTACACACATTCATAGTATAATATTGCTGTAATTGAAATTTTGATATCTTGTTTGTGCATTGATTGCATTATATTATGTAAAAATGGTTCATCAGTTATAATAATTTAGAAATTTGATTATTTAGTATTCATTACTATGTATTTAATTCACAGTTGATTTAGATTATTATGAATGCATTAATTTTAGGATTTGGTGGAATTTGAATTTCAGTTATATAGAACCTATTTAATTTATACTGATATACATTTTAGAAGAAATTTACAGCTTTGCAAATAACATAGATGGCTTGTAATGTGATAAAGCATTGAAAAAAATTATCAACATCTCTTCAAAATTTAATATTAACTTTTTAAAAACTTTCATTTACAAGCATAATTGAATGAAATGCACATTAGTGTTTTCTAAATTTGAAAATTAGTGTTACCTTTCATTTATTAAATAATAAAATGCATTAAATCCAATAATGTATAAGGGAGAAGATATATTTTAGTATATAATATAAAGCTGACAAAATTATTCATTGTTTTAAAATATGAATCTTTTTTGCAATATATTCAAAATTTGAAGCTTCAAATTATTAAGCAATGCATGAAATAATTAACATATATTTCCTTAATGCTAATAAATACTTAGGTTTAAATTATCATGGTATATTTTTTTATTTGATCATACTGTAATTTTTGGCATTAAAAAGTACCTGAATTATTTGGCTTTAAAGTTGAAATTTTTTTAGATGTTTATTTTATTGAAATGTATTTGTAATTTTTTTTTTCAGTTAATAAACTTTTTTTCATTTTTTTTCTTTTCTTTTAGGGTTATTATGACATGCAATTCCAAGCTCCTACTAGTATGACAGGCCGTGATCCTGGAATGGGTAGTGTGGCATACACAAGTAAGAATGATCAGCCTTTTAAAAAAGCAAAGGGCTAAATTATTTTCCATTTAAAAAGCCAATTCTTTGTAATTTTTTATTCAAAGTCGCTCTAAAATTTGATGGATGGTCTCTTTGAAGCAAAGTGTGTGAAAAAATAATAATAGGCATTTGCAAAATGGACTGAAAGTAGTGCTTATTGTTGCTCTATATTCGTCCACATCCGATCTGGCAAAGGTGTCAAAGTGCTGAGAATTATTCATCAGAAAAAATGTGGTCCCAGGTCTCAAAAATTTCTTCCACGTCTGAATCTTATACACAAAATAAAGCTGCGTATGGTATCAGTCTGACTGATGTTCAAAAGCAAACTATGAAATGCCAATTGAGTCATGTCAATAAAAGATTTGTAATTAAGAAGGGGAAAAAAGTCAGTAATGTGTTTGAGATGAGCTGCAAAGCTCCAATGAGCATTAAAGAAATTCTCTCTGAAATATTTAGTAGCTATATTTACAATTAAGTACAGGCTTTTATCTCACATTTGTTGTATTATAAGTATTTGAATTTGTCCTGGACAGTATACTTCTTAAAGTTTATTTTGGAAAATCATTTGCTATTGATTTTTTACTTTTACAAGTATTTTGAAATGATTATTAAAACTAAATGAACTATAGTTTTAAAGGTTTTTCTATACATGGACTATTTAGTTTGTTCTTTTTTACGTGTTTTTCCTTTGCTCATTGTTTCATGTCACATTTCTGGATTTCCGCTTTTTAAAATTATGGTCAATTACATCCCTGCAAAATGTTTCCTAAAATATTAGTGTTTCATAATCTTTAATTCAATACTTGCTTATTTTAGCTTATTTTATGTTTTACCATATATGCTTCTAGCATAAAATATAATTTCTAGACAATTATACTTTTAGGGTGTAGGGGATTTTTAGATGTGATTTAAAACTAAGAACTTAAAAATGGTACTTTATGAAACTGCATGAGATAGATTTTTTTTTTATCATTGGTTTGAGAAGAGTAAATTTATAAATTATTATAGTTAATGTGGAAATCTTACAAATCAATTTTCTTTTTATTATAATTATTTCATCTCTAAACAGTTTTCATCAAAACTGATATTTCTATTATTTAGAATAAAATAAAATAATGGTGTGCTTTCCTACCTTTTAAACTCTATACTTTTTTTTTTATTGAAGTTAGCCATTTATATATAAATCTAGAGGTTATTGGCTTTTAAATCCAAAACATTCTAAACAAGAAAAGGTACTATTCTCATACTTTTCTCTACATCTCCATGCCTTATATATATATATATTTTTTAAAAAAATTAACAATGTTTAGAAAATTAGCATATTAAATTGTTGTAATAACTTCATTATTTTTAAAAGAATTGAAAATTGATAAAATTAATGTTTTTCATTTCATTTTTAAAATATATCTGTGTTATGTGACTTTTCACATTTCATCCATATAGTTTTAAGTTCAAATGAAACAACACACCATAGGGAAACTTGTTTTAATATTATATGAATTATTTATTTTCAGCGGATGGAAAATACAGTAGAGCTGAAACTGATGCTTCGACAGTAGCCACAACTCTGTCCCAAGGTCAGGCAAATACTCAAGCCCACGGTCAAGCATTTTTAAATCCTGCCCTTCCTCCTGGTTATGGTTATTATTTTGCTGGAGGCATGATGACTGGTGGAATTCATCATTATGCCCCTCCCATTTTCCCTGTAAGTAGAATATTTTATCATGTTTATTTTTGTTCAGAGTTATTCAACATGTTTAACATTTTTGAGAAAATCAAATATATTAATGAGGTGAGGTATATATTTTATAGTTATTTATTATTGATATGGCATTTAACATGTGTACACTTTTAACTCGTTGATGTACTAATTTTATATAAAATGCTGTGTAGTAGCATGTTGAAGTTCAAATCAATAAAAGCTGTTCATTTAATACTATTTGTATAATTCGCAAGTGTTACATTCTTTTCCAATTATTGATTGGCATAAATCCTCCATTATCCAAATGTAGTTATTCTGTAATAAATTTGATTTTAAATTGCTGAAACAGTTAATGCTGAGAAAGTGATTGCATTATAAAATGAGATTTTAAAGAATTAACAATTATTATTTATTGACCAGTGAGGATTAAAACCAATTATTTTAAAATTTCACCCCCCCCCCTCCTTGTTTTCTATTTGAATTTATCTTGAATTCTTCATTGGACCAATATCAAGCTTTCATCAAATCTTATAAGGCGAGGAATGGAAAAACTGATGAAATTGTTCTGATTAGTTAGAAGTGTCAACTGTGAAAAAAGAAGTGAAGATTAGAATTGTTCTCCTTGTTTAAAGAGCAGGAAATATAAGTGTAAATAGAGAAATTTGACAAGAAAGATTATTGTGATATATTTCAGTAAAATAGACTGGCTTACTTTCAATGCATACATTTTTTTTTTCATACATCTAGGTGGGAATTTGTAAATTTTGTCCTTTTATATCAATATTGTTTGTCTACATTCACATTGTTTATGTTAATTAAAATTTTAACATAAGCTTGTCCTTAGTATTTTGCATATAAGCATATATTAATCTTTTTCCAACAAAATATATTTTAGTATTTTCAGCTGAAGATGTTGTCTAATTTTTTTAATTATTTCTTTAAATAAAAACTATCAAAAACTATTTTAATTTAATTAGTTTCAAAGCTATTATTATTATAAGTTTTAAAACTAATGTCTCCCTCTTTTCACCTGTAACGATTCTCAGTAGTGTTTCTCAACCATTGATCCTTACTATCAGTATATAAATCAATATATAGATCTGTTATAAATTCTCATGAATAACATTTATAATAGATTTTTTTTTTAATTTTATGAAGTTAGATTGTGAAGAACTGCTTGTCAGTGCAATGCAGACATGAATGGCTTACTGTATACAAATATGAGGATATTTTTCTAACAGGGAAAATATTTCAAAATTTGGGGGAGTGACTAATTAGAAAAAAAAAAAATGAAGTGGGACTGGACACTTGCTGATCTACTGTCTCAAAGGTTGAGAATCACATATTTGTATTAATTGAAGCGTTATGTGTTTTAATTATTGAACTCTTTCATAAGGTTCCTCCTGCAACAAATACACATGGAGCGACTACAAACACTCAATTTCAAAAAGCCAATGCCTATGGTTCCCATTCATATAATTCAGGTAATTTGTGTAGCTCTTTTTTAGCAGCCTGTATTTATGCTTCAATAGGTGCATAAATTGTAATAAATTGGAGGTGTGAAAATATCCCTTTTTATTTTAAGGATATGAAAGTCTAACTCAGGCCCAAGACTACACAAAAGGTACTTACGGTGCTGCATCCCAAAATCAAGTTAAGGGTGTATCAGGTAATGATAGTCTTAGAACTGTGCTTGAACTTGATACAGAAGTTTTAACATGATTTCTGTTATTAGTATGATACTGGAAAAATCAAAATATTTTGAATATTTGGGAGATTTTTATTATATAAATAAAAGTTGCATTATCTTTTTTGTGTGATAGTATATTTGACTGAGTCAGAAATTCTTAATTTATTTCACTCGAAAACTTCTGTTAGAGTGTGAACTTACAGGATCAGTTTATTTCTCAAGTAATTTTGTTATTATATTATAATTGGAAAACAAATGAACTTTATAAAGTATAGATTCACTGTTTAGATTTTCCTTAAGTCAATTCTTTAAAGAATCGTTTAATTTTTGCTTGTCCTAGCATTGCTTATCAAAAAAATTTTAATTCTATGAACAACATATGCAGTTGTTATGTAAATGGAATTAAGTAGAATGTGAAGATACTTATTTTATGTAATTAAATTATGAATATTTCTTAGAAAAATATAAATTTATCTTGTACCATCTACAAAAGAAAAAGTAATATCAAAGAATAACTTTTTGTAGTCATAAATTATATAATTGTAAATATTTGTAAGAATTCAAATAACAGTGATTTAATATGATCATTTGTAATACAGTACACTCCCGATTATCCGCGGAATTGGGTGGCACGGCCGCCGCGGATAACAAAAATCTCGGATAATCCGAAAAAAGCTAAAAATGGGTATAGCAAAAGAGAAAACAGTCATTCCAACTTTGAAAAATCGTTTTATGTACAATAAAACGTAAAATAAACAGCAGGAAATGTTTAACTAACGCTTAATATATTAGTTTATCACTCAAAACTAACCTAAAATGCATTTTGTTAATGAAAACAGAAAAGTGCTTTGTACTTAAGAGGGGCGTCAAGGATACACAGAAAAATGAATACATATGTACTGTTTTAATACTGTAATGTGTTATGTAATTAGAAAAGCCATAACTGTAAAACTGCATCTTTTTGAAGAAATCAGTCAAAAAAAAAAAAAAAAACTTTGTGCGGCAGTCGCGGATAACCCGCCCGTGGATAATCGGGAGTCTACTGTATTTGTTGTTGTAAAAGCGTTTGTTCAAAGCATGGCATTTTCTCAGTTATGACATTGGCGGTTATATTAAGAAAAATTATTTAAATGCCGTGAGAAAATATCTCATTTTGTGTAGCATGGATAATGTTTCAAAAGAAATATTGAGGTTGGTCAATTAGGAAAAATTATGTGAAATGGTACTTTATTATATTTCAAAAGAAAAGTAAAATTGCCAAGTATTTAAAAAAAAAAAAAAAAGCATATTAAATGTATAACTATAGCTTCAAAGGAGAAGAGATTAATTATGTTCATCTAAAAAATGGTATTTTTTGTAGAATATTTTGTATTTTTTGCTGCTTTAGATGTGCATTTGTAAATATCTGTGACATTTAACTCTTCAGTGTACCATGTAGCCAAATGGCTGCATGTTTTTGTTTCCATTTTTGAGCTGCATGACTATTTCAAAGGGCAATGATTTGTATTTGGAAATCCTTCTTTAAATACTTTTTGATAAAAATTTGTAATAAAGACAATAGCAGTACTAGAATTAGATGGAAACTGGGGGGGGGATATAAAGATGGATGTTTTATGAATAGTTCTACCATCAGAAATAAAAATAATAATTTTTCCCATTGTTATAAATAAATTTTTTCCCATTGTAAAAAATATGTTGGTAAAAAGGACTTATTTTTATTGTGGAATTCTTATAGTCTGATTTGTGTCATTGGATGCTGTTTAATTCATAATTAACCATTTGGCACATTTTAATTTTTCAAAATTTCACATACAAATTTGAAAAATTTTGAATTTTTATAAATTACATGAAGTTGTTCAAAACATTTTTTTAATAATAATAATAAAGTCATGCATTCTAGGATTAATTTTATTCCATTGCATAGAATGTTTTTCAAAAAATCATTGGTTCTATCTCTACATTAAGAAAAATTCTCAAACTGCAGAAAATTATTTAATTGCTTGAAAATCGAAATTAGCTCTTATATATATTTTAAAGATAGCAAATTGCAAATCCTGTTGGCTTGAACTTATTATGAACAAATATTTATTTCCAGGCTCAGGGGCTGTTCCTGATCTATCCGGCTCAGTATACAGCAAGACACATGCTCAGCTGGCAAAAGTATGTATAATAAATTGCAATTTTGAATATTTCATTATTACTAACTTAATTTCAAAATGCAGTTCTTACAAGCCTTCCTTAATTGCTTATAGTATATGTGCTTTGACCTTTTGCACTCAGAAAAATAATTCAATGCATAAGTATTCATCTGATACAAAAATTTGTTTATTTCTCTGGATAAATATATATTATTGCTTTAAGCGGAATTTCTTTGAAAAATTAATCTACATCTTTTTTACCATTCTATATTCGTTTTTAACAATCAAAGTTGAAAAATAAATAAACCAAATATGAATCACCGTCTTGAATGGCAAGTAAGTCACCATTCAAGTGCAAAAGGTTAATATTTTTAATTTTAAAAATATTAACATATGCACAGATCCTTGTTTTTAAATCTTGAATATTTTGTCTAATCTTTTGAGTTAATTCCTGCATAGATTATTATTTGTTAAATTATAATTATTTATTAAATTATATTCATGTCAAAATCTGAGTTGAATTCCCACTCTCAGGAAGGGAGGGGATATTATTTCTGTGCCTAGCTATTATAAATTTAATTAATGTTTTATGGACTTGTTTAACATAAAAATTCAAGAGCATATTTATATTTTTATGACTTTTTTTTGTTTGATAAAAGTATTTATTTATTTATTAGCTTCAAACATGGTAATTAAATTAATCTTTTTAAATTTCAGTACAATGACAAGCCAGGATTCCACACCGGAACCCCTCCCCCTTTTAATTTAGCTGGCAGCCAGGCAGCTGGACCTCTGGGTGCATCCTCTGGTCCTTACGCCACCCAATTCATACCAGTCCTAGCCCACGGTCAACACCACTCTACTCTACTGCATCATCACATGCAACAAGATACCAGCCAGACTGGTGGAACACCGACTGCTGGACAGAGGGTACCACAGGGTCTGGGTCAACCGAAGAACAGCAGTAAACAAAATTACGCCTACTGGACCAGTAATTGAAGTTGGACTTGATGCTATACAGAGGACTACTCTGATACACGTTAGAAATTCAAGTGGTTTTTTGATGTAGGCGGCACTTTTGAACGTATGTGTATCTCATAAAGGTTTTTTTAGACTCCATCTGATGGCGGAACTCGTCGAGCTCTTTCCTTTTTCATCATTGCTTACTCTCTTTATTTCGTTTTATTTTTTGGCATTTCCTGTAAAGTAGCAGAAAAGATATTGCCTATGTATTTTCTCTTAACTTTGCTGTTACATCACACAGTCCTTATCAGTATCTTCTATGGGAAGAAAAATTGTTTTTAGATTTTTTTCTGTATTTAGTTTATGGAGGATTTTTCGCCCAAAGTTTTAAATGAAATGTTGGGCTGCGAAAAGACTACAGAATTTTAGATTTTTCTACATTTGCCTTATTTATTTAAAATAACAAAAATCTTCTGGATCTTGTATATGTATTGTAATAACTTAAAAGAAAACTTGTTCCAAGAGTATGATATAGGTCTCGTGTGGCAGATGCTTCACTGTTAGGTTTGGTGTGTTTTATGGTCACTGGTTATTGCTATGTATGTAATAAAGCACATATTTCTTTTCTGTCAATTTTTAACCCCCATTTTTTTTTTCCACGTATCCACATATATATAACAGAACTTAGATATTTTTGTGTGGCCGTTGTGCATAGAATCTGTAAATTGTGTTGTTCCAAGTATGAAACTAAATATAAAGATTTGAAAATGTGTTACACTTTTTAAAAACTTTAAAGAAACCAGCTAGATCATTTTGTGGTGTGCAAATCTCTTGATATTTAAAATGCCTGATCTATTGGTCTCTATTTACGTCCTCTCCTGACGAGTTTTATTTTAAATAAATAACTATTATAAAAATGTTGTCTTGTATAGCGGTGAAAACTCATATGCAGGCTACTTCTTTCAAATTGTTGTGTTCTTAAAACCATTCTCGTGTATCAGTTAGTTGTAAATGAAATTTCTGGCATGTATGTTATTATAAAACCAATAGTGTTTCACTGGTCGTGTACAGAAAAAAGAAATAAATTTTTTATGCATAGCATGTTTTTCAAAATTAATTAATGCTAGACAGTTTTTTTTTAAGAAAGAAAAATTAATCATTCTAATTTCTTTAATCATGTAAGGTTCTTCTTCCAATATTCTTGGAATCTTGTATGGAAAAAAAGCACCAGATACTGTTTTACAAGTATCTTAACTACACATTTATCTCATGTTGTTCTGTGATTTTTCAGTGGTTACTGTGTATATATTCTGAAGATGGTATTTGCAAAACCCAATTTATATATATGGGAGAAATGCCTTTGTATTAGTATGATTGTAATTTCAGTACTTCCATACTGATTTGTGATAAATCAGTATAGAGGAAAAACAATTAAACTTGATATCTTGAAAAATTGTCCTACCAATTCTTACACTGGTGAGTTCTATAATTGAAATAATTCATTTTACTTATATAATTTTTTATGGATAACTTCATAGCAATTCCATTGCTGTCAGGTTTAGTCATTTTTATGCTGTAAGATGACAAAGCCTTATTTTCACTTGATCACTGCATTTAAAATTTTGTTAAGAACCATTAAAATAACTTGGCTAGGCCATAACACCAACAGTGTAAATTCACTCATATTATCGTAAATGCATTTGCATTCATTCTTGTACAAAAGAAGTGCAATATAAAAATAAAACTTTTCTTTTTTGTCATGGCCATTACAGTTAAGTGGAAATATGTCCCATGTTCTGCAACCTTTTTAATGTTGCCAATCATCAATTTCTCATAGTTTTCTCTATTCACTTCTGCAGGATCAGAGAGAATCGTGGCAATTTTTCTTATGGCTGCTTATGTTTCTGTGTGTAATACTTACTGCATCTAGGTGATTTTAATTTTAACTTTTAAGATTTTATTTGCGATCTGTGTTGTTCTCAAATGCATGTAATAAAAGCTGCGATTTTGAGTTTCAGAATTTTGTTCTTTATAATGCACATGCATTATCTTGTAAAAGGAGGAATTGAAATTCCCTTGAAATAGAGAGAAAGGATACAAATACATTTTTTGGGAAATGGAAAACTATGCTTAATAGAAATCTAAAATATATTTCTTAAGTGAAACTTTGCTTAAAATTTTAGTAATAAGGCTTCTGATCTAGATCTCAGTTCAGTTAAAAACAAAATTCTTAATGCTGCTTTTATGTTTTATTTTCAGTTTAATTTTAATATTGTTACTAATTTTGATAACTATTAAATCATATCTTTTAAGGGGCTAATCATATCTTAGAGAGATAAGTAACTTTTATTAATAAGATTTTAAAAGGTAAATGAATTTATTAATAAACATAAAGAAATGATAGTTTCGTGAAAGCTTTATATCAATGAAGTTCATCATTCCAATATGGGGTTATGACTGATAATAGTATTTTGGAAATTCTTTTTATAGCTAAGAAGGCTCATTTTAAATATGTGCATATTAAATATTTATAGCTATGAGTCATTTCCATTAAATACTGAACACTTTCAGTCAAATGGGATAGATGTGGATATGATTCTTCCAGGAACATATTGCATATGAATAAGATAAGCTGAAAAATTTAAATTACATTACAGAATGAAATTAGACAAAAATCCATTTCCTAGATTCACTTGATAACATATTTCTATTCTGTTTCGTCAATTCTGCAAAATATAGTCTGGGTTAGTGACAAGTTTTGTAGAAAATAATAAGCACCAACCACTATTTATATGTACATTATGAAATGCTGTTAAGATTTATCCATAATGGAAAAGGTTACAATAAATACAACAGCATACAAGATAAAATATAAAATACAACAATATACAAGAAAATTTGCAAAATTCTTATTTACGTTAAATAATCCAATCTCTGTACGGAAATTTATTGAAAGGAGAAATATGACTGTATTTTTGATTGTTACAAAAAATGTTTTTAAAATTTATTTATTTATTTTTGCATTTTCTAATGGAAATATATTAATCCTTACAAATCCATGCCCGGAAAACTGTTCCTAATTAGTTTTAACCTGTGATTCCAGCATTTATGATAGAATGTATAAAATGTTACTGCTGTGGTAGGGAGTTGTCACAGTTAATAACTGAGAATGGCATTTTATCTAAAAGTATGGCTTTCTATAACATTTTAAGAATTGTAGAGGAGAACTCAAAATTAAATAACATTTGACTTATTACAGAGTAAAATCAAGTCACTGACATTCCATTTTAACTACCACTGATTCCAAATGAAGTAAAAAGTATAAACTAAAATTTGTACTTTTCTATATAATTATTGCTATGGAAATTAAAGGTAAAAATTCTTGAGGAGAGGAAAAGAGTTATTTCTCTGGACAAGCATAAAGAAAAATCAGTTATCAAAATGCTTCTTATGTAACTTACAATGCTCTAAATAGATTAGAAAAAAGAAGAAAAAGCTGTTTCTATAAATTTTTCTTGTGGTACCAAAGTTATCTGCAGAAAAACAGCTTATTACATTTTTAAAAGAAAGCTTTTGTTTTAGTAGCTTCATTTTATTGCTATTTTGCATTTTTTATTAAAATAAGCCTGAGTGATTAGTTTGTATTTTTCATTTTATTTTTCTTATGTATTTGTATATATGTAATAGTAACATACGAGGCTGAAATAATGTTTATTACTTATTGTCAAATGGCACTAGTAAAAACACACACACACATGCTATGAATTTTCAGACTTTTTATTGAATGTTTTTTCAGCTGCATTGAATCCAATGCTTCGATTAAATACTGAATGAAACTACAAAATATGATTAGAAATTTTCTGGAGATGGTTAGCCATATCATCAGAAAATGCATTCAACCACAGGAAAGAAGATACAAACGAAATCAAGAAAGAGTTCCAACAGAAAATTTAATTGAGCACAAAAATAGGCTTAACCAATGTCAGATAAGTAAGCGTTATGACTTGCCTAAGGCAATTAATGTTCATATCTTCCAAAAATAATCTTTGTATTATCTTAAGCCTCAGAAAATAACCATTTTATTATTATCAGTTTCATATTCGAACGATTTTTTTCCTTAATTTTAATAACATTTCAAATTCAATTTGATGCACTATCCGTTATAATGTTTTTAAATGATATGAGGAAATCCAAACTCATCCATTAAAACATTCAATCACATTCTTTCATCACCAATCATTAATTCCTTAGTAGGATTTTCATTTCTGTTTTTCTTTTGTAATACATATACTTTTTAATTTGCAGTGAACTGTTTCATGTTTTTGAGTCATATCAAATAACAAGGTTAAATTTTTTTTTTAACGCTTGCCATTAATCATTTAACTGCCTAAAAAGTCAATAATTTAAGCAAACAAACTGATCGCCGAATGTGGCTAGTATGCTCCGCTGGTTCGCCAAGAAAATTGATTATATATAATTTCATTTAATCACTTGGACATAACTTCATATTTATGACTTTATCAAACTGTCAAACATTAAAACAGTTTAATTGCATATATTTTATTCATTGTGTACATAAACTTGTCTAATGGAGATGAATCCCATCACATGAAAGTGCTATTAAAAATCCAAATGTGCAGTTCATCCATTTTTTAAAATTTTGTATCATTGTAATGGATACTAAACAATTTTCTTCCATGGCTTTCAACAATGGAGTAGAAAATTAAATGTTTGGTAAAACAATGAAAAAAGTTTGAGTTTAGGTTAACAATGTAATTTATTATTGGAAATTAGGTATAAAAAAATTATTATTATTATTAAATATTTTGCTACAAATTTAATAAAAATTTGCACAGCTATTAAATTGGTAGTATTTTTTTTTATATTGTAAAATCTATTTTCCTACATTTATAAATATTTTCAGGAATAGTCACATTGAAATGCCAAAATTCAGCATAATTTGTAATTAACAGTCTAATTAAGATTTAAAAAACATCGCTGTAAGATGCCCTCTCTCCAAGTAATACATGTGCCAAATTTGATAGCTGTAAATCAAATGGTCTCCCTTGTAGAGTGCAAATGCCCATACATTCACCTTATTTGTAGACATGAAAGAAAAATTTATACATGATATTGCATTAGTAAAGTGCTCTGCGGTACATTATTTTCCCATTCAGTATCAAATGATTCTAATTTATATTAGAGAAGTAAAATTGCTTTATATCAAAAATGTGTTGAAAAGTTTCTGATGAATGAATTACTTTAAAGTATTCTGCTTTACCTCATACTATAGCAGTTATTTTTAACTATTATACAAAACAGAAAATTCATATGTATTAAATCTGAAATATTCTACAACAGATAATGTTCTTTCAATGATTAACTTAATGATATATTGTTAATTAATGAAACATGTATAATGTTTAATTGCCATGATACTTAACATATCTAATTATTTAAGAGAAGTCTGTAATGTGAACCAAAGATTGGCATACACAGACTCAATAATCGAAAAAAAATTTAAAAATGCACATTTTTAAATTTTATTTGACATTATGAACATTACAGATATTATCGCATATTTTAAACTGCCTGCTTCACAACAACTATAACTTGCTTTCCTTTTGAAATATAAAATGTCCACTGCATTTTAATATCAGTTATTCTTAGTATAATAAGATGCAGCAATATAGAGAGAAAAAGAGTTATTATTTTCAATGAACAAATGAGAGAATTGAATGAGGTAAGTGATGTCAAAATGATATCTTTGACATTTCCACTTAATTTTCTCATTTGAGAATAGTTACCTTTTTACTTCTGTGGCTTAATATATTACATTTTATTTTTCAAATCAGTATGTATATCCAATTTTTAAACAGTTTTCAGCTGTCATAAACCACATTTGCCAGATTTTTGAAGTCAAAGTGCTATTATTTTGAATTTTTTTTCTTTGATATGTTTTCAAAATACTGCAAGGAAACTAAAGTAATTTTTATTTTTGATTATTTTGTTATATTTAAAATTATTTTTGATTATTTATTTATGAAAGTTTTAAAATGGCTTTCATTTATTGAAATTTTTTAATCTTTGGGGGGGGGGCCTTAGAGATAAATTTTACTTTACTGTTGTCTTGGTTCTAGTATTAAATTTTATTGAAATTTATTCAATCATTTAATGAATTAATATGAAATATATCACTGAAATCTTTTCATTCTTTATACAAATTAATGTATGGTTATCTCTCAATTCTCAATACTACAATTTAAAAGAAATATATCCATGAAAATAGTTCAGAAGCAATCATTTTTAGTTTTAACTTTTGTTCCTCAAAAGCATTGGATATCCTGTTGCTCACCTGAAACATTAAACATTACATTAATCGATTATCAAGATATAGAATTGAACTATATGAAATTTTGAAATCTTTTAATGTACAACTTTCGTATCCTAATTTTTTCCCCCCGATTTCAAACTACTAAAATAATGAAAAAACTTGATTCCTGTTTTTTTTTAATTATTTATCTAATTATTCATGAATTGTGTTTATTAATTAGTTAAATGTACTCATTATTGGTACATACATAATCTAAATTCTTAAATTATGCATTTTTGCTCTAGTATAAACTGGAGTTGTTATGCCTTATAGATGAAATTTTTAACTTGCATGAGTAAAATTTTATAATTTTTTTCCAGATAAATAAGTAAAAACTCATTGCTCTATATTTAGATTTCCTAAAGGGGAATTAATAAAAATTATATTGTGAGAGCAAACAGAAAACATTATTTAGAAAGAAAATTATCCACATTTTGAAAGAACTCAAAAGCAATAAAGAATTTTAGGAGAGAAGCATAGTGAATTAATAAATAACATTAATTCACTACACTTCTTACATTTCTTTTTTACAGACTTTTTATCCTTACAACCTTCTACTCTTCTGACATTTTTTTAATTGATAGATTGATTGCATATATGATGAGAACAAGGTGAAACTTTCAACAATTCACTCAAACATTTTTAATGTGTGTAAGATGATAAAAAAAATATAAAATAGCAAAAATAATTATATAAACTGATAAATAAAATTTTCATTAATTTAGTTATTAATACTGTTGATGGAGGGTCATTCACCTTGTTTTAAACATGATTAAATCATTTCTAATAAAATTGTTGCTAGTAAAATAAAGTAGTAGCCTTAATCTCATATTATTATTACCGATAAATCTTTTACATGTTTGAAATTTTGTACTTTAAGTATTTTCAGCTCCTATATTTCTTTTAATAAAAAGCTTTATTTAATTACAGTATATTCTTATCAACAAATATTTTATCAAGATAATCCTATGATTGATAAGTTATAATTAGTATAAGAACTGATAAAATTAATTATTCTAGTTGTAGATGATTTTGAAATCAGTAATCTGAAAACTACTTTAGCTAGTTTAAAAGTATAATCTACATTTTTCAAGAATTTAAAAATATTATCTATTCTTATCTTAAATTTTGCAGTGTTAAATAACATTTGCAAAATCAACTGTCCATTCTGGTGATTATGAGAAACAATAATGCCAAGACAATTTAAGAACTTGAATATTATTCTAATGCATATGAAATTTCTGATATAAAAGTTTTTACAAATATTCTTTTAAAAATAAACCCAATTATCTCTACAACCCAGTATCTTTATAATGTGATTAAATATTCAAGTATATAAAATTAATTTTACTTGTATAAAAGCTTGACAGACAGTCTTCGTAATTAGTATTTAATAGCATAATTAAAGGGTAGAAGAAAAAAATTCCCCAACCCTCTTAATAAAAGGAATATCAAGAACATAAATGAACAAGAAAAATGTATTAGTTGTGATAAACTATTAAATACATTATTATCAAAAATACATTCTTGCCTTATTGTGTAGAAGATTTTTTTTTCTTGCCTTAATTAACTTTATAAAATAAATGGCATTCATGAAAATGATTCACAGATCTGGATTGCTTTCTAGTTTTATTCTAAAATTTTCCCCAAAATTTATTTCTATCATTTGTGAATTATGAAGCAATATGATGCAGGGTGTTAAGACAAATTTGCTATTTTTTTTTCTGAAGTTTTACTGACTAAATAAAGGATCTTGAATTTTAATTAGAAAATGAAAATGTGTTGAGGCCTTGTAAAGTCCTGTATAATACTCGCTATCTCGTAGAAACAAAATGACTTTTTTAATGCATTCATCTATCTTAATTTTGTTTCTCTTGATTATATCAGCCATTGATTTTTACATCGTAAAATTTATTGAAAAAAAAATGTCTCCATAAAGAAAACATGATATTTTAAAATATGTTTAACCATTAAGTTAGTTTTGAAAAAAAAATTATTTTTACTAAGCTACAAAAGAACTATAAAATATGCACATTGATAGTAATATTTTTGTATATATTTATTTAAAAGAGAGCCATTCTTACAAAATTATAATTAAAACTAAAGGCAATTAAATAAATAATCTATGGAAATAAAATTTCTAAAAAGCTCTTTTTAATTTAAAAATGATTTTTATGTAAAAAAAAAATGTTTTGAGGTTATTAAGAAAAAATGTTAATTTTTATGCAATTAAAATTTTAATCAAACTTCTTCAAAAAATTCTTCCATAGTGAGTACCCACTTACTGAGATATAATTATATGTTAATGCCCAATAGAGTCTGACTTAGGGGCATTTTGAATGTTTTTTACATCATGTCATTTATAGATGTTATATCGAGTCAATAAAACTTGTACTATAGTCTGTGTATTTTCTGTAGGTGGTGCAAGGTCACATTTTCAACCATATTACTGGTACCAGACAACCAATAACGAGGTAGAAAATATGACCTTGAACCACCTACAGAAAATACAGACTATAATATGTGTTCTGCTGAACAATATCAAAACATGACACCTGTTTTTGACTACATGCCAGACAACTGTGTAGCTGCAGGATTAAGGAAGGAGTAAGGGCAGCTTCTAGGTATCAATGTTTTAAAGAATAAAATTATTAATTTTGGATTATGAATGATTATTTAATTACATATTTATTTCAGAAGTTAATATTCATTTTAAGTGCGTTCTCATGCCACTGACTAAAGAAAAGATAACGTTCTAAAAAGTTTAAATATTTTCCACTTAAATTCTGTTATTTTGTGAATGAATTCACAAATTATTTCTTATTTAAACAAAACTATTTTAATTAGTGGACAGATCAACTTTTTAACTATAGCAAATTGAATAAGAATTTGAAAAAGTAGATCAAATTTATTGAATTTAATTAACTTTTTTTCTTACAATAAATGCAAAATTATTGCATTCAGTTCAAAAAAAACAAAAAACAATTTAAAAATAAAATTACAGACAAAAAAGATGCTTTATGTATTAAATTAAGCATTAATTTTTTTTTTTTTTTGGTATTCAGATTCAATTTTTTTGTATGATAATTTTATAAAATATTTACACATTTACTTAAAAAAATAAAAATGATTCATTGAATATGAAAATTATTAGTATTGTTTAAAACACATTTTTAGTTTTGTTTTACGAAAATTATTTCAGAACAAAATTATCTCGTGACCATTGTCAGATAAAGCATTGTTTTAAAATTTTCAACTTTTACATTAACATAATATTAAAAAAGGGATTTGTTCAAAATTGCTTCTTTCTAACAACTGAAGCAAGCCTTAAAAGCTTATTGGCTAATTTACAAATCAAGTATGTTATCTATAAATATTTCTTAATTTTATTTAAACGAGCAGAAATGCGCTCCCCCGAAACCTCCTCATAATCTGTCTAATGAAAATATTCTTCTCATCCCATGGGCAAGGTCATGGTACTATTGCTTAGATTATTATTTTTCAGAATTCTGCACATGAAAATTGTATATTTTGTAATATGGTTAAAACACGAAACAGTACTTTATGCATTTTTGATGCTTTTTTTTTCAACTTATTGAAACCAAAATTTGACAGAGAGCTACAATTGTAGTCACAAAATCACATTCCAAATCTTATTTATTTAAATTTTTGAATATTTAAGGTATATATATAAGGTATGCACATATTCAAAATTTGATAAAGATTTGGTACAAAGGTTTAGATGTTAAACGTTTGTACCAAATTTTATTTACCCAACTCTTTACAGTTTGCAATTATTGTGCACTTGTAATTCTGCAGCCAGGTTTCCTGTGAATGAATTTCATTGAAAATTTTATAGAAGTATACAAAATGAATGTAAAGTCATTTCATCTATTTATCTATCTCAATGTGTTACTGTGTTCGCAAACATACAGACATAATTCTAAAAATGTATTTTCTGGTACTAAACATGGTTATTCACAAAAATCCCTCTTTTTTTTTTTGTAATACAATACTTTGTATAAGAGAAAGTAAAAAAGGATAAACAAGGGACCCTATATGTATTTTCTGATAGCCCTTCTGTGAATGCTAATCTTATATATATATATATATACACACACACACACAAAAAAAAAAATTATACATATTGTGCGGAATGAATAACACTTTAATATGAAAAAACATTTACAATGGACACTAAATTATTTGTACATCGATTCTATCAATAGTAATAAATCACTTGCAAAAGTACATTCACGACAAACAATATCTATGTTTTCAATATCATATTTGTTAAGGAAATTCCTTTAATACACATTAGTAAAAGTATTTCCATTATTAAAATAACTTCACAATTTGGATTAGTAAACAATTATATTGAATAATCATTATCAAAATAGAAAAAATTTTACATCAATGTACAGATAAAAACCTTGATTCATAATTTTTATACAACAGAATCAATTATATGAGAGAAATTCAAAACTTTTGAATCCTTTACTAAATATTTGTTAAAAATGTGAAACAAGAGTGATGCATATGGAAATTGATAATGGATTTGTATGACATTTATTACATACCAGTCTAATTAGACACTTATTAGAAATATTTACAAGTTTTAATATGATTTTGTATAGTTCGATTGAAAATAAAATTACGATTAATCCCTGGAGACACTTAATTGCAGATTTTATCCAATTATTGCCATGTATGTTGTAAAAAAAGTTGAATACCTCAAACGCCCATGTTTATGTTGTTGTATAAAATTAATACATTCTAATTACAGTAGTATAATGAACCAGGTAGTGACATAGTTATGCCAGTTTTAGCGGTGAATTTGGGGAAAATGAAGGGAGATATTTGCATAAGGGTACACTTTTGCACAAAATCAATGAAATGTTGCTCAGAATTTGTGACAAGTTTTCCATTACTCTTATAATAATTAAAAAAAATCCCATGGCACTGCACACTTTAAAAAATTAACACAGATTATATATTGATGTGATATAATAATACGATGCATCACTCAAAAAAAATCTCACTTTGAATAACTACATTAAAAGTATAGCTTCGAATCATCCTCATGACATCTACAAATAGAAAAATTTATATTAAGAACAAAATCGAATCACATGCTATATTTACATCTAGCATTTATTATTATACAAGGGATCACATCTGCTCAGCAGAATTCATAATACGTATGTAATAATTTCACAAAATTAGCACAAATATATGATTATATTGTACATTGACTCAATAGTCTTCTGTTGAAGACAATTTTGACTAGTGAGTTAATGTACAGATGGTTTAAAATTCAACACGACATCTAAATATCACCACAAATACGGAATCAAAGAAGAGGTTTTCTTGACATACTCAATGTACTGTGGATCTCTGCCCCACTTCTGTAAACCATATTTTTCCAAAGGTGGTATACCACTAAATCGGGTTATAAGGAACATATCAAATATCGGGCATAATACACACAGTATTTCTTTTCCTTTAAAAGTAGAGCTAGATGAAAAATACAGACCAAACCAAAGCAAAATTTCTCCAAGATAATTGGGATGTCTTGATATTGACCACAACCCAGTGTTAATGAATTTTCCCTGAAAGTAATAAAAAGTATTTTAAAAATCATGAAGGTGATGAGAATTTTAAATGCAGAATTATTTGAACACTATCAAATCAGAAGGTTATAAGGCATGCGAAAATGGCATTTCAAATGACAGTCAAGTTTGTGATTAATAATTAAATGGATATAATATTGTTAATAAAATACAGAGGTAGATTTTTTAGTTTTTTGAAAATTAGAAGTAGATAAAAATATTCATCATTAGTGATAATTTTCTGCAATAATGATTATTTTCTCTCTACAACTAAAATGAAGGAATAATTGAGCCAGAATAATACAAAGTCTCATCCAAACAACTGAAATTCTCTTCATAAAACTGTCAAAGCTATTTTTGTATTTTCTGAACTATAAAAGTTATTTTTATGCATCAAAATTTTATACAATTTTTCAATAAATAAGAACTAATAATAAGTTTTAGGAAATAATTTATACATTTATTCAAAATTATTTTTGTATTATATATTATTAAGGTACTTAATTAAGCATAAGATTAGTCACTGAATACAAAATGTTGTATCAATAATTAAAGAAAATAAAATCACTACTAAGAAAAATTCTTATGAATGTTATTGATTTATAATTAACAAAATACTTATCAATTAAGATTTTATTTATAAAATTATAATTAAAATATTTTAATAAACTGCATAAATAATAATGGTGATTGTTATTGTTAGACTTAGAAATCAATCACTCAAAAAATTGCTTGAGTTACTTAAAATTAATCTGAAGATGAAGAGTACATTTTAGATTGGTTTCAATGTGGCTGATTTTATCTTTTTAATTAAATACAAAACAATTACATTGAAAATTAATAATTTCACTAAGTGTCAAAATTAGCAATATAACAATTATATATTTCTCCCAATTTCTTTCCTCTTCATTTCTTGAGCTGCATTAGCTTTTTACAAATTCCCAGTAATTAACAAATGCATCTGTGCTGTGTATATGTTTATCCATCAACCAAAGATACAGGGATGATGATTTAAATATCTGAAGAAAGTATAAATATGCTTTAAAGATTATAGGATAATAATAATAGTGTTTACGCACCATTCCGATATCATTTATACTAAATCAAAACACTAATTATGTTTTCAGAAACTTTTAAACACATAATTTTAGCATGGAAAGAAATATTAATTTTTAATGATAAAAATAAACATATAAAAATGTAATAATAATGTTATTTAACATAACAGATGAAGCTGATTGTTGAAGAATTAAAGTAAAATAAGGTGAAAATTCTGACTATCTTAAGAATGAAGGTTACAATATTTATTACGTTTACACTGTAACTGATATCATCAAAAAAAATTAGCAAATTATATCTGATTATTACATTAGAGAAATTAAGGCAACTTTGGTTAATTGTACATCTATTTTCAACACAAATATAAATAAGTTTACTATTCTAAATAACTGTAGATAATTTCCTCTAGCAAGGAAAAAGTGTAGACTTACTCCCAAGGCACTTTAAAACTAGTCTTTAAAGTAGATTTTACACCAGGAAAATAAGGGGATTGTAAACAGACAAATATCATATTGCTGAGTGAGAACTATGAATAGCATATATGTTTTATGATAATAAAAAATAAATGTCTGTATTAATTTAAATTTATCTGTTATTTATTAAATTAATTATTTTCTAATCTCTTGAATTTAAACTTCATTTATGAACCTCTATTATTTTCCCTGATTAGAATCTGACAGGTCAAAACAATCGAACTTTCTAAATTAAATAAATTTCTTTCTGAAACTATTTAAGTTCTGAATGCATTTCCTGTATTCCTATTCAAACTACAGTATAACAAAGAAATCACCAACTACCAAAAAATAAATCCTTTCCTTAAAACAGGATGAAAAAGAATATAGTTTTCATTTAAAGATCACATTGTCTGCTTTCTTTATAAAGAAAATACATTACATGTAACTAAAAGGCATTTATTAATTAATGATGAAAGAGCCAAAACTCACCCAATATAGCACCAAAACCAAATTGGTATTTCAACCCTATGAGCTTGCTTCAAACTTACGAGAAGAAAGCAAGCATCTATTTATGCTGTTTGTACAAAGTATATAGGAAAAACATCATATTTTTTCAAGAAATTTCTTTCAATCAACGTTGTTTGTTTTCACAAATGAATCTCCAATCCTCCACCATTCATTAATAAGTATCAATTAAACATATAAGTATGTATAATAAATTAGATTTTCCGCATTTTTTAAAATTAATTCCTTTTCACTCTAATGAAATTTAAAACAAAAATACACGAAGTGACGGAATCTTTTAGTTTTTTCTATACCTTACATGGTTTAAATTATATACTTAATAATTAACTTAAGTTATATACGTACAGTTATATACATGGTTAAGTATATATGATAAATCCTTCTTAAACATAGAATAATCTTCAAGTACTGATTTTATTGCCCTTTACCTTTCATTATAATTAATTTTCCTCAGTTATATATATATATATATACCTTTCCTATTCCTCAATTATTATTTTTTTTATTTACAATCCTTTTCTGATTTGTTTCAGAATTTCAATTAACTTTTCAGCCTTGAATCAGTATTCAGAAATGGTGAATTTTAAAATCTGTCCATGACTTTTCTGTGTCATTTTAATAAGATTCCGAGCACCTATTCATACTAAATAAATCATGAATTGAAAGAATTTTAAAATAATCCTATTTCATATATAAATGTAGTAATTTATTTCATTTTATTAATAATCAAATAAGAATTTCATGCTTGCAAATAATGTAACATTATTCTCACATGCTTATGCATAGATAAAAATGAATAATTCCTCAATACGTTAACATTATAAGCTATTATTATACTTATACATTATATTAACATTATAAAATATAGTTAAAAATTAACTAAAACTATTAATTGTTTGCATATACATGAAAACTTATGTATATACAAAAAAGCAAGCTTACATAACAGGACAAAAAGAAAGTAAATATTTATTTAAATATTTTATACGAATTTATACATTCAAAAAGATAACTGGAATTTAAAAAAAATTCTACTAACTTTATTTTCTGGCATGTTTGTAAAAACTGATTTCTGAAAATCAGCTACAACTTCAATAGTAAAACCAAGAATCCATAAGCTGAAACCCAAATAATCTCTGTTTGTCAAAGGTGCAAAATCTGGACGACTCAAAAGCAGAAGAGATGGGAGAAGAGTAATATATACCCAGACACCTGGAGAAAAAGTTTCATATTATATTCTAAGTAAATGATATTTTAAAAGATCAGTTTGTTAGAATGCATTTTTTACTTATCAAGCCTAATGATTTAAATGAAATTAAAAAAAGTATTTAAATATGAAACCTCCTGATTCTATTAAAGATAATAATGGTTAATTTTCAGCAAGAAAAATCAATGTTATTTATGAGATCCAAGAACTACCAAAATCATGTTCTTTTTTGATACTGCTGGAAAAGTTATTCCTATAAGAATGGTAAAATCAATTGTCATTCCTAAATTTCCACTGAATTCCAAATTCATTACAAAAGATAAAATTTCAGATAGAATGGGAAACAAATAAAAAATTGGTTTTAGAGAGATAAATCTCTGCTCTGAAAGAGACAGAGAAAGAGTTGATACCACTAACATTTCCATTTCTTCACTATAATCGAATTGAAAAATTTCACAAAAATTTTGGTAGAATTACAGAATTCTTAAAAAGAACATTTAATAATTCCTTTTAAAAAATATTTGGCTAATTCTTAAACAAATATTATAAATAAAATTTTATATGATTACAATGAGGGGAGGGATTTTATTATTAATTTTCATTAATTTAACATTAGAAAAAAATCTTAGTTAAAAACTTCTTGATATTTTTGACATTGCAACTGATTTTTTCACTTATCACAAAAATTGCCATCAGAATTAATATCTATAATATTCTATTTAAAACTGAAGTCAACTTCAAACAATTCACCCCTTTATTAAAGCAAAAAATGCATATTTTTCAAACATGAGTCATTATAACTGATTAATAAATACATTTTTGTGATAAAAAAAAAGCAAATATATTTATGTTCCCATATTTTTCAATAACATTTTGATAACTAAGAAACAATTTTCTTTAAGAAAAAATTAAGAAATGATTACAATTTTTCTTTTGCAAAATTTTATATCTCATTTTAAAGTAGACATCATAACTGCAAAAGGATATCGCTCCTTATAATTTGGATATCTGATAAAATTGATCTTTATGATTTTTTTTGGTATTAAAAATCATCAAAACATATTTCTTATAGATGGTAAACTCCTCATTCAACCACTTTAATTATAAACTGTTTAAGAATAGCAATTCAAAGAAAAATTCACGAGAAATCTAGTTTTGAGAACAAAAAATTTATTTTTTCAAAATATACTGAGTTTTATTATATACTACAAAAAGTGCTTCATAAAGAAATGCATGAAAACTGCATACTTTACTTATTCCACAAGAAATACTTTGTGAAGAAATGGGGAAAGAAAATATTTTTGCATCTTTTTTAAAAAACAAAATTAGAAAATTTTAATTCTAAACAGATTTGATATTTATTTATTAACTAGTCACCTTTGGTGATCAGGCTGTTTACCCATAATTATTTTTAAGTAGAATTTCAATTAAATTTTCCATACAGTAATTTAATCTTAATTACTTCCTCAGTAAAATACATATACACTATAATTTGTAGGTTAATTTTAAGTAAGTAGTGATTATACTTCATCTAATTACATGATTTCTGAATCAAAGTACATTTGTAAAAAAATATAAGGATAGTAAGAAAATTATTCAGCATTGCAATTTTGCACCATAGAGCTTATTTCTTGATTTATAATGTAATATATCATTGATTATTTTGTTGTATGTAATATGTATCAGATGATTACTTAAATTTGTCTGATTTAATAAAAAGTGCAACAATATTAAAATAAGGAATATTATTTCTCTTAGGAATAAAAATTAGTGGCAATTTGCACAGTATTTAAGAATTTTAATAAAAGCAAGCTTTAGACTGAAACCTATACAATATAAAAAAATTGATTATCAATAATTGAAGCAAAATCCAGAATGAAATATTAACAGTAACAAAGAATAAGTTTTTGGTTTTATTTACAAGAAATTTAATTACATCTAGATAAGAAAAATTTTATGGCAACTAGATTGGTATTATTGGAAAGATATATATATTTTAATTTTAAGGAGATGTAAAATTTATTTATTTCTTTTAATATCTTCAGAAGTTAACACAGGAAAAAAATTAAAATCTACTTCAACTTCAATTGATTAAAATTTTAATTAAAAGTTTTAAAAAATCATTGGAGGTGCACATTTCTACTGTCAGAAATATATCTATGCCAAATTACTCCAAAATGCACATATATATGCCCCAAATTTATTTGTGTAAAATTTAGTAGCTCTATATCTATTAATAGCATAAATAATGTAGAGTACTAATAATAAAGGAATATATATGTGTGTATAAGTAAGAATTTAAAAAATAATAATTAATGAACGAAATAACTGCACATGAAATGAATAATAAAAAGTTATTTACCTTGCATTGTCCAATAGACAAAGAAAAGTTTTGGATTTTCTCTTATTTTATCAAATCTGCGATCTTTACCACTTTTTAAAACTCTTATGAAGAGAAATGTTCCAAGCCTACAAAAAAAAAAAAAAAAAAATAGTTGGCTATTATTTGACATGCAGAATAATTAAATATTAATCAAATGAGTCTTAATAGTGAGGGAACAAAATCTAAAGTGATGGCAACCAATTTAATATTAAAATAAATTATGAATTTTGAAATTCAATAACTTATTTGAATCAAAATTTTTGAGAATATTCATTCAATACATTTCTAAAATAAAAAAAAAATTCACACTTTTGAAAAAAAAAATTGCATATACTTTTCTTCATACCAATTATTTTGCAAACATTTATGTTTGCTTTCCATGTGAAATTTCCATATAGAAATATGAAGGAATTTTTGAAAATGTTATAAATTTCAGCTTTCAATAGTTGAAGGATTTATTCATTTTGCAAGAAAAAAAAAATACTGTTTTGTTAATTTCTACCTGATGATAGAAGCAATTATATTTGCTGAAAGATTAACAAAAATCAGATGATTCTGAAACGTTCATAATAGTTTTAGATATTGGTATACTTAATAAATAAGTTTGAGATGAAATCATGTATCACTGAAATGTGCCTGCTTTGTTAAATGCAATATTACATACATGTGTATGATATCTTCAGAAAGGACAGGTTTTGTAGATATACTGCAAAAACTTTTCTAACTTTTTCAGGAGAATGGGTGGAGGGAGACTAGCATTGTACAATGATATTTTAAAATTTATTTTTTAAATTAAAAATGGATAGAAAAGTAAAACTTAATGTCACAAATAATCACTATTTTAAAAAAAGCTGGTGTAATCATAATTTATAAATATTCCATATCTCAAATTGCCATCAAATGTTGAAATCGCCTTATTTTCATTTAAAAAAATTAATAGCTATAAGAGCAGAAACTTCTTTTATAAATAAGAGGCCATTTATTTCAAATTATGCTAACCACCATTAGGAATGTGCATTTTTCATATCTAACAATCAAATTAAAAATTATGTATCAAGAAACAAATGTGTTTTTATTTAGAAAATGACGTCTTATTAGTAAATTTAGATAAAAATTACTTGTTTGTTTTTATATTTCATATTTTGTCATTCATAAGTAACCAAGGGATTGAAATATAATAAATGCAACATTTTCCCCATTTATGTCATAAAAAAAAGTATTTAAAAATGCAGATTGATTTTACAGCACAACTTTACTTCCCATAGACAAAATAAATATTAAATGGCATAATAAATTAATAATTTAAAATTTCTTTTATTTCTGTATTAAATGGAATAGTCTATTTAGAATATTTTATTTCATATTTACTTATCTAAAATTCTAAAAGATGCTTAAAAATCTGAAAGTATTTCCATGCGTTTGAATTTAAACATAAAATATTTTATAATAGACTGCATATTTAAAATATGTAAGAGTTAAAAAAGAAACAAAAAAAAACACTCCTAATAATTTAAGTTGCTCTCTATTGAATAGAAGTAATATCTGACTTTTTTCAATGTTAATAAACAGACAAATAATTCCTGAATATAAATTCAATTTGTAATAAAATTACTCATTTCTTTATACTGTATCACAGAATGATTTTAATTTTCTTTGTTTGATAATTGAATTAAAAAATTTTTTGAACTATAGTATTACAATATGATTTAAACAATTCATAGTTATTTAAATAGTGATTCTATGAATCAGAAGTATTTCTTGGAACCATTAATTATTTTTTAAAGGCTTCTCCTCTTGTAGTTAGAAATAATAATTGGTTCAATAGCTATTTTCAGAAATTGTATTACTAATATAAAAGTGTATCAGGGTTGAAAGAGGTTAACAGATTCATCTTTATATGAATATTACATTTGTTCTATTTTAAATATTAAAATAGAGAGAAATTCTGTTTATTCTTGAATAAAATGTAAAAAAAATTAACTTACAATAAAATCTATACTTTATAATTTAATACTATTCATTATACATATTGAAATAATCAAGTTTCTTTTTACTATAGAAATTAATCTTTTTTCCTTCACAAATTAAAAAAGCCAGAATTGTTTTAAATGCATATCTAATAAATTAGCAAATAAAAATTAAATATTACCTAACAGCCCATGTAAGAATCATTCCAGACTGAATCATTTGTCTCATTGATCGTTCAGGTACCCATTTGGTACACATATGTGCAAGAACAATGTAAGTTAAACTTCCTAAAAATTCAATGCAAATTATTTTATTAATACATTTAATTTCAGGTATATATTGCACATAAATAAAATATACAGTGATATATAAATAGAAGAATATATTATAATAAATGGGAACTAAAATTTAGATTATTTATACTTTTATATAGATATGCCAGTTACATCAAGATATCTGCAAGATAACTGTAAGTCAACAGTTCCCAAACAATGTCACAGAATATCTGTAATGCTTTCATCAGTTTAAGAAAATTTTAAATATGGGGGGGGGCAGAGCAAACTAGCTTTTTCTTTTTTAACATGGCAGCTTCAAAAATATATTCTAGTGAAGCAATTTTAAAGGGTAAAGACTTGATAGAAAAAAAAAAAAAATCATGTATCTCATGCAGTAAAATTGCTTAGTATATTTTAACTATTGTTAAGCCACCAACTAAGAACTCAAATATAAAATATTTATAACAAACATTATTAAAAGAAAATGAAAATAAAACCTTGTATATTTTTTACAGTCATATCAATAAACATACTATTTTACCATTTTTCAAGAATATTATCATGATAACGGTAATAACTAAATATGCAATGTGTCCAGAGTTTCCTTTCATTACACTTTTACCAATGAAACGCAAAGAAATAGGAATCTGATACTTTATATAAGATAATCTTATGCATTTAATGGGTAAACCCAGTATATGGCATTTCTACCAAACTGATGACAAAAAAAGAAGATTGTAATTGTAATAATAAATTAGCATAAACTATCCATAACAGAAAACTTCTACAAACACAATATCAAAATAGAGTTAGTCAATAATTTTGACTGCATACAGCTTTTATTTTTATAAACATTTTTAAATTGCACACCTTATTGTTAGGTTTTACTACCCAAAATTAATAAGCATTTCCCTCCCCCCTAAAAATACACAAGATTTTTCTTAAATTTAAAATAGCTTGCTTCATTTTTCAGCAAAGCTTTTTAGAAAACATTATGTGTTAAGTACAAAACATTATGTGTTTTAAGTACAAAAGTAGTAGAAAAGTTAAAAAAAAAAAAAAAAAAAAAAAAAAAAGGATTTTCTGATTTTGTTTGCTATGTTAATTAATTAACATTTATCAGGATTCATATATTGATGCATTCTTTGCAAGCAATATTAGTAATACTGAAAATTCAGAAATTATACTCCATATTTAATAATTAAACTAATTTTAAACATTTTTGACTCAATTCATTAAAACATAACTTCAGACCAAAAAAATTATAGCTCTATATCTATTTAATCTAATATTTGTAAATGAGTCTTTAAAATATATGATCATAATATTTATTTTGTTGTGAAAAATAAAACATTTTTATAAAATATATATAGATCAATCATAAAAATCATAAGTTAATTAAAGTCTGTATATACTTATTTTATGCAGCTCTGCATTTGTGTGTACAGAGAACATGGATCTGTTGCTTTAGGAATATCAAAAAATTAATGAATGTATAGAATATATAAATGACTTTAATTTTTAACATTTTACTAGAATAAAAAATTGTGCATAGTTAATTTGTGGAATATTTTTAATTTTCTTATTTCAAATATTATTGATATAAGAAAGTGAAATAATAACAATTAGGCAAAAAGATTTTTAAAAATATGTTTTTTATTATATTTTTTAATGTTAATTAAATATTCCTAATATTAATTAATTAAATAATTTTAGTTTTTTTTTTTTTTTTTCTTTTGCATTGTACAATATCTTTATGGTGTTTTTTAATATTTGTACAATATCGTTAAGATATTTTTCAAAATTGGATAATACTTTGTTGTTCAACATCTTGTTATGCTGATTTGGATATAATGTATGGTAGCTACTTTCAATACTGAATTTTATTTCAAAATTTTTACAACAAAGTTCTACTTCTAAATTATACATTATCCCCTTACATTACATTATGATCATATAAATTACCAATGATTTTTTTTATCACTATAAATATTTATTTTGTTAAATATAACTGATCCATTTCAACCAAATTTTGATGATCTAAATCAAAACTAAAATATTTTTTTTAACATTCAGATTATTATTATTATTTGGATTAAACAAACATCATTGTTATGTTTGCCTGTATCTTCATCAAATAAATTAGAAAGACACAATTACTTGTTATAATACAAAAATACTTGAGTACAGAGAGAATAAAAATTAAATAAAAGTGATCCTCTACCAGTTATATCATAAAACTTCTCTGTTTTAAGTAACGCTGAAACAATAAAAGCAGAAAACTGAATTCCGAAATCCACAGTGGCAAGTTCAAAAAACGGATTATCAAGAAAATCCAACATTTTACTTTCTTTAGAGCCCATAGAAACCTAATCTACAGAAAAGCGTCCAAATTTTACTTATATAAAAGTAAATCGTATTATTATCTTTTCCATCCCCATTTCTTTTCTCCTACTCCTGTTACCATGGTAACTCAAATGACCCGTAGAGTAAAATTAGCCTGTGGATAACAACGAATTTTCAATGAAACGGATGTATATTGTTATCGTTACAATAAATATTTGTTTTTTAAAAGAATAATCTTTAGTACAATATTAAGTTAATATAAATCAAGTTTCTGATTATCGAATGCTATATTTATCAATTCAAGTTTCTGATTATCGAATGCTATATTTATTAATTCAACAACTGTATTTGAAAGTGGGAGCATTTTGAAATGTTTATAAACCCTAAAAAACCAGCATTAATTTCTGATTAAATTTAAATATCAATATCAATTTTTTGCTTTAAAAAATATAATTCCAATATTTTCCAACAGCTAAGAAATTGACTGAACTAGCATCATACTACATCAGAAAAAGTACTTCTTGCAATGTCATGTAAACGATGCATTTATGTTTTTATTCGCGAAGACACCTCGGATCCTTTTCTCCAAAGCACCAATTTGAAACTGTCCTTTTTTACTTTTTTAATTTCCCGTATAAAAAAATATTATTATCATCAAAGAATTCGAACACCAGAGTTTGGCGAACTCATTTTAGACTTCTCTGAGTTCGAAAAACACATTTTTTGAAAATGTCTATCTGTGACGAATATAACTCAAAAACGCTTTGAACTAGACGAATGAAATTTTCAGTTCAGTCTCTTTACACCAAATTTGTAGATTTCACTTAAATTTTCCACAAAATCCTTTCAGAGGAAGTCCATCTATCCGACTGTATTAGGAAGAAGCGAGAAAATTTTGAGGAGGCTGTGGCGATCCTGCTTCCATCAAAATGACTGTATTCGAAAAACTATTTTCCTAACTACGCACCGGAAGTACGAAGCAGTTATCTACGATCAAGCGCGCAAGCTGTGCGAATTAAAAAGATCAATTTCCGGTCTTTCAAAAAATCTGTTGTCTGTCGATGTGTTGGCGTTAAAAATTAAAAGATGTTTATTTTTATATAAAAAAAGTCGTCGCTCATTCTTTATGTGTGGATGTAACTTAACTATCCCAATTTGCAACCTTCTCCACTAAAACATCCCACATTTGGTGACTCGAAAAGTGAAAGGATAACTTTCCCAGTTTTCTTTATGCATTAAATGGCGCCATAGCGCATTTCTTCCTAATGGCGGTAAGCGTATCGTTGAATATTGTTTCTATTTTCAAAGCCTAAATAATTTCCATCGGAACTTCTGTTATATAATTTGGATTAGCATTTTCATATTATTTACTCTGATTATCAGTATATTATTTGTATTTTCGTATTTCAAAGCAGTTTTGTGAAATTATATTTATAACGTGCCTTTGATTTCTTGAATAAAACATGCCAGGAGATACTCCAAATTCCGCCAACAACGACGCAACAGTTTCTCGTGTTGGCGTCAAAATTCCGCCTTTCTGGAAAGCTAACCCTGCATTATGGTTTGTTCAACTTGAGGCGCAATTCGCCTTGGCGGGAATTACTGCTGACGATACAAAATTTAATCATGTTATTTCTGCCGTTGATTCTGATATTTTGAATTGTGTAAGCGATATAATATTGAAACCTCCTGATACTGATAAATATCCAACATTAAAAAAACGTTTAATTGAGTTGCATTCTGAAAGTGAAGCTTCGAAAATACGTACGCTGCTACAAGGCCTAGAACTTGGCGACCAACGACCATCTCAGTTATTAGCTCGTATGAAAACATTGGCGGGCGATACTGTTGGCGAGCCACTCTTAAAATCTCTTTGGCTCGGAAGACTGCCAAACAGCACACAAACTATTTTAACTGCTTTGAATGAAGATTTAGCTGGTTTAGCATCAGTTGCAGATAAAATAAATGATTTGGCTGGCCATTCAAACATTAATTCCGTTACTCCTCAATCTTCGAATAATCAAATAGCCCAACTTGAAAAACAAGTCGCCCATTTGACGACTTTAGTTGGCGAGCTTACTACAACAATGTGCCAATCACCCTCTCAAAGCAGAAATAGAAATCGACCTTTTAAAAACAGTCGTAGTTGCTCTCGTGATCGCTTAAAAAAATATAAAGAACCTGCTGATGGCATTTGCTTTTATCATACAAATTTTGGCACAAAAGCAAAAAAATGTAGTTTGCCTTGCTCTTTCAAGAATTCGGGAAACTAAATCGGCGGTAGTCCACTGGCCTTGGCCACGATCGCAAAATTAATAGAATTATACTGGCCGATAAAGTTAGTAAATGGAAATTTTTAGTGGATACAGGCGCAGACGTATCTGTTTTACCAAACAATTATGCTCCTAAAGCTGATTCCTCTAATGAATTAATCCTCTTAGCTGCTAATGGCACAAAAATAGCTACTTTTGGTAAAAAACGCCTTACGCTAGACTTAAATTTACGGCGAAATTTTACTTGGTCTTTCATAATTGCAAATGTGAACCAACCAATTATAGGTGTTGATTTTTTAAAACACTATAATCTTTTGGTTGATGTTAAAAGTGGTTGTTTGATTGATGGCATAACTAAATTAACCACTCAAGGCAAATATACAAACACAGATTCATTAACTTCTGGTATATCCATTTTGCTTGGTGATTCAGAATTCTATGACATTTTATCGCAATTCCAAGACCTCACTAATCCATCTCAACCAACAAAAAGCAAAGTATCAACTAAAATACATCACTTTATTGAAACAACTGGTCAACCAGTATTTTCGAGACCTCGTCGCTTATCTCCCGAGTTGCTAAAAATTGCACGTCAGGAATTTGAATTTTTAATGTCTCAAGGTATTATCCGTCCTTCTAGTAGCCCATGGGCAAGTCCTCTACACATGGTGAAAAAGTCTAATGGAGAATGGAGACCGTGTGGCGACTACCGTCGTTTAAATTCAATTACCGTTCCTGATAGATACCCAGTTCCTCATATTCAAGATTGTACTCAAATGTTTTTCAATAAAACCATTTTCTCCACCCTGGATTTGATCCGAGCTTATCATCAAATTCCTATTAACCCAGCGGACATTCCAAAAACAGCAATCACAACCCCATTTGGGCTTTTTGAATATGTTTATATGCCCTTTGGTTTAAGAAACGCGGGACAAACCTTTCAACGTTATATACATCAAGTTTTGTCAAATTTAGATTTCTGCATTCCTTATTTTGATGACATACTGATTGCATCAAATAATGTAGAACAGCACAAACAACATTTAAAAACAGTATTTGAACGATTATCTCAGCACGGATTGAAACTAAACCCTTCAAAATGCGTCCTTGGGAAGCAATCGGTAAAGTTTCTAGGTTGTCTAATTACATCTGAAGGCGTGAAACCTTTACCGGAAAAAGTTCAAGCCATTTCTGATTTTCCCAAACCTCAAAATATATCTGAGCTAAAGCGTTTCTTGGCCATGCTCAATTTTTACCGTCGATTTTTGCCTCATGCCGCTCAGACTCAAGCTAGCCTACACGAACTTTTAAAAAACTCTAAAAAGAATGATAAGCGACTTGTTCCTTGGACTGACCTCACTACAGAAGCTTTCGAAAAATGCAAATCTGATATTGCAAATGCAGCTACTTTGAACTTCCATTCACCTAACCAGCAATTATCTATCATGGTTGATGCTTCAGACTCAGCCATCGGATCTTTCCTCCATACAACTACGTCTAATGGTCAACAACCTCTAGCATTTTATTCCCGAAAACTTACGCCCTCAGAACGTAAATACAGTACGTATGATAGGGAACTTTTGGCGATATATGCAACTATCAAACATTTTCGACACTTGTTGGAAGGTCAAAATTTCATAATATTTACAGATCATCGACCTCTTACTTTTGCTTTCACCAAAAAATCTGACTCTTCTTCTCCAAGACAACTAAGATACCTTGATTTCATTGCACAATTCAGCACCGACATCAGGCACGTATCGGGCTCAAAAAACGTTGTAGCTGATACCTTATCTCGTATTAATGAAATACAGTTACCAAAAATAGACTTTTCTGCCATGGCGGAAGCACAAGCATCTGATGAAGAACTTCAGACTATTTTGGCAAAGAATGAACTGTCACTTTGTTTAAGACCTCTCTCAACCGACCCCAATTCATCTATACTTTACTGTGATGTCAAGCAAAACAAAATTAGACCTTACGTCCCAGAAATTTTCCGAAAGAAAGTTTTTCTATCTTTGCACAATATTTCCCACCTAGGTATCAGTGCCATTAAACATTTGATTTCAGAGAGATTCTTTTGGCCGTCCATGCAAAAGGACATTTCAAATTTCACCCGTTCATGTCTAGATTGCCAAAAATCTAAAATAGCTAGACACACCAATAGTCCTCTTAAATCTTTTCAATTACCTGCAGCCAGATTCGATCATGTTCATCTAGATCTCGTAGGACCTCTTCCACCTTCAAACAATTGCGGATACCTACTTACCTGCATAGATCGTTTCACACGATGGCCTGAGGCAATTCCCATTCCTGATATTTCTGCTGAAACTGTTGCGCGTGCATTCATAACTCATTGGATCTCACGCTTCGGTTTGCCTTCAATAATCACGACAGATCAAGGACGACAATTCCAAAGCAACTTGTTTTCTTTGCTCAGCAAACTCTTGGGTGTCCAAAAGATCCGAACGACCCCATACCACCCAAAAAGCAATGGAATAGTCGAGCGATTCCATCGATCTCTTAAACAAAGCCTCCGATGTCATGCATCTACGAAATGGACCGAATCAATTCCTTTGGTTTTGCTCGAACTCCGAACCGCATTAAAAGAAGATCTACAGTGCACATCGGCCGAACTAGTTTATGGCTCAACCCTTAAACTACCATCAGAATTTTTTGAATCCCCTTCAATTAACGTCGAGCCTCATGAGTTCCTAATAAATTTACGGACCTTGATGGATCAACTTAAACCTGTTGCTACTGCACCTCATGACACCAAGAAAGTATTCGTTCATCCAGCTCTGGACACTTGCTCACATGTGTTCGTGCGCCACGATGCTGTTAAAAAACCTTTACAAGCGCCATACGATGGACCATACCTCGTACTCAAACGAACTGATAAAATGTTCACAATTGAAAAGAACGGCAAACAGTCCACGATCAACATTGATCGCTTAAAGCCTGCGTTCTTCGAGAACTCTCACCAGTCCTCTGCACCAGCAATATCACCACCAGTTGCAGTTCCGACTTCACCAAAACCAGTACCTGAACTGTCTCCATCGAGTCCTGTGTCACCTACAAATTCTACTCCAGTACCTTATGTGACCAGATCTGGCCGACGAGTTCGCTTCAACATTCGTTACCTCTAACTTCAGTGCCTGCTGCACTACTAGAGGGGGGAGTACTGTGGCGATCCTGCTTCCATCAAAATGACTGTATTCGAAAAACTATTTTCCTAACTACGCACCGGAAGTACGAAGCAGTTATCTACGATCAAGCGCGCAAGCTGTGCGAATTAAAAAGATCAATTTCCGGTCTTTCAAAAAATCTGTTGTCTGTCGATGTGTTAGCGTTAAAAATTAAAAGATGTTTATTTTTATATAAAAAAAGTCGTCGCTCATTCTTTATGTGTGGATGTAACTTAACTATCCCAATTTGCAACCTTCTCCACTAAAACATCCCACAAGGCCATTCCAAATAGCTTTTTTTTTTCACTTATCATATCAAATCAAACAAAAGTTTATATGATTTTCTGAGGTAGTTTTTTTTAATGAATAAAATAATTAGTAGGTAACCTTCAAATACCCTATTAGCTCAAAATGTCCAATAACACTGTTACGATATCTTCATGTTCCGAAATAGGGTACTATGTTGTATAATATTGTAAAATTTGGAGAACAATATTGTATAATATGGTTTTATAATGTTAAAACAACGTAAATATAAGACAAACTGATCCATCTTATGTTCCAGGAACTGTATCGCATAGTTTCTAGGCATTGAATAAATTAATTCACAAGATTGCACATGTTCGCAAAATTAATCTGAGAATACGAAAAAAATAACCAAATTTCTCGCAGCTATAGAGATGCATAATCCACGATTTTTTGATTAACAAATAATATTGCTATTGTTATTTTTAAATATGCGTTCCAAATATCTGTTATTTCAATCATATTATTAATTAAAAATTATTACTTAATATTAAATATAAAATTTATTAATTGTAATTAATACCTAATTTACTAATTTAAGTAACGTGTGATTGAATTAATTTATCTGTTTCAGCTTACTTCTTAAATTTTATTTTTTTCTCAAAACTATTTATTTAATTTATTTATTAGAGTGAACCATTTTCTGGAAAAGATGAGTTAAAAATATATGTCATTTCTTTAAAATGTTTACTTTAATCCTATATTCTACCAATAGAAGGCGCCAGCAGTAAACAGAGTACATGTAATCAAAGTCAATCATGTCACGAGCAATTAAAATTGATCTGTATGGAATAGTACATCATCAAATAAGAATATCGGTCACTCCCGTAAATTGGAGCGGTGATTTCGCACTTTCTAGTGAAGCCTCGCACATTCCTGTGAAATCACCACTCCGATAAATTTCAGTGATATGCAATTCAATGATTAGGGATGACGAATATTTTCAGAGCGGTTATTACGTAACCAATATCAAAAAGTCACAAATACAAGTGATCAATACTTTTCAAAGAGGTGTGTGATTCAAATCCTTGATACGATCTTACTGATGATATTTCGATTACAGGTTTTGCATCACGATAGAAAGTAACAATCGATACGATCTGTCCAATGGAAGCTCTTGAAAGAAATCTGTGATTGGATTGAAAAGTGAACGGACCGGTTACTGGAATTATCGTATCATACCATTGAATTGCATATGACTGAAATTTATCGGAGCGGTGATTTCACCGGAAAGTGCGAGGCTTCACTGGAAAGTGCGAAGTCACCGCTCCACTTTACGTGAGTGACCGATATTCGTATTTGATGATGCACTACTCCATACAGATCATTTTTAATTGCTCGTGACATGATTGACTTTGATTACATGTACTCTGTTTACTGCTGGCGCCATCTATTGGTAGAATATAGTACTAAAGTAAACATTTTAAAGAAATGACATATATTTTTAACTCATCTTTTCCAGAAAATGGTTCACTCTAATAAATAAATTAAATAAATAGTTTTGAGAAAAAAAAATTTAAGAAGTAAGCTGAAACAGATAAATTAATTCAATCACACGTTAATTAAATTAGTAAATTAAGTATTAATTACATTTAATAAATTTTATATTTAATATTAAGTAATAATTTTTAATTAATAATATGATTGAAATAACAGATATTTGGAACGCATATTTAAAAATAACAATAGCAATATTATTTGTTAATCAAAAAATCGTGGATTATTCATCTCTGTCAATGATACGATAGGATAATTCCAATAACCGGTCCGTTCACTTTTCAATCCAATCACAGATTTCTTTCGAGAGCTTCCATTGGACAGATCGTATCAATTGTTACTTTGCAGTGAAGTCACCGCTCCGGCAAATTTCTGTGATATTGTATCGATTGTTACTTTCTATCGTGATCCAAAACCTGTAATCGAAATATCATCAGTAAGATCGTATCAAGGATTTGAATCACACCCCTCTTTGAAAAGTATTGATCACTTGTATTTGTGACTTTTTGATATTGGTTACGTAATAACAGCTCTGAAAATATTCGTCATCCCTACGCAGCTATATTCTCTCTATTTTTTTTCTTTATTACGGTTTACATGTATTGAGATTCAAACCAGGAGCCTCTAACTTGTTAAATAGTCTTATCTTTTGGAATAGCACGGACTGTAGACATATTGTAATAGTGTGTTTAGTTCGTTCGTCTGATTTTCTTTATCATTTTGAATTTAGAATGTAATTTAAAGTCAAAGAGGGAGATTTTCACAAACAAGATTTACAACTGAAATGAATTATAGATGTTGAACTCAAAAATAAATGCTCTAAAAATTTGGAATTTAAGAAAATTATTATTCTTTAAACCCATTTATAACTTTTTGGCTTTGATTTAGTTTATGAACAATAAAATTCCATAAGCATTAGGAAAAATATGAAATAAAGTTATCAGTAAAAAAGGAAGTGCTTAAGAAAGCTCTTGATTGTTTATTTATTAATCTTGGCATGTTTGTACAAATAGTAAAAGTTAAGATGTTAAATTTTCAAAAGCAAAAACTTTTTATATCTATTTATAATCATTTTCTTTAATTTAATTTACTTAATTTTTTTCTTTATTTCCTTTTCTTTTATCTATAGAGAGAAGGCAAGCTAGGATATTTTATTAAAAATCGTATTTTTATTTAAAATGAGGACAATGGATTAAAATAAGATATTTATAAATATATTCGATTTATCTGGCCACTTTCGATGAAACACATAGAATAAATAATAAACTTTTGTACCGTATGGTTAAATATAAATATTTACAGAGTATCACAATGTTGTTAAAAATAGAATTTACATTTATAATCACGACATAGTCATTTGTCAAAATGTATCCTTTGGATAAAAAAAGGAGGGGAAAAAGGATATGGGAAAGGAAAGAATAAAGCAGCACCAAACGAATTAAAAAGCGACGTTAATTAATTATGCAAAAACAATAATTCCATTGAAAATACTAATTAAAATTTTAATATAAGAAATAAAATTATATAAATACGAAAATTTGGAGAAAATAATTCAAAATAATATCTTTAAAAAAATCAGAAGTTTTTAATAATTGATCGGCTAGCGTAACATTTACTAAACAATGGTTTCATCAACGCTATCGGCAGACATCCCGACATGCGCAGAACGGTTGAACGGAAACAGAAACGGTTTGTTTGGTACCTAACACGTGATCGTGAATTGACCCCATTAATATTGTCAATCATATTTTTGTTATCACAAGGTTGATCAAGGTTGCATTTTTGTCAGTATTGTGGGAAATTATTGTGGTACCCCCCCCCCCAATCCTTGAGTTCACTTTACTCCTTTAATTTTGAGATACATAATTAGCTATAGCCCCTATATGCGTGGCTCCCTATGCCATGGCACAGGCTGCACAACTTTGTAAACCACCTTATTCATGCTATTGTTCAACGTATTTTCAATATTCTTTCCTCAATGTTATATTTTAATCAATATGACGCTTTTAATAAACAAAAAATTTCCTGCGAAATTTTTAGAATAGAATCCCAATTATAATTAATTGATATTTATATGAGTAATAATTAGGTCAAAATTTTACTGTAAAAATACTTTTGAAAATTTTGATGTTTTTGAATATTATTACATTTTGTACAATATTATTGATACGTCATTCATTATTTTTTGATATTCAATTATCGTTAAAATTTCTTAAAATACTTTACAATATTATAGTATTTCTAGGAACTACAAAATCACAAAATGCATTTTATACGGCTTTCAGAATATCTACCAACGCCTTGAAGGCATCATGCAATATTTTGTGCTAATGACACAATGTCTCAAACTAGTTTTTAGGCATCTTGTAGAAAGAGAATTCATTGATTGGATTGACATCATCTCTTTTAGTAAGAATAATCCAATCAATGATCTGTCAGTTACCATAACCCAGCACTACATGAGACAGACATTTAGCATCAATCTTCTTGCAATAGCCAAGACAATGAAAATAACAAATAAGATAACCTCCATCAAAATCATCGGTGAAGCATTTCTTAGCGACTCTCAAATCAATACGATACCATGAACTGAAAATGCCATGAACAAAATTAAAAATATTAACGTCTTTGCTCTCAGTCAAGCTTCCAAATTCAAACTCAACCAAAATTCTGCTCGAAGATTCCCATCCAGAATTATCAACAAGATTAAAATGGAAAACCAATGAAGAAAATGTCTGCAGCTGACGCTCTATTAACCTTATAAAAGGTCGTGCATCCACTCTCCATTATGAATTTCGAATGGTAATCATTGGATATGACAATAATACCTGTAAAGAATTTCTTAGCCAGAAACGAATTTTTTAAGCCCAGAAGATAATTCTCTTTTCGAGTTCAATCATACCTGCCGTCCCATCCTAGATATCAAAAACTCAAATACATCCCAATGGGGTAGCTAACATATTCCTTTTTTCCCACAAAAATTCATTTCAAGAAAATTCTGAATTTTACAGCAATAACCAAGTTAATTAGGTCATTGATACTATTAATGGTTTCTATTATTAATGATTTCTCCTATTTCCAGACACTCTTAAGATTTCTCCATACGAAATAATCTTTGCCATCAAAAGAAAAATCAATATTGAAAAAATACAGGTCCCAATAGGATTACTAAGTAATTGAACTTCTGACACCAAATGGCTCACCTCGCCAAAATCTTCAATAAGTGACTCCTTTTTAATCACTTCCCTTCAAGAAAATAAAACATGCCATATTTCAAAAATCTAAACAATTTATCTGGCTTCCACAGACATATCAGCCTTCTAAGTAAAATTGGAAAACTTTTCGAAAAAATTCTGTTTACATCGATTAACTGATCATTGCAATAACAATACAATCATTCACAACAACTAGTTTTTCAGTAATTTATAGCTGTACACATCAATTACTGAAAATATTCATTGAAGGCTTCAGTGCCAAACCAACCTCAAACGTCATCTTCATAGATGTTAGAAAAAACTTTCAACAGCATGTGGGGCAAATGTTTAATCTATAAAATGATAAAATTTATTTTTCTTATTTACCTCATCTTTATTATTGCAAAACTTCTGATGAATAGAAGACTTCAAGTCAATACAACGCCAAAAAATTTTAGAATAAGATGCATTAAATAATTTCGCTTATCAACACATATTCTTCTCTATCTCACTTCATGGCAAAGTTATTCTATATAAACAAATCATTCGACAATACTTACGGATATTGTAATTTGAGTTCTGATAGCGAAGAAGCATAGAAGGAAAATCCAGATCCTTCAAAATATAATCCTCAAAATCATTGGCTAATCCTCCTTGGTGCTTCCGTGATGAAGTATCTATCAATACCACAAAATAAAAGACAGCGAATTCTACATTTATGAACCTATCAAGAAAATTTTTCAGTAAGATCATAAATTTCCAAAATCAAGAAATTTATTATGCTCAGTATGATAGCAAACTTAAATATTCTTACATAACTATGAAATATCGTCCTGTTTCTTAACTATAATTTTGACTATATGTCAGCCCTAAATCAAGGCTATACTCTCTCATCAAGTCAATTCTCATCTTTACCAACTTATTTGGGCTTTTGATTAAGTAAGATTCGCCTAATAGCAATACATCAAGGGTTTTCTTTAAGTTTCATATCTACATTGACTGAAAAGAATTGCACATGCACTGGCATTACAAAGAAAATTAATATTATTCTGCTTGGATGGTGGAATGTGAAGTATCGAATAGCAATTTTACAATCACAAAGTAGCATGTTTAAATAGAAATAGAGGATATGGCTATATCCGCAATTTAAAAATATCTTAATTTTCTAAACGTTTTAAAAATGTCCAGCCATTTCAACTTGAATTTTGAATAAAATACTACATTTCTTCTTTAAATCGTCGAGGTGTTTCTTCTTAAATCAATGAAAATCGCATCATTTTTTTTAGTTGATATTTAATGTGGTAGCAATAGGCTTTGCGTTTTTCAGTTCAGCTGAAGCGACTGATGGACGAATTGGTATGAAATTTACAAAGTAATCTAATTAATTACGAGACATTTGTCCTTTACAAAGACAGCCTTTAGCCCTTGAGTTGCCAGAGAAAAACATTAAATAGCTGTTTAATTTCTTGGCCTAGGGATACCGCGTCTCCCCTGTGATTTGGGCGTCCCGGGTTCGAGTCCTGGTTCGGACATGGTTATTCTTTACTCTGTGTTCTGTCTGTGAGCTGTGCGAAAGAGCCATCTGTTAAAAGGGGTTGTGCTTGTGAGTGTGTGAGTGTTATCTTCATATGAGCTAGAAGTCAGACTTCTACCCTCGGGAGCTCAAGGGTCTTTACCCTCAGAAGCTATTGCACCCCGTTTCCATGGTAACGTGGACACGACATCATCATCCTCATCATCATCAGCAGTTTAATTGTTAATTAATGATTAAATTTAGTTAGTTAACATCTGTTGAATTTAGTTAGTTTCAAAATAGCACAAGCGTTATTTTGGTACGGACTTCAAAATTCTGAACACTAGTCAGATGACTAAGACAACACTTGAGCCGACAAACCTTCTTGACTTTCGCACTACACAAATGAGAAGACGTTTGGCCCATGATGTCAGATGAAGGCTTATCTTCAATGGAATAAGGTTTCGAACACAGAATCTCCAGAGACACAATAGAGACCTTACCACTAGGTTCTTGAATGTTTAGAAATTTTTCTTAGCTATGATATTGATTGTGACTTTCGTTTTTTTTATTGTTTTTTTTTTTCAATACCTCACGTTTTTATAAGCTCTTTTTTAATTTACTTATAACTGATAGAAAAGTGTATTTAAAAGTGTGTGAAACATAATAATAACATTTTTTTAAATTTGTATTTAAAATTTCCTAAAAAGTTACTTTTAATGTAGTTTATTATTCGTAACTGATAAAGAATCTTATAAAAATTTTCATTCAGCAATTCCATCAATTATTTTTTCCTTTTAGTTTCTAAAGGAAAAAAAATATATTCTGTTTACTTCTATTTTACGTCTTTTTGCAATATTCACAAAAAAAAAAAAAAAAAGAAAGAAACCTTAATAGAAATTTGCAGAGTGTGAAATCTTACAAGGCATATTCCGGAATTGCTTTCATCACATTTTTTAAGGTTTCTCTTATTTAGGAAATTTCAAAGAGCACTCAAACCGAGAAGAAATGCTTTGACTTTTCCCATTTTCTATTTATTTTTAAATAAAATCTTCTTCGAATAAAAGTTGTTGTTTTTTTTTCTGTTGCCAGAACAGTTCGTAATTTATTTTGGAAGAACAGTGTTAAAACATCTTATTTGATCTTGATTAAAATTGAAGCTTAAAATTCATTAAATATTTAATTGATACTTTAGTTCTGCAAAATTAATCGGTTATGTAAATCATGTAATTAAGCGAAATTTCAGATTTTAATATATTAGAAATTGAATAAAAAACTGATTTTAAAAAATGTCACTTTTCAAACACGAAACAAGTCAAATTACATTGTCGTTTGCTTTGGGCAATGCAATAATTTTCAGTATTTGAATCACATTATCATTTTACTAACATTAAAAAAAATCATATGACTAAATTCCAGAAAATTTTTACTCCTTTTTTTTTTCTTTTCGCAATGCTTTCACCAAACTGAGTTACGAACAAAATATATGGTATTCGCATTAATTATGGCTCAATAACTAATTTCTAAACTACTAGAGATCGGCATATATAGAAGGTGTTTACACATTTTTAGATCGATTTCTTGTCATTTAATTAATGTTTAAATTAAAGACTATTTAAAAAATATTCAATCAGAGGATAGCCGTTTTTCTGGACTGTAAGTCTGCTTCTTGATTTTCATGATAAAAGGGTTTTCGTAAAATTTACAGCAATACTAATTTCCATTCGTTTCCAGAATCCATCAATCATGGTGGGTTTGCGCTTAGAAAAAGAGTTTTATTTCAAAAGAACGAAAGGCACAATAATCCATAGGTGAAAAGTCAGGCGACTTCGTAGAAATATATAGAAAAGGAATATAAGCAATATCTGTATTTGTCTTAAAGTTTAACATTAAGTTTACCAAGGGTTCATTTCAACCCCTTTGAGAAAACTTTTCGTTAATTTTTTCAAGAAAATTATTGCCGTATTTTTATATTATATTAATTTTTACTTACATTTTTTTTTATTATTTGAGAGAGACTTATTTATTTTTTACTTACATTTATAAGACATATAATTGTAAATATTATCTTTTTCTTTTAGCTTCGGAGGAATGTATATAGTATGTCTACTTTTACCAAAGGGGTCATTTTGACCATTCGAATAAATATTGTTGAGGATACATACATTTGTATTTAAATATGTTACGTATGTATACATTTATATGTAAATATGTTTTTTTAGTAAATAAACACAAAGAAACTGGCTTTTCATCACACCACACCTCAACAAATATATTGAAAATATTGTTACGAACCTGTGATGCTGCTTTCCAGCATAGTTGGTTCCATAGGGGGTCCCAGAGCTTGGCGACCATTTGGCGACTTGGTGACGAATTAGGCGACTTTGGCGCCAAAATAGATTATACCTGAAACATCGAGAATTTTCCCGATCCGTCCAGTAGGAACCGAGATACGCCTCGAACGTTCCTGATTGGTTGAGAGGCATCTAGCCCCGCCCCCTGAGACCTATAAAAGGAGGCGGCTGCCAGTCGTAGTCGGGTCGACGGTGAAGAACTGGTCTTCCAGAGATAAGCGGAGCAGCGAAGGAGTGAAGCTACTGCTGAACTAAGCTGTGCGCTACTGTCTACAGTAGAGACTTGTTGTATGCTGCTGTTTATGCTGTTGTATGTTGCACGTCTCGGCTGAAGATAATCGTGTGTTGTGCTGTATATAGTTGTCGTCTTTGTGCTGTCCTGTGTGTCTTCGTGTAAATAAACGTCGTTGTTTTATTTTCTACTGCCGCCTGCTGATTGAGCGTTCTCCACACCATATAACTCCCACTATCCAAACGAACCCGGAAATTTCGTAACAATATAAAAGTTTTTCTACTTTAACTTTATAATAGATAGATCAATTAATATTTTTTCTAATTAAATATTGAAAGAGCTTCAAATAATTTGAAGCTCATTCAAAAAATCTGCTCCTTTCTGCCACAAACTCACCCCAATATTATGTTATATATATATATATATATATATTAAGCAATTTCGTGACCGAAGAGAGAAGACACTTTTGAATATTTAAACTCGATTAATTCTATCCCGGGAGGTATAATTTATGTACAAGCAAGAAGCGACGAGGTACGTCAGTCCACAACAGAAGAGAAGAGTGAAAAAAGACGGAAATATTTTCTCCAGTGATTTTATATTATGAGATTCTGTTATATATGTGATGATATCTCTTAATTCTAAATTGTCCTAATTAATTTCCTAGTTCTATCTTAATTCAGCCCATATTAACTTTATTCTAAAACATTCTCTTATTTCCTGATCCAATCCTACCTTTTTTTTTTATTTAATTAATGCAATAGAAGCTTTTTCTCTTTCCGCTATTGTGTCTTCTGTGTGATGTGTCACGTCGCTTCTGCTTGCATATAAATTAGGCCTTCCGGGATGGAATCAAGCGAAGTTTAAAAATTTAAACAGTCTTCGGCCACGAAACTGCTAAAATATATATATATATATATATATATATATATATATATATATATATATATATATATATATATATATATATATATATATATATATATATATATATATATATATATATATATATATATATATATATATATATATATACACACACACACAGGGTGTTACCAATTCGACCGAAAAATTCAGAGAGGGGATAGTAGGCATCAAGAGGATTAAGAATCATTATACAACATAGTGTCCTAAATGACGTTTAGTAGGTGAAAATCGCAAGAATATTGGGGGCCCAAAAATTGTTAGAAACTGTAAAAAATTAATTAAAAAAATAATAAATGAGGTTTGAACCATAAATTTTCTTTTAAGTGAAAGCACATTCTTAAAGGTTATTTTTCATGTAAGCAACATACCGATTTGATGATCCAGGGGGTCGTAATTTACTAAAATCGAAAAAGTAATTTATAACCCTTATCTGCAAAAATATTAAAACTCGAAGAAAAATAGAAACTTGAAAAAGTAAGAAATTTCATGCTCTTTAATTTGATATAAGTATTTAGTATGAAAACTGAGAGGTTTTTAAGATATTCAAGAAAAACTAAAATGTGCACCAGGAAACATCGCTGCAACTTCGGTACCGATGTTTGCAGAGGGTGTTGTTAAATTCGAAAGATGGTTTCAGAGAGGTGACAGTAGGCATTAAGAAGCTGAAAAATTACCATATAACATAGGGTCGCAAGTGACGTTTATTCGGTGAAAATCATAAAAACAAACGTCCAAAAGATAATGAGCCTGGTGAAGAGAATGCCCCTATGAATGCGAGGATTAGGAACAAGGTAATCGAAAAGAGGAAGCCTTCTCGTACGTAAATTTTTCATACGTTTGAGAAAAATAAAAGCATTGAGCAAGTATTTATTAATGAGCATTATAGAATTGATCTCGCCTCGTCTAGGCTTCAACTGAACATCGCTCTTGTTTCCTCCACCAGAGGCGCTGCTAAGTGGCGGGAAGTGAGATGCCTGGCACTACAGTTCGGTGATCCTGACATCTTTCGCCCTCGAAAGTTGAACATCTCTAAGTAGAAAAGCCTAAAAGAATTTAAAAAAGAAAAAAAAGAAAAAAAAAACAGTATCTGGATAAAAGAATGGACATTTCATTTTGTTAATCGGAAGACCAGGCTTTCATGAAATCAGCAAATGTGGAAGTTGTATTTGGTCCGTCATGCATCCAACTTTTTCCACGTTGTAGCGATCCTTAGGCTTAATCTTGACAATCCGATATGGTTCATGAAACTTTGGTCGTTGGTCGAGTCCAGCACCGAATTGAGTCCGTTGTATGGCCACCAATTCACCAAGTTTGTAGATACGCGCCACTTTTCTTCGCTTGTTGAAACTTTTGCCATTCTCCTCTTGTATTTTCAATATGTTGTCTCTTGCTTCTTCTCTGATATTATTTCGATCTTCTATCATTGCTTTTGTGCATTCTTCTTCCAATACTTCCTTTAAATTTAAATCAGCCTTTTATTTTACTCTAGTTAAAAGCTCAAAAAGGGTAAATTTTGTACTCTTTGAAACAGTACTATTGATTATTTTTTTCACTGATGCCCCATGTTTATACTATTTGGTAGAGTCTGTTATCAAAAGTTTTGATAAAATGGGTATTAAAATTTTATGCATTATTTCAATTTGCCCATTTCCGAATTTTGCAATGTTCAATACTTTTATCTTGACAGTATGTTTCAAATTCTTTCGAGGTAAAAGCTAAATCTCTGTCTGTGGTTATCCTCGTTGGGTTTCCAAATGTAGATCGTTGAAGCTTAAATTTAGTTATTGCGTCTTGAGTGGGTGTTGACTTAACTGGATAAAGACAAATAAATTTTGTGAAGGCGTTGGCAGCTGAAAAAATATATTGATAGTTCTTATTTGTGGAAGGCATAGGCTGAAATCGATGTGGTAAGTACTTAAAGGTAAATTCTCTTTTGGGATGGGGTTAAGGAAGCCTTCGCCTTTCCCACGTTTCTTAAACCCCCGGGGGGGGCACCACGAAATAAGGATGAGATGCTTTTGGAATGGTGGTTGGATCTCGAAACCCTGGAAGGTACACAAATAGGTGGGGGATCTGGCTCCTCCCATTGATGACGGGACGTACTTCCTTCGGGGAGGGTTGTATTGTGGCCGGTGATGGCCCTTAGGACTCAACCACAGTTCCCGCCAGTGTTGCTGTTGCGGTGGTCCGGTCATTCAGTAATTTTTCCGTATGCCTTTGTAGCGGGTCGGAGGTCAGATGCATGACTTCACACGTTTCTTATTACAAAGGGATGCAATTGGCAATCACACTTTCTATTTTCAACCTCGTCTTTAATATATAAAACTCTTGCTTTAAAATTTCTTCCGTCTTAGCCATGGCATATAATGTCCTCTACAGTGAATTTGTCTTATAATTTCCCTTTGTAATACCTCTGGGACTATGAGTATTTCCCTTCCTTTATCGTATTTGTATAAAACTCCATTCCTCAAAACGTGTTCACCATCTTCTTGATTTTCTGTCAATGCTTTTAATTTGTTAAAGAATTCGTCCTGATTTTGAGCGTTTGGCTATTTAATAGTCACTTCACTATGTGAAAGAGTAACAACAAACACTGCGTTTCGAGTAAGAGAGTCTACATGTGCCATTTGTTTTCCTGATCTGTGAACAATATGGTAATCAAAAACTCTTCTAACTGTAAAGCCCACCTTGCAACTTTTGGTGCAAGATCTTTTTTATTCATAGTCTGTTCAAAAACGGAACAATCAGTCACAATTTTAAACTTCGAACCCAGTAAATAATGTCGAAATTTTTTCAATGCTTCAATTACATCCAAAACTTCTAACCCATAGCTGTTGTATTTTTCCTGCTGTGGAGATCTTTTTGGACTAAAATAATGTATAGGATGAAATTTATTGTCGGTTCCCTGTTGTAGCAACATTGCCCCAAATCCTTGACTGCTAGCATCTGTATGGAGTTTTAAAACCGATCCTTGTTTATAGAGATGCAAAATTGGTTTCTGAATTAAAACATCTGTAAGTTTTTGAAAAGCTTCTCTTTGTTCAGATTCAAACTTAAATGCACTATCTTTTCTTAGCAGATCACTAAATGGTTTTGCGACTTTTGAATAGCAGGGTATAAATTTTCTAAAATAACTTGTAAGGCCTAAAAAACTTTATATTATATCTTTTTATTTAACAGATTGTGGTTACGGAAATTTTTTTACAGCCATTGTTTTAGATACGGAGGCTTGTGTAGTTCCGTTTTGGATTCTATGGTCTAATAATTCTATTTGTGGTTTTAAAAACTGCCATTTTTTGAAATTAAACTCCAATCTGTACTCTGATGCAATCTGTAGAACGCGCTGTAATTTTTCTAGCCCTTCTTCCTCGTTTTTGGATGGTATAATAACGTCGTCCATGTAAATGAGTACAGTTCCGTCTTGCATCAAATTCCTGAATATCCCATTAATGTAATACACTAGGACTATGAGAAAGTTCAAATGGTACTTCGAGAGATTCCCACTGACCATGATGTGTTACAAAAGATGTAAATTTTATGCCATTTTTCTCTACGTCTACGTGAAAAAACACGTTTTTCAAATCCAAAGTAGTAAATATTTTCGATTGCTCAAGTTTGTCAAGTAAATCATCTATGAGGGGTAAAGAGTAGCGGTCTTTTAACATTTTTTTTATTTAACTTACGATAATCAATGCATAGTCTATAATTAACGTTTTTCTTTTTACACAGTACAACTGGGGAAGAATAATCTGAACAGCTAGGCTTTATTATCCCTTTCAGTAGCCATTTATCAATCCACGAATTTTTGTTCTTTAAAAGGCAGTCTTCACGGGTTATGACTAATCAGAATTATTTTCATTTGTAATTCTGTATTTTTTGTTTTGACTGGAGTATACTTATTCAAAAGGCACACTATTTTCTGTCTCGTGTGTTTGTTTACATAAGTAATGTCGATTTCGTCATAGTTTATCGAATCCGCTAACTGAACGAGGTGTTGGAGAGAATTTTCATTTGTTTCATTGAAGCGATCATCAAAAATAGGAACCTGTCTGGCGCTATCAGTCTCGAGAAAATGTACTAATGATACGACCTTGACCTCACTTCTCGCCAGCTGCGTGTAGTTTACATGAATATTTTTTTTCGTAAATGATAATTTTGTTTTCACTAACTGAAAAGCTTAGGGTTTTTTTTTTTTTAATACATACATCCCAATGATTGTTTCGTTCGGCATTATTTCTAACACATATACGTTTGTTGATATTACATATTCATTAATTAATATATCCCAATAAAAAAATCTAGAGGAGTTATGCTATCTCCACTTAAACCAGTTAATATCACATTATCAGTTGTTAAATTAGGTTTACCAATTTTCAAATAAAAATCATATTTAATCATTGTTATATCATATTCAGTATCAATTAGTGCATCACAATTTATTCCAACATTTTTTCTAAGCTTATTTACAGTTTTTAGAAAATTACGAATATACACTTTATTAGAGAGAAGCATTTTAAAATCTTTTTGCGGGCAAATACTGGCTTTGTGGCCAAAAGCTACCACACTGGAAAAATTTCAATCCTTTTTTTTTAAATTTGCAATTAACAGATTTGTGGCCATACTCATTGCAATTGTAACATTTAATATCACTCTTATTATAGAAATTATCATCAGCATAGTTCTTTTGAGCAAGAACGAATGGTAGTGGTGGATTTTTTGCTTCTTTTACAGTATCAAATTTACTTCTGTTTTCAGAAACTCGCAAATTTCTGTTTGTTTCCTTTTTAAGATGACATCGTGCAACCTCATATGCGTCCAGTTTGTTAACCAAATCTTTTATTTTCTTTATTTTTGGCAAATCATCGAGAAAATGATCGCGCAAGTCATCAGGTATCTTACTCTTTAACTGGTCGACAACCATTAACTGTTTTAAATCTTCAAAATTGGTTATTTCTAAACAATTTATCCATTCTTCGAAAAAGTTATTCAGTTCAAAACCGAAATCTTGCCATGAAGAACAATCTCTTTGTGAGTAACGAACTTCTGTCTAAGTTGTTCGGAAGTTAATTTAAATCTTTTAAGTAACAGTTTTTTTATATGATCATAGTCATTAGCTGATGGATCAGGTACACGAGCAATTAAATTGGCTATATCCAGCGGTAATAACCCGAGTAAATAAGAAATCCGGTTTCCTTTTGCAATGTTAGTATTTGCTTTTCGAATAATGAAAAGTAAACACTTATGTCTCCGCTGTTATTATAATTCTTTAGCAAATCCGTCTTGGAGCCTCCCATACAGTTAACGGATTTTCTCTGCTTTTTAACCCTTTAAAGGGCCATTTTTTTTCTAGTCATATTATGTTAAAATATTTTTAGGCTTGAAATTAGAATAAGAAAAGGGATTCATTTAGCTTATTAGATAAATTTAATTTGGTTAATTAATAATTAAGTAACAAATCAAGACACATCATTTTGTGTGAGATAAAGAACTAAAGCATCTAAGTTTCTGTCTTTCTAAAAAAATTTGTCAGAAATTATGCCAACCTACATAAATTCATACAAAGATTGATAAATTTGTTGGGAAGCATACTTCCCAAGGCCCTAGAAAGGGTTAACTCAAATTCTAACTTTTTCAACATATATTCTGGTTCATTCTTTTCGACTTCGGCTTTTTCATTTTCAGCATCTAATTTTTTCGCGCTCCAGAGTGATAGTTAGAAGTAAGTTTTTTACGAACTCTTAGTCATAGTTATCTCCGTCTCCGTTATCATTATAACTAATTGACGCACTTTGGCATTCAGCGGTGCAGTCAATAAGAATTTGTCTACTAAAGTTTATAAGTCACTTTTTCGTGCTCGTGCTAGAAATGCCATGTTTGGAAAACACAGTGTATACTGTGAATATATATATATATATATATATATATATATATATATATATATATATATATATATATATATATATATATATATATATATATATATATATATATATATATATATATATATATATATATATATATATATAATATTTTAAACTCTTAATTTAATCCAAATTAATTTCCAAAACTTTATCTTAATTAAGCCCATCGTAACTTCATTCTAAAATATTCTCTTATTTCGTGATCCAATTCCACTTTCGGTTTAATTAATTCCTTTGTAAAAATAATGCGCCATCAGTACTCGTATCAAATGAAAGTGATACTTTTGCCCTTATCAGAGGTCAAAATATGTATTTCATCTGCAAGTGGCCGGAAATCCTATGTTATATAAGACTAGTAATCATTTGTTTCGGCCTTTTTTCGCTTTTTTCTTATGTTTTTGTGCCGCTCTGCGCCTTCTTGGAAATAAACATGCCTGCCACTCGGAAGAGAATAAAACGAAATTAAAAGTACAACGTCTCGACTATGTCTTCAAACCTGCACTCTGCTTCAACCCAAATAATGTTACATATTATTTTGCCAACAGGATTCGAAAAATCCATTTTTGCCAACAGAATTCGGAAAATCCATTATATATATATATATATATATATATATATATATATATATATATATATATATATATATATATATATATACTTATTCATAAAATTATTAAAATAAAAAAGTTATCTAAAATAATTAACTAACATCTTAATTACATTTAAAATGTATTTAAATGACAAACTGACAAAATGAACGTGCTTATTAAAGAGAAGTTTCATAATGTGCATCGCATAGGATTGCCTCAAAATACCTAATTCCGCCTCCCAGCACATAATTTGACTGTTAAAGAATTTTTAATTTAATGCCCTACCTGCATGCACGTAAATCATAAAGAAAAAAAAAAGTATAGTTAATATCCAAGATAGGCAAGAGAAGTTGATTTTTCTTCCTTTAATGATGAATGTTTAGTTTTAAATTTATCTTCTTAATACTATGAAATAATATGCCAGAACTATTTTAGTAAACTTAAAAATTATTTTTAAATGAATGAGTGAGAGTAGCATAACATTTTAATAATCGAAGTTGTTTATGAAAATTTCGATTATAAGTTTTAACATTTACATGTGGCTTCATATCAATCTCTGGAAAACGGTATAAACAGTATCATATTACTAATCAGAGGTCCCTAATTTTTTAGATATTGAGACCCATTTATAACGACCCTTTTCATCCTCAGTTCTCTGAATTTTTTCAAAGACGAACGAACAGCCCAAGTTTTTTCTAAAGAAATTTTGTGGACCAAAATAGAACTTCCACGAAGCAATCAGAAAGAGTAATCTCCTAAAAACTTGAGGTTATTCATAAGATTTTATCAAAATTTTGAATTTGAGAAAATAACATTTAATGACTTAGAATAGCATTAAAACGTACACTATACAAATATAAATGCAATTGCTCAAAGAATAAGTTTTCAAACAAAATTCAAACATTTTTCGAAAAAAAAAAAAAAAAAACTATTTAGAAATTAACCATTTTGAATAAAGAGAAGAAAAAGATATTAGATATTTGCGCGAAAAGTAAATTTTTCTCCATAGTCATCTACTTGGTGTGATTTTTCTTAGCGAGTAATATTGTTTAGAAATGCATATTTTATTTGTTGCGTCCGTTCTTTCTTAACAATGAACAATTCAATGAACGTTCTTTCTTAACAATTCTTTGAAATTATTTTTCAAGGAAAAACGAAGAATTAAAAAAATACTAATAAGTACAACAATAATTAGAAACTTAAGAAATACTTGACATTTGAGACAATGCTGGCACTCACATATTTGTTTTGATTTCTTACAGTGAATATAACTTACAAATTGTGCGAGTGTCGTAAAAATGAATATAAATTATAAACATTTTATACCATTCAGTCTATCTATATATTTAAAATAATTGATAAAACTGAAGAACTAGTCCCTTAACACCAACCACTGGTTTGATATTACTAATTTTTAGCTTATACTAGCTGGTACCCGGCGCGTTGCTGCCGCAAAAGAAATGATTTTGAAAATATTGTTTGAAATCGCTATCTTATTTAATTAAGAATGATATATATTTTCTTGTCGACAATGAATACATTATGGTAGACAATATTTTGTTTTTCTGTATTCAGCAAAAACAAATTAATTTTTTGACTGTCAGACTCGTGAGCATCCACCATAACAACTGGTCATGTGAAAAACATGGATTTTCTAGGTTCAAGGCAATAAAATGACAAAGTTTTATCGTCATCGAACATTAGAGCAGCTCATAAAATACGCACAAACAAACATTCATTTTCATATATTAGATATAATATAATAATTGTACTATTCATATAACTTTCGCGCAAATGCCAGTAATAAGTTGCCAAAGTTATATCGCAATCGGATGAATGGTACGGCAGTGCATAAAATACGAACAAACAAAAATTCCTTTTTATATATTAGGTGAAAACTCATGGCACTAGATTTGACATCAATGTCCGCTTACTTCTCACCATTTCCCAAAGAAATCTTACTTCACTTCATTAAATATTCTTTACATTTACTTCTCATATTTCTACATTCAACAGTCACATGATGATCATTCGATACGTCATCAATGGTCCACTGACCCTGATGGCCTTTATGAGAGATATTTCGAAAAAAAAAAAAAAAAAAAAAAAAAAACCTTTGACAGAACCTCGATTGAACCGATTTCGTTACTTCGTTAGCATAGCTAACCAGTCAGTATATTGTATCATTATTATTGCGCATTTTCTTTCTTTCTTTACTTTGCTATATATGGAGGATTGTAATTGCCCAAACATTCAAACTCGAGATTTTGTCGAAGCTCCTCGTTTCAGACCTCTTTGAGTTAGAAAAACATATTATCGGCATTATGTCTGTCTATTTATAAATATGATAACTAAAAAAAAAAAAAAAAATGCTTTGTGCAGGATGGATGAAATTTTATATATAGTTTTTACACCAAATTTATAGATTTCAATTAAAGTTAGAGCGAAATCCATTCACAAGAATTGTCGCTGCTGTCCGAATATAGTATACCCTAAAATTAATCGAAATATCGATTTTTTTTTAATTGGTTCATAAGATTCATACTTCTAAATATACTAGCAAAATTCCAGAGCTATATTTGTATTTTTTATTAAATTATTTTAATGACAGGAGTGTAAATTATGTTACCACAATCAGTTTCTATGTCCTCTCTAACAAAAGAGCCTGATAAATATTATATTTCAAGACACAATTACTGTCAAAATCTTTTAAATTATTCATTCAAACAAATTTAAGGATAGAATTCTTCGTTTTCCGCCATATTTTAGGATTTTTTTTTTTTACAAGAACGGGAGTTTTAATTTGTGGTTTTATTCTTAATTTAATCGTGTTAAATCTAAAGCTTTTAACATAATAGAAATAAAAGTATAAATATCTTTTTGCATGCTGTGAATTTATGTTGCTAACAAAACTATGTATGAAATCAGCTCTGTGGTATATATTAATATAATTATTAAAATTTAGAAAATTAGAACTTTTCTTTTCTGTATTACTCTAGAATAGTTTAATTTTCCAAATTGCTAATATTAACTATATTGTATGGTAAGTACTAGTTTAAAATAAACTATCAACGTTTGGTAAAACTTTTAGACAATTCAGTGGATTTCATGTAATGCTATTGGAAGAATGAAAATTTTAAAATGATATTTCTCCATGTTCCCTTTTTGCTCAGCATACTAGTATATACCCAGGATTTCAGACTTTTAGAGAATTTTTGGAAGACTGGCATAATATTGATGCGCTTGGCGACAAACCGTACATTAATCTTAAGTCTTACCACGATTACTAATCTAACAAAGGTTAAGCCTACTTCATTGAACATTTGGGTAAAATCCTAGATGGGCCCACCTCTTGGCGACTTATTTGAAATCTCGCCAAATTGACTACTAATTGAATATTTGTTATTATTATTATTTTTCAATTAAAAAACGATACTTGAAAGCCAGAAATAATAATAAATAAAATAAGATAAATATAATAAATAAAAATAAAATAAATTAATTAAATAAATATAATGAAAAATAAATATAATAAGTAAATAATAATAAAATAAAACAAATAAATATAATAAAAAATAAAATAAATATAATAAAAAATAAAAAAAAGTCCGTCTAGGTTGCTACAGTGGCGACGTTATCGCCACTCGTTTGGCGAGAATTCAAAAAGACGCTAAGAGGTGGGCTGTGCTAACCTCTTGTCCCGAACGTTTGTATGAAGCCTATTTTCCTGATTTTTTTTATATCTTCTTTCTTCTGACTGAATGTCCTCTTTGGTGACATTGCGAACTATCTTCAGAACACTTCTAATAATATTCTTCAGTAATTACCTAAGCAAAGCGTTTCATTCAATAGCTATAAAAATGTTCAATGAATAAAGTAGCCTGCCATTCGTATGATATTTTGTTTAAATTTAAATGTTGCCATTCGACAATTAGTAATAAGATCGATTTTTGTGCCACGTACGTTAATGTTTTATATATATAGATTTTAAACACGGTAACAATCTGCTGTGAAAATACTCTCTTTTCTTTATTTGCCTTCTATTTATAGAACACATTCCATCTGTCCCGTTTTGAAATTATTTGATGTACCAGTCTGGGAACGTTTTGGATTCTTATTAAAAACTTTTGGAAGTGAAAAATTTTCAAAAGATTATCTGCAACATTTCGGCATATCTCGCAAATTAAACCGCTACATCTTGCACAGTATACATACTTCTAAAAAACACAAATTCATTTTCAAATTTTAACTGTCATACAAATTTTGCAACATTTGATAAACATTCTTTAGAAGGAATTCTTTCATTTGCTTTAATTAACAAAGGTTTGTATTTGCATTATCTCTGTTAATATTATTCTACTTTTAATTTTTTCTAAACTATCTTAATTCATACTAGTTTTCCTTCCACATTAGAAAATTCTGATTTATTAGCAGCATGCAGAATTTGTCCACTTTAATTGTGGCCTAAATAGTTATCTTCTAAATCATCCACATTGTTTGAATCGATAAATCCCTGGAAAAGTACAAAATTAAATTTTTGTAGTCCCCCCCATGCTATTAAAAGTTGTTGTTTCTAATGGCACTTGTCATAGACAATCCCACTGACTTCTAAAGTCAGTGATTTTAAGCCAAGAGTGCGTCTCTTGCTTTTTAGTAGCCAAGACTGAGACTTAGCTACACACACGTCACAACTCTTTTTACGGGGCGGGCTTCATTCATGCATTTCATTCACTTATCCACAGATCGTAATTTAGACCTGAATCAGAGAACGATCACCCCTGATCCAGTACCCCCAGTAATATTACTCTCGACATGGAGGACTTTGTGACCATGACAGATTTATACGTGCGCCAACCACCACACACACGAGGAGTCTTCGGCAGGCGGAGTTCGAACTCGCAACCCAAGGGACGCGAATCCAACGCCTTACCAACCAGGCTTCCGGGCCAATTAAAAGTATTTTCAGTACATTAATATTTAAAAAACACCAACAACAAACACCACTCTTATGATTTGTTATAAGAAGCTTGAAATTCATTATTTTAAGACAATCTACAACTTTCTTCAGGAACATATTGACTGTGGATATTCACGGAAGTAGTTGTCCAGATGCTCTAAAATTATGAAATTCAAAACTTCATTATTTAATGACAGAAATGCGAAATTTATTTTTGTTTTAAATTTTTAAAGTGTTAAGATTATTTTATTAATAGGATAGGATAAATTCACAAATCCCTTTTCTGATTCATAGCATAAAATACAATTATTTGTCATTCTTCATTTTGAAAATATATGAATCTGTCTAATTGTCTAGATATTAGATATTGGACCATGATTAATTAAGAGATTATTCTAAAATTAATTGACATTTTATTTTATATCATGTAATATATTTATTAAATTATACTTGAATTAATTATAACGAACTTAATCAAGAAATTTAGATATCAGTATGCTGAAAAAATCTTTATATTTGAAGACAAAATAAGTTGATAGACATATTGATATGGCTAAAAGGCATCACTAAATTGAAATGAAAAAAAAAAAAAATTAAAGAAACAGAAGATAGAAAATTAATTTTTAAAGCATGAATAGAGAGTTTATTAGAAAATCCCAAATGTGTTAATGATTCAGCATTAACAAGCTTGATTATTAATACATGAACACAGAAGTTGAAACACAACACGTCCACAATAAAAATTCTATTCTACTTTCTATACCTTTAAGTAAGCATGCATTACAAATACAATACCAGAAGAAAAAATCATGTAAAAATAATCACAACTTCCATTTTTTAAAACCAGTTTTTATTATGAGGCATATCAGAAATATGCATAAACAATGATGAACAGTAACATGACAATTTTTGAATAAATTCAAAGAAGAAATACTCATTATTACAAGCATAATTTTGTAGTACAGGCAAGTCTATGAAATGAAAAAATTAAAATAAAAAATACTGTAGCATGAAAAAACAAAGGACATCTTTCGATAAGCATAGCATATGATTTAGTGTAATAACACAAGTGTCACTCATGGAAAAGTTCCAACATATTTCCACAGTTTTAAGTTCAATGATAAAACATCGTTAGAATTTCCATGGTTTATTTTTTTCAAGTAACAGCAGAATGTTCCTGTTTCTTTTAAGAATTAAAGATATCTGCAAATATGCACCTTACGGTAATGCACAAGCAAGACATTTCCATTTCTGACAAATATTTCATAATATCTGATAAGTTACAGAAAATTAAAAATTTTATGAAAAAATTAAAACAGCATGCACAAAACAGATTTGCAAAAAGTTTTACAAAAGATTTTGCACAATTTCTGATTGTTCTTCAGAATTGATGAGAACCAATTTTAAATTTGGATATTATGAATAATTTGACAATGCCACCCTTACTTTCATGATTTTTCTACTCTTCTATTTCGTCCTCATCTTCCTCCTCCTCCTCTTCGTCCATATCTGATTCCCGATTTCCTGTATCTTCAGCAGGTAGAATCATACGGATTAATTTGAAACATTGATCCCACTTCTTTTTCCTAGCCGAATAAACTTCAACACAAGAAGTAAAGAATTGGGACTCAAAATTGGTCATTGAAGTCCTAGTAACTATTCCTTCTTGTATTATGAATTTCAAAAACTCCCATTTTTCCTCATCTGCAAGAAATTTTTCCCTAGTGGTTCTGTCTTTTAAGATATTATTTATGAACATCACTTTTCGTCGAAAGGTCTTCTTTCTTACTACAAAGGGGATTTTATATCTTATCAACAATACCAGCAAAATCCCTCCAAAACTTGTTTCATTGTTAATAAATAATTTATAGGATGGAGGACTTGTATCCCAAAATTCTAGAAAAAGCTTCCGATAATTGTAATCCTTGTATCCATCCAAATCTTTCGAAAGAATTTCAAGTAATAAAATTCCGAAATCCTTTTCCGGAAGATATTGCCATGTCAAGCTTACCATTTCCATGAAAACCCTTTGTCTTGGCCAGCTTAGAAAGCTTTTTAAGATAAGCAATGCATTGCTTTCAAAGACTTTGGTACGATCTTCTTCATCCAACTGGGAGAATAAGAAATATACAGAATCATTCAAATCCTGTTCTGAAAACTTGATGTAAGTTTGTTGAGCTGTATGAGGGCCCGTGGCTATGTACTCAATGCATGGAACTATCATACGCTTCCTTTCATCAAATGTCAATTTCTTAAAAAAGTATTCAGTAGCTATTTTATTCCCTTCAAGTGCTGCACACCGAAATGCAAAGATATTAGTGAGTTCTTCATGTACTGTAAACACATTATGATCCAAAGGCACTTCTTGTATAAAATAAGACCAATAAACAACCAAACCATGTTGTTCTACCAGTTTGGGATCCCTCCCATTATGGAAAGCTTTCTTTGTTGTTCTACGGAATTTTCCCCAGAGAATACGTATATCATCTTCCAGGCAGTACAAGCATGCCAATTTGTATCGCTTTTTGATGTCTATGGTTTCATCTTTTATGACTGTTTTGGCAGTTCTTCTGTGATCAATCTTGCCATGAGGTGTCCAGCAAAAATCATCAGGAGTTTCAATGCCCAAGTAAGAATTTTTTGTATGATAATCAATCCATTTTAAGATTTCCAGGCTAATTTGCCAAACCGAATCAAGAACTCTTTTTCTTAATTTTTCAGGAATACATACCGTTGACATTATTTCAGCAGCTTTAAGTGTAACCAATTTCCAATCTTTCTGTTCTTCATATGGAAATTTCTTATAAATCATTTTGTGATAGTCACAATCTTTGATTAAAGCTTTAAGTTCTGGCTGTTGGCACAGTGTCACAGTAACTTTAAAAATAGCTATATCTTCCAAGGTAGGATCAGAGGGATTTACAGCCCTTTCAAGTATTTCTTCAAACATGATTGATTTGGTTTATTGCAAAGCCACAAGAGCAAAAATATTAAGTATTGTGGTAAAATAAGAATTGTTATTCCACACTATGTTACATAATAATGAAGTTTCATAGTCTAGTTTACTCCAAGTTACTGTTACTTTAGCCTATGAGTCACTAACAAGATTTTTAAAAAATCAGTCTGATGAGTCAGAACACTAAATTCCACCAGCAATTAGTCCACTTTTTTGTTCTTGCTAAAAAAGAAGGAAGTTCAAATAATGAAAAAATATTTTTTAGAAAGGAAAAAATCAAAATCAATTAAAAGAGCACTATTTGTATATTTATAAGAATTGGACTAGGAATAAGGATACCAAAATTATTTAGAATTATTTATAAATATCATTAAAAACAAGAAGGAATAAAAAAAAGAAGAAATTTAATTTGTTTATTCTATGCTTTCTTTATGGCAAAATGTCAGTTGCCAAATGAATGATAAAAGATTAATCCACATATGTAGAAAATATAAACAATAAAATAATTAAAAAATTATAAATAACAAAATTTAACTTTACAGATTTCTTTTAATTATAAATTTTTATGCATTCAAACAATTCTAAAAAGCTTTTTATATAAGGAGATAATGTACTGTAGCTAAAATGCAAGAATCAAACTTTGCTTTGAAAATATAAAAAATAGATATATTTGCACCTTAAGTACAAGTCGTTGCTGAATTTTAGGCCTAGCTACCTGTCATAAGCAAAACATAGTATTGCATGCTACTGTAAATAAAACGTAGAGATGTCGAGTCCGAGATATCCGAAAATGACATCATATAGATCAAAACTATAAATTACTTATAGTTATAAATTACTTATATAATTTGTTATTACTTGCACGGCAACATGACGTTTGCAAGTAATAACAAAAGCTATAGTTTTGATCTATATGACGTCATTCACGGATATCTCGGGCGCGACATATAGTGAGATTTTAGCTAAGATTAACATGCCATTTTTGGTAATTAATCACTGATTACAATAAACATGAATCTTTGGCAATTTTCTTAGCATTTAATCACTAATATACAGTTAACACATTAGAGCCAATAGATAAAAGTCTATAAAATGTAGAACATAGCAACATAAATAACATGTTATAAAATCTAGGGCATTTTAATATGTTGACCCTTTACTTGGAAAGGGAAGTAGATTTTTAGTCTAGAGATGTATTCTAGTAAATTATTTTATATGTCTCCATCAGAAAGAAACAAATTTAATTCAAATTTAAGAAACATGAAAACCAAACTATCATTACAGGCACATATTTGAACTGCTTTGTATATTACATAGTCACATTAGATAACATACAGGATGTCCCAAAAAGATTGAAACATGATTTAATTATTTACCCATTAAAGATAAGTGGACGATGTAAATTGAAAAATAGTTTAAAATAAGGTGCTGAATAAGACTATGTTAATAAATTGCTTTTGATCCGGTAATTTTCCAAAAGTTACACTTTGTAACTTTTTATGCGACCCCTCTATATAAATTTGGTCCATTAGAATGACCCCCCCCCCCTCCTCCCATTCAATAAGATCATTAGAAAAAAACTCCATAACTGTATTTTTAAAACTAAACAAATTATGATAGAGCAAAAAATTTGACTTGTGCTATTTTTCACATCATGTAAAATGCTGTTTTTTCCAATGAGGCCCTATATAAATTAACAATGAATATTTTTAGATAAAAAATGTGGCATGTGTCAAAAAAAAAATCCTAAATGTCTTTAAATAAAGCTTTAATAGACAAAGATCAACAATGGTCTGCCTATGCAAGCAGGAGGTGCATGTGGTCTCGCAGTTGGCACATAGAATTAAAAAAAAATCATACATACAGAGAGATAAGACATTTTATAAAATGTATTTCAGAAAGATCTTATGATAAAAGAAAATCATCAGCATTTCACTATGCAGTTAAAAAAAATATTTTAATATAAATATTTGATGAACATGGCATCAATCGCCTATGAATTAATTTATAGAATGTTATTTTGAAAAATTGTGATAAATTTTACAATAAATTATTTGCATGTTTTTATTTTATATTTTAATTTTTATGAATAAAAATCAGTCTGAACATTAAAAAAAAACACCTTTAAGAATACATGATGGTGCCGAGAATATGCCTAAATAGCAAAAAAGGGATTTAATGTAAATATTGTACATTTTATATTTTTATAATAGGTAGTAAATTTTATTTCTATTTTGTTATATGGTCTCTATGCAACATGTTCAACTTTGAATTTATAACTCATTCGATTTTTAATATATGAGTATTTTTTTTTTTTTTTTTTTTTGTAATGATGTTGTTTAAAAAAAATTAGCTTTGTAATTGTCTAAATTTATACGAAGGGGTCATATAAAAATTGAAAATATGTAACTTAAAAAATTAAAGGCAATTTTTTATTTTTTTATTAACATGGTCATTCCATACCATACTTTAAACTACTTTGCAACTTACATTGCCCATTTATCTTTAACAGGTAAAGAATTAAACTGTGTTTCAATATTTTTGGGTCACCCTGTATAGTACCTTAATATAAAGTCCTTCAATATTTCCAATCATTCAATAAGAAAAAGTTAAGGATGGAATATATTCAGCAATAAGCAGTTTCGTTTCAGAAGAATCATTAATAATGTCGTTTCAGCATTTTTTTTCTTTTTCCATTATAAATGAATTTTGTCTATCATACTATTTATTGGCAAATACTATTTTTCTTGATATGTTTCAATATTTTGTTTTATGAAGTAAGAGTTTGAGGGGAGCATATATCTTACCGATTGATGGTTACCAAATTTTTGCATTTGCAAATTTTCATCAGTGAAAGTTTCCAAGGATATATAAAAGAGATAATAAAAAAATGTATCACATGCTAAGTAATTATATTTTGTCTTTTGGCAAAACATCCTAGATGCCTATCTACCTATACAGGATAATCTGTACCAAAATCACGTATGTTGAATCATCGAAGAAGAATGAAAATAACATTTTTATTGAACTGAGATAACTCTTGATTTTATAAATCTCAGTATTAGCAATTTAACATATGCATGTAACTTTCTTAAGAACTGGAAATTTCAGCTACTAATATTAAACATGTTTTTCAAGATATCTTCAATACATATTATATTCTTTACTAACCTTAAGTTAATAGGAAATAATAAATTTCTTTAATATCATAAAATGTATTTTTAGACATTCAGATGCAGAGCAATTTATAAATTAATAGTAAAAGAATTATTTCTTAAAAGTAAAAACATATACAATAAAATGCAACATCTACTATAAGATATCGAATTTTCTATATTTCAGCATAGTTAAAATGTAGTGATATTTGGATGATATTAAAGTAAAATTATCTGTTCAAATTTTAAAAAAACTCTTTTACTTAGAATCAATTAAAGAAGCTACAAATAATAAATTTATAATCCAATTACCAGTTAACTCTAAAGCAGAAATGAGGTGAAAAAGATACACTAAATATACTTATTATTTAGTGTATCTTATAAAATTATTTATTATATCAAATAAAAATTCCTTTGACCAGCATCTTGTATCATTAAAATGAAGGTTGTTATTGTTAAAACATAACAAGTAAATGTTTCATTTTTCTAATACAATCTTGCTTTCAAGGATTAACTCTAAAAATTATCAATTGCTATCTAGATTTAGATTCCATGTTAGAATGTTAATGAGTAGGTTTTAAAAGCATTGTACAGACTCAAATATTGCTAACAATATGCATTTGCTATAACTGAAAAGGAAAAGTGGATAAACGTATGACAAAGATTAGGGCAAAAGATTTTATTATGTTGAAAAAACCAGAAATGCTTTCACATTCATATAAAATACTTATCCAAGTACATCTTTTTTCAAAATATAATCTTTATAACAACTCTTATGAGTATTGTAATTTCTAATATTTTTACAATGTTTTAAATTTATATTTATTACATGATAAATTGGTTTGCTTACAAATAAATTAAATAAAACAAAATAATTATAATTGATCTTTCGGAATGAGAAAAAACATAAAGAGATAAAAAAAAATATATAAGAAAACACTGAATTATAACAAAACTGCCTAATCAGAACTAAGTTGATCTTAAAATGAATATCTTAGCACTAAAATAAAGTTCAGTTTCACAAATTATAAAAATACATGCAGAATCATTCATAAATTCTCATTGATTATTACCTCATAAAATGAAAGTCAATCCAAGAATTTGGATGAACACTAGGATTTCATCTTGCATTATACGTCACCTCCTAAAATATTGGAAAAAAGTCATTTTTAAGAAAAAGGCATTTCTAAAAATGAACACTGAAAGAGCATTTTGATACAGAAAATAACATTTATTTAAAATAAGGCAATAATTCATATATCATCACATATCATTTTTATACATATATCATCCATAGTTGCTAACTTAAATTAAAATGTAAGTATGATTAAGTCAGATAAAGAAACAGTACATATTTTTTTAAATAACTGTAAAGTTAAGTATTATTATAGTAATAATCAGAAACAAAAAACTTTTAAAAGGAAAAAAAAAGCAATTTACAGCATCTAAATTTTTAAGTAAACACCAATTAAGTTTAATAATATATTGATATATATATATATATATTATCAAAATGAATTTAGAGCAATCATGCATACTTTGATAAGAACATATGTTGAAAAAAACATCCCTTTTATAACATTTTTTTAGTTGTAATTATAAGCCAATCAATGATATAAATCGAATCAATATAAAATGGAGTAAAATTATATGTCCAAAAAAAATTTCAATAGATCTAACGATATTTTTTGGCTTACAGGTATCGGCACTTCATCTCCATTAACAGCAGATCTATTAAGAACATCTATTCAATTCGACAATTAGAATTCGAAAAAGAATAAACACAACATAAAAATTTTAAAAAAATCATGTACAGTTTTAAGAAACTAAATATATATTATTTGCCTCTTCCGTTAATTCTGCAAATCATATTAATGAAAGTGAAATGTCAAATTATGTAGCCGAGGATTCTCATCTTTCACTTATTTGGAAGATAAAATACTGAGTTAAAAAAATGAAATGATACACGAGTTATGTGGTTCCCGGAAATTCTGATATTTATAAGATCTTAACAGAACTTCATTACATTAAAATATAATACAAACATATGGATATTTTTTCTCTACAATTGCACATTACGGGACGCGCTTCTAGAAAATTATCGTTCAATTCAAAAGGATTTAGATGACTTGTGTTTACTTTTTAGCAGGTCTGTGACAGAAGGTTGCCGATTTACGGTCTGTTTCAAATGAAACTTTTTTCGCTCTCCTTCGTTTCTTCACAAATTAACTAAGCATTCAAATAAGTATTGCTATTTTAATCAAAGATGCACTGATGCCGGACACTTCGTTGGTTATCCCCTAGCTGAAGAGCGGGCAGCTTCTAAAGCCTCATTTGAAGTCTCTCATACTCTCGCTCTTTTTCGTTAGAAAAGAAATTTTCAGCTATGCTATTTATTTAAAAAATGGCTTGAAAATCAATTTTTTAAAAATATACATTATATAATAACAAGATCATATTTTTAAGGAGAAAAGAGTAATAAAGATCCAACGACATAATGGTCTTATTTTAATAAATAATTCCTTTTGCATCGCTTGAGTTCGAGGCTATACAAACCACGGATATTTTTTTTTTTGTATATATTTATCTGACGTTTTTTAAATTTGCAATTATGTATGCAAACACTTTATGCCTATAGTCTTATTTTAATGGATTTTAAAGACTGAAAAGAATAACTGAAATATAACTAGCAAACTTAACTAATTAATTAATAATTTATTGTAACGGTTATCCATTATTTGAAATTGAAAATTGATCACCAATAGGCAATTTGTAATTATTTCCGGTGATGAGATATAGAGAGTAAGAATTGCTGTTAAATTACTTTCAAATAAAAGGATTGGTGCATTCTGTCAATAAAATCAAGATTTAAAATTCCAATGCTATGACAGTAAATTGAAGATTAGGAATACCTTTTCATCAACTTTCTGCTGTTCTTTCATGATTATAATTCGCTGCCAAAACGCTGTATTTGAGTGTATCACTTGTAAACGCTATTCCGCTGATGGTTCAATTCTAACATATTTTCTTTTCATAATTTTCATGCTTTTCTCTGACAACAATCGGAATTACTCATTTTAAAAGAACTTGTGACATTTAAAAAAAATGTCAATAATTTCCACCGAAACAAAAATTTTCCAACTTTCTTGGTTGAGAAGCAAATTCCAAACGGTTTTAAATAAAAACTTGCGGAAATGGTCTCCCTAAAACTTTCTCGCATACATTCTAATAGAAGTGCTTTCCCAAAGAACTTCTTGAATGGTGTTGGCGTAAATAATTACGAAATATTCACATTTGGTGTCAATTTAGCATTTTTACTGATTCTATTGGGTGATCCTTGGCGAGTTTTTTAGCCCTTAATCTTTTTCATGAGGTTAATAATAACCGAAAATAGAATTTGTGTTTTTCTTAATCGATTGAAACCAAAATTTAACTCAGAACTATACTTGTAGTAACAAAAGCATATATTAAATTTAATAAATTTAAGTCCCTGCGTTTTTAAATTATTGCAATTAGACGTTTTTGAAAGTACATACCGACAGATGGTCCACCCTTAGTTGAATTTGGCTCAAAATTTGATAGGAATCTACATTTTAGATATTAAATTTGTGTACCGAATTTTATCTTTCTACCCCTCTTCGTTTTGTAGTTGTCATTTTAACTTATACTTCGAACAGCCGGATAAACAGACTTCTTATGAAAACGGATTTTACTCAAAATTTGACAGAAATCTGCAAATTTGGTGTAAAGACTGCATACCAAATTTCATCTATCTAGCTCAAGGTACTTTTGAATTATCTCATCAGACAGATAAACATTTTCCAAAAATGTGTTTTGCGAACTCAAGGCAGTCTAAAATGTGGAAATACGTCAAAATCTCGAGTGCGATTTTTTTTTTTTTTTTTTTTTTTTTACGGTTACAATACTTTCTTTATATTTTATATATGAGAAGGTAAAAATTATCTCTTTAATGACACCAATATATTTTTCATATAATCTTTTCTTTGTTTTTAATTTTTTTAGAAATATCTTTTTTGTTTGTTTGTTTTCCTGCCTAATTTTAACGATAAATTTTGTAGTTGCAATTAGATTTAAGCTGTTTTATTATTGCATCAATTATTTAATTGTGCAACTTACTTTTATTGTTAGAAGAAAAAGATTTTGCTTATTATCTGCGCTGTTAATATGAAGAATAAGAAAGTGAAGGTGTAATTCTGCAAAAAACAAAGTGCAATTAGTAGACATAACTATAACAATATACTTATTTTTTTATTGATACCATAATGTAGTGGAATTTCAACAGGAAGATTATTATGCAATATAAACAGAACATATGAAAGGCTATAAAATAATTGGGCTCTAATGTCTATCACTAATGTCTATTGAGCGAAAACAAATTTCTGCTTTTTGGCTGTTTTGATGAATGGAATTGTACATAAAAGTTTTGTTAAAAATAAAAAATAGGCATTGTTCCAGGTGAGCCAAGAGTTGCCAAAAGCGACCAGTAAATAAATAAAGATATTGGAACGCATAAACTTTTTAATTTTTTACTACAATACTTGGAAATATCCTTCATATTTATCAAAATACTAAACTAGTTAACTCTACAGTATTGAAAGTAAAGTGGACTTATTAGTTGTTAATGAAAAATAATTCATAAATAGTTCTATAGCAATCTGAATCGGCAATACAGTACACTCTCGAGTATCTGGCCTAATGGGACGAAAGGGCAGATTGGATGACAAAAAAAAGTCAGATAGGCCAAAGTTCTATAAACTCATTTCTTTGCCCACCAATACCAGAAGACAGAGTTTTTACACCAAATTCACTGTTATAATACATATTTTGTCACTTCTTACTGAATACTAACCCACCATTTATCTCAAACCACGTAGAATGTGAACGTGACCGCTGCCCGGTGAATCATAAAAGTCGCTGCCGGTAATGTGTCCATCTAAAATAGAAGGCTCTGTACTGATAATTTATATATGTTTTTACATTATACTGCATGTTTCAAGAATTTATTAGAGAAGAAATAAGCTAAAAGATTTGCATTTTAATATAAATTCTTCAATGCCTAACTTTAATGCATGAAATATAAACAAAACATTAACGTAAATCGTAGGCCTAACTCTTAAGAAAATGGACTCAAACTGATTTTATTTTTCACTGATGAATAATACATATATGAAAAGGTAATGCTAATATAAGAGTCAAAACTTACAGTTCTTAGTTGTTGAAAATCTAGGCCTGATAGTAGGGAATGTAATGTATTAGGAATTCTAAGAAAATTTTTGCAAAGTTTCAATTATGAACGACCGTGAAATTTCTGAGTATTTCTTGTGGGAAATGCTGGATTTTCCAAGTCATCTTAAGATGCAAGAATATGAATAAAATTTACAGGTTTATCTTGAATAAAACAGAGTAATTATGAAGAACATATGTAATAATACAATGGCAAATCAGTCATCGTACCATTTACAAATCTCTGGATTATTTAACGTAAGAGTTCAAAAGATTTATCGTCTGAAATGCAATACATGCCTCGCATTTTGTTATTCATACATTTGTGAGGTTATGCTGCTTAAAATTATATTCCACTATCCAGAATTTGTATTCCTTGCTTCGCATATTGTTATTTATGCAAATGTATCGTTATGCTATCTAATATTTTAATAATAATATATATTTTAATAATAATAATATATATTTTAATAATAATAATATATATTTTAATAATAATAATATAATAAAAAATAATAATATAATAATTTAATAAAAATATTTTAATAATAATAATATATAATATATATTTTAAGCTTCGCATTTCATTATTCATGCAATTATGATATTATGCTATTTCGAATTTGTATTTTATTGTTAATTATGCAACTGTAATGTTATACTATCTAGAATTTGTATCCCACTTTCAAATCTTGTTATTCATGCAACTGCATTGTTATGCTATCTAGAATTTATATTTCCCTATCTAGAATTTGTATTCCATACTTCGTTATTTGTTATTTGTGCAACTGTGTGGTTATGCTATCTAGAAATAAATTCTGCTATCAAGAATTTGTATTCTATGCTATGTATTTTGTTATTCATGCAATTTTATTGTTCCACTACCTAGAATTTTTTATTCCACACTTCGCATTTTGCTATTTATGCAACTGCATTGTTACGCTTCTAGCATTAAATTCCATTGTCAAGAATTTGTATTCCATGCTTCGCCTTTTTTCATTCATGCAATTGTATTATTATGTTATCAAAGATTCGTGTTCCACCATACCTGTGTCGTATGCTAACTTAACAAGCAGCAACAATCATTTCTATTTCTTAAATTCTATAGAAGGAAGGAAATATTTTTAATTTTCGTCCCCAATAAAGAATATGGTGGATCTTTATCATTATTATTATTATTTTCTCGTTTGGAATAACAAAAATAGAAAACAGTTAAACTATTAAAAAATTTGATCTCGAGATAGTTTCGAATCACCCCTGAGTTTGAAAAATACATTTTCACTTTTTCGTATACGAAGTACTAAGAAAGAATTTCGAATTCGTGATTTTGACGAATCGCTTCGTTTCAAAGCTCCCACAGTCAAATACATTTTTGGTATTTTGATTATCTGTCTGTCAACATAATAATTCATAAATGTTTTGAGCATGAAAGATGAACTATAAACCAAATTTGTAGACTTCTGTCAAATTTTGAACGAAATCTGATTAAAGAAAGTTCGTCTGCCTGGATGCTCGAATACAAGTGAATTTCATAACTACAAAATGGAAAGAATTAGATAGATAAAATTTGATATCCAGATTTAGCTGCTAAAATGTTAACCCTTAACTGGGGAGGTGAAATTTTAGGACTTAACTGGGGAGGTGCGGTCTACGAGACCGCATTTCATTTACACTCAAATTAAATTTTCTAATGAATGTATTAGTATGAAAAACTGCCAATCTATTTTGCAGATATTTTTCTTGATATATAGATATGTTTTAGAAATTTTTCGAAATATATTAGCATTGAAAAAAATAAATGCGTTGGAACATACATTTTCTTTTCAAATTACATGTTACAATAAATAATATTCTCGAAAAAACATATTACTTTTTACCTTTTAAATCATATTTATTTTTACAGTATATGAAGGTATATAGAAGACAATATAATGTAATATTCAACAATTATATGAAAAATAAAAAAAATCACAATGGGTAAAATTGACCCTTTTTTTATCGGCTTGTGTGACTTTCATAGCACGGTTTTCTTGGGCATTTTAAATTTACAGGTTAAGAACTAGTATAAAAATTAACCTGCAAATTCTGTATATATATATCTTTTGGTATATTAACATATTTTATAAATTTTTCAAAATACATTATCACTAGAAAATTAATTATGTTTGAACATACATATGAGAATCAGTTAAATGCGAACTTTCATTGCAAAACTCTTCTGCATAATTATCCTTATCACTAAAATCATTTTCAGCTTTAATTAAAAGTATTTGAAGCACTACTTCATAATAGGACCAGTGTGAGGGCGCTGCGGATGATTAGAACCAGAAAACGAACTGAAGGGAAGAGTGTGGAGAAGAAGGGCGGCCGGGAGAGGAGAGAGATGGATGTTGGAAAGCTCTATGATGTTAACGTACTAAATTTTGTAATAGTGTTCTTATATGTTATGTTTCGTCCTACGTCAATTAAATGTTATCAAAAAATTTAAATATGGTGTCAGGCCAATTATTTTCGTTTACATTTATTTACTAAAAGGGCAGTCTTTGCCTTATTAATTTTTCTGATGAGAAATAAGAATTAATAAAAAAGCTCGGCAGCGCCGACATCTTGGTGGCAGCGAACGGGATCTGGATTAATGGAGGTGTCTATTATCTTTTCTTTTAATCCAGAAGGAAATCGAGGTAACCCAACGAATCCAGGTATGTGATGAGGGAAGTTACGGCAGTAGCTAAAGGAACTCAGGTAAGCTAAATGTTTACTGATTTGGTGCGCATGTAAAGATATAGTTTTGTTCCGTCAGGAATATAACTTGTTGTATCACGCCAGTGATTTTGTTCCGTCAGGAATATAATTTGTTGTATCACGTCAGTGATTTTGTTCCGTCAGGAATATAAGTTGTTGTATCACGCCAGTGATATCCAGATTTCTAAATTCTGCATGTTGTGTCACCTTCTAACATGTTGGTAATATATCTTTACAGCACAAATAAGTATTAATTTATTATAGTTTATACTTTGTTCCGCCAGGAACTTGCCATTTTATTTGTTACGTCAGTGATAATACCGCGTCAGTGGTTACGATGATTAAATATAGTTTACGTCAGTAAAATAAAGAGAGTAAAAAAAAAAGAAAGTTGATTATTGTATCTTTTAGAGAAATAAAACTAAAACATGCTGTGTTAAAAATTTATTTCTATCAAGAAATGAGCTGAACAATTGTTGACACTATCGTTTCGTTTTGAAAGGGTGAATGCGGTCATAAATAATTGTATATCATTTTATAATAAATTCTTTATTTTTATAAGAATAAAACTGGTGTTCTTTTGATATATTTTTTTAAATATATAATAAAGTAATTGTTCCATAAACATTGCAACGAATTAATTCTTGGAAAATACAATAATAAGCTCTGCGAGATTTTGTTTCACTTGTTTTGATATTTATGTTCTTTTTTCAGATATTCTGGACATTAAAGAATTTATTTTGATTGTTGTCTTAAATAAGTGATATGTTTAATTGAATTTTATGCTTGATTATTCTGTATTCTAGTAAATAAGTGATATGTTTAATTGAATTTTGTGCTTGATAATTCTGTATTTTAGTTGAAAAATAATTACCAGTAACACTTTCGTTTCGATTCCGAACGAAAGATATTTTAAAAATAATACTTTTCTGATTGATATACGCATTTCCGGTGTTCCGGATAAATCATTCTTGTTTTATGAATCCTGTTGACGGCAGTTAAAAAAAAAAAAGAAAACAAGAAATAAGTAAATGGAAACAGTAGATTTATGGGGTTTTTTTTTATCATCTAATTTATGCCGTTTGTGTTTTTTATTAAAAGGATATTTCTTAGAATTAATACTATTTGCTGTTATTCTGGAAAGCATTCTAATACTCTCTTCATTTTATGATTGTTTATGTACTAAATTCTTTCAGTTATTGTTTCGTAACATTGGACTATAGCTCAAATAAATAATTCTGGTTAAATATTTTAATATGAATGATCTTTATTAATGGAAGATTTATTACTTTTGCATTTTCTTTTTTTTATTGATATAAGTATAAAGGGAGTGTTGTATTAGAGATTATATTTTATTGTTGTGAAATAGAACAACAACAAAAGTTGTTAAAAGTTAATTTGTGTTACATTATAAAAAGTTTGTAGCAAGTGCATAAACTATTTTATGTTTAATATTTTAAGAAATGTTTTCAAATAAAACAGAAATTATTTGGAACATGTACTTGCATTTTAGATTGTTAAAATAAGTTTTATGAATTTAAAAATTATCAAGATAATATTGTTAGCAATTATTATTATTTTACTTTGTTTTCATTTGAATATTTTTTTTTTCAATATTGTAAAGAGTATCTCCGCAGTAACAGAATTCTTGTTGCGCGTTTTTAAAACAACAAAAAAGTATTTGTATAATTCAAAAGAAACAGGGTAAATTTCTATTTTCGGGTCAGAATTATTATTTAATAATGGCGTTTTTGGCAAAGGGTATCAAGTGTGATCTTATAGTGTTGGCAACTGAAATGGGGGAGGAACCGAAATCTGATATGACAGTATATGGGCTAAAAACATTAATCACTGGCAGTCAGGTATATGAAGAAGAATTTGTGAAAACTTTACTAGAAACAATAATCTCTACAAGAAAGGAACAAGAGTTGAAATTGCAGATGGAAGCAACAAAGAAAGATAACGAGTTGAAATTGCAGATGGAGATGGAAGCAAGGAAGCGAGAGATGGAAGCAAGGAAGCGAGAGATTTAAGCAAGGGAGCGAGAGATGGAATTTGAATTGGAAAAGAAAAAAATAGAAGCAGGAATGGCTGCATCTAATGCTAGTTCAGCTAGTGGTGGACAATTTCATATCAATCCGCAGATTGAAATTTCCAAGTTCATGCCAAAATTCGACGAAAAAGAATGTGACATTGTCTTATATATGTCATTGTTTGAGAGACAAGTCAAGAGGTTGAAAATTGATGAGGAAAACTGGGTGTCATGTTTAATACCTCTCATGCCTGCAGAGATAGTGGAACTGATCGCAAGAATTCCAGAAGAAGAATTTTTTAATTTTGAACATGTGAAGGAAATCTTGATGAAGAAGTTTAAATTGAATGCTGAAGGTTTTCGGCAGAAATTTGTTCAGCACCAAAGAAATCCAGAGAAGAGTTGGAAAGATTTCATTTATGAAGTTACAAATTACTTTCAAGGCTGGATAAGTGCTTTGAATGTCACAGATTTGGAGGGACTGAAAGATTTGATCATTACGGATCAAGTAAAGAAGAGAGTTCCACAAGAGATTCGTGACCATTTTGTTGACGTATGGGGGACATTAGTCAAACCCCAAGATTTAGCAGACAAGCTAGACGAGTACGAGTGTATTCGAAAAACTTATCGGAGACCATCAAATCCAAATCCCAAGGGACATCAACAAGTAAATGTTAGAAATAACGCCTTTAGCCGTGATAACAGAGACTATAATAATAGTCCTAAACAGATGAAGCAAGATAAAGGTTTCACACGGAATAGATACGAACCGAAAAACCGTCCAAAGTTTACTTGCTATTTCTGTGGAGCGGATGGTCACGTAAAGAAGTTCTGTCCCAAACTTTTAAAGACGAACTCAGATCAAGATAGTAGAAGAAAGGCAAATGTTCACTGAACTGTCGTGGACCCAGAACCGGTAACTAAGGAAACGGCAGTAGTGGCTAAAGTGATGTCTCACAGACGACCTTCTCTTGATAAAGGTCTTTGTTATCTAGAAAAGATACGTATAAGTGTGAATGGAAAGCCTGCAACAGCTTTAATTGATTCTGGCACTGAAATAACTGTAGTCAGAAGAGATATATTGACTGATTTTCCTGTTGAAGATAAGGCTTCAATTTATATAAAAGGCATTTTTGGTCCAGCAGAGAAATGTTCTCTTGTCAGTATTCCAATGGGTGTCATCGTTGGCAAAGACGGGAACATGATTCACCAAGAAGTGCTGTGTGCAGTTGCTCCTACTCTGGTGGATGATGTACTGTTGCCCCCAGAAATAAGGAACAAGCTGCAGGGTGTTCAAGAAAATTATTTCGTTGATATTTCCGAAAAGGACACAGAACCGAAGACAATTAAAGATAGAGAAATCGTCGATGAAACAAGTGATGATAACCCAGTCTTGGGAAGTGAAGAAATAAGGGCATTATCTGTGGAAAATTCAGAAAAGAATGCTAAAGAACAATCAAGGTCGGACGAATTTCTTAAAGATCTAGTGGATTGTCCAGATTTGGAATATGCTAGAAAATGTGCACATGAAAAGTCCGGAGGATATTATTTCCATAATAAATTTTTGTTTCACAAAGAAAAAGTTTTAGGAGAGTCCGTTGCTCAGCTAGTTTTGCATAAGAAGCGTAGACTTGAAGTTCTAAATTTAGCTCACTGTTCGGTATTTGGAGGTCACATGGGCACAAGAAAAACTGCTGAAAGAATAAGGTATTCGTTTTACTGGCATGGAATATCCAAAGATGTCAGAGCTTTTTGTCAACAGTGCAAAGAGTGTCAGTTGACAAGGCGAATAAATCAAAAGGACAGAGTACCAATTACTCCTGTGGCAAGACCAGAATTGCCGTTCCAAGTTGTAAACATCGATATCATTGGACCTATAGATCCGCCAAGTGCAAAAGGTCACAGATATATATTATGTCTAGTTGACCAACACACGAGATGGGCTGAGGCAGTACCACTGACCAGTCTAACTGCCAAAGCTACATGTGAAGCACTGTTAACCATCTTCATGCGGACAGGTGTGCCTAATATAATAGCATCAGACAATGGGACTAATTTCAATGCTAGTTTGACACAAGAGTTTGAAAAAAGAATGGGATCCAGCCCAAGATTTTCGACACCATTGCATCCAGAGTCGAATGGGCTGGTAGAAAGATTTAATCAGACGTTAAAGCACATGCTACATCATGTCATTTTGGAAGAGCCACGTACATGGCATACCAAAATACCATTCATTTTGTGGGCCTATCGAGAAGTCCCCAACAGCACGACCGGCGTAGCACCTTTTCAGTTGTTATTTGGACGAAAACCAGAAGGACCCTTATCTATTCTGAGGAACACTTGGGTGGCAGATGAAGAGGGTTTGCAGTTAGATACTACTCCAGTACCTCTTTACATGGAAAAGCTTAAGAAGCAGCTAGAAGACGCAGCTGAGAAAGCAAAATTGATTTCAACAGTACAGCAAGAAAGAATGGCTCGTTATTACAATTTGAGATCTACGAAGAAAGTCTTTAATCCAGGAGACAAGGTAATTGTTCTATTACCTGATTCTAGAAACAAGCTTTTAGCTAGATGGCAAGGTCCATGTACCATCGAATCACGAAAGAATGAACATTCATTTTTAGTGAAGATGCCTGATGGTAGTCTGAGGCATGTGCATCAAAATAAAATGAGAGAATTTATTGCTAGCTCCGGAAGTGTGAACGTCATATTTGAAGGAGAAGAAGAATTTGGTGACATCGAAAATACTCCATTGAAAGAAGACTCCTTTTGGCAGGAAGTAAAATCCGTAGCCTCACCTGACTTATCTACTACGCAGCAAACAGAATTGGAGACATTATTAAAAGAATTTGAACCCTTATTCAAAAGACCAGTGCAACCAGTTGCAATCGGGGAGCACGTGATTGAACTTTTGCCCAATATTACTAGACGGAAACCGCATTCCTACAGTGTTCCAATGTCTTATAGAGCAGAGGTGGACAGACAAGTGAAAGAACTGTTGGACTTACACTTGATTGAACCTTCGAATGCAGGCATTACATATCCTATAGTATGCGTGGCAAAGAAGGACGCATCCATTCGAATGTGTATTGACTATAGAGCCCTTAATGCTGTAACAAAAGTTCCTAATTACCCCATGAAAGATACACAAGAATTAGTTTTTACTGCGGGGATGGCTCAATGGTTATCTTGTCTAGATTTGCTAAAGGGATATTACCAAATTAAAATGAATGATGAGAACAAAATTTTAACAGCTTTTTCCACTCATAACGGAGTATATCAGTGGAAGGTTATGCCTTTTGGTCTATCGGGAGCATCGGGTACATTCCAAAAAATAATGAATAGTGTTCTTCGAAACCATTCTAGTTATGCTCAAGCTTACATTGACAATATAATAGTGTACTCCAAAACATGGAGCGAACATTTAATTCATCTGAGAAAGGTATTGCAGGAATTAGAAAAGACAGGGTTTTCTGTAAAATTTAAAAAATGCACTTTCGCGGCCCGAGAACTACAATTTTTAGGCCATAAGATAGGAGGAAGTAAGCATGCACCAGACGAGGAAAAAATTGCGGCAATAAAGCGACTAGAAAGGCCAAAGACGAAAAAGGAAGTAAGATCTGTGTTAGGACTAATGGGTTTTTATCGATCATATATTCCTAATTATGCGGAAATTGCAACTCCTTTAACTGAACTAACCAAAGGGAAAAAATCAGGAGATGTAAATTGGGGAAAACGTGAAGAAGAATCGTTTTTTAGATTGAAGAAAGCTTTATGTGAGGCGACAGCGTTAAATGCCCCTGATTTTGGTAAACCTTTCGAAATTCACTCAGACGCTTCTGAATATGCAGTTGGTTGTTGTCTAACCCAAAAAGATGGAAAGGGAAATTATAAACCCATCGCATTTGTAAGCCAAAAATTTAACAAAACTCAAAAAAATTGGTCAACTATTGAAAAGGAAGCTTATGCTATTTTGTTTGGATTTAAAAAATTTGATAAATGGTTGCATGGAACTACGGTAGAAATCGTAACTGATCATAATCCATTGAAATACTTAATTGAAAAAACTCCAAAAAGCCCTAAATTAACTAGGTGGGCATTGGCTTTGCAACGATGGAGTTACAAAATTACTCATCGTCCTGGAATCTTAAACAAAGACGCTGATGCTTTATCTCGTCTACAAACTAAACATTAGTTCTTTTTCTTGTTAAAATTAGTTCTCAATATCCATTGTGTTAATGTATGTTTTGTTCAGTTTTTATTTCAACATATGTACGCTATATTCTTATTGTGTTTAATTATTTTCAATATATGTATTCATTTTTATTTAATATATGTATGCTATGTTCATATTTCGTTTAATTATTTTTCATATATATATATTCGGAGCTTTCATTGTTATTTCAATATGTGGATGAGATGTTCTTATTTCGTTTAGTTATTTTTCCTTATATGTTATTAACTTTGTCCAAAGGAATCAGAGAAAAACTTTTGCCGTTTGAAGACCAGTTTTTCTCTTAGGGGCGGCGTGTGAGGGCGCTGCGGATGATTAGAACCAGAAAACGAACTGAAGGGAAGAGTGTGGAGAAGAAGGGCGGCCGGGAGAGGAGAGAGATGGATGTTGGAAAGCTCTATGATGTTAATGTACTAAATTTTGTAATAGTGTTCTTATATGTTATGTTTCGTCCTACGTCAATTAAATGTTATCAAAAAATTTAAATATGGTGTCAGGCCAATTATTTTCGTTTACATTTATTTACTAAAAGGGCAGTCTTTGCCTTATTAATTTTTCTGATGAGAAATAAGAATTAATAAAAAAGCTCGGCAGCGCCGACAACCAGTAAATTGGATGATATTTCCTGGCCCAAGTTTTAGCCCCACCTGCTAAGCCTTGTTTATCACTGGGACACTAACAGGGAGGTGCGGTCTTAGAGACCGTGCTAAAACAAATAACTGAATTATTTTAAAAGCATCCTCTGAAATCGGTTGAAAAAGTGCACATGTATTGAAGGTCACAAAACAGGAAGCTACAGGGTCAATTCATTCAAATGAGTTAAAAATAGAATAGGGGTGACCGAAAATCCATCGCTAGCGGTCTCACAGACTACACATCCCCAGTTAAGGGTTAATTTTCATAATTTTTTTATGCCAAATCTGTCAAGGGGTTGACCATCTGTAGGTCTATACATTTATGTGCATGCAAACGTAATAAGTTAAATCAATGAAATTTAGTATGTGATCTATTAACTTGTAACTAGAATAGTTATCCAGTGCCAAATTTTGATTCCGGTAGGGGAAAAGGTGTTCAAAATATTTATTCGCACGATAGACACAGTGGAAATGCTAGATTCACACAAAAGATCTATATTTCATAACTATCGTTCGCCAATGCCATGAAAGACATTCGCAACCTTACTTAATGCCTACAAATTTATGCCGGTATACAGCGGGGGTGAAGACAAGACCCTAATTGGACATCATGCGAGAAAGTTTCGAGGAGACCACTTTTGATGATTCCGACTTAAGGAAATCAGAAACATGGAGATCCATCAAAATTTCTGCATCGAGTTTCGTGGCGATTGCAATATTCTCTCTTTGTAAATTTCGCATATAAGAAAGAAATACATTTCTTTTGTATCTTTCCTGATACCTTACTGTTCTTTTCAGTATTCTGAAAGGACCACTTTTTGGGCGATTTTATCTCACTAAGGTGCGACACACGGAAGGATGTGCGCCATTTCCGGAATTTACTTTATAGTTAAATGTAAGCATCTCCTCCTTTTCTATTTCCTCTCACCCCTATTTTGGCGAATTAAACCCATCCTAACGCATGCACAAAAGCGAGGAAGGTTTTAGAATCCGTTGACAAACAATAGCAACAATGCTTAGGAATAAAATAAAAATTAAAGTTTAATACACATTGAAGGATGGGGAGGGGGAATAAAGGTAGAAATCGCGTGCAACTGCACAAAGAACTTTCTCATCTTTTCTTTCTATGGGTTAAAATTCAAAAATAAATTAATTAATTCATTATAGTGTAAAAAAGGGGTAAAAAAATATTCATGTTTGGGAACTGCACCCACATAATCTTACAGGTGCTCCTAATCTATAATTTCCTCACGCTCCTTTTATTCTCAACGTAATTTATTCACAGTTGATTTAATTTCGAAGAACTTCAAGGGCCGCGATGGCCGGAGGGTTTCAGATTAGAGATTCGATTCCACCGAAGAACCGTCAAGTAAGCGAGTCTGGTGCACATTAAATCCGTCGGGGACAAACGTCCTTCCGCTGGTGTGGAAATTTGGAGAGGGGGGTAACAGCCCAGGTGTCGTCCTCGTCATTTGACCGCGGTTCGAAGATACGAGGTACGTCCCAAAATAGCCCTAGTGTTGCTTTAAAACGGGACGTTAATATAACTAAACTAAACTAAAATTCTAAGAATTTCAAAGAAGTAATTTACTTTTTATAAACACTAGCTGAAGGATTCACGTACCTCGTTACCTCAGGAGTAGTTCTTTGGTGGAAGCGGGTTTCGAGCCCGGAACCCTCCTGATTTGAAGCCGAATACTTAAAAATAAGTCCACGCGTCCTCTTACGCTGCAAAAATCCAAATAAATCATTTTTTTGTTGTTTTTTTTTTTGCTCACAAATATTGAAGCATAAAAAAGGTTTTAATAAAGATTTTATGTAAGTTAATTTAATTGTTAATTTTTTAGTAATAAAAAAGGTGAAAATATTTTCACCCCAAATAAAAGTGTATGCAACAGCTTGTTGCTCTGTAAAGGAAGAACGAGATAACGTATTACAAAATTTGTATTTATAATTGTAAAATACAGAATTGATTTTACAAGAGAAAGTAAAGCTCGATAACTGTTACTATGTGACAGAAATTAGCCGCTGCGTCATTTAAATTTTTTTTATTTTTCCAACATTTTATCAGTGGTTAGACTTATCAGAAAGTTTCGGTTCCATATGATTGAACAATCCGTTATCTAAACATCGGATGCAAAACTTGATGATAAAGTTTCATTTCTGTCATTTCGCTGTGAGATCTGCATAGAGCATCTTTGATTGCTTTTTTTTCCTGAAACTCTTTTTAAAAATTGAAATTGGAGCGATTTTTTAAGAAAGCATATTCATTACTGTTTGCGTGTGTAAGAAAGTCAACAGAATCATCCATGGGTACTATGTTTTCGATTAAATCTAAGATTGCAATAATTTTTCTACTAAAAGTTATATTTAATCAATGGATTGTTCAAAATAAGTGAGCCATTCTGAGAATTCTATAAAAAAAAATAATCTGAAAAATGGATTTATTTCCACCAAAGCAACGAGACTTAGAACTGTGGTTGCTAAAAGATTCAGAAATCAAAATGATGCCAAAAACAGTCTGGGAAATTGACGCTCCATTCAACAATAGCCTTTTGTGGTCTATTACTTTGTCTTATTTAACCGTAAGTCAAGAAAACGGAGTTTTATGGGAATCTCTTCGCAATCTTCATCCGGATAATGTATTTCAGCTGGACAGCAAAATAAAGCGTCAATTCCTACGCAAAATTGTAAAAGTCATTAGAAAGTTTAACCCTTTCAAGAACTACCATTCCATCTACTGGGATCGTTTTATGAATCTATTTGTTCTATATTTTCGGGCGATAATGAATGTTGCTGCCATCAATATATCAAACATTCCTGCAAAATACTTTGGATATTACTTTTATTTGACGAAGGCTGCCAAAATTCTTAGTTGTGTTATTCATGTGTATAAAACAAGTGCTTCAGGAAATAGCAGCCTCTATACTTTTTATCCAGAAGACAATAGTTCGGAGTGCAATTATACCCGGCTTATTCTTTTTCAACACGTCATTAGTGAAGAAAGTGCTTTAACCAATGAACCCGAAGGAAACGATAAGTTCAGTTTTGCTTTATCATTGAGTTTCGCTTCTCCTTTGAGAGAATCTGCTCTTGTCCATATATTGAAAAGAGCCAATCTATCAATAGAAGAAATCGAACAGACTAAAAAGGCTGTTAAGAATAAGAAAAGTTTTCTTGTTGCTCTTCTGCAAAGTTCCAAAGAACAAATTATATGGAAACTTTACAAATCACCTTATATCATTCGGAAACTGATCGAAGCCGGTTTTGATGCTGATCCTACATCGCCAGATGAAAATGGATTTTCCTCATTTTACCATTGTATGGGTCTAACTGACGCAAGCATGCTGCGCATTTTGTACCACTTTTCGACTAAAAATGTTTTGATGATTGATAATACGATTGGTAATCCAGATGAGATACTGAAGGCTTTAAACAAAACAGCAGCTGCTATTAATGAAGACTGGCGGATTTCTTATGGTTTCTTTGCCTTTTGTGACAAAAAAATTGATGCCTTTAGGAGATGTTTAGGAATTCTTCGTTTCAATGAATTTCAGTGCAAAATTGTAAATATAATATTTAAAGAGAAGCAAAATAGTGCCAGTGATATGCAACAAAAAATTATAATGATATCCATTTTGGAGAAATACCGTGAATATTATTATTTTTTACATAATCCCCGAGTCACTGATACCCTTGAACTATATCAAGACTTTTTAAAACACAGTGAGTATTATGAAGATTTAGACAATTTCTTTTGTTTGTTATTTTTCCACATTTTTCCATCTTTAACTCCTTTAATCAATGAAGATAACCGCAACATTTTTTCCAATGCCTTATCTTCTTTATTCTTAAATATTTTGAGTGAAAGATTTTTTCCGAAATATGATAGAAATTTCGATTGCCGCAGTGGTATATTCGATGATGAAACTAGCGAACGAAGCCATAGTTCTAGAAGGTTCATTGTTTTTTCTTACAGAAGACGCTTTTCAGAAAATGCTGAAGCTTTCGCTAAGGAGTTAAGAAATCCTACTAGCACTGCACAGTCATCAGCCAAACCTTTATTAGAAGAAATTACAAGCTGTTTGATTTTCCTTCCAGAGATAGAAGATGAATTTTTAACAATCAGGTTGAAGCGACATTTAGACACCGTAGCAGAATTGACAGCAGAATCTTGTGCCACCAAAGCGATGCTCACCATTGAGAGAACTATGCAAGTTTTGGGAGAGACGCTTCAAAATGAAACAGTGAGTAAAACCTTCGTCAAATTCTTGTTGCATGTACTTCTACCACCAGGAATTGAACATCAGTTTTGTATTATTCGAGATCATTCTTTAGGAGATTATAGATCGAGTTCTGTACCAGGCAGATTGGAGATTGAAAACAATAGTAAAAATTATTTTAGATACATTCAAGAAGAATTAAAGATAATTGGAATAATTTTTCAATCGATTTGCTTAAGTCAGTTCTTTCGTGTCGAAGAGCTTATGATCAAAACTGTCGAAAAAGAAGCTGAAAGCCTATGTAAAGAACTACATTTGAAGATAAGTCTTCAACTTAGAGAAATAACAAATAAAAGGAAAGAATTATTCGTAGATTATGGAGACAGTTTGATGTATTTGTTAACTAAAACTTTTGTATATTTTCAAGATAAGGTAAAAAAGGATAGCTCTGAATTTTTACGTGATTTTGAATTCGAACTTCAAGTTTTTGTATTCTTAGTTAATTTGATTAATAAACATTGTAATGATGATTATCCTGACGAGCTACAAAATTTAACAACAGAATTAAATAACTTCATTTCAAACTTAAGTAATTTCAAAACACCTGAAGAAAAAAAGGATAAGTTCAAAAAAATGCTGTCGAAATATTCAGATAATTTGAGAAATCTTTTTGTCAAAATGAATGATCAAGACTTGAAATTTAATTTTCCATATTTAAATTCTATGTTCGTAAAGATGAAAGATTCAAGTTTTTTCACTTTGAAAGAAAAGGATGAAATGAAGCAAAAAATATCAGAATATTTTAAAAAATCTGCAGAAACACTTCAAATGATTAAGCAAAACTTTATCCCAGAAGAGCTCAAAGATAAATTAGATATAATCATTATACGTGAGAAAGAAAAGAATGAGATTATGAAATACATTCCCACAAACGTAGAAAAGACTTTGAAACTTTTGAAATCAGTAAAAGAAGCAGATACCAGTACTTTGTTCAAAACTAATGAATCAAATATGTTCACAAGCATGCTGCTGAAAGAGGAATACATATCCGCTCTCCTTAAGATCAATTTTCGTCCAAAGTTGAAAATTAAAGTTACTAAAGTCATTAATCAAAGACTTTGGTTTCTGATCGATCGAATATCGCGCCTTAAAAAGATCTTAATTTTTGAAGACGAAGATATAAGTTACCTGTGGAAATCTGGAAGATGGGAACGTAATCCAGAAATAGAAAAACGTATCAAATATTTGATGATGCAAAGATACTTTAATGAAAAAGATTTACGTTCGTCATTGGAAATGTTACTTTTCGATTGCATGAATGTCCTAAAGAAACCCAAACTTATTACTCTTTGGAAGAAAGCAAACTACATGTTCATCGGAGCAAATATGGTTCAGTTTCTGGCACATGGCAATCCAGTTGCAGAATCAATCACAGCTTTATTGTACCCTGAAGATATGCCATCAGAAATTATTAACGAAATTTTTGAGTTGATTAAAGATGAAATGCCTCTTCGAGCTCTTTCAGAATTATGGGAAAAAGCGAAAGTTGGTAATGAAACCATATTTAAAAATATCGTCAGCGAGACGAAGAAAGACAAGTGGTCAAGGCTGAGAAGATGCATCATGAGTAGTGCAAGATGGGAATTGTATATGAGCTTTCTACCACTAAGAAGATGAATATTACTATGTTAAGATTTCATTCCTGATATCAAATCAGTTTGTTGCCAATTATTACCAGCTATAAAAATCATCAAAAAAAATTTTGAGTTTATTTTTAAAGATTCTGTGAAACCGTTGAGATAAGGAATAACTTTCTAAAGTTCCTGATCTTGAAAATGATTTAGAAAAAGAAAAAGGCTCCAAGAAATGAATGTAAGTGTTAACAATGAAGCATAAATAGGGAAGATAGCACTTGCCTTGAGGTATGATTGAGCTGCACTTGATGGAGACTATAAACACAAGTATAATACACATAAACTGGGCATATTTCTATTGGTTGATAAGCCAGAAAAAATTTCACAAGTAACACGATGTTTTATTCAAAAATTTTATTTTTTAAACTTTGCTATAAAAATTAGATATTCTTGTAAGATTCTATAATAGCTTCTTGACTGAGTTATAAGAACTTCTGTAAAATTTATTTTCCATAAATGTTTGCTTAAATAATATTTAATAAATACAGATATTTCTAAATAATTTTTTATTGATTATTACAATATAAATTTAAAACTTAACTGAAATGAGTGAATTTTCTAAGAATTGAATAATTCTTGTTTTGTAATTTCATATTATTTATTTTTAAATCAGGACCTTTATTAACTATAGATAATTTCCGAAGTGTATTAGGGTTTATAAATTCAGATAGTTAAGATTATTTATAAATGCTTCTTAGAAAAAAAATCATAAAGAACCTTAATTAAAACAATTTATATTAAATATTAAAAACTTTATTAAAATTATTAAAACAATGATATTTAGGAATATCACTATGACTTAGAATATTTTTTTCTGCTATAAAAACTCCTTAAATATTTTAAAGTAAAAAGTTAGAATACCTATACAAAATTTTATTAGAAATAATTAATCTCAGCGAAATATTTTACTGTCAAATATCTCATATTCTCACAAACGTCAAAATATGAAGTTTTATGTGGTAAACATAATTTATTTTTCGTTTATCTGTGTCAACATTTATCTCTGTTTTTGAAAATATGACATACGCTCTGAAGTAATTTTTGTCTAAATTGATTTATACCTTTACTTGTAATAATAGCATTAATATTTTTTTCTAGAACAAATTTACTGATCATATATGTAAACATAATTTGAAAATATAGCGGATGATATTTTATTTTATCTGAAATATTTTTTTATTTTAAATTTCCAATTTAAATTATATAAAATTGGGTACTATTCCGTGTTAGTTAGCAGTTATGTCCAGAAAGAAATAAAACTACTTAATTATTCATCCATTTATTTTATTCCTTAATTTTTAATTTTTTTTAAAGGAGAAGCTTTGATATACAGTCATTTTCGCCAAAAAAAAAAAAAAAAAAAAAAAATCGTTTATCGCCAAATTTTAGCGAAATGGCCTAATGCGGCACGACCGGCAGCAATAGCGTAATGGTAGCAAAAGCGAAACCGAAAAATTGCCAAACTCGCAAGGCTTCAAATGATTGTCTGTCAAAGTTTAGCCTTTTTTAAAATTGCATGTCCGATTTTAAAAACGGATAAACGGAGAAGTATTTGCATATTATATCGCTGTTGAAAATTTTGTATATTCGGTTTTAAGCGAATTACCTTTATATTTAAGATTAAACCGAATAATCTTTATGTTTAAAGATTATTATTAAAATGTCAAAGCTTTTATAATATTTTTTCCCCTTAGACCTAATAATAAAGAAAAAAAATTACTTATCTGTTCTTTGTAATACACATATAAAATTTCATATATATTTTATATGTATTTGCATATTTTATTAGCTTTTACCTTTATTTGTGATTTTATTTATTACATGTAGAGTTTTTTTATGTTCTTTTATATTCATCCTAATTTTCTGTTTAAATACTTTCCTTTGTTTTTTAGTGAGAATATCTTGTAATGTTTTTGCAATTGGTCACAGAATGTATTCAAAATTTTGTGTTAATTTTTAAATAATTGCAAATTTTGGAAAATATCAGGAAAGCAGGATGAAACAAGAAATTTATTTTGGTTTTAAATTTTCATGAAAAAAATTTTTTAGAGTGCCTTTTTTTACCTTTTCTTCAAGAAGTTCAATGAAAGCTCTTAGATGTCAGAAAACTATTTCACGAAAATTTAACATCAGTTTTTATTTTGTTATGTAGCATTTGCATTATACTATCTTCTCTTTTGGATAATAGTTGGCGATGCCTGATTAGGTAAGCATCCCATAGCGCATTGCAATTGTAAAAAATGAGATGAGATGCTGTTCTGTTAAAGTTAGTGTCTTATCTTTGTGTTTTGTATGAAATGTGATCATTAAAGAAATGTTCTTTTCTTTTTTTCCCTTTGTTTTCGTGTGAATGTTTGCAATTGAAAATCATTTGTAAAAATACAGTGCAATTTTAATAAATTGTCAATCAGTAACATTTAATTAATTGTTATTCTGTAATTAATTTTCTGTTATTTGAAATAAAGGTGTGAATTTTGTTAATTCTTTTTTTAGGTATTCAATTACAAGAGCTGTTTTAAAAATCTATTTTTGTATTAATTTTTAGATTTACTTTTGATTAGGAATTTAAATCCATCTTTCCATCAGCTTATTCTTTTCTGCTGATAATATCAATAATTTGCGTTAAAAATTCAATCAAATGTATATTTTGTCATTAACTAATTATTGTATAATACGTATTGTATAATAAGTTGGAATCATGCATGTACAAAACCAAACAAAAATGAATTTCATTTAATCTTATCTTTTTATAGAGTTCTTCTGTGTCATATTTTTTTAATAATTGCATAGGAAGATCCGAATTATTAACTTTATACATGTTAAATATTCAGAATATTTTTATTCAGTTTATGCTTCAAAATTTAATTCAAACACATATATATTTTCTGTGCATTGCCTTTTTTCCAATTTGCAATTAATGTTTTACGCTTGTAAAATTTTGAATTTATTGAAATTTTTTAATATTGTTGCTTGATATCATATCTAACATTTGTTTATGGCATCAGAGCTTTCAACAAATAATTCTAAATGCAATTGCTCCATTCTAATTCTAGTAGGTGGTTCAGTGGTTTTAATTATCTATGATTTAACATCTAAAATTTATTTTGTATCTCTGAAGAATCAAAGATATCATTAAACACAGAATGATATTTATTGACGAACACGAAAACCTACACGAACATAAAGATATTCACCCTTGAATATCTAATTAGACATTACAAATCCGAATAGCTAATAATAATAATAATGCATCAAAGTTCTAGAACTGCGCATGCGTCTGTTCCCATGGCAACCACAGCTGGAATGGGAAAAAGGCGTCTCTAAGACGAAACAATCATTTCATATTATTAATTTATTATTTATATAACAAATGAATCACCTAGTTGCAGAAGATAGCTAAAATCTTAATAAACAATTTACAGAGCTTAAATTATAATTATTTTAAGTCTTTCATGTTAAATTCAATTTTTGCAAATAATGTATTTTCATGTTAAATTATTTCTTATCTTATCTGATAAAAAATGTCTCAGAACTATTTACAGAATTAAACGTTATCTCTTTTAATAATAAAAGAGAATGTCTATGAATGATTAAATTTAGTATTTTACAATTCAGACCATTGAATTTAGAGGCTACCAAATTTGACAGAAACTCATATGGAAGGTAGAAATACGCAGCTAGAGTTCTTCCGTGATAACTTTTGAGATATTTCACATAAATTATTTTTATTGAATAAAAGTTATTATCTTTAAAATGATATTAATTTAACTGTCGTCCATTTTTTCCCTAAGTTTGGCACTTTTTTTAAAATTATTTTCATATATATTTTTCATTGTTTTAATGATATTCATTCCATTTTAATTGGATTTTTTTTTCTATTATTTAATCATGCGTATTTCTACTATTTTTTAAAGTTAAAACAACAACAACAAAAAAAAAACAGAGCAAATTTTTTTTGGCAATGTCGTAACGAATTTTTAATTTTATTTCATTAATAATTTTATGAAATAGACAAATGAAAGTTTCTTAAATATTCATATATTAAGAAATGCAATATTCAGATGAATAATCTTACTTGCTAAGTTTTTTTAACAATGTATTTTAATCCAGCTGACCTGTTGTCGAGCATGTTGAATACCTATCTTGATTTAAGTTTAAAAGTTGTTGAGAAAGAATTAAAGACATAATTGAAATTAAAAATCACCAAGTCAATAGGTTGCCAAAAGCGGCTAGTGAAAATAAAATCAAGTTTTTATCAGCCTGAAGCAAACGATTTTTCATTGAAAATAGATTTTCTAATAGTCAAGTGTTACATAATCAGCAAGTATTCAAATTAATTAATTTTTCATGCAATTTTATAGTTTATTCAGCTGAAGACAATAATATTATACAATTAATATTAATTTAATAATTATATCGAATCAGCTTGTTAATGAAATTTTTATTCGAGTTGAAAAGTGAATCAAAAGGAAGATAAGAAAAATAACATGGCGGAATAAAAGAAAAAAAAATATTTAAAAACACACATACACGCACACAGTGAATATGTTACTGATTATTGTTACGATCAATGTTACCGATTATTCCATGAGAAAAGTAAGGAAAGCAACATAAAGCGAATTCTCACTCTTGCATCATGAGCAACAGTATGGCTGGTTGAAAACTATAATTACGAGATCTTTTAGAACAAATAATTCTTTCAAAAGCTCTCTAGAAATACAGAGACGTAAAAAAGTTAATAAAATATAAAATGAAAATGAGACATTACTACATCTGCTGCCATCTATGAGTGATTAAGAATATTATAGAAACATCTGACAAAAATTTTAAAAATTAACTATCATTTACACTATATCTCTAAAATAAAGAAAATTAAAATTGTACTTACGATATTTATTTTATACTATTTTTTGTTTTGTGTTGAATCCTAGTTTAGTGTGCTCTCGAGTTTGTCGCCAATATAGTAACCAAAATAAGCAATCTTCTAGCAACCTTAATGCAATTAAGGTTTCTAGAAGATTTTCGTTCGTTTACAATGTTTTACGCTTGTTGCGTTGTACATGAATTGCAATTACTCTCTATGAGAAATGTTAGATTGAAAATAATTATGTATTAAATATATAATATATTAAACTAATTAGCGTATTGTTTATCTGGTCCGCCATCTTGATTGGCGACTTGACACTGTTGGCATCTTTAGTGAGATACGAGGCACACTAAATTAGGATTTTGACCTTATTTTGATTTGAAAAATAGCTCATAGTTAATCAACCACTTTAATAACAAATGCTACATAAATAAATAAATTTTACTTAATAAATATTTTTCTAAATTATGTTACATATAACGATATAATATAATTTGATAAGATATTTCTTTTTAACTTTTTCACACGAGAAGCATTCAAGAGAAATTCTAATATTTTGATGAATATCCCCGTTTTATGCCGAAGGAAAAGCATTCTTTAAATATCGCTATCTACCCATCGGAAAACTTACAAACGAAAGAAGCTAGACAGATCAAATTTAGTGCGCGGTCTTTACATTAAATTACAGGATCTTACTAGAATCTTATAACTGGCTGAGTGTAAACCCTCCTAGGATAGCTGTGCTGCAAATTTCACCTCAGAGGAAATATTGTTAATTAATGATTCAGGGTACTTTTCCATTTCCGAGGGCCATTGGCGACAGTTAAATTACTTTCACCAAATCGACAAAATTTCAACAAATTCGTCAAAGTTATTTTTTCTAAGCAATTTTGAGCCACAAGTGTAGTAATAAATTGTATTAGGTTTACCACAATTAATTAAACATCACGCCAACAGTTTGGCGATTTTTTTACTGCCATCGGAAACGAAAATGTACCCAATGTAATACTTTAGATTCGTTACTATTGAGCCAATCTTCCTTCCATTTGATGTTATTACACAAATTATGATATTACCATATTTTATCCCCAGAAATTCTAAATTATTTAAGTTAATTCTAGAAATAGTAAGCATATATTAATAAATTCAGATCTTTTACTCCAATTTAAGATAAAGGCCAATACTTATTCTGGATGCCTGCATGGCTTTTGGCGATTTTTAATGCTCTGACAGATATCAAGATATATATATATTTCAATCTCTGTGTCGTTACATTCAACTGTGCCTTTTTTGTGCTTTTACATATAGTAATTATTTATGACTCAAATCGGTTTTTGTGGACACATTTTTCCCCCCTTGTGTTTAGGAATTCTCATATTCATTCATGGAAACTTGAGTAAGATAGACATATCGTTTATAACTACTCTCCCATTTTTTAACCCAATAAAAAATAGAGGAGATATTTGGTTAAATTTTTTCAATGGTAATGTGAAATTACTAGACTAAGTACTAAATTTTTATGTTGTATCGTCGAATGTAATTCTAAATTCGTTCTAAAACTTAAAAAATGTTGAGGGAGGTTGGCCCTACCGCAAATTTCATCAAATCCCTCAGTCCACGGGAAATTATGGGTAATTTTTTTAGAAAGGATAAACATATCTTATTGCCTTGTTCTTCCTGATTCACATTTAAATGCTGATAATCCCGATTTAGGATCATTGTGTCATTAATTAGAAACTGCTAATCCTCATCTCACTGAAGAATATTACAGATTGTCCCCACATTATTATACCCTACTCATTGTTGTTCTGGACCCTTTGTAATATATAAACAATACTCAAGTAAAATGGTCGAAACAATAATTTCACTTATTCCAGTCCTTAGCCCACTGTGAAATTTGAGCACTGTTAGTTTTAATCCTATTAAAATTGGAACTTGGAACCACTTACTAGAGAATTATCTTTTCAGATGGGTTAATGGTCAAATTCTATAATTAATATTTTTCCATTCGTGTAAGGAATATTGAAATAAGATGATCATCATTTTCGTTCCGCGTCTACTAGTTCTCAGCTCACCGGTAGATACTTTTGAATTTTCCGGCAGTACGATGATGCAATTGTAAATTTTTAAACAATGTTTCTGTAAAGATATTTAATATTTATGGAGGATTGTAAGCTTGTTATTATACCGTTTCTGTCCCCACATTCTATTGGATGTTATTAAGAAACATTCAGATGTTATGATCACATTATCAAATGTTATCATTAGAAGTTCTTAAATTCTAAAAATATGTGAAAAAAAAAAAAAAAAAAAACTAGAAAACGAATGGAAATTGGAAATTTCTGGTCGATCAATGCGGAGTTCTTTTTCAGAGAAGGTTAAATATTCTTTCTATATAGACGTAAGTCTATGATCTGTTGTTGGTAGGTCTTCAATGTCTGCAGATCTGAAGACTTTTAAAATTGACGTTTATGACGTACATTTCAATTCTAATTTTTCGGAACCACTTGACTGATGATGAACTTGAATTATATGATGATTCAAGTTGTTTTGGAGTCAAATGTTATCTTTTCCATTTAGAAAATTGCATCATTCTCTGTAATTATGAAGTATGATGTTCTTATCGCTTATATCTGCTCTTCCATTTTTCAACTCCATGGAAGATATTTTTAAAAAATTTTGAGTCATTTTTTTTTTCTGGAAATATTAAATTACTGGAGTATATAAGGAATGTCCATGTTGAATGCAAAAATCTAATTCTAAATTCACTGAGAAATACAAAGAACATTTTTTTGTATGTTTATCTCTGATTTCACCGGTACCAATCCTAAATCCCTTGGAAGCGTTTGGTGAATTTCCTCAAAGGATGACCTTATATATATTAATATTTATTGATTTGCACTAATTATCATTGTGCTTTTGAGTTATTGTGTTTATATGTTTCTGAAAGTACATGGGGCCGCGGTGACCTGGTGGTAAGGTCTCGGCTCGTGAGCTGTAAGGTTTCACGTTCGAGACCGGATTCCATCGAAGTACCGTCGCGTAAGAAGGCCTGTTGCACGTTGAATCTGTGAGGGCCAAACGTCCTCCCACTGGTGTGGTGAGGGGGGGGGGGCGACACCTGCCAGCCCAGGTGTCGTCCTCGTCATCTGACCGTGGTTCAAAATTACGACGTCCGTCCCAAAATAGCCCTAGTGTTGATTTACAACGGGGCGTTAATATAACTAAACAAAAACTATCTGAAAGCACATATTAACAGATGGTCAACCTCTCATTGGATTTGGCACAAAATTTGCTAGGTTTCTACACTAGCAAATTTGTACACACAAATATGTGTACCGAGTTTTATTCTATTTGACTTTTTTCGTTTTATAGATATTATATTAACTTTTATTCGAACAACCGGACAGATAGACTTCCTTTTAACGGATTTTGCTCACAATTTGATACAAATCTACAAATGTGATGCAAAAATGTATACCAAATTTCACCCGTATAGCTCAAAGCATTTTTTAGTTATTTTTGTCACAGACAGACGGACATTTTCTAAAAATATGTTTTTCGCATGTAGATCTAAAACGTGGAGATTCGTCAAAATCTCGAGTTAAAATTTTTTGATGATTATTATATCTACTTTCTCTGTACTATGTATAAGAGAAAGTAAAAATTAAACTAAAATAAATCATTCATATTTTGCTTAAACTAAAAATATATTAAAGTGGGAAATTAAATTGACTAGTAATTGGAAAAAAAAGGCCTTCATAATAAGTATTGAGTAGAACACAAAAATGTCCAGATCTTCCATTGGTGATAAGCCATTAATCACTAAACGGCTCAGAGTTCAAAAAACAACGCTAATACGAACAAAGAAATAAAGGACGGTTTCCCCTTTTTTTATTGTTTTAATTCATTGCAACACTTGACTCAAGTATCGCGATATGAAATAGATTACATTGCAACGGAACGAATGGTAAAGATGTAAAAAGGGAAATTTCCCTTCAATTTAATGTCATGCCATGAACTGTGATAACAATTCTTCACTGTTTATTTATGTGGAAAATTATCGATGAATGGAAGAATCAGATGCTTCGTCATATTTCGATAAAAATGTTCTTTTTTTTTATCTCATTAGAATCAAAAGAAACATTACAGCCTTTGCAGTTTATAAACTTAATTCATGTCAGAAGGTTATCACTAAACCTAAAGTAACTAGACTCCGAAATGATATCAAAAACAAACTCACAATTCAGGATGCTATTAAGACATTGGGGGGGGGGGGTGGCGTAGAAGGAAGAACAGGACAAAATAAATAAATAAATAATAAATTTTTTTTAAAAATGAAATCATGTGAAATATTATTATCATGTGAAAATATTATTTTTTTTAAGTCACGCGGTATTAATCCGACAGAAATTCATTTCATAAAAAATAAAAATCTCAAGCATTCATTATAGATATATGAATATAATCATAAATGTAATTAGTATTTCAGTTTACTTAAATCTTTTCTACCTGTACTTCTCGCTTTTGCTATTTTATTTCGATTTCAAGATATTTTTGATCAAATTTCTTTCTTTCTGTGTGATATACTGATACAAGCGTTTTATTTTTAATCTATATTTATAATAACAATAGAACATAGAGTAACAAAGGTAAAGATTTTTTTTATCAGTAAATTAAGTAAAAAGAAAAGGTCTACCAAATAAAATTTATAATAAAAGTATAATGGAATATAGATGTACAATTGTTATGATTTAGACCATATTAAATGACTTTTGAAATCCTAATAAAGGACATTTTAATTGCCTGTTGTTTACTTTAAAAACCCATATATTCGGTGACTGCCTTTTAGGCAAAACTTTGAGAATTAATTCATTAAACTTTATAAAGTGTTTATTAGTTATTCACTAATATATCTTGTTGCTGTTGTTTCTGATCCCAGGTGGTATAGCTGCATTATTCCTCCTCCATGAAACCAAAGATCTCTAAAAACTAAAGCGGATCCCTTAAAATCTCAAAAATAGTAAAATTTAAACGTTTAAGAATGTGATTGGGGGAGGCTTGATCTGCCTTGCACCCAGGACATTCAGCAAAGATCTTCCAGCCAAGTTGGAAGGTGAGAGATTTCGTGAGCCGTTTGCAGTTTTCTAGAGATATCCAGACGGTGATACCAACCAGGACTTTTACCAAAATAACAAGGATGAGCAGGTGGGACCCTACAAAGTGAACCCGACTCCATCTTTTTGATATAGGAGATTTCAAAATAGGTTAGTATTGGGTCACCATGAAATATGTCAGCTGAGGCTGTCTTAGCTAAGTTATTTTATTACCATTTAAACCAACATGTGAGGGGACCCACTGAAAGTGTACAGAGTGTTCTGCAGAGAGCCTGGCAATAAGATTTAAAATATTCATGTTAGTTTTGTACTCCCCTTTCATCCAATGAAAAAAGTGCTGCATAGAGGCACGACTATCCTTTAAAATCCAAATTTTCTTGAAGACAAGTTCAATGGACGTATCGATATATTGAAGGCTCTTATAAATTGCAATAAGTTCGGACCTGAAAACAGAACAGTTGTCAGGATTTCACTAATATATCTTAATGCATTTAAATACCAAAATGGTCACAAAGTGACTAATTATAATTCAGTTTCTGTATATTTTATTTTATACTGCTGCCAGTTATATTTTGTTTTTTATTAGTTATATTTTTGTAAAATGAATGCGTATAAAGCAATCAATTTCCAAGGGTTTGGTTTAAAAAATTAGCTGCATAAAAATTTGCTTTCTCTTGAACCGTATAGTCATTTGAAATTTTTACTGCTTTATCAAATTAAATCGTTGTAGCGCTCTCTGTATTGATATATAGGGTGATTATAATTAAAGATCCGCTTTGAAATGGAAGGAAAACTACTGGACCAAATGTTATCAAACTTGGCAATAGTTCAAAGAAGTTCAAGAAAATTTGTTTTTTGCCAAAAAAGTTCAATAACTCCCCACGAGGGGTGATATATTGTTAAACAAAATAGGACAATATTGTAAAACATTAAACAAAATAGGACATGCAGATATTGGTTTAAAATGTGTTTAATCATTTCCGAAAAGTGCTTGCAAAGCATGTCCAACGTGTGTTATCTCAAAAAGCACTGTTTATGGTGATAATCTGAACAATTTGGCGGAACTGAAACATGCGATACACCGACATGTGCGTAACATTATTAACATTATGCGTAACATATGCTAACTGTTGAGAATGCAGCAATGCGTTTTAACTTGGTTTCAGAAAATGGTGGACGCCACATTAGACATGCTTTGTAACATATTGGAGAAAACATTAAACACATTTTAAACCGATGTCTTCTTGTCCTATTCTGCTTAACAATATTGCATACAACGCCATTTCACCCCTGGTGGTGAGTTTTTGAACTTTTTTTTCTTTTTGGCCGGAAAAGAAATTTTTATGATTTTTTTAAAATTGTTACCAAGTTTGATAACATTTGGTCCAGTAGTTTTCCTTTTATGACCATTTCAAAGTGGAACTTTAATTATAACCGTCTTGTATATCTTATACTCAAATCTATTCAATATAGAAAAATGCCATAGCTTCAACATTAACAATGAAAAAGGAAACAAATATTAGTGATATCACCGAAAGTTATTTGAGTTATTATCATTGAAAAGATAATTTTTAGAATTTCAAGATGACTTAAAAATTCTTTTTATTGCAATATATACTTTCGGAATTGATGTTAAAAAACTTTTAAATGGTAACTGAATTTTTAATTAACTTACTTTAAACTTACATTTTAAACTAACTTAATTTAAATTTATTTTTTAACTAACTAAATTTTTAATTAACTAAATTTTTAATTAACTAAATTTAAACTTAATTTTTAGCTAACTAAATTTTTAATTAACTTAATATAAACATAATTTTTAATTAATTAAAATTTTAATCTCTCTAATGCACGCATTCCCATCTTCCAAAGATTGTATATGTCAAGTTTAGCAGCTCTAAATGAAATAATGTGGCAGATGAAGCACCAGCACACACACCTTTATTAATAATAGAGATAAATAGTATATTGTCTATTTAATTTGGTATATTTATACAAATAGACAAAATATTTTTCATCTTCATGAGAATATAAAAAAATACAGAAAAATTTCCTCCAATAAAAAGTAAATTTGTTAAATATGAAACATAATCCCGCTAAATTGCGCGAAATGTATTCAGTATTATTATTACTTAAACTCTACTTCTCTAACGAGTAGTTATTTTAAGAGTACGAAACTTTCTTATGGTATTCAGTTTCTTCTTTATCTTCTTCCTTTCTTTCTTTTTTTATTTTTCCGATTAAGGGTTGCATTCAAAGCTTGTAACCGACAGCCAAAATAGATATGCTAAACACGGTTATCCTTCACTTTTTTTTCCCTTCCCTCACAATTAAAATTGACTCGGCCGGTTTTGATAACCAGTGTCTCCTTATGGTTTCGCTTTATTTGATCACCTACTTTAGATGGAAGAGGAGAGCATACACGTGTTATCTCCAGCTAATGTAAGTATTTTTTTAAAACCGTTATTTAACTGCAATCTTTGGGAAGCACAATTTTCTTATTAATAATTTTCTTTTATATATATGATAGAAATGTGTAATTTTTGATAATTTATATAATTATATAAATTATCTTTATAAATATCTCGCTTTTTATATTGTGACGTGGAAATCTTTGTTAAATACAAATATTAATCTTTTTCTCTTTTTAAATTTCTTTCTTTATTAATTATAAAGAATGTGTGTATGCTTCTTTTGGCTTTTTACATGATAAACCATTTGATCTAGAGCTATCAAATAGGACACTGATTATATGTATATACATATATATTGGATTAAAAAGGTGCATCTGGGAGCAGTTAAAAAATTTCATTGGAAATTGAATTAAGTTAAAATTTAATGAAAGTTTGACGTTTATCCGCGCTAATTCCTAATAGATATACATATAGTTTTTTTTTTTTTTTTTTTTTTTTTTTAATAATGCTATGTATTGCTTTTTGAGAGTATTTTTAAATCATCTTTTTGATTTTACCAGTTTGATTTTCATGCCAAATTTTTCTCAATTTTGGCATTAATTTTTTTGTTACATTTTTAATAATAAATTTTATTCTCCAATGAATGCGTTTTTTATTATTTCATCAATTTAATTTTTAATTTTCTTCCATTGTTGAAAATTCAGGAAGATGGATTCTGTTTAATATCTATCTACTTTACATGAGGAAAAAGAAAATGATGTTACCATATCGTGACAGACAATATACAATTAGTAATTAGATCATTGGGGCAGTTACGTTTTTAAAAGTATTATGATGTTTTCGACTGTATTAGAAAGGCTCATGTACACAATAAACATAATAGGTGTAAGGCTATTAAAATAATATGGTTTTAATATCTATTATAATTTGATACTAAAATTACTTTTTCGGAGGAATCTTGAACATCTCTATTATGCATAAGATATTTAATGGAAACTAAATGTACAGCAGATATTTAAAGATTACCATATATCAGATCAACTGTTGACAGCTGCATACATCGTAAGGGAATAAGATATAATGTATATAAAATATATAAGAATATAATTTTGATATATTTGTTATATATGGTGTATCAACTTGTAAACAATGCTATTATAATATAGTTCATACTTTTTGAATGAAAAAAATTCTGCGTAAAATATTATAATTCATAAAATATTTTGTATCTTTATTTTTATTCAAAATTAAAAAAATTTGTTCCATCAGTATTTTAATTTTTAGTACTTTCTGGAAAAATTACAGACAAAAGTTGTTCATAATTTTTAATTTAAAATTTATTTTACCATTATTTTTTTTTTAATCTGTAGGAAGAATTTTCAACTTAAACACAATATTATTTAAGTTGACTCTCGATGTTTATAAACATTGTAATGATTAAATAAACATACTGAAACATCAGGACAATATTGAACCTACAGAGGAACCTAATCAATCCTACACCATAAAGAGTTAATATTTTATCATTCTTACAATTATTCAATAATTTTTTTTATTTCGCAACTAGATGAATAATATCTTATTAATAATATATATCTTATTTTTTTAAACTTTTGCAAAAATTAGGTTTTATACATCTGAGCATTAAGATCTTTTAAAGGGAAAAAAAAAACTTTATATATAATTTGAAACGATCTACACACTTGCATATTTGCTGCAAGCTATCGTTATTTACCTTGAAAATTAGTCCAATATTTAAAAAAATCAAATATAGTTGTGCGGCTGTTTCACATAATTTCTTAAAATATTGAAAAAATATATAAATGCAATGTGTTTTTTCGTCTTGACGAATTGCTCTTATCATTAAATTTCAAGAAGCAGTCAGTTTATCGACCGTTGACGGATTCTCATTTCATGTGATTCACTTCTGTCTATCATTACGTCATATCGTATGGCATCAACATACTGGGGATTCCCCTTCTTCTTCTAGCGCCATCTCTAGGTAAGAAGTATAAATAAAAGCCGTTTTTTTTTTCATTATTCCCTTTGTATATATGTATATCTATCTACCAATGAATTAACTTTCTTGTTATTGCTTGATCCCAAAAAGTTTCCAAGAATTAGTTTTCCAATCATATAAAAACCTGTAAAAATATTGCCATAAAAGTTGAAACAATTATAAGCTTATTGAATTCATTACAAACATATTTTCAAAATTTTCTCCATGTAGAGACTCACAATTATTATTTAAATAAAGGCAAAATAATATCACCTTCATTCGATATTTAAAGCTGTGATTAGAATGAAAGAAAAAAGAAAATCGTTTCGGAAAGACTGGGGGGGGGGGGAGGACAAGAATAGAATCCGTTGCATCCTTTTCAAGGTAATGTTTTTAGACAGTTATATTTTCTCTTAGACAAAAAAAAAAAAAAAAAAGATATGTATATATTACATATTGAGACAACCGCAGATAATAGATACCATAACTATAAAAACAGTTTCACAGTTCCACATTAGTGAATGTAATAAATTTTGCATGCTTTGGCTGTCATATTTTTGATATGTTTTGTTAAAAACTCATGAATAGTAATTGTACCTATTATATGACAAGGCGATTTTTGGTGGTGCAAAACTCATTAATTTTCCCGCCATATTTCAGGCTTTTTTTTTTATTAAATGCTTTACACAAACCGGCAAGACACTCAAAGAATAACCCTTTGTGGTGATGTTCATGTAGAGTATTGTATAAAGCACTTCATCGCTATTAGAAAAATAAACTCTTTTATTTCACTAACAACTATCGGAACATCACTGCTTAGCGCATGTATACATAGAACGGGGATTCTCCGGGCGAAGTATTAACATAGATTGTATTAGGGAAACTAGATAGGTAACGCTTTAGAATAATAAGAATGAAAGATGGCGCTACGATCACTACACCTTATTTACTGTCCAGTTAGTTGGCAGGAATTTATAATGCATAAAACAACGACAATAAAAGAAAACAGTCAATATTACTTTGATTTTGGGGGAATTTAACATTTATTCAGTTTCACTTCCGCTTTCAAGTGTCATTCTTTTAAACATTAAACATAAGCCCAAATTTCATCATCGCTATGAGAAAGCATCTCTCGAGTCACTTGAGCACGTTCTTTTTGGAACACTATTTAAAGTTCTTGAAAAATTTTGAAGAAGGGCGTGTTGTAACCCCAAACAATCGTTTAATATTATTTGACAAAAAAATAATAATATAAGAACTTGTTCGATAATATTTTTTATTGGTTTTTCAAGATGTTCACCAAGTAACTATTCTCCTAGCTTATCGATGTCTTGATCATAATTGAAGTACATGCTTTACCACCTGATTCTAACTTCTATATTAACTTCTTTATTTTAAAGGATTCTCTATCTTTCTAAACTTTTCAATCAAATACTATTGTTTTTGATAAACAGTTGTCTTTAAATGCTTTTTGCAACATTTATATGCTTTTGTAGCAAAAGCCTCATTCCAAAAACAAAATTTAATTCATGTTTTTCGCAGAAAAACATTCACCATTTCGAAAAATCAAAATTGTGAAAAGTCTTATCTAATTGAAAAATTAATTTATTTTCAGACGATAAAAAGTAATGATTTCCTGACTGTTGCCAGTTGTTTATAGAAGCCGTAAAAATGTTTGATACAAATTTGTGGATGATATATATTATAGTGGTATTTTAAATGAAGCATTTCAGATACATTTTAATTGCAATGGTAAACATTGATAAGGTAACTGACATTTTTTTAGTAAATTGCTTGGTCATTATGAAAGTTAATTTCATAATACACATTACCACTGGACAGCGAAATATTAATCAAATTTTTCCGGTGGAAATTTAATTATATTTAAAAAAGAAATTTACTGACCCCTACCCCCTCCGAAAAAAACCCTGTCAAATTTAGTTATACAGAAACAAGATTGGTTGTTTTCAATAATTAAATTAAAAATTTTCAATAACCCTCAGTATAGCTGAGAGGATGATACAGGGACAGGGTATTTTCAGCGTTTTTTATGGTTTTCCGCAGTTTTTCACTATATATCATGCGTAACTGCGCAGTTTTCTCATTTCCGGAGCGACTATTGAAATTCCGTAGCTACTGCAGGGTATGTAGTAGTATAATTATCTAGTGTAATTTGGAATATTTTGAACAATAAACATAAGTTTTGTTATCAAAATACGTTTTTTTTTAATTCAAGACCTACGTATCCTGAATTTCCATTAATTCGTCTATTTCCAGATGTGACATCTGTCGGATTATAGAGAGACTGCAGGACTTCACAAATGTGTAGTCAGTGAATGTGTTTAGGTAAGTTAGTGAGTTTTGGGCGCTTTCTCACGAAAATTTCTGAAAAGATTACTGCATAAAAATAACTTTTATGTTATTTTAAAATTGTCTTTTGAATGATACCCGTTACCATTGTGGTGTAATTAATTACGTAGCAGTTGTGGTGAATAGCATATAAGCCAGTTAACAACTACGCTGAACGGGCAATTGCTTTTGCATAATGGTTATGTTACTGGACTGCGAACCACAAGGTATCCTCGCTCATCCCAATGGCCTAAATTAGTGACCTCGGAAGATGAACCTCCAACCTTCGTACAGCTGTTGTGGCGCCATCTACCCACAGCTAACCAAAGTCGTCAGATTCACTTGACGCAGCAACCCAAAGTCGTCACACTCACGTGACGCAGCATCAGCAACCACAAACGGTCGTCATAACGCTTGGCGCTACTCAACTGGGTACAGGCACATTAGACAACAGCTAAAAATACATCACCACTTAACAGCCATATCGCTCGTCTCACCTCCGACTCACTGGAGGGAGAGTCTGTGGTGAATAGCATATAAGCCAGTTAACAACTACACTGCACGGGCAATTGCTCTTGCATAATGGTTATGTTACTGGACGGCGAACCACAAGGTCCCAGGTTCTATCCTCGCGCATTCCCATTCGCTAAACAGTGATTACGTATTACTGGTTACTCACTGTTCGTTTCAGTATCCTAAGATGGCTATTTTTCGACGATTCTATCTCAGTAAGGTGCGAGACGTGCGCATTTCCAGCATTTATTTTATTGTTAAATGTAAACATCTCCTCTTTTCATCTTTCCTCTCAACCCTATTTTGTCGAATAAACCTATCCTAACGCATGCGCAAAAGCGCGGAGGTTTCAGAATCTGTTAGCAAACAATACGTAGCAGTGATTACGTAAGGAATAAGATGTAAAGTTAGGGTTAATCCACGATTTTTTGGATAACAAATAATTTTGCTATTGTTATTTTTAAATATTTGTTCCAAATATCTGTTATTTCAATCATATTATTAATTAAAAATTATTAATTAGTATTAAATATAAAATATATTAATTGTAATTAACACTTAATTTACTAATTTAAGTAATGTGTGATTAAGTTAATTTATCTATTTCAGTTTACTTCTTAAATTTGATTTTTTTCCAAAACTATTTATTTAATTTCTTTATTGGAGTGAACCATTTTTTGAAAAATTTGCATTAAATATATATGCCATTTCTTTAAAATGTTTACTTTAGTTCTCTATTATACCAATAGATGATGCCAGCAGTAAACAGAATATATGCAATCAGTCACAAGCAATTAAAAATGATCTTTATGGAATAGTGCATCGCTAAATGCGAATATCGGAAAGTCAAGGTCACTCACGTGAAGTGGAGCGGTGACTTCGCACTTTCCAGTGAAGTCACCGCTCTGATAAATTTCCATGATAATCAATTCAATACGATAATTCCAAGAAAAACCGATCCGTTCACTTCAGTGGGTAAGGGACTTTCCCTATGCATGATTGAACTCTTGTTCTAGAGCTTCCATTGGACATATCGTATCGATTGTTACTTTCTAACTACCGTGATCCAAGACCTGTAATCGGAATATCACCAGTAAGATCGTATCAAGGATTTGAATCACACCCCTCCTTGAAAAGTATTGATCACTGGTATTTGTGACTTTTTGATATTGGTTACGGAATAACCGTTCGTAAAATATTCGTCATCCCTATAGTTCCGGAAAGATGAGAAGATCGAATAATAGGGCAGTTACGATTTTAATACCACTATGATAACATGAGCCTTCCTTCCATTAAGATAATTCATGTGTACAATGAAAAAAAAATATTAAAAGAACATGGCTTTAATATTTATGATAATTTGATGCTTAACAATTGTTGAAAAATTGTGAAGTTATTCTTAAAAAATTCAATCGAAATCAATTCCAGCATCTTGGCCACCAGAGATAGTTAAATATAAAATATAAACATGTACGTTCCAAGTAACAGTATTTTATTATTTGGTTTCATTTTTTTGTTTTTGTTTTTATACAGGTAATTTGAATTTTATACAGAGGAACAGAGAACAAACACCGAGATGCCTTTGCAATCCCCAGTGATTCGAGATCTATCATTATGGAACTCCAGGGTTTCGAAAAGTGTGTGGGAGATATATACTCCAGACAAAAATAGTTTGTACTGGTCTATTTTAATCTCATATTTGATTCCTTCGGTACATTCAAAAAACCCAGTCGACTTCGCTAAGAGATTAAAGAACCTTAAAGATGACAGTTTAGAAAGTCAGTCTTTGATGGGCAAACTGGAGAACTTTAACCCATTTAAGAAAAAGCACGCATTCCATTTTGGAGATAATATGGCGGTAGTTATGCAAAAGTTTAAGAAAAGAATTAATCAAAGAACAAATTTTCGACCATCTGGAGTTAATGTCGATGATCTTAAACTTGCTGCTGCATCTGAAATGCTAAATTGCTTTATCGAAGTATACCGGCTAGATTCAACAGGAATTCAAAAAAAGGAGACTTTCTCTCCTAGAGCACAATCAATTGTCTCCTCTTCGAATCTAAGCACTATAATAATATTTTACCATCCGGAGACTCAGCTGAAAAACAGAGTAAAGGATACCTTCGGATTCGGAATGGTGTTCGAAATTGCACAGCCCTTACGAGAAAAAGCTCTAACCTTCATTTTGAGAAAGGACAATTTTTTGAAAGAAAATAACATTAAGATTCAACAGGTAGTTCGGAACAGCGAAAATTTTCTTATTTCGTTGCTCAAAAGTGATGTTAAGGACGCTATACTGAGAATTTATAAATCCCCATACATACTGGCAAAGCTGCAGAATGCGGGTTACAATACGAATCCTCTCGTAAAAGGAAATGAGGGTCTCTCAGCTTTTTACTTTAGCATGCAGCTGATGGATACACAGTATCTGAATATATTGTATAGCTATGTTTCAAATAACTTTTTTAAGCCAGGTGAATCTTGTAGGAAACCTAATGAAGAGATTTTAAAGAAGTTGAGTGATCTGAAATGTGCCTTTGAAACAGATTTTGGAAATTCGACCGCATTTTCATTATTGCCCCCTTTCGTCGTTCAAAGATATACAGAAATTTTGAAGTTTAATAAATATCAAACGAAAGTGGCGAAAATAATGAAGGATAATCAACAGAATAATATTGAAGATACTATTTTGGCTATTTTTAAAGAGTACACTGATTATTTTTTGTATCCCAGCGATGCACACAATGAGTTTGAAAATTATCTTAAATTTAGCTATTATTATGAAAGTCTGGATAGTTATACCTGTCTTTTGCTTTTTGACAGTCTACTTTTAGTAAAAAGGAAAGCTTATTCTGACTTAGTTGAGCCTCTTTTTCTAATGATGATGAGCAATAATTATTTCCCACAAAAATTACACAATCATGATAGTGGTACCCTTTTAGGTTGTAAGGGATGTGCTCACCGGGCTATCCCGTTCAAATATAGAACGAATTTCTTTAAAGTATTAAAGAAAGTTCTCAATAAAATAGAAACTGGTCCAGAAGGAGCCATCGCTTCACCTGTTGATATGATTCTCAGAAGTATCCAAAGCATTCCGAAAGATGAGTTTCTTTTAGAAAGATTAAAGACATCACTAAAGACTGCAATAAACGTTGAAGTGAATGACACAAAAAATGTTCTGACAATTTTCAGAACTCTTCAAGTTTTAGGTGAAGTCATTGCAACTTCAACCAATGAAAATTTTGTCAGTGGTTTTCTTTTGTCCGCTCATATACCTTATGACCTTGAACTGGCCCTGATGGACATACGGAATGACATTTCACATTATAAAGCTAATGTCATTCAAGGCAGGCTAAACCTAGAAACTCGCATTGGTCTATTTCAAAAAATTCAGGATGAGTTGAAACTTATTTATCAGACATTGGAACCAGTCTTTTCTTGCCAACAGTTTAAAATGAAAGAATATATTATACAGTCCGCGTCGCCACTTTTTTACGTTTCTAATGAAGAACTTAAGAATATCGCAGTTGATCGAGAAACTTGGAGCAAGACAAATCGGGATCAGTTTAAATCATACACTGTGAATGTTTTCAGGTTATTCGAGCGAGTTTTAAAGAAATCGTTCCCAAAAATGAATGATCCTAAGAAATATTTTCAGAGAATTAAACGACTTCAAGATGGCGCAAAAGCCTTAAATTTCGTGTTTAGCTTCAAGGTCAAATTTGTAGATCCGATGACAATACAACATCTAATAGATGCCGGGGACGAACTTCAAAATATCATTACATCTCTCGAGAAAAGCGAACCGACCGACCAAGATATTGCAAAACTGCAAGGTAATTTCTTAAAATATAAATCACTGCTAAAACAAGTTTTCAATCTTGATGTGAATGATGCTAATTCTGAGCTGAAGTGTGAAAATTTGATTCATTTAAAAGAAAATTTGAGAGACTTCAATGTCTTTGAAAAAGCAGAAAATTTAAAAATCAGAAAGATAATTTTGGATTTTTTAGAACCTTCATTTCAAGCTACAATGAAACTTGAAACCGCTTTAAGGAATTCTCAAATTCTCCCAGACCTCGATCAAGTCTTGGATCAAACATATCTTCCAAATAAAAAGCGGAAAAAAATTAAAGTAACCTTTTTATCAGAACCAACCCAAAATTTAAAGATTTTGGAGGACTTTAGCTATAACAGCAAAGATAAAGCATTAGGCAAAGAACATGAAACTACGCAAAAACTGGTGGAAATGCTTGCAAAAGAAGAATATAAAAAAGTTTTGCTACAACTTTCTTCAACCTTCGAAAAATCACTTGAGAATAAATTCCTAAAATTAGTAAATCAAAAAATAGAATTTCTGATTAAAAAAATAAATTTGATTGAAAATATTTTGATTGACGAAGAGGATGACATCAGAGATTTAGTCAAGTGGGGTAGAAGCGATGAAATAAAGGATTACAACAAATTTTTAATGCGCCAGCGATATGTAATGGAATTAGATGTCAAATCATCATTAGAAATGTTATTATTTGACTGCATGAACATAATGGACAAACGGAAGGATCTTGTGGATATTTACACCAAAATGGATAATATGTTTGCCGGTGTCGACTTACGAAACATTTTATCGCATGGTAACATTTTGATTGATACTCTTGGAACATTGTTGGATCCTGATGATTTACCATCGGAAATTATAATTAAAATGTTAGAATTGATTGATGATAAAAAAGCTTTAAAAGCTCTATCAGATTTGTGGATAAAAAAGAAGCCAATGACTACTGAGGAATTAGAAAGGTTAATAAAAAACCAAAATGAATGTCAGAACCCAAACGATGTAATAAATTGCCCTCGTTGGAAAAGTTATGCCGTGTTTTTGCCAACAAGACAATAACACACTAAGTAAATTTTAGAGAAATATTTTTTTCTTCATTTGTTAAGAAATCATATTATTTATAGATTTTGTTATGATTCTTGTTAATGTTTAAAAATTTTATTTAACCCATAATTACAAAATTGTTAAAAAATGCTATTAAAATTTTTTTTTAATGTGACGAAATTGACAATTTTTCTAGTAATTTTTCAATAAAATCATGTTTTGTCTAACTTTAATAGTATTTCTTTATTCGTTTTCAGTGGATGATTTAGACATTCTAGAATACAGTAAATAATTCAGAAATTTTTACCAAGAAGAAATTTTTTTAAAAAAAGCAAATATTCTTCACAAAAAATTTATTATTTGAAAAATCCTGATTGCTTATTCTCTGTGAAAATACTTAAAATATTTTGCTTCAGAAAAAAAAAATTTTTTTAAGTTTTTTTTTTTTTTGTCTAATTTTTGAAAGTATTTTACTATTCTTTGGTACAATATTATATATATATATATATATATATATATATATATAGAGAGAGAGAGAGAGAGAGAGAGAGAGAGAGACTAAAAGTTATTAGATTGATTTAACTGCATTTGAAATCAAAAACATTCTTTTGTCTTGCATTTACAAACAATGCATATAATGCATCTCTTGAAACAAACAATGTATTATAACAATAAAAGGCAGGTTAATATGTTCATTTTGTTGTTTATGACACGAAAGCCAAGTTTCGCCGTTGAGCATTAAGCAGCATATATATATATATATATATATATATATATATATATATATACAAGGCGATTCGTAAAGTCCTTCTAAATTAAAAATGACATTTCGTAAAGCATACAAGTCATGTTTACCCATAGTAAAGTGATTATACTAAATTTATTGAGATAGGTTACAGCGTCGCTAGCTGTGAAATACGGAAGTTTCAAAAGATAACTAAAAAAATTAAAGGAGATTGCCCAAAAAGTTTAGTTAGAAAAATGAATGCTATACCATAATTAAAACATAGGAAAATGGTATATACTATTATTTGTAAAATTGACGGAGATGTTTGGATTAAAGCTAAGAATTTTTCGTGACTTGAAAAAGGATTCGTCCTAAAAGTGATTAATTTGATTGGCGATATTTTGAGTGGCGGTGAATGTTTGTGGTTAGGATTTAATTTGGAGCAGTTGAACTACCAAAAGTCTTTAAATGTACTGGTATTTGATTGTGTGGTACATATTAAATAAACGTATAACTTTTGCAAATATTTACACTAAAATATGAGGCATTTATGGGAAAATTTGAATGAGCTATCTTGGTTCATTATTAGATTCTGATGATTCTTCATCTCAGCTCAAATTTAAAATGTTACAACTGACTATTGATAAAGAAATTTTAAAGGTTCTCTCAGATTTGTGGATGAAAAAGAAGTCAATAGCGATAAAAGAAATAGAAAGAAACATTAAAACTCAAACATGAATGTGAAAATGTTTCTGATATAATAGAATATCATCATTGGAAAAAAATACGTTGTATTTCTGGTAAGACAATGGTTCAATTAGAAGTTTATGCGTAATCTGAAAAAAAAAAAAAAAAAAAATATGTTTTGTAATTTTTTTTTTTTAAATTGAAATTATGAAAAAAGTATGACATATAATATTGATTTGTAATACTACTATCTTGTGAAAAAGTATTCAGAATTTATAGTTTTTAAATTTTAGATAATTGAAATTTTCTATTTCTAAAATTATTTTAATAAAATCTTGTTATATTTAATCTTATTAAGATTTATCCTTTTACTGAATTACAAATCTACTTTGCTGTAAACAATTAATTGATTTCGAAATATTCCAGTTTTAGAGATTAGAGAAAATCAATTTAAGTAAGAAAAAAATGTGCAACTGAAAAATATTAATTAACTATGCACATATAAAATGCATAGAAGAATTGAAAATTATTGACTTGGTTTTACTTAGCTACTTTTTTTACTCCAAAAAAAAAGTGCTACAAACTTATATTTAAATCCAATTGTGATAATAAGATTGTTAAATAAGAGGATATTCTAATAGTTAACAGACTCGTATTTAATAATAGATTGTTTATTTTCTTGCTCAAAGGTCAGTTTTTGTCGACATTGGGTACTTTCATGATTCGCATCCCTTGGGGTGTGAGTTCGAAACCCGCCGGCCGAAGACTCTCCATGTATAATGTGGCTGGTGCACGTATAAATCTGTCATAAAGTCTTCCAAGTCGAGGCAATACCACTGGTGGTACTGGATCAAAGGTGATCGTTTTCCGATTCAGATCTAAATTACGAAGGAAATGTATGAATGAAAACCACCCCATAAAAAGGGTTGTGCCGCATGGGTAGATAAACCATACTTTTGGCCCTTGATTGCGCTACTGAAAAAAGAGACGCTAAATTCTCGGCTTAAAATCACTGACTTCGTCAACGGGCTTGTCTATGATAAGTGCCATAAGAAACAACAACATAAAGTCACTTATAAAATATAAATAATGAAAAATGGAAATTTTATTTCTTAAAAAGCAATTTGTAGGATTTCATTATTTAATTTCGCTAATATTCTGATGAATTATTTCTCAATAATTAACGCATAGCGAATTCCATATTTTGTAACAAGAAAAGGGCCTTAGTGTTTAAATTTATTAATGTTTGTTCAAGTGCTCAATATTTCATACACAATTTTCGAATTTCATTAGATTATCTGCAGTAATTATAAATATTATAATATTGAACATAATCATAAAAGGAATTTAAAAAATTCAGGCATCAAAAAATTATTAATATATTTAATGTTAACATTTTGGATGCAAAATATGTCTAACATTTTTTCCCTACACATTTGAAAACGCAGAATTTCAAATATTTTCAATCATTCACCAAAGTACTGATTACTATTTTAATTTACTACTATTTTTATCAGTATAAAATTACGCATTTTTTCGTAATATTTAAATAAAGAACAGAAGTAGATCAAATAAAACTGAAAAAAAAATAGATTTCAATTATTTACTAATTAAAGAGTCATTCTTATATTCTCTTGGGAAAAAAATTTCAAACTTTCAAGAATTAATGCAAAAATTAAATTTGTATCTATTCTCTAACTTTTAAGAATAACTATGCTGTTTTTAGTAAATTGCATTTAGATGTATTATCATGAATTGTAATTCTTTTTATTGATTTTATTGTTAAATTTAAGATAGTTGGTTCATAAATGCTACATTTTTTCTATACCAATTAATTCTATACCAATTAATTTTTTTATGTTTAAGCAAATAGGTCCTTATATAAAATTTCGACTATGAAGCTAGTAACTTCTGAAAGACACCCCGTGGAATAATTATTATCATAATTATATATATATATATTCCTATAATTATTCTTATAATTAATACTTCCTTTTAAATTTTAATTCATATAAGAAGGAGCAAAATATGTGAAGACTAATTGCTTATAGCAGTCGCATTACTCTATCTTCTCTTTTGGATAATAGATGGCGCTACCTGATTAGGTACGCATCCCATAGTGTACTGCGATTGTTATTATAAGATGAGATACTGTTCTGTTAGGTGCGGGCGTTAATGTTTTGTCTTTCGTTTTTGTGTGAAATGTGATCATTAAAAAAATTGTCCCGAAAACATGGTTCTCTTGTTTCCATTGCACGTATCATAATGATTTTCATTCCACCATAAGTTTAAAAAAGTGTTACAATAATGGAAATTAAAGGTATGAATGAGCATTTAGAGTGATGTTCTTCAATTTGCTACCATTCTGAAACACGCATAAATCCCATGTAGTGCCTTCATATGATGATATCTTTAGCAATTAAAACCATTGTATTGACACCAAGTTGTCTGGAAACAATATAAAAAGACTATTTACATTCATCAGAGAATAAAAAGCTCCATTTCTTTCGTATGCTCGCAAAATAAAATGATGTATCAATGAATGTCTATTTACGAGTAGTAAGCAGTAATGATAAAAAATAATATATACTGATAAAAATTATTTCTCTCTCTCTCAATCGGTAAGATACTGATTTTAATACTAAAATTAATATTCCTTTTAAACAAGAAAAAATAAATTCAATTTTATATCTTTCACTCAAAGAACAAAAATTCCCACTTGGTGATTTCAGTGCAAAGTTAATTCAGGCTCTGCTGCAATTTAAACAAAACTCTCAATGCTCTATAATCTTTCTTTAAGGGAAGAATCGAAATTCTCCCAAAAATTTTCATTATAAATATTTTGTCATGAATGAAATTGCAATAGATTTTTAAATGAATATTGTGTCTTTGTAGATACTTGTAAAGTGTAACAAAAATAAAAATGCTATCACCGAAGTCGAGGGTATATCAAGATTTTACACATCTATATATGAAAACGAACCCTTAACAGATAATGTCAAATAACTCCAGAAGTAATCACGATATATTAACCACAATTTGTACTCCGGGTCATTTTTTCATGGAGAATCTATTCATTAAACCATAATGATATATTTGTAATAGGAAATTTTAATGTTTGTACATTTTTAAATGAGTAGATAATCCCCTGCCAAGATTTTAGTCACAGCATATTTCAATGCTGTGTCATTTGAACTATTTTTAAAATGACATTTTTAACTTTCAAAAAGAATGATCAAAAGTCGAATAACGTTGGGTGGATCCTTTTTTTTTTCTTCTTTTTTTTCCCACGACTGCATGTTCTGTATTATACATAACATATTAATGAATGGCTTAATGAAGTTTAGAATCACATAGAAGTGCATAACCAGGAATGCTACATGGAGGATTTGGATGAAGGCGCAGCGATGACAAACTAATAATGAATGAAATCTCCGTATTTAATCATACTGTTCCCTTGTAGAGTAACAGCACACATTTCATTATTGAAAGTTCTGATTACTTAAAATTATTGTGTGTTTCAAAAATAAGTACTTATCAATTTTGGACGATTTTATTCTGTAATGAGGGGATACAAAATGTGGTAAAGAAAGCTTTTCTGGATTTTTTTTTTTTTTATTAGCCAAATTAGTCTTCTATCCTTTCATCCTTATTTTGAAGAAATCACTATTGTGTGATACCTGCGCAAACACCTGGAGAATCTGAAAAGTGAAAATATTTTGTATCACCTCCCCCTCCCCTCTTCCAAAATGCAAAGACATTTTAAAAAGTAATATAAGAGAAATAAAAACATATTTGATAAATCTCAAAATGTTTTGATGAAGACAAAACACTCGAGTATGTTTGATGCGATGATTCGTGAACCTACCTAAATGGATGTGCATAAATAGAATGATGTGAAGCGTCACCACTCCAATGGGATGGCGTTATTTTAAATGAAAGCCAAAACGTATGAGCTAGAAAATGAAATAATGTGGAGTGCCACCATTCGGTTGACATGGCATGGAGTGATCTTGAATGAACAACCTAAATGTATAGGCAAAAAAAAAAAAAAATGACAGGAAGTGCCACAATTCTATCGTCATGGTATAGAGTGATAATGAATAAAGGACTAAGCTAGAAAATGAAAAAACCAGAAGTGCCATTATTCGATTGGCATGGTATGGATCGATCGTAAAGGAACAGAATAAATACAGATGAGTGGAAACACGGAAAGCGATGGAGTGCCACCAATTCAATAGCACACCTTGGACTGTTCTAAATGGATGAACGAAAATATAATATAACGTAAAGTTCCACCAGTCCAGGTGTGACCAAACAAACTTAATGAAGACAAAAAATGACCAACTTAATGAAGATAAAAAGGGAAAGAAACTCCGAAAATAACATAGCAAGGAATATTTATCATGTTGAAGTCTTTCCAAAGAATAGACGGAAGGACATTATACAATCTCATACATAACAAGCTCTTTCCTATTGTGATATGCATGTTAAAATTTCACAGTGATGCAGCAGGTATTCTGAAAAGAAGATATTACTTTAAGCAAGTTCTTTCAGATTCGCGCTAGTTGACGATGTGATTCCAACTGGGAGGATTAAGAGAAGGTACATGTACTGAGTTGCAACATTTCAAATATCTTCGTGTTACTTTCAGTAAGACTTTTCATTCTTAACAAATAACATTTATCAAGTTTTCAATAAAAAGAAAAAGAAAAAATAGAAAAAGTTATTGGTTTTAATGAATTCACAACACAGAATGAAATGGAAAGATTCGAGATTTCATAATTGATCTACACCACTTTAAAAAAAAAAAAAAGATTTATTAAATTTAAATCTGTATTTCTATTATAGAAAGATATTTACATTAACAATGAATATAACTGGCATTTATTTTGACATAATGAATGCGCCTAATGTAGGTGTGGGTTATATTAATTGAAGATGGCAACATTTTAAAGAAAAAAATGCATACAAATTAGCACAAATGAACACGAAAGCAAATTACATTATCCAAAAACAAACTTATTCTAACACAAGAAAAACATATGTACATAAAACAAAGTTTTGTAAAAGAATTGATAGATGTTGAAAACAATCCAACAAATTTCATTCAGAAAGTAATTTGAAATTAACAGTTATTTGAATGAGAAACATAAGAAAAATTAACACTATTTTAAACTCTTGCATAAATGAGAGAAAATTTTAAAACTTTTCAAAATTTTTAAAGTTATCGTGTTGCAATAGTATAAGAAGATAATAAAATAATCAAAATTTTAAAATCAGTTCAATGCTAATAAGATGTTTCCTTAAACAGTCTTTAGACAAAGTTTTTATTAAAACACCAGCTTCCAAGTCTTTAGTATTTTTATACATAAATCAAACGTCATCTTTCACAAAGTCACCTTTGATGAAATAAAATTTTCTATTTATATGTCTAGTCTGGCAATTCACTTTTGGGTTGTTTACCCTATCAATTAGCCTTTGGCTATCAGTTTTCGATATGAATTGGGAATTCAATAAAGTTATTTTCATTTAGTTCCAACTGTAATTAAACACACCATTTCACAGCACATGTATAATCACATGCTGCAATAAATTCTGACACCATTGTTGACAAAGCCACAAGTTTTTGTTTGTTGCTTCTTCAATCAACAATATTTTCGCCAAATTCGAGAAAATATTAGCTACATGATTTAGCATTCTTCGAAGTACACCAATTCACATCTGCACAAGCTTTCAATATGTTAAGTGTTCAATTGAATTTTTAAAAAAACTAAGGTTCCTTCTAGATATCTTAGAATTCTCTTTAGAGCAGTCTAATGATCTAGGTCTTTGTTAAATTGTAATAATTTACTTATAATGATGGAAATGTCAGGTCAAGTTCCAGTTGTAAGTACTTTAAGGATTCTATTGCCTCTTGATAAGTCTTGAATCATCATAGTGATCTAAACTTGTATCCCCCACAATGTTAGGTGTTTTCATTGGATTACAGTGAAGCATATTAAATTTTTTAAATATTTTTATATAGTTTCTATGGGATAAGACAATGCTTCATTCTGTTTTCTTGATTTCCAATCCTAAAAATAAATTTGAATCTTTTGTTTCTTTAACTTCTATATTTTTCTTCATACTGTCAATAACTTTCGACATTTCTGTTTAACTTGAGATTACTAAATAATCCTCTACATATATTGCTCTGTGATTATATTCTTTACCTTCCTTTTTGGTGTATACAGAAGCATCAGATTTTATCCTGCATGAAATAGAATTTCACTAAACTTGTTGTACCAGCATCTCCAAGATTGTAGCAAGCCATTTATTCTTCTTTTAATTTGAAATACTTTTTAGTTTTTTAGCTCATAGCACCTTGGTGGTTCCATATAAAATTCTTCATTGAAGGTTCCATTCTAATTAGCAGTTAAAAAAAATTACAACAGACTTTTTCATTGTTGCACTTCTCAGAAGGATTCTTAGTGAATCCCATTTCATGACAGGATTAAAACTTTCAAAATCTGTCTTGTTTCTGTCCACGTCCAACTGCAACTAAACATGCCTTGTCAAGTTTTTCAATTTCCAGTTCTTTTATTTTGTATGTCCAACGATTTTTGATGACTTTTTCCACTCGCCACTTCTCCCCACATATTATATATTTCAAATAAGTTGATTTCTTTGTCCATGACATCTTTATCTTGTGAAACAGTTGCATCTTCATATGTTTCTGGAGTAATATCATTGACAGTATATACTTTCTAATCTTTATATTTTTAAGGCAATCTTCTCTCTCTAACAGGTCTATTTGAAACATTCATATTTATGTTTTCTTCGTCATTTTTTGTTTTTATTATTTCCTGTAGAAATTGTGACATCTATATGTTCTTGAATAACAGGCTCCTGAGTTGTTAAGTCATCTACTCTCTCACTTTCTGGGCCGTTCCATATATAATCAATTCACATATAATTATTTGTTTTCTTTGGCAATTCCATTGAGTCAAGATTATTTCTGGTCTCATCGAATATCACATCAGATGTTGCATGAATTTGTTTTTCTTCTGCATCATATAAACTACAAGCTTCTCTGTTCTGAGATAGTCAAAAAATATTCCTTTCTTTGATTTTGGCTGCAATTTGTGTTTTCTGTTGTTAAATACTTTATAGTTACTTTTACATTCTATGCAAGGAAAAACATCATTGTATTATAGTCACCCAAAAAAAAGTTGAGCACCGGTGCCTTACTGGATTTTGACAAGATTATAAAAGGTGACAATCCATTACCTTTTATCGATTACCCAAACAAATAAAAAATATTAATACATTATAGATTTAAACGACACTTTCTTCCTTTTGTAGAGTCAATATAGTTTGTCTGCAGGAAAATGCCTCTATCAGACAACAATCGTCGCCCGATCCCCAAAAGTGATAGGCTATTCACACCGGGAAAAGATAACATTGCATTCGAACATAAAACACAGTCAGAGGTATCGCACACAAATTGTTTCATTTCTATTGCAGGAAGACCGTATTTCCACAAAAATTCCTTTTCCTTGTTGGTTCTCACAGCAATCCACAAACTCTATATCTATCATGTTTGATGTTAAATTCCAACAGTCTACAACGTAATTTAGCCTTTATTGGCACAAACTCCTATTCACCTGACAAGGAGCTTTTTTTTTCGATATTGTACAGGCAGTTTTCACGATTGGGTATGTAGGCGATGCATATTTCGTCCAGCTCGTTTCAGTCCAAAAAGATGTAAATGCCACTCTATCCATTTTGCTCGATAAAAATTGAAATGCTTGCTGTGTCATGAATGAAAAAGAGTCTTGTTTTATATATACACAGTTGAAAATTTAAAAAAAAACACACACAAATGGGGAGTAGTTTGATAAACTTTAATGATTATTTATTTTCTCATCTCTCTCTCAAAGATTAAAAATTGTCCAATTATAAATAAAAACAATCAATCACTTGAATTTGATTCTAAGGTTCTTTAGTTACTAAAGAATTCATCTACATTATTGTTAACAGTATTGGAAAAAAATCATCAATAAAGTCAGATCTATAATTATCTGAGGATTATTCAATACTGATGTTCAGAGATCTTTCTGAAGAAAAGATATTGTGAATAAATTAAGATTGGAACCAGTAGATTAAAAAGTGCCGAGTCATGGACTTTGGGGGGGGGTCATGAAACTACAGTTCCCTAGCATTTATAACATTACATTTCAAAGCTTGAGTTCAAATTTCAGGCAGAACATTTTTGCTTTAGATAAGAAGAAAATATATTGTGCGATTCCTCATGTAAATAATCCTGAAATTTTCCCCATTTTAAAGAGAAAAAATATATAATTAAATGATATGGGGGAAGACACTCCTGAAATAGGTTTATTAATAAGAGCAGATTATCTTGATGCCTTACTGACAGGATTGATGGAACATATTGATAAAAATTTAGTAGCCACAAAAATAAATCTTGGATAGACACTTCAAAGTAAACAAACGAAACAACTAAAATCTTTGGAGAATATTATCCATATGCCTTAGATTTGATGGAATTACAAAGCCTAGATGCCATCAGTACACGAGATCCTGTAGAAATTAAGTCAAGACAGGTAGACGATGAAGAAACAGTTGAATTTTTCCCTAAAACTATTAAAATTAATGAAGACAAGAGATACCAAAAATGATTAACTTTTTTAAAACAGTGCTGGTAAAATTTCAGAAGAAAATATTATTAAATGAACACTATTATCTGTTGCTCAATGAATATATGACCCAATAGGATTTACGAGTCCAACTACTCGGATTCCAAGGATCATTCTACAAGCGGGGAAAAAAAAAATTAACTGGGATGATGCACTTCTACCAGACATAAGTAATGAATTTTTAGCCTGGTACAAATATGCATATTTGGTAAAAGATAGCAAAATTCCATGAAGACTCATTTTAAATCCTTTTAGAGATTGTTTGATAAGTCTTCACTGTTTCAGTCACTGAAGTCTTTTATGATGCATATATTTTTTTAAGTGTTGAATATAAGATGAAAATTTCAGTTCCATTAGTAGCAAGTAAATCAAGAGTGTCACCAGAAAAGGAAATAACAATTAGAACTATTGGGAGCTCTCATATTATCCCGATTATATTGCCAGGTGGCAGTTTGACTGAAGTAAAATTTAATAAAGTATACTTTTGGACTGACTCAACCATTGTTTTAGATTAAATGGGATAGTTCTTGGAATACTTATGTAAGAAACTGGATCACAAAAATGGAAAAATATACCAATTCTGATAACTGATATTTCGTGCCAGGTCATATGAATATGGCAGACCTTCCTTCAAGAGGTTATGATGCAAAGATCACCTTGAAGAGCAAGTGGTGAGAAGGTCCAGAAAGATTATCAAAGTAACAAAAATTCTGGCCATTGAAGGAGAAACAAATAATTGGTGAAAATACAGTTGAATCAGAGAAAAGGAAAACAATAGCCAGTAGTTTGGAGCAAGGATCAGTTCATTTTGCTGACAGTTTACTTTATTTCTCGAAATATATGAAGATTTTAAGAATGCTCTTGCTTGGATATTATGTTTCATTAAAAACTGTTTCCATAAGGAAACCAAACTAACCTATGAAGAAGTCCAATCAGTTGAAAACGATATGCTAAAACTAATTGAAAATGAAAGATTTGCAGGAAGTAAACTGATAGCATTAAAAAATGTGCAAACTTTCAAAGATGATTCAGGCATTATTAAAGTTTGAACAAAGCTCCTACCCTGTGATAGAGATGAGAATTTTAATTGCCCAGAATAATTGATAGATAACCATGAAATTATTCACTGATTGATACAACAGAAGCATTGTGAACTGCGAATTTCCAATTTGAGGGAGAATTATTGGATCATTTCCGTTAATAAAATAGCAAAACAAGTAAGCTTTCATTGTATTACTAGTAAAAGATTTAAAGCCAAACCTACTGAGCCACCTTTAGCACCTCTTAATAGAATAAAAGTTGCTGCAACATTTGAAGTCACAGGGATTGATTTGGCAAGAAAGCTGTTTTTGCATTTCGGAGAAAACATGGATTGTCTTTTTAACCTGTGCTGCTATAGGACTGTTTAGCTTGAACTAATCAATTTCTTGTCTGCAGAAGTCTTTAAAATGGTTTTAAGAAGAGGTAGAGTTAACATAATCTGCACTGATAATGGCATCAACTTCGTTGATTCAAGTAATGGCTTGGAGAATTTAGAAAAAATCATGTCATTTTTCACTATAAAAAAACTTAAATGGAATTTCAATGCCATTTCTTTCTTCTGCAGCAATACTTATAATTTTATTTTCCTTTTTCTTGTTTTCTGTCCAAGTCTCATCTGGTGTCATGTGGGAAGTGCAAACATAATCCAAATGCCACTCAGAATATCATCTGTGTAATTTTCATATGAGGTGAAGAAAATTCCTTTCTGTCAGACTCTTCTTAAGAAATTTTTACATGCTCATTTTTGTGATAATCATAATTTTTTTAATTCAATTCTTCTCATTTGAATTTCTTCCAGGATTTTCCTTCTTACATAAAGTTTCGCTATTCTGACTTATTCTAAACAGCAATCCTTTTGCAAATGTCCAGGCTTCTTACAAACATAACAGGACTTGATTTTATGCCTAGCACCAGTTTTATATGTTTTGAATTCTTCATTTTTCCTTTCAAAATTCAGTAAAGTCTGTCTCAAATCAACTAACGAAATGCTTCTATTAATTGAGAGAGGTAATAAAATCGCTTCAAAGGTTTCTGGTAAACCTTCTTTAATATATTGAACCAGTTCTCTTTCGGTAACTGTTTTGCCTAATTCATTCATTTGGCAACAAATTCCTTGGGCCCTTGCTAAATGCTAATCAATACTTTTGTTTTGTAATTTTTTTCAAACTAATGAGATCTAATAATAAATCTATCCTACTATCTTCCACTGAACCCTCAAAACAGATTTTAATATCTCTCCAAATATGTTTTGCCTTTTTTATTCCTTCATAACCAATATCCAGTTCTGCCATCAAGCTAAGAATGATATTTCCAAGTACATTCTTATTTTATCTTGACCACATTTTATATTTTCCGATACTATCCTCACTATTTTTGTGTTCATAGGTTCATCATTTTCTATTACTTCTTCAAATAGATCATCTAACAGAACTTCCATCTTCATATCCCATACCATTTAGAGTTTCAAATCGAGCAAAGTTCATGGCATTCAACTTAATTTTGATTGTTAGGCCTAATGAAATACTTTCATTAAATTTGTTACAAGATTCTTCACTCAAACCACAGACTTCTGCTACCAATTGCAGGCATGGTAGCAGAATATTAATGAAAGAAGCCAACATTTTAAAGAAATATACATATATATTAGGCACAAATAAATATGAAAGGGAATTACATCATCAAAAAACAAACTTAGTATGACACAAGAAAAAGCTATGTGTATAAAACAAAGTTTTGTAAAAGAATTGCTAGATGTTGAAAACAATCGAACAAATTTCATTCAGAAAGTAATTAGAAATATTTCTATTTCAATGAGAAACATAAGAAAAAATACATTTAACTAAGAAAAATTAACAATATTTTAAGCTCTCACATGAATGAGTTTCAAAATTTTAAAATTTATCATGTTGCATCAATATAAGAAGATAACAAAATAATCAACTTCACAATAAAAATCATGAGTATGCAATATTTGTGGTTTAGAAAATTCATTGTGAAAGGAATCTGAACAAAACATTATCAATACATTAAAAATTCATTTGTAGTGAAGTATATGAAGTGAATTCAAATACAGCATGGGCGTTAAATATTCTTATATGCATTGTACAAATGAGGAGGCACACATGTGAATTTTATGGTAAAGCTCTCAACCATCTATGTAATTTTAAAATATATTTAGGCACACACACAAAAAAAAGATGGCCTTAAATCAGTGAAGTGTGTTCTAAAACATTTTCTCACAAATCTGGTTTTAAAGTATATATGTTTACCCTAACAAATGAAAAGCCTTACATCTATGAGAAAGTATTCCTTTACAAGAGTAATTTAAGAACACATTTGCTCACTCACACAAAGGAAAAGGCATGTTTCTATAAAGTCTATCACAAAGTATTCACCACATTAGATAGTTTAAAAGTCCATAAATGATATCATATGAAAGAAAAACCATATGTGGTTTGCTACAGAGCATTCACCAAAAAAATGCTATTTAAAACCACATTTGTGAAATTGTATGAGAGAAAATCCTTATACCAAGGGAAGTCTGCAGCAAAATATTCTCCGAATTAGATAATTTAAAGTGGCATTTGCATACTAGCATGAAAAAAAAAACTTTATGTATAAAAAGCTTGTGGAAGAGTATTCATTCAAAAAAGTTGTTTAAAAACAAAGGTGCTTACTCACACACACACACACACACACAAAAAAAAAAAAAAAAAAAAAAAAAACCCTACATGTCTGTGAAGTCTTTTGCAAAGCATTCAATAGCTCAGATAGTTTAAACCAATATAGTTCGAATAATTTGCCATTAATTCGCTAACCAATAATTTGCCAGTTCATACAAATGAAAAACTTTATGCATTTGAAGTTTGCTACAGAGTCTGCAGCAGACTATTCTCTAAATTAGATAATTTCAAGATGCATTTGCATAAAAGAAAAAGTTTACTCTTCCTAAGTCTGTGGCAGATCATTCATCCAAAAAAGTTGTTTAAAAGCACATGTGCTTACTCAGACAAATAAAAAAGAAATAAATAAATAAAAAAAAAAAATAAAAAAACATGCCTGTGAAGTTTTTTTGCAATGCCACATGTCTTCTAAAGTTACAATCATGTCTTCATTCAAAAGAAAAACTTTATGCATGTGAAGTTTGCTACAGACCATTTGCCACAAATGCTATTTAAAATCAGATTTGTGTATTTGCCCGAGAGAAAGTCCTTATGCCAAGTGAAGTCTGCAGCAGACTATTCTCTAAATTAGATTATTAGAAAAACTTTATGTATATTAAGTCTGTGGTAGAGCTTTCATCCAAAAAAGTTCTTTAAAAACCCAGGTACTTTCTCATATACATAAAAAAAAATCCCCAAATGCCTGCAAATTTAATTTGTTTCCGTCATCTTCCTGCGATTATAATATTGGCGGGGAGGAAAATGTTGAACATGTGCTCCTTCTATGTTCCAAGTTTGTCAAAGAAAGACAGATCCTGAGACTGGCTCTCAAGCACATGAATATAAATTGGCCTACAGAGTTTCACCAACTTATTTCCACTAGAAGTGCTTTTGAAAATTTCAGTAAATTTATTGTTGACATCTGTAATCCTTCATAACTGTTAAATTTTCTTCTTTTTCTTTTTATAATGTGTTACATACTTACTTCTGTAAGCCCCGTGTGATACTTTGTGGTGCACGGGGGATTTATAAATGTTCAATAAAAAAAATGCCTGCAAAGTCTTCAGCAGGTCAGATAGCTTTAAGACCCATTTATGTCTTCATTCAAATGAAAAACCTAATGCATGTGAAGTTTGCTGCAGAGCATTCGTGAAGAATAGTATTTAAAATCACATTTGTGTACTCGTACGAGATAAAATCCTTATACAAACTGAAGTCTGCAGCAGACTATTCTCTAAATTTGATAATTTAAACATGCATTTGCATACTCACATAAAAGAAAAAAACTATGTATATAATCCATGGTAGTGCATTATGCTGAAAATATCAGCCTCTTCAGATCAATGAAAAACCTTATGCATTAGAAGTTTGCTACAGAGCATTCGCCAAGAATGCTATTTACAAACACATTTCTGTACTAGTATTAGAGAAAATCTTTAAGCAAAGTGAAGTCTGTAGTAGACTATTCTCCAAATTCGATAATTTAAACCTGCATTTGTATACTAGAACGAAAGAAAAACTTTATGTATACAAAATCAGTGGTAGAGCATTCACACAAAAAAGTTGTTTAAAAACACAGGTGCTTACTCACAGACACACACAAAAAAAAACCATGTCTCTGAAGTCTTTTGCAAAGCCTTCAGCAGGTGAGATAGCTCAAAGAAGTTTTACATCATTCGAATGAAAAACTTTATGCATGTGAAGTTTGCTACAGAGCATTCGCCAAGAATGCTATTTAAAATCATATTTGTGTACTTGTATTAGAGAAAATCCTCATACCAAATGAAGTCTGCAGCAGACTATTCTCCAAATTCGATAATTTAACGTTGCATTTGTATACTAGCACGAAAGAAAAACTTTATGTATATAAAATCTGTTGTAGAGCATTTGTACAAAAAAGTTGTTCAAAAACACAGGTGCTTACTCACAGACACACAAAAAAACACATGTCTGTGGAAATCTTTTGCAAAGCCTTCAGCAGGTCAGATAGCTTAAAGATGCACTTGCATATAAAAATACCTTACATCTATGAAGTCTACAATAGAGCATTTGGCAACACACGCAATTTAAAAACTCAAGTGAGTTTTCATACAAAAGGAAACATCTTATATGTGTGGTATATGTTGCAAATTGTCAACAATGTAGGCTGCAGTTACCTTCAAGTATTTTTTATTCGAAAGAATTATATGAATGAAGATATCAAAGAGTTCACTCATAAATACAATTTAACATTAAATTTCCAAATTATAATCCATGATAAGTCTTGCTTTTGCAGTGTGTACATGAAATTATTTAAAAACATATGTGATTCATTGTCACATTTTAATATTAATTTCAGTAAAAAATACTAGTAGTGACGTCTGAGGTTGAGAATTTGAGAGAGTTTAAAGCAATCTTAGAGACTCCAAAAAAATTTCTGTATTACCTCCTTTTTTGATGGAAAGCTGATTCATTTAAAATATTCAAAACTAAGACAGTCTTGTTTATATGAATCCTCCATTTGACCTTTTGTGATGAAGATTTCCATAAGTACTGCTCTTGCAGGACAGGGTGCAAGCATGAATGCCACAGAATGACTTTCCAGATCACAGGAACTAGTGGAATCAACAAAAATGATCTCTTGCGATGTTGGTAAGTTGTGTAATTTACATTATAGGGGTCCCAATTAAAACAGCAAAAGGATTTTCTTCATAGGCAACTTCTGTATTATTATTTGCATAAGTTGCTACTTTTCTCTTCAATTTCTGAAATAAAAAGCATATTTATTTAAATTATTTAGAAATAAAAAAATTTTTTAAGCATAACATATAAGCAAATATAATCAGCAGCTATCTCATTTAATTGTAGGAGTTCCTGTAAAGGATTAAATCTAATAAGGAATTTAAGAAGCAATGGACTAATGAGAAGAAATTTAAAAAATATTAGTGATCTTCCAAATAAATATGCAATTTGAAAATTAAATAATATATTTACTGACATAAATATTTATCCGATATAAAAAGCTGTGAATGACATTATGCAAGCATCCCTTTTCTAAAAATATCAATTCTTCTAAGCATTTTACATCATCTAAATAAAAAATTTCAGAATAATTCAGAAAATAATGAATCATAACCCTTATCCTAATTTCTAAATATAGTAAATCACCGAAAGCCCAATGCACTTTATTGATCTTGTTTTTCTTCACATTTCAAACAATAACATTATGGATATGTATAACTATATTATACACATCCATAATGTAACAGAAACTCTAATATTATGTACATGTTAATGGATATGTATAAATCAGAAATGTCTTAATTCATGATTAAGCACAGATACGAAATATAGAAATTGTGGTGATGTTCATGTAGAGTGTAGTGTAAAGCATTTCATCGCTATTAGAAAAATAAACTCTTTATTACACTAACTACTATCGAACATCGCTGCTCAGCGCACGTATACACAGAACGGGGATTTTCCGGGAGAAGTATATACATAGATTGTATTAGGGAAAGTAGATAGGTAGCGCTTTAGAATGACATGATTAAAGATGGCGCTACGATCACTACATGAGTATTCCCCTAGTGAACAAGGAGAACGACAAATGTGATAATACAAGATAATTATACGCGCATAAAAATAAAACATCACATAATACAATAAGTATAATATAGGATAATGGTTTCAATGGTAAATAGAAATTGAAGTAAATAGATGCAATAATATATGAAATACATAAAATTACAGTTACAATATATATATATATATATACATAACAATTTATATCTCAGTAATTAATCTCGTTGGAAAATGGACATGACGTCCACTACGAGTGGTAGTTGGTTTTGTCGGTAATTGTTCATTTTTAGAAGAAAGTTCACCTTGAGTTTTATGAATAGTTGCAGGTATAGAAGGTAACGAGTCATTAGATCCTGTCAACACATATGCAGGTTTGACACGGTCTATGGAAACTGTTACATTTTTATTATTAACTTTTAATACAAAAGTTTTATCTTTCCTGCTGATTACAAGGTGTGGACCAGTGTAAGGAGGTGAAAGAGGAGGTTTAACACTGTCCACTCTCAAAAATACATGAGAGCAAGTACTTAACGATGGATGAATATAAATAGGTTTAACCGAGTGTCTAGACGTAGAGATAGGATTTATAGATTGCATTAGTGCTTTGAATTTTGATACATAAGTATCTGTTGGTACTGATAGATCTACTTTTGAGGTTAAAATGTCAGAAGGCAATCTGAGAGTTGTACCAAAGACTAATTCAGCACATGTGGCATTTATGTCCGGTTTAATTGCAGATCGAATTCCGAGTAAAACTATGGGAATAGTTTCAGTCCAGTTTGGTTGACAATGGGCTATAATAGAACTCTTAAGATCCCTGTGGAAACGTTCTACAAGTCCATTGGATTGGGGATGGTAGGACGTTGTGCGGATTCGATTTGTGCCCAAAATATTATTCAAATGTCTAAATAGATGTGAATCAAAATTTTTACCTTGATCTGTAGTTATAGTTACTGGACAACCGAAACGAGATATCCAATTATGAATTAGGGCTTTACATGTTGTTTCAGCAGTTATATCTGAAGTAGGAATAGCTTCCGGCCATCTGGTAAATCGGTCAACTATTGTCATACAATATTTATAACCATCAGATAGTGGGAGTGGTCCTATGAAATCAATATTTATATGGGCAAATCGAGCATCTGGCAAAGCGAAAGTGCCTATAGGAGATTTTGTATGTTTTTGAATTTTAGAACGTTGGCAATTATGACAAGATTGAACAGAATTTTTAATAAATGAATTCATGTTTGGCCAAAAATAACGTTTAGTAATCAGCTTTCTTGTTGCTCGAATGCCAGGATGAGAAAGATTGTGAATATTTTCAAAAACTATTGAACGAAAAGAATTTGGAATGTACGGACGAGGTGAATTAGTAGATAAGTCACAATACAAGGATACATCCTCTAAGGGAAAATATTGCTTTTCTATTTTACAATTTGAAGACTTCAGATATTCTTTAAGTTCAGAATCATTTAACTGTGCAAGTGAGATGTCATTAAAATTTAAATTTTTCTTTGAAATTGAATTGATTTCAATGCGAGACAATGCATCTGCAACAATGTTTTCTGTACCCTTGACATAACGAATATCGGTAGAAAATTGGGATATGAAGTCTAAATGTCTCAGTTGACGAGGTGAGCATTTATCCGGCTTTTGTTTAAAGGCTTCAGTAAGGGGTCTTTGATCAGTATAGATTGAAAATTCCCTACCTTCAAGCATGTGTCGAAATTTTTTTATGGAAGCATAAATAGCAAGAAGTTCCCTGTCGTATGTTGACCAATTAGTTTGACTTTTAGAAAGTTTCATTGAGAAGAATGCAATAGGTTCCCAAATTCCATTTGAAAGTTGATTTAAAGAGCTTCCGATAGCAAATAAGGATGCATCAGTCCACAGACTTAAAGGAGCTCCAGGAATCGGATGTTTGAGTAGGGTAGCTTCGGCAAGAGCTTTCTTAGCATTAGAAAATGCCTTATCAGCTTCCTCAGACCATTGCAGAGTAGTTTCAGATTTTTTTGCTGGCCGTGGTGATTTCTTTTTATTAGTATGGCCTTCAAGAAACTTAATCAAAGGTGATAATATGTGAGCTGCCTTGGGAAGAAATCTGCGGTAAAAATTAAACATACCCAAAAATCTACGAAGTTGAGTAAGGGTAGTGGGTCGTGGGAATTCTTGAATTGCACTAACTCGATCAGGAATTGGAGAAATACCTTCTTTGGAAACTTTAAATCCTAAAAAATCTAGGGTAGGAACACCAAATGTACACTTAGAAGATTTAATTGTAAGTCCATAATGGTCTAATTTTGAAAAGAGAGCTCTGAGATGTTGTCTATGCTCTTCGATTGATTTTGAAGCAATTAATAAATCGTCAATAAAAGCATACACACCATCTAAATCTCTAGTAACTTCATCAATAAATCTCTGAAAGGTACTTGATGCATTGCACAAACCAAATTGCATCCGAGTGCTCTCGAAGAGTCCGAACGGAGTACAAATAGCTGTTTTATGAACGTCCTCGGGAGCAATCGGAATTTGATGAAAAGCTTTTACTAAATCAATATGAGAAAAAATTGTGGTTCCATGTAGTTCGCTAGTAAAATCCAAAACACTGGGAATCGGATATTTGTCCTTTTTGGTCTGAGCATTAAGAGCTCTAAAATCACCAACAGGACGCCAATCGTCACTTCCTTTTTTCGGAACCATATGTAGAGGAGAGGCATAATTGCTGTTAGATGGCCGCATATGGCCTAAATCCAACATATGCTGAAATTCCATTTTAGCGATTTTTAAGCGATCGGGTGCTAGCCTACGAGGTTTTGCATAAACAGGAGAACCAAAAGTTTCAATATGATGCATAACAGAATGTTTTACAGTTTGGTTTGCACATGGAGCTTTAACAATATTAGGAAAATCATTCAATAACTTTGAAAAATCATCATTACAAAATACAGATTTTACAGAATGAACATCAGTATTATTAAGAATAGCATGAGCATTTATATGTGTATACATATCATTTAAACAACGATTTCTTAAATTAGGTTGCAAATTAAAATGATGTAAAAAGTCTGCACCAATAATTGCAGTTTTAATATCACAAACATAAAAAGGATAAACAAATTGTTTTCTTAAACCTAAATCTAAAGATAATAACTTCTGTTTATAAACATTTATAATGGAACCATTTGCTGCAAAGAATTTTTGAATCGGAGTACACAGTTTATCATTTCTAGTCGCAGGAATCAAACTACAATCACTGCCAGTGTCAACAAGAAAATTTACATTTGATTTTCTATCGCGAACAAAAAGGCGACGAGAACTACTGGGCGAGGCGTATGTCGCCGCTACTCCTTGCCGTTGTGATTTGGCTGATAATTGCAAGGCGGAATGCATTTTTGTGCTTTGGAGTCGTACTTCCGATGATACCAACAGATATCATCATTACTGGCAGGGCTTTTCCGTCGAAAACGAGGTTGGCGATTCCGTGAATGACTTCTGGAATGGCGACGCATCTGTGCAATTTCTTTACGCAACATTTTAATTTCTGATAACAGTTCAGAATCAGCTGTAGCAGTTGCATTTGAAACAGCACTTACCTGGTTTGGTGTTATATCCAGTATTTTGTCGGCTATTTCAGAGGCTTTTTGAGGTGTCAAAGGTTGTATTGAGGCAAGAATCGATTGCACATTAGATGGTAGTTGCTGAAGAAATAATTCCAGTAAGAGAGAATCGGCAATATTGTGACTTTCGGCACGTCTTTGCATAATTCTTAACAGCTCGGACGGCTTTCTATCATGCAACTGCTCTCCAGCCAATAACTTACGAATTTCCTGAGATTTTGATTCTCCGCATCGGGAAATTATCTCAGATTTAAGTTGGCTGTAAGGGTCAGTTGCATCTGGCGAAAGAATGATATCGCGCACAGTTATCGCGATTTCAGGTGGCAAAGTGCTCACGCAGTAGTTGAATTTAGTGCGAGAAGCTGTAATTGGCTTTGGAATAGCCAATTCAAATGTTGACTCTATCATCGTAAACCATAGGGAAGGGTCGGACGGAATGAAGTTAGGCATCTTCACAGCTGAGATTTCCTCCATCATGAAGTGCGCTTTCGTTTCAAAACGAAACTTAGTAAGATAATATTAATCCAATTAAATCAAAAGAGATGCGTGATTTCTTATCCGGGTCACCATTTGTGGTGATGTTCATGTAGAGTGTAGTGTAAAGCATTTCATCGCTATTAGAAAAATAAACTCTTTATTACACTAACTACTATCGAACATCGCTGCTCAGCGCACGTATACACAGAACGGGGATTTTCCGGGAGAAGTATATACATAGATTGTATTAGGGAAAGTAGATAGGTAGCGCTTTAGAATGACATGATTAAAGATGGCGCTACGATCACTACAAAATTAAACATACAATTGATCTTATGAAATGAAATAAATAAATACTGCAAGTAATTAAAATAATGACCCACTTAGGTCTTAAATTTAGAATTTGCAACTAATTTCAATCATGCCATGCACATTTTGAGAACCAAAATGAAGAAGTCTCCATTTTTTTATACCAATATTCAATAGTTCTTTGAACAGAATTAATCTTACTATTTAGCAGATCACTTGCCTGAAAATTTGATTTCATCACTAGAACTTCTTTGTAGTATTTAGCAGCTTCTGCAGGCTCCAAGCTATTTCCAAAATAATCTTCGAACTGTTCTCTGCAGTTTTTAGCAGGAAGAAATCTCAAAGTTTCAGCACTCGTAAGATAGTGTGTATGAAATGGAATAATAGTGATTATTTCAGCTAATCCCTCTGAAAAGATTCGAAATTGAATTTTGAAGCATACATTTTTATCAAATAAATAAAGATGCTCTAATGCATTTAGTGGATTTATAGATTAAATTCTTAAAATTATTTACTTGTAAAAGCTCTTGTTCCAATAAAGCATTTATTCAATGTAAGATTGGAATAAATAGAAACTCTAGTTTATTTTCATTATGAAAGTTTGGCCCACATAATTAGATTCAATCAAAATACTAAACTTAAGAAGATTTTGTGCACTTTTTGAATGACAATCTTTTACACACATATTAATTTTTTTGGATAAATATAATATAAATATATTTTCATACACCAATAGCGATAATTTTCATAAATTGTCAAATTCTGGAAATAAACACGTTATACTAAGATAGACCTGCATTTAAAAAGATAATAAACATGAAATCTCCAAAAAAAATCTTTAATACAAAAAAAAAATTAATTTAAAATAATTCATTATAAATAAATTAATCAACTGAAATAATTGCAAATATGAACTTTATTACCAAAAATTAAAATGAACTTTATTCTTAGAAAATCATCTTCTGTTCACATGTGTGTTGTATTTAATTTTAACCATAACAGAGGCAAGGCATTCAACCTTTTTTGAAATTCCTTCTTTTATTCGTGGTAAATGGCACCTTGCTGAATGAGATATGTTGGCATACAAATTTCTTTCTGTAATAATGACAATAAAAGACACTTTAAAAGAGTTCAACAACAGGCGCAAAATGTATTTAAAAAAACTGATAAGATTTAAAGCTAAAATGAATTCTAATTATATAGGTGAAGCCGATTTCTTCCCTCGGGTGCTCAGGGTCTTTCAGAAGCTACTGCACTCCCACTTTCCATTATAACGCGGACACTATATCATCATCATAGGGCAAACTAAAATTAATTTAGTCATTCAACTTACCAGCAAACAAATCTTTTTCTGAAGGATATTGTAAAAAAATCTTCAATGATTACTATGGATATGGTATGAAAGAACACTTTAATTGCGAATATTTACACAGTAAAACATCTTGATTTGTTTGTTTGTTTGAATGAGGGGTATTTAGGGATTTAACTACAAAAGCTGTCATCCAAAACATCTTGAGACCGTATTTGCAGAGACTCGTTAACCGGAGGACGCTTGAACCTCCCACTAGAAGTTCAAGGGGGGGGGGGAGCATTAGAAGCAATGGGGAAATCAGCACTGGAGGACGGATTTCATTCCGGTAGTGATGGAAATGGGGGAATCGATGTATGGTTGCTTACGGAAAAGCTTTTTTCGCCAAAAGGTGAAAATTTATTTACACGCCAAGAACGAAGCGCATTTTTGGAATGTACAGGGTGGATGTAGTGTGGACGACTGTCGGTCGGATCTATGACTTGGGAAAGCTGAATTTTCTACTTCCTTCTATTTATAATTAATTAAATGGCAAAAAACTAATATGTTAACTCAGAATTAAATTCTATCTTCTATTGGTTTGTTAAATGAAATTGTAAGTTTTCAGAAAGTAATGGAATGAACTTACAAGTTTCATTTAAATTCTTAATGGAAGCTAAAAATGATGCTTTATTCAGAATACAAATTCGTTGTAGTTTTAATTTTATTTCTTGCAATTTGGCTGTATTCATTGGAAAGTATTTTAGTTTTTTTTATACTATTAATTTTAATGCGAATTCTATTAATTTTAATTCTTTTAATGCTAAAAATCAGAATTTTGATTGAAAGTAGCCAAACTAAATTTAAAAAGGTAATGGAATCAATTATTTCTAATTATGTGATTGGTGTAACAATATTTTTAAAGAAAAATTGTATTAAAAATTCTAATATCTTGGATAAACTTGTTCTAAATGTTGAATTTTCTACTTTTATGATGCACAGAAGTTAAAACTTTTAAAGAAAATTTGGAATGTAATTTTTAATTTCAAAAAATAAAAATTATTTTTTAATTTAATAATATTAGTATATTCTAAATTAGTCAATAGAATTTTCAATTAAATTGTAAAATATCATTTGTTAATTTTTGCATAATATTTAAGTCATTTTATTCAACACTTTCATTTTCTCAAGAAATTTTTCTTTTTCTTAGTTTTTTGAAGCTTAATTTCTTCTCATTTTGATTTTCAATAATAATTTGTGAAATAAAAGTTATTTGCTTCACAAGCTTTCATTATTGTAATATACTAATGTATATTAGTTCACCAAACCATAAACAAAATAAGAAGCATTTACTCCACTTTAAAAATTGCTATACTAATATTGTTTTAACTGATTCAAATGAGTGGATAAATACTGAGTGGTGAATATTTCTGAGATATTGTGTAGAAAAAATTATAAAGGATGATGAAAACCCTTAAAACTTATATAGTTTATATACCTACTTTATCTTTTAAAACTAAGGTTTTGACTAAATTATTAAAAAAGACAATTTCTATGAGGATATAGAAAAAAAAAAAAAAAATGTTGTGAAAAAATAATTTTTATTGTTTTAAAGTAATGATAATTACAATGGAATAATGAATTTTAACACTGTTTATGTTAAATTGAAAAAAATTATTTACAACTTAGAATCAATAATAAAAATAATCATAATCTCTGAATCAAATTATCTGCGAATTCATTTGTTCAATAGGAATTTAATAACTTGGAGAATATGATTTTAGTCACTTGGAGACTTTAAAACAAGTTCCATTGTCCCCATTACAAAAACGTGAAGCAAGGCTAATTTCCAAAAATAATTTAGTATTGATTCAATTCACCTTCAGTAAAAATTTTAAACTAATGACACAAGTATGTTAAAACTCTCTGAGTTATTTAACTTACATATATCAATTGGATCAATAAAGGAAAATAGATGGCAATCAACTGAAGACAGATTTTATTCATTACAGAAAAAAAGATGGACAGAGAATAAAAAATATCAGAAGGATCACAAAATAAGTTCTGATCATTGTTTTGATGAAGGAGTTTGAATGAAATCAGTATTTTAAAAATCAAAGTAGTTTTTTACATTTTAAATGCAACTGAAAGAACTTCCTGGGCCATTGTATTCACAAAAGAAGAAAAAAGAAATCTTTTAGCATATGAAAGAGCAGTTGAACTTGGATATGTATCATATAATTGGGAACTTCTAAAGAGAACGACAGGGAAAAAAATAAACTTAATGAACTAAGAGAAAGCACAATCATTTACAAGTGGAATATATGATATAATATATTCTCAAGATATTGTATCAAAGCTGATAATCTATGCAACTCCTCTCAAAATTCAAATTCTACCTCTAAAACATGATTCTTATTAATGCTTAAACCACAGCCTGAAAATTGGAAGGAAAAAAAAAACTGTAAACAGTATCTTTCACTTTTGTTTCCAATATCATTTTAAGTAAAAAAAAAAAAAAAATCTTTTTTATTTAATTAAAATTACTTTCTAAAAAATCGTCTACCTCATTATTGTTCATTGTAACTAAAAAGAATTTAAATCAAGTATGTAAAATGTATGATGTGTTATTGTTTTTTTTTATAATTATTTTATAAAATAAAAAATAATTCATATGCTTCCCTCCCTTTCTCTCTTTTATCTTTATACTTTTTCTGCCTCTTTATAACATTAGCATATAAGATCATACAGTTTTTTTTATATATAAATACAATTAATTGAAAAATAAATAGCAATTCTGGATATTTATCCTTAAAATTAGATACCTGAATGCCATCACTAATCAACTCACACTTAAATTTCTTTACAGCGTTTTTTTAAAAGTACATTTTACTTTTGAAGAAAAATAATTATTTTGCGAATAAAAGAAACTTTTGTTAATGCTTCAGAAGAAAATTCCATAATTTCCAAATGTATTTTTTGAAGTTTTAAATACTAAATCCGAATGATAAAATGGGATTTTAACAAAATTTCGAATATTGCTGTGTTAATTTACCTAAGCATTTTTATTGAACAAATAAAATATCTTGAAGGGTACGAGAAATTGCGTTGTTTCGAGATGTCATAAGGAATTGTTATCTTCGTTTGTAGATTCAGCTACTACTGCAAACATAATATTCCATTTTTTTTCCAAAAATTATTGTTATTAAATAATATTATTGCTGTCATACTTTTTTTTTTTTGTAATTACTATATTGCATACAAACAAACGAGAAATGTTGAGTGACAAAAAAAACAAGTTTAAATTAATGACAAAAGAATAAATTCATCTTTACTTGAGTAGTTAAATTTTGATAGAGTATTGGGAATGAAATGAATTGTATTACAATACTAAAAATTATTGTAGAAATACATTCTAAAGTATTTGTTTAGTTTATTTATATTAAAAAGACAATTGTATGATAATGAAATTGATATCAATAAAAGGATTTTGATATTAAGTTTGGAAAATGGTGTTAGTATCATTTTTGTACAATAATATATTTTGGGAATTATAAGAGGAAAACATCAACATTTTGTTTAGTTAAAATTATAACTGGAAATTTTGATGCAGTGCATCAAAGCACACGTTTTCAACCTTTAAAGTATGTTTGATAAATTTTCAGTTTCTGGAGTCTGCAGTCTGTCTTATAACTCATGTTAAAGTATAGATAAATATATGAACTATATATTTCTTCAGTAAGATTGAAATTACAATTGCATATCTGTGTGTTGACCTAATGTTATTCTTTGGTTTGATATCCACTGGAATGCAGCATCTTGTAAAATTTTTATTCATCTACTATTCTATTTAAAAGTGAAGGGTGTTTTTTTTTTATCAAATAATTTTAATAAACATTATTTTGATATTTTCCCCTTTCTTCTTTAGCATTTTAATCATCAAAATAAAATTGCTTGGATGTAGTTTCTCAAAGAAAGCTTATTTGCAGAGAAGTATTTCTTAGATAGGGCAGTAATCGACGCTTTTATGAGCATAAAGAAAGAAAAATAGATACGTATGACAGTTCTGTAATTGATTCCTCCACTTCCATCTACTTGCCTATCTCTGCTGCTTTTGAAAAGCTACCTCAATTTGCCTACGGCAACATAACCACCGGGTAGTCGTAAGCAGATGCGCTCTTAACTATAAAGTATCATATACTATTATAGTATCATATGAGCTGAAGTTGTAGGATTAACGGAATTTAATTACCTTTTAGAGGAAACTTGGTAAACAGTCAGAAAAGCTGTAGGGAATGCATATTTCTCATTCTTATAATGAGAGTGATTGATGGATAATGATTCTTTTTTATCGGATAATCAACATTTTTCCCATGCGAAACTTGATAATTACACTTTAACCCATGACTGGAGATGGGGAAATTCAGTGAACTCATGATCTAATTTCTTTCAAATAAATGCCTTCATTTTATAAAGGCAAATGAAAAAACTTTTATAGAATTAAAAAAAAAATACAAATTTAGGAATAATTAAACAGACAGTTATTTGTTTACACAAATGATATAACAAAGTATTTGACATTCGCATTGGTCTGTGAATGTCTATTTTGAACGGATGTTTTTTAAGTAAAGTTGATTAAACTGAATCTATTTTTCCCTTATAGCATATAAATATTACAAATACTTGATAAAGAATATTGGAATTATTATTACGATTTATTTCTTATTTAATACTTTTTTATCGATGTATTTTAGTCAGTTTTTGAGTTCGCTGTTTTTAGTTGCATTTTAGTATAGTTAATGTTTTGATAGCAAGAATGGACAAAACCATTTTTTATACAACCATGTCGAATGAGTTTTATTTCAATATCTAATATGTATATATATATATAGAGAGAGAGAGAGAGAGAGAGATTAATTAAAATTATAGTTGTAAATTTTGATAAATTGCCTAAAAGTACACATTTTTAAATCACGTTTGCTAAATGTTAAGCTTTGGGGCGGCAGTCTGTCTTGTAACTCATGTTAACATATAGATAAACACATAAATAATTATATTATTCCTCTGTAAGAACTGAAATTACGAACGGGTATCAGCATCTTACTCTAACGTTATTCTGTGGATTTAATATTCATTAAAAAGGACCGAGAAGAGCTATTTGGAAGGCAGCATATAGCAAAATTTTTATTCATCTGCTTAGTGATGAAGATTTTTAACCAAAAAATTTTAATAACATGAGTTTTATATTTTCCCCTTTCTTGTTTGGTATTGTATTCATCAAAGAAAGAAATCGCTTAAAAGTAACTTCTCAAATAAAGGCAGCTGTTTGCAAAAATAAATTCAAGTTTAAATATCAATTTTTATTTATCCTTTTATTTTTTTTATATTGGGCTCAATTTTTCATTCGGTTGATATGTCTAATTTTTCTGAAAAGGATGTTTAATTATTTACGAAAATTTTAAAATGATTAAATTTACAGACTGGATGTTGTCTCTGAATTAAGTTAGGAGAACATTTATAAGGCAAAAACATATTCGAGATTTCTGAAGGCTAGACCTTTCGACCGAAAGTTGGTTCGTAATTTGAATAGTAAATGTTCACTAAGAAAAGTTTTTAAAATTGTAAATAGGTTTTTTTCTTTAAAAATTTATTGACGTTTTAACCCTTCGTCTTAATAACTTCGGAGCGTATTGTTGCATAGAAGCCATTCTTACGCCATTTTTAAATTCAAAATATTAATTATTCAGTGATATCAATTTTATTTCAGTGCAATTTCTTTTCCTATTTTAATTAAATATTTGAAAATATGTTAAAGAATATTTTATAATAATACTTTCTAGTACCTTTGTTACAGGGTCGGTCTTAGAAAACGCGAAGCCCAATCTGAAACTATTTTCTATAATACTTATTTCTAGACAATTTTTACCAGTTATATAAAATAACTTTTGTAAAAAAACACTTTTTAAAAGATATTCTAATTAGTGAAGTAAAAGTAGATTTTTTAAAAAAATTAATTGATTTTTTAAAATTTTTAAATTATTATTACTATCACCCTTTGGCAACTAGCTGGTTTGCCAGAATTAACATTTACTTTTCAATTAAATATTTTATGTAACATGCTCTCTTAATAGATTCTCAAGCAAAATGTTTTTAAGCTTCAAATTTTTATAAAAGTATCACCGATACTATTATAGAAGCCTTACCTTATTCTGTTCGTTCTTTGATGCCTTTCTCTAATTTTCTATGAACTCCCGTAAAATGTGAACTTGAAATGGATAAAACTTCAATAAATACATTTTTTAAAAACCAAACACGTCTTTAAAAAAATATGAGTTCAGAATTAATATCTAATTTGTATTACAGAATATTTTAATAATTTATAAATTATATAAAAACATTATTCAATAATATTTTCTTTGGCCTCATCATAAAATTTTATTTTCAATTTTGCTTTCTAAAGGATTTAAATGACGTAATATTTTATTTTATTTCAATTAAAAAAGTACTTCTGTAAACGATTATGAAGTCTAAATTTTATACTATCCTTCAGGCCTAGGAATCCTTTTCAGTAAAATAATCTTGACCATCTAACGCTTCCATCTTTTGCGGCCAAATCTGACCGAGTTATAAAGCCTTGAATACCCTTATTTTAGGACAATCAAAAATGTAATTATTTTAAATTGATCAATCTTGGGGAATCTTAGGGCACTGATTTTGTATCTTCGAGGCAGTCAATGAAGTTCCGCGTTTTTATAAAACAGTCACATTCAAATTGTCATAACTCACTCAGTTTTGGTCACAAAAGGGCGAACTTTTTTTATTTAATATAACAAAATATATATAGAAAAATTATTAAAAGCATGCCTCATATTTAAGCCAACTCAACATGGGAAAATAAACCGAACCTTCATATCTTGGTCATATCAGTGGGAAAAGGCCAAGATGAGGCATTAGGAGCAACAATGTAAATGGTTTCAGTTTCTCTTCAGTAATAAAATACAATGTTGTAAAATAAACTTTAAAAATTTTAAAAAATTATATGGCAAAAAATTTTTCATCATTAAAAAGATAATGTTTTGAATTTTAAGATGCTATACAAATTGTTTTTCTGCTATAATATTTTCAGAAATTATTGGAAAAACACCAAAATTTCACAATTTTTAATTGATTGAAAATTTAAAAAATCACACCGAAATTTCAAATTTCTGCACTGAATATATGTGCAATATTTGGTTGTTATAGATCAAACGATTTGCCCTGTACAGTACCAATACAAACACACCCAAATTTATCTTTATAATTAGTGTAGATTATATGCATTATGTAATTTAAAAAGAAATTGTTTTTTTCTCATATTCAGTACCGGATGACACTACTCATGTGAAATTAAAAATTAAGTAAATTGACAAGTCAATTTCTAGCAAAATTATGTATAGTCATAGAGAATAGAAACGTGTAGTGCAATTTTGAGCTCTGTCACTTGAGAGAGTGAATAAAAATTCCATTACAAAACTTCATCTTTACAAACATGAAATGCATTATCTGCTAATAATGAAGCGTATTATTAGTAGAGCGATCTCTACTAATAATAAAGATGAATATGTGTTTGTGCGTCTGTATATCTGGGTGTTGACGCTCTATTAATCAAACCGTAAGACATATAGCTACCAAACTTGTACTATGTTGGACGGATGAAATGTGCACTTCGGACCAATGGTTTAAAAATTTCATTTAGAATTTTAATTAATTAAAAATCAAGCAAGTTCTTGATGTTTTTCTCCTTCGATAACTTTCGAAAATATTACAGTATAAATGTTATTTTTATATATTCAGAATTTTTTTTTCAATGATTGTAATTTTTTGCAGTTTAAATATTTTTTTCATATTTAATCACTTTTTAAAAAATATTTTAGGCACATTTTCCAGCAAAAATCTTTAGAATTCTGATCAAATATTAAGCGTATCAAGAATAATAATACAAAAGCATAAGAATTCTGGATGAACACCAAAAAAATGTTCAGTTTTCGTTTTACTGTGCGAATTATTATTCTGTCCTTTACAAAAATTATTACTGGCAAAGCTGATTTCAGAAAAGTAAGCAATATAATTATCTAATTCTGCAAAAAAAAAAAAAAAAAAAAAAAAAAACCTGAAAAATTTACATTTAAAGAATTCTGGATTAAAATATTTTTAATATGAAGAAAAATGCCAATTTTTGTTTTGCTCCAGGTTAGAAATTAGATTGTATTGTTAAAAGACTAAAAATATCAAAGTGCATCCACGATGGTTAGTGGCGTTGGCAGAAAGTAAGTGAAATGCATAGTAAAATGAATAGAATCATAGAAGTCTTCTAATATAATATTTATTATAGACTATCTATCAAAATTTGAAGCTTATAAATAATTTGCTGAAGAGGCTATTAAGACCCAGCTAAGCAAAGTATTTAATTGAAAATTTTAGCGGTCATTAACTTTGGCTAGCCAGTTGATCGGTGACTAGTATTAAATAAAATGTTGCTATAGATATAACTCAGCAATAGAATGGAAATCACAAATAGAAATTAACGCTAAATAGAAAATGATTAAAATGTGTTTTTCACTCTGATTAATAAACAAAACATACTCGTAAATTTATATATACTTTAAAACATATGCTTTAATTTTTAATTCATGAATGCACATAAGCTAGCCAACAAATGAACAAAAATTTGTATACTATTTGTAATAAGTAAATAGGTCACTATACTATTTATTTCAGTGACTTAATAAAGATTTATGAAAATTCTTTATTTGGTACAAAAAGAAATTTGAAATGCAAGAACATTGTCATAAATAAATAATTTTTAGGACTTACATAAAAAATAATTGAAAATTCATAGATGATTATTGTCGTTTATTATTAGGGAGCAATTTTTCTTGTTTTTATTTCCCTTTGAGAACTTTTTATATAAATCCGAAATCCGGCTGATTTCAGATCCAATCGATATAACTTCCCAACAATTTAAGCTTCCTTGCTGAATTAATGATCGTAAGTTTGTTTTATAAATAATGATTTAATGATCGTAAGTATGTTTTATAATTAATGATTTAATGGTCGTAATTAATTTCAAGTTCGAAAACGTTCTTTCTGCAAAAGCTACAGAAAATGAAATTGTCAAGAGAATCCGTAGATGAATATATAAATTTGAAATGCGTCTTATCTGTTATCACAAGCCAGAAATTCAAAATTTTCATGCTTATTTAAATTTTTTATTTTTATTTCCAAAGGCATTCTTCAATTTCCTCACAAAGCATTCAACCATCATATTTTCATTCAAAAAAGAAATCGGAATGGAATTTTTCTACCCTTCTGCAAATTATTTCACGAAAAAAAATATATTATTCCACATGTTCCCATTAATTACATATGGATAAATGCGTCTTGTTAAAATGGTAATAAATAAAGAAAATTGTTGATAGAATATCCATATCTACCATAATGGAAAAAAAGTTTTTAAAATTTTTGAAAAAAAAAAAAAAATACTTATTTTTGTGAGCATTTGAGCTCGCAAAAGTTAAAATAAAATTCTTAAAAATAACCCTTCAGGATTACAGGAGAATTCGAATTAAGAACAAATATCTTGTTTTTGAAAAAATTCAGTGCAGAATAATAATTTCATAAATTCACATTTCCTAGTTAAAAGGCTTTTATTTAAAAATTCCTTCATTCAAATTTTATAGAAAACACCACTTTTACAATGAACCAGAATTCAATGCTAATTATTTTTTTAATAAGAAATGCCTTGAAATTTTTATTTTCTGCTCATGAAAAGTTTCGCCACAGATCCATTTAGAAAAGTAAATAGCATGTTAAGTGGACAAGAAGTAATAATGTCCGTTGCTGAAAAGTTTTAACTTTCCAAATTCTTCTAAATTGTAAATTGTAAAAAAAAAAAAAAAAAAAAAAGAAAAGATAGAAACAATGATAGACAAAAAAACTGGTAACAATAATGGAAACAGAGAGAGAGAGAAAAAAAAAAAAGCTGATACAAAATTAGTAATAACATTAAAAACGGCTTTGAGCTTTTTTTCAACAATGAAATATATACTGTTGAAAAATAAGTTTAAAATATATTTCAAAAAATTTATTAAATATTGTAAGAAAAATTGTATGATAAAAAAATTTGTGATCGTTAAAAGGATATATATATTTTTTAATTTTATAATGCTATAAAAACTATTTTTTCTACTGTAAACTTTTAAAAAAGTTATCCCGAATAAAGATCAATATTTCGTTTAATTTTTAATTAATTAAAAAATTTTAAAAATCGCTCTGAAAAGCACATTTTTACCCACCAAACTAAATATTTGCCAAATTTGATACATGTCAAAAAGGCTGGTTTCTAAAGTCAGCACATGTACAAACAGACAGAAGCTTTTTCCTTACATTTAAGCATCAAAATTTAGTTAAAATACCAATACATTTTCTCACTAAACAGTCTTGCCAGCAGGCTTATATGTTTTTAGCAAAGCCTAATCACTCCCTAGCCCCTTTTTTCAATGAGCTAAGAATGATTTATTGGATGTTTGACTCGTACGGAAATGTCTGTCCCAATACCCTTCTCGTGTTCCCTGTTTTTCCCCTACTAAATAGACAAAGTAGCTGTTTTATGTTACGAACATACAATACCCTTCGTAAAAAGACTACTAGGATTCTTTTATGTTTGTAAAGGTCCATGGCATGGCGGGAGAAAAATTAACCCTGTATGAAGGAAATAAGAAAGAGACCTTATGAACGTCGCCCAATTGGAAGCAATCGACTAAAGACCGATCCTGCTTAATTCTTGGTCTTATACTCAAGAATGTGTTTGATATTGTGAATATTAAACACCATTTTTATTTACTTTTATTTACTGTTGTAATTAAGGGAAAAGAATAATATAAAGATAGACTAAAATGAAACCTAAAATATTATTTTACTACGATATTTCGAATTAAAGGTTCGAATCACCTTAACATTTATTTTTTGTATAATTTCTGTGATAAATTTGAAAAGAGAATATAAGTAGTCTATAGAAAATATAAGGATCTTTTTGATCTGCCGTCAAAGACATTTTTTTCCTTAATCTATTTTCTCCTAGCAGATAACAAGTGGTCAAGATCAATTACATGATGTCATTGATACCGGATAAGATTAATGTATTAATCATTGGAAGGAATAATAGGATTTAATTGAACGAAATTAAAACACAATGCCTGAAAATTTACCATTGTAGGATATCCCTTTTCCGAAAACTAAGAGAACTGCTCCACTTCGGGCTCCTTCATGGGTTTTTTTCTATCATTTTTCCTGATAGGTTTTCCAATATCCTTCTATTGATAGCGTTTGAAAAAGTTATAACAATAGTTTTTGATGCAAATTTAATTGAATTTTTTATTTCTTAAGATTTGAAGTCTGATTGGAAAAATTTACTTCATAAAATCAACTGTCATAAATCCCATTATGGGTTTGAAGGGGATTATACATTCCAGCTTATTTTCATCAAATAATCTGCAGGCAAGTTCATTACATTTTCAGAGAATAAATGTAGATTATTCAAAGAATAGTAGTTGATTAGAAAAGATATGTAGAAATTTATAGAACAATTAAAGGTCCATGCTACACATTCAACATTAATATAACAATATAGGCGCATACCCGGCAGCTGAACATAAATGCTAAATAGAGAATCAGTCAATAAATATTAATTTTGGATTTTAAGAGGAGTCGGTACATAACTCAGCAGGCATTCCATGTATGACATGGCTAGAGCCGAAGAAGAAACATGAGCTCTAATGTTAGCTAACGATTTAATATATAAACACCGCGTTCCCCAATGATATAGACTGTTTTGTTTCACATTGAAAACACATTTACATTATAAGGATGATTATTGTTACTTTGGAAACGAAATCGAAATAATTAGGGTTGTACCAGCTGCTTTCGGTGACTAGCTGGTCTGTCCATCATACATTTAGTATTACTTTAATTATGTCAATTAATTATAAGTATTTGCAATAAATTTTTTTGTTAAATTAATGCATGAATTGCAAAAAAAGAACAAGTTATATATAGTTGTAAATTATTATAAAAAATACTGTTTATGAGAATTTTTCTGAGAATTAATTTTTTTTTAATTCTTACTTTTAGTTTAATTCTTCTTTAATTCTTAGATTTTTATGAGAATTACTGTTTAAGCAAACTATAATATATAAATAATTAACATAACCTTCGAAAAGAATTATCTTGCAGTTTATGGAAGACTTATTTAATGATTGAGCTAAGAAGTGAATATATTAAAACTAATAGAAAGTTAATTTTTAAAATTGCTTTTTATTAAATGCTAAAAAAAAGGCCATAAAAAGCTGGTCAAATAAAAAAATCAACTGTATTTTACTAGGAGAAAAAAAAGATGATGCTCCAGTTATACCTAATTTTTAATTTTATGTTAAACTAAAATCAATGAAATAAAATAAATAAAAAATAAATAATAGAAATGAAAATAATAAAGTAGATTTGAATCTTCATCCAAAACATTATAGGAAGCCAAGATTGTAGATTTTAATTGTTTAGTTTTATATTATCTTTAAAAAATTAAAATGACAATAATATGCGCATAAAATTGTATTTAATATCACTGCAATGTGCTCATATAGAAGTATAGTTTACTAAACCAATGAAAAATATTTTTGAAAAATATATTTAAAAGTATTTTGAAAAATACTAAGATCAAAAAAGAAAAATATTGAATAGAATTAAAAAAAAAAAAAAAGATAACTGAAAAACTAATTTTTTAAAATTTAAAATGTTTTTGGTCAGTGATATATTTCGAAATTATTAAATAAAATGCTGGAATTTTGTTAATTTTTTATTAAAATTTTAATTTAATTTTTGAAACAAGATTTCTTAATATTGCTATCTAAGAAATAGCTAATTGCCAGCCAAATTTGGAAGCTCTAACAACCTGCCTCGAAAGATGTAATTTATTGATAGCATGCCAGCCTATAAATTTTATTATATTAAAAGTATGAATAATTTTATGTCATAATTTTTAACAAAGAAAAATCGTTCAGCTTTGATTGAAAAATGAAAATGATTTGTCTTTCATTTACGATATTGCTGAAAATCAAAATTTAAAAATTTGTTAAAATAAAGAATATTATACGATTTTATAATTAAAAAGATATATGTCTAAATATACTTTTATTTTAAAGATGAATTAAAATCTTTTTTTAATTTGGAAACATTTTTGAAAGTTATTGCAGAAAAACTTCAAACTTTTTCGCTGTTTTTAAATAATAAAAATTAAAAAATTGCTCTACCAAACATTACACTTTCCCACCCTCCCTCCAAAACATATTTATTCTTCTCTGCAAACACACGCGCACGTTCTCTTTTATTAGAAAAAAATTTGCATATAGTAAAAAATTTATATATCTATACTTATAATAAAGCTCAATGTGTGTGTGTGTGTGTTGGCGCTCTACAGGCAAAGTCATTTGACATACAGCTATCAAATTTGGTACATGTATACCTTAGAGGTCGGGAATGTGCACCTGGGGTCCCTTTTTTTGAAATTTTAATTAGAATGTTAATTATTAATTAAAAACTAACTTTCCTGCCAAAAAAATCTTCCATTTTCTCCACCGCCAACTTTTCCGCCAAAAAAATCTTCCATTTTTCCCACCGCCAAATGAGTAAGAGTTCAGATTTTTTTTCTCCCAACAGAAATGAGGCTAGGGTTAACTTTTTTCGGCGGATTATTTTAAACGATTCTGTTTATTTTCTTAATGTTTTATGCATTTAAAATTAAAGATTGTTAATTAATCCATGTTTCAGATTCATTCTGAAGTACTTTTGAATTAAAATAACACAGAATAAAGGAAATTAAAAATGTATAATCTGCATAGCGTTACCCCAACTGGCGTAGAAAAATTCAAGCATTTGCGTTACCGTAATTGGCGAAGAAAATTCACGCATGCGCATTCTGTTCCGATTGTTGCCATGACAACCATTATCAACGGACGATTTAAATTATTTTTAGGTTAGTTGCATGCTTTTGTAAGTAAATTGTATTTATGTTAGTTATATATTTTTTTGTATATGCTTATAGTTTTAAGTACATCGTTTTTTAAGTAGTTTTTTTACACCTGTTTTCGACCGATTATTTTAAACGATTCATTTTATTTTCTTAGTGTTTGATGCATTTAAAATTAAACATTGTTAATGAATCGATCTGTTCATGATGAATCTAAGAAAATTTTGTTGACAAATTCTTGAGATAATACATAAATTAAGAAAGATATTCTTTAGTGCCCATAAAGTTTAAACGCTCTGTGACTCTATTATCAGTAATCATATTATTAAAAAAAAATGCTTTGTTTCAGTAAAAAATATTATTATATTAATTGCAGATTAATCATTTACACTTTAATTTAATGTAAAGCATAAATTCTACGGGAGCTAACAGAAAATTAGAGAGATACAGATTACGTTATGACTGAAGGTCTTTATAATATTATGAATGAATTGAAATTTGAAATTTTGAAATATTTTAATGAAGAAGCTATTAAAGTAGGAATCACATAAAATATTTAAATATTAAAATTTTAGCGAGCATTAAGATTGGCGAACCGGCTGGTCGCCAAAGGCGGCTAGTATATTATATGGAGAGTCCTTGCAGAAAATGTTATTTCGAATCGCGATAACACAAAAGCATTTATTTATTCAAATTTTGCATGAAAATATTTCTATTATTTTCGACTGTTGGAGAAGTTTTCTTTCAAATGAAAAATAATTATACAATAATAAAATAAATAATAAATAAATACATTTATATTTTCAATAAATTATTTAATAAATAATAATTTTTAACAAATGACTTAAAAAAATTCTTAATAAATAAATACATTTTAATAATAATAAAGAATTTATTTATATCAAAGTCAATTTAAAATAAAAAATTATCAGATGAATTTCTGAAAGAGTGTAAAAGAAACGAGTAAAATTTCAGAAAGAGTAAAAGAAACGAAACAGTTTGACGATTCCAAGTTTTGGCGGAATAAAATAAAAAACAAAATCGCGTAATAGGTAATGAAAAAGATTGGCATAATTCGCCACAAATATGCTTATTTGCCAAATCTTATAACCCCTATAATAGCTAATCCCGGAATTGGGATAGTTCTTGTTAGCGCCTATAGATGGCTTTAGACTGCTGACGCCGTCTACAGGCACTAATTGGAACCTAGCTTGATCCTCCAATACGTCCTCCGGTTAACTCTACCCGTATTTGCATTGACAAAAACAAAACAGAATTCAATCATTCCATGTGGAGTTGAGTTGTAACTGGTATAACACATATATAATCTCAAACCTGGCTATTTCCTGGAATACCTGAAAATACAACAAAAATTGTAAATTGAGTCTATGTGGAATTTTAATATGTCGACCAGCTTTAGTGATTTTTTGGGTTAGATAATCATCTTTAATGGAATCCTGATCTGAAACAACTGAAGTTGCATAAGTTGAGTATTTGGATTTTTATCTTTTGGCAGAGGAATGAATGCTAATTTTTCAGAATTACTGATCTCCAAAGAATAAAGTCTTTGGAATTATCTTGATTTTTTCCCCCCGTGTGCTGCTCTTACTCTGGAGGATCTTGAATGCCCATCTGTACCAGGCAGGACTGCAGTTACAATTCCTAATGGCCAGTGAGGACGCTTTCCATCAGTTTCAAGGAGAATTAAATATCCATCGTTCAAAGATTCTATTTGATTGTCACATTTATTCATTAACATTGCTAAGTATTCGTTGTAAAATCTCATTCTTAAATCATATACCATAGTTTTTCAATAAAACGTAATTTTCTATTTAGGCTTTTACTCTCTACTTCGTTTAAATCAGTTCTATCACTACTAGGAATGCTTTGCAAGAAACAAGCAGGTGTTAATGGCCTTAGACCTTTCGAATTATCTTGAATACGTGTGAGTGGTCTGGAATTTATTGTAACTTCACAGTCACAGACAAAATTTTAAAATTCTTCATAATGAATACTCATTCCACCCAAAATTCTCCTAAGCATTTCTTTTAGCATGCGGATTATCCCCAACCACTATCCACCACACCAATGCAGCAGTTAGAGGGTTTAAATTCCATTTCATTTTCTTGATAATAGAAAACGACACGATCTTCTCCTAATAAAAGTTTTTCGAGGCATTACTTGAAAAACGAAGTTGGTGCTATTATCAGTGTAGATTATGTTAACTCGACAAGCTAGGATGAACTGGTTCCTTCTAGAGATAGTGCGTTTACGAACGGATCATCTTAGTGAACGAACTGAGACAGTTCGCTATTTTCTGTAATGTAGTTCGTACACGAACGAGTGTACTCAGCTATATTCGATTGGACTCAGCTATTTTCATTCACAAACTACTTGTGTGGATCCATACAGACACAAATGACTGTATGGACTTTACTATTCCAGTTTACGAACGACTGTGTGGAACTTTCTATTCTCTATTGCTCACCACTCAGAATTTTGGTTTGTTCACAGGAAGGGTGAGAAAGAAGAGGGGGTTGGAGGGGTTGCAATGTCGCTCGGCAAAAGATATTAACCTTGAATATATAAAACGACATGGTAGAAAGAGTTTTATCAGCGCTTTATGCTTTTGTGTCATTTAATCGATGGATGAATGAAATGGAAATGGATGGAGGGTGGTATGCGGGGACAGGATCCATTGAAATTAAAGCATTTTTGCTTTTATATTATCATTTATAAATAAGGGGCGTCAGAGTTTTTGAATAAAAGGCGAGGAAACACGGGCGTTTTTATATATTGATGAAAATCCATTTTCAGAATATACGTTTGCAGATATATTGCATTTGCAGATTATAAATAATGTTTGTAAAAATGCGAGATTCAAGGAAAAAAGCAATTTAAAAGAACACAACTCATTGCTATAAATCTATCTTTGCTTGCAAATCTATAATACGGTTTAAGAATATTTCATGTAATAGTGTTATAATAAAATATTTTAAATGGAAATTTTGTGTTTTAAGTTTTTACAAGTTCTTTGATTTTTAAAATAAGATTTTGAAGAAAATATGGCTATTGATTTTTCTGAAGTTACAAGCATTGTTAGCAGAATATATTCTTTATTTGGCAAGTAAAAATAAATTATATCATTTTTTCTGCAAACAGAGAATTGATTCGTTCGCTTTTATAAAATATCTGGAAGCTTACTTTACACAGAAATAATAATATTCAAGCATTTAGTATTCAAGTATACAGTTTTTTTTTTTTTTTTTAATTCCATTTCCAAGAAGTTTCAAAATAAAAAGAATTAGAATGTGCTTTTTCCGTTATTTGAAAAATTTATTGCAACATTTTCTACAATTAAAAAGATGTAAGCATTTATTCTTAGATGCATTGTAAATATTATATTGGAAGATTTATTAAAAAATATTTTTCTCTTAAAATCAATTATTTTTACAGTATGCTATTCTTAAAAAAAAAAAAAAAAAAAAAAAAACTAAAAGTATACTCATCTAAACATGCATGAAAGTTTTATTTAGTAGAAAATTTATTCATAGTTTCTTCTGATCAAAAGTGTAGTGAAGAATCATTTACATCAAGAGGGAAATGGTATGCTTTCTACAAATAGCGCTATATATTGAATTGAACAGATATAATGAAATAGGTCAGAATTTCATTGAAGTAATTTTCTTTTTGAAATATTTTTTTTTGTATGCAAATATTATATCAAATTATAGACTTAGAAGCAGATGTTCAATATTTTTATTATTTCATACTGAATAGGAAAAATGCAGAATGCCAAATGTTGGTTTAATCTCATTTTTATAGAAGACATATAATGTTCTAATATCTGACTGGATATATCTATTAGTGGTTATCATGTGCATAAATGTCTTCAATTTGTATGCAGAAAATTTCTATATGGAAACGACAATTTTTTTCTTTCGGAAACGACAACGCTGAGAAGAAATACAGAGAAAAAGAAGCTCAAAGAGTTTTTTTTTTTTCTTTCCTGAAGAAACATGAAAAGAAAGGAAAAAAAAAATGATATAATTATTATTTTCTCACACACCAAATTTTGAAAGGAAAAAAATTTAACTCTACACACACACACACACACACACACACACACACACACACACACACACACACACACACACACACACACACACACACACACACACACACAAAAAAAAAAAAAAATCTTTTTTAAAATTATTTCTGGCTTTCTATGTGCATAATTAATAACTATACAAAAATGGAATGAGCTAGATAAATGAAATTTGGTATGCAGTTTTATCATTAATAAAACACAAAATTTACTTGAAAATTATGAAACTTTTGATATATTATTTAGTAAATTATGTCATGACATTAAAAATCTATGATGTTTTATAATATTATTTGAATTTTAAAGTGGTATCGAATAGTTTTGTGGAATAATATGCACCGAAATTATTGAATTAATTTGATTGGGGGCAATTTAGCCCCCAATCAAAGAAATTATTTTTAAAAAAAATTATTAATTTTATTTTATTAAGAATTTAATTTAAATTTCGAAAAATCCATTCATAACTTCATACGTCTGCTTTCAATGTTTTGAATTATTTTGTATCAAACAGTTTATAGATTTCTTATTATAAACATTATCATGTTAAAATATTTATAAAGATGTATATCTGATCATTGAGGAAAAATAGCACTTAAGGGTGGCTAAATTGCCGAATTCAAAAAGGCCCCCAATCAAAGACTTTATAATTATTAAGAACGCAGATTCTATTCTTATCATATGCTCAAAGGCGGGAATAAAATTATTAAGAGAAACAATGTCAGACCGAATAGTACAAAATAAAACTACAGATCCTTATTACCAAGTCTTCTCTTAATTGTATTAAATAAAAATGTAGATAAACACGTAATTATTTCTTAACTCCTTTTAAATTATAATATATTTTAAAGCCAATTTGCGGTATTATAAAGCATAATTCAGTATCTCAAAATACGAAGTATTTGTATAATTAGTAACTGACGATGAATAAACAATTTCTAAAAAGCATCACCCTAAATGTCTGTCTGGGATCATCAATAATCAAGCAATACCTCTGTTAAAAGAATTTCTTTATTGAGTAAAAATTCACGTTTTATAAATTTAAAAAAAAAAAATCTTCTGACTTCAAAAGGAAAAACGTTTTGTACGCATCTAAACCAATCAAATATATGGAAAGCAATTAAAATCACAAATCCGGTTTCGCTCAGTAACACGAAAAAAAAAATGAGGAAGGAGGGAGGTTGGATTGGTACCTATATATTCGTCTCCCTAGTGTTTGCGTGATATACTATATCTGCCCTCCCTCCTCCCACTTCATTCACATAGAAATTCAGAGAATTAAGAAAAACAACTACGCATGCATCTCGTCACATTTCTCAAGAATTACGGCCATCATCCATACTCAATAGAAGTGGAAAAAACTGTTTGGTCAGTGATGTAGTGAGTCACACACCACGAACGAGATTCATTCGTTCCCGAACAAAAGAGCCTGCTCTTTCGCTCAAAAACGAAAGAGTAGGCTTTCAAGATGTGTTTACACTCGGCCAGCAGGGAGCGCATGCGTAGAAAGGCTGAAAAATACTGCTTGGTCCACGGCAAACAGTTGTTTCGATGGGACAACAGCATGTCACTGTATTGTACTTTTTTCTTATTGCGCATGCGTTTGTAGAATTTGGCGGTTGTTTTTGGCTTGAAAAATTGATCACTTATTACAGATTAATTCCGATATTTTTTACTCTTTGTTCTTCCTGATACGAGGTTGTGTGTGTGTGTTTCGTTTTATTTACAATTTATCCCTATAATTTTCCACATTTAGGTATGTTAACCTTTTTTTTTATTTTACCATGTTTATTTGTGTAAATATCTATCATTTTAATACGATAAGCAGTGGAAAAGAAAAATTCAGAGTCGCCAAAACGGCAATTTATAGCTAAGCATTGAATGCCTGAATCAATCTTATGAAACTGTGGCTAACAGAAATCCGTCCCTTTCTACGCACGCGTTGTCTTAATGGCTGTCTTATAACTGGCCAAGTGTAAATCCACCTTTAATCTCCAAGTCATTCGTTTGCGAGCGAAATGAAACGAACGGGTCAAAATAGTTAACGAACTACTTTGAATCTCATCTTTAAACTGAACGATATATCCCATTTCCAGTTCCTTCGCCTTGGATCTTCCTGCCTCTCCATAGCAGGGTGAGGTGGAAAACATCAGGATTCATTACTATTGGTTAATAGAGGGTGTGGGGTGCGGGGGTATGTTACAGGATCATTTTAAGTTAAGATTTTAGCAATATTTAATTTAGATCATATTAATTAATCAGTGATAAATATTTAATTAAGCGTGAGTTAAGGGGAGTAAGTTATATTTTAATAGGGAGTACAGATTATGTTTAAAGGAGGGTATTTCGTGGTCTTTTAGTCCCGCGATTAGAGATATATTTAGGAATTTTCAGTATTGTATCGTTATCATTACTATCCATTTTAGTAAAGAAGTTTGTTGCAAGTTTTTTAATGAATTTTATAAGGAGGGGGGTAGTCTAGGTATTCATAAATATTAGTGTTAGGCATGTATTACTTCATTCTACATATATTTCTGAATAAATTATCTTGTTGGACTTCAAATATTTTTCAGTTTGTCTTGGCAGCATATCCCCACATCGAGCATGCATATCTTAGTACTGAACACAAATAGGCAGTGTAAATAAGTATTTTATTTTGCCTACTCATTTTGGAGTCTCGAGAAATTAAGGGGAAGAATTTACGAGTTAGGTATGGAAATTTTTTTAATGTACATATGAAATGAGGTTTCCAAGTTCATTTTTTTATCAAGTATTATGCCTAAACATTTGCATTCCTTAGACCACGGGATAGTTAGGTTTTTAATTTTTAAGGGGTGGGGGAGGAATGAGATTTACAGTTATTTTTGGCAAAGAATGTCTTCAGTTTTTCTCCATTTTATGAACCAGTCCTCAAGACATTTGAGATGTTTGTTTAGGGCTATTGTAATTTAATTCGCCTTTTTTACTTCTAGCTAGTATTGCAGAGTCATCAACGTATATACACACCATGGTTTTAAAGTGTTTGGGGATGTCATTACTGAATAACAAAAAAAGAATAGGTCCAAATTTTGACCCCCCCCCCCCTCCAGTTTCATATACACCATCTTGGATGTGTATTATTTCCGTATATTGTTAATTCTAATTTTAAAGGGTCTGTTACTGAGGTTTGAAATGATAATTTTGACTAGGTGAGGGGGGGGGGTAGTGTTGCATTTAATGAGTTTATAAATAAAGCCCATGTTCCAATGATATTGATCGATTTTCTTCCATATTTGAAATAGAGTCAGAAATAGTAATATGCGACCTGGAAGCGTGGTTGTCCCTTCAATTCATTATCCATGCAATAGAATGGGAACTCCATTCTCATGGGAGAAATGACTCACAGACGCTTCGTTTCTATTAGAGATGTATAATCCACGATTTTTTGAATAACAAATAATTTAGCTATTGTTATTTTTATATATTTGTTCCAAATATTTCAATCATATTAATAATTTAAAATGATTACTTAATATTAAATATAAAATTTATTAATTGTAATTAATATTTAATTTACTAAGTAACGAGATTGAATTAATTTATCTATTTCAGCTTACTTGATTTACAATTTGATTTTTTTCAAAACTATTTATTTAATTTCTTTATTGGAATAAACCATTTTCTGAAAAATTTGAATTAAATATATGTCATTTCTTTAAATTGTTTACTTTAGTTCTATATTCTACCAATAGATGGCGCTAGCAGTAAACGGAATATATGCAAAGTCAAGTAACAAGCAATTAAAAATGATTTGTATGGAATAGTGCATCATCAAATGCAAATATCAGAAAGTCAAGGTTACTCTCATGAAGTGTAGCGGCGACTTCACACTTTCCAGTGAAGTCACCGCTCCGATAAATTTCAGTGATATGCAGTTCAGTGATACGATAATTCCAATAATTGGTCTGTTCACTTTTCAATCCATTCACAGATTTCTCCTATTCTGTTTTGTTCGAGAGCTTCCATTGGACAGATCGTATCGATTGTTACTTTCGGGTGAAGTCACCGCTCCGGTTAATTTCAGTGATATCGTATCGATTGTTACTTTCTATCGTGATCCAAAACATGTAATCGAAATATCACCAGTAAGATCGTGTAATGATCGTAGCGCCACCTTTCATACATGTCATTCTAAAGCGCTACGTATCAACTTTCCCTAATACAATCTATGTTAATACTTCTCCAGGGAAAATCCCCGTTCTATGTATAAGTGCGCTAAGTAGTGATGTTCCGATGGTTGTTAGTGAAATAAAGAGTTAATTTCCTAATAGTGATAAAATGCTTTATACAACACTCTACAAGAACATCACCACAATCGTATCAAGGATTTGAATCACAACCCTCTTTGAAAAGTATTGATCACTGGTATTTGTGACTTTATGATATTGATTACTTAATAACCGCTCGTAAAATATTCGTCATCCCTACTTTCAATTGCATCAAGAAATTTCATGAGTGTGAATCATTAATATTGATCTAAAATGATGGATTGGTCATTGTCTACTCAAAAACTGGCGATATGGTAATCATTTTAAAGAAATATTTTTGGTTCCATAATTTTGATTAAATGCTTACATGATAACTTTGGTTAGATGTGGGGGAGTGCCGTATTTAATGAGTTTGTAAATAAGTTCAATGTTCCAATGATCGATTTTCTCCCATATTTGAAATAGGGTGAGAAATGGTAATATGCAACCTGGAAGAGTAGCTGTATCTTCAATATATTCCAGACAATAGAATCTTGTCCCTACAATAGAATGGGAACTCCATTCTAATGGGCAAATGACTCATAGATGCTTCTTTTCAAATGTAGAAAACAATCCATGAGCGTGAATCATTAATAGGACTCACACTCACTAAAATGATGGATTGGTCTTTGTCTACTCAAAAACTGCCGATATGGTAATCATTTTAAAGAAATATTTTTGGTTCCATAATTTTGATTAAATGCTTATATGATAATTTTGGTTAGATGTGGGGGAGTGCCGTATTTAATGAGTTTGTAAATAAGTTCAATGTTCCAATGATCGATTTTCTCCCATATTTGAAATAGGGTGAGAAATGGTAATATGCAACCTGGAAGAGTAGCTGTATCTTCAATATATTCCAGACAATAGAATCTTGTCCCTACAATAGAATGGGAACTCCATTCTAATGGGCAAATGACTCATAGATGCTTCTTTTCAAATGTAGAAAACAATCCATGAGCGTGAATCATTAATAGGACTCACACTCACTAAAATGATGGATTGGTCTTTGTCTACTCAAAAACTGGCGATATGGTAATCATTTTAAAGAAATATTTTTGGTTCCATAATTTTGATTAAATGCTTACATGATAATTTTGGTTAGATGTGGGGAGTGCCGTATTTAGAGTTTGTAAATAAGTCCAATGTTCCAATGATCGATTTTCTTCCATATTAGAAATAGAGTCAGAAATGGTAATACGCGACCTGGAAGAGTAGCTGTATCTTCAATATATTCCAGACAATAGAATCTTGTCCCTACAATAGAATGGGAACTCCATTCTCATGGGCAAATGACTCACAGATGCTTCTTTTCAAATGTAGAAGACAATCCATGAGCGTGAATCATTAATATGACTCACACTCACTAAAATGATGGATTGGTCTTTCTCTACTCAAAAACTGGCGATTTGGCAATCACTTTAAAGAAATATTTTTGTCTACATTTGAATACGTGAGTTTAGGACCAGGCTATTTCATAATATAAAGTGAGTGATAACGTTAGTCTCGATCATCTTGAGTGATTGATTGAAATGTGATGACAATGGGCTTTTTGGCAACAAAGATCGTTATCCTCCAATGCCAAAAGAGTTCATTTAATAGATGTTTAAAAACTTAAGAAATTGGAGAAGAATTCGAAGATACTGTTTATTTCAAACAGCTTTTTGAATAAATGTTTTGAATGAAGAGCAAGAATGAAGATAGATGAAAGTTTTGACAAAGTTTGACCTATAAGTTCCATATTTGGAGAAAAACAAGATGATATGCTCACTGTTATTTTCCAGATTACAAGCTTGGCAGTGAGGATAATTATGTAAACCAAATCTATTCAAACGTTAAGTGAAAAAATTTTCAAAGAATATTGAATGCCATATAGCATGAAAAATTTAAAAAGTGCTTGATACTTCCCATTATTAAAAACCTGAATTTTTGTTTTTTATTTCACATAAGTAAATAAAAATAGGTTTATATTCGTAAATATTGTAGTATAAGATCTCATATGGTTTCACTGGAGAGAAATTTTTTTCTGAAACTTACTGAAATTTGAAAAAATAAATAAATAATAATTAAATAGCAAATAATAAATAAACAATAAATAAATAAACAATAAATAAATTAAATAATAAATAAATAAATAAAATTAAAAAACCAGAAAAGAAAAGGGAGGAAGGGAAAACATGGTTTAAGAAACATGCAAAAAAAAAAAAAAAAAAAAAAACTATATTTTTCGCTTACATCTAGATTTTTTGCAGTTATTTCACGAATTTTTGCCTTTTTAAACATATATACACTATACATTTCTGTAATCAATAAAATATCTTACAAAACTCTAAATGAAAAATTCTTAAAGGTGAAAATATTTTCAATGTCCTTAAACTGCTTGATCCTACACGTTGCAATCAATATTATATGCAAGGTGTTTAACAGCTGCTGTACAAAAAAGCACAGCCAGATTGTAATCCCATCTGTCCCACTTACAGCCCATTCTGCGGACCTTCCTGTTATACGGTGCAAAGACCTCGTTGTTGGCCGGTTGGGGCTGTTCCCGCTATTTCTGCCCCACTTTCAGCCCATCGATCATTTCTAAGGAATGATAAGAATACTTCCAAAGGATTATACACCTGCGGGGCTGATTCTATAAACAACATAACACATGCCGACCATATGATCCCCACAACTTATTAGCGATATTCCTGTCATTACAGCAGACTAGGCAGATATAAATTCTACTCCTGTCATTGCTGTACAATAGGTGGATATAAGTAACTATTGTACCCTTGTCACTATTGTACAACAGACAGGTTATCCTTTCTTTTGTAGGGGAAAGGAGCAGAATATGGAAAACTCTTGAAGTTGGACATTTTAACAATTGCACTATAATACCTTCTTTTCGTGCACTCTGAATTTGAGAAAAGGAAAAAAGTAATTAATTTTGTGATCTTTAGCTATCGATCTATAGCTCTACAGTAATGCTTTTTTGTGTGAATGAATGACATATTGAAATATGAATGGCGCTCTTTTAGAAGTAGCATTCATTCATCATCATCATTACATATATCTTCTGAATGAGTGATAGAACATTGCATATTTGATATTCTTTAAGAAATTATATTCCTTGAAACCACTGAAATATGAAAGGCTTTTTTAAAAAAGTAGTATTCATTGATCATCATCAATACATATTTCTTTTGAATGAGTGACAAAACATTGTATATTTTATATTCTCTAAGAAATTGAGTTGCTTGAACCATTGAAATATGAATGACGCTCTTTCAAAGTAGAATTCATTGATCATCATCAATACATATTTTTTCTGAATGCGTGACAAAACATTGTATATTTGATATTTTTTAATAAATTGTTTTCCTTGAAACTAGAACGTTCTCATCTCTTCCATCCCCCCCCCCTTTTAAACTCAATATCTATATGGGTCTGTTATTAAAATAAAAAAATAAATAAAAAAAATTACCTTGTATAATGTTTTTTGGAGAAAAATCTAATCTAATAAAAATCTAATAAAATCTAATCTAATTTTCAGCTTAAAATCAGTAACATCAATAAATATATTGTTAGGATGCAGTTCTAGATACAAAATAAGTCAGTAATTTGGGTCAATCAACGGTCGCTTCAAGAAAGCTGTTTCCGTTGATGTTCCTGTCCGGGTCTATTCAATATTAGAAATTTCACAAAGAAAATTTTTGATGTATTATTAATGTGTTGAAAATGTTAATTTTTGTAAACCAATACAAAAATTAAATATCAACATTTGTATGATGCAGTACAAGCCACGATTCAATTCAAAATATAATATCACTTCACTATTTCTCTGTCTTCAAAAGCAAGGAAGAAATATTTTTCTTTTGTAAAATTATACAATATTATACTCATATAAAATCTCTAATACCTATACTTTTGAATATCCAGAAAAATAAATCAATCAATTATAGTTTGGAAAAAAAGGCAAGTTATATTTGGTAATTCTAGCTCTCTGATTTGCTTTGAGGAACGGCTTAAAATTGGTTCACTGAATAATGAGACATCAAAAGTAAAAAAAAAAAAAAAAAAAAAAGTAAAATTAATTTTTCAAAATTAATAAAAAGAATAAAAAGATGAAAATAATTTTCTAACAGTCCCCCACACAAACGGATTTAAAATTAAACCAAAATTGTCAAAACCAAGCATTTGAAAAAAATGTCATGTTTGTCTTTAAACTAAGGGCATGTAATTCAAATGGATTACTAAACAAATGGGTTAAAAATGCTAACATGGGCTAACTAAACGAGGTATAAATTCATGTTGGCTAAAACGAAAGAAAACAAAAAACAAAAAAGACCATAGGTTTATTTTAAAAATAATATACAAAAGAACATGTGCAACGTTAATAATTATGCTTTTATTTCCGCATACTTGATACCTCTTCTCTGACGTTATCTCAGGGCTGCGATGACCTGGTGGTAATGTCTCGGCTTCGGAATCGATTGGTTTCAGGGTTGAGACCCGATTCCACCAGAGAACCATCGTTAAGTGGGCATGAGTCACGCTAAATCCATTGGGGCCGTATGTCCTTCTGTTAGTTGGATGTGGAAATTTAGAGAAGGCGTGCCATCTCAGGTGCGGCCCTTGTCATATGATCGCGTTTCAGAATCACGAGGTCTACCCGCAAAGAGCCCTAGTGTTACTTTAAATCGGGACGTTAATAAAACTAAAAATCTGATATTTTTCAAGTTTGAGGGATCTGTTGTTTTCACTGAAAAATTACAAGGGTGAATATGAATAAATCGGGATTTGGCAGGATTGATTTGTTTTTGTAAGTAAAAATAATAGCTTACTCGACAATTATTTCCAGACAGTTCCAGGAGCTAATTTTATATCCCATTTTTCTGCCTAATTTTTAAATTCAGCTGACAAAAAATCAGGATACCTGTTTAAATGATTTTTTTTTCTTTCTGATCTGAACAGCAATGAATCTCTTTCATCATTTCTATAAGGTTGAGTATTGCATCGATTTCTATGGGAAAAAAATTGAAAAATGTGTTTTTCTAAGAAATTAAATTTTCCAAATTTTGTTTCAAATTCAGTTGTGAAACATTTTTTTGTTATTGAGGATATTGTGGTTCGTTATTAATAAAATCATAATTAGGAATTTATAAATTCAAACTATAAAATTGATTTAAAATTTTGTTACATATTGTTAAGGGTTTTGGTCACAAGAAAGTTCGTTGTTTTTCACTCCTGGCCACCGAATTTGACACATTCGCTTTACGAGTTACTTCTTAATTTTAGATCATATTGTTATTCTCTAATATATCATAATGCTATTCTGGAAAGATTAATATTTTGCTATTTTCTTGTATTTCTTGATGTAATGAAAAGCATTCGACGGGAGAAATAAAAATACAGGTTTTAACTTTCCAGTTATTCGAAAGATTTTTAAATATTTTTAAAAAGTCTCCAAATCAATTTCATCATGTGGCAACGGCAATGTCATGATATTTCGGAGTTCCGCGGTATGATAAGTGGTCACGAGCACCTCCACACCTTAATTTGGAATAATTACTTTAATTTGTAAATTTTAGGAAAAGATTAAATTTAATTCAGCCAGTTTGGACGAGCGCAAATTGCTCTAACGTCATGCAATTTGGTATAATTGTTAGATTAGAACTTTTAAGATATAATTATTAAATTAAAATAATATTTATGGGGTAAATAGAACTTTAATGGAATTACGTTGCACATGCCTTTTACAACGGGGATTGATTTAGCTATTTTGAATTATTTATTTTCGAAAAATCCAGAAAATTTCACGTGTGTAGCTAGCTTATCGTAGCTATCTAAGGCCGAATTAATTTTGAAAAGGAATAATTTTGAGGTTTTAATCCAGAGTTAGTGAATTCCCAGTCTTTTGACTGAAGGAAAATTGATATAGGAATTATTTATTGCAGCCCTAGGTTGTTTTCTAGAGCTGGGCACAGCAGGATCATATGCTGGCAATTGAAGTAACTCGTTACGAATCTGAGGTGATTTTTTGAAGAACTTAATTGATCTTCTTCTGATAAATTCCGAAACAGATTCAATTTGGAGGTTGTCATGAAATATTTTCCTTCTGAAGTACCAGGGCGCATTAACAATCTTCATCAGATGTTTGTTTTAGAAAATTTGCAACTTTTTAATGTTTTCGACTGAGGTGCATCCCCCCCTCCTCAAATTTAAGAGCCAAATTTAATTTAGAATTGGTCTTAAAATAGCTTTGTAGAGCAGAAGCTTGAGCCTCATCGATAGCTTATCCTATTGAGCAATTAAGCTGTTGAGTTTAACACTCATAATCGTAGCTTTGGTGAGAGCCGCTTTAATATAACTATTAAAACTTAATTTAGCGTCTAAAATTAATACTATTTGTACTCATTTACAAAGGGGACGGGCTGGTCTAAAATTTGGATAGGGGCTAGATCGGGCATTACCAGTTTTTAAGTAAATAGGAGGCGAGCGTATTTATTTGGATTGACTTTTATTTTCAACATTGAAACAATTATAAAATACAAATAGTATGACAGAAGTTCATATCTCCTTTGTCATATCTTCAGAAAAATACGATGATTTGTAACTAGATAGATATATTCTAGACCGGGGGGGGGGAGGGTCGTGGGTAGCGCCTTGACTCGGGGGTCTTATCTGTTCCGGTTCTATGTTAACATGGGAGGTCACTATATAATAAATAACTAATACCGTCATTTGGAGCTTAACCCTCCATAGGTTTATCTCGAGTATGAATAGCATGTCATGTCTACTTTTCAATTCTTGAAGCAATACTTCAAATTAGACACACCTTTTCAAGAAGACCTCCCCTTTTCTGAGATTCAGATGTCCGGTACTTTGAAAATAATGCTCATCTTCCTAACCCTTTTGAATTTCTATGATGTCCATTCTTTATAGTAGGAGAATTGATGTGAGAAACTCGTTTCGAGATTCAACTGGTTGTGAATGCGACGAACAATTCCAGTTTTTCCGTCGGTTAACTTGGTTTTGATCTCCCACGGTAGAGTTGGGGATTAAGGTAATAAATTTGCATAAGTAGCATTACATCTATCATAATCAAATTATATATTTTTTCATTTATACGCCTGTAGCTTGAAAGACATATAAGCAGTGCTTCACTCTGTATTAATAATACATATATATTCGAATTCTTTCAATTTTTATTACTATTAAAAATTGCCTTTTCAAGCTTCATTTCACTTTAGTTAAAAGATCTTGTATGGAATGAATTTGCTTTTAAAAAAAATAAGTTACATGCAGATAGACAACATTAAAATTCTTTCCTCTATGTTGCGTGATATGTATTAATAATACATGTATATTTGAATTCTTTCAATTTTTATTATTAAAAATTACCTTTTCAAGCTTCATTTCACTTTAGTTAAAAGTTGTTGTATAGAATGAATTTGCTTTAAAAAAAAAGTTACATGCAGATAGACAACATTAAAATTCTTTCCCCTATGTTGCGTGATATGTATTAATAATACATGTATATTTGAATTCTTTCAATTTTTATTATTAAAAATTACCTTTTCAAGCTTCATTTCACTTTAGTTAAAAGTTGTTGTATAGAATGAATTTGCTTTAAAAAAAAAGTTACATGCAGATAGACAACATTAAAATTCTTTCCCCTATGTTGCGTGATATGTATTAATAATACATGTATATTTGAATTCTTTCAATTTTTATTATTAAAAATTACCTTTTCAAGCTTCATTTCACTTTAGTTAAAAGTTGTTGTATGGAATGAATTTGCTTTAAAAAAAAAAAAGTTACATGCAGATAGACAACATTAAAATTCTTTCCCCTATGTTGCGTGATATGTATTAATAATACATGTATATTTGAATTCTTTCAATTTTTATTATTAAAAATTACCTTTTCAAGCTTCATTTCACTTTAGTTAAAAGTTGTTGTATGGAATGAATTTGCTTTAAAAAAAAAAGTTACATGCAGATAGACAACATTAAAATTCTTTCCCCTATGTTGCGTGATATGTATTAATAATACATGTATATTTGAATTCTTTCAATTTTTATTATTAAAAATTACCTTTTCAAGCTTCATTTCACTTTAGTTAAAAGTTGTTGTATGGAATGAATTTGCTTTAAAAAAAAAAAGTTACATGCAGATAGACAACATTAAAATTCTTTCCCCTATGTTGCGTGATATGTATTAATAATACATGTATATTTGAATTCTTTCAATTTTTATTATTAAAAATTACCTTTTCAAGCTTCATTTCACTTTAGTTAAAAGTTGTTGTATGGAATGAATTTGCTTTAAAAAAAATAAGTTACATGCAGATAGACAACATTAAAATTCTTTCCCCTATGTTGCGTGATATGTATTAATAATACATGTATATTTGAATTCTTTCAATTTTTATTATTAAAAATTACCTTTTCAAGCTTCATTTCACTTTAGTTAAAAGTTGTTGTATGGAATGAATTTGCTTTAAAAAAAAAAGTTACATGCAGATAGACAACATTAAAATTCTTTCCCCTATGTTGCGTGATATGTATTAATAATACATGTATATTTGAATTCTTTCAATTTTTATTATTAAAAATTACCTTTTCAAGCTTCATTTCACTTTAGTTAAAAGTTGTTGTATGGAATGAATTTGCTTTAAAAAAAAAGTTACATGCAGATAGACAACATTAAAATTCTTTCCCCTATGTTGCGTGATATGTATTAATAATACATGTATATTTGAATTCTTTCAATTTTTATTATTAAAAATTACCTTTTCAAGCTTCATTTCACTTTGGTTAAAAGTTGTTGTATTTAATGAATTTGCTTTAAAAAAAAAGTTACATGCAGATAGACAACATTAAAATTCTTTCCCCTATGTTGCGTGATATGTATTAATAATACATGTATATTTGAATTCTTTCAATTTTTATTATTAAAAATTACCTTTTCAAGCTTCATTTCACTTTAGTTAAAAGTTGTTGTATGGAATGAATTTGCTTTAAAAAAAAAGTTACATGCAGATAGACAACATTAAAATTCTTTCCCCTATGTTGCGTGATATGTATTAATAATACATGTATATTTGAATTCTTTCAATTTTTATTATTAAAAATTACCTTTTCAAGCTTCATTTCACTTTAGTTAAAAGTTGTTGTATGGAATGAATTTGCTTTAAAAAAAAAAGTTACATGCAGATAGACAACATTAAAATTCTTTCCCCTATGTTGCGTGATATGTATTAATAATACATGTATATTTGAATTCTTTCAATTTTTATTATTAAAAATTACCTTTTCAAGCTTCATTTCACTTTAGTTAAAAGTTGTTGTATGGAATGAATTTGCTTTAAAAAAAAAGTTACATGCAGATAGACAACATTAAAATTCTTTCCCCTATGTTGCGTGATATGTATTAATAATACATGTATATTTGAATTCTTTCAATTTTTATTATTAAAAATTACCTTTTCAAGCTTCATTTCACTTTAGTTAAAAGTTGTTGTATGGAATGAATTTGCTTTAAAAAAAAAAGTTACATGCAGATAGACAACATTAAAATTCTTTCCCCTATGTTGCGTGATATGTATTAATAATACATGTATATTTGAATTCTTTCAATTTTTATTATTAAAAATTACCTTTTCAAGCTTCATTTCACTTTAGTTAAAAGTTGTTGTATGGAATGAATTTGCTTTAAAAAAAATAAGTTACATGCAGATAGACAACATTAAAATTCTTTCCCCTATGTTGCGTGATATGTATTAATAATACATGTATATTTGAATTCTTTCAATTTTTATTATTAAAAATTACCTTTTCAAGCTTCATTTCACTTTAGTTAAAAGTTGTTGTATGGAATGAATTTGCTTTAAAAAAAAAAGTTACATGCAGATAGACAACATTAAAATTCTTTCCCCTATGTTGCGTGATATGTATTAATAATACATGTATATTTGAATTCTTTCAATTTTTATTATTAAAAATTACCTTTTCAAGCTTCATTTCACTTTAGTTAAAAGTTGTTGTATGGAATGAATTTGCTTTAAAAAAAAAAGTTACATGCAGATAGACAACATTAAAATTCTTTCCCCTATGTTGCGTGATATGTATTAATAATACATGTATATTTGAATTCTTTCAATTTTTATTATTAAAAATTACCTTTTCAAGCTTCATTTCACTTTGGTTAAAAGTTGTTGTATTTAATGAATTTGCTTTAAAAAAAAAGTTGCATGCAGATAGACAACATTAAAATTCTTTCCCCTATGTTGCGTGATATGTATTAATAATACATGTATATTTGAATTCTTTCAATTTTTATTATTAAAAATTACCTTTTCAAGCTTCATTTCACTTTAGTTAAAAGTTGTTGTATGGAATGAATTTGCTTTAAAAAAAAAGTTACATGCAGATAGACAACATTAAAATTCTTTCCCCTATGTTGCGTGATATGTATTAATAATACATGTATATTTGAATTCTTTCAATTTTTATTATTAAAAATTACCTTTTCAAGCTTCATTTCACTTTAGTTAAAAGTTGTTGTATGGAATGAATTTGCTTTAAAAAAAAAAGTTACATGCAGATAGACAACATTAAAATTCTTTCCCCTATGTTGCGTGATATGTATTAATAATACATGTATATTTGAATTCTTTCAATTTTTATTATTAAAAATTACCTTTTCAAGCTTCATTTCACTTTAGTTAAAAGTTGTTGTATGGAATGAATTTGCTTTAAAAAAAAAATGCAGATAGACAACATTAAAATTCTTTCCACTATTTTGCGTGATCTTTGAATATTCTATTTATCTATATATAACAAATCTGAAATGCTAAATATTATTTATCTTTCATTATATCTATTTAAATTTCTCAGAATTTTATTCAATGCCAAAATATGCATTTCTTTTCAAAATAATGTATTTTGGGAGAAACAATATATTTTAAGAATAAAAGTATAAATAGAATTGGTATGCAATTTGTATATTTCATGATCAAGTCTAAAATTCATAAATTTGGCCAATTAAAATGCCAAAGCAATTTCTACTCTTTCTGAAATAATCATTTCAAATCAATTTCCTTATCTTCTTTATAATTGCCATAATGCATAATTTGATGTTGCATAAATTTTGAGCTGCGACTTAAAGATCAAATTTTTTTTGTTAGTAAGCTAAAAATATGCACTTTTCAACAAATATTAATTTTCCATCAACTGCATTAATCATAACTTGGATACATAATAAGTCTTTTTTAATCATTATTCTATTTTCTCATTTATACTTATAACAGTAGAAGAATGAACATTAAAGAAACATTATCACTTTTATCCAGATACTTCTTTTACATAATATCAAAGAGACATTTATCACCTTCATTTTTATTATCCAGTCTTACTAATATCAAAGAGACATATTATCACCTTTATTTTTATTATCTGGTTACTTCTTTTACCTATCAAAGAGACATTTATCACCTTTATTTTTATTATCCAGTCACTTCTTTTACTAATATCAAAGAGACATATAATCACGTTCATTTTTATTATTCAATTACTTCTTTTATATACCAATATAATCGTTTTGTTAGTTAATAGTTTTATAGTTAGTTAATTAACATAGTTTTATAGTTAATTTTTTGTTAGTTAATAGTTTTATAGTTAGTTAATTAACATAATTTTATAGTTAATTTTTTGTTAGTTAGTTTTGTTTTTATAGTTAGTTAATAACATAGTTTTATAGTTAATTTTTTGTTAGTTAATAGTTTTATAGTTAGTTAATTAACATAGTTTTATAGTTAATTTTTTGTTAGTTAATAGTTTTATAGTTAGTTAATAACATAATTTTATAGTTAATTTTTTGTTAGTTAGTTTTGTTTTTATAGTTAATTAATAACATAGTTTTATAGTTAATTTTTTGTTAGTTAATAGTTTTATAGTTAATTTTTTGTTAGTTAATAGTTTTATAGTTAGTTAATTAACATAGTTTTATAGTTAATTGTTTGTTACTTAGTTTTGTTTTTATAGTTAATTATAAAAACTACAATTTCCAGTTTATCTAATAGCATAAACACATTTCAAAAATATTTTAAAGAAGAAAAATCTATATAATGTTACAAAAAATTTCAATGTCTTTTCCCTCCTTTTTGTTCTAAAGAAGAAGAAGAAGGGAAAAAATATTTGTATCATTTGATACAGGTATTTTATTATAACAATTTTAAAGAATAGACTGATTATATTTAGATTTTTGAATCAGATATTATTACTGAATATAAACAAATCAATTCAATTTACTATAGATTCAATAATCAGTTATTCCATTAGTCACAATATATAAAAACACAATGAATTCACATGATAATATGATCATTGTTGTCACATGAGATTATTAATCCTTAATGAAATGTGTTTGTAAAACAATACAAAAAGTTTTTATCAAAGAAAGAACATTAAATGACATATAGCTGCTCCTTCTCAATTCTTATTTTCCTATTCAAAGATTTGTTCTCAGTATTAAAAATCTCTCTGACGTATTGAAAACATTCAGAATGTTGATTCTGTTAATACTCACATTATATAAAAATATATACAGTCAGTTACTGAAGATATATAATGTTTACTCAGATATCTTTTTTTTTTTTTTTTTGATGAAACTTCCCTAAGCATTTATATGAAATCTTCCTCTTTTTAAATGATATCGCACTTTTCCCAGATGCGTAGCAAAAGAATTATTAGATAAGAAAAATCGTCGAATAAGAAGTAATACAAACATACATAGATTAGTACTACAACGCTGTCACTCTGGAAACAAATAATTTGTGTCATCCAAAATTGCACATCTCATTTCCCCACCTACACATGCGAAAAGAAAGATGGAATCGTCCATTCTTCATTCACCACCAGGTTAATCTCCAGATGATTGTGTGAGAACTAGTTTGTCTTGTCAGTTGAAATTCATTGCTTGCGAAGTTACAGTGTGCCATTGGCGAACTTTAGCCTTCAAAGCATATTATTGGCGAACACAGTCAATAGTAAATAAATAACTTGACATGTTTGGCGATTTCTTTTGGTTCTTAATGACATGCGGTTAATACTTAATGCGAAGTTACAGTATGCCAATGGTGAACTTTAGTCTTCAAAGCATATTATTGGCGAACAGAGTCAATAGTAAATAAATAACTTGACATGTTTGGCGACTTCTTGTGGTTCTTAATGGCACGCGGTTAATAGTTAATGCAGAATTAACCACAAAAGTCTAGGGCATTCAACAACGCCAAGTCTATTTTACATCCAAATACCGCCACTACAGGAGATAGCTTCTAGCTGAAGCGGGCTCTCCTTAAGAAGTACAAGTCTTCTACTTAATGCAGAAGTTCTTCCTGATTTGCACTGTGTCATCGATTTGTGTAAAAGAAGTAATTTTCATCATAATTTTTTTTAAAATATCGTTATATGCGTAACGTGACTAAATATTCTGTTGAAGCCGTAATTGTAATAATTAAAAAAAAAAAAAAGAAGTGTTGAATTTGGGTAGAGTTTGAGAGAGTAATTTGAGTATATTTGACCTTAAAAGACAACTCATCCATCTACAACTGGAGTAGGACTGATTGCTTTTGACACAATTATGGAAAAATTTAGTTCAAAATTGGAGTATCTAGTATTAGAGCTAACCAATGTTGCACACATTGTGCAATACAGTTCCATAGTTCAAAACTCTATTTCGCATTTGAATTTGGAAGTTTATGACTGCTGTATCGGATTCGAAAGAATTGTAGCAAAAAGTTATTTTAAGACTTTACCTTCGACTAGTATCATCGACAAAGAGAAAAACTGTGAGGAAAGTTTGAGGAGGTTGAGAAATCTTTATTATAAACTACATCTAGACATGCCAAAAGAAACGGAATGCAGCTTAATATATGGTCCATCTTCTCATGTATTAAAGAAATCTACAGTAGGAATTCATTTAGTCAAGATATATGTTCCCGAATATTTCTACCAACGGATACTCGCAGAATTTGTTAAATATTTTTTTGAACAATGCTCTCCAACCTCAAAATTTTTTAAATGGTTATTAAAATTTCATGAAATAAAAGCAATGATAAATTGGCAATTTCATGCCAAAATCGTGGACCATTTTGCCTCTTGTTTTTATCTGGATTCTACAGATTCACAGTTCATACAAGAATTTCTACAAAAATTTCCTGCCGTAGACTGGATAGTTAAATATGAAAAGCCTGAGATCTTGCAGTATCTTCTTTATCATGTTCATCATAATGGAGAAGATATAGCTGCAAGTCGAATTTGCGGTTTACAATTAATTGATATCTGTATTCTGAAAAGGTTATATCTAAATATTGGCCCGATTTTAAGGCTCTCACGAACTCCTGTCTTTACTACACGAGCACGCGACACATATATGGATCAAATTTTGAGCTACAGGTAATTGTTGATTTTTTTTTTCAATTATCAAATAAATGCGTTGATATAAATTTTATAAAATATTTGATTGAATTTTATGTGAATGTTTTATTTATTATCATGTGGCATATATTTAACATGATGTTGTTTTGGTTAGGGGTTTTTGAAGCTCGAAGTCGCGTAGGCAATGAATATTGAAGCTCGAAATCACGTAGGCAATGAATAAAGCATAAATGACAATTTTCATCATCATCTTTTAAACGCATATATTTTTGTACCTGCTTTTACCAGTATTGCATTAATATTATGTATGTTTCTTTGAAAGCAGATGCGTTTTTAAATGGCTGACGTGGAACTATGACATCATAGCTGTTATTTCGTTTCAAAATCGGTCGAGCTCCAACACTTTGTTTGCCAGCTAGAAAAATTGAAAATGAAAATTTAAAAATATTATCATTATTTATATAGTATAGAGAGAGATAGAGACCGATAGAGAAGTCTCATGATTGTTTCAAACCGGTTTAAACTGTTTAATGACTTAAATTAATTAAGACAAATAATGACTTAAAAATAATATAGTTCTCACAACATAAATTGAAATTTGAGAGCGTAGATTTCATTTTAATTTTTTTAGTATTTAGTCTTTGATTAATCATGTATTATTATTTTGTTATAGAATATAAATGAAAGGGTAAATTTAGGAAGTGAAATACAAATTTTTTGCCGGTGTCGGCAAAATCATGATAAACATTAAATAAATCAAAAGAATAGAGGTGAATTATTACATTTGGCAAGTTATCGCCACAGAAAAATTACAATTTGGCGCTTTAGCCATAATTCGAAATGATGTTATAATCCTTACTGTATAATTTAGTTTATATATATTGAAGTACGGAATAATACGAAAGATTTTAATCCAGATTCTACAATGATTTGTTTTTTTTCTTTGGTCCTTTGAATTTCTTATCAACACAATATAAAAACTTTATCTATAATTTGAATTTTATTTGGTTTATCCGAAGCAAAAAATGATATTCGTTTTTATTTTTAAATTATCTAAGTTAGTGAAATATATTCTTTCTTGTGTTGAATAATTTTACTGAAAGTTAAATTCATTCTAAAAACTTTACTGCTATGCTATGTTTTCTCTTAAGAAAGGAAAGTTTCTCGAATTTTTTAAAAACTTTTGGATAAGAATTGTACCATTTATTTTGAAATGTCATGTAAAACTGTTTCATTCAAAAATGCTGTGTGCTGTTTTTTATTAAAATGATCGCTTATCTTTTGAAATTATTAAAAAAAAAGATTTTAAAAGTTACTGAAAGATTTTATAATAATGAAATGATTATCCTATTATTTATTAAATTTACAGCTTTTAAAAAAAAATATGCATCCTTGGCAAACATTAAAAATAGATTTTTCATTTTAAAATCGTTTCATTTTTGCATATTCATTTTAGATACCTCATTTTATTCATTAGTTCGAATTTCAGAGTAATGGAACTTTTATTGTGATCTCGGTGTCACTAAGTTCTTCAATTTCTACAAAATTTTGAATCTGATTAATTGTGCAGCATTATAATAAATAGTCATATAATTATCTTCACTACATATTAAATCAATTTGCTCTAATATAATCTTTTTTGCTAAAATCGATTAAAAATTATTGTTTAACGACTTTATTAAGACAATGAAGGTTGAATGATTTATATATTCCATCCACAGAATATGGCATTTTATGAAATATTAATCAAACTTATATTATTTATTAATTTGTGACAAATAGATGCTGTAAAATTTTTTAGAAATTGAGATAAAAATGTTTATATTTTTAAAAAAATGTTATAGAGAATGCATTGTTTTATTAGTTTATATTTTATATCAAATAAATATACAAAACTGATTTATTGAAATAATACTTTTCTTACTTTACAAATTAAATGCATGCTTTGCATTAATTAAATGACTGATTTTAAAAATATTGAATAAAAATGCATTAATAAATATATTATTACTAGCAGACCCGGCCACTCGTTGCTGTGGCTAAGGTTTTTGTTATATTACATAGTAGTAAACTATTCAAGGGAAACGGTAGGAGAACACCAGTCATGGGGACCACCATGCTTTTTTACACAGATGCTATTTGTAAAAAAAAACATGGGGACCTCCATGATTGATTTTCTACTACCGTTGATATTGAGCAAAAATCAATACAAAAAAAATTTAAATTTCTTTATTTTTTGTTTTCAAGTTTGTAACAAATGAGTACATTACAAAGTTGTTAGTAAAAAGCACGTAACACTTAAACTTATAAATGAGATAGGTAGGGCAGATAGTTTTAAATCTTTTATTAATGTTTATTAATAAAAGATTTAAAACTATCTTAATGTTTATTATTTTGAATTATAAATACTTTTAATTTCAATTTAATTTAGCACTAATCGGTGCACAATATTTTTGGTTAACCTGTCTTTAGCTAACTCAAATAGATTTGACGGTTTTCCTACACGTGACATGCAACATATAGTTGCCCATGAAAAAAACATGGATTTTCCAAATCTAAACCACAAATGGACATTGTTTGGCCTTGAGACTTATTTATAGACATGGCAAAAGCTAAACGAATTGGAAACTGTAACCTTTTGAAGGGTATCGTAGATTCTGATGGTATCATCGGAACACGTGGCAACAGGACCACTTCTCCTTTAAACTTTCCAGTTAAAATGGTAGCTTCAAGTATATTTCCGGTGATCTTTTTGATGACTAAACGCGTACCGTTGCTTAATCGAGATGGATTCAAATTACGCAGGATCCTATCTTTTAATTAGATCAAACTGCACACGGTGTGCAAATTTGATTAAAATTGGTTAAGTAGTTTAGGAGTCCATCGCGGACAAACAACGTGACACATAATTTATATATATTAAGATAAGATTGGCGGTGGGGAAAATGAAACGTATTTTTTGGCGGGAAAGTTAGTTTTTAATTAATAATTAAAATTCTAATTAAAAATTCAAAAAAAGAGCTATCCTATCTTTTAAGTTAGATCAAACTGCACACGGTGTGCAAATTTGATTAAAATTGGTTAAGTAGTTTAGGAGTCCATCGCGGACAAACAACGTGACACATAATTTATATATATTAAGATAAGATTGGCGGTGGGGAAAATGAAACGTATTTTTGGCGGGAAAGTTAGTTTTTAATTAATAATTAAAATTCTAATTAAAAATTCAAAAAAAGAGCTATCCTATCTTTTAAGTTAGATCAAACTGCACACGGTGTGCAAATTTGATTAAAATCGGTTAAGTAGTTTAGGAGTCCATCGTGGACAAACAACGTGACACATAATTTATATATATTAAGATAAGATTGGCGGCGGGGAAAATGAAACGTATTTTTTGGCGGGAAAGTTAGTTTTTAATTAATAATTAAAATTCTAATTAAAAATTCAAAAAAAGAGCTATCCTATCTTTTAAGTTAGATCAAACTGCACACGGTGTGCAAATTTGATTAAAATCGGTTAAGTAGTTTAGGAGTCCATCGCGGACAAACAACGTGACACATAATTTATATATATTAAGATAAGATTGGCGGTGGGGAAAATGAAACGTATTTTTTGGCGGGAAAGTTAGTTTTTAATTAATAATTAAAATTCTAATTAAAAATTCAAAAAAAGAGCTATCCTATCTTTTAAGTTAGATCAAACTGCACACGGTGTGCAAATTTGATTAAAATTGGCTAAGTAGTTTAGGAGTCCATCGCGGACAAACAACGTGACACATAATTTATATATATTAAGATAAGATTGGCGGTGGGGAAAATGAAACGTATTTTTGGGCGGGAAAGTTAGTTTTTAATTAATAATTAAAATTCTAATTAAAAATTCAAAAAAAGAGCTATCCTATCTTTTAAGTTAGATCAAACTGCACACAGTGTGCAAATTTGATTAAAATCGGTTAAGTAGTTTAGGAGTCCATCGCGGACAAACAACGTGACACGTAATTTATATATATTAAGATAATATTTCAAATATTATTAAATTTAATGTTGTACAGAAATTGTTGTTGCAATTGCCTTGTGATTCCTCGAGGATTCCTGAGAAATTTAAACTGAATTATTTTCACGGCAACCATTTTTGCATATTTGTTTCGTTTATATAATTCATATATTCAAATGTATTTAAATTAGAATAGAGTATTTAAATATAATTAAATTTTAATATATTATTCTTAAGACTTTCTTGCTCGTGTCATCATATTCGCTTATAGGGTTGCCACCTTTTTTCGCAGTAGAGCAACTCAAGTAAACTGTGTATTAGAATATTTAAATTATAAATTTTTTTATTGTTATGTTTTGTTTAAAATTACTTATTAATTTGAATTCCGTTTGACGCATAAGAACGCTGAAACTAATCCTCTTAAAATAAACCTTCAATTAAAAGTTCTATTATTTTTGCCATATTCTAAGGCTTTATTATTTAAGTTTGTCATGTTAATTCTTTCATGATTTAAGTTTGCCCTATTATAAGTTTTAATTGTTTGAATTTGTCATAAAATTCTAAGAAAATGCTAATATAGATATTAAATTAAAATCTATAAAAAATAGAAGGTTTAGAAATTTGAGCAGAAAGAGGTAAATCTTCCAGTGCCTAAGGACCTCTAAAAGACAATCCGAATCAATGAATGTCATATGATTCTTAAAAAAGGCTAATATAGGGACTAAATTAAAGTCAATAAAAAAAATGGTTTGGGAAATTGAGAAAGGAAAAACAAGAGGGAGGGGAGGGCTGAATTTTCCAGCGTCTAAGGATCTCTACAAGACAAGACGAATGAGGCGCCAAATTACTTTAACCCAGAGTCATCTTGTTTGCCAAGACAGTCCAGCAATAAGCCAGGGCTTTTGACAATTTAATCTAGAATTTTTTTGTGAACAAGGTGAATTTTCCGACAGTTAAAAAAAATAATAGATTAATTTTTCTTTTATAGAAGAGATATTAACCCTAAAGCACTATTCGAGCACCAGAAATGGACGAGTGTAAAAAGAAGTAGCCAGCTTCTCCAGATCTTTTTGATTTACAATTCCACGTCGCGTCCAAGACTTCCTGCTGCTTCAGAAGCTTTAAGATACATTTGGAATTCTACTGCCGATGCTTTTGTGAGTTTGAGGGAAATGTATAAAGCTTTCGCAAAAGTAATCGGCTCAGATGTAGTTGATCTATATAGTTTCTATTCCCAAGCGGTAGGTAAAAGTTTGGTATATAATGAGCCACGGTCACTTCAACATTACTGTAGGATGGCGATTCGTAAAGTTTTAATGCATAAAAAACAGTGGCTCCCAGATGCTGTCAAGCAAACTGGTTTACCATGTGCACTGCAATCTTTTGTAAATCTTGAAAAAATTGATTTTCATCGGATAGATAATCTAAGGTATAATTTCTGCTAATAAAAATATTATTATTTTTAGCTAATTCGTTTATTAAATGAGATGTACACTACAGAAAAAGTGCCATTTACAGAGTCCATTGAAAAATGAAAAACACACGAAAAATAAAAGTTATAGGTAATGAATGACAGGAACACTATAAAAAGTGTAAGATATATAATATGCACATATAGTTAATTTAAACAAAAAGAAACATAAAGAATTAATTTATTATTTTAATTTGCTGTTAGAGAATGGTATTAAGCAAAGCATAATGATCTATTATTTGTTCCTTTCATTTCGACTTGGTCTCAAAATATTTTAAACATCCTGAAATTTACGAGTATGTTTGAGTTTTTACTAAAATTGTTATTCAAACTGCAAATTATCACTACTTATTACTCCTGACGAATAAACTCGTCATAACGCAAAATGTTGTACTTTTTCCATGACGAGTATACTCGTCAAAAATAGTTAATTGGTTAAACATACAGTATAAATATTAAAAAGGAATACAACTAATCCTAAAAACAATAAAACATCAAAAGCGGAATCTAATCAAGGATAAAGCATTAAAAAACATATTGGAATTTTAAAAATTATAAACATTATATTTAGAATGAAAAAAAAACCCAAAAGAAATACAAAAGCTATGAAGTTAAAAAGAAAATTTGTTAAAAATTTTACGAAATTTAGGTTATGGGCTTTTTTCTGTATAATTAAATTTTACAAACTCGTTCTCAGATAAGCTGTTGACTCTAAGGATCTGGTAGGAATGCATGCATGCTTATCATTCTATTTATGATGATTGAATTTTAATTTTAATTCAGCAAAGTATCAATCTTTCTTTTATCAAAACTTTGCAGAAAAGTAAGGCTTTGTGAAAATAATCTAGAATTTATTAATTTTTCTTTATTTAAGGAGTATTCATGGAATTCAAAAAATAATCAGTTAAAAGCTTATTTAACTTTCTTGGTTATACAGTATGCTCATTTCGAAGCTTCTTCACATTTAATCATTACAGTATTTTTAGTGGAGCAATTAGAAATATGTTTTATCAAAATTCATTAAGCTATCCTGAGTATATATCTTACTCAGGTTTTAACCGACTTTTAAAAGTTTGATTTTTTTTAAAAAAATTGATTTAAAAATATTTTTAACTTAAATTTTTTGAATAAATCACAGAAAAATTCTTTAAGAAATCATATTTTGTTAATTTTATGGCTGGGATTCATTTGATTATACAATGTGTGAATAGTAATAAATATAGACTTCAATACCTTAATAGTAGTTCAAGTAGTTCAACATTCGCAGAATACAATATGCCGTTCAAGCATCAATTTACAGTCGCCAAAAAATGGAACAGGACGTTTGTTTCCTTAATTGTTGCATTTACAGTTCCATTTGCAAAATTTCATCAAATAAGGTACTCAAATGCATGGGAATACATTGGCTTTTGTAGTAGGAGATAGTGAAAGAAAGAAAGAAAGAAAGAAAAAAAAAAAAGAACAAATCTAAGAAAAAATTAAAAATAAAATCTACGATCGCAAATTTCAAGTTATCATGTGAGAACATTATTATTTTAAGTCAGTTACCAGTTTAAACCGGTTTGAAAAACAATCACGAGACTTCTCTATCGGTCTCTATCCCTCTCTCTCTATATATATGTAGTGACGAGCACCTGTTGGCGAGCGCCATCTGCTGGTTGTTAGACGGAGTTGACGCTGGTTAGACGGATCTGGACGAGAGAAAAGACGTGGCAGATCAGACGGATCTGGACGAAAGTAAAGACGAGACGCGACGTATTCGACGAAATCTACTGAATGTTCAATTCTTTTATGTTAATGTATATATATCCTAAATGTAATTAAATGTGCGTCCTAAAATAGTAGTGATTTCTGAGTCCTACATATATATAATGATTCGATTTGTATAAGCTTAATTTGATGCATTCAAAATAAGAAAAATTGGACAAATTTTCCATTACTGAACTTCGGCTAGATAATAATACAAATAATTAGGTTGCACAGATTCAATGCAAGTTACGAATACAATGAAATGTTGGTCCTGAAATTGAGTGCGAAGATGCTTACTTATATACTTGATTGTTCTTGAAGCCAGTCATGGAATGAAAAATGCTTATTTATTACTTATTGTCATGTCATTAAAAAAATTTTTCGATACCATCTCCCTCGGATTGTAAAAAAGTACTCGGGTATTTTTCAGTTTTCTTAAATTATTCCAATCATTTAATTTACAGTGACATTTAGCTAAATAGAAAGTTTTTTTAATCAGATTAATTGGTAATTCAATTTTTTTCTCTTTCTCCTTTTAAAATCATGTCATATATATTTTGATTTTCCAATATATAAATTAAAGCTTGTATTCACTTCTTAATTGTTTTTATTATTTAAATACATCCAACCTCTGAGTCATTAATGATCTTAACACAATAATTTTAAAAGTGCTAAATTTACTCAAAAGTTCGAAGAACGTTTTACAAGCAGTTAGCGAGAATAAATCTTTAGCAATTCGAAATACAATTTCTGCCAAATCCAAAGCTTTTTTTTCCCTACACCTTCAATTGTTCGATTTCCTGGGAATGGTAATTAATACAAAACTGTTAGAAATCTGCAAATTTAATATTAACACCACATACTAAATTTCACACATTTAGATTTACAGATCAAAAGACAGAAGAAGAATGTTTATTTCCTTATATAATAAAATTCAATATTATTTAACAAGTTTTATATTAGCCAGGTGAAATTTCGTGTTACTAAATATTGGTTTTCAACGCAAATTAATTTCTTTTCAGAGATTTTTTGCCTTAATTCTATCAATAACAAAGAATTTCTAATTTGAATATTAACAATCTATAATATTGAAGCATCAAAAATATTTAAGCATCATAAGAGCCGTTAATGTAAAAAGTTATATATTAGTTATAAATCAGGATACAATCATGCAGGAAAAAAAGCCACAAAGTTCATGAATTTTCAATTTTATTGCAAAAAGTATTCAAAACATGTAAATCTAAATACTATGTTCAATTTTACTGCAAAAAGTATTCAAAACATGTAAATCTAAATACTGTGTTCAATTTTACTGCAAAAAGTATTCAGAACATGTAAATCTAAATACTGTGTTCAATTTTATTGCAAAAAGTATTCAAAACATGTGTGTTCAATTTTATTGCAAAAAGTATTCAAAACATGTAAATCTAAATAGTGTGTTCAATTTTATTGCAAAAAGTATTCAAAACATGTAAATCTAAATAGTGTGTTCAATTTTATTGCAAAAAGTATTCAAAACATGTAAATCTAAATACTATGTTCAATTTTATTTCAAAAAGTATTCAAAACATGTAAATATAAATGCTGTTGGGATGAAGCGAGCGGACTATTTTTCTCGCGTAGGAATATCTGTGTGACTACGCTTCTGGCGCTTCGTTCCGGCACCATTCCTCCCGCGAACAAGATGCTGTGTGCGTAATTCTCAATACCTGTGTTCTTTACTTTTCGTTTTCTACGTCCAATAAATGTGCTGTCTTCAAAAACCATGCTGAGATTATTGAAAAGTAACAACAAATGCCAACATAAAAATACTAACCATTGATGCATGAGTTATGATTTCAACATAAAATGAAAATCTCTGAAGAATTTATGGAATTTATGACTAGTCGGATTCCTTATCGACAAGATTACTGAGGCGCTAAAAGAAGACGTATCTACAATATTACTTCAGTGCCGCTTAAGGTGAACTCGCTGTCAAATTCAAAATTAGATTCGGCAGAGACAATTGCTTCAGAATAGTCCGATTCCTTACCTACAACTAAATTAATCTTGTCGATAGGTTGTTCAACTAAATTGTTAATCTCCCAACATTTCTTTTCAGCTTTTTCAACATGATCACAGAACTCTTCCATTCATTTTTCGTTACGTTTAAAAGACCATTTATAGCCTTATTCTTAAAGTTGTTATGTTGAGCTCACCTTTTATTATTTCTATTCCGCACATACTTTTTTCTGGATGTTCATGCGATTTCGAAAGAATTTAAATCACAATGATATGGCGGTATTCTTAAAACATCATGCCATTTGCTTTTAAAATTTCATCAACACAAAACATCTTGGATGGAGAAGCATGGGATACAACTAAATCATACGAGTCAGGCTTCCGCATATTAATATCAAATGGAATGTTATGTTTTTCTAACGATTTTGATAACTTTTTCTTTGTGGAATACTTTGAGGGACACTTTTATGTGTTAAGAATCGTTGTTCATGCAAATCACACAATGTAGAGGAACATTTGGAAGAAGTTTTTTTTTTGTAGCTACTTGGAAAAGTTATCATAGTTCATCTGCCCATGATAATCTCTTTTGGCTGTTCTAAACCAAAAAAATAAACCTGGTCCTGGTTTCCAGCGTGAACAACAATAAAGCATTTCCCAGCAGTTTGTTTTGTGACAGCTTCAATCTTGTCGAATTGCCAATACTTCCCAAACGATCTACGTTTCATCTAAACAGATAATAACTCGTTTGTTATCCCTGTATATTTTAATATGTCTTAAATACCTGTACCTCTACTGTACGATGTCAGGCCCTTCCATGAAATTTTTCTTTTATCTACAGATCACTTCCATCTAAATCCAATTTAGTCTAATTAAATGCTATTTTTTTAGAAATATTATTATGCGCACTATTAAATTTTCATAGAATTTGTATGTTTTTTTTTTGTTTTTTTTTTTCTGAACTGAATTTAAATTTGAACTAGTCATTTTTTTATGTTACAAAAACTTAAAACATAAAATACATACCTTATTTTCCTTTGCTACCTTTTTTGACCGAAATTTTTATTATCAATTTCATTTATTATCACTTCATTTATTATCAATATTTTTGGCAAACCAGCTGTTCAACAAAGGCGACAAGTATTTAACATACAGTTTTTTTTTTCCCTTCAGAATTAACCCTCCAAGTGGCAAACCCGGAAATACACGGAATCTTTTCTCTCTTCAAAATGGCGGAACCATCAAAAGACGGAAACAAAAACTCCCTTAAAACTGCAGCTGCCCGTATTTTTACGGGTTCCTGTTTTCCCCTTCCCCCAATCTCAAGCTGTGAGATGAGGAAAAGTGAATCGTTATCAGTGGACGATATGATTGACGGCTTCCTGCTCGCGTCCTTTTAAGCATTTTAAAAGTTCGCTTACGTTCTGAGCTGTTACTTTTAAGATTTTGATAAAAATACGCATCCAAAATGAGTTTTAAATAAAGGGAATAAAATTGAACGTATGAAAATATATACCTGGAAGGAATATATATACGTATTATTATTAATAATTTGATCCATAAGATTTTAAAGCTTTCTAGCATTAGAAAATAATTAATCTAAAAAATAAATCAGAAATATAAAATTAAAATTTGGAAAGTTTCTCTTTTATAGCGTATTTTCATTTAAGTATTTTCGAATTGAGATTGCTTATGCAACTTATTTTTGAAAATAAGACACTAAACTTATGTACAGAATTTACTTAACGAACGAGATTTTTTAACTTTTAATGAAATATTTTTTTTTTAGTTTTCATTAATAAATGTATTTAAAAACGGGGAGATATTTAAAATGTATAGAACCAATATATTAAAGTGGGTTTTTTTTTTTTTGGAAAGATTAGCATTTATTATATTAAATCCTATATTTTTATAACATAATAATCTATATATGAAAATTGAAACATATGATGAAATATGCTATACATATTTCATCATGGACAAGTTTTCCCATTCTTCAAGATGAAGTTGCGCTTATATTTCCATAATTAGTAAATTTCTGTTAAAGCTGGCTTTTAATATACTATTAGAAATTTTTTTTGTAATTGAACTAAAGTTTAATTTTACAACTAAGCAGTGAAGAAAATTTTTCAAAGTTGCATTCATTTATAAAATATCTGCTCTATTCTGTAATATAATTAGAAATATAACAATATATGATTGTTTTTATCACTTGAAAATTACATTATTATTATAATAAGTTGAATTGTAGTTGAATCAGAGAAATTTTCACTGAATAAGATATATGACAGATCATCCGAAACATTTCAAAAATTAAAAAGAAATATTCAGTAGTATACATAAAATTTTATTGCTGAATGATTCTATTCTCCTAATTTAGAAATTTAATAAGCCTGATTGGTTTCCACAAAACAGGCTTTGCATTAATTGAAGTTTATTCACTCCCGTTTTAAATTAAGGATTTACTGCCGTACAGATGACAGAAAATTAAAAAAATTATCGAATGGTGCATGGCGTCTGAAAAAGTAGGAGTTATATGACTATCAAAACTTAAAATTTCTAGATGTTTTGCTGAAGTAACCATTTAATTTAAAATTTTATATTGTCCAACAACCTCGGCACATGTGTGTGTCGCCAAAAGCAGCTAGAAAGAAATAAGTAAAAAAAACAAAAAAAAAAAAAAAAAAAAAAAAAAAACAATGCAACTGCACTTGCAAAGCTTTTAAATTCAGAATTTTTTTTAATGATTCGTTTACCCCTCGGTATATCGTTATCCGATTGCAAAATAGTGAGAGTTTTGATTCAAACCCGAATAACTAAAAGTTGTTGTTTTTAATTGTAATTTATTTTAAAATGGTTCTTAATATTCTGTGGGTGCTTTCTTTAGAAGCATTCGAAAAATTCCAGTTGCAAATGATTAATTATAAGTTTAAATAACCTGTATTATTTAAGTCATTTTTCCAGGCCAAATTTGTATCATGGATATTACAAAGAAATATTTTGACAATTACTTTTATTTGTTGAAGTCATAAGGAGCATCAGTTGTATAATCCAGTTATATCAGCATTACTGAATTATTGTAAAATATATTTAATTACAAAATTTTAATCATGCAGATAAACATCAAAAATCGATATTTCGGAAATTGAAATATCGTATGAAATTCCCCAAATATACAATTTTTTTCTAAATACTGAAGAAGCAAAATTATAATTTGATGTTACTTATCGCAATTAATGTTTTAAACGCGCATTTTAAAATATTAAAATACATTGGCAATGCTCTGAAAGGAAATTTTTTTTTTCAAGAATTAAATCGCTTGTACGTAATTTCGAGAAATAATTTCACAGTAAGAGGGGATTAAAAATTTTGAAAAACATATTACAATGAAAAAAAAAATACTAGACGAACACTTTTAATTTATAAAAATTAGGTACTTATCAAATTAAACATAATAATAATTTATTCCTAACGCAAATTTTATACGGTGTTTTATGAAATAATCGAAAAACCTCTAAAAAACAATCACACTCTCTGCATTTTCAATCGATGTTATTGTCACTCTCTTCCTAACCACTAAAAGAAAAATGCTCTGAAAAATCGAAAGACAGCGATAAGCAACACATGCTACTCACAACATGTGGTCTGCTAATGACTCAGATCCAGCAGCGCTGAATTGACCACAAAAGGGGAAAGCAATCCCTTTGCCAAACTCCGTACACTTTTAAGAATAAACCTGTTATTCAGACGTGGCGCTTTCGATCAGTATAGAATCTGAACGCCGCCGACAGGAGGGTTAATTTGATTGATTATTTGCGTTAACAATATTTATCTTGCCAAGGCCACTTTTTGCGAAATAATACAGCTAAGAAGTTGCGAAATATACAGCTAAGAAGTTGCGAGTAGCTTTCGCTATTTCTCCTGATTTTCTAGTTGCTTTCTTTTAGGGCATGTTTGATCATTTCTCTAGATCCCGGAAACGATTTCACCATTTGTTTCGATATCAAATGTACCTAGAGAAGAATAAGATGATGATGATGGTGGACTTTTTCTCAAGAAGGACGCATGCTAGAACGACATTGTCCACTTTATTCTTTTGTAACGCCACTGGTTTCCAGAAAACTCGAAAACTAAGCCGAAAACATTCTCAACAACATGGCGTGCATGAGATTTTCTATAACTGAAAAATTCTCTTCATGCCCCCTTTTTCTAAGATTACCAAGCTTCATCATTTGGCAACTTAAGTAAAATGTTAAATCGCCAAAGAAGACATAACAGCAATTTGTCGCCTGATGATTGCAACTATCTATCATGTGGAAGTTTCAGTTCACCCATTTATAAATTAGAAAACAAATTAATTATTAAAACTTTTCCGTCACTTATCTACCATTAACAGCCGGAGGGTTTCAGACTCGAGACTCGATTTCACAAAAGAACCGTCCTGTGAGCGGGTCTGGTGCACGTTAAATCCGTCGGGACAGAACGTCCTCCTGTTGGTGTGGTGTGGAAGTTTGGAGAGGGGCTGGAAGTTCATGTGTCGTCCTCATCATCTGACTGTGGTTCAAAGTTACGAGATCCGTCCCAAAATAGCCCTAGTATTGCTTTAAAACGGGACATTATTATAACTAAATTAAACTAAAAAAACCACCATTGATATCCAATGACTGCAAATACGAAACAATCGCAAGTATCTATTACAGCTTGAAATATCACGCTGAAAGTCCCTTTATAATTACCAAAATTCTATAGTTGTGTTCATCGGGCAATGTTTTTCCCTTTAATCGCACCCAAACAATTCAGAAAGTTCCACTGATTTTCATATTGTTGTGTTATGCTCAGCCACTCATCTTCATTTTTTGGCAACTGGAAAAAAAATGAAATATTGTATATATAATACAATACAAATATACTGTTTTTATAAATGCAATTGTATTATTAAATAGCATGGATTCAATAAGACTAAAAATTATGCTTTATTTTCAGGGACTAGAAAATACTGAAGGTGATACTGAAAATACTATGCTTGATGAAGAAACACCATCTATCCTCGCTCATCAGGTAGCACATCCCAGGATGAAGGGATGGGCCGCCTGATTCAACTTGGGCTGCCAAGAGGCAAAAGGAGGAAAGCCGAGATAGCAGCAAATGTTGAAAGGCTTGGACGAAGCTTTTCTCTTCTTAAAGGAAGTTGCTTCGAAGCCAAAAGTCATCAAAGACGAATGCTTTTTATTTCGCGAGTTGTTAATGCTTTCAACTCAGAGCTTTGAGCTCTGATACAAGGTAGAAAATTATTGTTTAATTTAAAGAAAAGGAAACAGCAAAATCAGCAGCCCAATGAGACCAGTAATCTACAGCCTCAAAACCATAGACAGCAGTTGCAAATATTTTAAAAAACCAACTTTCTACCCTTTCTCATTTTCTTGTGATGAGTGCATCATCAGAAGATGATAATCAAAATGTATTTTCATTGCAAAATTAAAATAAGTTATTTATACAAATTTGCTTCTCTGTTTTTAATTTTTTTTTTGGTACTTCATACAGAAAATATAATATTTTTCCTGGATATCAATTTATGAAATGTTAATGAAATTTTTTTTTGTATATATATTTTCACGAATATCTAAAAATTCTTAATACACGCCGTTTTTGGTGAAAATTTTAAGAAGTTTCAAATATCTTAGTAGCCAAACTTGTGTACTAATGACTCTTTACACCAAATTTGCAGATTTCTATCAAATTTTAAGTAAAATCTGTTCAAAGAAATTCCATCTGTCTGACTATTCGAGTACAAGTTAATACAATAATTACAAAACGAAGAGAGCTAGATTGATAAAATTCAGAACACAAACTTAACATCTGTAATGTAGACGCCTGTCCATTTTTGAACCAAATCCAACAACGAGTTGAATGTCTGTCGGACTGTACTTTCAAAAATATGTAAACGCAATGACTTAAATATATCAAATTCAGTAAGAGATTTTGTGACTACAAATGTAGTTTTCTGTCAGATTTTTGTTTCAATCGATTAGGAAAATCACGTCTAAAAAACAAATTCGATTTTGAAATGCTATTGATCATAAGCTAGAGGTTAGTCCCCAAATAAAACGCCAAGGATGACACGATAAATTCAGTAAAAATGCCAATTTCACGCCAAAGGGTAATATTTTGTCACTTTTGTAAGCCAATGCCATTGCGACACTGGTTAGCGACACCACTCAGACTGGTTATAATTTGATACAACTAGATTTATAGTTTATAGTTAAAATTTCATAATACATCTAATATTGATATAGTAGAAATGGTACTAATATTTAGAAAAATTTTGTTTTATTTGAGTGTAGGATATTTTTTTGATGTGTTTTATTAATGTAATGCATAAAGGCTTATTTTTCTTTTATGTATCCATATTGTTTTGCATTTATTTGAAAAATTGGAAGGCTTTTTCTGAAACAATCATGGAAGAACAATGTATTTTTCACCCTCATTGAACTTATACTCCATAATACTTGCTATTCAGGTTTTACACATTTAAGGATTACTGTTTTTTAATCTCTTTTTAATTTATGTAAGAGTAATAATACTGAAACCTCTTTATTTGTAATCAGTTAATCTATGAATTGAGTTGTATATTTAAATTACTAATACTTGTCACTAATACTTTTAAAATAAAAGGAAAATGTTATTTATATACTGAATAAATTTTTCAAGGCATTCGACTTTCGATTTCAAATTCGAGATTTAATATAACTATTTAATTCTCCTGTGAAAGTTATTACCGTACTTTTTCTTGGGGGGTGGGGGTGGGGAGAAAGAAAGAAAGAAAGATTTTCTAAACCAGCAGTAAAGACGTTGAAATTCACTTTATTACTGAAAAAAATAATACTCTGATAAATTGTGAAATGCAGATATTGTTTTAATATTGAAATATTCCATTGAAATGATTGGAAATTTTCAAGGCATTCGACTTTCGATTTCAAATTCGAGATTTAATATAACTATTTAAAATCTCCTGTGAAAGTTATTACCGTACTTTTTCTTGGGGGTGGGGAGAAAGAAAGAAAGAAAGAAAGATTTTATTAAGATAGATTAAAAGATTTTCTAAACCAGCAGTAAAGAAGTTGAAATTCACTTTATTACTGAAAAAAATAATACTCTGATAAATTGTGAAATGCAGATATTGCTTTAATATTGAAATATTCCATTGAAATGATTGGAACTCACTGCTTTAATTATTTTTGGAAGAAAAAACACGAATATTTTTATTATAAAAAAATCCTTCTCTGCCCCGTTTTAGGAATAGACTTAGGCCTGCAATCGACAATATTTACTTTAATTTTCCGACCGTAAAAAGACAGAGAATATCTAACTCCGTTGCCAATCTGGTGGATTAAAATTGTTTTCAAAATTATTGGTTTCGACTTTACATAGCTACAATAAACTACACGCGTGAAACTTTTTGGATTTTTTTTTCAAAAATAACTAATTAAAATAGTTAATTTAAGGCACGTGCAACGCTAATTCATTAAAGTTCTCTATTCCCCCGTAAATAATTAAAATATTATTTTTCTATTAATAATTATGTTATAACGATTAATTAAATAATTATACCAATTTTCATGCGTTAGAGCTTTATACCCTCGTTTAAACTAGTTTCAATTCATTTTAATCTTTTCCTAAACTTACAAATTATAATTGCTATTCCTACGATGTGGAGGTGCTCGTGACCACTTTGTCACACCGCGGTACTCCGAAACATCACGTCGCTTCGGTTATTGTCCAGCCCCAGTAACAAGTTTTGGAAAATGATGTCACAAAGTTTGAAAGCAATCACAACGAGTAAGGTAAAATAGAAATAATTCGAAGTATTATTCTGAATTTAAATAACTAGGAAGAATACAGTATTAAGAAGAAAGAAAAAAATTATCTCCTTGAGAAAGAGAGAGATTTTCGGAAAATCCCAAGATCTAAGTATTGATTTTATTTGTTATTCCTCGTATTCTTAAAGAGAAAACTTTGCAATCGTCTAAAAACAAAAAATCAATTGTGAGATTTTTCGGAATTTTCTCATTTCAGACTCCTCTGAATATGAAAAATTCGTTTTTAGAATTACATCTGCAAGTAACTCCATCCGTCTGTGAACTTAAAAACGCTATCACTTTCAACTAGACGAATGAAATTTGGACAGTAGGCTTAACACAAAATTTGAAAATTTTTATCGAGTTTTGACGGAAATTTATATGCGCGTCTATCAAATTGTCTTTCCACCTGTTAGAGTTTAAGTGGGTATGATAAATTTAATAAGTAAAGAGTTAGAGAGATAAAATTTGATTCACAGTCTGGCATCTAAATTTGTGAATCCGAATCGAATATTGAATCAAATCAATCAAGGGATTGATCATCTGTCGGTCGGTACAATCGTATATATGTGAAAACGCGATTATTCAGAGACATAATGACTTACGCTTGATAAATGAAATTCGGTATATGCTCTAGTTACAAAAAATTATTTTTCAAAATTTTGTTTCAATCTGTCAAGAAAAATGTGCCCAAATAGCATACTAGTAGTCTTTTTTTTTTTTTTCCTCTCTCTCTCTGTATAAAGTACAAAACTTGCGAATGCGCGGGAAAAACCTAGCATTTGATTTTCTCAAAAATTTTTACTGCTGTGATTGAACGTATTTATTCGATCAAAAAAGCAGTGAAGTGTTTCTAATTTATTTAAAACATGCTTTGAATACATTGGTGTGTATATTATTTATTATAATTCACCAATAGTATGGAAAATGATACATACCGTTTACTTCATTAAATTCCTTACTTATTTAATAAAATTGTTATTTTTAAAATGAATAATTTTTTTAAATATAGTTATTATTATTGGATTAAATTGGCTTAATATTCATTTATTAAATGCACATTTTTAAAAACTTTTGTATATTAAAAAAATAAGTCATTTTTAACATTTTGAAATCCAAAATTGTCGTTATCTTATCCTGCCCTCGTGTTAAGACTCATTTTTTTTCTAAGATCAAATTTTTTGGTAAATTGGAAATTTTACAGTAATTCCTTCAGTTTCGAACTGCGAATTAACATAGATAAGGATATACTTGAGGCTCGACGAATTTCATTCTAATGCGTTGAAACAAATTTAAAATGTTGCTATTGTTTGACAACGGATTCTAAAACCTCAGCGCTTTTGCACATGCGTTAGGATAGGTTTAATTCGCCAAAATAGAGGCTAGAAGAAAGATGAATGGACGGGATGTTTATATTTAACAATAAAATAAAAGGAATTTTTCGCAGATTGAATTAAAATAAGAACGGCACTATATTCACATACATGTAAAAAAAAAAATTGGACAATAAAAGTATCTAATAGGGTGAAAATCAAGGTCAAAGAATGACGAAGAATTCCGGAAAGGCGCTCATCCTTCTGGGTCCATCCCCTTAATGAGATAGAATCGTCGAAAAGTGGTCGTCTCAAGGTGGGTTCACACGAGGCTTTTTATTGCGCGCAATCGTTGTCTCTCTACTGTTGTCCCTCTATTGTCCCCGTGTGAACAGTTGAGACAACGTTGATGGGACAATGGCTAATAGTAACTAATAGTAATGGCTAATGGCAACGGGACAACCATTTGCCATTGTCCCGTTGCAGTCACGTGATTTTCCTGAAGTAGGCGTGACCTTCTATTGCGCGCAATAATAAGCCTCGTCTGAACCCACCTCCAGAATACTGACACGTACAGTAGGATGGTTGGTCAGTTCTTTTGGACGGGACAGCAAGGTCAAAAAGGGCTCTTCCTCCTCATTCGTCAATCCTCCAGAACAGTTTATTTTCCAGTGAATTTCTGGTCAAGGTAGATGGATCTCTGTCCGTCGAACAAAGAACTCACATTTCATGAGTGCGCTGTTTAGAACCTTTGTTTAGCAGTCGTTATATTACTTTTCATGGTCTCTCTCAGTGTGTGTTCCTGAAGCTTAGAATGTTGGTTATAGAGTGAATGCCTGTTTAGTTTAGTTTAGTTTCAATCATCATTTTGCACCTAATAAATTAGAATTTTAGTCTTCAACAAGTGATCGTGGACGTTTATTAGATATTTGGTTGTTCTCTGATTTTAAGGGCTATTGTTGTTGTTGGGTTTATTGGCGCAAAAGCCAATTTGGGCCATACTGCGCCAAGCGTATGGTTCAACTGATTTTAAGGACAGGCTTGAAGGTCAACTGATTGATCATTTTGCAATTTAGTTTTTCTCTACTTCAAAGTTACATCAGGTGTGTTATAGTTATCCAATAGCTGGAACATTTCAAAGAGCGTTGTTAAAGTTTGAAGCTCGACTGTTACATGAATGCCAAGCAAAATGAGCTGTTGTAATCACTTTTCATGTGGACCAAGATTTACTTCAAAACTGCAGTACAGAAATGTACAATTATGGACTGCAGCAGATGTTGTTCAGTTTAGTTTTATTGTCCAAACATCGATTTGTCACTTGAACTTAGAGCTGTGTCAATCTTACAAGGTTAACAATAAATATTCTTTTTTTGGAAGAGATTATCCATCCTTCTCTTATTCAAAGTGTTTCGTCAATTCTGAAGAAAAATGTAGAAAAATCCTTGAAACAAATCGAAAACTTCTTTATACTCTTCATTTAGATTTGCCTCAAGGAAGAGACTGGGGTTTAAAGAATGACTCGGAGCCTGAATATTTGAGTTATTATCGCAGAATTCCTCATATAGCCAAAATACTGATTGGAGATGAATTCTTTATTATGATATTAAAGACGATCGTCAACTATGCTTGTGTGAAATCTCACCACAACTTAAAAGTTTTAAAATGGTTTTTAAGATTTTATGAATTAAAGAAATTTGATTTGCCTGATTTTTTCTTAGACCACTTCATTGATTGCATGCATCCTGGAATCTCAGACATGGATTTCGTTAAAGAGTGTTTCAAGAAACTGGATTTTAAGAACTGGGTGGATCCTAGCAGAAAACCCGAAAGAGTGGCAAATTTACTATATCAAGTCCGTCGAGTTGAGACTAAATTAGAAGACATCAATTGGATTTTGGATTTCGTGATTCGTTGTCTTTTACATAATTCTTTTGCTTATGTGAGTGAAGTTTTGAAATTCATCAATGAACCTATCCTCTGCACAGCTTTTCTTACATCTATAGTAGCAGAAATCTATAAAACGAGGTAAGTACAATCTTAATATCAATAAATCTTATATGAAATCTATTTCTTATTATTCTTCTAAAGTCCTGACGTTCGAATTAATAATGTTTAAAAATAAATTTTCTCGCAAATTTATAAAAAGCAAATTAAAAATGCAAAAAAAAAAAAATGTTTTTTTCTCCTATTTTTGCATGCAACTTAAATGAATGAAATGCAACTTGTTAATTTTATGAGGGGGGGGATTGTGGTGATATAAGAGGTTGTATAACTTTTGCGTACAGTACACTTTGCGTATCAATCATAAAACTGTCAATCAGCAGTCTCGTTTACAATGCGGTTGTGTTACTAATAAGGGTCAGTTCTAGAAGAGGTAACAACATTTTAAACGTTATCTAAAAGTGTCATATTTGGCAACAGTTAGCATGATGTTTGACACAATTTCGAATACTTAACGATACGTTAATTAATACAATTTTCTGCGTTTTAATACTATATGAATAATTTCCACTTTGCTTTTTATGAAAGATGGATATCTTTTCAATGTATTTATTCAAAAATGTATGATAAAAATCATTGAGGAATGATATTTCTTCTCATATAAATAGTGTATCCACTTAGAAGTAATAATCATTTCTTCTAGATTTTCGATATAGATGCATTACTTTACATAAATATAACGTTTTGTATTAAACGAAAGAGTTTGCGTTTCATTAGTTTTTCCTTTATTTCTTCTTGATTCGGTTATTTAATTCAATAAGTTCGAACATTAAAATATATGTTACTTAAATATAGGCACTTTAAAAAAAGTGGTTGCTTAGGTTTCAATTACAATTAAATGAGGTTAGTGATATTGGAATGATTTGTAAGGAGGGAAAAGTTGCAAAAGCAATTCTTAAAATGCCGTAAGTAGTAAGAAAAGCTTCCAACTACGAATGATAAGTTTCCATGTTATATCAGTTTTTTAAAAAACCAGTTTCCAGAGTAGAACGCCATTACAAATGTAAACTTTTCTGTTTATCATCGTAGATTTTAAATGTTGTTACAATTAAAAAAAACAAAACATGTACTCTGATAAAGATACCTAAGAACGAAAATCTAATTACCTAAATTTGTAACAATGCCATATATATATATATATATATATATATACAGTAGACACCCGATTATCCGCGCCTGCCGCACTAAGTTTTTTTTTTTTTTCTTCCAAGCAAAGAGAAAATGCTTCCAAAGCAAGAAGCAAATACAAATGACTGATTTCTTCAAAAAGGTGTAGTTTTACAGTTATGCTTTTGTAATTACATAATACATTACAGTATTAAAACAGTACATATATATTAATTTTTCTGTGTATTCTTGACACCTCTCGTAAGTACAAAGCACTTTTCTGTTTTCATTAACAAAACATTTATTTTATTTTTTTCAAAACAGCATTTTAGGTTAGTTTTGAGTGATATACTAAGCGTTAGTTAAACATTTACTGCTGTTTATTTTACGTTTTATTGTACATAAAAAGATTTTTCAAAGTTTAGTCTTACTGTTTTCTCTTTTGCTATACCCGTTTTTAGCTTTTTTCGGATTATCCGCGATTTTTGTTATCCGCGGCGGCCGCGCCACCCAATTCCGCGGATAATCGGGAGTGTACTGTATATATATGCGTCTATCAGTCTATTTAAAATATAGACCATTGTACGTAGATACTAAATGTAACACACGTATATTTGGGAGAAAGAAATATGCAATTCAGTGCATTTAAAAATATTAATACAAAAAATAATGTTATCTTTAACATAAATTATTTTTTAAATTTTTAAAAATTCATTAATTTTATTGGTTTATCAGTCTTTGCATATTTTTATTCTGTAAAAAATATGCAGATCTTAGATAGCATGTATGTTTTATAGTCAAGACCTTCCGTATGAAAAGATTAAGTTTCCATATAAACGAGAATATTAGATTTTTAAATATAAGGTAAGATGTAATTTTATAACTATATCAGGCTTGTTAAATTATTTATTTCATGTGTATATGAATTATTTGTTTGATTACCAGAAATTCAAAAGCTTTCGACAGATTTAATTTCAAATAGTAATAAATTTATCAACTGTTAAATTCTCTTATTGTATGCTATTAACTAGCTGAAATGCACATTTAAATGATCCACTTATCTTAAAACCATTGGAATCGTTTGTGATGGTAGTAGTTAAGTTCAGTTGTATTTGTTTAGAATGAAATTTCTATTTCAGATTTTCTTTTAAAGTTTATTGATTTTCATATGAGGACTATATTTAGCATACTTTGACTGTGAATGAATAATGCAGAGAATGGATATGATTTGCAAGTAAAAACTATTTTTTTACTGCAAATTTTGAGAAAGTTATCATGGAAAAAAGTCAATATTTCTCTTAATTTTTGATTAATTAAAATTCTAATTAAAAATTCAAAAAAATCACTTTCCTACTCTCCAAAGTATATATTTGCCAAATTTGATAGGCAGACGGCCTGGTGTGTACAGAGCCAGCATATACACATAGAGACAAAAGTTTTTCCCTTTTGTTTAAGCATCAAAATTTAGTTAAAATACCAATACATTTTCCCGCCAAATACTCTTGCCAACAGATAACATGTTTTTAGTAAACCTAGACTAATCACTCCCTACCCCCTTTTTATCAAAGAGATACGCATGATTTATTGGCCTTTTGTGACCCGTACATAAATCGTACGTACGCATCTGTCCCATTACAGATATAAGAAGTAGTATGTTTTTCTTTTAATTAAATGAAACGTTATCTAGAAAATCCTAATTTTAAATACTTCCCATAAGCTAGTTCTTTCGATAAAGTTTTTATCCATTTTTAGTTTATGCATTCTTTACCTTAACTTATCATTCTACTTTCTTCTACAAAGTATTACTGGATGGATTGTAGCTGGCAGAATGTAAACCTACTTTGAGGTGTCTTCATACGAAGCCAACTATTGCGGAGTAACAGAAGGCCACAGCTATCTCAGATAGATCAGGCGACCCCGATAGCACAGAGACAAACAGTTTTCACAGAACAACGGCTTCCCATTAATCCAACTAATTTTTCTCAACTGTTCACATTAAGACAATACCGGAGCAACATTAGAAAGAAATAACTGCGAAAAGTAGTTTGCTTCGTGTGAACACATCTTTACAGTGGTCGAGGGAAAATTGGGACAGAAAAGGTTTTGTGTATAGTGCCCAAATGCTATATGTAATTCAAGCCGCTAATCTTTGTACAGGTATTCCATATTTCTAATGATTCTCCCAAAATCGGATGTACCAAAATAATGGGAAATCATTTAAATTTTCTTCCAATTTGGAAATAGGGTTGCGGTGGTCTGGTAGTGAGGTCGAGATTTCGAAACTCAATTCCAAAGAAGAACCGCCGTGTAGGTTGTCATGGGGATATGGGTAGGTTGCATACCTCTCAAGTTCACATCTGTATCCCCGGTTAAGTTGCACGGGGAGTTTGAAATGGGACACGGGTAGGTTATCCTCAAATATACGGGTAAGTCCCTCAAATACAAGGTACTAGTATATGGTAACCATCTATATATACACTAATAAACAGAGTAGCCAAGAAAAAATACAAATGTAAAATACAAAAAACGTGTAAAAAATACAAAAGAAAAAAAAAAACCAATGAAAGACTACAAGAAATGACAAATTAAAAGTTAAATTTTTTTCTTCTTTCTTCTGAAATCCGGAGAGCAAAGACAAGATTGAAATTTTTATCGAAAATAGAAAATTACTTGTTAGACATATTTCATTATATAGTTCATTTTTTAAAAAAATGTTTTTATTTTTATTTATCAATATTTTGTATAACCTTTTATCAATATTTGTATAACAAATAAATTTTAAAAAAGAAGTGCAAGGCATTAAAATATATTTTTGAAAATGCATATATTCATTTTTATGTAGTTATCTACATATAATTATTTACTGATTTTAAAAAAAAATATATTTTTGCTTTAAATTTAAATAACCTGCATTTTTGAAAATAAAAATCTGTATGTATATGACGAAATATTTAATATTATAATTTTATGGCACAGTAAAAAGTAAAAGTAAAAATATATCAAGAGTAAACACGTGTGTTACTATGAATCATTTTGTTTATTTTTGCGTGTAGCTGTTTAGTTTATACTTTCAAATTTATTATTAGGCATGCACTTTACTATTCTTGCTTTACTGTTAGTCGTGCAATTTATCACTTTTACAAACTAAGCCGTGCAATTAACCTACACTCGAAAAACCTAGTGTACGCTGACTCGGTTGGGACCAAATGCCTCCCACCTGTGTGGTGCTTAAGTTTCGAAAGGGAGAGTCATCTCAGATGTCATCCTCGTCGTCTGACGATGATTCAAAATGGCCCTAGTGTTGCTTTTAAACTGGAAGTTAATATAACTTAACTAAACTTCAAACTGAAAGTTAATTGGTTTTGACAATACATAAATCTCATACGATTATTGGTTCTTTATACGTTGTTGCATACATCTAAAAAGAAAGATTTTTACTGTCCCTTATCGCTGATTCGTCACTCAAAGTTTGCCAAGGGGAAAAAATATGTCTGATTACACAATTCTGAGCGAACACTTAGAATTGAGAAAGTTGTACGCACAAATTGTTTAAAGTTTTGATCGCTCAAGAGATATAGTCTGTAAATTTCTTTCCCTAATCCCATCATTATTCTGTATCACCTTCCCTCCTTAACTGACATAGCACCCTGTAACTTTTTTATATCTGAAATTTAAAAGGCGGATATACCAAATTGAAGATAATAAAACATAAGATTAAGATACGCCGGAAATGACGCCATTGAAGGAGTGTTTTAAAAAATGTAAGAGAGAGAGAGAGAAAAAAGATTGATGTACTTTAAATGCCGTAAAATTTTATATAATATCTTATTTATTGGTTCGTACTATATATGCTCCAGAATGTCAACAATCTATAAGTAACAGAAAACTCCTTTTCGTGAAAATACTGAAATTACTGTTAGGCCGTGCAGTTAACCTACACTAGAAATTGGTGCACGCTGAATCTGTCGGGACCAAACGCGCTCCCGCAGATGCGGTGCTTAAGTTTCGAGAAGGAGGTGCCAGTTCGGGTATCTACAACTTCCTCTGACCACTGCTTAAAATAGCTGTAGTGAAGCTTTTAAACGGGACGTTTATATTACTAAACTAAACTTCAAACTGAAAATTAATTGGTTAGTGACAATACAAGTAAATATCTTATGAACACTGCTTCTTTATAAGTTTTGTAAACATCTTAAGGTAAAGATTTTTAATGTCCCCTTTTCGTTGATTCACTGTTCAAATTTTGCCAAGGAAAATGTATGTCTGAGTACAAAAACGCTTTTTTTTATTTATCAATATTTGTATAATTTTTTTTTTTTTTTTTGCCAATATTTGTATAACTTAAACAAATTTTAAAAAAGAAATATAAGATATTAAAAAATATTATTTATGTATTTCAGAAAATATTTATATTTGTTTTTATATATTTGTCTACACATAATTATCTTTTTAAAATTATGGTTGTATTAAATTTAAATAATTTGCATTTTTGAAAATAAAAAATTTATACGTTATATGGAATTTTTTTTTGATATTATAATGTTATAGTATAATAAAATGCAAGAATAAAGATATAGCAAGAGTAAACACGAGGGAAGTTTTTTTCTGGCCATATAATTTACACTTTCAAATTAAATGCTAGGCATGAAATTTACCACTCATCATTTTACTATTAGCCATGCAATTTACCATTATTACAAACTTAGCTGTGCAACTAATCTGTACCTGGACCTGTTGCACGTTTAATCTATTGAATCGGAACGCCCTTCCACCGATGCTGACTTAAGTTTCGAGAAGGAGGTACCTGTTCAGGTGTTGATATCGTCCTTTGACCACGGCTGAAAATAACTATAGTGTTGCTTTAAAACGGGGCGTTAATATAACTAAACTAAATTTTAATTTCATACAATCACTGGTTTTTTATACGTTGTTGTAAACAGAGAGGTTTTTAGTGTCTCTTTATCACTGAATCACTACTCAAATTTTGCTAAGGAAAAAAATGCCAAAGAATACAATTCTGAGCAAACATTTAGAACTGTGAAAATTATACAATCGAATTGTTCTTAAGTCCTGGCCGTTTAACAGATATAGTCTGTAAATTCCTTTCCCTAATCTCATCACTTTTCTAAATCCCCTTCCCTTATTACCTGACATAGCACCCTGTAACTTTTTTATACCTGAAATTTAAAATGTGGATGTATCAAAGTGAAGATAATAAAACATAAGATTAAGATACACTGGAAATGCCGCGATTGAAGGAATATTTTGAATAATAAGGGGGGGGGAGATTAATGTGCCCTAAATATAAAATTTTTATACCTTATTTATTGGTTCTATTGTATATGCTCCAGAATATCAATAATATATCTGAAAGAAGCAGAAAACTGAAATACTGTATACGACATTACGTTTTAATATTGAAATTACTGTCAGTCTTTCAACTCACCTACACTAAAAATTGGTGCATTTTTACTGAATCTGTCGTGAGTGGTGCGGTGCTTCAGTTTCGAAAGGGAGTGCTGACTCAAGTGTCGTCCTCGTCGTCTGATCGTGGTTTCGCCATTGAAAGAATGCTTTGAATGGTGGGAAAAAAATATTGATGCGCCCTAAATGTTGTAAAATTTTAATATCTTATTTACTGTTCTTACTATATATGCTACAGAATATAAATAATATATCTTTAAGAAGCAGAAAACTTCTTTTTGTAATAATGCTGAAATCATCAAAAGAAGTGTTCTGTGATTTTTATTACTATTATTTTTTCTTTAGACCTTCAAAGGCAGCTTGGAGACTAACTAATCATCTGATCGGGACTAATAAAAAAAGAGATTGTTTGCTGCTTCACCTATATTGGAGCTACCTCAACAGATATCGGAATTTTGCTGCCGCATCAAAATGTTTGCGCATGATATGGAATTCTCTTCCAGATTCGTTTCTCAATTATGTGGAAATTGAAGCAACTTTTGGAAACAAGGGTTTCGAGCCCAAAGAGATTGAAGACATTTACAAGTTCTATTCGGATGCTGTTGGCGAATTTCATTCAAAGGCTGTCCCGCGTTCTTTGAGGCATCACTGCAGGATAGTCATACGAAGGAGGCTCTGCAAGTGCCGACAGTGGATTCCGGAAGGAATTCAACAAATTGGTCTTCCACCAATGCTTCAATTGTATTTAAATCTTGAAGCATAATAATTTTTTTGAGAAAGCATTGGCATAGTGTTTGTTGCATGAATAAAGACATTTGTTTTCTTATTTGTGTTTTTTAATTGGTGTAAGCATGAAGATCATGAAACAAAAACAGTGTCTTAAGTTGTGACATCTGGATCCTGACCGATCAAATAAGAGAGAAACGTAACAAAACAATTCTTTTATTTGCAGCCTTATATTTGTACCCTAGCAGTACCCGCACAACGTTGCCCGTGGCATAACATCCAAGAGGAAAAATTAGCTTTAAACTTAAGTGTAGCCTTCACTCGATATGACATAGGTATGTCACGCAACATCAAACAAACATAAAATAAATTTAGAAATCCTCAAAAATAACTACAAAACAATTTTTAATAGCGCACATTCAGAAATAGTTAGACTCTTAAAAGGGTAAAATTATGATATGTTCATAGACAAAATAATTCACTATAAATATATAATAGAAAAGCTATTTTGAAACGAAAAAATGTACAAATAGGTCATTGTACCACATTTGTTTATCAACTCTATATAATTTGATATGAAAATAAAATTCAGCTTGCTGCATGATATTTCTTTGTAAACTATATTGGCTGTTTTTCTTATTGATACCAAAACAAAAAGATTTTGTTTGGATGTTAATTCTAGAAAGTGCCACATAAAGTGTCCAAGAGAAAGATATTCTTCACTTTAGTCAAAATCACAATTATAAAACTCCTTTTTTCAATTTTGATATGAATTTAACACACTAAAACTTTCCCCAATAAATGTCCTACAAAATGGTACAAATATCTCCAATATCAGTTAATTTTTTTGGGGTATAAGGAGTTCTGAATCGCTGTTTAAAATCATACATAAACAAATAAATGTATCGCGTATGCATGCCACAGCTATTGCCATTTGTGCGAATAAGTGCAAAGCACAGACACTGCTGTTTTACGTATGCGCGAATCATAATAGGAAAATAATTAAAATCGCAGTTATGAAACTCCTTTCTTAATTTTGATATGACTTCAATATTCTAAACCTTCCCTAATAAATGGCTACAAACATGTACAACTAGAGAAGGACCCCCTTCTTAACGTCAACACCACAACAGATGATACCAGCGGTTCAGTTCAAGTTAAAGTCAAAGGGACTTTCACAGTCTTATAATAATATATCCCATTATTAGTGAGAAAATTATTAATTTTTTTGTTTATTTTTAATTAATTGAAAACACAGTAAGCTTTTTAAAAAAATTTCTTAGTAAGTAACTACATGAAAAATCGAGTAGCTTCAGCTCCAACGGTTTGCTTAGTAGAGCGTTATGGATAATTTTTTTTGCATGAAGAAACAAAGCAACTTTCATATAGTGTAAAGCATATAAATATTATCAGTTTAAATTTAAAAATTTTTATTAACATATCACATATCATTTTTTCAAATAAAGCTAATCATAGGTCAAGCGATGATTTTGAATATAATCCTGAAATAATTTCTTATACATTCAGATTTTGTACAAAAAAATGCAGCCTTACATTGCCTTTTTTCGGAATAATGTTCAAAAAGCTTTGATACAAAATGATATATTAGAACGATAAGTACAAAACGAAGAGATAGATAAAATTTTGGATACAAAATTCATCATCTTAAGTATAGATAATTGTCAAATTGGGAGAAAATCCATCAAGGGGCTATCTTTCTATCGTGCAGATTAAAAAGCTATAATTAAAAAATTACAATGACTTAGTAAATATATGAAATTTAATATGTGATTGTTCGACTAAAACTGTAGTTCTAGATAAAATTTTAAATTCAAACGGTTGGAAATAAAGCATATAAAACATATATTCGACAAAGACGAAGGGAGTCATTCGTAAATATAACAAAATAATAACCGATACATTGCAGTTCTTACGAAACACAATTTATGTCATTAATTAGCAAAAATATTCAACTAAGTGATCCAATTATTTTAAAATCATGAGAATTGCCTATGGCTGTAATGATAAAGTTCAGATGTATGTTTTACATAGAAATTACACCATTTTATAATTCTTTTTACAGCTTATTAATTTTCATTTTAGAATTATATTTGACATACTTATTAGTATTTTATTTATATTATTAGTATTAATAACAGTATTTTAGATTTTTAAAACTTTATTTCCAATTAATCCAATTATTTTAATCAAAATTTGATTCCGTTTGTGAGGTATTATCTGGCTGTGAACTGAAAAAATAATATTTCTTACAAAATTCCGCAAACATATTTAATAATAAAACATATTAAATGAAAAACAAATTTTAAAAAAATGAAATCTGCTATCGCAAACTTCACGTTATCATGTTAAAACGTTATTTTTTTAAGTCACGTGATATCAATCCAAAAGAAAAGCATCATGTTCTCACATGATTCATATTTCGCAACCACCAACATTTAGGAAAACGATGGTTTTTGACCATTTCAAAATCAACCGAGTTATAATCTTTTTTTCGAGGCCAGATTTTTTTCCTAAAAAACCATTTTAAACCGGTTTGAAACAATCATCCGACTATCAGATTACGCATTCATCGATATTTAGAAAACGATGGTTCCCCTCTCTCCCATCTCAAAATCGTTCGAGCTCCCAAATTTTTTTCGCGTTAGAAAAATTGAATATTAAATATATATATATATATTGATATACATATATAACTTTCGATACCTTCCCTTCGCTGTTACAGGTCCATTCCCATTTTCTCATCTGTTCTTTTTCAACCCTGCCTTTTATTGGTCAAACAAGAGAATCGGGTACATGGCGGTCATTTACGTCAAGTTGTAACTTTCTACTGGCGATAAGTCACTAAATGTGACAACCTTGTTTATCATTTTCTAACAACCCTAAAAGCGAAAAAAACTGATATTTCAAAGCGATAAATCGTCAATTTTCTGCCCGTGCATTTTGAGGCTTTAAAAATCCCAAAACAAAACAACATCATGTTCTCATATGATAAAAATATTTTTGTAAAAATGTTTTTATTAGAGCTTGAAAATGACATTATCAATGCTATAGAAATCAAAAAGCTTGGAACTTTGATATCAATATTATAAAAAAAATTAAGGCGAAACAGATACAAAAGAAAATTTTTAAGGATTAAATAAATCAGTGGGAGTGTCTTTCAGAAATATTTCCGTATATTTTTGATATATATATATATATATATATATATATATATATATATATTGGCAAGTATCTAACATTTTTATTGAATTTATAGTGTGAATACATATTTTCGGTGGTTTTCTCCCAACCGACTGACACCAAAATTCTTCACAGAGCTATAGTCGTAGTCATGAGATAATGTACCTCAATTCATCGATTTAAGTCACTGCATTTTCATGCACGAGAAAATACAGATCGGCCGACAGTCTACTCTTTGACAGATCTAATTCAAATTTTGATAATTACTAGTTTAGATGCTAACAAGTGCCTCAAATTTTACATGTCTAGATGTTTTCATTTTGGAATTATTGAGTTAAACTATCAACGGAACACAGAGACAGACTTCTTTTAAATGGATTTCATTCAAGATTTGATAAAAATAGACAAATTTGATATTTAGTTCATAAACAAAATTACATTTTTCTGAGGGCTGGGTTAGCCTGGTTGGTAGGACGTTGCATTCGCGTCCCTTGGGTTGCGAGTTCGAACCCCGCCGACCGAAGACTCTCCATGTGTGTGTGTGTGGTGGCTGGCGCACGTATAAATGTGTCGTGGTCACAAATTCCTCCTTGTCGCGAGTAATACCGCTGGGGGTACTGGATCGGGAGTGGTCGTTCTCTGATTCAGGTCTAAATTACGATCTGTGAATAAAATGCGTGAATGAAGTCCGTCCCGTAAAAAAACAAAAATGATTTTCAGCCCTTAACTTCTAAGATATTTCAATTATTGAAAAGCTTTAAATACAAAAATTGTTCGGCTTAGTGGAAGGTTAATTTGATTTATTTTTCTATTTTCAATATTACAGGGGTGTTTGTGGGACCCCAAAAAATCCCCTGAAACTTTTACGGACTTACTACCGACATTTTGGAGTTTCGAGAAGGGGGGGGGAAGAAATGAAAAATTACGATTATGAAGTATTGAATGACCTAATTATAAAAGTTCAATTAATTACTTTTTTTGCAAAATTAATAACCATTAATTTTGCAAAATTAAGACCTTTGAACCCAGGTCACGTGATCGCACATCTGGTCGAACGAAGTCTCTCCCTTTTTTTTCTGCCGCGCCTACTTGCCGAAAAGAATCCAGAAGAGAATGTCCGAGAACCGGGGGAATGAGTCATAACTCGCAATAAGGAAGGAACAAAAAAGAAGTTTTTTCCCCCTTTTCACGCATTATCACTGCCTTTGGAGAAAGAAAGGAAAAGTTTTCACCACACACACTGAGCTTGCGTTTTCTGCTTTCAAAGCAAACAAAATTACCCAGATCAAAATACATAATTCATTATTATTCATTATTATTAGTAAGTAACTACATGAAAAATCGAGTAGATCGTCGTCCTACTTCCTTTTGAACGACGATCCCCGGAATTTCCGGGTATCGAAGTTCAAAATCCCCGGAATTCCGGGGTTTCCCCGGAGCACAAACACCCCTGATATTAAGAAAGTTATAGCGAAATGAAAATTTCCACCCCCCCCCCCCCCTTTCAGCCAGATTTACGAAATCATCCTAGATTTTTACATTTCAAACAACATGTTCCAAACCAGTTAAAATCCAAACAAAATTACTCTAATTATCCTGTTCACAAGATAACATGGACAAAGGGCTATGAGCATATATGTATATTATATATAAACTTTTGTACGAAGGGTGGTTTTGGATTCTAGGGACGACGATCGGTGAAGAACTGAAGAAATTTTCAAGAAGTCTTATGAGAACCATTGCAACAAGTAGTCTTCCCATGGGAATCTATGTAAAAGCTTTTCAGAAGCGTGCGAAGCTGAATTATTTCAGTAACTTTTCCTTTGGAATAAGAATTTTTTTTTTTTTTTTTTGGGGGGGGGGGTATATCTCACTGTGAACAAGATAATGCAAAAATCTTTTTAGTAAGATGGGTGAAATTTGGTGTAAGAAATTTGTATGAAATTTACACATTTCTTTCAAATTTAGAATGAAATCCATTCAGAGAACATCTATCTGTCTAGTTATTCATAGAGCAGATAAGAATGATAAGTCAACCAACCAACTGACTCTCCGACCCGCCACGAAAGCACATGGATTTAAACCTTAAGGCTGAATGACCGGATCGCCGCAACAGCAACAAAGGCGGGAACTGTGGTTGAGTCCTAAGGGCCATCACCGGCCACGGTACAACCCTTCCCGAAGGAAGTACGTCCCGTCATCGATGGGAGGAGTCAGATCCCCCTCCAATTTGTGTACCCTCCAAGGTGGCGAGATCCAACCACCATGCCGGAAGCATCTCATCCTCATTTCGAGGTGCCCCCCAGGGGGTCAGATAAGAATGAAGGGTTAAGCGAAAAATTTTTTAGAACACAAATTTGTCATCTAAAGTGTATATATGTGTAATATTTTGATCGTAATCCATCAAAGGATTAGAAATCTGTCCATCATTTTTATGTATAAAAACATTATAATTTAAGCCTTTAACACGTGCATCTATTTTTTTTAAACATTAGCACACGTGTGGGTTTCATTTTAACCCCAAATTGTCAGGTACTTACTCCTTATTATATTGGATATTCGAATAAAAAAATAAAATGTGATCAATAAAACATAAAATGTGTGATGGTCTGTTTAAGATATGAATTGTTTTAATAAAAAAAAAGAAAACTCTTTTTCTATATCTTGCTTGTATTCAATTCCTTCTTTTCCTATTCCATTCATATAAAACAATGTTTTCCAAAGTGTGGTACGCGTACCCCGAGGGGTACAATAAGAGTTTGAGGGGGGTACAACTGAGACGAAAGTCAACCCCCGGAAAATCACGTGACTCTGTCCAAAATGAAAGGGAACAAACAGGAAACCAAATGATGACGATCTGTCATCTCAGCACAAACAATTCCATCCTTCGCATTGATCCAAATAAATGTTACTTGCAATATAACTTTTATTTATATTTTATTTTGAATAATTTTATTTCTCTTTTCTTATTATTTTGTGCATGTCACAAGAAAAGAAAAAATAAATATATTTTTGATTGTTATTAAAATGCATCCATTTTTTTTTTCTTTTTATGACGAGGGGTACTCAGCGTTACGAAAATTATAAAAGGGTACACATACATCAAAAGTTTGGGAAACACTGATATAAAACATTCTTTTTAGAATAAGTGGTTTATTTTTCAGCATTCATATAAAACATTCTATTAGGATAAGTGGTTTATTTTTCAGCATTCATATAAAACATTCTATTAGGGTAAGTGGTTTATTTTTCAGCATTCATATAAAACATTCTTTTTAGGTTAAGTGGTTTATTTTTCAGCATTCATATAAAACATTCTTTTTAGGTTAAGTGGTTTATTTTTCAGCATTCATATAAAATATTCTATTAGGGTAAGTGGTTTATTTTTCAGCATTCATATAAAACATTCTATTAGGGTAAGTGGTTTATTTTTCAGCATTCATATAAAACATTCTATTAGGGTAAGTAGTTTATTTTTCAGCATTCATATAAAACATTCTTTTAGGGTAAGTGGTTTATTTTTCTGTATAAAAATAATGAAAGAATAAGAAAATCTATATTTTACATTTGAAATTTTTTGCAAAAGGGAACTTGAGCCATAGAAAATTGAAATTAACTTTTGTCTTTCATTTTCTTATATGTATTCAAAAAACCCTTTTATTATTCCTCAATTAGAATAAAACGAATTCTTAACATTAATTTCAAGACAATTTACTCATATACAAAAAGAATGTATTTCTTATAAGAATTTGCTGCTTTTTTTTTATGGGAAAGAAAAGACTCGATCGGATTTTCTAGAATATTCAAAAATTTTTTCCTATTATATATCATAATCGTTTTCGAAAACTTCATCAATATTTGACAAATCTGAGTTATCATTTTGTCTATAAGTAGGAACACTTCTGAGAAAATATATGAATCTTTCCGCCGATCGCGTTTGCACGCCGTCATAGCCTTGATATAAAAAAAAAATCTAAAACGCCAGAACGCGCAGGGGTAATTTTGATCCTAATATCCCTGTAAAAAATAAGACACACTGTTTTATTGATTTCTAATGTTCTAATCTTAGATCAACTGATGACCTAAATAATTAGCTTCTTTAACTACAAAACATTAAAAAAAAAAATTTCGTTTCATTTCCGCCATTATTTTTTACTAGCGCGGTTCTTCCTGCTCTCCCCGGCTATTTCTGCCATCTGCGCTTGGTTCTTTCTTGAGTGCAGCTTTCCTTTGTAGGTGTTTTTTTTTCATGGTGCAACGGACCGGATTTCAGTTCATGTATTTTCAATGCAGCTGCCTCGACCAGACCCAATGGAAAGTCTTGTGAACCTCCCCCGTCGGGAATGAATGCTGTGTAAAAAAGGGGGTGAGTCACAACCCTCGATATCGGGGGTTATGGGTGAGTACTCTTCACCACTAGGATTCTTGAAAACAGGTTATAAACGGCCAATAAATTATCCGTAGTTCTTTGAAAAGAAGGCTAGGAAATGATTAGTTTAAGTTTGCTAAACGCCTTTGCAGTTGGCAAAAATATTTGACGAGTAGATTCAGTGACTTCAAAAATATATGACTGAACTTTGTACATACATAAAATACATGGAAATACAGAAAAAAAAATTACATGGAACTGAACTTTGATGCTTAAGCTAAAGAATCAACTCTTCAGCACTCGCATCCATTTTTCGAACATTAGCACAGGCGCGGGTTCATTTTGACCCCGAATTTTCAGGCACATACTCATTATCTTATTGGCTATTTGTATAAAAATAAAATATGGTCAGAATATATAAATGCTTTTTCATGGGAAATATGTTATTATTTAAGATATTATTCAAAATTCATATTTTTGGTTTTTCATTTTCATACACATACTCAAAAAATACCTTTATGATTTCTAATTCAGAATAAAATGAATTGTTAACATAAATATCGAGATAATTTATTGATATTATAAAGGAATGCATTTTGTATAATGATTTGTCACATTTTAGACGAGCGTAAAGGATTCGATCTGATTTTAAGTATTCAGAATCTGCCTTTTGTTTCTGCCCTGTATTATGATCAAATTCCAAAATTTCATGTATATATGACGAATTTGAGCTATCATTATACTGTCTATAAATAGGAAGACTTGCGAGAAGATTTCTAAATCTGTTCTGCTAACTGATATATTTATAACATTAAAAGAATTTGATACGTTATAGCAAACGCAGGGGTCATTTTGACTCCAACCTTCTTGGAAACATTTGATACTGAATTCTGTCAATTCTAATTTTCTATCTCCCTCTTGAAAGTATAGGAAGTAAAAAAAAAAAAAAAAAAAAACTTTTAAAAATTTATAGAATTTCTAAACAAAAGAAAAAGGATGGTGTTAAAAAAAAACCCGTGCGTGTAAGGTGTGTAATAAGAAGTTCATGCTTCCAACTTGCAAAATATAATTTTTCGACGATATTTTCAGCAGCAAAACATTTTTGGAAGCAATGGAACTACCTTCATGTCCAGTTAAACAAAAATGGCTGTCTAATCTAATATTGTGAGTTTAAACAATTATTTTTTTTTGTTTTATAACAATTATTAAACGGTGTTATTGTAAATGACTAAGAAACATGGAAGTTGTGTAATAAGAAGTTCATACATGCTTCCAATTTACTTACAAAATGATATTTTTCAATGGAATTTTGACCTGTAGAAAAATTTTTAACCTTCACATGCAATTAAAAAAATTAGCAATCTAATCTAATAAATGTGAGCTGGTTTTTTTTTCTTTTGTTTATAACAATAATATAAAAGACATTAGTGTATATAGTTAAGAAACAAGTAAGGTGTGCAACAAGAAGCTCATGCTTCCAGCTTACTTGTAAAATGAAATGCTTCTATGGAATTTTCAGCAGCAAAGAATTTTTGAAAGCAAAGGGATTACCTTCATGTTCAGTTAAACAAAAATGGCGGTCTAATCTAACATTATGAGTTTTTTTAAATAATTATATTTATGTTTTATAACAATTATTAAACGGTGTTATTGTAAATGACTAAGAAACATGGAAGTTGAGTAATAAGAAGTTCATACATGCTTCCAATTTACTTACAAAATGATATTTTTCAATGGAATTTTGACCTGTAGAAAAATTTTTAACCTTCACATGCAATTAAAAAAATTAGCAATCTAATCTAATAAATGTGAGCTGGTTTTTTTTTCTTTTGTTTATAACAATAATATAAAAGACATTAGTGTATATAGTTAAGAAACAAGTAAGGTGTGCAACAAGAAGATCATGCTTCCAGCTTACTTGTAAAATGAAATGCTTCTATGGAATTTTCAGCAGCAAAGAATTTTTGAAAACAATGGGATTACCTTCATGTTCAGTTAAACAAAAATGGCGGTCTAATATAATATTATGAGCTTTTTTAAATAATTATTTCTATGTTTTATAACAATTATTAAACGGTGTTTCTGTATATGACTAAGAAACATGGAAGGTGCGTAATAAGAAGTTCATACATGCTTCCAATTTACTTACAAAATGATATTTTTCAATGGAATTTTGACCTGTAGAAAAATTTTTAACGTAAAATTTTCAACCTTCACATGCAATTAAAAAAAATTAGCAATCTAATCTAATAAATGTGAGCTGTTTTTTTTTCTTTTGTTTATAACAATAATATAAAAGACATTAGTGTATATAGCTAAGAAACAAGTAAGGTGTGCAACAAGAAGATCATGCTTCCAGCTTACTTGTAAAATGAAAACCCTTCTATGGAATTTTCAGCAGCAATTTTTTTTTTTTTAAGTAATGGGTAATTAGCATCACGTCCAATTAAACAAAATATGAATTGAAAAGTTAAAGATTTTTATACAATGACAGATGAAATTACAAAAATAATAAGTAAATTACTTTTCCAGATTTAAATAACGTTGCAATTTTGGAGGGAGATCAATTTGACAGATGCCTTCTGGAAGCCATTGATTATTTTCATACAGGATTCTGCGTACTGTGGTTCTGCAATAATGCTGCAATGACCGAGGTTCCACAGTTGAATCAACTTTACCAACAGCTCGGCAGTAAAACTTGTAAATTTTTGCAATCTCTTCGGGACTGATGCTGAATCTTTCGTAAGCTGCCGTCATTTCTTCATTATTTAAAAAAGTATCAGGAACTGACTCCCATACTAATCGAACAGCCTCAGCTGCAGCAAGACCAATTCGAAATCTTAGGACACGAAACCAAAGCAGTAGCAGCAACAAAATTTCTCGCTTTTCCACCGGAGTTCTAAAGTTTGTGAACCTCCAATTAGGCCTGTCTCGGCTAAAAGAAAAAGAAAAAAATATGAAAAATTAAGAAATACGTGCATATACATATATTGATTTTGATTGCAGTTTGGTACATATTTTACATATGAAATATATCATATATATCAATTTTGGGGAAGATTTCACCTAACACAGCTATCTACTATTCTTTTAAAAGCCTTTGACGCGCAGTTGTATCACGGTAAAACCACGACTTTCTAAAAATTATTTCTAAAAACTCGGTGGTTTCTAATCGAAACCAGTCTCTAAAATAATATTCTAACTTTAATAATTGCCTGTAAATGTCAGCACACTAGTTAATATCCCAATTGTACAAAAAAAAAAAAAAAGCGTCATTTTTAATACATTTTCTCAATACTTTCAATTTAATTATTTTTCATCAAGCAAAAAATAAACAAACTCAAAATGCATTCTTTGTATGAAAGCTGTCTACAATATACACATTTTTTTCAAATGAAATCGCGAAAGAAAAGTTTTTCATACTTGACTTCTTTTTTAGGTGGTTTCTTAGGCATACCACTTGCACCTGCGGCATAAGATTCTCTACCACTTGAAACGCGTGAGCCAAACATATGTTTTTCTTCCCCTGACTGTCATAGTCAAGTGGCTGAAAATTTATAGGGGGTTTTGCCACGTGTTTTGTGGGTGAGGAATTTATTTACATTTCAGTAAGGTTTATACGAATAGGAGGGTTGACATTTTCACTTTTTCATTTGCGTTCTTCTTCTATTACAGGGGTGTTTGTGGGACCCCAAAAAATCCCCTGAAACTTTTACGGACTTACTACCGACATTTTGGAGTTTCGAGAAAGGGGGGGGGGGCAGAAATGAAAAATTACAATTATCAAGTATTGAATGACCTAATTATAAAAGTTCAATGAATTACTTTTTTTACAAAATTAATAACCATACATTTTCAAACATATAAACTACTACATTTTATGTAAATATTTTAAATTACCTGAATTAACTCTTTTAAAAAAATTATCTAATTTCTGCTGCTTTTTTTTATTTTCTGATGTTTGTGGGCTTGTCTTTCTTTTGTGGTGAACTTCATAATTGCAGGAAGGTTGACTTTTATTTTCCTCATTTACAGTTGAAGAAATTTCCTCGAGAATTGCACATGCAGAGGTAGAAGCAGTTTGCTTTTCTGCTAATGTAGAAAGTTTTTCAGAGACTATTATAGGTGACTCATCTGAAATACATGTTTTTAAGTCCTCTTGATATGTTTTCCAACTTCTGTTCATATTTAGTAAGAGATCTTTGTGAATTGGATCAGTCATTGGATTTTTTGAGCCATATTTTTCACATGAGGTTTCTTTAGAAGCCATTAAATCATATTTAATAGTCTGCACTGCATCTAGGGAATCAATCTTAAGAGAGGTTCTATAGTCAGTGACAAGTGTATCCATTAAGTTGAATGCACTTTCCACTAATGGGCCATGGAAGCAGCTAAGGCAGGCTTTGACCAATTTAGCCAATGTAGGATACTTATAATCATTTGTGAAATCATCTTTTAAATTAAAAACTTTAGACCAATATTTATCAATTGTATACTTGACTTGATTTCCACTTTCATCAGATGTGTAGAGCATTTCTTTGGTGATATCAATATCACTCTGGTATAACCTTATTTCAGCTTCTACTTTTGACTTTTCATTATCACTAAAAATATGGGACATAAAAGATGATAATTTTTCAAAAGCTAATATTATACTGGTTTTACCTCTTAGCTCTGGATCTAATGCTGAAAAACTAATTAGATATGAATTTTTAAGGGGTAATTTCTGTTTCATATGCTGTGCTGTATTAGTATAAGCTTTCATCAGAGAAATTTGGAATTCTTTTGCTATTGGATGATTTTTTGATAATTTCTTCAGGAGAGTGGAAGCTTCTGCACCAGTAAATATTACTTTGCTAGGTAGATGGAATTCTGGATTTGTGACATCAACCTTTAATAAATCATTATAAGGTGTGCACTCTATATTTTCTGGCTTCATAAAAAAAGAGAAAAATTTTGCCATCAATTTATAAATACTGGAATGTATTAAATGAAGCATTGGTTTTTTTTTTGTTTTTGTTTCAAATAATTTAATATATGTGTTGAACTCTGGTAATACTGCTGAATATAATGCCATATGCAATAAAGTTTTGTTTTGCATAACAAATAACCCATTTAGTATTCCTTTTTTCCGAGCTAAAGCATCCTTTGGGAGTTGTTGGGAATGCAAGCAAGAATACACCCCTTCAACAATTTTTTTCTGAGCTGCAGAAATATTTATTTTATTGTATACAGTTTCAACATAAGAAAAATAATCCCCTTTATCAGTTTTATCCAAGTAGTGAAAATAAAATGCAATAAGAGCATCCCACAGATCTTTGATTCTTTCTAAACACATAAAATGTACACCCACCTATTCGTCTGGTCTCTTCAAGGGCTTAAGTCTTTTAATGGCAAGGGATTCACAGATTTTGAAAAAAATTTTCTCTTTTACTGCAACTTTTCATATCAAAATAGATGTCATCAAACAAATCTTCTAAGTATCTATCAAAACATGAAGCAAATTTTTTTGCACAGTTATTAGCTGTGTGACATGTGTCACCATCAATATCTAATAAGTGGGGTGCTTTGTTTGATCGTAGTCTGGTTTCAACACCCTTTTTTTCCACGCATGGTGTTACATGAGTCCATTAATACACTAATTAAGTTTGCCCATGGAATATTATTATCTTCAATAGTATTAACAACTGCGTTAAAAACAGCTTCTGAATTGCAAGATTCCATCTTTAGAGATGCAAAATGATGAACTACAATTTCATTTTAATTGTTGTCATAAAACGGCACCAATATTGCCAGTATACTTTCTTGAGCATTGCTAGTACTTTCATCCAAATTTAGAGAAAATGGAGTCTCCTTTAAAGTTTTAATGATATTTTCCTTAATAGTTTTTGCGAGCCCATATTTCATCTTATAACATGCAGTAGTCCTGGGCATTTCCAACGAGTTTAGTGCCGTCTGATCGCGGCTCAACTGTTTGCAGAGTTCGATTAAATTGGGAGATACATTGAAAGAAAGAGAATTCTCGGCGATAAACGAAGTTATTAATACCTCTTGGCGTGCTTTTCTTGTCACTATATCCAATGGCCGAGCATCAGTCTCCAGTAAGTCATCAGTATTTTTTGAATTAGCATAATTACTTAAAATCATTGAATGTCTAATGCACTTTGAATATTTTATGTGCGTCACAGTTTTAGAATGATTTGTGAAAGCCTTGAATCCTTCCCCACCATACTTCAGCAGTGAGTTACAAAAAACACAATATGCTTGTCCAGCAACATTTATTTTCTTGCACCATGTGCCGATGGTATCCCCATTACCATCGCTCCGTTCAATCCAATTCCATCTAAATGCATTCCGGACACCTTCTTCTAATTGTATAATATCACTATTTATATCGAGAAATTTCATAGTGAAATTCTCTTGCGTACATAAATAAAAAAATATTTCAATAAACGAAACGAAAAATTTACACGTGCATCAATAAATGAAACGAAAATTTTACACAGCGGAGAAAAAAAAGTTGCGAAGCGATCAATGACAAATAGCTAATACGGCGAAAATTCCCCCTTATCTACTTATTGGCGCCACGCCAGGAGAGATAAGACCTTTGAACTCAGAGTCACGTGATCGCACATCTGGTCGAACGAAGTCTCTCCCTTTTTTTTCTGGCGCGCCTACTTGCCGAAAAGAATCCAGAAGAGAATGTCCGAGAACCGGGGGAATGAGTCATAACTCGCAATAAGGAAAGAACAAAAAAGAAGTTTTTCCCCCCTTTTCACGCATTATCACTGCCTTTGGAGAAAGAAAGGAAAAGTTTTCACCACACACACTGACATTGCGTTTTCTGCTTTCAAAGCAAACAAAATTACCCAGATCAAAATAAATAATTCATTATTAATCCTACTTCCTTTTGAACGACGATCCCCGGAATTTCCGGGTATCGAAGTTCAAAATCCCCGGAATTCCGGGGTTTTCCCGGAGCACAAACACCCCTGCTATTAGCAAGCAACCATATTATGGGGATGTTAAATATATTTCCTAATATAGTATAATTTTCTTAACTTTTAAATAGTTAATTTAAATATTATGTTTCTTTATAACTTGAATATAATGTTGATTGTATATAAAGTCTAAATGCCGCGTAAAGAACTTGCCATTGTTAGCTTTATTTAAGAATTGCTTGTAATTAAAATTGTTTATTTTCCTTTTATAATTTTTTTTTTCATGTTGTAAGATTGTATAAATAGTTTTCCTTGATAATATTGTATGTTTTAGTGTTTCCATAAATAAATAGTGAATAATTATGTTACAAAACGAATTAAAAAGTATTCATTATTTACAAGAAGAATATGCCGTAGATGCGCGGTGGTACTCCGGTGAAAATCCCACCCCGCTCGTGGTGCAGTTCCACTATAAATTTTTAAAAATTTATTTTCCTTTCGCTTAAACCCTAAATTTTGTAAATTAATTACATAATTTTTAAAAATTCATAACATTTGTTTTTGCGCTTCAAAGGGTTAATTTGTTGGTTTCTTTATAGTGCTTCCACACAAACTTTAAAAATTTTGAGCCATGATCAGATGATGAGGACGACACCTGAGCAGGCACCCCTCTCCAAACTTCCTACAAACTACTTCATAAACATAAAATAAAAGATTAGCTCAGTTGCGTAAGGTCAAAAAAAAAATAAAAAAAAATACCAACTTTAAAATTCGGTACAGAAAATAATTCATTTAGCAAAATATTTATTTAATATCACAATTATGAATTTGGAGTTAAATTTGCTGGGCTATGTTTGGGAATACTTACAAAAGTCTTTAAAGGAACATCATCAATCTTCACTAAATAGAAAGTCCAAATATAGATAATCAGCCACAGAATATACCAAATGATCATTTATGTAGTAAGTTTAACTATTCTATCTGTCTTTGGTGACCAACATGTTTACCCAGCTTAATGACTTTTTAGGTTATTAAATAATTAATATGGAATGCATTTTATTATTTGCATTTCATTTTTTTGAAATTGATTGAAAAATATGAATTAAATTGTATCATTTTACTGCAAACTAAAAAAAAAAAGTATATAGATAAATAAAGCGGAAATGGAAATTTTACTTTGGTGTAAAAAACATAAGATTTAATATTTTGACGGATGTGTTTGAATTCTACCATAATTTGTAAAAACATTGTTACAGATTGTGAAACAAATTAAAGAACATAATTAAATTTTAAAGAAAAAATTAAGTTGAAATGGAATTGATGGCATTAAAATGGCAATTCTTTGAATCAAATTAATGCAAAGAATACTTTTATAAGATAATTTTTTAGGAAGATATGAACATCAGTTTCCATAAGCAAGACGGTTAATCCTACTTCCGGGTTTGATTAAACTTTCTGTTTGAAGCCTATTCCTTTAATTTTTTTATATATTTTCTTTCTTCCAACTGAATGGACATTTTAGGGATACGGCGAACCTCCGTCCGAGCATTTCTAATAATATTTTTCCTTGACAGCGCCGAAAGTGAGCATCGAAGGTTCAGAAATCTCGCAAATGTTTCTACTGATAGTGAAAAGGATGATATCTGAAAGTGTTTAAGATATATAATTGGAAAAAAATACAAATTCTATTAAAAATCTGATCGAGATTTTTAAAAGTTCGTGAGAAAAGTAGGAAATCTTCATATGCATTATCTTATAATATGAAGAAGCTTATGCTAAATATTCATTTCATTCAGAAAAGGGTATTTTTGAGTATGCATATAAAAAGGAAAGATAAAAGTTATGAATTTCCAAAACTGCATGTATAAGTTTCTTTTTCCTAAAAAATTTCCAAGTTAAATTACAGTACCTGGAAGACCGAACTTTGCTCATTTACTTTTATTTATTTATTTAAAAAATATTTTTTAATAAAATCTTAATTAATACCGTATTTTGTCCTATGACTCGTTTAATGTTACAAGTGAAGCCGAAATTATTGCAAACAATGTTATATATATATATATATATATATATATATATATATATATAAAGAATAGCTCGTATAAAGTTATAAGATAGATTTTTTTCCTTATTATTTCAATATTTTTATACAGAAAAAAGACCAGTTTCTTTAAAAATAAGGAGTTTTATATGAATGGAAACGAATTCAGAAAATATATGGAGGAAAGGGGCTAAGTTCAGTTTTGGTTTTTCTTATTAAAAATCGTATTTGTCTTAAATAGAGCATAACTGCATAAAAAATATTCATATAATAAAATTATATTTTATTTTTATGCAAATTGAAAATTAGATAAGGAGTAAATTCTAGATAATTTGATATCAAAATGACATCGCACGTGTATTAATGTTCAAAATATGATTGCTTGTGCTGTGGTTGAATGTGGTGTGGCTACAGCGGACACGGACACATTTCCCCCCCCCCCCCACCCCACCTTAAAACAAATAAAGTGCAGATAAATAAGTAAATAAATACTTTTAAATATCACAAATATAATTTAAAACAGTATTTTAAGTGGCAAATCTCTTTCACATGGGATAACGGGTTTTTTTTTAATCGAAGTTTTTTGTTTTTGCACTTGCTTATCGAATTACAAGGATAAATACATTTTTGCCAATCAAATTTAATTACTTATATTACATTATAGTGCGAATGCATTTTAAACATAACGAAATGTAATAAAAATAAAAACTTCCAGAGAAATATTTAAAAATTAATAGTAAGTAACAGTATAATGAAGGGCATGAACGAATTTCAGGGATTTTGTGGAAAACTGTATTTTACAGTCAAATAAATATTAGAACAGGTGCAATTGCATAAAATTAATTAGTTTCATTAATGTAAGTAAAAATAAATACTAGAAGTAAAATATATAAAACAGATGCAAGTAAATAAAAGAAAAATAAACACAAGTAAATAAATATTAACTAACCTTTATTATAAAGGCATAAATATCATTTACCATAGAATTTAGTCCAACCTAGTTACAAAATTAAAGATTTTAGACATTTTTCTAAATTATTTGATGTTTCGAATTCTTTAAGGATGTTTTCAATTCTTTCATCCAATTTTACATATGCTTTTTTCCTTTTTATTCCAGGGTCGCCTAACTCTCTGGATTTCAAATTAAAAGACACTTTTTGTGTTTCTTCTTTTAGTATTTTAACTAATAAGTGGACATTAGGCTGGTTTCTGTTAGTGATTGCATTTAATTTGGAATTCCACCCTTGAACAGAATTATTTGTCCTATGACGCTGTCCATAAACATTCCATACTTTAATGGGCATATTTGGAGAAAGGCCTTCTCTCTCAAAAATATCGGCTTATCTCTACAGCAGGTGCAAAGCTCGAAACTACACAATAGGTGACAAATGACTGATTAGGGAAACAACACAATAGGTGCAAAAATGTCCGCTGTAGCCACTGTCTGCTCTGACCACGTAACCGTGGTTCAAATCTTGTGATAAAATAGGTGGCTCCAAGGTGCATAAATTCCGAAAAAAATCTCTATCTGTGCGAAAATCGAAAGTTTCAATTATCTCTTTTGATTAACTGAAAAACATATTTTCATTTTCATTATTATTAGAGGTAATCAAATGGCAAAAATTCTTATTTTTAATTTTTAATTTCTAATTTAATAACATTTTAAGAATAAATTACACCAATTAAATAATGTAAATAAATACTACATTATTCTGATAATTTCGTTTCGTTCCATGTCTATCGTAACTTTCTGGTTCTGAAGAAAGAAAGAAAGAAAGAAAAAAAAAAAAGGTATCGTAGTTTGCTGTTTTGATAAGTATCAATTCAAATATGAGCAACTAGATATTACATAATATATTTTTGATATAATTAGATAATAGATTTGATGACTAGATATCAGAAAAATATAAAAAGCAAAACAATAAAACATACTTACCTACATTCAAACCTAATTTTGGATGTCAAAAGTTGTTTAAAATAATCACAAAATTTAGGAGTATCTAGAAATTTCATTACTACCTTCAAATATTTCAATGAATCATCGAAGAAGCATTGAACCATCATATTATTGCACCATAACATTATTTCTGGTTTCCTTCCGACTCGATGAACTTGGTAAAGTACATTTGCCAGTCTTTCAGGTTTGTCATTGAAACGAATCCAATTGATGAAATTCACCTTCATCAAACACTTGAACGCAAATTCTGCATCGGATACACCAGGATACATGCAGTCAGCAATGCAATTCACAGTAGATTGCGGCATTTGATGAAATTCAGTTGGATTTATCGCATCGAATTTCATTAGCCATGCTAAAATTTTTAATTTATTGTAATTCTTCTTGCAAGCATATTCGACGAATTGGAATATTTTATTAGCGAAAAAAGCGAACCTAATGTATACTTCCACTATTGGAATTGAGGATGTGTATATTCCCCTGAAAGCATCAAAACTCAAAACATGTTGCGACAAATTGAGTAGCGGGATCGAATCTTTTGCTTGAGGCATGTCCAAATGCAGATTGTACAAAAGTTCTCTGTTTCCATGGATTTTGCGGCATTTTTCTTTGGTATCTATGATGCCTTCCCAATAAGAGAATGATGGATAATACTCTCGTGACCAAGGACAATGGCCGACTCGATAATTTTTGCACAGCTCTAAATTTAATGGTGAAATAGAGTTCATAACAATGAAACTGTGCTGTACAATATCCGCAGGGGTGAACAGCTCCATTCTATTATAGGTTAAATGTTTTGAGAATTTTTCTTCTGGTTGAATACAACGGTTAAATCCAAACAGATAATTTAAACGTGAATTCATTTTAATATTTAAAACAGAAATGAAATGTTTTGATTCTGGATTGCAAGCTCACGCAAGACAGTGGGAACAACGACTATACCACCTAGCAGCTATGGCAGGAGTGGAGAAACGAGAGGTTCCAAGAAGAGTGCGATGCCGCTACCAGGCAAGCAAACAAAGAATAGGAAATTCAAAACGGAGTGAATCAAGACCGAACAGGACTGCCGAAGGCTCCAACCCTGAGGGGGGGGGGAATGACCTTGGGAGAGGGAATCAAAATAGAGGATGGACTTGCAGTACGTAACATCTGTGTTTGGAACTAGGAAGAAGGTGGAGTTAGAATCGAAGAATATTGCGAAATACAGTTTAAAAATTAAATGGAGTTTCTAATTTTTTTCACTACATTCGGAATTATTATTGTTCAAAAATGATTTTATACACATTTTAAAATTTAGGAATTATTTATTTAATTATACATTTCATATGTAGTACAATTTTTTTTTCTTCTACATTCTTGCAATTTCTTATAAATGTTTATTTTTCATAATTTTCAGCAATATATTTCGTTATTAAGATGGGATTCACACTGTTTTCAATCTTCTTCCAGGTAATTAATCGAATTATTTTTTTTCTATTGTTGAAAATAAAGAAAAATATTATATTAATTAATACCTTGGATATTTTAGAGAAAAAATTACTGTCAGTTAAAAGATTTGTTACTGGACAGTTTAATGGCGTTGTAGGACTTACTGTTAAGGTAATTTACCTCAACTAAGAGAATAACTGTAAGGGTATAAAAATGCCAAAATTCTAAAGTCTCTCAAATTTTGATATTGAAAAATACTTTTTTGGGGAAATAATAAAATTAAAACAAAGAAAGAATAAAATTAAAATTATACATAAGAGATTCTATTTAATACTAGAGAGACGGCGTTTTAGACACAACTGAAAAGAGTAAGAACGTCATTTTGACTGCTTATTTTCAATTACCTGAAAGCAAATTTTTTTTCTTGTTTAAATTGATAAAATAGATTTTTACAATAATTTTATTATAAATTTCTCATTTCCTCTCTTTTCTTCTTTGGCGTGCCTTCGGAGGAGTAGATACTATTATATTTGATAATTTTGCTCAAATTCCTCCCATTTTGTGAATTTAATTATTTGTGTAATCTGTACATTTCACATCACCAACGTGTTTGTTTAATCCACAGAATTTTGGGCAACTTTAGAGGTGTAAAATAACTGTTTGTTCTTACATTCCTTCTAATAATATGAAATAATTCGGATAAGATTCATATTACATGTTTATCAATGGATGCATTTGCAATTTTTTACTAAATATGAAAATGCATTGAGCAAATATTTTGATAAACATAAGCTGCTATTCTAAATTTAGTCTTGAGATTATCCCATTTTAGCGATCTATAGTAAACGAGTAGATTAAGCATCATTTTACTGGCAGATGAGCACTATTCTTTGATTAGAAAGTGCCCATTTGCCATTTTTTTCCTGTTTTATAGCAGGATAAACAATTTCAATCATTTTTCAGATCTCCGTTACTAGAATAAAATAAGTTTATCTGTTCGAAATTTTTCAATTCTTGTACATCTGTGTTCCTACTTTGCAAATATTTCTTTATTTCATCGAATCTATTATCAGTCATTGTTCCAAAAACAAAGATTAAATCTTCAAGTTGGATACCACAGACTTAAAAAAAAAAAAAAAAAAAAAATTATTAATGTGGATTTTGAAATAACATTTTAATAGCACACATTTTTAATTTAATATCACCTCCGATAATTTTAATAACACATTTATTTTTAAGTATTATATTTCGTTTTAGAACTCCTTTCATTCTTATCTTTGAAGTAACTGCGTGTAGGATATAGACATTTATCAATGAATTTTCTTCGTTTTCTGATTCAGAGAAAAAAGTAATACGTGCAATTTTTACAAAAAAAAAAAAAAAAAAAAAAAAAAAAAGATATGTATTAATGTGGATTTTGAAATAACATTTTAATAGCACACATTTTTAATTTAATATCACCTCCGATAATTTTAATAACACATTTATTTTTAAGTATTATATTTCGTTTTCGAACTCCTTTCATTCTTATCTTCGAAGTAACTGCGTGTAGGATATAGACATTTATCAATGAATTTTCTTCATTTTGTGATTCAGAGAAAAAAAGTGATATGTGCAATTTTTACAAAGACAAAAAAAAAAAAAAAAAAAAAAGTCAGCATTTTGCCACATAAGCTTATTCATTATCTTTGCCTGGAACATATAAAATAAGATTTTAAATCCAAACCAGAATCGGTTTTACATTTTTTTAAAAAATCAGATTAATTTCTTTTATCATAGATTTTTTTTTTTTTTTTTTTTTTGTCGAACAGGCGAGGAAGTGAATGAATTAAAAGAAAAACTATCGAAAGAAATGAAATGCCAGTCATTTCAATAAAGCAGATGCTCTCAAACAGAAAAAGAGATTTATGTGAGTAGTAGATACTTTTTACAGCCATCATTTTTTATTTATACCCCTTCCAATAAAATCATATACAAATATTAAGTGTATATAATTAAAGACAAATAGCATGTAGATAAATTATTAATTGTATGGTGGATTGCGAAGAGCGAGGATAGAACCTGGGGCCTTCCACATAAGCTTATTTATTATCTTTGCCTGGAACATATAAAATAAGATTTTAAATCCAAACCAGAATCGGTTTTACATTTTAAAAAAAAATCAGATTAATTTCTTTTATCATAGATTTTTTTTTTTGTCGAACAGGCGAGGAAGTGAATGAATTAAAAGAAAAATTATCGAAAGAAATGAAATGCCAGTCATTTCAATAAAGCAGATGCTCTCAAACAGAAAAAGAGATTTATGTGAGTAGTAGATACTTTTTACAGCCATCATTTTTTATTTATACCCCTTCCAATAAAATCATATACAAATATTAAGTGTATATAATTAAAGACAAATAGCATGTAGATAAATTATTAATTGTATGGTGGATTGCGATGAGCGAGGATAGAACCTGGGGCCTTCCACATAAGCTTATTTATTATCTTTGCCTGGAACATATAAAATAAGATTTTAAATCCAAACCAGAATCGGGTTTACATTTTTAAAAAAAAATCAGATTAATTTCTTTTATCATAGATTTTTTTTTTTTTTTTTTGCCGAACAGGCGAGGAAGTGAATGAATTAAAAGAAAAATTATCGAAAGAAATGAAATGCCAGTCATTTCAATAAAGCAGATGCTCTCAAACAGAAAAAGAGATTTATGTGAGTAGTAGATACTTTTTACAGCCATCATTTTTTATTTATACCCCTTCCAATAAAATCATATACAAATATTAAGTGTATATAATTAAAGACAAATAGCATGTAGATAAATTATTATTTGTATGGTGGATTGCGATGAGCGAGGATAGAACCTGGGGCCTTCCACATAAGCTTATTTATTATCTTTGCCTGGAACATATAAAATAAGATTTTAAATCCAAACCAGAATCGGGTTTACATTTTTAAAAAAAAATCAGATTAATTTCTTTTATCATAGATTTTTTTTTTTTTTTGTCGAACAGGCGAGGAAGTGAATGAATTAAAAGAAAAATTATCGAAAGAAATGAAATGCCAGTCATTTCAATAAAGCAGATGCTCTCAAACAGAAAAAGAGATTTATGTGAGTAGTAGATACTTTTTACAGCCATCATTTTTTATTTATACCCCTTCCAATAAAATCATATACAAATATTAAGTGTATATAATTAAAGACAAATAGCATGTAGATAAATTATTAATTGTATGGTGGATTGCGATGAGCGAGGATAGAACCTGGGGCCTTCCACATAAGCTTATTTATTATCTTTGCCTGGAACATATAAAATAAGATTTTAAATCCAAACCAGAATCGGGTTAACATTTTTTAAAAAAAATCAGATTAATTTCTTTTATCATAGATTTTTTTTTTTTTTTTGTCGAACAGGCGAGGAAGTGAATGAATTAAAAGAAAAATTATCGAAAGAAATGAAATGCCAGTCATTTCAATAAAGCAGATGCTCTCAAACAGAAAAAGAGATTTATGTGAGTAGTAGATACTTTTTACAGCCATCATTTTTTATTTATACCCCTTCCAATAAAATCATATACAAATATTAAGTGTATATAATTAAAGACAAATAGCATGTAGATAAATTATTAATTGTATGGTGGATTGCGATGAGCGAGGATAGAACCTGGGGCCTTCCACATAAGCTTATTTATTATCTTTGCCTGGAACATATAAAATAAGATTTTAAATCCAAACCAGAATCGGGTTTACATTTTTAAAAAAAAATCAGATTAATTTCTTTTATCATAGATTTTTTTTTTGTCGAACAGGCGAGGAAGTGAATGAATTAAAAGAAAAATTATCGAAAGAAATGAAATGCCAGTCATTTCAATAAAGCAGATGCTCTCAAACAGAAAAAGAGATTTATGTGAGTAGTAGATACTTTTTACAGCCATCATTTTTTATTTATACCCCTTCCAATAAAATCATATACAAATATTAAGTGTATATAATTAAAGACAAATAGCATGTAGATAAATTATTAATTGTATGGTGGATTGCGATGAGCGAGGATAGAACCTGGGGCCTTCCACATAAGCCTATTTATTATCTTTGCCTGGAACATATAAAATAAGATTTTAAATCCAAACCAGAATCGGGTTAACATTTTTAAAAAAAAATCAGATTAATTTCTTTTATCATAGATTTTTTTTTTTTTTTTTGTCGAACAGGCGAGGAAGTGAATGAATTAAAAGAAAAATTATCGAAAGAAATGAAATGCCAGTCATTTCAATAAAGCAGATGCTCTCAAACAGAAAAAGAGATTTATGTGAGTAGTAGATACTTTTTACAGCCATCATTTTTTATTTATACCCCTTCCAATAAAATCATATACAAATATTAAGTGTATATAATTAAAGACAAATAGCATGTAGATAAATTATTAATTGTATGGTGGATTGCGATGAGCGAGTATAGAACCTGGGGCCTTCCACATAAGCTTATTTATTATCTTTGCCTGGAACATATAAAATAAGATTTTAAATCCAAACCAGAATCGGGTTTACATTTTAAAAAAAAAATCAGATTAATTTCTTTTATCATAGATTTTTTTTTTTGTCGAACAGGCGAGGAAGTGAATGAATTAAAAGAAAAATTATCGAAAGAAATGAAATGCCAGTCATTTCAATAAAGCAGATGCTCTCAAACAGAAAAAGAGATTTATGTGAGTAGTAGATACTTTTTACAGCCATCATTTTTTATTTATACCCCTTCCAATAAAATCATATACAAATATTAAGTGTATATAATTAAAGACAAATAGCATGTAGATAAATTATTAATTGTATGGTGGATTGCGATGAGCGAGGATAGAACCTGGGGCCTTCCACATAAGCTTATTTATTATCTTTGCCTGGAACATATAAAATAAGATTTTAAATCCAAACCAGAATCGGGTTTACATTTTTAAAAAAAAATCAGATTAATTTCTTTTATCATAGATTTTTTTTTTTTTTTTTGTCGAACAGGCGAGGAAGTGAATGAATTAAAAGAAAAATTATCGAAAGAAATGAAATGCCAGTCATTTCAATAAAGCAGATGCTCTCAAACAGAAAAAGAGATTTATGTGAGTAGTAGATACTTTTTACAGCCATCATTTTTTATTTATACCCCTTCCAATAAAATCATATACAAATATTAAGTGTATATAATTAAAGACAAATAGCATGTAGATAAATTATTAATTGTATGGTGGATTGCGATGAGCGAGGATAGAACCTGGGGCCTTCCACATAAGCTTATTTATTATCTTTGCCTGGAACATATAAAATAAGATTTTAAATCCAAACCAGAATTGGGTTTACATTTTTTAAAAAAAATCAGATTAATTTCTTTTATCATAGATTTTTTTTTTGTCGAACAGGCGAGGAAGTGAATGAATTAAAAGAAAAATTATCGAAAGAAATGAAATGCCAGTCATTTCAATAAAGCAGATGCTCTCAAACAGAAAAAGAGATTTATGTGAGTAGTAGATACTTTTTACAGAAATCATTTTTTATTTATACCCCTTCCAATAAAATCATATACAAATATTAAGTGTATATAATTAAAGACAAATAGCATGTAGATAAATTATTAATTGTATGGTGGATTGCGATGAGCGAGGATAGAACCTGGGGCCTTCCACATAAGCTTATTTATTATCTTTGCCTGGAACATATAAAATAAGATTTTAAATCCAAACCAGAATCGGGTTTACATTTTTAAAAAAAAATCAGATTAATTTCTTTTATCATAGATTTTTTTTTTTTTTTTTTTGTTGAACAGGCGAGGAAGTGAATGAATTAAAAGAAAAATTATCGAAAGAAATGAAATGCCAGTCATTTCAATAAAGCAGATGCTCTCAAACAGAAAAAGAGATTTATGTGAGTAGTAGATACTTTTTACAGCCATCATTTTTTATTTATACCCCTTCCAATAAAATCATATACAAATATTAAGTGTATATAATTAAAGACAAATAGCATGTAGATAAATTATTAATTGTATGGTGGATTGCGATGAGCGAGGATAGAACCTGGGGCCTTCCACATAAGCTTATTTATTATCTTTGCCTGGAACATATAAAATAAGATTTTAAATCCAAACCAGAATCGGTTTTACATTTTAAAAAAAAATCAGATTAATTTCTTTTATCATAGATTTTTTTTTTTTTTGTCGAACAGGCGAGGAAGTGAATGAATTAAAAGAAAAATTATCGAAAGAAATGAAATGCCAGTCATTTCAATAAAGCAGATGCTCTCAAACAGAAAAAGAGATTTATGTGAGTAGTAGATACTTTTTACAGCCATCATTTTTTATTTATACCCCTTCCAATAAAATCATATACAAATATTAAGTGTATATAATTAAAGACAAATAGCATGTAGATAAATTATTAATTGTATGGTGGATTGCGATGAGCGAGGATAGAACCTGGGGCCTTCCACATAAGCTTATTTATTATCTTTGCCTGGAACATATAAAATAAGATTTTAAATCCAAACCAGAATCGGTTTTACATTTTAAAAAAAAATCAGATTAATTTCTTTTATCATAGATTTTTTTTTTTTTTTTTTTTTTTTTTTTTTGTCGAACAGGCGAGGAAGTGAATGAATGAAAAGAAAAATTATCGAAAGAAATGAAATGCCAGTCATTTCAATAAAGCAGATGCTCTCAAACAGAAAAAGAGATTTATGTGAGTAGTAGATACTTTTTACAGCCATCATTTTTTATTTATACCCCTTCCAATAAAATCATATACAAATATTAAGTGTATATAATTAAAGACAAATAGCATGTAGATAAATTATTAATTGTATGGTGGATTGCGATGAGCGAGGATAGAACCTGGGGCCTTCCACATAAGCTTATTTATTATCTTTGCCTGGAACATATAAAATAAGATTTTAAATCCAAACCAGAATCGGTTTTACATTTAAAAAAAAAAAATCAGATTAATTTCTTTTATCATAGATTTTTTTTTTTTTTTTTTGTCGAACAGGCGAGGAAGTGAATGAATTAAAAGAAAAATTATCGAAAGAAATGAAATGCCAGTCATTTCAATAAAGCAGATGCTCTCAAACAGAAAAAGAGATTTATGTGAGTAGTAGATACTTTTTACAGCCATCATTTTTTATTTATACCCCTTCCAATAAAATCATATACAAATATTAAGTGTATATAATTAAAGACAAATAGCATGTAGATAAATTATTAATTGTATGGTGGATTGCGATGAGCGAGGATAGAACCTGGGGCCTTCCACATAAGCTTATTTATTATCTTTGCCTGGAACATATAAAATAAGATTTTAAATCCAAACCAGAATCGGTTTTACATTTTAAAAAAAAATCAGATTAATTTCTTTTATCATAGATTTTTTTTTTTTTTTTTTTGTCGAACAGGCGAGGAAGTGAATGAATTAAAAGAAAAATTATCGAAAGAAATGAAATGCCAGTCATTTCAATAAAGCAGATGCTCTCAAACAGAAAAAGAGATTTATGTGAGTAGTAGATACTTTTTACAGCCATCATTTTTTATTTATACCCCTTCCAATAAAATCATATACAAATATTAAGTGTATATAATTAAAGAAAAATAGCATGTAGATAAATTATTAATTGTATGGTGGATTGCGATGAGCGAGGATAGAACCTGGGGCCTTCCACATAAGCTTATTTATTATCTTTGCCTGGAACATATAAAATAAGATTTTAAATCCAAACCAGAATCGGGTTTACATTTTTAAAAAAAATCAGATTCATTTCTTTTATCATAGATTTTTTTTTTTTTTTTTTTTTGTCGAACAGGCGAGGAAGTGAATGAATTAAAAGAAAAATTATCGAAAGAAATGAAATGCCAGTCATTTCAATAAAGCAGATGCTCTCAAACAGAAAAAGAGATTTATGTGAGTAGTAGATACTTTTTACAGCCATCATTTTTTATTTATACCCCTTCCAATAAAATCATATACAAATATTAAGTGTATATAATTAAAGACAAATAGCATGTAGATAAATTATTAATTGTATGGTGGATTGCGATGAGCGAGGATAGAACCTGGGGCCTTCCACATAAGCTTATTTATTATCTTTGCCTGGAACATATAAAATAAGATTTTAAATCCAAACCAGAATCGGTTTTACATTTAAAAAAAAAATCAGATTAATTTCTTTTATCATAGATTTTTTTTTTTTTTTTGTCGAACAGGCGAGGAAGTGAATGAATTAAAAGAAAAATTATCGAAAGAAATGAATTGCCAGTCATTTCAATAAAGCAGATGCTCTCAAACAGAAAAAGAGATTTATGTGAGTAGTAGATACTTTTTACAGCCATCATTTTTTATTTATACCCCTTCCAATAAAATCATATACAAATATTAAGTGTATATAATTAAAGACAAATAGCATGTAGATAAATTATTAATTGTATGGTGGATTGCGATGAGCGAGGATAGAACCTGGGGCCTTCCACATAAGCTTATTTATTATCTTTGCCTGGAACATATAAAATAAGATTTTAAATCCAAACCAGAATCGGGTTTACATTTTTAAAAAAAAATCAGATTAATTTCTTTTATCATAGATTTTTTTTTTTGTCGAACAGGCGAGGAAGTGAATGAATTAAAAGAAAAATTATCGAAAGAAATGAAATGCCAGTCATTTCAATAAAGCAGATGCTCTCAAACAGAAAAAGAGATTTATGTGAGTAGTAGATACTTTTTACAGCCATCATTTTTTATTTATACCCTTTCCAATAAAATCATATACAAATATTAAGTGTATATAATTAAAGACAAATAGCATGTAGATAAATTATTAATTGTATGGTGGATTGCGATGAACGAGGATAGAACCTGGGACCTTCCACATAAGCTTATTTATTATCTTTGCCTGGAACATATAAAATAAGATTTTAAATCCAAACCAGAATCGGGTTTACATTTTTAAAAAAAAATCAGATTAATTTCTTTTATCATAGATTTTTTTTTTTTTTTTGTCGAACAGGCGAGGAAGTGAATGAATTAAAAGAAAAATTATCGAAAGAAATGAAATGCCAGTCATTTCAATAAAGCAGATGCTCTCAAACAGAAAAAGAGATTTATGTGAGTAGTAGATACTTTTTACAGCCATCATTTTTTATTTATACCCCTTCCAATAAAATCATATACAAATATTAAGTGTATATAATTAAAGACAAATAGCATGTAGATAAATTATTAATTGTATGGTGGATTGCGATGAGCGAGGATAGAACCTGGGGCCTTCCACATAAGCTTATTTATTATCTTTGCCTGGAACATATAAAATAAGATTTTAAATCCAAACCAGAATCGGGTTTACATTTTTAAAAAAAAATCAGATTAATTTCTTTTATCATAGATTTTTTTTTTTTTTTGTCGAACAGGCGAGGAAGTGAATGAATTAAAAGAAAAATTATCGAAAGAAATGAAATGCCAGTCATTTCAATAAAGCAGATGCTCTCAAACAGAAAAAGAGATTTATGTGAGTAGTAGATACTTTTTACAGCCATCATTTTTTATTTATACCCCTTCCAATAAAATCATATACAAATATTAAGTGTATATAATTAAAGACAAATAGCATGTAGATAAATTATTAATTGTATGGTGGATTGCGATGAGCGAGGATAGAACCTGGGGCCTTCCACATAAGCTTATTTATTATCTTTGCCTGGAACATATAAAATAAGATTTTAAATCCAAACCAGAATCGGGTTTACATTTTTAAAAAAAAATCAGATTAATTTCTTTTATCATAGATTTTTTTTTTTTTTTGTCGAACAGGCGAGGAAGTGAATGAATTAAAAGAAAAATTATCGAAAGAAATGAAATGCCAGTCATTTCAATAAAGCAGATGCTCTCAAACAGAAAAAGAGATTTATGTGAGTAGTAGATACTTTTTACAGCCATCATTTTTTATTTATACCCCTTCTAATAAAATCATATACAAATATTAAGTGTATATAATTAAAGACAAATAGCATGTAGATAAATTATTAATTGTATGGTGGATTGCGATGAGCGAGTATAGAACCTGGGGCCTTCCACATAAGCTTATTTATTATCTTTGCCTGGAACATATAAAATAAGATTTTAAATCCAAACCAGAATCGGGTTTACATTTTTAAAAAAAAATCAGATTAATTTCTTTTATCATAGATTTTTTTTTTGTCGAACAGGCGAGGAAGTGAATGAATTAAAAGAAAAATTATCGAAAGAAATGAAATGCCAGTCATTTCAATAAAGCAGATGCTCTCAAACAGAAAAAGAGATTTATGTGAGTAGTAGATACTTTTTACAGCCATCATTTTTTATTTATACCCCTTCCAATAAAATCATATACAAATATTAAGTGTATATAATTAAAGACAAATAGCATGTAGATAAATTATTAATTGTATGGTGGATTGCGATGAGCGAGGATAGAACCTGGGGCCTTCCACATAAGCTTATTTATTATCTTTGCCTGGAACATATAAAATAAGATTTTAAATCCAAACCAGAATCGGGTTTACATTTTTAAAAAAAAATCAGATTAATTTCTTTTATCATAGATTTTTTTTTTTTGTCGAAAAGGCGAGGAAGTGAATGAATTAAAAGAAAAATTATCGAAAGAAATGAAATGCCAGTCATTTCAATAAAGCAGATGCTCTCAAACAGAAAAAGAGATTTATGTGAGTAGTAGATACTTTTTACAGCCATCATTTTTTATTTATACCCTTTCCAATAAAATCATATACAAATATTAAGTGTATATAATTAAAGACAAATAGCATGTAGATAAATTATTAATTGTATGGTGGATTGCGATGAGCGAGGATAGAACCTGGGACCTTCCACATAAGCTTATTTATTATCTTTGCCTGGAACATATAAAATAAGATTTTAAATCCAAACCAGAATCGGGTTTACATTTTTAAAAAAAAATCAGATTAATTTCTTTTATCATAGATTTTTTTTTTTTTTTTTTTTTGTCGAACAGGCGAGGAAGTGAATGAATTAAAAGAAAAATTATCGAAAGAAATGAAATGCCAGTCATTTCAATAAAGCAGATGCTCTCAAACAGAAAAAGAGATTTATGTGAGTAGTAGATACTTTTTACAGCCATCATTTTTTATTTATACCCCTTCCAATAAAATCATATACAAATATTAAGTGTATATAATTAAAGACAAATAGCATGTAGATAAATTATTAATTGTATGGTGGATTGCGATGAGCGAGGATAGAACCTGGGGCCTTCCACATAAGCTTATTTATTATCTTTGCCTGGAACATATAAAATAAGATTTTAAATCCAAACCAGAATCGGGTTTACATTTTTAAAAAAAAATCAGATTAATTTCTTTTATCATAGATTTTTTTTTTTTTTTGTCGAACAGGCGAGGAAGTGAATGAATTAAAAGAAAAATTATCGAAAGAAATGAAATGCCAGTCATTTCAATAAAGCAGATGCTCTCAAACAGAAAAAGAGATTTATGTGAGTAGTAGATACTTTTTACAGCCATCATTTTTTATTTATACCCCTTCTAATAAAATCATATACAAATATTAAGTGTATATAATTAAAGACAAATAGCATGTAGATAAATTATTAATTGTATGGTGGATTGCGATGAGCGAGTATAGAACCTGGGGCCTTCCACATAAGCTTATTTATTATCTTTGCCTGGAACATATAAAATAAGATTTTAAATCCAAACCAGAATCGGGTTTACATTTTTAAAAAAAAATCAGATTAATTTCTTTTATCATAGATTTTTTTTTTGTCGAACAGGCGAGGAAGTGAATGAATTAAAAGAAAAATTATCGAAAGAAATGAAATGCCAGTCATTTCAATAAAGCAGATGCTCTCAAACAGAAAAAGAGATTTATGTGAGTAGTAGATACTTTTTACAGCCATCATTTTTTATTTATACCCCTTCCAATAAAATCATATACAAATATTAAGTGTATATAATTAAAGACAAATAGCATGTAGATAAATTATTAATTGTATGGTGGATTGCGATGAGCGAGGATAGAACCTGGGGCCTTCCACATAAGCTTATTTATTATCTTTGCCTGGAACATATAAAATAAGATTTTAAATCCAAACCAGAATCGGGTTTACATTTTTAAAAAAAAATCAGATTAATTTCTTTTATCATAGATTTTTTTTTTTGTCGAACAGGCGAGGAAGTGAATGAATTAAAAGAAAAATTATCGAAAGAAATGAAATGCCAGTCATTTCAATAAAGCAGATGCTCTCAAACAGAAAAAGAGATTTATGTGAGTAGTAGATACTTTTTACAGCCATCATTTTTTATTTATACCCTTTCCAATAAAATCATATACAAATATTAAGTGTATATAATTAAAGACAAATAGCATGTAGATAAATTATTAATTGTATGGTGGATTGCGATGAGCGAGGATAGAACCTGGGACCTTCCACATAAGCTTATTTATTATCTTTGCCTGGAACATATAAAATAAGATTTTAAATCCAAACCAGAATCGGGTTTACATTTTTAAAAAAAAATCAGATTAATTTCTTTTATCATAGATTTTTTTTTTTTTTTTTTTTTTTTGTCGAACAGGCGAGGAAGTGAATGAATTAAAAGAAAAATTATCGAAAGAAATGAAATGCCAGTCATTTCAATAAAGCAGATGCTCTCAAACAGAAAAAGAGATTTATGTGAGTAGTAGATACTTTTTACAGCCATCATTTTTTATTTATACCCTTTCCAATAAAATCATATACAAATATTAAGTGTATATAATTAAAGACAAATAGCATGTAGATAAATTATTAATTGTATGGTGGATTGCGATGAGCGAGGATAGAACCTGGGGCCTTCCACATAAGCTTATTTATTATCTTTGCCTGGAACATATAAAATAAGATTTTAAATCCAAACCAGAATCGGGTTTACATTTTTAAAAAAAAATCAGATTAATTTCTTTTATCATAGATTTTTTTTTCTTTTTTGTCGAACAGGCGAAGAAGTGAATGAATTAAAAGAAAAATTATCGAAAGAAATGAAATGCCAGTCATTTCAATAAAGCAGATGCTCTCAAACAGAAAAAGAGATTTATGTGAGTAGTAGATACTTTTTACAGCCATCATTTTTTATTTATACCCCTTCTAATAAAATCATATACAAATATTAAGTGTATATAATTAAAGACAAATAGCATGTAGATAAATTATTAATTGTATGGTGGATTGCGATGAGCGAGTATAGAACCTGGGGCCTTCCACATAAGCTTATTTATTATCTTTGCCTGGAACATATAAAATAAGATTTTAAATCCAAACCAGAATCGGGTTTACATTTTTAAAAAAAAATCAGATTAATTTCTTTTATCATAGATTTTTTTTTTTTGTCGAACAGGCGAGGAAGTGAATGAATTAAAAGAAAAATTATCGAAAGAAATGAAATGCCAGTCATTTCAATAAAGCAGATGCTCTCAAACAGAAAAAGAGATTTATGTGAGTAGTAGATACTTTTTACAGCCATCATTTTTTATTTATACCCCTTCCAATAAAATCATATACAAATATTAAGTGTATATAATTAAAGACAAATAGCATGTAGATAAATTATTAATTGTATGGTGGATTGCGATGAGCGAGGATAGAACCTGGGGCCTTCCACATAAGCTTATTTATTATCTTTGCCTGGAACATATAAAATAAGATTTTAAATCCAAACCAGAATCTGGTTTACATTTTTTAAAAAAAATCAGATTAATTTCTTTTATCATAGATTTTTTTTTTTTTTTTGTCGAACAGGCGAGGAAGTGAATGAATTAAAAGAAAAATTATCGAAAGAAATGAAATGCCAGTCATTTCAATAAAGCAGATGCTCTCAAACAGAAAAAGAGATTTATGTGAGTAGTAGATACTTTTTACAGCCATCATTTTTTATTTATACCCCTTCCAATAAAATCATATACAAATATTAAGTGTATATAATTAAAGACAAATAGCATGTAGATAAATTATTAATTGTATGGTGGATTGCGATGAGCGAGGATAGAACCTGGGGCCTTCCACATAAGCTTATTTATTATCTTTGCCTGGAACATATAAAATAAGATTTTAAATCCAAACCAGAATCGGTTTTACATTTTTAAAAAAAAATCAGATTAATTTCTTTTATCATAGATTTTTTTTTTTTTTGTCGAACAGGCGAGGAAGTGAATGAATGAAAAGAAAAATTATCGAAAGAAATGAAATGCCAGTCATTTCAATAAAGCAGATGCTCTCAAACAGAAAAAGAGATTTATGTGAGTAGTAGATACTTTTTACAGCCATCATTTTTTATTTATACCCCTTCCAATAAAATCATATACAAATATTAAGCGTATATAATTAAAGACAAATAACATGTAGATAAATTATTAATTGTATGGTGGATTGCGATGAGCGAGGATAGAACCTGGGGCCTTCCACATAAGCTTATTTATTATCTTTGCCTGGAACATATAAAATAAGATTTTAAATCCAAACCAGAATCTGGTTTACATTTTTTAAAAAAAATCAGATTAATTTCTTTTATCATAGATTTTTTTTTTTTTTGTCGAACAGGCGAGGAAGTGAATGAATTAAAAGAAAAATTATCGAAAGAAATGAAATGCCAGTCATTTCAATAAAGCAGATGCTCTCAAACAGAAAAAGAGATTTATGTGAGTAGTAGATACTTTTTACAGCCATCATTTTTTATTTATACCCCTTCCAATAAAATCATATACAAATATTAAGTGTATATAATTAAAGACAAATAGCATGTAGATAAATTATTAATTGTATGGTGGATTGCGATGAGCGAGGATAGAACCTGGGGCCTTCCACATAAGCTTATTTATTATCTTTGCCTGGAACATATAAAATAAGATTTTAAATCCAAACCAGAATCGGTTTTACATTTTTAAAAAAAAATCAGATTAATTTCTTTTATCATAGATTTTTTTTTTTTTGTCGAACAGGCGAGGAAGTGAATGAATGAAAAGAAAAATTATCGAAAGAAATGAAATGCCAGTCATTTCAATAAAGCAGATGCTCTCAAACAGAAAAAGAGATTTATGTGAGTAGTAGATACTTTTTACAGCCATCATTTTTTATTTATACCCCTTCCAATAAAATCATATACAAATATTAAGCGTATATAATTAAAGACAAATAACATGTAGATAAATTATTAATTGTATGGTGGATTGCGATGAGCGAGGGTAGAACCTGGGGCCTTCTGGTTCGCAGCCGAGTAACATGACCACAGTACAAATGCAATTGCTCGTATAGCTAGCTGTTTAACTGGTTTATAAGCTTTTACTACAGAATATCCCTCCAGTGAGTCGGGGGTGAGACGAACGATATGGCTGTTGAGTCAAATGTGCTTGTGCCTGTACCCATTTGAGTGGCACCAAGCGTTATGGTGAGCGTGTGTGGGCGAGTGGTTGCTGTTGCTGCGTCAAATGAGTCTGACGACTTTGGGGTTGATGCGGGTAAACAGCGCCACAACAGCTGTACAAAGGTTGAAGGTTCATCGTCCAAGGTCCCCAACGTGGCGAATTGTGATGAGCGAAAATAGAACCTGGGACCTTGTGGTTCGCAGTCCAGTAACATGACGACAATAGAAAAGCAATTGCCCGTGTAGCGTAGCTATCAACTGGCTTATAAGCTTTCACCACAGACCCCATTTATACCTCTTCCAATAAAATCTTATACAAATATCAAGTGTATATAATTAATAAAATTAAAGACAAATAGCATGTAGATAAATTTAAAAAAATAATTAATAGCATGTAGATTAATCGATCTTAATAATTATTAATGGCATGTAGATAAATTAATTATTTATACTCCTTCCAATAAAATCATATACAAATATTAAGTGTATATAATTAATAAAATTAAAGACAAACAGCATGTAGATAAATTAAAAGAAAAAAAAAAAAGAAAACATCAAATATTCTTCAAAAATGGTCAGCTGTCAAAATGACCGACCACAGTCCATCCTCCAAAATGTACACATGCACAGTATCGATAATAATGAGCAACGGCAAATAATATTTGTTTTATACATTTGTTTATGAATAGTTAGGTAAAGTCAATGAAAAAAAAAATCTAAAATGAGCAAAATGATTTCCAAAGAACATTGCCATTCAAAGAACATTCACATGAACATTCATTGCCACGTCACAGCTTTTGGAACACGAGACATTTGAAATTTTTTTATTCAATTCTGTTGGTAGAACATATTATTACACGATTACATGAAAACTTTTCGGGCTGGTATATTTTTTGAAAATTGTGGGATTTGAACATTTACATTATGTACAGAATTTACCGCTTTTAATCGCAAACAGTTAGACATAATGTACCAAATTTCCCATTCTGAACTTCTTTATTAATATTTACTTCGAAATGGGCTTCACAAAAATTATCATAAATGTTTTTCGTTCCATTAAATGTAAATTGAATCTTCAACACTTTTTGTTGATAGTCCCCGAAGCTCACTATTTTACAAAGAAAATCCACTTTGGTCAGTATTGGCCCTTGCGCCATAAAAAAAACAATCAATCAATGAATCAAAAAAAATTTAAAAAAATAATTATATATATATGTAATGATATTTTAATTCTAATTTCAATTTAATTAATTTCCAAGATTTTATCTTAATTTAGCCCATAGTAACTTCATTCTAAAAATATTTTCTTATTTCGTGATCCAATTCCACTTTCGGTTTAATTAATCTCTTTGTAAATCATCCATCTCTTTGTAAATCACCAAATTTGCCATCAGTACTACGTATCAAATGAAAGTGATACTTTCGTTGCCCTTGTCAGAGGTCAACATATGTATTCCATTGGCACGTGGGCGGAAATCCTATGTTATATAAGACTAGTTATCATTTGTTTCACCCTTTTTTCTTACTTCTGCTTTTGTGCCACACTGCCTCTGCTTGTAAATAAATTGCTTTCACGAAATGAACATTAAAATTAATTTTAAAATATAAAATGTCTCTTCAACGTCTTCGAACCTGCATTCTGCCTAAACCAAAATATGTTACACACACACACACACACACACACACACACACACACACACACACACACACACACACACACACACACACACACACACACACACACACACACACACACACACACTCACACACACACACACATATATATATATAAATATATGCATAAAGAGTGAGAAGGCACCACTCACTTTAAACATTTAAAAAAAAAACCTCTCTTAACATTATTTTGTTCTCGTCATTTGTCCAAAACCTGAAATTGCGAGATAAACAAAAAAACTTAGTTTCAAAACAAAAAAACTAAGTTTCAAAATAAACTTAGTTCATACTGGGACGAAATTACAACTGCTGTTCAGCAACGGATTGTAAAACCCTCCGCGTTTTTGCGCATGCGTAAGAATGGGTTTAATTCATCAAAATAGGGGTGAAAGGAAAGATGAAAGGAGATGTTTACATTTTTAGACTAGTATGTAATAGTGGAAATTCAAGGGAATATCGGAAATGCACTCATCGTTTCGCGTCTCACCCCTTAATGAGATGGAGTCGTCGAAATGTGGTCGTCTCAGAATCCGTTGACGAACAGTTAGTTATACAGCATTAATAAATTAGATTTTATAATTGTTGTGTTATGCTCCCATCCGGCAACATATTTAAACGTAAAACCATTTATTGAAAATTTTGAATTAATTTTTGTTTACACAGATTGATTAGCAATTTTTTTAAATAGTTCTGCTTTTTTTTAATAATTGAAAAATAATGCATTATAGCATTCTTTTTACCTTGGATAAAGTGCTAAACATAACGAATACAGCAAACGATATATATATTTTTAAAGAATTATTCTACAGTTTGTAAGCAATAAAGCTATTTGAATTACTTTATTGAGAGTTATATAACAAATTTGTGAATAACTCTCATTTTTGGGTTAAAAAATATAATATAATATATTGCAAATAATATATTGATATAATATATTGCAGATAAAAAAAAAAGAATCGCGATGACATAAAATTGAGAAATTACCTTTTTAGTACATGTTTCAATGAATGAAAAACACATGTCATTTTCTTTTCTAAAATAAAAATTGCAAACTCAAAAATTGTCTTTTTTGTTAGAATCTTGATAAAATAATGTTAACAATCTTGATAAAATAAAAAAAAAAAATTAGGTAAAATTATGAATTTAATTTTTTAGACAACAGACAATTGTTACAATCTAAATATATAGAGTTTTTCAGATAAAAAATTTTTTTAGAATTTTTTTTTAAGTTTTAAGATAGCTTATAATTAGTAAGATGATATACTAACAAACGTCAAATATCAGTTTAAAAATTACTATGTAATTTTAATCTATATACATAAAGAATTACAAGAAATAACATGAGTAAAGATTTGTTAAAAGATAGCGTGCTTTTGTTAGAACTGAAAATTATAATAAAATCTTATTTTTGCAGTTATTTTATACTTTTCAATTTAACATTCATTCATCAGAATATAAAAAAAGCGGAATTTTGTTTAGGAATATTTTATAAGAATGTGAATTGACTTTAATAAAGTTTTTTTTTTTTAAATTAATATTTTGGATTTGAAAACAAAAGCCAAAATGAAAAACCGCACTTGATGTCAAATTTTAGAAAAATGACAGCTAACTAAGCTCGAATAGATTTCTCCAACGTTAGAAACAGAAGCACCCACGCCATCTGAAATACAACTTGTATTATACAAGCATAGAAACCGCACTATTAGAACTGCAGATCCGTCATTCTACCAACCAAGCCACTCTTACTCGTCAGGAAATATTAAGATACTGTTGGTTTCAGCATCCTGAGACTATCGACTTTCGAAGATTCCATCTCCTTAAGGGGTGAGACACGGAATGATGAGCTCATTTTCAGAATTCTTCGGCCTTGATCCCCCCCCCCCCATTAGATACTTTTATCTTCATTTTTTTTTTTTTTTTTTTTTTTTTACTTGTACGTGAGTATAGTGTTTCTGATTTTATTTTAATTTAGACTGCGAATAATCCGAGTTTACTTTATTGTTGAATATAAACAGCTTCCCTCTGATCCCAATTTTGACGAATTAAACCCATAATAACGCATGCGCAAAAGTACAGAAGGTTTTAGAATCCTTTGGAAAACAATAAGCTTTATATATTTTAAAAATTTTAATGGCAGTTAGTTAATTGACAAATTAGTCAATGAAAATTTAATGTTTTCATTGGAGTTTTCCATGAATTAAAAATTTAAATATCGACAAATGACCTCATATGATTGTAAAAAATTGCTTCTTGATGACGAAAAAGCCATTTTGTGAAATATAGAATCAATCTGCAATGGAAATTTCATTAGAAATTTGAAGCGCAATTTCACCATTGAATGTTTTAGCGAATAAATTATCTTTAGAAAATGCAAATAAATTCACAGAAAAGTTTTACTCAAAATCAGATAAAGCAAAACAAAATGTATCATGTCTTTGTCAAAATGCATAAAATTATATCAAGTAACCTCCAAAATTTAAAAAATGAAGTACAGGTGAGCATAATATTAATTTTTTTTTTACAAAAATTGATAATTAATATTATTATTTTTATTTTACTGCAAATTAACAATTAAAATTCCTTAATAAAAATATCAATACAATTAATCTTTTGAAAACTATATTATTACTAATAATAATTCATTGAATTATTTACTTAATATTTATTAAAATTTTAATAATAAAATTATGAATTAAGTAATTTAAAGACAATTTTGTCATTAGTAACATGGATCTGAATTTCGTAACGAATCTATGATTCCCGATTCGCAATTGTACTCGTAGCTAAGGTTCCGGATCCATAAAGTGAACGCGTTCTTATCACTGTCCACGTGGCCCGGATCCCATGCAAAAAAAAAAAAAAAAAAAAAAAAAAAAAATCCCAATGAGTGAAATGTGCCTCATCCTATAATAAGGTCATGTACAAAATTTCAGAATTTTATCATGAAAACTTTCATGCAATTGTTTACAGCTTCAGTGCAGGAATGCACCATAAGGAAATAAAACATGCTTCACATCTTTAGTTTTAAATAAAAATTTAAAAATCTATGCTTCCTTAAAAATACTTTAAAATTTTATATCATGAATTACAGAATATAACTTAAAAATAACACAGTCGATGAACTTGTAAAAACACTTATGTAATCTTTCCTTTAAGTTATTATTTCTCCAAATTTTTAATACTTTTGAACCAATAAATAGCAAAATTATTATTTATTTATTCAATCATTCTTTCTTTACTTTCATACTTTCAATCTTTTTTTATAATCATTCTTCCATACTTTCTTTGTTAATTTGTGTATGACCCCTAAAACACACTAACATCCGACATGATTTTTCCTCTTTGCGAACTCATATCCAGGCATCGAAAAGTGGTTTAAGTCATCATTTATGTAGTTTCATATCTTTGAGACTTTTTGTGATAAGTTACTGAAATTTTGTACATGATCTTATTAGAGGACGCGGCACATTTTATTCACTGGGATTTTTTTTGTACGAGGTCCGTATAAAAAATTAAATTTGGTATATTTTGAAGTTTAATCCCCTGAAAATTTTAATCGATTTCATAACATTTTACACCTTTTTTTATGCAACTTTGTAATTTGCAGTAAATGTCTATAATCAATATTTAAGAAATAAAAGCCGCAGTCAAAGTTTTTGAGACACCCTGTATATTTTGATATTAAAAGAACATTATTAATGATTTTTCTACTTAACAATATTATTATTTTTAAATATATAGCATGAAATAATTACTAAAATTTTCTTCGTACCACTCCTTAAATCTTTGTTGCCATTTGAACTAGCCATATCAATACGAAAATTTGAGTTAAAATAAAATGCGGTCAGAAACGACACAACACTCACAGACACGTGGACAAGAAATTTGAGCTAAAGAGTATCTAATGGGGGGAAATCCAAGGTCAAAGGTGAATACTTTTCGTAAACGGATTCTGACGGAGACGATCACATTTCGACGACTCCATCTCATTAAGGGGTGAGACGCGGAACGATGAGTGTATTTCCGATATTCCCTTTGACCTTGGATTTCCTCTATTAGATACTAGTCTAAAAATGTAACATTTCCTTTCATCTTTCCTTTCACCCTTATTTTGACGAATTAAACCCATTCTAACGCATGCACAAAAACGCAGAGGGTTTTACAATCCGTTGCTGAACAGTACCGGAAATGTGCTCATCTTCTCGTGCCTCACCCCTTAATGAGATGGAATCGTCGAAATGCATTCGTCTTAAGCAGGAATTGAGGTCGGGTCTCAACAGACGAACGAACAGAAGTTGTATAGTGACTTAGAATTATTGCCTTATTTCGTACGGACGCTAAGGAAATTTGGAAGATTCTGCTACTGCTAAGAATTTTGATTTTTTTTAGGACTTTATTTGCAAAATTTTTTTCTTCTTCAGTGGATTGAAATTTTTAATTAGTTTTTAAAGACATTTTTTTTGTTGTTAATTGAGAGTTCAGATTGCTTTCTAATTACATATTTAATAATCTTATTTTACTGCTTCTGTTACTTCTGCTAACCCTATTTATTTAATTTCCTGTCTTAGTTAAGAATCATTTTGGAATTTCTTGTTTAATATAGATTAAACTTTCTTTTCACAACTTTTAAAATCAGTTTTGTTGTCGATTCATATTTAAAATTAGGATGTTATTGCGTCAGAAATTTAAAGAATCATCGTTATCTTTAATTGAATCTGCAATTTTACACCCATTCGAGAAAGGAGCTAATAAATACTGGACTGATGCTATAAATATGAGTATTATAACTTTTTCTTTCCGCAGTGTTGGTTTTTATTTAACGTTTGTAGATAAATGCGAGTTTGATGAAGATTGCTACGAGTTTTTACTGATTTACATGCATTTGAATAGGTAAGCCCTTTTTAAATTTATTTTTTCATTTTCCTTTTAATTTAGAGTTTAGTTCTATCCTCCATTTTCTTTATGGTTATTTACAGTATTATATTGTCTGTCCGAAGGGTCCTGTAAATTGAGATGGGACCCAACGACAGTATTTAAAAGCATCAAAAGCATGGAAATATTTATTATAATTTTTATTTTATTTCCAATTTTAAAAAAATTGATTTTTTTTTAATTGCATCAAATATGCTATAAATAAATGTATGACTGATTGTAGAGAGTGACTAATTTTGTAATTTTTATGTCAACATGTATATCAACTCAAAAAATATTCAGGTAAGAATTTCAGGAATCTTCTTCCTAACAGATTTGAATGATCCTAACAGGTCCTAACAGATTTCAATGATAAAAATAGATATATACATGGTCACGCTTAACTATATTGTAATGCATCCGTTTTAATAAATAATAATTTGTTTGTTAGTTTTCCATTCTAATAAAAAATAATAATACAGTCAAACGCTGTATTATCATATTTAATTATATTTAAAATATATTATATTTAAAATAATTCATAAATGAAATTATTTATTGTCTACTTGCTAAATAGTAATAATAATTAATAATTTGCTCACTTTTTTTATTTGTTACATTTATTCTAAACTTATTTATGATATTGGAGTAAAAATATGTTAAAAAAAGTTAAAAGAAATGGAGTGTATATATATATATATATATATACACATGTAAACTTCAGAATTACTTTAATATATCTTTACTATATTTAAAATAATTTATAAATGAAATTATTTATTGTCTACTTGCTAAATAGTAATAATAATTAATAATTTGCTTACTTTTTTATTTGTTACATTTATTCTAAACTTATTTATGATATTGGAGTAAAAATATAAGTTAAAAAAACAGGAGTGTGTGTGTGTGTATACATATATATATAAATGCGTCATACGCATAAAGACATGCGTTATATATATAATACGCATAGTTTATTATCAATTCTTAAACGAACAAATTAAGTAATAATTCATTCATTTATTAATGTTATTTAATTATTTCTTATTAATATTTTAATATTATTTATTAATTAATTTGTTTTAATTAATTAATTGTATTTGTTTGATTTTAATTTATTTATGTTATTAATTAATTAATTTATTTATGCTAATATATTAATTTTATTAATTAATATTAAATAATTAAATTTTTATTAATTCTGGGAAAGGAAGAAACTTAAAATTTCTACTGTTTAGAAAATAATCTTTTTTTAAAGCAATTAAGAAAATAATCTAATGATTTTCATTGTTCCAAAAGCGCTGAATTAATCCACAAATTTATTATATGAAATTATTGATTATTTACTTTCTGAATAATAATAATAACAACTTAGTTTTGCTCACTTTGGAGGTGATTAGTGCTAAGGAGAAACTGTTAAGGAGCAGCCAAATTACGCCAGCCCATGAGGCTTAATTTTTTGTAACATTGCCTTGTGAATATTTAATTAATGGTGCAAATTGCTTAACCCTATGATAGCCTATAATAACAACTTAGTTTTGCTCACTTTGGTGCTGACTGGTGATAAGGAGAAACTATTATGGAGCAGCCAAATTACGCCAGCCCATGAGGCTTAATTTTTTGCAATATTGCCCTGTGAATATTTAATTAATGGTGCTAATTGTCTGACAGTTGAAATATTTAACTGGTGATAGTTCAATTCCCTTTCCTATTGGTTAATAATTTCTATCTCATTGGTTAATCATTTCCCTATCTAAATTATTAATAATTTCGCTATCTCAATAGTTTATTAATCATCTATCGTTTTTAGAAGAAACTTGACTGCAGAAGTGGTCAAGAAACCTGAAATTTGGCTGGGAAGAGAGAGAAATTTCTTGTTACTGCAGCTTCTTTGGATTTTTTTCAACAGGAATGAAGACTTGGCGTCTGAAGCTCTGTGGCTAATATGGAATTCAATTTCCGATGCTTACATTACGTTACAAGAAATGAAGAAAGCTTACAACCAAGAAGTTTTTCCTAGGAATAAATTAAAAGAAATCTATAAATTTTATAGAATGGCTGTCGGTGTATGTCCAGAATGTGATATACAGTTATTGCAGAACCATTGTAGAGCAACGATACGAAAGGCAATAAACAAGTGTTGCCATTCTATCGTTAGGGGAATAAGATGCTTAAATTTACCTACCAAGCTTGAATTATTTTTAAGCCTAGAATTCTAATTTATTTTGCATAAGTTTTTCCACTAGCTGTGATAATTGTACAAATAAATTTTTTTTGTTTTGTTATTTGCATTTTTTTTTATTTAATCCATATTTTGTTTACAATATGTTTCCAAAATTGTGCACTAAATAGTTTTAGAATGTTGAAAAAATAATATATATATAGATATATAATTTTCATTAAATTGCTTTTTTCTAAATTTTTATAAAATTTTATTAATATTTATTAGAAAACGAATACTTTTCTGCTCCATCAATTACCTACTTATACAAGATACATATATGAAAGATTAATCAATGGGGAAATTAAATAGTTGAATAGTAGATTTATCTCATATATATGTTTCTGTCACATTTTTAAACAAAAATATCTTTTTAAATTACGGAATTTCAAATTTATTTGCATACAAATTTTGAAAAATTAAAAATGAGTGTCCTAAAGTTTTGCTTTTTATATTTAGAAATGTTCTTAATTTTTTTAATAATGTTAAAAAAATTTTAACACTACTTTTGGAAAAGGAAATGTGAACTTAAAAAATCAAATTAAGATTTTTTTTTTCTTAAAAAAAATTCTAAAAGCGGTATAAAAGAATAATAAACAAGTAAGCTAATAATTTCTAAAGCTATAAAAATCGAAACACAACTCAATTAAGACAATAAAAAAAAATTTCGGCGTATAAATGCCATAATGAATTTTTAAAAAGCTTCTGAAAATTCTATTGGTTAATTGGTGACTATATACAATTTTGGAAATATAAAGTATTACAAAGAAATTGATACTTGTTTCCTTATACTTCTGCATTTAACAGCAAATTTAATTATAAAATAATATTTTTACTTAAAAGTTAATTTAATATATAAAATTAATTAGAAATATGTATATTTGCTTTTAAGTTATTCTTTGTTCAAATTGCATTTTTTAAAACTCTTAATGTGATTTTTGAAGCTCTGAGGAAATTTTGATTTTATATATATAATATAATATATAAATTATTATATAATAAAAATATATATCTAAATATAAACATATCTAAAAATAAAAATATAAATGTATTTAAATATATTATTATATATAATATATTTAGATTTTAGTATTCTAGTATAAGATTTATTATTTTTAGATTTCTAGTATAAAAAAGAAGTGGGTGAATATGCATTTTGACTGCCTTCTATTCAATCGATTTAATACAAAATTCTTTAAAGATATACGATTTTTTGGACAGGCCTTCATATCAAATATTTATCTGAACCGTATGTGAGTTAGCGCCTGTTTACAAGCACACAAATAAATCGATATTCAGGATTGACAAATTTGGAACGAAATTTGATATGCATCTAGAATTCTGATAAAAATGTGCTCTTAATTTTACTTATATGGCTTTTTCCGTTTAAAAAAATTTGTTTTCACTTGCGAGCGAGCAGGCCAAATTCTTGCGAATGGATTTAATTCAAAATTTGATGAGAATGTACAAGATTACTTATCAGATTTCATTTCTCATAATTTTTGCGTCACCATTCATAATTTTTTGAGTTATCGAGTTCATAAAAATGAGAGAGCAGATGAATATGTAAAAAAAGCTGCACAGAAAGACCAAATAGATATTGTAGTCCTAAAATCATTCCAAATGTTAAAGTAGGAAATTAAAAGAGAGATGACTGTAGTAGCAGGATAGATGGATCACGTCGAGCAAAGGGCGAATAATATACAAATTCATACCGGAACTAAAAATTATAATAAGAATATTTCACCCTATGATAGTACAAATTATATCGAGACATGGAAGATTTCCTGAATACTTCCACAAATTCGGGAGGAGGCAAGACAACACACGTATATGTGGGGAAATAGACTCAGTCCAGCACTATATAACAGAAATATGTCGAACTCAAAGAAATTAGAGGACGACTCATTATGAATAGAGATTTTAACTGAATATTACTATACCGTGGGTATTTAAAAATATTAAAAGGAATGATGGAAAGAATTTCAAGACTTTTAACAACAGTTTGAAGATTTTTTGAACTTTTGTTGGCCGTTGTTTTCTTATGCAAAAATTTGGATAGTAAATGAGCATAACAGCCAGTCGCAATACTCCCTGTTTATAAGGTTTAGTTCAGTGGTAATTAGGTGACTGGTCGTAATTTTTTAAAAAAGAGACACACAAATATAGTTTCAAAAATATATTTTTCTGAGTTAGAAACGTGGAGAGCCGACAAAATATGGATTTCGTATTTTGAAAATTAGAAATATTTTACCATTAATGTATTAACTTAAAATTAATTAATTAATATTTTAAATTAAAGAAACGATTGATGTGTGTTCTAAAACGAATATTTCAAATGTATAAAAATCAGAATTCTTTTGTATTTGTTTACTTTTGTATTTGTTTTTGTGAATCAGTCATAAGGGAGCAAGAATTTCTGATTATTCTATCGTGGAAAAAAAAAAAAAAAAGAGAGAGAGAGAGAGAGACTCGAATGGTCTTGCAAGATGTATCTGCATGACTACTATTTTTCTAAATAATAAAGCCATATTCACACGCTATAGGATAATAATAGTTTGCCCAGATGAGACAGCTATTTGCCATTGTCCTGTTTCAGTTCACATGACGCTCTGAGGTAGGCGTGATCGATTTCGTGGAATAGTTGGTAGCCTCGTGGGAACACCAAGCTGAAGAGTCGAATCTTCTAGAGCAACCAAGACAGAAGGAATACTTTGTGCATGACCTTCTAGAACATTGACGGTCACACCAGAAGACAGGTTCATACGTGAACGGTGTTGCAGGGTGAGTTCCGAATGGAAGAAAACAGTGCAATCAATGTGAGAACTCGGTTCTTTGAAGCTTTTGCAAAAAGAAAACTTTCTCATGTTTTTTTTAATTATTATTTTATTTAGATTTGAGCATGCATGCTTAATACATGTCATTTTAATATTCCATGTAATTTGAGGTCATTTCATATCTAAAGCAAAATCTCATGTTTTGTTTCTCAAAGCGATTGGAAATAGCGAGTGGTAATTTCAAAATTGTAATTATAATTGAAAATGTCATTATTTTTTAAAAGAAAAGATTTTGCAAGGTGTTATTGAATGCTAAGATTTATATAACATCGAAATTTGCCGTCCAGGTTCGAAAGATTTATTTAAAAATAATTTATTTTATTTAATACCATTATCTACTAATATTTTACATTTATATTAGTTTTGCCGATTCCCAATGCGTTTGCAAAATTATTTGGAATCTTGTATTAATCAAGATTGGTCTACTTAGATATTTTATTTATCGGTATTAGATATTTTATTCATTCATTCAATTTGTATTCCAGGTTCGAAAGATTTATTTAAAAATAATTTATTTTATTTAATACCATTACCTACTAATATTTTACATTTATATTAGTTTTGCCGATTCCCAATGCGTTTGCAAAATTATTTGAAATCTTGTATTAATCAAGAAGATTTGTCTATTTAGATATTTTATTCATTCATTCAATTTGCCTTCCAGGTTCGAAAGATTTATTTAAAAATAATTTATTTTATTTATTACCATTATCCACTAATACTTTACATTTATATTAGTTTTGACGATTCCCAATGCGTTTGCAAAATTATTTGAAATCTTGCATTAATCAAGAAGATTTGTCTATTTAGATATTTTATTCATCAGTATTAGACATTTTATTCATTCATTCATTTGCCTTCCAGGTTCGAAAGATTTATTTAAAAATAATTTATTTTATTTATTACCATTATCCACTAATACTTTACATTTATATTAGTTTTGCCGATTCCCAAAGCATTTGCCAAATTATTTGAAATCTTGCATTAATCAAGAAGATTTGTCTATTTAGATATTTTATTCATCAGTATTAGATATTTTATTCATTCATTCAATTTGCCTTCCAGGTTCGAAAGATTTATTTAAAAATAATTTATTTTATTTATTACCATTATCCACTAATACTTTACATTTATATTAGTTTTGACGATTCCCAATGCGTTTATTCAAAATTATTTGAAATCTTGCATTAATCAAGAAGATTTGTCTATTTAGATATTTTATTCATCAGTATTAGATATTTTATTCATTCATTCATTTGCCTTCCAGGTTCGAAAGATTTATTTAAAAATAATTTATTTTATTTATTATCATTATCCACTAATACTTTACATTTATATTAGTTTTGCCGATTCCCAAAGCATTTGCCAAATTATTTGAAATCTTGTATTAATCAAGAAGATTTGTCTATTAAGATATTTTATTCATCGGATCTAAATTAGTCAAACTATTATAGTCTGATGATATTAACTGTGAATTATTTATATTGCATACATAAAAATGACACAAAAAGCACAACTAGTTTTATTCGAAATCGTGAGTCATAACAAAATTAATTATATTTTAAATAATATTGTTAGTCGTAAAAAAATTACATTAAATAAATTTTTGAAACTTTTTTTTGCTATTTTATTTATGAAAATTTTTTATAAATTTTTTATATTATAATTTTAAAAAAATGATTTAGTTATTTATTATTTTTATGTCTTGCTTCACTTTTTATTTCATTGTGCAGTGTAAAATAGAACGAAATTTTTATTTTTATTATTATTATTTTTGATGTAAGAAATTTGTTTCAGGTTGAATATCGCATCAGACTCGATTTTCATTCCACATTTTGAGTGTCCCTGTCGATGAATGGAAATACCCTCCTAAAAAAATAAAGAAAGGAACACGTTTTCAACAGAAGCCCATATGTGGTTTTTCAGTAATGCTGGGAATATTTCTTTCAGATTTATGACAGGAAAAATGGCAGAAGATGTCAAATGTGGACTTAATTCTTAAAGGTGAAGGTCTATCTATTGGTTACTACAGGACTGTTGAGCCAAAATTCCAGTACTTGGCGCAGTTATTCTTTGAGTGCTGAAAATTAACATTTTGGAAGCACTACTTTTAAAAATTTTATTAAAATTCTAGTTATTAAAAATTGAGCCAAATGTTGGTCATTTTTTTTTTCTTTTTGCCAATAAATTCTTATATATCACACAAAGTATTCTTATTAATTTTGTAGTAGTCATTATCTACAATGAAAATTGACTATGTTACACTATTGAATAAAGGAAATACTAAATAGTGGTCAGGGGTTAGAAATTTCATGATTCACTTTCGGGAAAAAAAAAAAAAAAATGTGAATTTTTTTTTTCTCTAATAACATTTTGAGCGACATTTTTTAAATGCAATTTTAAAATATTTAAATTAATTTTTCTATAAATATTGAACTTAATATCATTAATTTTTTAAGAAGGTTTTAAGACATTTTTAGTAATTGTTCAAACTACAAACCGAAATAGTGTTTCAACAAATTCAGGGAAGAATAAGGGAAAGAAGGGAAAGAATAATGAAGCATTAAATTCAAGATATAACTTAGCAGTTTTTAGCCATATTTGCAAATAATTATCGTTTTCATACATTTACTAAAGTTATCGCCAAATTTTTAAAAATGAATTATTTTTTATTTTTTTTTATGCTTTATTTAAAGGAAATTCAATTGAATTTCAAGTTTTGAAACTAATATATTTAAAAAATTTAAACCAGCTTATTTAGAAGTATCAAAAATAAGTTTAATTTACGTTACGCCAAAATTTGAATTGATGAAACTGATTATTTGATTATAAATGGTTGTACATTTTTTGAATTGTTTGATTTTACTTGGTTGTTGGAACCCTTGATTTTATCTCTTATTTTTCAAAACTAAATGTTTCTTTTTCCCCCAAAAATTTATCAGTGCGTTATTACTTGACTGTGCACCTTCGATTATAAATTATTATAACAAAATACACAAATAATAACTACCTTACAGAATTTTGAATTGCAAATTTTATTGAAATAACTTAATCATTATGACTAAAAAATATATTTGGACTAGTTGGTCGTTGAAGGCGGTTGCTGCAGAAATCAAATACAATGATGACAAAAAAGCATAAATATAAATAAGTCATACAAAAACAAATAATGGATGTTTGGACGCTGCATCCATTATTACTTTTGTCCCAAACATTTGAATATGTGTTTTATTTACACATTTTATATTGCATACTACAGATTTATAAATTGTTTATATAAAAGGGGTTTAAAGAGGCAAGCACTTTTTGTGAACGATAATCTGAAATAGGAGTAATAATATTTTTCGTTTAGTAAATATTTTATTTTTCATGATAGTCCCTAAACATGCATATTTGCGATGAGAACGACATGCACAAAGTTAGAGAAAGTGTTTTCCTAACAATGTGGAAATGAAATAAATGTTGATATAAATATATTTCAGGAATTTATTAGGAAAACTTAAAGGAAAGAACTGAAGGAAAAAAAATCATGTATTTGGGAGCATATTGTCTAACATGACTCATAGTGCAAACGTCATTAATGAAAATTTTTTATAACACACACATATGTATATATATGTATGTATGAGTATGTAATGATATTTTAAAGTCTAATTTAATTAATTTCCTAATTTTTCGCTTAATTTAGCCATAATAATTTCATTCTAAATTATTCTCTTATTTCCTGATCCATTTCCAACTTCTTTATTTAATTAATTCAACAGAAGCTCTGTAAAAATGTTGAAATCAGCAGTTCACACTCTCCGAATGAAGGGCTAAAAATTATCAAGCCAAGTATATTGTTTTAAAAGATCCCTATAATTCCCTTGCCTAATTCGACACGTGTAAAGAAATCCCTATGAAAATGTCACAGTACATAATCACGTGGATAAATATTTCATTAGCTATTCCTCTTTTCGCTCTTGTGTCGTTTTGTGTTGACGTGCTCGTCGCTTCTGCTTGTACATAAAGTATGCCTCCCGGGTGAAATAAAAACGCAGCTTAAAATTTGAAAGTGTCTTCCATGTATGCTTAAAAAAGTATGCTTATATATACATGTGTGTGATTAACCCTTTGCGGTGCATCCTTTACTGGATATTTCTCAAAAAGTGGCAAATTACATTGGCAAGACAAGTATTTTTTACTCAAATGTAACCTTCCGGAAAAAAAAAAAAACAATTTGTAACTGGTTCTTATTAAACATATTATATTTTAATGAACCATGGATAGGAAATTTATATTATTCAGCGCGTATACTTTTATTTTAAATTATAACATCTTTTCTTAGACATTAACTTATGTTAATATTAACTTATACAATATCTAGGAATAACTACTTGAAAAGTTTATACTAATAGTGAAGGAAAATGCTATTAGTTCTATTGTACCAATTTAGTTATTGATTATTTTTAATTAATTTTTTTCCTTGAATTTTAATAATTAGACTCATCACATAGACTCATCATAAACATTTTTTAATCTCATTTTAATTTTAAAATTTCTTAGTCGAGATAACCACTAATCGTCTTTGTACATTACATGCTAAGTAAGTTGCATTACATTTATACATAAATACCGAAATGTTTTTTTTTTTTTTCAATTTATGATATATTCTTTTTTACTCCAATTAATAATTATAACTGAAATATTCAGGAGTGCAACAAATAAGATCGAAATCTCGACATGAATTAAGAAAAGTAGACGATTTTTTTAATTCAATATGTTTGAAAAAGAAAGAGACAAATTCATATCTTCTATCAAGGAATATTCTTCGTATTTACACATATATCTTTATACGTATTAATCATTTTTATACATTTTTATTATTATGAGGGTAACTTCAAATATTAAAAAATTCAGAGCAGTTAATAAGAAAAGGCCATAAATTTCTTACCTCAGATATTTTATTTCTCTTTGGTTTGTAAACAGAATGTAAAAAAGAACGCCATTTTTTCATATGCAAACCATACTGTTTTGAATACTTCATTAAAGCCAGATCCAATTTTTGAACTGTCTCTGAATTTAATCTCCAACTTCCTGAAAGTAGATATCAAATTTTCTTTCTTACTTTTTCAATACATTCAGAAAGCACTCAATACTTATGCTGCTTTGAATTCGTCTTCAAGCATTATATACCTGGATTCTACCTTTGTAGCACTGAAGCTGTGAATTCCATATTATGGGTTTTCCTTCATACAGATCCGAAAACTTCATTATTATTTCGTTATTCCACTATCATCATCAAATTCGGCTAGACAGCCCAGGCTTGGCCAGTGCCTTCCTCTGAATTCTGTTCCTTCGAATTCTATTTTTGACACTTATGCGCCAGTTTCTTTCCTGGAAAGCCAGGAAGTCTGTCTCCACTGACTCCATCCATCTTATTTTGGATCTAGCTCTTTACCTACTTGTTAGAGGTTTAGGTAAAAGAATTTTTTTTTAATATGGAATCGTCATCCTTTCTAAATATATAAGCCGCTCAGTTCATCCGATTTATTTTTATGAACTTTATAATATCTGACTCTTTATATATTTTATCTAGCTCAAAGTTACATCTTCTTCTCCTAACATTGTTAATTGATATCCCATGAAGAATGGTCAGCAGAAATTTTCTTTCAAAAATGGCTATTTTATTTTCTCCAGTTTTGGTCAGAGTCCAGGTCTCTGAACCATAGGTAAGTATTGATATAATTAAGGCTTTATATAGTAAAAATTTCCTTATTTCACTCCATCTTGAAAATTGGGCTGACGCAGCACTGAAGCTGTGAATCTCATGCCAGACTGACCCCCAGATTCGCTGGCACTTTCATGCCCATTCATTTTACTGATAGTTTTCTGGGAACTCCCGACATCCTCATTTGTTGTTGCAGATGTCACGGGAGTAACCCCAAGAAGGGAGGATGGTTGATTTACGCCCATGTCCATAATGGGAACGGGATTTTAACTAGCACCAGATGAAACCCCGCAAGCTACTACATGTCACCTGTTTCAAGATATACCTTAGACATTCCTCCACCTTTAGTCACAGTACACCTGTTGAAGGAAAGGGCATTCAGAAAAAAGGTCTTCCCGCTCTACTACTTCCTGTCTCCCTAAAAAGATATTTGTTCCAGGAATTCATCGAGAACAGAGAAATGACCAGGAACCGTAACTTGCCAGCAACGGCAACTTCGTGATGTTTCGGAGTTCCGCGGTGTGACAAGTGGTCACGAGCACCTCCACATCATAATTTGGAATAATTATTTTAAATTGTAAGTTTAGGGAAAGATTAAATTTAATTGATTTAGTTTGGACGAGCGCATAATGCTCTACAATCATGAAATTTGGCATAATTGTTAGATTAGAACTTCTAAGAACTAATTATTAATTTAAGATAATATTTAAATTATTTATGGGGTAAATAGAACTTTAATGGAATTACTTTACATATGCCTTTTATAATGGGATCAGATTTAGCTATTTTAAATTAGTTATTTTCTGAAAAATCCAGAAAATTTCGCGCGTATAGCTAGCTCATCGTAACTATCTAAGATCGAAACCGGAATAACTTTGAGATTTTAATCCACCAGATTGATGACATAGTGAATCCTCAGTCTTTTGACTGAAGGAAAATTGATATAGGAATTATCTGTTGCAGCCCTTGGGCATTTTCTAGAGCTGGGCACAGCAGGATCATATGCTGGAAACTGAAGTTACTCGTTACGAATCTGGGGTGATTTTTCGAAGAACTTAATTGATGTTCGTCTGATAAATTCCGTAACAGGTTCAATTTGGAGGTCGTCCTGAAGTCTTTTCCTTCTGACGTACCAGGAGGCATTAACAATCTTCACCAGATGTTTGTTTTGGAAAACTTGCAACCTCTTAATGTTTCCAGCAGAGGTGGCCTCCCAAATTTGAGAGCAGTACATTAGAATTGGTCTTAAAATAGCTTTGTAGAGCAGAATCGAGAACTTACTCTATGCAGAAAGTAAACTGTTAACACTCATAATTGTAGCTGTGGCGAGGGCTGCTTTAATATGACTATTAAAGCTTAATTTAGCGTCTAGAATTAACTGTAAATATTTGTACTCATTTACAAAGGGGACGGGCTGGTCGAAATTTTGGCTAGGGGTTGGATCGGGCACCGTAACTTGTCATGCTTTGTCAGTTTCAATCCGAAGGGAGGATTTGGCATCCTAAAGTACCTGTACAAATCTTTATATGCGTTGATGCACGACTCGTCAAATTACAGTTTCAAAGCGACAAAAAATTCCATTGACAAAACTATCAGTTTTTGATAATTGCCCCCCCCCCCCTTTCACCAGCTCTGCGATAGATACCTAACAGAACCATTACCGACGCTGAATATTCGCAAATAGCTTTGAATGAGCATTTCAGAAATGTATAAAAGGGAAGGACATTACGAGTGAAGAATCCCCCCCCCCATGAAAGAGAAATGAATTCAGGAAATCTTATACATGGAACTAACCTTTTACTGCTAATGATATTTATTGAAAGGAAATCCCACCATGGAAAATAAGTTAACACGTGAATTACAAAGCGAAGAGAGCTGATAAAATTTGGTGCACAGATTTAGCATCTAAAAGTGCAAATATGTACCAAATTTGGAACCGAATCCTCACTTTATATTTTCGGTATGTATCCGCATGTATTTTCAAAATCATGTAAACATAATTTATTTGAAGGCTCCATGACTGAGAAGTATGAAATTTAGTATACGATTTTGTGTTTACAATTGTAATTTGATCGGAAAAAAGGCTCCCAAAATACACATTCAACCTTGAACTTGTATATTCCTAGGGATTAATCACCCCCTCCCTAAAAAAAAAATACCAAAAACTCTCATTGCAAGAGATTTTTTTTGTAATTATTGTTCACCACTTGCAAGTCGTTAAAATACAGAAATTCATTAAACATTCAAGTAAACAAAATATTTTCAAGGAAATCATGCTAATTTCGAAACTTGAGTCAATTTGTTCAAATTTTTGAATTGGAGTCACTTAACAATTTTATTGATTAGAAAATAATATTCAAGTCAGAATTCAGCACAATAAACGATATCTCGAAATACAAGCTGTACCCCACGAGATAAAGAAGTATTAATCATAATTATTGATAGTAATTAAAATTAATTGTAAGAATCTATAGTGATTTTACTTTCTCGTCTCCCCTGAAGTCCTGCATTGTTGCCTCATCGCAGCGGAGGAGTGTTCCTGGGCGTAATAGGCGAAGTACGTCCAGAGAGTATTCTCCTGGCAGGGTCACCCAAGGCGCGAAGGCCATTCCTTTATGCTCAGCTAAATGCAATGCAGGCATGAGGCAAAGTCAGACTTCAGCCTTTGGTGCCTCTAGGTCATTGACCTCTGGAAGTTGCATTTTAAGCCCTTTTTACCATGACTCGTCGATTAGGAAAGGAGTTCGGGCTTAAGGACATGGTTTGATGTTTACTGTCAACCAGTTGGGATAAGCCACAACACACTTTCTCGTATACATAGTGTAGAGATGGTTTTGAAATAGTCAAAAAATTCAAATTTGAAATTTTGACGAATCTGCATACTTTAGATACCCTGAGTTCGAAAAATACAATTTTGAAAAGTATCCACCTGTCTGTCTGTTTTGTCACAAAAAAAAAAAAAAAAAAAAAAAAAAAAAACTCAGCATGGCTTTCAGCTACATGGATGAAACTTAGTATAAATATTTACTCTAAATTTGTAGATTTATATTAAATTTTTATCGAAATACGTTCAGGAGGTCTGTCTGTCTGGCTGTTGGAATATAAGTTAAAACGATAAGCACAAAACAAAGAGAGATAGAAGACAAAATTTGGTATACAGATTTAATATTTATATGATGCACACTTATCAAATTTCATGCGAAATCCAACCAAGGGTTGAATTTCTGTCTGTCTGTACTTTCAAGAGCGTATAACCTGATAATTCAAAAACAAAATGACACATATATATAACATATTTTGGTTGAAGCAGAATGCAGGTTTGACAAGCAGTGAAGAGACTTTGTATTTTTTAATTCTCTTTAATATCCATCTCGAGAAGGCAATTTATCTACAAGCAGAGACGCGGACAAGGCACGTCCGCCACAGCGCGACACAAAGGCAGAAGTAAAGAAGGGACGAAACAAATGATCACTAGTCTTATATAACATGGGACTTCCGGCCACGTGTCAATTGAAAACATGTGTTGACCTTTGTCAAGGGCAACGAAAGGATCACTTTCATTTGATACGTAGAAGTGATGTGCAGTAATTTTTACACAGTTTCAGTTGAATGAATTAAACAGAAAGTGGAATTGTATCAGGAAATAAGAGAATGAAATTACTATGAGCTAAATTAAGAGTTTAAAATATCATTACATACATTATATATATGTATAATGTTTGGTGTGTGATTTTGTGACTGCAATTGAAATTCTGTACCAAATTTTGATTTCAATCGGTTGGGGAATAGTTGTCTATAAAATACAAATTCTATTTTCTAATGCTATTAAGCGTAAGTCAAGAATTTATTGCTAAGGATCATTAGATAGATTTAGTAAAAATACTAAATAATGATTCCAAAGGTGAATGTTTCATAATTATCATTTAACAATACCATGCAAAACTTTCTCTGGGATAACATCTTTATTAGAGATTATGCGAGAAAGTTTGGAGGAGACCATTCCTGTTGGTTTAAAATATTATTCATACTAAATTATAATTATACAATTTGCCATTAATGACTCTCTTTTGTAAACGTGAGCTGTAATCATATGCACCTGAACATCTATCGTATTCTCCTAACTTCCACACCCTACCAGAATGAGTATTATAAAGCGAGATTCAATGTAACTTTTAACAAATTTTTAAAGATTTTATTATATAATTTTATATAAATTGAAGAATAAATTGTAATGGCCTTATCATTTATGATAACTAAATTATTTTTTAAATTTATCTATAAATCCTTTCCATAAATTTTATTAAAAGCTTGAGTTTAATAAAAAAGAATTAATCAACTTTTTGTGTATTTATTAATGTGATTTAAAAATATAATTTTGTCTGTAAATATACTTATAAATCTGCATTAAATTATTTTTTTAATTATGAAAAAAAAAAAAAACCAATATCTTATTGACATCATTGTATTAGGTGCTTGCATGTATTTTAATCAGCGACATCTATTGGTAAACATGCGAAGTATCTATATAAACGACAATGGTTTTGGGTTTCACCAATTTACTATTACTTTATTTTTATCATTTTGAAAATTTTCCATTTAGTATTATTGAGTTATTCAATGTATAAAGACCCCAATCGTGGATAGCTCCAAATTGCATTTTCAAACATAAATTGCTTTTTTTGTTTGATTTGAAAAAATCTGTTACCGAAGCCCATCAGACATTTGTAGAAGCTTATGGTGATGCCGTTCCGTCACATCACAATTGTCAGTTTTGGTTTCAACGATGGCGATTTTGATGTCACTGACAAAGAACGGCCTGGAGGACCAAAAATAATGCGAAGACAATCAACTGTAAGACGTATTGGACGAAAGTGGGGAAAAGTTGTAGAAAATGATGGAAATTATTTTGATTGATATATACAGTTCCAATTTTTCTCAATAATACATTGAAGCCCCTAATAAAATTTCTTTAAACAAAAAGTTATTTTTTAGAAGTATTATATTTAAATCAAATATGATTGAAATTTGTAATATCTGCAGAGAATTCAGAACTATGAAGCAATATTCATATGTAGGAAAGCCTCTTGTTCAGTTTAAATTGAGGAAACGAGCTGTTCAAACATTTGACTCTCCTGCAATTCATACTTAAATTCTATACAAACCAAATCGAAATAAATATTTGATTTTAGAATAAAAGCAACAATCTAGTTACATTGCTCAAAATTCTTATCGTCATAGAATTTTAAAAAGTCGTTATCCATCAAATTTATTACATTTTTACAGATTGAATTGAAACACGAAACCGCTTTGAAAATGCAAGATGGTGATTCGTTCAAATTTCGAAGGCGAATTTTCTTTTCTCTTTTGAATGCAACATGCGGCAATTCGATCGATACAATAATCTTCAGCCAATCCGCCAATGTCTCTTGCGCATGTGGGCTGCGTGCATTGTAAAGAGGAAGATATGAAATGTATTAGGCGCTCTTTTGTTTCATTTTCGTTCATTATTTTGTTTATTACGTTGCTTCTGAATTTTATTTTAATTGTGTTAAATTAATTCTTTTAAGTTAGCGTGTATCTTTTATTGACTTCTTCAGTAACGGTTGAAAAATAGAGTACTGCGGATGTTTGCTGTCAGTACTGCAATGATGACTTTAAATATGAGTGTTTTCTTTCTTACTTCTTATTTTTTTCTTGTTTTTCAACTGCTAAAAATCTTTACATTTAAATAAAACATTTGTTCAAAAAAAATTGTTCATCATTTGTTCAATATATATATATATGTAACATATTATTGGTTTAAGTAGAAGGCAAGTTCGAAGCAGTGACGAGACTTGGTATTTTTGATTTCGTTTTAATATCCATTTCGGGAAAACATAATTATTAACAAGAAGACGCAGTGTGACACAAACACAGAAGTAAGAAAAGCGAAAAAAGGCCGAACAGATGATGACTTGCCTTATATAACATGGGATTTCCGGCCACGCTCCGCTGGAGTGACCTTAGACAAGGGCAAAAGTATCACTTTCATTTGATACGTAGTACTGATGGCACATTATTTTTACAAAGGGATTAATTAAACCGAAAGTGGAATTGGATCACGAAATAAGAGAATATTTTAGAATGAAATTAGGAAGGGCTAAATTAAGATAAAATCTTGGAAATTAATTAAATTGAAATTAAAATTAAAATATCATTACACACACACACACACACATATATATATATATATTGAAAAAATGAACAATTTTTTTTTGAACAAATGTTTAGAAACGAATCACAATGATTCATATGAATATTTTTCAAACTTACCTACATATGACCTTGTCATTTAAATAAATAAATAAAAAAATCACGAATGCATTTAGTGTAAATGTGATTCGAAACAATCTGCTATATTACATTTTACAGTTTATCTATCATTACTGATATTTATGAACTTACACTCAAGTTTACCATGGTGAAATCGGGTGCGAGATGGGTCTGTCAGCAGGTGAGCAGATGTAAAAAAAGGCTCTAATAATTAATTATAAATTTTTTTTTGTGTGTAAGGTCACGTTTTTTTAGTAAATATACCTATATAAATTAACATAAAAAACAAAAGTGTTAAATATAAAAACATCAAAAAAAAAAAAAAAAGCAAAATGCGCAGCTGGAACTGAGGACTCACAACAAACGCGTCAACTGATGGCGCCATCTCTTGGACTAGTAGTTAGTTATAAAAATGTTTTGTTTGTGTGTGTATGTTAAACAGCGTTTTTTCAGGAAAGACATCTATCTATATAGATAAAATTAAGAAGCAAGACTTTATCTAAATATAAAGTTTGATCCAAATCGTTAGAGCCGTTTCCGAGATACACAACATAAATATATGTGTAAGAATTACTTGTTTAAAGATATTATTTATGAAATATAAATCCACAGCTCATGCAAAACCAAATTCTTAATTTCTTGCTCTTTTCTTTTTGAATAAACTTCATAACATTATCTCGGGAATCTTTTTCAGTGTATGATTTCCAGTTACTTTTGGAGATATAGCTCTTATTTTATGCGGCATAATCTACAGTTTATTGCATATGTAACTTGCTGAATACATTCAAGCGAAAGTCCATAATATTAATTTTCTACGGAGGATACTTTAGAACTGTTTTTAATGATACTTTCCGCTTTGTGTCCATTAACGAACTTCTGCATCTGGTTTCGTTATGGGAATTGGATAATTACAAACACATACAGTGACAACGAATTTGTTTCCCATTCTAAAAAAACAAAAGCAAGAAGACAGGAGAATGGTACGATTTTATTGATAAAGTGTGAGTGTCTGTTTTTTTTTAAAGCTTTCAAATAAGATGGCATCCATCAAAGCAGACAACAGCAACGTCGATGTTTCTTATGGTACTAGCCATGGACAAGCCCGCTGTTACGAAGCCAGCAATTTAAGCCGGTGGGAAGCGTCTCTCTCTTTTTTTTCAGTAGCGTTAATTAGGGCCAAGAGTACGACTTTGCCACTCACTTATCTCTCATTCGCTCGCACAACCCCTTTTTGCAGGAGAGCACATTCACACATCTCACAGATAGAACAACCATGTCCAAACCGGGACTCGAACCCAGACCGCCAGATCACGGGGAAGACGCGCTACCCCTATGCCAGTACGCCGACAGCAAAGTCGTGATGTTTCGGAGTTCCGCGGTGTCACAAAGTGGTCACGTGTTCCTCCACATCATAATTTTGAACAGCAATTATAATTTGTAAGTTTAAGGAGAGATTAAAATTAACTGAAACTAGTTTAGACTAGCACAAAAAGCTCTAACGTCATGAAATTCGATAAAATTGTTAGGTTAATATTTATATAATAGAAAATATTATCTCGATTATTAATGGAGGAATAGAGAATTTCAATGGAATTACATTTGTGTGGGTTAAGGTTCGAACTCGCAACGTTAGGGTTCGTAGCCGAGTAACAAAGCCACTAGACAAAAGTGCACACTCTTCTCCGGAAGTTGTTAACTGGCTTATAATGTTACCACCACAACAGTCCCCCACTAGTGAGTCGGTAGAGTTTATCGCGCCAGTTATGGCGAGCGACGAACGTTGTATCGCGCCAAGTGTTATGGCGGGTGACGGCGAGCGTGTGTGAGTGGTTGCTGCCGGTAGATATAGCCACGACAGCTGAATGAAGGATGCGGTTGTTCAGAACCAGGGTCATCAATGTGCGGGTTGAGGTTCGAACTCGCAACGTTAGGGTTCGTAGCCGAGTAACAAAACCACTAGACAAAAGTGTACACTCTTCTCCGGAAGTTGTTAACTGGCTTATAATGTTACCACCACACATTGCACGTCCCTTACTGTGGGGACTGAATTAACTTTTTTGATTAGTTATTTTTGAAAAAATACAGAAATTTCATGCATGTAACTCATCGTGGCTATCTAAGATGGAAACAGGAATAATTTTGAGAGACTCTATTCCATCAGATTGGTAACGGAGTTAGAAAATTCTCAATCTTTTTACGGACGGAAAATTAACATTGTAGCACCTCTTTTTCCCCTTGAGCAGAGAGCGCCCCCTTGTGGCGTTTTACAGAAGACAAGCAGTTGAACGGCAGACCTGCATCCTGAGGTCGACTTTTTCCCTATGCGCAATCCTTGCGCTAACATCGAATGCTTTCGGCTGGAAATCGTGGAATCCCTCCATCATACTGTTTTCTTTAACCCAATTTTCTATGTGTGTGTAGTAGATAAGTGTTTGTGAATTTTATAGTGTAGCTGTGTTTGTGAAGATTAAAATAGAGTATTTAAAACCAAGCAGTTCCTTAGAAAATCACAACACACCCACTATAACATAAATATTGTCAACTGTAACTCTAGGACTTTTTCCAGAGCAGGGCACAGCAGGATCATATGCTGGCATTTGAAGTAACTCGTTACTAATCCGAGGTAATTTTTTGAAGAACTTAAGTGATGTTCTTTTAATAAATTCCGAAACAGGTTCATCATGAAGCATTTTCCTTCTGATGTACCAGGGTGTATTAACAGTGCATAGAAAGAAGGTGCATAAATTTGGTTTTCAAATTTAAGCATTTTTCTTGATGTTACACATTTTGGTGAAGTTTCTTTTGCCATGGAAACGAATAGTGGTAACAAACTGTGTCCATGGATAGGTTGGGTCCTGCTTGCATTCTGAAAGACTGCTGTTTAGAACCCTTTATGTCACCAAATGTAATCATCCCATCTATGAAGTCTGCCAAGACTTATGATCAAATTCTTGTAAAATGTTGAAAAAGGGTGCTATTATCAGTTTTGGCCTACTTTTATGTTAGACGGCACTAACACTTCTTATGATACTGCTTTATTCCCTAGATGACAAGTTGGAAAACAATATTGTCACATAGGTACTTTAGTATGGAACTCAATGACACACACAAGAAGTAGAGCTAAACCAATTTATTAACTCAACTCTGAACTCAGAACACAGTGAATGACAGATCTGCTTTTATACTAGCAGGGAAAGTTCCAGAATACTTTACTGGAGACAGTAAGAAAAGTCCAGAACACTTGTCTGATAAACTAAAGAAATGTCCAGAATCTTCTGGAACATGAAATAAAGGAAAACCTAAAATCAAGGAATTAAATATTTACTCAGACTATGAATCTCATTATCTCTAGCGGGATTCGATCTCTTGATTAAGAGACCAGTACTATGACCATTCGGCCACGGGGAGTCGACTGCCTCTTTTCAATGATCAATGTGATCAATATGATCAATGTAATAATGTTCATTGCCCTTCATCAGTGTTTCCTGTACTTGCCAGTGTGAATTATAAAAAGAAAGATATGGATTGTATTTGCCGTTCTTCCATTTCACTTTAGAACTGTTATATTTATTTCTTTGAATTTTAGATTTAAGTGTGTTAAGTAAATCTTAATAGTTAACCAACATATTTTATTGACATCATCCGTAATGATTGAGGATTAGAAAGGTGAGCAGGTGCATTACTCTATCTTCTCTTTTGGATAATAGATGGCGATACCTGATTAGGTACGCATCCTATAGTGCAGTGAGATTGTTATTAAAGTGATATGAGAAGAGATGCTGTTCTGTTAGGTGCGTGTGTCAATGTCTTGTCTTCGTTTTTTGTGTTTGTTTTATATGAAATGTGATCTTTAAAGGAATGTTCCCGAAAACATACGTCCTCTTGCTTCCACTGCATGGATCATAATGATCTTCTTTCCATTAAAATAGTGCATTTATTTATTTGCACTCAGCCTTATAAATTATCCCATCAAAAGTAGATCAATTGCCATTACAAAATTCTTTCCACGGTTAATTGTCAAAAAAAATTTAAAAAAAAAAAAAAAAAAACTTGTGGACATTCTCATAGGCTTGCTACCTATTATAAAATTGTATGTATTTTGTTTTCACATTTAAGTTCTTGAGTTTCTATAGAAGCCAACATTTAAAGTTTCTATACAAAAAGTGGAAATTTATATAAACAAGTAGTGATTTTGTTGAAATTTTACGAAAAAAATCTAGTTTTGTTCAGCCAAATTATATGGGAATGACATTGTAACGTTTTCCCCTTTCCCTCTCATGGTAATTGGCATTCCAATTAGATGTAATGTCTTCCGTTTTCCCACACATAGTTAACTGCACGGACCGCCAGATGTGGATCCTTTTCCCTAGTAGAGTCATTGTGTCTGGTCATTTGTTACAATCCGGATGTGCAAAGCAGATGTGTATCCTGTGGTTTCAAATAAATCCACCATATCTTCAAAGGAGATGAATGTCAAAACATCCAGATGCTAAATCGTTTTCCCTTATGATGGTATTACTTGAAGGTACGTCACGAATGGTATTACTTTTCTTACTTTAAAACAATAAGCCACTTGGCTACTCCATGCTTTGGGAAATCAATTTTTCTGACCGATTCGGTATATACTTTACGTTCAACTCGGAAGTCAGTTTTCTGACCACAGTTTTCTTTTGTTCCCATTCAAAAAAATAGTTAAAGATTCTTTTTATGCTCTTAAAAATTTTGTGATTATAAAAATATGGATAGTGTAATCCATTTTCATTTTTTACACAATTGTTGCTTTTTAAGTGCTATGAATTGTATATTTATAAAAATTAATAGTAATAACTTTGACAAATAATTAAAATTATAATTTAATTTTAACTACAATCATTTTTGTTTTACTTTTAAAACTTCCTCGGGGTTTATTATGTACTAGCCGCCTTTGGCGACCAGCCGGTTCGCCAATCTTAATGTTCGTTAAAATTTTAATAATTAAATATTTTATGCAATTTCTACTTTAATAGCTTCTTCATCAAAATATTTTAAAACTTCAAATTTTGATTATCTTATAATTCATTAATAATATTATAAAGGCCTTCAGTCATAACGTAATATGTATCTCTCTCATTTTCTGTTAGCACCCGTAGAATTTATGCTTTAAATTAAAGTGGAAAGAATTTATCTTCAATTAATATAATAATATTTTTTACTGAAACAAAGCATTTTTTTTATAATCTGCTTACTGAAAATAGAGTCACTCAGCGTTTAAACTTTATGGGCACTAAAGAATATCTTTTTTAATTTATGTAATATCTCAAGAGTTGGTCAACAAAATTTTCTTAGATTCATTATGAGCAGATCAATTCATTAACAATGTTTAAATTTAAATGCATCAAACACTAAGAAAATAAAACGAATCGTTTAAAATAAACGGTTGAAAACTGGTTTTAAAAAAACTACTTAAAAAACGATGTACTTAAAACTATAAGCATATACAAAAAATATATTACTAACCTAAATACAATTTACTTACAAAAGCATGCAACTAACCCAAAAATAATTTAAATCACCCATTGATAACGTTGTCATGGCAACAATCAGAACAGAATGCGCATGCGTGAATTTTCTTCGCCGGTTACGTAACGCAAATACGTGATTTTTTTTCTACGCCAGTTGGGGTAACGCTATGCGGATTAGAAATTTTTAATTTCCTTTATTCTGTTTTATTTTAATTCAAAAGTACTTCAGAATGAATCTGAAAGATTGATTCATTAACAATGTTTAATTTTAAATGCATCAAACATTAAGAAAATAAACAGAACCGATTGAAATAATCCACCGAAAAATTTTAACCCTAGCCTCATTACTGTTGGGAGAAAAAAAAAAACTGAAGCCTTTCTCGTTTGGCGCTGGGGATAATGGAAGATTTTTTTGGCGGAAAAGTTGGCGGTGGGGAAAATGGAAGATTTTTTTGGCGGGAAAGTTAGTTTTTAATTAATAATTAAAATTCTAATTAAAAATTCGAAAAAAGAAACCCCAGGTGCACATTCCCAACCTCCAAGGTATACATGTACCAAATTTGGTAGCTGTATGTCAAACGGTCTGGCCTGTAGAGCGCCAACACACACACACACACACATTGAGCTTTATTATAAGTATAGATTATGAAATAAAACGTTTAATTATTAAAATAAATTTTTACGATTATTTTCACTTTAAAGTTGTCTCGTTCCGTTGCTGTGCACCTTCTTAAAACAAATTTTTAAAAAAAGTTTTGAGCTCTGAATAAATTTAATTTAATTCTTATTTTGCTGCCTCTATCTTCAAATCAGCCAAATTCTAATATATGCATAAAAACTCCAGCATAAATAAGAATTTGAAATGTAGTAATTTTTTTTAAATTGATAACTGACAAAGAATAATTGTATTAGTTATTGCAGGGGGAAGGAAGTAGAAAAAGAATATTAGAATAAAATGTTTAAAAAAGCTATAAAAAATTAAAAATTTTTAATAGTATTATTTGAAAATTAAAATAAAAATTATGAATGCAATCAGAGCTCCAATTTACTGAAAATATTTACATCAAGTACCAGATTGTTACAATTTTTGCTTTGATCTTCGAATTTTTTTAAATTTTAATTTTAATATTGCATTATTATTATTACTAAAGTATCCCTTTTTTTTAAAAAAAATATTAATTTCATTTATATAAAAGACAGACATAGTTAAGTAACATATACATAATTAACACATACTTTCAACATGAGATATGATGCCATTTACAATAGCATTTTCAGTAATAGAAAAATATTAAAAGAATGGTGGTAAATGAAATGAAATAAAAATGTTACAGTGAAAACACGAAATTACTGTTCGTCAACGGATTCTGAGACGATCACATTTCGGCGCCTCCATCTTATCAAGGAGTGAGACGCGGAACGATGAGTGCATTTCCGGTATTCCCTTTGACCTTGGATTTCTCCTATTAGATACGTACTAGTAAACATCTCCTTTCATCTTTCCTTTCACCCCTATTTTGACGAATTAAACCCATTCTAACGCATGCACAAAAACGCGGAGGGTTTTACTATCCGTTGCTGAACAGTAGTCAAAACGTGTTTTAACAAATAGCATGAGGGAGGACCCGAATTAACAAGGGAAAACTGGTTTCCTTCAATTATTTCCAATTTTGTCCATTGAAAATCAATTCAGATTTGTTGCTCGTGAAATAATAAAAATAAATAAGTATAATAATGTATAAATAAAATTTAAAAATTAAGTAAAGTGCAATAAAAAAGTAAATAATAAAGTATTTTTTTCTTTCTTCAAATAGGTTTTTTTTTTCAAACACTCATACTAAATATGCTTTAATACAATAATTTTGGATCTATTATTATCTAACAAATCAGTCAAAACACGAATAAAATGGGTTTTCTCTAGTGCTGTTAGTCAGAACGCGTTTTCCCTAGTTCATTTGGGTTCTCCCTACCTCTGTTAGTTAAAACGCATTTTACCTATTGTTTGACAACGGATTCTAAAACCCTCCACGCTTTTGCGCATGCGTTAGGATGGGTTTAATTCGTCAAAATAGGGGTGAGAGGAAAGATGAAAGGAGGGGATGTTTACATTTAACAATAAAATAAACTCGAGTTATTCGCAGACTGAATTAAAATAACACGGCCTGAAACGACAAGAACACACACACACACACACACACACACACACACACACACACACACACACACACACACACACACACACACACACACACACACACACACACATACACACACACACAAAAGAATCTGATAGAGCAAAAATTAAGATCAAAGAATGACGAAGAATTCCGGAAATGCGCTCATCCTTTCGAATCTCTCCCCTTAATGAGACAGAATCGTCGAAAATTGTCTGAAACGAACAGTCTTATTTTCGTGTTTCCATTTTAACAAAACCAAAGCATGAAATATTAAGAATATTTGTCGTTGAAAGATTCAATGTACAATCAAAAGAAACATTTACATCCCGAGATTTAAATATGATTGAAGTTCCTTGGGCATACCAGTCTGTGCAATACCCTCTGGGATCCACCGATAATTTACCCAGAATATTCCGCGTATAGTTGTTCTGCAGTAATGCTTCAGGGACCGCGGCTCGACATTGGAATCAAATTTACCCACAGCATGACAGTAAAAGTTGTAAATGTCTTCAATCTCTTCGGGGCTGACCCTTCCTTTTTGGCCAATACTCCTGATTTCTTCAAGAGTTAAAAAAATGTCGGGGAGCGAATCCCATATTATTCGATCAGATTCGGATGTACCGTTGACGTTTCCAGTTCCGTGGATATAAAACCACATCAGCAGAATGACCATTTGGTGTCGTCTGCAAGTCGGGTCAAATAACCTTAAATATTTCCAGTAAGGTCGGAGTAACCTAAAAGAAAAGAAGATGAGCATAACTATATGGATATGTATAAAGGTGGATAAAACATGGTGGGTGGCAGTAAAATTTTCAGATGAACTCTGATGTTTGGTTTATTTTATTAACATCATGTTTTTAGATCAACACTAGGGCTATTACTATCCCTTGAAATCGTCGAACCGTGGTCAGATGATGAGAACGATACCTTAGGTGGCGCAATATCTCCAAGTTTCCGACTACAACAGCGGGAGTACATTTGATTACAGGAGTTGCAGTGCAATAGTCCCGCTTATACGAGGATTTTCGTTGGAATCGAGTCTCGAACTTGGAACTCTCCAACTCCGAAACCGAGATCTTACCACTAGGCGACCGGGACCACAAGCTCACAGAAAGAATCCCACATATAAACGTATAGACTTCTTCTTTTCCGATATAATGTGTATAAAACATGTTGGAGGGTAGCAGTAAAATTTTTAGATGCCCTCTGACGTTTGGTTTATTTTATTAATATCAAATTTTTAGAGCAACACTAGAGCTATTACTATCCTTTGTAATCGTCGAACCGTGGTCAGATGATGAGAACAATACCTTTGGCACAATCTCTCAAACATTCCGACCACATCAGCGAGATTGATTACAGAATTTACAGTGCAATAGTCCCGCTTATACGACGATTTTCATTGGAATTGGGTCACGAACATGGAACTATCCAACTCCGAAACCGAGATCTTACCACTAGGCGACCGGGACCACAAGCTCACCGAAAGTATCCCACATATAAACGTATAGACTTCTTCTTTTCCGATATAATCTGTATAAAGGTGGATAAAACGTGTTGAGGGGTGGCAGTAAAATTTTTAGATGCCCTCTGATGTTTTGTTTATTTTATTAACATCATGTTTTTAGAGCAACACTAGGGCTATTACTATCCCTTGCAATCTTCGAACGTCGGATGTTGAGAACGATATCTAAGATGGCGCCCCCTCTCCAAGATTCCGACCATATCAGTGGGATTGATTACAGAATTCACAGTGCAATGGTATCGCTTATACGACGATTTTCATTGCAATTGGGTCTCGAATTTGGAACTCTCCAACTCCAAAACCGAGATCTTACCACTATGCCACCGGCTCGCTGAAAGAAAGCAACATATAAACGTATAGAATTCTTCTTTTCAGATATAATGTGTATAAAACATATTGGGGGGTGGCAGTAAAGTTTTTAGATGCCCTCTGCCCCTTTATTTTATTTTATTAACATCATGTTTTTAGAGCAACACAAGAGCAATTATTATCCCTTATAATCGTCGAACCGTGGTCAGATGATGATAACGATACCTTAAGTGGCACAATCTCTCAAACATTCCGACTACATCATCGGGATTGATTACAGAATTTACAGTGCAATAGTCCCGCTTATACGACCATTTTCGTTGGAATCAGGTATCGAACTTGGAACTCTCCAACTCCGAAACCGAGACCTTACCACTAGCCCACCGGGGCCACAGGCCTTTGAAAGAATCCCACATATAAACGTAGAGACTTCTTCTTTTCCGATTTAATGTGTATAAAACAAGTTGGTGGTGGCAGTAAAGTTTTTAAACGCCCTCTGACGTTTATTTTATTTTATTAACATCATGTTTTCAGAGCAACACTAGGGCTATTCCTATCCCTTGCAATCGTCGAAAGTCAGATGTTGAGAACGATATCTAAGATGGCGCCCTCTCTCCAAGATTTGGACCATATGAGCGGGATTGATTACAGAATTTACAGTGCAATAGTCCCGCTTATAGGACGATTTTCATTTTAATTCGGTCTCGAACTTGGAACCATCCAACTCCGAAACTGAGACCTTACCACTATTCCACCGGGACCACAGGCCCTTTGAAAGAATCCCACATATAAACGTATAGACTTCTTCTTTTACGATGTAATGTGTATAAACGTGGATAAAACATGTTGGGGAGTGGCAGTAAAATTTTTAGATGCCTTTGATGTTTGGTTTTTTTTATTAACACCATGTTTTTAGAGCGACATTAGGGCTATTACTCTCCTTTGCAATCGTCGAACGTCAGATGTTGAGAACGATACCTAAGATGGCGCCCTCTCTCCTAGATTCCGACCATATATCAGCGGGATTGATTATAGAATTTAAAGTGCAATAGTCCCACTTATACGACGATTTTCATTGGAATTGGGTCACGAACATGGAACTTTCAAACTCCGAAACCGAGATGTTAACACTAGGACACTTTGACCACAAGCTCATAGAAAGAATCCCACATATAAACGTATAGACTTCTTCTTTTCCGATATAATCTGTATAAAGGTGGATAAAACGTGTTGAGGGGTGGCAGTAAAATTTTTAGATGCCCTCTGATGTTTTGTTTATTTTATTAACATCATGTTTTCAGATCAACACTAGGTCTATTACTATCCCTTGCAATCGTCGAACCGTGGTCAGATGATGAGAACGATACCTTAGGTGGCACAATCTCTCCAACATTCCGACCACATCAGCGGGATTGATTACAGAATTTACAGAGCAATAGTCCCGCTTATACGACGATTTTCGTTGGAATCAGGTATCGAACTTGGAACTCTAAAACTTCCGAAACCGAGACCTTACCACTAGGCCACCTGGACCACAGGCCCTTTGAAAGAATCCCACATATAAACGTATAGACTTCTTCTTTTACGATGTAATGTGTATAAACGTGGATAAAACATTTTGGGGGGTGGCAGTAAAATTTTTAGATGCCCTCTGACGTTTATTTTATTCTATTAACATCATGATTTTAGAGCAACACTAGGGCTATTACTATCCCTTGCAATCGTCGAACATCAGATGATGAGAACGATACCTAAGGTGGCGCTCTCTGTCCAAGCTTCCGACCATATCAGCGGGAGTGATTACATAATTTACAGTGCAATACTCCCGCTTATACGACGATTTTCGTTGGAATCGGGTGTCGAACTTGGAACTCTCCAACTCCGTAACCGAGACCTTACCACTAGGCCACCGGGACCACAAGCCCGCTGAAAGAATGCCACATATAAAAGTATAGATTTCTTCTTTTCCGATATAATGTGTATAAAACAAGTTGGGGGTGGCAGTAAAGTTTTTAGATGCCCTCTGACGTTTATTTTATTCTATTAACATCATGATTTTAGAGCAACACTAGGGCTATTACTATCCCTTGCAATCGTCGAACATCAGATGATGAGAACGATACCTAAGGTGGCGCTCTCTGTCCAAGCTTCCGACCATATCAGCGGGAGTGATTACATAATTTACAGTGCAATACTCCCGTTTATACGACCATTTTCATTGGAATCGGGTGTTGAACTTGGAACTATCCAACTCCGAAACCGATATCTTACCACTAGGCCACCGGGACACAAGCTCACAGAAAGAATGCCACATATAAACGTATACACTTCTTCTTTTCCGATATAATGTGTAAAAAGGTGGATAAAACATGTTGGGGGTGGCAGTAAAGTTCTTAGATGCCCTCTGACGTTTATTTTATTTTATTAACATCATGTTTTTAGAGGAACACTAGGTCTATTAGTATGCTTGTAATCGTCGAACCGTGGTCAGATGAAGAGAACGATACCTAAGGGGGCACCCTCGCTCCAAGCTTTCGACCACACCAGCGGTAGCACATTTGATTACCTATTTACAGTGCATTAATCCCGCTTACACGACGATTTTCGGGGAAATCGGGTCTCGAACTTAGAACTCTCCAACCCTGAATCCGAGACCTTACCTCTAGGCCAGCGGGACCACAGTCTCGCTGAATGCATCCCACATATAAACGCATAGATTTCTTCTTTCCCAATATAATGGTTTTTTTCCATAAAATTTTCTTCTTGTCAGATATAACTGTCATTTTAAAATTAATTTTGCGTATTTTAATTCACAATAATTATACATATATGAACAATAATTTCTTTTTATAGTTTCGGTTCTATCTTGAATAGGAATCAAATGGCCATTTATCTAACTTCCACGTAAGTGTTCCGGAGAAGAGTTGTGGGGGAGTGTTTTGCTGATACCTGGAAGAGCGTGTGTTGGTTGGAGCTCCGGTGAGAACTCCGAGAAATGAGCTTAAAATTCAGTTGGAATTTAAGGGTATATATGTAAAAGGTTATCGATAATTTAATCCTTAAAATATAATTACCTTGTGTTGCCGAGAAAATTATCATTCAAATTTTCATTTGAATTAAAGACAACGAAATTTCTAGTTTGTAATTTATTCAATACATAGTGAATTTGGTTAAAATGATAGAAATGTTAGGAAATTTTTTCAGTTTTATTTCTTTTCTTGAGTTTAGTGGGCATAGTGAAAATATAGAAAAGCAAGTCCATGAAATATTTTCAGTTGAATATTACCGAAATCTACATTGTTGTATTAAATAAGATTTGCTTTATTGCTTCCATTCTGCTGTAGAATAAAAAAAATTGTTTCAAACGATTATGTAAAATACACCACACAAATGAATTTAGACTCAGAAGGAATTTGACGTAGGGGACCTCAAACTCTATTCAACATACATCGCAGTGCAATATCAAAGGCAAATTTTCTGCATTGCAGCCTTGTTTAAAAAATTCTCCTTTTAATTTTTCTTTAAAACAATGAAACGAATGAATAAAAAACGCGTCCCTCCCCCCCCAAAAAAAAACATAGAAAAAATAAGCCTTAAGGAGAGTAGGGAGAAGAAAAAAATCAAATCAATAAAAAATTGCAAAAACGGAGAAATTCAGAAAGTTTATTAGAGATAAAAATGACAAAAAAATATAAAAAGACGATATTATTAATCTGACAATATGTTAAACAAACAAACAAACAAAAAAAGAATCAGCATTTTTTTGTAAAATTTGAGTAAAATTATGCATATCATTCATCGATTTCCGGTGTTTGCAGCGGGATTCTTTTTTTCCCCCCTCAGAATCAGTGAAGAGAATTGGATTGCTGATTAAAATCGGATATACGAACAAAGCCTTAAATGGAAAAACAATAATAATCGCACAATTTTTTTTAAAAAAAGGGTTTATTTTGAGGCCCCATACCAGCTCTGGACCCCTGGCTCATGCCAATTTCTCGTAATCTTTAATCTGCGCCAGCAGAGCATATATAAATTAAAAAAAAAAGATCTATATCTGAAGTCCCGAATATCGAATAACATGATAGTGATTTTATCAACTGCTACAATCATTTCTTATGCAAGAAATGCAATTTATGAATGACAGATTACCATGTTAAAAAATATGCAGCATTTGGAAGTGTGATAAAGAATTATCCTATATAGAGAGTTATAAAGTGAAATATCAAATATTTTTGATGTTATGAAATCGCATGTAAATTGTTAAATTTTTCACACTAATTTTTCAAAATCATGATTTTTTTCCCCCTGCAAAAGCATAAAAGGAATGTTTTGCAACCAAATTTTGTTCAAAATTAATTTGAAAAAATGATAAAGTTAAAGATTAAAATTGACAATGCCGCAAATTTAATTTTGAATTTTAATCTATCATAGAAAAGCCTTTGTTTTTCCGACCGTATGCTTTACAGTTCGCGTGAAAAAAAATTGTCATAATTTTGATTAATTTTTAATTAATTAAAAATTTTAACATTTTGAAAACACTTTTTTAAAGAGCGTCCAGTAACCAAGAAATAACTATGTAAGGAATATTGTAACTATAAGTAAGTGGAATACCAAATAGTGTATTTTGAACGATTTTTACATCTTGTGTATTTTATTGTCATTTCACATAATTTATATACATAATATGCCGGAGTTTAAATTTTTTTATGTTTATAAATACTTTTAAATGTAATTCCATGTTTGTTTAGTTTTAGAAGGCTATACGAAGTATGTAAATTTTAACAGAATAATACTTATATATTGTCTATCAAATGTCTCACGGAACAGTTTGAGATTAAATATGTGTATGCACTTAATTTTTTTTATGTGTAGAATCTTAAATTTTTGTTTTATCTTAAAAATATATAGATCAAATTTTTAATGATATCAAATTTTTTTTCCAAGTATTTTAAATTTTTTAAAAATATATTTCATAAAAATTTAATTTGCTACTGAATCTCCTACAATGTTTTTAATGTTATGATGACTAATCCACCAAAATATTCAATTGTATGATTTGTCTAAGTTAATTTTTTTAAGTCGTTTTCATTGGATTTAACTCTGAGAAAGAATTTTTACTTCTGATATTATTGCGTGGTTTATACACTTTTTTAACTTGCATTCTTAATAATTTTTAATAAACTTATTCGATTAAATTCATATTTTTTCAGTCTTATGTCTTATTAAATAGCAAATTGTAATTTTTAAAAAATTTAATAGCCAAAGCAATCAAAAATCAGTGAGAAAAAACTGCTTATCAAAGTAATTTAAAATACAAAATTCAGGTATTTTTAAAATATAAATTCCTGTATTCATCAGTACTTTCTAGCTTAATTTCAAGCCAAGCTGAAGAGCTATGTAAAAAAGCTAATATTTGTATTTTCAGCTTCTTCAACAGGAGACTAAAATATTAGGCATTATTCAATTGATTAATAAGAATTTTTGTGTTTTATTTAATAAAAAAAATGTATTTTTTAAAATTTAATAATCTAAACAATAAAAAATCAATGCGAAAAAAAAAACTGCTCTTCAAAGGAATTTAAAATACTGATTCACGTATTTGTATTTGCGATATTTTCACACTTAATTTCTTGCTAAGCTGAGAAGTAGAGTAATAAAGCTAACATTTGTATTTTCAGCTTCTTCAAGAAGAGACTAAAAATAATGCATTATTCAATTGATTAATGAGAATTTTTTTTGGATCTTATTAAATAACAATGTATTTTTTTAATTTAATATCCTAAGCAATCAAAAAGTGCGAAAGATAAGTAATTACTGATTAACTAGTGAATACTAGTGTTTCTGTGGGTGCTAGTTCAAAACAAATAAGCTCTACTGAGCAATACCTGCTGCTGTGAATAAGTCACACTTTCAATGGATAAACAAGAATTAAATGCTCTTATCAATTGAATCAAATGTTATATTTCAGTCTTCATACTGCTTCTCTGCATTTCATGATTTGCAGTTTTTTTTTGATAAGTAAACTTTTACTGGAGAGGCAGAATTATGAACACTCACGTTTATAATCCGAAATTAATATCAGCAGACATTTTGAAATCCAAGCAGAATATCAGAGTCCACAATTCAACCATCAACGATATTTCTTCATAGAATAGAAGAAACCAAATTCAAAGACAAACATTTTTTTTGAAAACTTGCCGTTTTATATGGATGAGATTTAATAGTAACTGCCATGACTGTTTATCAAACGCTTGTTTGTTAGAACCAATGGAGAAATACGAAAGGCACGTGATATGCCGAACCCCTTCGGAGCATGCGCCATAGTGATGTGGTTGGAGAGAAATCGATAGAAAAATAAGTACCTACCACCCACGCACACCTCATTCAAATACTTCAAAAGATGCAGTCTCAGTTATAACTTTGGCTCATCGATTGGGAAATGAAAGGAGATCTCTCAAAATGCACGTGCTGCTTGTTTACTTCAAAAAGTGCAGTATCAGTTATAACTTTGGCTCATCGATCGGAAAATGATGGCAGATCCATCAAAATGCACGTGTCGCTCGTTTACTACTAGAAGGCATGAAATATCATCTCTTAAGTTTTCTTGAAATTTTCGACCAATCTTTTTAAAACGAATGCAAATAATTAGAATAAGTATAGATACAAAATTATCTTAGGATAATTATATTAAGATATCCTCGATAAAGCTAAGCGGTGAGTTCCACACTCGGAATAAAATTACGTGATTGACAAAAGCTGATTATGCTCAAGCTTTTTTTTAATCTGAAGAAATTGTAAAGCTTTCAAAAAATACTTAATGTGATTTGTAAACTCTTCTTGGAATTATGTGGGAAAACGGCTCAATGATCTTTTGATTGAATCGTATGAAGAGGATTTTGAAAAGTTCTTGGAAAAATGATTTTAGATTTGCAACAAATTATTACAGTTAAATGTATTACTTAAATTCAAATTCTCTTTCAAAAAAAATCAAGAACCATTTTTAAGCAAATGTTTAAAGATCCCCCATCCTTTAAAAGGCGTTGAGATTCGAGCCCATTCGGTGCAAATCTGGATTCTGTTTTAACTCGAAATTAAAAGCGTTTAGAAAATTTATGAAATAAGTTGAGCAGATCACTCAGACAATTTAATTTTCTTAATGAGAGCTTAATTTTTTTTTTAAATTCAACCTTTTGCTTTTTTTATACAATTTTAATACAATTATATTTTTAACTATGCTTTCTAGAAAAAAAATCGAGACCAGGGTTATATCGATATTTCTAACAATTGATAGATTCTGTATCAAAATAATCGCCACCATATTGTTTCTCATCCACCGAAATCCTGTTCATCGGTACAACTTGGCATCTAAAATATTCTAAACAAGTTACTGTTGCCATTTTGTAATCAATTTTCTGAAAACTATTGCAATTATCTTTAGCTGCACTATAACGAATCTCGGTTCTTTTCATACTAACATTATATACTAGTACCGGAATAATATTGCGATACATTGCTTTGCCTGTATGTTTTTATTTCTTTTTAAAAAGATATCGCTGTGCACAAGCTAAATTTGCTCCAATGTGTGGATTCATTTTAAATCGGTGTTCGATTCACTAAACAAAATTATTAATCATTTTCTTGCAACTGCATTATTGCCGTAATAAAAACTATCTACAATTAATCATCGCAAAAATTTTAGATGAAATGTTATTCAGTTGTGCCATAAAATGTCAGGACTTAAAATTGGATGACCCGTCTTCATTAAGCACCTCCATTCATACTTTCCGTTATTTCCCGATTTCTGCTTCTTTGAAACATGTAAATGCAGCAACGGTTTTGCATGCTTTCTAGAAAACTACCCGTTTTCTTAAACTTCAAACTATATCTTGCAGAGCATCTTAAATTCTTACAACTAAAATAATACTCCAAGCAATTTAGAATTCCATCAGCTTGTTTATTCTTTTAACATAACAACGTATCTTACAAACATTGCCAGATTCCAAAGGGTTTACAATTGATCAGCTATTATACAAAAAAATAAACGAAATATTAACAAAATATGTTCAAAGAAAAAATCGTTTGCTTTTACTTTAATAATATTTTAATTAAATAAAAATAGTAGCAGTTATAAAATGTCTGAAATGGAATCGTCTGCTCAATCTATTAACAGATTTAGATTATGATATTTACCGAACAAATGGCATTTCCTCTGGTGACCAAATGTTACTTCTACTGCTCAAATTATAAAAACAAATTAAAATAAATTGGAAAGTGGATATGAAACACTCAGTTTCATTTCTAATAAAATGAAGCATACACTATGAATAGATGTTTCGCATTACTCTGCATGATATTTTTAGCTTAAACAAATTTTATGAATATCGAAAATTGCACTCTTGATTGAAAATATTTTCATAAATTATGAAGCTTAGAAATTAAAAATTAAACATTAAGTACAAAAAAAAAAACAATATTTTATTTACAAATTTGTTATACAAAGTTAAAATAAAATTTCAACATTTAAAATTCTGGCAAAATCAATAAAACATAAAGAGGAAACATTTACACATACATTTAAAATAAAAGAATCTTTATACGTAAGACATTAATAAAAAATATTCATTTGCAAAATATTTAGATAACATGGATAACTTAAATTGAAATTGATAATACATTTATGAAAACGCAGACAATGATATGAACTAATATTATTACGAACTTATTTGATTTGTTTTATCTCCGTATGGATAATTGAAATCTATTTAATCTCAATTTTGAACTTATTTTTGAATATTTCTAATTTGAGAATTATTTATACTTGGTATTATCGATGATAATACATAATTTAAACACTTTAGGAATTTAAATCAAATTAGATTTATCAATTTTGACTAGTAGGTTCAGCTGATAATGGATTAAAAAATTGGTAACAATTTTATATATTTACAATAAGGAATTTTAAGTTAGATGGAAAGTAAAAAAGAGAATTTCAATGAGATGCAATTTGCACTGTTTCCAATTCATTGCATTTATCCAAAATTATAAATCAATCACAATTCAAATACTGACTTTTTTTTTTGAGAACTTCAAAATTATGCAATTATATTTTATTAGTAATACCAAATCCACACATAGTTTTTACAGGGTAATAGGTTAAGACATGTTTCAATTCATCAGCTTCATTAAAATCAACATAAAATGTATAAAAATTACTAAAACTTATAAATATATGCATGAAAACAATTACGAATGAATATCGTACAATAAAATAACAATGCTATATTGGGCACAATTTAATGAAACAGTCCTTGGGATATTAAAGACACCGACTTGCACACTCAAATTCTCCAGGAAATGACTAGGGATGTATTTTTTCTGAAACCGATTTCCTCTCATTAATTTTTAATTAACTTTTTAAACTTAAATTAAATAAATAGAAATACGATTGATTAAATTTTATTAAAAAGTCATTTAAATTTCTTCCTTGATAATCTTATGTAAGTAAATATTTTTGGAGATGAGATTTGTAAAATTTACAAACTTAATATTTTTTTAAAGCATATTAATTGCTATGTTGATCAGACATAGCAATTAAATGACTTTTCTTTTTACATTCAAAGGATTTCTGATTGACTGGCTAGCACAGCCATCATCCATCCGTTGCTGATAAGGAATTTAAAAGACATTTACTTATAATTTAATGACTAAACAAAGTTAAATTAAAATTGCATAGTTAAAAATTAATATTAAATTTACAATTACAGAGTTTAAAAATCAAGATAATCAATTTTTACAGTTAATTACCAATAAATCTCTTCAATAAAAGGTTTATGAGTGGATATAGCAATGAGGGCATTTTGACATTTATTAGTATTTATAAAAAAATCAAATTATTTTGAAAATAATCGAAATTTAAAAGCTGTATCTAAACTGAGGTATTCCAAATAACGTAGAATGAATTTTACTTTAAATTTCAAATAACATAGTTAATTATGTGTGTTCTAGTACATATTGAGATATGGAAGTTTGTAAAATACATGGAAAAATATCTAACATTTCGAGACATATATACAACAACATTAAGCATATTCAAGATTCAAAGATATTAAGCAACTGCAATTTACAATATAAAATTTAACTTAATATGCAATAGCTTAATATTTGTTACAGTAGACATTTTATACAGTTAAGACAATGTTATTTTCAATGCAAAAAATTAATTCGTTTATCAGAGTAAACTTTCAAATAACTTTTCACCTTATAAATTATTAATATTATATTATAAGCAACGAATATGGCATTAATAACATGCTCTTTTAAAAAAGATTACAATTAAATACGTTTCTAATTGCATACTTATTTAATATAATTTGCTTCAGTTTGTATGCATCTGAAAGTTTGCTATCAATTTTTCTCCCTTATCTGTTACAGTACAGACACTTTATACAGTTAAGACAATGTTATTTTAAATGCAAAAAATTAATCAATATAAATATGACATCACTTGGTAACGAATCAGAAAAAAAATTGAAAAAGATTCCATAATATTTTAAATATTGAATTATATAATGAATAAAAAGCAAGAAAAATTTATGCTTCTCAGTTTAAAAATAACTTAAATTATTTACTTTTGAAAGATTTTTTCGCGTGTTTCACATTCTACGTCGAAATATATAATTTGTTGTTATGAGCTCGATACTTCATAAATTTGAAGCATTAAAGTTTAATTAATACTTTTGATCATCAAAATAATTTTTACTGAGAATTTTTAGACTTAAAAATAACACCGATTCATAAAAGCAAATAGATTACATTACATACTTGCTCTCTCCTACAAATAGATAACCTTGAGTATAACTTCTTATTCTTAATGACAAATAGGCGGGAATGAAATTTCTTCGCCATTTATTCGAATACAAATATATAGAATATTGTTAAGATTAGTTAGATTTGGAAACACCAGATTTTAATTTAAAGTTTTGATCATCAACGAAATTTTAAATATTTATTAAAGATTAAAATACGACCAACTAAGTACAAAAATTAGAATTGTTTTGAATTTGAATTTTTCGTAACACCTTCAAATATGGATTCCAAGATCTTTGCATAGAAGTTCTTGATGAATACTATAGGCAGACAATAATTAAACTTCTTATATTAACTTCTAAACATCCGCAAGTTATTAAAACATATTGAAAAACATTGCAAACATTAACTTCTATACATTTGCTGATGCTTAAGTTAATTATCCATATAATGATAGTAACAGGACGAAACATGAACTGTTTTAACATGATAGGTTATATCATTTCTTTCAACGCAAAGCTGAGAAAATTCATAAAAATAGCCAATATTAAAAGCATTGAAACATAATTGAAGTTTATGCAATCGTTTTAAAATGTAACAGGCAGACACATACCTAAAAATATAAATTCTTTCCAAAACTATAAGCAATATAAAACAAATTCTAGGATATTGTATCCTAGGAATGCAACCCTATTAACAAAGAAAGGCTTAAATATTCTGAATTGGCGTATACAAACGTTTCGATTGAGATTATTACATATTATGCATCTTGGATTTAAGAAAATCTTGAAAATTACATTGCTAGCAAACGAAACCAAGGAAAGGCTTACGCATTAATTAGCATATTTAACACTTCCTAAATAGTATATCACGGGTTTAAATTTATCAACTGCAACTCTGAACTGTGACCGCGGATAGGCCTTAATACGTAGAGATTAAGAAGCTCAGAATATTACTTTACTTTCTGCCTTATTTAGATTGCAAATCCATTCCAAAAGGGGATTTCATTACAGAAATTAGCTTTTGTCAGCTAAAGAGTATTTTTTTCAGTTATGAAATTATCAGATATAACTGAATAAGCTTCTCCATTTCCGGTTTCCAAAACTATTGATAATTTTTGTAACAATTATTTGCCATTCGAAATTTTAATTTAAATGCGAAACATTCAAAGATCTCAAAAGAGGCTATAAAATGTCAAGATATATGAAGATTTAAGGAAATTCCCTTTAAAGATTACTGAACAGGTTTGATGTATTATATATTAACTGCTGCTGAATTATTCCTTTATAGCTAGTTTATATTAAAGTATTTTAACACATTTTCTTCTTAGGATAGTTCTTAATGTTCCTTGGGTATCAGAAAGAGTTGCTGGTTGTCCCTCCTCCTGTAGAAGTGTGGAATTCCAAAAGCTTGACGATTCGAAGCAAACGCCACTGGAATATCTTCAAAAATGTCTATTTTAACATCTTGATCAATTGAAATCTGAAAAAAAAATATTCTTTCAATTCATGCAGACCAGATATAGATCCATTCTTTATAAGCTAGTCAAAGAAATTCAATAGTATTAATGTTATTGCAGTGATAGTAACAGTGATTGAATACAGTTTTATAGGAGTACAGTCTTGGGTCTCAACTTAATTTAGAAGATATGAATCTTAGACCGATGCGGATATGTACATTGTGTGGTCTAGCATCGAGTTACTATGGACTGTTTTGGCAAGCGCATCTGTGAATCTTTAGCCAGCGCAAGTGGTTAAAAAAAAAGATTTCTAGCTCTTTTTCTAACAATTTGAAATTGCTTTATACAAAATGTTTCTAAAGGTCTTTAATTTATCTATAATCATTAAGAATTCTTCTAAACGTCAGGGGAAGTTTTTATTGGCTATGTGCATTATCCTAAATGAAGCAATTAAGGAGCCAAGTGATGAACGCATTATCGCAAATGATCCAATTAAATGGACAAGTAATGAGTGCATTATTGTAAATGAAGCAATTAAGAAATCGAGCGTTTTTTCAAAATGAATAATTGTTTTTTAAATGACCAATTGCTTTTTATTTAAAGTCTATATTTTGACATTATTTCAACTTACCAAATCATTGAACTACGAGGCGCCTCTACTCTTCCATTCTTCTCCAAGAAACCTTTTCTTGAACATCTATGAAAGTTGATATTCGCTACCTTTGATCTGGAATGAATCCTTTCATTGTAGGTTAGAACTCCATGCATTTATCGAAGAAAATAGCATTAATGAATGAATCATCCATCAGAAATACCATTTCATTTAAAGTTGATTTTCGCCGCCGAAGATTTTGAATTCGAAAATGATATGTTTGTTCAAGAAATTAACAGCAAAGAATGAATCATCCATCTATAACAATCCTTGTGAAGCACCCATTCAAGAAAATTGGCATCAATAAACAAGATGTATAGAACACTATGGCACATGAAAACATATTTTACTGGAAATTTATTTCTTAGAGATACGAGTCTATAAACCTGGTTGAAAGCTGTAGGCGATTCCGATCCTCAAAATGATTCGGATAAGCATCATATTTCTGCCTCCAGTTCAATCATTTTCTATCATAATAGAGACCGGCAATAATACTAAGGTGGTTCTTCTGTTGAGTTCGTTGGTTCAAGCCAGTTCTAGGAAAGCTCATCTATTTCCGGATTTGCAAGAATTCTTTATATTTTATTCCAAAAGAGAAATTTCAAAAAGATAAATCTTGTGAAATCTTCGGATAGAATTGATCTCTCTGCATCTTCAAATTTCAGGAAAAATGAAGTGTATGCACAATTTTTCTTTCAACTCGTTTATCTACAAATAACTTACAGAAAACTCAACAAATCTCTCCATAATCAACTTCGACTACATAAGTGAAACCAACATAATTTTAGAATTTTCACCAATAAAAATTGGTGGTATATTAGAAGTTCTATATGGTATATTAGAAGTTCATCTAAATGCACAAGAAATTACTCGAAGAAAATTACGTTAAAGTATTCTAAAAACAATGAATTAATTTTTCTGAATATAGGCATTTACGATAATAGAAAAAGAATTGACCAATTTATTAGATCTTCTACAAATGGAAAATACATATTTTATATATAGACAGCAAATGAACCATTTTGGCATAATCTTCAAAATGAGTTTTATTTGATTCAGAAACTGAAGTTAATTATTTTAATTTCATTAAGAATTTTGTCTTTTTCCGGCTAAAAATTTACTTGGGAAATCATTCAAATCGACAAAAATATTGACTGACATTCGATTTGTAACCTAGTTTTTCGGTTAAATCTAGCCCAATTTCAACTAGGAGTCATTTTAATGCATTTGAAATACTGAATCTTGTGCATTCAAGTGAATTTTTGATCAATTTCTGTTATGTTCTCTAGTTCAATTCATTCAAATGGAATAAAAATTGAATCATGTAATTAATTTAAGTACGTTACAAACCTTCTGTTTAAAAGCGATATTAAAATTATTGTGCAGAAATTATTCATGTAGTTTTAAGCAATTAAATCTCATTTGTAAATACTTAAGAACAGATGAGCATGGTATACAGTAATTCTCGCTTTATGATGGGCTAATATCCGATACCGTATCCTCTGTGCGGATGATTATTATAAATTAGTGAACGAAACAATTGAAAATTCCAAGATCAACAAAAATTAATGCACTGTTAAATGTAAATTGTTTTAAATAATTCTGCGTCTAAATTGACAAGATTTTTAATTACGAAAAAATGATTTAAATTCAATATTTTGATAATAAATCCAAAGAATTACAAAAATAATTAACGACCTCGGTTCGTTCTTGGTTTTAAAATTCTATTAGCCATTGTTTGGAATGTCCGATGCTATTAAAACACGGATTTTGTATCCGACTTCGTTGTAGGCATTTGAAAAAAAATTAGTTTTAGCATGAAAAATATCCCTTAGACTAAATTTTATTTCTTTTTCGACCATCCAAACAATAATTTTATAGATAGGAAAATGTCGAAATTTGAAGAATATCAATAAATTACTGCATCTAGTCGATTATTAATCATTATCATGAGGGGCTTTTCGATATCCTATCTCACTTCAAGCATTTTTCTACCAGGTTTTGGCCAGATAAAAATTTAATTTTGCTTAACTTGGTGTGCGATATACAAAGAAATCATCACGAAGTGGTTTCATCAAATGTAGAATTTATTTTTCTTTGATTAATGAGAACTAACAACTAGATTAAGTGGCAAGAGCAGAATTCCCATTAAG